>NC_089263.1:53125360-54480360 GCF_963930625.1 Muntiacus reevesi | reverse complement strand
TGTTTAGCAACAGAAAACAAACACATTATTTAATCTTCTGAGTTTCGTAGGGTAGAATGGTTTAATATCAACAATTTCATGTGATTTAACTTAATTAGAGGAGAGCAGTAATTTATATCCAATTTACCACAGAGCCTTCAAGGTGCTAACCAGCCGCACCTCTCTAAAAGACTCAATTCAGGAAAGATGATACAATTAGCCACAGTCCCAGCTGCTGCAATTGGGTGGAGGCTTTTATTTGATAGTCTCATCATAACTGTATCACTCGGTTTCAATCAGGGAAGCTGAGCAACACTGACATATGGGGTAAGGGAATCATTACAGGAATTGGTCCTTATACAGTGGTGGGAGAAGCTGGGGAAGTGAAGGTCTGCTGTGGTGGAGGGGATTGGACCCAAAGGAGTTAACAACCAGTCAACCTGGGAAGCCAAGGACATGGAGCCAGTAAGCTGGGGCTGCGCAGGGGAGAGTGGCAGTTGTATCTGGGTCTGCAGCCAAGCTCCTGGTGGCGGCCTGGGGCCAGTGTTGTCAGCAGAGCTGCAGTTGGGAGGGAGAGCGGATGCGGAGTGCAGAGAGCAAGGACCAGCTAGGGTCCACGGGCACCTCCGTGTCTGCCTTCCACCACATCTAGCTTCAGTGATTTTTAGAGAGGGATGGCTGCTGCTGCTTCCTTTCACATCACACATTTCTGTTTTGGCCAGCTTTTGGGATGATCGTGGAAAAGAGAGTTTTCGCTTAGACAAGCTTAAATAGTACAGATCAGCACAGTCTCCGTCTTCCATCACTACACCTAGATTTTCTTCCTGCTTTGCCAACATTTCAGCAAGTCTAGGTAGCCTACCAGGTGAGAGGACTCAGACCTTCATCCCAGAAGTATCTGCAATTGCCCACGTTCCGTTATCACTGAGCAGAGAAGCACCAAAAGGTGCTGCAGTTGAGTCCCTTGGATTCTGGAAGAACTCCTTCCTGCTCCTGCTGTCCTGCCCCACACCTAGCATGCTGGCCCAGGACTCTCAGTAACCACTCCCACAGTATTTACCTCCAGGTCGTGCAGTTCTTTGGTTGTATATGCTCTTTCTTCCCAGAACAGGGATTGTACTTTCTCCCTCAAACTGTAATTATGCTTGAACAGATCCTGATTATTGGTTTGGAGCTTAGTGAGAGGAGGCTGGGGCAGATACTGAAGAGGACAGCATTGTCTTTTCAGGCACCTTCAGGGCTTCTAGCAAGAGAAGGCTGCTGTCCTCTAGCGGGGAGTTGGGAGCAGGGTGCTGCTTCTCCCAGCCTGGAAAGTTCAAGTGAATCTTGGGGCTTAGAATTCCTCATCCACCAGATAGCCCCTTTCAAGGTTTCTGTGTCCAGCTCTTCCTCTCAGGATCCACATTTTGTCATAGATTTGTCAAGACTTTGTTCAAGTCTCCTTCATAGATCTGATAAAATTAAATCTTGAGCCTAAGTTTTGGCAGTCTTTTCTGCAGCTCTAGGAAATAAAGGTATCTTTGAACACCAATCTAGAAGTTTTCTGGTTTTGACAGAAATCTTAGGCTTCAAGAGTGACTGTCATTTTCTTTTTTTTATGACTTTTAAGCCAGCCAGCACCAGGTCTTTAGAATCACTCCATTCAAATGCAACCACAACCACTACTACTAAGCTAACACTTCACTTAGTGAAAAATCTTAGTATTGTCATACTGCAACAGGCAGGGATTGTCACCATCCCACTTGCCATTAGAAGTGGGGTCCTCTTTGCCATCTTATAGGGGAATGATCTAGTTCCAGAATCTTTCTCAAGAATCTTATTTCCTGGAGCCGCTTGTCTTTCTATCATAGTGTGAGTGTCCCCTCCCATTCCCCCATAGCCTGCGCTGAAGCAGCCTAAAACAAAGGCTTGCTTGCAGGAAGTTATTTGGTAAGGAATCCCATGAACAGGGGAGAATTGGGGGGAATGAAACCAGGGAGGAGGAAAAGCAGCGTGAGAGTGGCCCATAGTGTTGGCTACCATTGCAGTTTATGGGGCTTCAAGCCTGCCAGGAACCTTGAGGAGTTTTGTACAGTCTTCCTCAGAATGGTCCTGAAAGACGGCAGAGAGGAGCATTCATCTAACCAGCTATCAGGTGTTGCAGAGTCCAGGGACTAGCAGTGAAAGGCACTAAGGCATAGATCGACTTGTCTTCTCACCCATGTGTCTGATGCTCATTTCTGCCTTGGATCTGGGATTCTGGTTGTCTTTTTAAAACAGATGTACAGGGATGATGTGCTGATAGTGGTGTCTTAGAAAGCAAACCTTTGAACATGTGATCATTGTGGACTAGAATACTGAAGTCATGGCGACAGTTGGAAGCTTTTCTATCGTTAAGGTGTGAAGTACGGAGTATTTGAACCAAGGTGGTGTTGATAGAAAACAAAACTAATCAAATAGTGTTTTTGAAGGAAGAATCAGAAACATTAACTAGTTCGTTTCATGTGTGTATATGAGGGAGAGAGAAAGGAGGGTGAGTTGGCACAGCGGATTGAAGATTTCTTGTCTAGGAGAAGCATAGTGCTCATGGACAGGCTGAAAGTGAACGTGTTGATTGCTCAGTCATGCTGGACTGTTTGCAAGCCCACAGACTGTAGCCCACTAGGCTTCTCTGTCCATGGAATTCTCCAGGCAAGAGTACTGGAGTGGGTTGCCATTTCCTACTCCAGGGGATCATCCCACCCCAAGGATTGAACCCAGGTCTCCTGCATTGCAGGCAGATTCTTTATTGACTGAGCCACTAGGGAAGCCCCATGGACGCATGGGCTCCTGAGTATTTTTAACATGATCCTCAGAACTCTGATGGCGTTATTTCATCCTGGGTATAAGGAAATGAGACCAACAGAGCATGGGGTGCTTTGATCCAGCACTTATCAGTGGGTGATAAGTGAGAGCCAAGAGTTAGTGATATGATTACCTGAATCCAGAACCTTCAGTGCTCTATCTACTACTACATGCTGCTGTCACTTCCCACTTGTTTCATAATTCCTTTCCTTAGGATTTGGAATCAGTCCCATACAGTTTAGCAGGAAAGAACTGAAGCAGCTCTTTTCTCGAGCCTATTTGCACTTGAAGTCTTAATTCTAACTCTGGTGGCACTGAAGAGTCACCACTGAAGGGCTTGCTCTAAGGCCAGTTTTCCTTTAACCTTACCGTATTGCTTTACGTTGTGGGGCATGCCATAATCTCCTCCCTGATTCCTTTTCTTTCTTCCCCCTTGTCTCTTTCTTCCTCTTCCCACCTCAAACCCAATATGAAATTCTAAATCTGGAAGCAGCTTATATATTTTCTGATGGCTATGAGCCAGTGAAAAGGTTTCCCACTGATACTGGTGAAACATGTATGATGATGTACCTGGGAGTAATGAAGGGTATGAGAGCAGCCGTAAAGACAGATCCTGACAATGTATTCAGAAAATCTGTCAACATCGAAGTGTATTTTAGTTATCAAACATGTTCATAATAAAAACAGAAAATGGCCCTTAACATGCAGAGCAACAGTCATAGGTATTACTAAATGTCTAATTTGTTTTACTTCTTTGTATTTCTGCCTTGATCATTCATGTTATATAGCTCAAATTTTTGAAAAGAAACATTTCTGCCATCGTTACGGATTAGAAAGAAGATATTCTGGTGAAAGAGAATAGAAAGGATTAAAAAAGTAGGAGATGGATCTGTAAAATGGAGTTATCACACAAGCAAGAAAGAACTGTAAAATGTTTACTTCATACTCTCTGCCAACCTCACAGCAGCATCATTGAAGATCTCCCATCTGAGCAGAATACATGGGCATCTTTGAGATATCAAATGTCTAGGCTCCAGATGAGTTTTTCTGTTATAAGGAAATTATTAAAAGCTTTTGATTAATCTAAAAAGTTCTCTGGTTTATTAGTCAACCATTGCTGTATAACAACAACCAGAGAATTTCAGTGGCATTTAACAAAAAACATGTTTGTCACAAATTTCCAGGTGAACTGAAATCACAGATTTAAGTTTGCAGCAGCTGGGGTCACTCTGATGGCCACCGCGGTTGAGTAGGACTGGCGGTTCTGTTCCCACTGCTGCTCCTTTTCCTCCTGGGACCAACAGACTAGCTCCATCTGTTCTTACCATGGCAGTGGCAGAAGGCAAGGGGGCAAGCCCAGTTCCCAGAAGGACTTTTGAAGCCTTTGGTCATACCACATTCACTAACATTTTATTGAGCTTCCCTGATAGCTCAGTTGGTAAAGAACTTGTCTGCAATGCAGGAGACCCTGGTTCAATTCCTGGGTCAGAAAGATCCACTGGGGAAGGGATAGGCTTTCCACTCCAGTATTCTTGGGCTGCCCTTGTGGCTCAGCGGGTAAAGAATCTGCCTGCAATGTGGGAGACCAGGGTTTGATCCCTGGTTTGGGAAGATTCCCTGGAGAAGGAAAAGACTACCCACTCCAGTATTTTGGCCTGGAGAATTCCAAATATTTAATTTGTCAAAGCTGATCTCATAGCCAGTTCCAAAGTCTTATTGCAGGGAAGTAACACTCTGCCCATTGAGAGATGGTGAGGATCAGAAAACTGCTAGTAGGGACTATCTCTAAACAGTAATCTAGCATATGTGGACAATAGTCTCATAAGCTCTAAACTTCTAGTTTAAAAAGATAAAGTAGTCATTCTGTGTCATTTAGTTGTATTGAAAGAAATATATAATAAAGTAATATTTTGTCTGTAGTGAGGAAATGTAGTCAGTGAGTTCTATAGGGAAGAAGAGCGAGCATGCCTTCTGGAAGTTAATTAGGACCAAATGGGAAGAAACAGTCTGACCTCCATATATCCTGAAACTGACAGAGGGGAAAGGATTTTAGATAGAACGGTGTTACTCACTGTTCAGCACTGTTCTAAGTGGTGTGTGACTCACAACAAACTGTGGAAGATTCTTCGAGAGATGGGACTACTAGACCACCTGACCTGCCTCCTGAGAAATCTGTATTCAGGTCAAGAAACATCAGTTAGAACCAGACATGGAACCATGGACTGGTTCCAAATCGGGACAGGAGTATGTCAAGGCTGTATATTGTCACCCTGCTTATTTAACTTCTATGCAGAGTATATCATATGAAATGCTGGACTGGATGAAGCACAAGCTGGAATCAAGATTGCTGGGACAAGTATCAATAACCTCAGCTATGCAGATGACACCACCCTTATGGCAGAAAACAAAGAAGAACTAAAGAGCCTCTTGATGAAAGTGAAAGAGAGTGAAAAAGCTGGCTTAAAACTCAACATTCGGAAAACTAAGATCATGGCATCTGGTCCCATCACTTCATGGCAAATAGATGGGGAAGCAATGGGAACTGACTTTATTTTGGGGGGCTTCAAAATCACTGCAGATGGTGACTGCAGCCCTGAAATTAAAAGACGCTTTCTCCTTGGAAGAAAAACTATGACCAACCTAGACAGCATATTGAAAAGCAGAGAGATTACTTTGCCAACAAAGGTCCATCTAGTCAAAGCTCTGGTTTTTCCAGTAGTCAGGTATGGATGTGAGAGTTGGACTATAAAGAAAGCTGAGCATAGAAGAATTGATGTTTTTGAACTGTGGTGTTGGAAAAGACTCTTGAGTGTCCCTTGGACTGCAGGGAGATCCAACCAGTCCTTCCTAAAGGAAATCAGTCTTTAATATTCATTGGAAGAACAGATGCTGAAGCTGAAACTCAAATACTTTGGCCACATAATGTGAAGAAGTGACTCATTTGAAAAGACCCTGATGCTGGGAAAGATTGAAAGGCGGGAGGAGAAGGGGACGACAGAGGATGAGATGTTTGGATGGCATCACCAACTCGATGGACTTGAGTTTGAACAAGCTCCTGGAGTTGGTGATGGACAGGGAAGCCTGGCATGCTGCAGTCCATGGGGTTGCAAAGAGTCAGACACGACTAAGCGACTGAACTGAACTGATTGAAAGTGGGTCTACAATGAGATAATAAGGAAATTGAGAGTATGCATTTTAAAACTTCTGTAGCAATTTGACATTGCCACAGTATTCAATCAGTGTTTTTACTGAATTTTACTAAAGTATTGGTTCATGGCAGATTGGAAACTTAAAAAACAGACTTAAAAATCTGTTCCTTGATGCAAGATAGTTTGAGAAGAGCTAAGATAGACTTTCTGCTGACTAGAAGTGAATATTTGCGCTGCACAAAAATGAATCTTCTGATTTATCCATTAGTCTTTGGGGATTTGGGTTATTAACACTTCATCACCAAGAATCTGACCATCTTTGAGTGTGCAGTAGTGTTTTTTGACTTACAAGACTGGTCCAGATTTTCCCAAGGAAATGTCTTTGTATGAAGCCTCTTTGTATCTCATTTCCTAGCTTTTCCCTGCCAGCATCCATTTGACCTTGCTGCTATAGTATTTACATTTTCATTCCATTATTGACAAGCTTGACAAAAGATAAATTACCACTAAGTGAAATTGTTTACTATGACATGAAAATACGAATTTTGATAATACTAGATAAATCTCTTTAAAATGTCCCTTCCACTTTTTTGTTTTGTTTTGTTTTAACCCAACTTTCTTATACATTTCTGAGTTAACATCACCATGTTTGGTGAATTTATAAGGTGCTTTCCTATTCATGAGAGAGGCAGTTCTAAGTGAAGAAGTTACGATGAGCATTGATTAGTAGAAGACCTAAGTTAAGAGGCATGACAAGGAAAGAGATTTTTAGGATGGAAGTAAAAGATGTTTCATTAAGTATGACTTACTTTCTTCCTGGCTGTATGACCTTGGGCAAGTTAATTAGTCTTTGTGAGTCTTAGTTTTCTCATCTGTAAAATGGGAATTATAATATTACCTTCTTCAAGAATATTATAAAAATTATGCACAGATCTTGGTACATAATGTTTCAAAAATGTTAGGATTATGTTTTGTTTTTAATTATCTACCAGGTGTCAGGTGCTATAGCGTCAGAGATAAAGGGGGTTCACTACCCCAGAGGAGCGCTCAGTCTGATAGAGGAGTCAAAAAACAAATATGTCAGAAATGTAAACCAAACTAGTATGAGAATTTAATACTATTACAGGGAGAAACACAGGACATTGTGGAAAATTTTAGGTAGGAGGGACACCTAACTTTTGACTTAGGCTTTGGGGAATGGGCTCAAGCTAGGCTTTTGAAAGAGGCAATATCTCAGCTGACTTAGAGAATGTGGAGGATTTATGAAGGAAAAATTAAGAGACTCAGGGTGGGTAAGTGGTTTGCCCAACGTGACTTTTCTGCTTAATGCCCAAGTTGGGGTTTCAAGACAATCTGATTTCAAAGTCCGTTTTTCATTCATGTCTTAATTCTTTGTAAACTTGAAAAGTTTAAACATGTGATGTTATCTTTCTCTTTCCTCTGCTAATATCCTGGTTTTAGTAGGACTGTGACACATTCTTTTAAATAACCACTTTTTCTCTTAATTTGCCCTGCTTTGTCCCCAAGCACATCTACCAGATTGCCTTCCCTGTCATGTTGACTCATGCTACTCAACTCTACTGCACCGCCTGCTTTAAAACAACAGACTGACAGAGTCCTCCACAGGCCACTGGGCGTGGCCTGTCCTCCTCCGCTTGGCATTCAGGACTTACTGTAACATCATGAGAACTATCCAGGACTTCCACATTTCCCACTTTTCTTGAGCACACATTCATGCCTCTGGTGTCATTTACATGCGGATGTCACTTTATAAGGATGCCATTTTAAGGTTTAGATTAGACAAATTAATCTTCAGTCTTTAGATTTAATTACTCTCTTACAACTGAGTGCTCATTGCATACAGACACTCTTACTCTGTTATTTCTAAACATGATTTTATCATTATGACCAAAAAAAGCTTGGATGTCATCCTTCTTTAGTTCCATAAGGGTTCTTGGTTATTGTTGTGGTTTAGTTGCTAAGTCATGTCTGACTCTTGCAACCCCATGAACTGTGGCCCACCAGGCTCCTCTGTCCGTAAGGTTTCCCAGGCAAGAACACTGGAGTGGGTTGCCATTTCCTTCTCCAGGGGATCTTCCTGACCCAGGGATCGAACCCATGTCTCCTGCATTGGCAGGTGGATTCTCTACTGCTGAGCCACCAGGGAAGTCCCAGGGTTCTTGGTACTCTACCCATAACGTGATGAGCTAACCTCTGCACCTGGCATTTTTCTGGAGGGATCCTTTTATTGAGGAGAGGCAAGGAGAACAGTTTTGATTGTTAGAAATTTCTTAATAGTCAGAATCTCTTCTTTTACCATCCGTTTCCCAGGACTTGCCATTGGAACCACAGATAATTGGTCTTCTTTTTTTTCTGCCTCATGAGGTTCCATCAGACATTGAAAGATAGCTCTTACGTCTCTCCTTGGGTTTCTGTTACATAAATCAATAATAATATTGTTTGTTCAGAGCTTTTTTCATTAACACATCTCAAACTCTTCACGGTATTTTTGCCCTCCTCTGAGAATTCTAGAGTTTTGTCATTGCCGGTCTAAAACCACAGGGCTTAGAACAGAAAACAGCATCCAACAGGACAGCAATGCCACATTGTTCCTTTGATTACGACTCTATGCTTGTGTCTTAAAAGCCTATGATTGTTTTAGCTTTATAGTGACCATCTCACATTTTGCATTCATTCAGTTAATATACCCAGATACTATAATTACATAATGGTTGTAGTTAAGCTAGCTCTTCCTGTCATCTACTCTGTAGTTGACTCTCTTTAAATATAGAACTTACGATTTTTTAAGTTAGATTTCACCTTCATTTTGATCCATCTTTTTAGCTAATTTTGACCATTTTGTCCAGGATATTTTTAAATGTGTTTCCCAGTTTTAGGTTGTCTCAAGACTTTGACGCCTACTTTCCAGCTTGATGAACATCAGAAAGCTAGAGACTCTCCCCTCCATCTCGGGAGTTGGCCAGTGCTTCTCACACATGGTTCTGTTAGCCACTGTTCTGTCACCCCTCCACATCTTTTTGTCTTACCTTCAAAGATCTCATTTGTACATTCAGCAAATTTTTATTCAGTGTCTACCGTGTGGAAGAAGATACCAGTGATATAGTGAAGACAGTGGTCCCCATCTTCTGAGCTAACAATCTGAAGACATCATGAAGTGTTCTGTTAAATGCTTTACAGAAATCAGGTTACATAGTTCTCTATGATACTCAGTTTCTCTGTTGTCATAATCAAAAGGGGAGGATGCGTCACTTTTTACAAACTCTATGTTGGCTCCTAATGATCGTACATCACCTGAAAATGGGAATCATTATCTTTCTCTTTTCATAGGTTCACAAGAACTTTGAGCTTGGAAAGTCTCCTTTCTGTCTTTTATTGTATCTTTTAAACCTCCGAGCTCATTAGAGAGCAACCTGTTTAGCCACATTTGTGGTGGTGACAGTGGCATCTAATCCCATTACTGGGATTCTTTTTGTATTTTATGGTAAACTTAGTTGTGAAGAATGTCTGTCCAACTTAAGCCATTTTCCCTTACACAGTCTTTGTCACTCCACTTCTATTTGTGTTTTATCTTTGTATTTTGAAATTATTTTTCCTAAGGAAAATAGCTGATTATCCTCAGATGTTTTTCTTCTCTTCTTAAAGCGCCATAGTCACTTTCTCCAGGATCCTGGTCCTTTTCACTTAAACCATGTATTTCTTTTTAGTTCAACAAATGAAAATAAAAAACTGCAGTACTCTAAGGGATGAAACTATCAACAATGCAAAGTGTTGTTTTTTTACTAGAATATTACCAAATACAGATATCCTCATAGTTCCTAGAAGATAGCCCACCCATATCCGTAAGTGTGGGTTCACTTATCCGTCAGGTGTCATCCAAACCTCAACTTGTCAATTCTCATAGCTGCATCATTCCTACCTATTCTTCCTTCTTTCCGTGTT
Organism: Muntiacus reevesi; assembly: GCF_963930625.1. Classification (NCBI taxonomy): domain Eukaryota; kingdom Metazoa; phylum Chordata; class Mammalia; order Artiodactyla; family Cervidae; genus Muntiacus; species Muntiacus reevesi. The sequence goes on along the minus strand of NC_089263.1, from coordinate 54,470,449 downwards.
GGTCTAGTGCTCTCTGCTATGTCTTATACAGATTTTGAGTTGTACATAGATGTTTATTTTCTTAAGCAGTTATGAGGATTCCCACCTTTTTCTGTAAATCTTTGTGGAACAGCAGATTCCCTGTAGTTGTCAAAATCTGTTATGGTTACCAGTTGCTACCCCATCTCATCAAGTCTTGGTGACTTCCATGAGATATTATTATCTCTGTGTTCTTTTTTCCTTTTAAGATTGGTGTCTAACACACTAATGTTCAATAATATTTATGATTAATCTCAAGAAGTATTTGCCTTCTCTTTTAGGCTGTGAGGATATCATTGCTGAAAGCATCTCATTAGATACCTTAATTGCCATCCTCAAGTGGAGCTCTCATCCATATGGCTCTAAGTGGGTGCACCGACAAGCTTTACATTTCCTCTGTGAGGAATTTTCCCAGGTCATGACTTCGGATGTTTTTTATGAACTCAGCAAAGACCATCTGCTTACTGCTATCCAGTCTGACTACCTACAGGTAATCATTTATACACCTCTCAAGTTCATTGTCATTCATATGTGCACCAGGAAGCCCATCTGTACTGTGTTATTCTCCATCCAGGGAGCAGCCCACCCAGGAATGCCTTCTTCATATTTGTGCAGCCAAAGATTTCTAGGTCTCGGCCCTTTGTGCACACTGCCACCATCACTGAACAGTGTGAACCAGCCCAGGTCCTAACCAGCTGTTCACCAAAGGGGTCGTGGCAGTAGGCAGGGTCAGAAGCATATCCCAGTGGTGGTTCTCTTGGCGTCTGTTAATAGTGGATTCACTGTAAGAGTTTCTTTTATTTTTGGTAAAGTATCAGAAGATACTTACACTAAAGCAGCACGAAGTAAGAATAACATTCAATTTCTGACCTATTCAGACATTTCTTAAAACTCAATGTATGAGTCCTGCTGAAGTATACTAATGTTTTCAACTACTTATTTTTAGTCAGAAGTACATTTAAACAAATTCTTGTATTCTTATATCATTTATAATTAAGTAATTTAAACTAACAGTATATTTAAAATAAGCTAAAAAAATACTTTGAGGTAGTTTATTCAAGTTGGTTTTTTGGTTTTTTTTTGCACTGGCTGTATGACTTTTATGCTGGTAACTGTACAGCAGTTTTAATGTTATGAAGTTGTAAACTCATTAAGCCATATCCTATTTCTTTATTTGTACTAGAAAAATTACGACATGCTTTTCATCTCAGTCAACAGTGCAGTGAAGGGTTAAATAATCCACTTAGCATTTGTATTTTTCCTTTATACATTGCTTTTGCAGTACATATGTTGTCATAATCGGTCTTGATCTGTTTAGGATCTGTTTTCATTAACCTTATTCTTTCACTGTCCTGTTGCAGACATTATAGGAATTAGGATTTGTCAGTTCAGTTTCCCCCTCAGTTCGTCTCCCCCATCAGGAAGCTTCCAGAAACCTCTTATCCTTATGCATCAGAGGGCATGCAGAATGAAAACCACAATCACAGGAAACTAACCAATCTGATCACATGGACCACAGCCTTGGCTAACTCAGTGAAACTATGTGCCATGCCATGTAGGGCCACCCAAGACGGATGGGTCATGGTAGAGAGTTCTGACAAAACGTGTCCACTAGAAAAGGGAATGGCAAACCACTTCAGTATTCTTGCCTTGAGAACCCCATGAACAGTATGAAGAGGCAAAAAGATAGGACACTGAAAGATGAACTCTCCTGGTCGGTAGGTGCCCAGTATGCTACTGGAGATCAGTGGAGAAATAACTCCAGAAAGAAAGGGACAGAGCCAAAGCAAAAACAACACCCAGTTGTGGATGTGATGGGTGATGGAAGTAAAGTCCAGTGCTGTAAAGAACAATATTGCCTAGGAACCTGAAATATTAGGTCCATGAATCAAGGCAAATTGGAAGTGGTCAAATAGGAGATGGCAAGAGTGAATATCGACATTTTAGAAATCAGCAAACTAAAATGGACTGGAATGGGTGAACTTAACTCAGAATACCATTATACCTACTGCTGTGGGCAAGAGTCCCTTAGAAGAAATGGAGTAGCCGTCATAGTCAACAAAAGAGTCTGAAATGCAGTGTTTCCATGCAATCTCAAAAATGACAGAATGATCTCTCTTCGTTTCCAAGGCAAACCATTCAGTATCACAGTAATCCAAGTCTATGGCCCGGCCAGTAATGCTGAAGAAGCTGAAGTTGAATGGTTCTGTGAAAACCTACGAGACCTTCTAGAACTAACACCCAAAAGATGTCCTTTTCATTATAGGGGACTGGAATGCAAAAGTAGGCAGTCAAGAGCTACCTGGAGTAACAGGCAAATTTGGCCTTGGAGTACAGAACGAAGCAGGTCAAAGGCTAACAGGGTTTGCCAGGAGAAGGCACTGGTCATAGCAAACACCCTCTTCCAGCAACACAAGAGGAGACTGTACACATGGACATCACCCGATGGTCAACACTGAAATCAGACTGATGATATTCTTTGCAGCCAAAGATGGAGAAGCTCTATACAGTCAGCAAAAACAAGACCAGGAAACGACTGTGGCTCAGATCATGAACTCCTGATTGCCAAATTCAGACTTAAATCGAGGGAAAACCACTAGACCATTCAGGTATGACCTAAATCAAATCCCTTATATACAGTGGAAGTGACAAATAGCTTTTTTTTTTTTTTTTTTTTTGACAAATAGCTTTAAGGGATTAGACCTGATAGAGTGCCTGAAGAAGTATGGGCGGAGGTTTGTGACATTGTACAGGAGGCAGTGATCAAGACCATCCCCAAGAAAAAGAAATGCAAAAAGGCAAAATGGTTGTCTGAGGAGGCCTTACAGATAACTGAGAAAAGAAAAGATGCAAAAGACAAAGGAAAAAAGAAAAGATATACCTATTTGAATGCAGAGTTACAAAGAATAGCAAGGAGAGATAAGAAAGCCTTCCTCAGTGATCAAAGCAAAGAAATAGAGGAAAACAATAGAATGGGAAAGACCAGAGATCTCTTCAAGAAAATTAGAGGTACCAAGGGAACATTTCATGCAAAGATGGGCACAATAAAGGACAGAAAAGGTATGGACCTAACAGAAACAGAAGATACTAAGAAGAGGTGGCAAGAATACACAAAAGAACTACACAAAAAAGATCTTCATAACCCAGATAACCATGATGGTGTAATCACTCACCTAAAGCCAGACATCCTGGAATGCTGAGTCAAGTGGGCCTTAGGAGGCATCACTATGAACAAAGCTAGTGAAGGTGATGGAATTCCAGTTGAGCTATTTCAAATCCTGAAAGATGATGTTGTGAAAGTGCTGCACTCAACATGCCAGCAAATTTGGAAAACTCAGCAGTGGCCACAGGACTGGAAAAGATCAGTATTCATTCCAATCCCAATGAAAGGCAACGCCAAAGAATGCTCAAACTACTCTACAATTGCACTCATCTCACACGCTAGCAAAGTAATGCTCAAAATTCTCCAGCCCAGGCTTCAACAGTATGTGAACCGTGAACTTCCAGATGTTCAAACAGGATTTAGAAAAGGCAGAGGAACCAGAGATCAAATTGCCAACTTCTGCTGGATCATTGAGAAAGCAAGAGAGTTCCAGAAAAACATCTATTTCTGCTTTATTGACTATGCCAAAGCCTTTGATTGTGTGGATCACAATAAACTATGGAAAATTCTTCAAGAGATGGGAATACCAGACCACCTGACTTGCCTCTTGAGAAATCTGTATACAGGTCAAGAAACAACAGTTAGAACTGGACATGGAACAACAGACTGATTCCAAATCAGGTAAGGAGTACATCAAGGCTGTATGTTGTCATTCTGCTTATTTAACTTATATTCAGAGTACATCATGAGAAATGCTGGGCTGGATGAAGCACAAGCTGGAATCAAGATTGCCAGGAGAAATATCAGTAACCTCAGATATGCAGATGACATCACCCTTACGGAAAAAATGCAAAGAAGAGCTAAAGAGCCTCTTGATGAAAGTGAAAGAAGAGAGTGAAAAAGTTGGCTTAAAACTCAACATTCAGAAAACTAAGGTCATGGCATCCGATCCCATCACTTCATGGCAAAGAGATGGAGAAACAGTGAGAGACTTTATTTTTTGGGGGGGACGGGGCTCCAAAATCACTGCAGATGGTGATTGCAACCATGAAATTAAAAGACCCTTTCTCCTTGGAAAAAAAACTATGACCAACCTAGGCAGCATATTAAAAAGCAGAGACATTACTTTGCCAACAAAGGTCCATCTAGTCAAAGCTATGGTTTTTCTAGTAGTCATGTATGGATGTCTTGAGAATTGGACTATAAAGAAAGCTGAGTGCTGAAGAATTGATGCTTTTGAACTGTGGTGTTGGGAGAAGACTCTTGAGAGTCCCTTGGACTGCAAGGAGATCCATCCAGTCCATCCTAAAGGAAATCAGTCCTGATTATTCATTGGAAGGACTGATGTTGAAGCTGAAACTCCAATACTTTGGCCACCTGATGTGAAGAGCTGACTCATTTGAAAAGACCCTGATGCTGGGAAAGATTGAAGGCAGGAGGAAAAAGGGACGACACAGGATGAGATGATCCATGGGGTCGCAAAGAGTTGGACATGACTGAGCGACTGAACTGAACTTGATGACTGTTTAGAATCTTTGCATTTCTTCTTAGAATGTAAAAAACTTGGAGAGCAACCTGGATTATGCCCTAAGATTTTAAGTGCAGTACAAAGAAATGAGAAGCACATTGCCATTTCACAGACTGTGCCTGAGGGGTCCTTCACCAGTCAGTAGCATACTTCGTGGAGATCGTAGTGTCTTCTGCCAAGACAAGTTGCCATACTTGTTTTTTACTGCTCCTGAAGGAGACAGCAGTAACACTGTATCTTCACACTTTTACTTTCATGTATTAATCTCCATCTTGTCCCCAGAAGAATTTAAGGCAGCTATATAGAAACCATACGGTAAGATAAATTTAAAACAGGGAAAGAAAACAGTTTAAAAACAAATAAAGATGGAAATAAGAGTAAAAATTTAGTTTGAGCCAAGAGTGAGGTTACTGGACCAAATGTATATAATTGGGTCTATGTATTTGCTTCCTGGTATACCACAGGTTTAGGTCAGACATTTGAAACAGCCAGTGTAATGAGTGAAACGTGGCACGTTACACATTGTATATACTTTATGACATAAGAAGAGTCTTTAATGAGGTTAACGTCTATCTGATTGCACTAAAATAAATATAAACTTTTTTATTATAGGCAAGTGAACAAGATATCCTTAAATATCTGATTAAATGGGGTGAGCATCAGTTAATGAAGAGAATAGCAGACAGAGGTAAGCTCAGAGAACTAGCTTGCAACTGTAAGTTTTTCCCAGAAGTTACTAAAGTATATGCTGCACATCAGTCTTGACAGTTACCACTGTTGCCTGGTGAAAATAGAAATATTTACAATCAGTAAAAATCCTTTAGTGGAAAGGGTATACTTGGTTATAAATAAACATATCAGAAAGTTTAATTTTGCACTTTAAACTGTAACTCTTAATGTTCTCTTTCTGTGTGTTTAATAATGTATATTGAATGATTTATAGTTGGAGTGTAATTTTTCAATTAATGAGTAAAGTGTTACAAAGGCATGTTGTTGATGAAAATATTTTAGATTTAGGTGGTAGTGATAAGTGCATAGCATTATAAATGTGCTAAAAGCCACTACATTGTACACTCTAAAATGGTTAAAATGGCAAATTTTATGCTATGTGAATGTTGCTTGAGAAAAAAAAAATGACTACCAAAGGAAAGCATGTTTGTTGTTTATTTGAAGTTTTTGTGAAAGGTAAAGGAGAAATGATACTTTTGCATGGCCTCCAACTAGGGGCTACTACAGGAGAGATGCCAGCACCATATGTCAGTTATGACCTTAACTTTGGGAGCTTGTGCTTATGTAGCAGTCTTACATCTCTACCTAGGGTGAGCCCACCCACCAGTGTGATTTCCTCTATATAGTTCTGTGTCTATATAGTGAACCCAAATCAAAATATATATATATATTTTTTTTTTTCAAAATATTTTAATTTGAAAAATTAAATGCAGGTTTCCCTTTCCTCTCATTTTTGAAAACTAGATAAATTTACATACCATAAAGTTCACATGTTTGAAGTGTTCAAGTCAGTGTCTTTTAGTATACCTAGAGTTTTTCTGCCCACATTTTAAAATATTTTTAAAAAGTAAAGCTGAACCTGCCTTCAAATCATTTTATAGTGTTCCTTTAATATACTGCTGCCAAGCTCTAGGAAGCAAAAGCAGTCCTCCTATCTAATTCTCCTAATTTAATCTGTGGCCTGCAGAAGCCTTTAGAAGTTCCAGATTTGAAATTTTTTTTTCATTTATTTTTATTATTTAGAGTCTAATTACTTTACAGTATTGTAGTGATTTTTGCCATACATTGACATGAATCAGCCATGGATTTACATGTGTTCCCCATCCCGCCAATCCCCCTCCCACCTCCCTCCCCATCCCATCCCTCTGGGTCTTCCCAGTGCACCAGCCCTGAGCACTTGTCTCATGCATCCAACCTGGGCTGGTGATCTGTTTCACCCTTGATAGTATACTTGTTTGAATTTTTTAAATATAAAACCCACTACTATTAATTTGGGACATTTTTGAAATGCCGGTATACGGTCTATGCTGCTGCTTTTCAGATTCTAAATTTGCAAATTCACCTACTTGCTAAAATTTATTTGTGATCCCCAAATCAGTGCTCATGACACTTTTAGTCATTTGCAGAGATGCACAGAATGACAAATTTGAGTCCCCTGTCATACGTTTCCAGCTTATGGTAAACAAAGTGATACGCTGCCATCGTAACTTCAATTCTCAAACAAGTGGCCTTTTCATAGTCTTTTTAGTGCTGTGTTTTTTATGTCTTAGTAGGATTTTCTAGTAAACCCACTGTCTAAGATAGCCTCCAAGAGTAATACTATTAATACTGTCTAGTGTTCCTAAGTTCAAGAGGGCTATGATGTGCCTTATGGAGAAAAGATGTGTTAGATAAGCATTGTTCAGGTGCATGAGTTACAGTGCTGTGGGCTGTGAGCTCATTGTTAATGAATCAACAGTATATACTAACAAGGTGTCCTTAAACAGAAACATACATGAAACAGGGCTTTGTCTTCATTGGCTGACAAAAATATTGTGACCAGAGGCTCAAAGGAACCTAACTCTGTTCCCTTAGGAGCAATGGTTCAGTATTCACTAATTGTTGTGGTGGCTTTATAGAACAATACCACCCCAAGTAACAAGAACTGAGTGTATATAGTGTTCCATAATCATCAAAGACTTATTGATGTAAGGCTGGTAATGATATGTCATATTTATTTGGGGCAGATAATGAACATCATTGATAAAGTTTCCATTGTTCAGTGGTTTTCTGGCTGGGTTAGAATGGGTGTCTCTTCCACAGAGATGAGAAGGAAGCTGCACGGACCAGACTGCACCTTTATTTCAGTCACTTTCATGTATAAGGTTTCTGCCCTTACCTGTTATATATCTTGGGATTTCATGGAATATTTCGTTTGAAAATAGGACACCACTACTTTGAGAAAAAATTTCTTTTGAAAAGCAGTGCTTTATATACATATTGAAGCCAAAGCATAACAAGGCAAGAACAAAAACGCTTTTCCACACACTGGCAACAATTTTAATAAGCCTCTCAAAAAACAATATCTCTTTATCACATTATTTAAGGGAAAATACCAGTATTTATGAAAAAAATCCAGCATTTATATTGTGAATGATAAAGATCTTATTTTTAAGCAAAAAGAAAAAAAAAATATATATATAGCCCCCTAGTTTAAAGATATGATTAAAAATTCCCCATATATGTCATTTTCCTTCCCACCTCACTATCAAAAAGCATATATATACTTCAGATCTTCCTCTTTCACTAATACCCCATGAAAAAAACATTTATTCTCTGCTGTGGACAGTGGAAATATATTACACATGAACTTTTATGCATTAACATTTCTGTGGAAATTTAGGAGACTCATAAAATTCTTAAAGTTAAATAGAGTGTATATTAGGTTTTGCTGCTTTAAGGTATCAGGTGATATAATTTTAGATACTCATTAAATTCCTATTAAATCTATATAGTAGCCTAATGAGCATACTCATAACTTACAGTTAACAGAAATAACATTTGTTCTGTATTACCCTTATTGTAAGTTATATTTAAAAAAAAAAAAAACTGGCCCCAAAAGTGAGGAACATTAAGAAAAAGCCCTTGATCAAACTAGATTATAATAGATTGTTGTTTTTTCTCCTTTGAGTTAGTATGCAGAAAAGTATTCTGTCTTCCTTAATGCAGAACAGTTATAAAGAATGTTATCATACTGTCGACACCATGCTTTTTCTTTGTCCAAGAATATCTCTATTAAGGAATCTTCTTAAGCCATAAAAATAACTTATTAATAACACTTTATGAAGCAGGTAAATTTAATACAGAGGGTTGCTGAAAGTATACTTAGAGAAGAAAGAGAACCTTTCTCTGGAAATTTGGATTTAAGTGGAGACCTCTCATTTTCTGTTTCTGTCATAGAGCCGAACTTACTGAGTGGCACTGCTCATAGTGTGAACAAGAGAGGAGTGAAAAGACGGGACCTGGACATCGAAGAGCTTAGAGAGATCCTTTCCTCTCTCTTACCTTTTGTGCGAATTGAACACATCTTGCCTATAAACAGTGAAGTCCTAAGTGATGCAGTAAGTATCTTTCTTCATTTATCCCTTTCATGAAAATGATGTCTTTTTTTTTATCATTGTAAATAACTTCTCCTAATGGAGTATCGTGAGACTAAACTCCATGAAGACAGAGACAGATGTCTGTTTTGTTACGTCCCCAGTATCTGGCACATGGCACAAATAAATGTTTAGTGGATGAGACTTGAGTTGGGTGTTATGTCTTACTTTTGCAAAAACATTGTCTCTAAATGGAGTTAATCCAGCAATTTATCAGTGTAGATCAAGTAGTCCTCATTTTAAATGGAAAGAGTAGAAGTTAACCTTTCGAGGCTCTCAAGAATAGCAGTAAATCAGAGAGCAAGAGAGGAAGAGATTGGTTCAGTGTAAAAGGGGTAAATGAATCCTAAAATTGTGTTTCAGGTAAAAATTAATGGAGCTGACTGATCATGTTACTTTCACAATTTTTATATGAATTTTTTTAGACTATAAGAATTGCTCCAGTTAATGATTGACAACCTGGAGGAGGAAATGGCAACCCACTCCAGTATTCTTGCTTGGAGAATTCCATGGATGGTGGAGCCTGGTGGGCTACAGTCCATGGGGTCTCAAAGAGTCAGACATGACTGAGCGACTTTCACTACTACTGTGGTTGGCAAAAATACTCTTCACAGATTGGTTTATAACTTTAATAAGATGCTGTAAACATAATAGTTTTTTTCAACTGCACAGAAACATTGTAAAAGTCATCTGGGAAAAAACTGATAAGAATTAAGTTATAAAAGAAAAAATAAGGATAATAAAGAGCCAGCTTAAAACTAAATATTAAAAAAACTAAGATCATGGCATCCACCCCCATTACTTCATGGCAAATAGAAGGGGAAAAGGTGGAAGTAGTGACAGATTTCCTCTTCTTGGGCTCCAAAATCACTGTGGATGGTGACTGCAGCTATGAAATCAGAAGACAGTTGCTTCTTGGCAGTAAAACTGAAAAACCTAGACAGTGTGTTGAAAAGCAGAGACATTACTGTGCTGAGAAAGGTCCGTATAGTCAAGGCTATGATCTTCCCAGTGGTCACATACGCTTGTGAGAGCTGGACAGTAAAGAAGGCTGAGCGCCAAAGAATTGATGCCTTCGAACTGAGGCAGACTCCTGCCTAGAGAAGACTAGGCTAGAGAAGACTCCTGAGAGTCCCTTGGATAGCAAGGAAATCAAACCAGTCAATCTTAAGGGAAATCAACCCTGAATACTCATTGGAAGGACTGATATACTGAAGCTAAAGCTTCAGTATTTTGGTCATCTGATGCAAGCAGCTGACTCACTGGAAAAGTCCCTGATGCTGGGAAAGATTGTGCACGGAAGAAGAGGGTGTCAGAGGATGAGATGGCTGGATAGCATCACCAATGCAATGAACATGAACTTGGGCAAACTTCAGGAGATGGTGAGGAACAGGGAAGCCTGGCGTGTTGCACTTCATGGCGTCACAAAAAAGTTGGACATGATTGGGTAACCACACAACAACTCTTCCATAATGTAAAATACATTTTAAAACTCTTTAACAGTCAGTCTGTGATGTTAGCATAATAGAGAAGACAGAATAGCCCAGAAGATCCTAATTAATATAAGAATTAAACATATAATAAGCAAGCTATCACAAACAGTGCTACAGTAACCCATCGGTGGTGGAGGGAAGAAATGTGCTTAAAGTTAAATCCTCATTTCACTTGCACACAAAATTAATCCATATTAGATTGAAGAATTAAATATTAAGTTGAAATATGGAAAAACTAGAAGAAAACAAATGTTTATGGAATCTCTGATTAGAAGGTCTCACTAGTAAGCACATACAGAGTAAAGAAAGCAAAATAAGACAATAAGTTATCGCTTTTTTACCTATTAGATCACTAGTTTTTGAAATAATATTACTGTCTGATAGGGGAAGTGTAGCTGGTACATTGGTAGCATCATCATTAAGCATAGTTGGAAATATCCTAAATGTCTAATAACAGGGGAAGTAAGTTATAGCATAACCACTTGACAGAATATTTTGCTGTCCTAAAAAATGTGTGCTTTTATGTATTCTAAAATTTAGTTAGGAAAAAATTTATCTAAAAAATATTGGAAGGAAATATATCAACAATACTACAGTTATAACAGATTAGAGTTACAGGATTTTTTTGCCTATTTTCAAAATATGTAATGCTATATTTTATTAGTTAAACATAATTTTAATGAAGCAATGAGATGTTTGTTATATTTAGCAAGAATAATATTAGAGAAACAATATTTGGTTTCATTTAAAATCTGGAACTAAAACCAGATTCAGTTTGTTTTAGAAAAATACTTTAGAACTTTTGTTTAATAAATTTAGAAAATATATAGCTCTGCTGTTAATATCCCATGCCTAACACATAATAAGTGTAGTGAAAGTCCCTCAGTCATGTCTGACTCTTTGTGACCCCATGGACTAAAAAGTCCATGAAATTCTCCAGTCCAGAATACTGGCATGGGTAGCCTTTCCCTTCTCCAGGGGATCTTCCCAACTCAGGAATCAAAGCCAGGTCTCCCACATTGCGGGCGTATTCTTTACCAGCTGAACCACAAGGGAAGCCCAAGAATACTGGAGTGGGTAGCCTATCCCCTATCCAGCGGATCTTCCCGCCCAGGAATCAAACTGGGGTCTTCTGCATTGCAGGCAGACTCTTTACCAACTGAGTTATCAAGAAAGCCCAACACATAAGTCCCCAGTAAAAGTTTACTAATATTGGTTGTTAGCCACAGTGCTCTTATAGAGTATGTTAAGTACTCTGCCAAGTGCCTTTTATCTTCCTTACCTTCATTTCCTCCTCACAGCCACCTCATGGGCTACAGTACTTGATTTGTATTCTCCTAGCATAGATATGGAAACCACAGGACCACCGCATTTAGTTGGTCCTGCAGTGTCCCATCTCCAGGGCTGATTTGGGTCCTTGAGGTGACGCCCAGGTAAGAGGAGATGTCCATGGCCACATAGCTGTCGAAAGGAGAGTTAAGGTTTAAGCCCAGTTCTTCCCTTAGAGCCCTGCCCCTACCACTGTGCAGACTGGCTATCTTCATACTATAGATACAGGCCCAAGAATATGCTTGTTTCATGTTGTGGAGGATAGATTGGGGGAGGAATCAATTCCTAGATGAGTAAGGAAAAAAATCGGAGTTCTGAAAGTTAGTCTGACTCATTTTTAATTAATATAACTCTTGTTTTTAAAGTATCATTCCTCTATTTAAAGAAAAATGGAAAGTTGTACCTTTTTATGGCTTTCTGAATCCTTTAAATACTTTTAAACATTCAAAGTATGTTTAAGTTTCATGTGCATTCCTAAGTTCATATTTAAATGGTAAAGTTTGAACATGTTGACTTATAGGTATAATTATTTTTATCTTAGTAATATTGTGCTACACAAATGTCTGTTTCTCTAAAAAATAATTTATTTTTCAAGATGAAAAGAGGCTTGATTAGTACTCCTCCATCAGATATGCTTCCTACAACAGAAGGTGGAAAGTCAAATGCCTGGTTACGGCAAAAAAATGCTGGAATCTATGTTCGTCCTCGACTGTTCTCTCCCTACGTAGAAGAAGCAAAGGTAATAAACCATTTTAAGATGTTAAACTACTTTATTACAAACTATAAACACAAAGATATCTATTGTGGTATCAGTTAAATATTTGGAAATAGCCTAAATGTCCAATTAATAAGAAAAGTGAAACTAAATTCTGCTTTGACTTCTCCCCAGAGTAGTTTTCCAAAATGTTTAATTATCAAGCATGTTTTTATTTTTATAACTTAAATCATATTAAGTTGTATCTTACATTTTTCTCATCTTAGTTTTTCTTGCAGACTGTTAGCTTGGAAAAAACTTCATTTTACTGAAATGGTCATCAATATGTTGTTATCTTCAGGGTGGGAAAAATGTTTGAAAGAAGACTGCAAACATATTTTCTTCCCTTTGTAAATTAAAGAAATGCCATGACTTCCTATAACATATTTCTGTAGTGCTGACTGTTGAAAATTGTATTTAGCTTTCAAAAAAGTGTACAAGCTAAAACAAAATTTCAGGTCTACTAAATAAAAAGTTGGCATTATATTATATTACCATTTATATTATAAAGAACTCTCTAAGTAAATATGATAAATACTGCAGTATGAAATACTGCAATTTTATTAGACATGTTCAGCCAAGGAACTTCGGGGTGAGCTTTTGAGGAACTGACAGTCTTTGAAAGTCAGAAATCACCTTTAAGCTTAATGAAATGAATTAACAGGCAAAATATAATGTGTTTGGATATAGAAGCATAGTTACCTTAAAGTTTTTCTCCCTTTTATTGTTGGAGTATCCCTAGTTTAAGATACATATATGAAAAGATTTGTGAGAGAAAAATATATGAAAGGATTTGTGAGAAATTTATTGATGAGGTTGATAAACTACCCCTTATTGAATAATTGACACTTTGAAAGTTGCTCAGTCGTGTCCGACTCTGCAGCCCCGTGAATGGTAGCCTGCCTGACTTCTCTGTCCATGGAATTCTCCAGGCAAGAATACTGGAGTGGGTGGCGGGGATCTTCCTGACCCAGGAATCAACCGGGGTCTCCTGCATTGCAGGCAGATGCTTTATCACTTGGGAAGCAATTGACACTTTAAATATTGTAAAAAGGGGTGAGGTGGGCGGGGGAGGCAGAATGGTTGGGTCAAGTCTTTGGGTCAATGCCTAAAGTCACTCAAGCAGCTGAGACCTCTGTGGAAGGTTGAGTCTAGTGCTAAAAGGACCATAATAAACTTGACTTACTCTCCTTTCTGCTGTCTCAAAGTAGAGCGGCCGCAAGCTAATCAGTCAGTCCTGTGCATGTACGCATATGCAGTACCCATGCATATGTGGATAAATGCCCACAGTAAATGTGGTGAATGGTTTTACGTTATGCCATTTCGACCATTCTGCAGTTTGTTGAACTGGATTCCCCTGAAGCTTATTTAGCAATTGTTTATGTATAGGTCTGTTGAATTTAATATCAGTCTTTAATATTTTATATTTTGAATATTTCTTATTGGCTAGGATATTTAGTCCATATAAACATTGTTTTCTTTATAGTGATTTAATGTATAATTTTACTTCTGATTCATTTTATATCCCTTCTTCAAATTTCAAATACTTCCGTTAAAGCAGACTTTTCAGAAAATGGTTATTTCTTTTCAAAGATGCTCCAAAAAGCTCCTTTAAACATTGAAGAGGTAGGAAAAAAAATTAAAGAGATTACTTTCTCCTTTTACCACTAATTTTAGGCTTTATACACTGGAGACAGTAAATTAATTCTCTTTTTATGTGATGATGGCAGTAATCTTTCTCTAAATGTGATTTACCAAAGGTGTAAGGTTGACTAATTCTGTTAATACTGAATTGTTTTCAGTCAGTGCTAGACGAGATGATGGTGGAACAAACAGATCTTGTGCGTTTGCGAATGGTCAGAATGTCCAATGTGCCAGACACACTCTACATGGTCAATAACGCTGTGCCACAGTGCTGCCACGTGATCAGCCACCAGCAGATCAGCAGCAACCAGTCAAGCCCTCCTTCAGTGGTAGCAAACGAAATCCCAGGTAAGGCAGTTAACCTTGTGCCAGGTGTTTATATTCAAGTGAATGATCTGGTCATATTTTGTAACCCCTCTATATATGCTGATTCTTTCCACCTTCCAATACCCTTATTGTTCTCACTAAAGAATAAATTCTTAAAAGCTAAGTTTTTTTGTTTTGTATTTTACAGTAACAAATGTGTGCAGTTTTTCAGCTTAGCTCAGGGTTTCTCAGCCTTGGCCCTTTTGACAGTTAGGGTTGGATAGTTCTCTTTTGTGGAGGCCGTCCTTTGCATTGTAAGGTATTCAGCATCATCCTTGGCCTGTACTCAATAGATACCAGTTGCACGTGTGTTTACATGTGCGTGCACCCACACACACCTTGAGATGGTCTCATGAAGCACTTCTATGTTTCTGCACGTTGCCAGATGTGCCTGTGGGGCAGAATTACTGCCTGTTGAGAACCCTGGTTTAGAGGAATTCAGATTTTTCATCACCATAGGGTGTTTCTCACATTATAAGACTCTTTGGGGAGAGTACTATCAACTTAGATCTTCAAGACTATATATGTCCTCTCAAAATGGGATTGCCATTGGTTTCTGGGAGATCGAGTTTCCCACGATCTGCTTTGTGAATGGTACATGCATTGTAATTCAGGCTTCCATCTTATTGTCTATTGATCGAGGTATAATTGTCATGTCCGAAAACATCTGAGCGTCAGTCAGTGCTCACGTTAACCAAAGGGCTGTCGTGTCAGTTTCTAAAACAAGAAAATCCACAGAGATCTAGGGGGTCAGAAATGTGTAGCTCTTGTCACTTACCATTGCAAGAGTCCAAAAAAATCAGCAAACTATAGCATTACTGGAAATGATGCTATGCATTTTTTGCTGAGAAGTCTGTTTCAATTAAGGATAAATAAAAGACATAACGACAGAACTTTTAATTGAACACATTCGTTTTATTCCAGAACTAATCTCTGATTGGTTGTTGCCTTATCAGATTTGACCACTGTGTATTTATTTAATAAAGTGTATGTTGGATAAACAGTATCAAGAGAAGTATTTCTGTAGCTGGTTTGTGCAGCTTTTGAACCTTTGGTAATTATCATGGACTTTATCAACTTGAGTTAATACAATTGAGTAGCAGTATAATTTAATCTTAGAACTCACTTTCAAAAGCCCAAAGAGATCTACAATTAAGTGTGCTCAGAAAAGTGGGACTTGTCCTTCTGCTGTTTACTGAGACATGGCCCTGTGCTCGTGCCGTCAGAATTCTCCCTTCCTCGCTTACCGTGCCGATGTAAGGCATCCCGGTTTTGGAGAGGACTCTTGGGCACATGTTCTGGCTCTGCCACTTTGTCTGACTGTGGACAAGACATCTACTTCCCTGAGCACTAATTTCCTTGTCTGTCAAATGAGGATATCTCCTTTCTAGGGTTCTTGTGAAGATTTAAGGAAGCTCTGTGAGTGATATGGAGTTTGCATGACACAAAGTAAGCACTCCATAAACAGTTGCTCCCCTTTCCCAGAATTAATAATCAGTGACCACTCAAGTCATTTGTCTCGTAGGTACTTAGAGACCATCCCCTCTTCCCCAGCCCTCTGCTGCATCCTTAGTCCAGGTTCCTAACCTGTGAACCTGTCTCTAACCTTATTCCCACTCTGGCCTTTATACCAGAGCGTGGCAGACATCTTCTGTGAAGGGCTAGGTAGTCAATATTTGGGGCTTTGTGGGATATGCAGTCTCTGTTGCACTATGCTCAGCTCTGCAGTCATAGGCCAAAGGCAGCCATACGCAATACCTAAACGGATGAGTGTGGCTGTGAGTCAGTAAAACTTTATTTACAAACAGGTGGCAGAGTGGTTTTAGCCTACAGGCGATAGTTTGCCAACCCCTGCTTTCCACTCCTTTCAGAATGTACTTAGCACATCACAACTCGGATCCTCTCATTGCCCCACACAAGCGCCTGCCTGTTGTTCCCCAGATACAAATTAAATTCCTTGTCATGACATGCAGGGTCATCTGTGGTCTGCCCCTACCCTTCTTTCTAGCCTCCTCTCCTGTTACCCTTCCTGCTCATACCGTCTCCTGGCTGCGCCATCCGATTGTGCCTTGCTGTGTCTCACTTGCATGTTTTACACGTGCCTGGTCCTTCTGCTCAGAAAACCTTGGCTCCACTTTATTTGCCTGCCTGGTTTTCTCTCATTCTTCAAGACTCCATTCAGAGCTTACCTCGTCCAGGAATCCTTCGCTGCCTGCTTCCAGTCTGGATTGGGGGCTCCTTCCTCCAATTCCTTCAGTGTCCTTTGCACATCTTTCTCTGCGATCACTGACGGCCCTCTGCTGTGCTGGTTTATTTTGTTTACTTCGTTAAAACCAGAGATCTGTAAGGATAGGGATCATGTCTTTTGTTCTGTGTACCCTAATACCTGAGTCGAATCCCTGGTGCATAGTCAGGACTCAAAAAATTATTTGAATAAAAGAGTGGATATATTTAAAAGACTTTTGAAGTATCCTGAGATTCAGCAGAGAATATATGCAAGTAAAATTTTGTTTAGGCTGTGAACTCATAATGCAGTTCAGGGGCTCTTTGGTATGACTAAGAGCCTTTGGGGCACTGAAATTTTAAAACCCTAAAAAAATAATTAGATGCATATAAATTACTGTCTTTCCTGGGAATTAAAATACTATCAAAAATGTATGAGACACTTCTGATGCAAAACACATGCTTTTTTTTTTTCCTTGCACTCAGCAGGTGGTCTCTTGGGTGGCTCAGGTACTGTGCCTACAGACTGTTTCTCTCCTTCCAGTTCCCCGTCTCCTCGTCATGAAGGACATGGTCAGACGCCTGCAGGAGCTGCGGCACACGGAACAGGTGCAGAGGGCCTACGCGCTCAACTGCGGGGAGGGCGCCACGGTCAGCTACGAGATCCAGATCCGCGTGCTGAGAGAGTTCGGGCTCGCCGACGCCGCGGCGGAGCTCCTGCAGGTGGGGAGCAGGCCTCCACCCCCTCAAACAGGGAGTCTTGTGTTAGATCGCTATCAGATCAGCTGTTAGATCAACTGTTCTTAATAAGGAAAATATTATTGGTATTCTTTTGGATTTTGTGATGTTTGTGTTTTTTGTCATATTTTTGAAATTTGCAATGTGTGATTTCTAAGTCTAGACAAATAGTCAGCTTTGTACCTGAAAAAATAAAATACAAGGAGCCTGGACTGTCACTCAGGCAGTATTTTCTGACATCCCAAGGAGCCCTCCTAGCGTGTCATTTTCTTTGTACGTGCTTCTTCAACTGTCCCTGGTGTCTTGGATGACCTGAAAGCCCCCAGTGAGGGGCGGTGTGGTAGAGTGGATGGGGCACAGGCTCTAGAGTGAGAACTGGTTTTATATCCTGGCGATGCTGCTTAGCAGTTAGTTAACTTAGAGCAAGTTACATACCCTCTGTGAGTATCAGTTTCTTTACCTCTAAAATGAATTGTGAAGACACAAGTAGCTGTATATAAAGCAGCTATGTGTCTTGCACATAATGAGCACATAAATGGTGACTCCTGAAAGCTCATGGTGTGTACACCCAACAGAGGTGGAAGAGAAAGCAGAAAATTCTGACCCTCTGCTGCTTTTCTTTCCCTGATTTGGTCACTAGATTTCAGGTTGTGACCTACTACATCCTTATCAGACCTTCCAGATGCCCCCCTTTCCCCATCTCTCCTCCCTTTTACAAGCTTTTTTGCACAATAGTTCAAACCATATAAGCTTTTTGAACTAGCAGGAAGAAACCCATTTCTAATAATTATTTAGTACAAAAAAGAGTAGTATTTTTGTATAAAATGTGTAATCTTCACAGCAACTAAAGCAGAGACTATGATTTCATCTGATCAAGTGATTGCATTGTTTTTGTGCCACTGACTGCAAAGCATTTTAGCCTGAGTTTTCAAAGGGGAACATGGTATGGTGGCCCTAGGCAAGGAGAAGACCATTTGTAGGTTCTTGATTTTCAATTTTTACTGTAGTTTCCACCCCTAAAAGTCTTGTTTTTGTTCATTTCTGTTCTCTTTGCCATTCTAAATTACATCTTAATTTGATCTCTTAAATGTGTAATTTGTATAATTTAAGTATCCCCATATGTTTATCAAAATATTAATCAAACTTATTCCTATATAATAGTATTTTGTAGTTTTTACTTCAGACTGAATGCATACGGATGTTTTATCAGAAAGTTCTAGGAGGATCTTCACTTGTATGCCTTTTCTTCTTTTGCTTTTTATATTTTGTCCTACCTCCTTTCGAAGACAGTGGGCTGCTTTTCTGGGCGCCTGATGACCTCAGCTAGCGATCAGAAGTTGTTTTGTGAAGTTTACTCTGCGTTCAGTTATTCTTTTGATGAATTTGTAGGAGAGAAAGTGATCTCCCCGTCCTACTCCTCCACCATCTTGGCTCCTTACCCCTTCTTTTGGTTTTTAATGGTAATTTTATTTTCATCCGAAAGACCTATTTGAATTAGGTTTTATTTCTTGTTTTTTATCATCACATAATCTTGCAAGACATTACTGACCTGCTTTCTGGGGTATTCAATTAAGCAGCCCTCCTTAATAGCTGTAGTTTAGGCTATGGAGGCTGTACTCTGCTGTTTTACATAGTGTTTTTAAGGTTATTTTTCCTTGAGCTTCAGGCCTAGAAAAATATGTTGTGCCTTTTACTTTTAAGGAATGTGGTTTTCTTAGGTACTCACTTAACTCTCTCAGCCTGTAAATTTCTGTCCAAGAAATCTGCTAACAAATATCTTAACTTTCTCCCCCTCCATTCTTTCTTAGAATCCTCACAAATTCTTCCCTGATGAACGCTTTGGAGATGAAAGTCCACTCTTGACAATGAGACAGTCTGGGAGAGGTCGAGTTAACAGCACCCCCACTGCAGAAACCATGTTTACAGACCTGGACTCTTTCGTGGCCTTCCATCCACCCTTACCCCCACCACCACCTCCCTACCACCCGCCAGCGACCCCAGTCCACAACCAGCTCAAAGCAGGCTGGAAGCAGAGACCTCCCAATCAGCACCCGTCACGTTCATTTTCGTATCCCTGTAATCACTCACTGTTTCACTCCAGAGCAGCCCCTAAAGCTGGCCCCCCTCCAGTCTACTTGCCAGGCGTGAAAGCAGCGGCCCCTGACTGTACCAGCACCACGGGGCTGGGGAGACAGACGGTGGCTGCTGCCGCTGCCGCCTCAGCAACGATGGCATCTGAGAAACAAGTGGTGAGTCCGCACTTCAGTGACTTACCTAAAGGTAAAAGTTTCTGGAATGTTAAAAGCAATTTCCTAGGCCCCAGGAGCCGTACCTGGGACTCAGCAGTGCACCGAAGTGTAACTGACAAGCTGAAAGCGTAGACTTACGGAGTGTGGAAATTGGAGAGAAAAAGAGAGTGTAGGTGGATGAGAAAGTCCAGAGAAAAGAGATAAGATGTGTGTGGTGGGAAGAAGTGAGTGCCTTCCCTTATGTTCACGTGCAGCTGTCTGGATGAGGTGGAGTTACTGGGCAACACAGGTGATGTTGTTACTGGTTTCACAGTGTACTCTTCAAGCATGTGCATGTCTAGAGTCTGTTCTTAGCCTCTGTTCTGTAGAGTCTGCTATTCTCCCAAAGGCTTTGGTGGGGCGGGAAGGGGAAGCTACTTGTAGCTGAGCATACCGTCAGGAACAGTGTGGCAGGAGACTCCCCATTCATGAAATAGGCAGAAAATTGACCCTCATGTGTGTCATGAGTGTCTCTGCCTCTAGCAAGCTGTTTGATCAGAGCACTTATTTAATTGGAAATCACCGTTGCCAGCTCTAGTCGCTAATAAATTAAGCGAGACTTCCTTGCTTAATCTTGCACTGCATTGAAGGTTGAATTTTTGTTGTATATAATATATTTGAAAAAAAAACAGTATTGATTTTTAAGTCTTCCTGCTTAGTCACACATTATCAGTAGCATTCAACATAAGAGATAAACAAAAGATACATATATTCAGGGAATCTCCATTGAAAGATGACTGGACGAGTGTATACCTTGAGTCAAATTATGGTCCTTCCTCACCTTTTACCCTTCTGCCTATTCTCCCTGCTATCCACTCCAACCCCTCAAAAAAGAAGAAATAACAAAGGTTAATAGTGTTGGATAAACCCAATTTCCATCTTATCGACCTGGGCCTCAGTGCCACAGTTACAAAAATTCTACTACTTTATAATTAAATAAAACTCCCTTTGAAGGTAATTTATCTATATGTTCCATGCAGTCCTGATTATAATAATGAAAAATTGGAAACTGCCTTAAGGTCTCACAGTGGAAGAATAGTTAAGCAGTCATGCCTCATCAATACAGTGGAATAGTATGCAGTAATTTAAATAGAAATCTGAAAGAAAATTTAGTGACAGTATTATATATGCACTAAATTTTATGAAAATTTGTATATGTGCAAAATTAAAAAGGTGAGAGAACTGCTTCAAAATGTTAATAATAGTGGTTATCTCAGTAGGGAAGGTTTGGGGTTTTGTGGGGTTTTTTATAGTTTTCTAGATTTTTATTATTCTTAAAATTAAGCATGTGTTTTTATAATGAGGAAATAAAATCAGTGAACATCATTTGAAAAAGAGGGAGTCACAGGCCTTTTTAACCTTCCCCCTGTTTTGTTTCTGTTTGCAGTGCACACAACCTGTGCTAAACGATCTAATGCCAGATATTGCCATGGGTGTGTCCACGCTGTCACTCAAGGACAGGAGGCTTCCAGAACTTGCTGTGGACACAGAATTAAGCCAGGCAGTTTCTGAAGTAGGACCAGGGCCTCCCCAGCATCTGTCGTGTATTCCACAGAGGCATACACACACGTCTCAAAAGAAACACACACTAGAGCAAAAAACAGATGCTCGAGAAAATCAGCAGGAATATCCAGATTTCTATGACTTCTCAAATGCTGCTTGCAGACCATCCACTCCTGCCCCTGGCAGACGTACCCCCTCCCCTTCACAAGGTGGATATTTTGGTCCCGATTTGTATAGCCACAATAAGGCATCACCAAGTGGCTTAAAGTCAGCCTACCTACCAGGCCAGACCTCACCTAAAAAGCAGGAAGAAACTAGGAGAGAATATCCACTTCCCCCCGACGGGCATCCACACAGACAGAAGAGTGAGCCGATACACCTCGACGTTGTTGAGCAGCCTCCCCAGCGGCCAGATTTTCCCTTGGCAGCCCCAGAAAATGCTGGCAGTGGTTCAGCCCATGTCAGGGGGCGAGCAGCAATGGAGACTGACTTGACTTTTGGGCTGACTCCTAACCGACCTTCACATTCTGCATGTAGCTCTGAAGCTCCAGAAGAGAGATCTGGCAGAAGACTGGCAGATGAGTCCCTGGGCCATGTAGCTCAGCGAAATACAGATTTGGAAAGGGAAGATTCAGTCAGCAGAGGAAGGAGGTCCCCGAGCAAGCCAGACTTCCTCTACAAAAAGTCTGCCCTCTGAGAGCAACCTCCAAGTCGCCCGTGCCTGAGATGTGAAACATCCTGTTTTATGATGTAACCCAACAACTTAGAGACCAGTTTATTGATGCCAGCTGATAACTCAGTTTCACATTATTTTATTCTAGTTTTTGTATATACATGTTTATTAGACATGGCATGCTAAGAGGGTTATTTTGAATGCTGCATCTGTCTGTTTTGTGTTTGAACAATTGTGTGGGAAAGCATTTTTAAGAACAAGCAAGCTGGCACTTTTTTTTTTTCCCTCTTTACAAACAATGGAATTTTTTTGCACTTGTACCTTTGTTTTATCTGTATTGGTTTTATATCAGTATGTTAAACTTTATTGCCACATTTAAAGAACTGTATTTTCATACTTTTTGCATTTTACCTTTCATCTACCTATTTCCACGTGCATTGGATTGCACACTAAGATGTATTTTCTTATGAAATAGTTCTGTGTTTATTTTTTAATTATAGAAATTCCAAAGAACAGCACATCAAAATGCTCCTCTCTTTTCCGTAGTTGTTTCAGTTCAGAAACCTTCCTGCTCAGTCTTCATAAATCTCATGTCATCCTATTTAAATAAGTCCTGGAAGCTGATCTTCATTCCTCCAGCAGGAGTCCAATCAGGAATCCTGAAGTTTTCCTAGTTCAGGAAAGAACAAGGAGAAAAGCCTTCTGCATCCAGGCAAAAGCTTGTTGTTTCATCCACAGTGCAGACTCTGTTAGAATCACTGCAGGTTCTGGTCATGTGGATTAGAGTTTCGCTCAATGAGGTTTGAAAGCGATCAGCTGCCTTGGAATCCTAAGCAGTGGAATTAGTCACTTAAGCTTGCGCGTCGGGATCGCTGCTTCTGAGCATCAGCTCAGCAGCTGAGGGGGGAGTGACTGCTGGCTGCCTTCAGTTGTCCTGCTCTTGTGGGGAAAAAAACAAAAGGGCTTCAGTTTTATGGATGTCATTTGGTGTTTGTAAGTAGCTGTTTTAAGTGTTTTTCAAAGTGTGTCAGAATTTTGGTGTCCTTTAAAAAGTTATTGTATAATGCATAATGCTTTGTCACCAAAAAAGAAAAACCTTTTTTTTTTCCAGTGAAACACTACATGTCCTACTTGAACTCCCCTGGGGACGCTGGTTTGGGATTTCACTGAACCACTGAGCACATGGGATCTTTTAAGATCCTTTCCCTTAGAAGGGCAATGTGTGAGCTAAGGACTGTTGTTTTCTTACTCTCCAATGTAAATATATTAGCATTTGAGTTTTTAAATCACTTCAACATTATTTGAGCATTCACTTTGTATTTTTACACATAACACACAGCCGTAGCACTTAGAAGAAAAGAGACTTTCTGAGCACTCCCTCACTTGAAGGATGTTCGGGAGCCTCCTCTCTGTATGTATATACACATATATACAACTCTGAATCACACTCACTCTAAAACTATGCAGGGCTAGGGAGCCTTTACAAGCTATCATATAAATGAATTACGTGCACTTTTAAGTAAATAGGTTTCTATTGGATGTCAACAACTCTGATTTTTCCCGAAACTGTAGTTTCTCTTACAGTCTCTTCCTACTTTACCCTGTGGATGTACACTCAGGAATAATCTGACATGTTAAAAAATCCTAACAGTGGATAGTCTCAAAAATGGGAACACGTCAGTTGATCTGTCTGCACCGGCAAACCGCTGCCACTCGCTCCGCTGCCTGCCTAAGTTAGCTGCTGCCCGTGCATCCGTCGATGTTGGCCACGCTGCACACCAAGCCATGGGTCTCCCAGAGTCAGCACCAGGCTGCTATGAGATCAGCTGCATATCATCACCTCTGAGGTTCCTTTTTTTTTATGACGGAAAACTTCAGGACTCTGTTCTCATTTTTAGGAGGTTTGACCTTTTGTAATAAGATGACGGTGTCTTTTGAAACTAATCTCGGTCTGTCTCTCCTCAGAAACAAAAAATATTCATTCCATCGCATTCCTTAAGGTGTATTATGTACATGTGTTGACATGAATTCTTTTGATACAGTTTTAAATTTCTCTTCTGAATTCAGACTGTGCTGTGCTGGTACTGCAATTAAGAGTGAGTAGATACAGTTGGTGGGGAAGTCTTTCTGATCTCCAACCCGTTTCTTTGTGTTTGTTTTTTTTTTTAAAGACATAAGAGCTATTGATGCCCCACATGGCATATTTCTGAAAATTTATTAAATATTCTTTCATGTCCCCAAAATATAAAAGAAGTGACCCACTGTTAGTAGTTTTATTTAATTTATGAAGTTTGTTTTTAATAATTTGGCAGCATACCTGGCTGAACTGTGTATAGAGAGAAACGTGCTGTGGGACTGTGGACTGCTGTGACTTGCAGAAGCTGAACAGACGTGGGTTTTGTGTTAGGGTAGGGTTAATGGATTTTTAATGTGTCTCGTGAAATATGGTCAATAGGGTAGGTTGAATAGCTATGTGCCTCTGGCTTTTGACCCCATCTCTTCAATCTTTTTTAATGCTTTGTAAGCATTAAAATCTTTCAGTGCTGTACTAAGATAAATGTGAAGTCTGAGTAAGATTGCTCTGAGAAATTAACATGTATAATATAAAACTTAGGCCGTAGGGCCTGGCGTTTTACTCGGTGTAGAAACTTCCTGAGAACCAAATCTCGACACACCAGATCTCCTCTTGAGGCCATGGACAATCAGGCCGTTAGACAATCGCCACTTTTGGTGCCCACCATGTTGAGGTTGGCGAATGCCAGTTAGACCCTGGAGCGGAAGCAGAGGATCCACGTTTCTTCAAGATGCTGTTGGTCTTGTTCTCACATTTTTGTTTTAATTCTGTGATCTTGATTAATAATTTCAGTTCAGAGTCATAGGTATGACTCCTAAGGGGAAAAGATAGCAAGAAAGACAAAACTTATTCCTGAAAAAAGAGTCTTGAATTGTCCACATACCATGCATAAGCTTTCTCAGCGCCCCTGTAGCTTTTTCTAGGCACATCCCTAGACCTAAGCTCTCCTGACATTTCGGTAACCAGGTAGATTTTAAGGATTTTAAATGACTTCTTTTTATTTGAGTTTTTTTTTTTTTAATTGTTGAACTCTCTATGAAACTTTACCTAATTCTTGTTTATGCCTCCTTAAAAAAAAGCAAAAACCTGTTCTTCATTGGATTTTCTTTGGATTTGTTCTTCAAACTTGAGTAGCAGTGGATAGCACTTGTCCATTGATGGATGGAAAACAGCACACGCAGCCTCACCAGAGGGTACAAAGCTGACCCCGCCGTGTGTCGGTCTCTAGAGGTCTCAGTAACGACTCGGCAAAATACGTATTTTCATGTTTAAATCTGCCTTTTAGGGAAAATAAGTTTAGTGAAACACTTGTAAGATACTTGTTCACAATTCTAAAGCATTTATGTTTTTATCTTAGGACTGAACTCAAAGGGAAATGTTTGACTTTTTAATTATTTGGCTGACCTTTAACTTACTGTTGAAAGTTACTATTAAAGCAGCGGTGATGGGTGCTATCCCCGTTCTGCAGTGGTTTACTTTGTCTACCAAGGAGTTTACTTTCAAACCTCATTACAGATAACCTTACTAAAAGAGTTACCGTCACACACTAAAGGGTGTTGTGCTATTTTTCCATTAACACTATTGTATAAACAGTGTTCTATGAAATGTTAACTTGTCTCTTTGTCCTATTGATTGCAATAGCTGTTATGTAATTGTTGTATTGGCAAGTCTTTTGATTTTTTTTTTCCTCTAGAAAACCCTCAGACCATGAGTCAATCTTCCATATTCTGAATATTATAATGCTGTGGCCATTTCTGTAGAAAGATGACTTGCAAGTGTGTATCTTGAAAATAACCTCTTGTGTTTGAGTGTTTACGTGGGTTCTGTCTTAAGAGCTGAGAGGAGCTCTGGGAGCTTCATGGTGTACCTGCACGTGACTGTGTGTGTGGGTGGGACGGAGCCTTGCTCTTAGGCGGGGTGGCTGAGAGAGAGATTCCTGAACTCCACTTGCTGTGGATGCACCACGTCTGCACTTGAGAGAGGTGGTGTCTTCTGCAACACTGCATTTCTTGTGGTTGTGCTGTTACTGGTATAAAGTCAAGTGCCTTCAATGCTAAAGGCTCAGAAATTTTTCTTAAAACTGATTTCATGTCCTATGCAAGTGTTTTCTACAACCTGCATAACCAGTACTTTGTAAAACTTGTTTACGCTGCGACTGTACATAGTGTTTTTTAAAGAAATACATAGTATTTTTATTTAGGTACCTCCGAACTTGAACTCGTCTGTGGGAAGCATTGTAAAACGATCGATCCATTTCTCTTTTGAGTACCATTACGGTTGTACAGAGGTTTTCACTGGTTCTATTTTTCTACTGTTACTGACAAGCATGTAACACTGACTTTATCCTACATATAGTTGGCGTTTCAAATAAATGGCTTGGATAGAACCCGCTGAGTTGGATACAGTCTGTTTTAGCAGGTGGCGCACAGCCCTCAGTCACAGAAGCGATTTTGTCCCCACCAGCAGGGTGGAAAGTGGGAGGTCTTCTAGATGGACTTCTCCTCTGTCTCTTGGCCTTCAGGTATTCAGAGACTTGTTAAGTATTAACGGATTTCTTGGAAATAACCACCTTCTCATTTGATTCAAGTTCAAAATTTCCTGTGATGTCACTGGGGGCGTTCCTGAGAGATTTCATTTTACACTTTAAACAAAAGTAACTTGTGCCCGGGCCGCCACAGGGACTTCAGCGTTCAAAATACATGAACCCAACTCCTGGAATGAGTCAGCGCCTGGAAGGGCTATGGTGAGACACAGATACATCCCAAGGTTCACAGGCCTCCAAGTGTCAGACACCTGGCTTCCATTCAAACTCCAAGCATTAATTAGTACGTTTCAGTTTGAAAGGGGAATGATGTCATGATCTAGAGCCTAGTTTTCTGGAAAAAAAGAAAACATGTAAAATAGAAAGCTTTCCAATTTGCATTTTGTTAAATCACTATTAAACTTATTCATTTCACTATAAGCTCCATCCTAGCATTTTACCCCTTGTTCCTCACTATGGCAGTTCTCACAATGTTTTATAGCCATCTTAGGTTTAACTGTGGGGTATCAAGATAAAACCTAAAGTTTCTGGAGGTGAGCTGCTTCAAATTCTAAAATAGGAAACCGAATAAGTCAGCTTTCACTTCTGTTCTTACAGATTCCCCTGGAAAAGTGAGTCCAGGCCAGCTTCCCTAGCCACTATTAGCCTTAACCTCTATTCAGTGCAGTAAGTGTTGAGTCCGCTTTTCCCAGGGGACTGTGGAGCAGCAGACAGCAGACAGGAGGCCTATTCTCAGGGGCCTTAAAGTAGCCGGAGAGACACCGGAGGAGTACAGAGGGACTGAGGGGACAGCTGGCTCACCGCGGCCGGGGATGAAGGGGAGGAGAAACACTGGATTCACTGCAGAGCACTTGACTGTTTTTTTCCTGTAATCAGTGACTTAGGAATTGTTTTATTTAATCCTCGGAATCACATACTATTATTAGTGCCTAGAAGAGAGCAAGAGAGGATGAGACGGTTGAGTAGCATCACTGACTCAGTAGACATGAATTTGAGCAAACTAGGAGATAGTGAAGGACCAGGAAGCCTGGTGTGCAGCAGCCCATGGGGTCGCAGAGAGGTGGACACAACTTGGCGACTGAACAACACCACAAATGAGGAAACCAAAGCACAGAGATACTGAATGTTTCATCCAGGGTCACACAGCTAGTTCGTTGGCAGAGCCTGAGTTCAGACCCCAGGCATTCTGGCTCGAGCCCAAGTTCTCAGCCACGGTATTGTACTGCACACCAGAAAGCATGGTGCCCAGGTAAGGGGCCAGAGTGTGCAGGGGGTGCAGGTAGGCACAAGCGGGCACTTGTGTCTTCAAACATTCACCCAATGAGCATCTTCTACCTGCCAGGCTCTGCTAGGCCCTGAGGTGACAGGAATAAACAAGACAGCCACAGTCCTAGTCGTGAGAATGTTAGGGGCTCGAGGGAAAAAAAGACGCAGGATTACAGAGGTAAGGTGGGGTTCTGACCAGTGCCAAGACTGGGAAGTCTTCCAGGTGGAATCAAAGTCAGGTGAAGGAAGAGTCCCAGGGCGAAGAGAAGCCATCTTCCAGCAGTTTCCGGGGCTGAGCACTGGGGAAGCCAGAGTTGGCCGAGAGGTGGGTTGGGCCCATCTTGCCAGCCCTTCCAGGACAGCCTGAGGATTTTGAAATTGATCCTCAAAGCAACAGGAAATGCTGCAGGGTTTTCAACAGGGACATAAACGTAATCAGATTTATATGTTCCACATCACAGGACTGAGGAGCAGGTGTGGATCAGGAAACCAGGCAGGAGGCTGGCGCAGCCTCCAGGGGAGAGCTTGGATAGCCAACAGAGCAGAGAGGAGTATGGTTAGGGAGTAGTATCTCCAGGACTTGGGGGTTGCTTGGACATGGGGGGAGAGTGGGAGGAGTCAGGTCAAGGGGAAAAACCATGAATTTAATGTTGATCGTGTTCTCTTGGTGATTCCATGTAAGCCGGGGACTCAGAAGCAAGGGCCAAGCTGGAGGTGCCAGAGTTGTCCACATACATGCATATATGCATGACAAGTCGCTTCAGTCTCTGTGACCCTATAGACCATAGCCCACCACATATTGGATGGCAGTGAAAGCCTTGGGAGTAGATGGGGTGATGTAGGGGGACGGTTTAAATTAAAAGAAGGCCAAGAATGAACAAGGAAGTCCCACCTTTACAGGTCAGCTTGAGGGAGTTGCTGCTGACCAAGGGCTGCCTACCAGGTAGAAAACCAGTGTGGTTCTCAGAAGGGCAGGAGGGACTCTTCAAAAAGGGTGGAATATGATCTTCAGAATGAGTGAAGTGAAAAGCCAAATACAAAACAGGGCGTATGGACACCCCCAGTTGTGGAGAAGATGAGAAAAAGGAGCTACATGATAAATTTCATATTCATGAAAATGTCTGCAAAAACCTATGAGAACATTTGCACGAGAGGCACTGTAATCAGGTGGGGAGAACTTAATTGTATACTTTCTGTACTGGTTGAATTTTTAAATGGCCTGCATGCGTTACTTTTTCAAGTGAAAGGTTGAGATGAAGGATCAATTCCACCCTTCTCCCAAAGTTAACTCAGTGGTGGCTGCTGCTCAGAGATTTTTGGAAAATCGGGCTCAAAAGATGATTTGGGCCAGCACCATGGAGAAGGTGAGTGAGCTTGGCAAGAGCAGTTTGGTGGCAGGATAGAGAAAAGCCAGGTGGGATGGGTGGGAGTCCACGTGGGATACATGGAGACAGCCTGAGGGAGCAGCTGGGGCAGAGATGAGTGCAGAGAGGACAGAGGCTGCGGCAGTGGTGAGGTGTCAGGGGCCCCAGCCAACCCCCACGTGTCCATCATGAGAGGCAGTCACACTCAGATGCAGCCCAACGGGGGTCTATCCCTCATGGAAGAGGAGGAGGCCAGCTCAGCATCATGTGTTCTTAAAAGACTCTTAGTTCTGGGACTTTCCTGGTGGTCCAGTGGTTAGGGCTCTGCAGTCTCACTGCCAAGGGCTGGGGTTCAAGCCCTGGTCAGGGAACTAATCCCATAAGTTGCGTAGCCAAAAAAAAAAAAAAAAACAAAAACCTTAGTTTCTGATCACAGCTGCCTTCTCCAAGTATCAGCAATCATTCAGCAGCAGCAAAAGTTCATTTTCGAATCCCGTAGAGAACTCTGTGAAAGTCCCTGTCCTTAGTTAGCAGAACCTGCTATCTCCCACGTAAGAGGACCAAAGCAGATAAACTGAGACCTTTGGTCATTTCTGGTACTGGTCTAGTACTGATGCTGAAGCTTAAGCTCCATTACTTTGGCCACCTGATTCAAACAGCCGGCTCATTGGAAAAGACCCCAATGCTGGGAAAGATTGAGGTCAAGAGAAGAGCATGGCAGAGGATGAGATTGTTGGATGGCATCACCAACTCACTGGACATGAACTTGGGCAAACTCTGGGAGACAGTGAGGGACAGGGAGGCCTGGTGTGCTGCAATCAATGGGGTTGCAAAGCGTCAGACATGACTTAATGACTGAACAACAAGTATTGGTCATCTGTCCGAATGCCAGGAACACAAGTATTCCCCAGAAGGGACCATCCTGCTCACTGGACCCTCCCAGACCCTTGTCTCCACGTTTGTTCACCTGTCCAGGTTTGAGGGATGCTGCCTGCAAAGAAAGGATGGCAGTGACTTTGTGGGTCTGCTCTCCATCCCCCACTAAGCCTGCATGAAATGTCCCAGCTCCAAACGCAGCTTACACTTGATAGCGAGAACAACACCGGCATCATGGGCCTCACCTTGGTCTTCGCCTCAACGGCTCATCCTTGTGTCCCTCATCTGCACAACTCTGGCCCCTTTTTATTTGGCCTCTAAAACCCCCGGAGCTCACCATGCTGAATAGCCCAGACAGACATGACCTTGAGGCTTTGTGTCAGCGGCAGGGTGAAGATGTCCTCTTCTGAGGTCTGCCCCGGGGTGAGCCTCACAACATGCAGAGCCTCAGATTTGGGGGCATCACCTGTCTGTAAACTTGGGTGGACATCTGCAGCCACAAAGTCTGCTAGTCCAAGCGTGCTTGTGACCACTGCTGGCTGGTGGGAGACTGAGGAAGCCAAGGCCAGAAATCCCAAGGGAGGACGGGGATTGTTCCAGAGGGGGAGTTGTTTGGTGGGGACCATCACCGGGGTGCCACCTCATCCACCTCAGCCGGTGTGTCCTCATCCTTAAATGGGGTGACAGTAGTTCACTGTCTGAGCTCTGCGTGGACTTCTCATGTTTTGCCTCTTAATCCTTGAGTCACGCGGCATTGTCTTCCTGTTCTCAGGTGAAGAAGCTCCTCGATAGCCCTGGCAGGCCTGCTGTGAGGCTCTGTGGACAGCTCTCGCCTTTTGCACTCTCCTGCTGAAATCCCTCACCTTAAACATCCTCCATTTCTGGAACCTTCCATCAGATGAACCAAATACCTCACTACCCTCTGTGACTGAATTACAACCATCTGTAATTTCTCCACGTCTGGACAGATCCACCCACCCTCTGGTCAGTCCAGGTGTGGGTCACCCCGAGAGGCCCAAGTGTCCCAACTTCCCACCACCGCCCAAGGGGTTGCCAGTACTGTGTTCTTTGTGGCGCGGGGGTCAGCTGTCCCCCTGGACCTGCTGTTTCCCCTCTGCCGAGTCACTTGCACAGCCCCCTGGACTCCTCCCATGATCCAGCTCCACCCCCGGATTCCCACGGCCATCCCCTGACCTGGTCCCCCGCCCTTCCTCTGAAACAGCCTCCTCCTTCCCGCCGCCATCTCCTCCTCACCGGCCTTCTCCTCGGCTGAGGCCCAGCCCTCCCCCACCCTGCAGGCCTCTCCCGGGAACACTCCCCACACCTAAGGGTCAGGGTGAGCTGTGTGAGGCCACCCCCCTGTGTGGCACCCTGGCATACCTGCAGCTCCCCCATCGGCCTGTCCCACCCTCAGCCTTGTGACTGTCACCCCGTCCCTCCTGTCACACCCTGGGGCCTCGGCACAGGCCCAGCCATCAGCCTGGGGAGCAGCCGGGACCATCCCCAGCCACCTGCTCTACCATTCCTGCCGCCCACTCCACCACCCCGCCCCTGTCCCCAGAAAGGCTCCACCTTCGAAACCCTACCTCACTTCCTGCTCTCAGGCCACCGCGTCCCAGATGCCCCCCACCCCCCACCTCCCGCTTCCTCTGGATCTCTGGCCTCTGAACAGCCCAGTCTCCCTAGGTATCTGCCTCCTCGACCTGCTCACCTTGCCACCAATTTTCTGGCCAGATTCAACCCATAAATAATAGACACGTCCATCTCCTGGATCTGGAGCCAGCTCTGGGGACAGCTGAAGACAGTCGTACAGCCACGGTCCCCACAGTCCCCAGGCTCCCGGCCACTTTGCGCCCTTGCCTCCTCTCACGGCTGCCGCCCTCCAGCTTGCTGCTCAACCTCATGGGCAAAATAAGCTGCCCCCAGGTCCCTCATCTTCTCTCCTCTGTGACCCTTCCGGTGAGCGGAGGCACCTCTTTCTCCTTCTAGGGTCGCCATTCATCCCCAGCCTCTTGCTTGGGCACGCTGCGCTGGGGTTGTGTTTCTTGGAAGGCATAGGAACCCCTCCCTAGAGTGGTTTAGACACTGGAAGACAGTCCAGTCCTGTCGTGTAGTGAATTTACCAAAAGAAAACTCAGAAAAAGAGTCAGGGTCCCTCCTACCCCAGGGCCAAACACAATATACCCTGATTTAGGTAAAAGCTGTCAGCATCTCCCATCATTTCTGCCCCGAGATTCTTAACTGTTTCCGGTGCCCCCTTGTGAAGGAGGCTGGACTGCGGAGTGAAATGAGCTGGGAGTCACCACTGATGGTGGACCCCCAGCTTCTCATCGTCTCAGTTTCCACATTTGTAAAATGGGGACAGGCAATCCTACTCTGTGGGCCGCTTTGGGTAAGAGAAGGAGATCACGTGCACAAGCGCATGCAGCCCACGGCCATGCACCCAACAGTGGGGCAGGTGGGCCCACGTTGCAGCCCTTTAACTATAAGTCGGAAGGACGGACCCTGACCTTGATAAATTTACCTTTTAGTGGGGAGAACAGATACCAAGCAAATAAACCCACAAATATATCCTTATTGACCGGGGTACATGCTGTTACAAAGTAAAACAACGATTTGAATATTAGCCACACTGCGGGGTCTCTCCATTTATAATAAAGAGGTCACGGAGGGGAGGGGAGGGCCGTGCAGGAAAGAGAGAGCCCGGGGCCTCCGTCAGGGCAGCTGACCTGATGCACCGAGAACAGAACCTGGGGGATGAAATCCGTGGCTGACTGCAGCTTTGTGGAGAAACTGGTGGGGAAGGTGCGTCTGTCATTCTTATCAGGGTCTCTGTCCTCAGCTGCCGCCCCGTTTTATCCCCTGCTCCAGGCCTGCCAGCTGGGGTAGGCTCTCCTGATGGGGTGGAGAGCCCCGTCCCCCGCGAGTCGGGTGCTGAGATCCCAACGTGGTCACCCCCGGCTGTGCGCCTCCGCGGGCCTCCTACCACCGGAACGGCCTGAGTGGCACCTGCAGCCCCGAGGACGTAAGGACAGCCAGCACACAGGCTCATCCCTGCAGACCCCAGCGGCCTTCCTTACTCCACAGGCGCTGCTCGGGGTGGAAGGAGACAAAGAGACGGGTCAGTTGTGATGGTTGATTTTCTGTCAACTTGACTGGGCTGTGGGGTCCCCGGACGTCTGGCTGAACATTATCCTGGTGCATCTAGGAGAGCATTTAGCATCTGTCCCTGTAGACTGAGTAAGGCGGATGCCCCTCCCGGAGTGGTGGCATCATTCGATCCATTGAAGGCCTGAATAGAACAAAAACGTGGAGAGAGGATTTACTCTCTGCCTGTTGGAGCTCAGATACTGGCCTCCTCCAGGACCGGGACACTTACATCATCAGCTCCCAGGTTCTCAAACCTCCAGGCTTGGACTGGAACCACCCCACTGACTTTTCCTGGGTCTCCAGCTTACAGACAGCAGATCACAATCATATGAATCAATTCCTTATTTTATAGACCTAGGTAGACAGAGAGGTAGGTGTGTATATCTCCTGTTGGTTCTGTTTCTCTGGAAAACCTAATACAGTTGTGTATTAGTCGCTCAGTCCTGTCCAACTCTTTGACGCCCCGTGGACTGTAGCCCACCAGACTCCTCTGTCCATGGAATTCTCCAGGCCAGAATACTGGAGTGGGCTGCTATTCCCTTCTCCAGGGCAACTTCCCAACCCAGGGATCAAACCCAGGTCTCTTGCATTGCAGGTGGATTCTTTACCAGCTGAACCACCAGGGGAAACCCAATACAGTGGTAGAACATTTCATTTTGGCTCATTATAGCTCAGCTGCGTCCAGAAGCCTGAGTCAGAGAGGCAAGAGAGGAAGGCCAGGAGGTGGGGATGTGAGCGAGAAAAACCGAGTAGCCCGAGGCATGGGCCCCACACAGGAGGAGAGACGGCTGCAGAGAAACCCAGGTGGGAGTCTCCAGGTGGGGGGAGCTGAGACAAAGCTGACCAGGGGCTGGAGAACACCAAGAACAACCTAGGAATTCCTGGGAGAAGACCAGAACAAAACGCTGGGTGGGAGGCTGATGGGAAAGTCCAGAAGTGTCCAGCCTTTCTCCACAGGAAAAGGCACCAGCCCTGGGAGAGTGAGGGACAAGCGCCATGTGTGGTAGGGAGTGCTCTGTCACGGGCGGTGCTCAGGAGAAGATGCTAGAGAACCGCAGAAGTGTTCTCTGCTGCAGCGGAGTCCAGGAGTTGCGGACCACAAGCTTCAGACCAGACTACTCCAGTGGCTGAGTGCCTGAACCACAACAAAGGCCTGGATGATGTTGTCTCCTCTCTGCCTTCCAGGGTGTTGGCTTGCTCCTGAGTCTGGCCCCCTGGTGCTCGCAGGAGTTATGCCAGCAGCCAAGAGAAAAGAAAGGCCTAGTGCCCTCGTCACCTGGCGCTGCCCCAGGAGCATGGAGGCACAGAGGCCAGGGGGCTGAGACCAGCAGGGACCCTGTGAGGATCACCTGCAAGACAGGACCCTGTCCTGAGAGGTGAGGCTGGGGGGCTTCTCGGGTCCCTTCGTCCGAGGGGTCCTGGGACCCTAAGTATGGCGCGCTCGCCTAGTGCCCAGTGGTCCAGGACACCAGAGGGGCACCCTTCTGGCTGTAGCCCGGATGCCCCCTTAGGCCAAGGCTTGCATCTGGTAGCTGCTTCAAGGTGGACGGACGGGGAGGCAGCCTCACTGGCTCCTGGGGGCTCTGCTGGGTTGATTTCCATGTTTCCTGTGCTTCCCACGTTCTCAGCACACACTCACCTTCTGTGGGAGCGGAACTAGGTCCCTACCAAGGTCCGGTTATCACTTGGATTGCTCTTTCAATTTTCTTCTGCTGCACTAGGGTCCTTTCAGGGAGCTGGGAGGTGCGCTGTTTTCTTGGCATGGATGGTTCTTTAATCTTGAGTGTTCACCGGTGAGAGCAGCTCCAGGGCTATGGAGAGTACTTTATTCACCTGCACTTAACTTATCACAGGGGATGACTGCAACTGTGAATCATTTCCCAGGAAGCGAGAGCTGGGGGAAGGCCACAGATGGGCCTCTTCACTAGCTTCTTGGTTTGTCCTCACATTTACTTTTGAAATGGCTACCATAGAGGTGGACTGCATCTCTTCCTTGGCCTGTGGGCTCCTGGCTGTCTCCCCTGTATAGAGCAAGACCTGAGCGCATTGCGTTTCATCACAACCCTCACCCCTCTTTGTTCTCTGTTCACTTAGGAAATTATGGACCCTCTCTCCTCAGAGGTGTTGTAAAGTGGGGTGAGTGTATGTGTGTTCCTCAGAGGTGTTGTAAAGCTGGGTGTGTATATATGCATGTGCACCCATGTGCAAAGAAGCTCTGCTGGCAAGACCTGAGGTCTGGGGTGTGTGTGTGTGTCCTGGGATCAGGTCACATCGTGCTGGGGAGACAGGAGCCAGCCCCTCTGCTGGAGCAGGCCCCAGGGTGGATGGAGCTGCCACAGTGGACTCACATGGTTCCTGTTTCTGCAAATGGAGGCCATATACATTTAAATGTGGCGAGAAACCATCTGAAGAGCCACTATTTTGAATTGATTTATTTAAATTTTTACAGAAACCTGATTAGAGTTAAGTATGTAATTATAAGTCCCGTAACAATTCTACAAAAATGCACATAACAATGCCAGAACTCCTTAAAAGTAACTAATATCGTATTCTTGTTTTGCATAAAACATGCATTAATATCAACTGCCACATGTTGGCCAAAATCAGTCTCTATAAGAAGAGACGGTCCAATATAGTCAATAAGAAAACTAGTTGTGAACAACAGGTTTTAAGAAAAAAAAAAAAAAAGAGAGGTCTTCTGGTTAACGTGAGAGGAACAGTACCTTTCCTAAAACAAGCCCTTCAGCACTGGGGGTTTGTGGTGTGCTGCGCCGTGATGCTGAGACTTGGTCCTGACCTGTCGTAAGGAAGGAAGGAACTTTCTGGTGGTAACTCATGTGCCTGAGAAGACAGAGCCTTTCAGGGCGTAATGGTACACAACCAGTATCACCTTGCAGAGAAGGGCTCAAAAATCCTCAGGCTCAGAACAGAGAGCTCCCAAGCTGGGGGTGGCGGCCCTCTCGGAGATGCCTGGAGCTCTGGCCCTGGCCACTTCGGCCTTCCACAAGGTCAGCTCAGAGCACACACGCCTCTGCTGTGGCCACGAGATCTTCCCGTTCCACACGTCACTCTTCCTGGAGATTGTCATTAGGTCTGAGGCAGAAAAACATGAACTGTACTATTTCTTGAAGGCCTTTGCCTTCTGTAGGCCGAGTTCACTGTACTCGGGGATCGGTGGGTACATGTGACTGCTGGACACACAAAAAATATTAACATACACTTGTGGCCCCAAAGCCTCAAATGCTTATAGTCACACACCTCAGAGCGTGTCGTCTACCATCAGGAAAGGCCATGCTCCTCCAGAGGGAGAGAGCAACCGAGGGTTCTTGTTTATTGAAAGGTGTTTTCCACACAGACTGAGGGGCTTTAAAGACACTTCAAACCAACTGTAAGGACATCCCCTCAAATATGGGCTTTTATACAACATCCCATGAGGGTCTTCGAAAGAAGATCTCACAGTCATTAGGGACTCAGCTGCGGACTGACATCAGGGACTATGCTTTGCTTAAAGCTCACCATCTGCGCGGCCTGGGGCCTTGATTGGGATCTCTTCCACTCGCTGCCCCTGCTCCTTACAAGTAAGCTAAGCCAGTGTGTTTTTTCTTCAGCACAGATTTAAGGGGGAAATAATTTACTGGGCTTCTAATAACATTTTCTTAACAGAACAATATCAAAATAGGTCTATTCTTAATATATGCTTATGAATATCCCTGATAATATAAAGAAACTCGGAGGACTTTGTAAACCACCAAGATTTCACAGGGTAGTACCCGGTCTATTTTCTAGGCAGCAGAGAGGGACTAGTCTTGATATAATGGCAGATTTTCTCCAGGAAGCCCTGTGAGCACTACAGTACTGAAATTCTAATATTCTAGTGTCAGTAGATTTGTGAATGACATTTTCACTTCCAGGCTTGAGGAAGCTTTGACCCAAGGCACCACGATCAGAGGGGTGAGGGGACCTGTGGGGCTGACAGCAGGGCTTCTGCGACACTCCTCAAAGCAGGTCCTAGAAGACAGAGGCTGTGGCAGAGCACTCACACTTGGGAGTTAAAAGAACAAATCATTGGGGGGGTAAAAAAAAGACGAGTTTACTTTCTCAAAAACAAATCAAACTTCTTGAAACTTCTGAACAAATAACCCTGGCTAGACTGGGGGTGGGGGGGGGCTCAAGTCTATGGAATGAGTTGCATTTAGCTGAGTCAGAAAGAAGAATGCTGGTTGTGAAATCAGCATAAACATTGTGGCTACTTGTCATTAGGAGAGGGAAGGAAGCTCAAGGCTGGAGGAGGAGGCGGCCTCTTTTATTCCTGGAACAGGAAGCGGGTCTTCCTCGGCCTGGATAGAAGGCGCTGCACTCCTCTCTAGCTGCAATAATACTGCATCCCGTCCACTCTTCTTCTCTTTTTTGACTGAAATTCTTCAAAGAACTGCTGGATGTCCTCTCTCTTAACCACCTATGGATGGAAAGCAAAGATTAGGAAAGGCAGCCACATTACAGAAGAGCTGTAATAGTCACAGTCAAGTCCAACAACATCAGTGATGAGGGTTATTTTAGTGCCCAGTTATCCTGTCTCCGCTGCACAGATGAGCTCATGCAGGCTCAGAGACTGCGGGGTCAGAGTCGCATGGCAGGCACACGGCACACAGGTGCCGTGGGGGTTCCACCGCCACCCTTGGGTTCCTCAGTGAAACGGGAGGAAAGGGGGACTTCCATGTGGTCCGCTAGGCTAGGGATCTGTCTTGCAGTGCAGGGGATGTGGGTTCAATCCATGGCCGAGGAACTGACTCCACATGCTGTCCAGCAACTAGGCCTGAGCGCCACAGCTAGAGAGCCCGTGCACAGCAAAGAAAGATCCTGCATAATGCAACTGAGATCCAATGCAGCCAGATACATAATTTTTTTTAAAGGGAGAGATGAAAGTAGTACCCATTTAATAGGGCCATTTGAAGAACAGACGAGACGTAATGCCTGTAAAAGCCCTGCCTGGCACAGAGTAGGATCTCTATGAATACTGTCACCTGAAAAGAGAAGTGACAGAACCAGCATGAACGCTGAGGGCCCCGAGGTCTCCTGAGGCCACCGTGCTCCCTCAGGACACGGCTGTCCTGGGAGTGTCCCTCAGTTCCGCACAAGCGCCCCAGCAAACAAAGGTGGCTTTTTTGACACTTGTGCTCTCTCCTTTTTGGAGAAGGAACTGGCAACCCACTCCAGTGTTCTTGCCAGGAGAATCCCAGGGACGGGGGAGCCTGGTGGGCTGCCGTCTATGGGGTCGCACAGAGCTGGACACGACTGAAGTGACTTAGCAGCAGCGGCAGCTCTCTCCTTTACACTGGAAAAAAAAGAAGAAACCCCAAAACTCTTCCCTCTTTCAGGAGTCCAAAATTAAAGATATTCACTATATAAACAGACAAATAATTGGCAAACTATGGAAGCAGTACTCTCAGTCAATGGAATATCCATGTTATACAATGAGAAATTTACCTTGTATTTTACTGGAAAAAGGATTAGAGCATCACACTGTTCATGTATCAAAAGTGTTCATGATATCAGCGAAATAGAACATTAAAAATAAGAAAATAAGGGGGAATATGGATTAAAAAAGTAAACCGGGATGACCCGGAAGGAGTTCCTACTTACTTGAAGAGGGAGTTTGTGCCACAATTAACAGGTTTGTTAATGTGGGTTTTATTTTCTATTATTTATTTATTTATCAGGATCCCAGTTCCCTGACTGACCAGGGATTGACCAGGAGGTAGAATCAAGTCTCCTGCTTTCAGACAGGAGTCTTAACCACTGGACCGCCAAGGAAGTCCTGATGAGATGTTTAATTACAAAGGCAGCACGCTGTTACCAACATGATTTTTAATTTTGTAGCACATTCTTATTATTATGAGGAAATGAAGGTGGGGTATGGAGAAGGAAAGAGAAAAAGCACTGGAATGCAGGGAGAAAGAAGGAGAAAGAGAAGGAAGACAGAAGACAAATACTTGTGTGTAAAGTGAAAACCTCCCTCTCCTCTCCCCAAGAGTGAGTGCGAACACCCCCAAGTGGCAAAGCCAACTTGGAGAACTCACTGGGGTACGATACTGACTAATCCTTCAAAGAACTTCACATATCGTCAGTATTCTACCAGACTGGTAGCTGACACCAGCCTCACAGGCACTGAGAATAAGCTGGAGGTCAACCAGTGGGAATGAGAACCCCTCACAGACTCAAGACGCAGACGGCTAACACACACTGAGGTCACCGCAGCTCAGAGCTCTGAGCGACTGGGCTTGGGAATGTCCGTTTACAAATGCTGCTAGGTAGGCTGCTAGGGAGCTCGCATGTGAAGCCTCTGTCCCTGGCTTGGATCACAGACACTAAGCACTGAAAGGTGATGCAAGGAAACCGTTTCTCTGGCAAAGATATAGTAGGAGGAGACTTAAGAGCCCACGAACCATACAATGTGTCATTTTTAGTTTCCAGACATCCTCAAACAGTCACAGCCAACATAAAGAGTAGAAATGTTAAAGAGTAAATGTTTATTAAGTCACTAAGTTCTCTCCAAACTCTTCTGCAACCCCATGGACTGTAGCCCACCAGGATCCTCTGTCCACGGGATTCTCCAGACAAGAATACTGGAGTGGGTTGCCATTTCCTTCTCCAGAGGATCTTCCTGACACAGGGATCGAACCTACATCTCCTGTATTGGCAGGCCAGTTCTTTACTGCTGAGCCACTGGAGAAGCCCTAATAATACTTGGGTCCAATAATAAATCATTTTATTGGTTTGTCTCAGAAAATGTGCATTTCTAAGTGTTTTTTTTTAAGTCAGACACAAACATTAAATAAAGGGTAGGCCATTATTTGACAACATCTAGACCTTATTATGAAAAAGAAAAAGAAAAAAAAGGAAACAAACAAAAAATATTATGGACAAGCACAACCAAAGCAGACAAGCTTTATGACAACTTAAGGTGTTTGTAAAGATCTAGTTAGTAATGTTGAAAACAAACAATAAAAAATATTTTTTCTGTCTTTCAAATCATCACATCGGATTTAAAAATTACCTCAGACTCATTAAGAATGGCTCCAGTGATGACAAAGACCCATATGTTGAAGACACATGTGAATACTCTGGATAAAATTGTTTCAAATGTGAAAAGCAAAGGACACCACACCTACTTTTTTCTTGTGTGTAATTTTAACTGTGGGTGAAACAAAATCAATAATGAGCACAGCAACCACAAACTACACAGAAGCAGAGGCACAAGTGCACACTCTGACACTGCTGACTGACACAGCTGAAAGACCTGGAACAGCCACTAACAGTGTGGACCTTAAAACAGTTACACTCGTGGACACTTGGAGTTCCAGTGAGAGAAGGCTGAGGCCTCACTAAGCAGAGGACAGCCTCTGCAACAGAAATGAGAATAAGTGACAGTTAAGAGCTGCTGGGAAACAAAAGGACATCCACAGTGACAATGAGGAACATTCTCTAAAAATGAGCAAACCATTTCAGAAGACTCTTTACCCTCAGACTTCACAATTCATTCTGCCGCAAGGCAGCAGTGCCTGCTATCCAGGCAGCTACAAGACCTTCCCACATTTATAAGAAGGCGCTCAGCGTGCAGAGACTTCTCCCAAGAAAGCAAGTCTCAGGGCATGTCCTAAGTGTCTGTCAGATCGAGGTCTGACTTCGTTAGTCTGTCTGGCGGTAGCAAAGCAGAACATTTACTGTCCAGGAGGACAACTGTAGGCCATGAGGAGAAAAGTTAAGTTTTATTTTATATCTCCCCTTGGAAGATAGAAAAGTATTTTAGAAAAAAATTCCATCATAAAACACATATGAGTAGTAAAGAACTAGAAAGTATTTGAAAATTCATCTGGAGAACTATTTTGAAAGATTAGACATTGTAGAGACTCCCCTGGTGGTCCAGTGGTTAAGAATTTGCCTTCCAATGCAGGGGACGTGGGCTTGATCCCTGGTCAAGGAACTAGATCCACATGCCCACGTGGGCATCTAAGCCCACGTGCTGAAACTAGACAAAAGTTGCCCTGCTTCAATTAAAGACCCCGTATATCAAAACTCAGACTGATAGAGCCAAATCAATAAATAAATGAATACAAAATAAAAAAAAAGATTACACATTATATTGTTAGTGTCGCTCTAAAAAGTTGTTAGACTCTCCTAACCAGCAAGACAAATGTTTTAGCGCCCAATTATCAAATTCTTTTATTCTAAACTATAGAACCCCAAATCACAGAAAAGAGGTCTGGCTTAAATTTTTTTCCTGACTGGTCATTTTTGCTTCCTCCTCCAAGAAATCCTACTGGAAGATCAGGACTGGGAGAACCAGTATGGCCAATCCAATGGCCCCTCGTAAGCTACAACTGCTCTCTCAAGATCCTGGGTGATGGTTCCGCCCCTCATCTGGAGGCTTGGGCAGGACTCCTAACGTGGCTGGTCTGGTGGCGGTCCACTACTATTCATTTCCTTCCCTCTACCTGTACTACGCTCTCAGTAATCTTTTTCATCAGAGAAAATGAACTATGGAAAATAGTATGGAGGGCCCTCAAAAAAAAAAAGAAACAGAACCACCATATGATCCAGTTAATTACTTCTAGGTATATATCCATGTTTCCCTGGTGGCTTAGACAGTAAAGAATCTGCCTGCAGTGCGGAAGACCTGGGTTTGATACCTGAGTTGGGAAGATGCCCTGGAGGAGGGCATGGCAACCCACTCCAGTATTCTTACCTGGAGACTCCCCAGGGACAGAGTAGCCTGGCCGGCTACAGTCCATGGGGTCTCAAAGAGCTGGACACAACTGAAGCGACTCAGCACAGCACAGCACATAGGTATATACCCAGAGAAAACAGAAACACTAACTCAAAGATGCGTGCACCCCGATGCTGAGAGCAGCATTATTTATAAGAACCAAGATATGGAAGCAACCTAAGTGTCCATCAAGAGATGAATGGTTAAAGAAGGTGTTGTATGTATGTATACACACACACACCATGGAATGTTAGCTTTGAAAAAGAATGAAATTCTCCCATTTGCAACAACACAGATGGATCTAGAGGGTGTTATTATGTTTAGTGAAATAAGTCAGATAGAGAAAGACAAATACTATATGTTATCACTTATGTGTGGAATCTAAAAAATACAACAAAGAAATCAACGTAACAAAAGAGAAACACAATCACAGAGATCAAAGTAGTGATTACCAGTGGGGAGAGGGATGGCAGACGGGCACATCAGGGGAGGAGGTTAAGAGGCATAAAATCCAACGCATAAAACAAGCTACGAGGGTATATTGTAAGCACAGGGAATATAGCTAATATTTTATAATGATTTTAAAAGGAGTATAACCTATAAAAATATTGAATTATTATGCTGTACACTTGAAACTAACATAAAACTGTAAAGCAACTGCACTTCAAAAAAAAGAAACTTTATTCAAAACATACAGGGCTATGATTAAAATTCGTTAACGCTACTTACTGTGCCTTCATCAGCAAATCTCTTGAGATAGTCTTTAAGTTCAGTCTTCAAGTCATTGTATTCTAAATCAAAACAACAAAGAAAAGGACATAAACTTTAGACAATCCATTTGCATTTAGGAACAAAAGATTTCCTGACCATTATTTGAGTATGTTAATAGTTTAATCTATATTTTTCTTCAAGTGAAATCTGCATAGAAATTTATCCTCAATTTCTCCCAAATTCCCTCACTTTGACATCTGGGAACCCTTTTTCATTAAATAAACCCTCAAGGAACAGATACTCCCACTCCCAAAAAGACTGTTGTTTAGTCTCTGTGTCTTATCCAACCCTTTGCAACCCCAGGAACTACAGCATGGCAGGCTTCCCTGTCCTTCACTATCTCCCGGAGCTTGCTCAAACTCATGTCCATTGAGTCAGTGATGCCATCCAACCATCTCATCCTCTGTTGCCCCCCTCTGCTCTTGCCCTCAATCTTTCCCAGCATCAGGGTCTTTTCCAATGAGTTGGCTCTTCGCATCAGCTGGTCAAAGTATTGGAGTTTCAGCTTCAGTATCAGTCCTCCCAATGAATATTCAGGGTTGAATTTTTCTTTAGGATTGACTAGTTTGATATCCTTGCAGTCCAAGGGACTCTCAAGAGTCTTCTCCAGCACCATGATTCGAAAGCATCAATTCGTTGGCACTCAGCCTGCATTATGGTCCAACTCTCACATCCATACATGACTACTGGAAAAACCATAGCTTTGACTATATGGACCTTTGTCAGCAAAGTGAAGTCTCTACTTTGAAATATGCTGTCAAGGTTTGTCATAGCTTTTCTGCCAAGGAGCAAGTGTCTTTTAATTCTGTGGCTGCAGACACTGTCTGCAGTGATTTTGGAGCCCAAGAAAATAAAATCCGTCGCTGTAGCTGAGAATTTTTTTAAAAGGTTTCCCATCTGTCTGTAATTCTAGTGCTAAAGTATCTTGGACTTGTCAAACATTAAGTTTAAAACTCACTTAACAATTTGTATTATATACATGGGAACTTGAGGGTTATATCCCTCAAGTTATAGCCTCTATCCCCAAAAAGCTTTTAGTCTAATAAAGGCAAAAGGAAATTAATCAAATAGTTACATATGCAAGACAGAAATAACCACTGTCAAAAAAGGGTTACAAAAGTGGTGGCATCACAGTAGAAACTGTAGGACAGAAATCACTAAAAAAGTTGGGCATGCTGAGAGAAAAAATGTGAAAGCCTGCAATTAAGGGTTTGGGAGTATTTTCCCCTCTAGTGGTTTCCTGTGAACCACGGAAGCATCTCAAGAACTGTCAAAACGATGGCATATAATGTTTCAGTGAAAATTGTTTCAATGGATGGAAAAAGAAATTGATTTCCCCTTATTCTGTACTTATACATCTATCCTTAATCAAAATAGCATGTTATGGTTTCTCAAGCATGCAGTTATTCTAGCATTTAATCCTGACTCAATGGAAATAGTAGTTAAATACTCAGCAATGTTACAATCAAGCAAGTATAAATGAGGCTTACTATACAATTCCAAATTTAAACCATTTTTAGTTGTCCTCCTTCTATATAATTTTTTTTAATAGTGAAGGGAACTTCATGAACTTTATGAATTTTCACAAACAGCATTTACCACAAATAAGCTCCACTTGCTGGACTCTGTTCATGCTGTTAAGGGTGTCCATTAGAGGGTCTCTCCTGTCAGTCGCCTGGTCAACCTTGCCTTTGTTTTCATAAGCCAGAACTGTGTCATATTCATCTGTCAGGAACAGGACATCTAGATCGCCATACATTTTCTTTAAAAAATAAAACCAGTTTCCCCA
The DNA here is from genome assembly GCF_963930625.1 of Muntiacus reevesi. Lineage (NCBI taxonomy): Eukaryota > Metazoa > Chordata > Mammalia > Artiodactyla > Cervidae > Muntiacus > Muntiacus reevesi. Next base: position 54,426,048 of record NC_089263.1, on the reverse strand, counting down.
TTAGAACTGTATATCATTCTTAGAAAGTCAACCTCATGAGAATCACCAAAAATTTATTTAATTTTCCTAATATCCAGAAAAATCCCAGCCTTTCGGCAGAGTTGCTTGAAGGATTTATTCTTTCTGTCCAAATTTCTCTTAGAACTCTCCCAACTTCCAGTAGATGCTGCATGATCTAAGAGATTTTTATTTAAAAACCAACTTACTGTAACTTTCAAGAAATTTGTGTTTCCAAGTAATTCTATGATATAGAAAAGCTATTTTCCACTGAAATGAAGATAAGTAAATAAGAAGTATTGCATCATTCTTAATTGCTTCCATAAACATTCAGACTGCAAACACTAATTCATAAAAAAAAAAAAACTTACATTCCCTTTACTCTAATACCAATTTCATAAATAAACTTCCCAGGTGTTCTTATTTTAGCATCTGTCCACAGAACACTTAAAGCTGAACACGATCAGGCACTTACCATGCAGTCTCCGCAGGTGCACAACTTGCTGCGCCAGTTCAGGGGCCAGTAGGTGGCACTGTCTTTCTTCATAAACTGCTTAGCTCTAAGCTCCTGAAGTCTGCAGCCAGACTGTGCCTCTGTGTTGAAATGTTGATTCTGAAATGCTTTCTGAAATTAAGTTTTGAAGTGTGTATTTTAAACTATCATCGTTTTCAAAGGTTAGATTTTTGTAACAGGATTTTTTTAGGCAAACTGAAATCTAAAGCTGCATAGCTTACAGAATTAATTTTGCTTAAGTTTTGTTTCTTTTACAGCTCAGATTTCATTTTGTTACCTGGAGATCAGATTCAGAACTAGAGCTGGTACATGGTTCGTTTGTCTGCTCTGCTTTAACTTCCTTCACGATAGCCTTTCCGTGTTCTGGAACATCCTCTCCGAGGGCATTGTCTTGATGAGCCCCATTTTCGGTTGTGATAACTTCTTGATCACCTACTCCATCAACTTTCAGCACCAACCCATCATCTTCAGTAGTTACTTTGGTTACTGTAGGTTCAACAAAAACACACACATATCCATACACTAGTGAGACAATGAAATCACTTAGTTTGATTAAAAAATACTTCAGAATCTGGAAAAGGAGGGAGTTAACCTGAATCTCTGGAATAATGAGAAAGGAAATGACACTTTTTTAGGTTATGCCTGCCTATTCTAAAGTGTCAAATAACAGAAAATTTAAAAACACCAATCACTGGTGGGAAGGGTGGGTTCAAGAGGGAAGGGATACATGCAGCTCAGTGGTAAAGAATCTGTCTGCCAGTGCACGAGATGCATGTTCAATCCCTGCGTCAGGAAGATCCCCTGGAGGAGGAAATGGCAACCCACTTCAATATTCTTGCCTGGAAAATCCCATGAACAAAGCCTGGCAGGCTACAGCCTGTGGGGTCACAAAGAGTTGGGCATGACTGAGCAACTGAGTATGCATGCATGTGCAATAGACACTGTGAGGCACTCATAGCTGATTCACTTCACTGTGCAGCAGAAATTAACACAACATTGTCAAGTAATTACACTCCAGTAAAAACTAAAATGTGAACCAAGAACAGAAAAAAAAAACAATCTGGAAAAAAGAGCTAAAAAAAATATATCAATCACTACTTAAACATTTTATATGTAAATGAGAACAGAAAATATATAGATGTTAAAGGCCCAGGGACACCACAAGAAGCAAGAGGCCATAGGAAGAGATTTAGCTGCAAACACAGGAGAAGGGTAGTTTTGCAAAAACAACAGTTTTTCTTTATGCGAGGAGGAAACTAGAAAGGAATGCTTGCAGAGACAGAAATGACAGAGAGCAGAGAAATGACAAGGGAACTCACACTGCAGGATGGCTTTTCAGTTTATTAGGAAATGAGGCCATCTGCTGACAGGGAAGGAAATGAAGAAGGGGCAGAGGGGAAGGGTTAAGAAAATCCAGTGAATGAGAAAAAGATTCAGGTCCAGCAGAAAGTGAGACGTAATTGAAAAGGATATGAACAGGCTGATTTGTGCTGACGTATGGTAGAAACCAACACAGTAATTATAAAGCAATGATCCTTCAATTAAAAATAAATAAATTTTTAAAACACACACACACAAAAGCATGTGAACAGAAAGAGGACACACCAAGTACAAGAACTTTGAGACAAAACAAAAACGTAGGATGCTGCCTGAGGTTTGTATGGTGAAGTGTTCCCTAAAAGTGAGAAGGGCAAGAAGTCATGAGGCCGGAACAACAGCTACTATGAATTACTACCATTTAAAAAATAAACACATATAGCATTAAGAGTAAAATAAAGTATTTCATACCTTAAGAACATTCATTACTAATTAGTGGTTTGTGGTCAATTTCTCGGAGTACAGTAAAAGCATTAGATGACAAACTGTCGCCACCCCTTCCTCGACCAATAGCATGTCTTATATTTAAGAACAACTTGTTTCAGCTCTGTTATCTTTCAAAATCCCCTTAAAAACTGCTTTCTCCATTTTCTCCGATCTGGTCTCATCCATATTCTGCATCATGCCATTTAAGTACAAATTGATTCTTGGCAGTCTCCCAATCTATCTATAAGCACCTTGTGGAGAAGGAACAGATCTTATACTTTTTTCTATACCTCAGAGTCCCTTAAAAATAGTTCCATGTTAGCAACATGGAACTCTGCTCAATGTTGTGTGGCAGCCTGGATGGGAGGAAAGTTTGGGGGAGAGTGGATACCTGTGTACTTGTGGCTGAGTCCCTTTGTGGTTCACTAGATGGGAGGAAAGTTTGGGGAGAGTGGACACGTGTGTACTTGTGGCTGAGTCCCTTTGCAGTTCACTGGATGGGAGGAAAGTTTGGGGGAGAGTGGACACGTGTGTACTTGTGGCTGAGTCCCTTTGCGGTTCACTGGATGGGAGGAAAGTTTGGGGGAGAGTGGACACGTGTGTACTTGTGGCTGAGTCCCTTTGCGGTTCACTGGATGGGAGGAAAGTTTGGGGAGAGTGGACACGTGTGTACTTGTGGCTGAGTCCCTTTGCGGTTCACTGGATGGGAGGAAAGTTTGGGGGAGAGTGGACACGTGTGTACTCGTGGCTGAGTCCCTTTGCGGTTCACTGGATGGGAGGAAAGTTTGGGGGAGAGTGGACACGTGTGTACTTGTGGCTGAGTCCCTTTGCGGTTCACTGGATGGGAAGAAAGTTTGGGGGAGAGTGGACACGTGTGTACTTGTGGCTGAGTCCCTTTGCGGTTCACTGGATGGGAGGAAAGTTTGGGGAGAGTGGACACGTGTGTACTTGTGGCTGAGTCCCTTTGTGGTTCACTGGATGGGAGGAAAGTTTGGGGGAGAGTGGACACGTGTGTACTCGTGGCTGAGTCCCTTTGCGGTTCACTGAAACTATCACAGCATTGTTTGTTAGCCAGTCCCCGGTACAAAATAAAAAGTTAGAAAACAAACCACATAAAATAAAGTAAAAGTACACAGTGAAGAACGCAGTAGCTAAAACTTAGACACTGAACAAATTGTGCTGATTTGTACTGAACATACGGCCCAGGCTGGAGGCATGCCAACCCCACAGACTCTCTCACCTGCCAGCTGGGCAGCGTATGCCCACAGGAAAGGACAGCGCTTCATGCACGCCTGGCACACCATCTCCTGGAAATCCCCGCTCTCAGGGGGAATGGCGCCAAGATGCTGGGAACACAGAAAACCAAGTTATTTTCCTTGTCATCACCAAGTTGTCCAAAAAGTTCGTTGTTTTATAAAATATTGCAACAGTACATTGATCATATCTCTATAGTATTTTTTAGAAGAGTAGTGATAATGTGAAATATAACTGAATTCCAAAAGACAAGATCTTTCTGGGACTTCCTTGGTGACCCAGTGGCTAAGACTCTGTGTTTTCAATGCCAAGGGCCTCGGTTCAGTCCCTGGTTAGGAAACTAGATTCCGTATGCCACAACTAAGATCAGACTCAGCCAAATAAATAAATATTAAACAAATTTTAAAAAAATACAAAAAAAAAAAAAAAGACAAGATCTTTTCTTTTTGTAAAGACAATGGGTTTAAAAGGTCAAAGCTCTCCTTACCCTTCCATGGAACCAGTCTTCACAGACTATACACTGGATCATCTCATCTGGAATCTAACATAGAAAAACAATTTGTTTGTTAATCATTACAGTAAATTCATAGAGTTCTCAAGGGAAGAACACTGCCATTCCTTTTTCCAGGGAAGCCCAGGGTGCTGCAGTCCATGGGGTTGCAAAGAGTTGGACATGATTGAGCGAATGAACTGACAATGAACTCTGGAATATCAAAGTAAATCTGGCACACATTAGACTCAGATATTAAATAATTCTCTACCAATTCTGTAAGGCCACTATCCACATGCAAAAAGTCAAGGAGACAGGGAGAAACAGCAGTTCAAGGGGTCAAAGAAGTTCTTTCTTCATGAACTGGGGTTACAAAAGGGTTACATTGAGATAAGCACTTTGTGAGTAATTATCAAAACTTTTATATCAGTTACATTCTATCTGATTACCACAAAACTTTATGAATAAGTAATATATTTTCATTTCACACATAAACCCAGGCCCAGGGAGGTAATGTGAATTGTAGCAAGTTGCACAGTGAATTACAGAATTTTGCCTTTGTCAAAAGAAAAGGAAACTAGAAATTAAAGCACACATTCACTCACTCATATGTGCACAGGAAAAGGTCTAAAAACATATACACCAAAAGTGTTAACAGTGGTTATGTCTGGGAGGTAAGAAGGTACAGGAATGAGGAAGAATAAAAATTCTTTTAAAATTTTGCATACACCTCTAACTGAAGTTTTTAAGAGAATCCAATTAGTGCACCCTATTTTCTTTCCTTGTAGGAGTGCGAGAAGTTGAAGGTCATTTTCTGGAAAGTATTCAGAGAAAAGGAGCAAACAGGCAGGCAAAGAGAGAGAGGAAGGAAAAAGTTCTGGCCTTAACAAAGTCCTGTCCAATATTTCTCATGATGTAAGAAAGAGAAAAATAGTTGGGCTCTGTACTACTTGTAGCTTCAGGTCAGATCTTAAGAAGGGATAAATCTAGAATACTTTCACAATCCCCAAATCCCTGCTCAATAGCTAAAGGGCCAAACATGACAAGAGGCTGGGGAGTGAAGGCTGGAGATGACACAGCCCTGGTGCTGACTTCCACATCTCTTACCTCATCTTCAGGATCAGGGTAAGGTCTCTTGCAAACACAGTACAATCCAAAAAAGTTGTCATTGTACTTATTGCCAGAATTTATCTTTGCTTTGTCCTGAAAGATATTAATTTCAATATAAAATATGGCCTAACTTTATAATTTCATGCATCAAGGAATTTATGCATTCAATAAATTTGTGCACTAAATATCTGTACCCCCTCCCTCCCCTGGAAGCTAGTCTTCGAAGTACAAGGGAAAAAATTCATCCTACAAAGTAATACTTTCTGCACGATACAAGGAAATACAAGGAAAAGATAAAATTTATTTTCTATACCTTCTTTGTACCAATTGGGGGAGAATGAATCATAAATATTAACTATTAACCTATGGAAGCTGACACTGGTCTAGAATTTCAAAATATTTCTTGATGCCCAGCTGTGACAGTCAAAGCCCCAAATTACTAGGAGGTAAAAAGTAGGCAAAGAAGTTGTCTAAAAATAATCTTTGAAGGAGGGAAAGAGCATGACAACTTTAGCAATCATGATTGAATACCGTAAAGTCCCTTATTTTCTGTTTCATTTTTGTTATTTCACTGAAAGTTATTGTAGAAGATAGTCTTTATTATCCAAAAAGCAGTGAAAAACTTCTGAATGCATATAACCCATGCTCATTATTGCCCAGTTTTATTTTTTCAGTTTTAAAAGTCATACCCTTTTCTTTAAAAAGCCTCAGAGCATAAGCACAATCAACACAACTAAACCTGAATGACTTTAGAACACTACCCCCAAAACCTTTCATATTAATTACAATCTAAGGTAGGCTCTGAACAGGTTACTTAGTTTTCACAAATAAAAAATGGGGTACAATCTAACACTGATTTGCTCATTTGCAAAGAAGAAGCATAGAACTTCCTTTTTGAAAATTCTTGGTTTTAATCCCATAGGACAGATACCAATCTTAGCTACTTTTCATGCATTTATCGTTTACTGTGCTTACTTACAGGAAATAATTTGCATTCCAAATTTTTAAACTTGCTGTTTCCACAATCACAACGAAAATTTCTGAAAGAAAGGAGGAAGAGCCAATTTTAAATTTTTCTTCTAAATCTAAAGACTCCTCTTCACATTCATATCATAGCCTCTTCCCTTTCAACTGGCTTCGAGGATCTAAAAACTGGACTTGGTTGTTCATGTATCCAATCCGCAATTTTCACAAGCACATTACATAAAAGATTTAATAATTCTATAAATTAACATGTGTGTGCTGTGTGCCCAGTCATGTCTGACTCTTTGCGATCCCACGGACCGTAGCCCACCAGGCTCCCCTGTCCATGGAATTCTCCAGGTAAGAATACTGGAGTGGATTGCCATTTCCTTCTCCAAGAAATTAACACGCATAAAGACAAATATCTGTATCTCACACACACACATAAAACTGGCAGAACAGCAGGAGTAGTTTGAGTTTGCCCCATAATTACATTTTAAAAGGTCCCCTGGAAAAACTGTTCTGATTATATTATATAAAACAGTTGCATTAAATTTTACCAGGGCACAACTACTTTGAATGCAAAAACATGATTAAGAAAAAAAGTGCAACTGGAAAAGAATCTAAACATTTGAAAAGCATCCGGCATCATTTTACTTTTGACCATTTATCCTCTGACCATTTTACCTTTTTGTGTATAGCTCAAATAGTTTATGACTTCCATGACATTCATAACTGCAAGCCAGGCAAATTCCTGCTGGTTCTTCTCCCTCTGGAGTGCAGGTACTACAGGCATACAGTGCTTGTCTCTTTACTGAACCCTAAAAGACAGTCCCCAAATGGAAAAAGTCAGAAAATTGATGAAACATTGGCAGAGTGACCTAATGCCCATACTATGATCTGAGAAATAACTGAAATCAGATTATCTGTGGTCAAGATCTTCCTGTAAAAACCACTGAGACTAATAAAAAAGTATATACAATAGAATACCAAAACACTGGTGCAGGTTTCATACACGTTTCATGTAACTTTTTCTCAAAGTGATAGAAGTTAACATTTTCAGTCAGCTTTGAATAAGCCGGTCTGCTTAACTATTTTAACACATGAAAACACAGGAGAATGTGTGTATGCTTATGTAAGGAATAATCATACTTTAATTTTGGAAAATGCTTGTGATTCCACCAAAGAGAAAACCAATGCATTAAATGAATCCCTGTGATTTTTAGATGTACGCTGACATATTTAGAGTTGAAGTGTCATGGTCTGAAATTTATTTTCAACTGGTTCAGGAAAAAAAACAAAGTATATTACAGTGAAGAAGTAAAAGATAAAACAAATGTGGTAAAATGCCAAAAAAGTGAATATATGTGAAGGTACACAGGTGTTCATGATATTATTTTTTCAATTTAACTGTAGACTTTAAACATTTCAAGATAAAAAGTTGAAAGAAAAGCAAATCCTGATAATGGTTGCCATCCTCTGGGAAGAAGGAGTCCCAGGAAAGCTCCTGTGATGCTGGTAATGTTCTATTTCTTGATCTGGGCGGTATGTACCTGCATGTGTTTTCGGTTTTGCTTTCCTAAGACTTATACATGGTTTCTGCACTTTTCCACATATTTTACAACAATACAAAAAATTTTTTTAAGGAAGTCAGTTTTAAAAATCTAACTACCTTTCAAAAATAACTTACATACAGGCTTTTTTAAAAAAAGGCAAGCAGAGAAAAAGTTGTTTCAGTGGCGACCAAAGGTTTTAAAATATCAGCCAACATTAAATACCTCTGATACCAGGTGTATTAAAAAAAAAAATCTAACCACTTTGCAGTGTAAACTGGTCATTGATGACAACTGGTATTGTGATCTCAGGCCACACCACATAAAGACCCCACGTCTCTCTCCACATCCTGCAATGTTCCACTCCACCGGCCTGGAAGGTAACCTTCTTCTTACTATCAAGTATCATCTCTCATTAGTTTTCTTCTACCCACCATTCTCCATTTTTGAACCTAGAAACATAGGATGAGTCACCAAACTCTACGTCACACCCCCTCCAGTCCCTATTCCCACCATCTTCTGAATGCCATCTCTCCTCCCCTCCTTTCCTTTGCCGGTGCCACCAGCTGTTCGGATTCCGGTCTATCCCCCTGGGGGGCCGACTGCAGACAGACGTGGTCTTGCTTCCTCTCGCCAAAAAACCAGCTAGCACTTGTCAAACTAAACTGCAGAGGAATCAGCTGTCCAGGAGTCCAGCCTACGCGGAGAGAATTTCAAATCCAGAGCTCTCTCCTTTAACTCTGCTTTGACTCTCCCGTTTAAATACCCAGCAAACACTCTGAGGATGGGAAAAGTAGGGACAAAGATGCTCAGGATGTGAGAGGTCACGGAGTTGGTTTGGTGAAAAGCGGCCGGGGCACCGAGAAGAGACGAGGAAGGAAGGAAAAAGCAGCTGCTCCGGGGCCAAAACCGGAGAAACGTCGGGGGGCGGACAGAGGAAAATCCAGAAAGGAGGGGCGTCCTGGGGCCACAGGTTAGGAAGGGGGCTCAGGAGACTAAGGGTAAAAGGGCACCTGGGCCTGGGATGGGGAAGCCTACGACCAACAGCTGCGCCGGACCACCACGGGGTGCCGGCCGCGGCCGGCGGGAAGTGAGAGGGAAAGACAGGTGGGCAAAGCGAGGTTCAGGGGAGCCTGGGGGAGGCGAGGCCCGGGCCGCGCGCCCACCTGCGAGTAGGAGCACTTCTCCGAGTCACTGCCGCCTAGGACGGCGCAAGCCTCATTCTCCAGCTCCTCGTCCTCCTCAAGTACATCGACCAACGATACCACAGGCTCCAACTCCGACTGTCGCCCAGCTGGCTCCTCGGCTCCGGCCATCCTCAACTGTCACCCGGACCGCCGATCGGCCCCGGCGGAGGCGGGAAAAGCGGTCGCGAGAGGCGGGGCCGGAGGAGGCGGGGCCGCGGCGCCAGGCACCAATCCCAAAGGCGGGGAGCGAAGGAAGGGGGAGGAGCGACTTCCGACAAACGGAAGTCGCTCCTCTCCCTTCTCCGCGCCTGCGCCCGCGGCGTGCTGGTTTCCGTTTCCGGTGGCGCCTCTCTGTGGCGCGCTCCTGAAGCGTAGCGGTCGCTATGGAGCTGTTGGGCGAGTACATTGGATTGGAAGGGCAGCGACAGCAGCTACGGGTGCCCTGTGAGGCGCCGGGCGTCACCGACCCTTTCCAGAGCTTGTTGTCCGGTGTGGCTCAGATGAGGGAGCTGGTGAATGAGCTCTTCGGCTCTCAGGTACAGCAGGAAGCACAGGACCGGGTGGCGGCGGCTCCCGACGAGGCCCTGGACGGTGAGCTCTGAGACGGTTCTGGGAGCGACAGGAGGGCGGGCAGGGGCGCCCGGAGTCGGGGAAATGACACGTGTAGAGTGATGAACTTGGAGAAGGTGAGCCTCAGGGGAAGAAGAATTCCAAATGAGAGTTTTCAGCTATTTTCGCTAAATTTGGGCTGTACCTGGACTCATTTAGTAGGACTGCTTTCACGATTCCCTTCTCATTTATGTCACACAAAAAACGTACTGAACGCCTACGGCCCTGTGCCAGTCACTGGGCTGAACTCTGGAGAAAGAATGAAGTGAATGCGACTCATTTCCTGTTCTTGTGGTGGAACTCTGGGAGGTTAGACAGACAGACATTCTTATTAAAGAGTAGAAGGAATGACCCTAGGCTTCTCTGTAACTATTGCAAACCTAGAGAACCCAAGAAGGCTTCAGCCTTGTAAGCTGGGCTTAGAAAGATGGAAAGGAATTTTCCCAAGCTTAAACTTAAACAAATATATGTGGAAGACCGCCATCTATTACAGAATAGGAACAGATTCTGAAGATTGGAATAGATTTCAGATGCACAAGGCGTCACTGTCATGGACTCCTTTAATTTCCCAGTGTGGTAGGTGCAGTTTGAAAGCAGAAACGGAAAATTTAACCGTATCCTTAAGTCTTGTCTTGTCTTGAATACCCTGAGCTGAAGAACCTAAGAACTAAATATTGGAATCAGGGCTTACTTCCCCTTTTGTCATTGTTGAGGTTCAGTTGCTCAGTTGTGTCCAACTCTTTGCAACTCCATGGACTGTAGCACACCAGGCTCCTCTGTCCTTCTCTGTCTCCCAGAGTTTGCTCAAATTCATGGACATTTAAGCTGCAATGCCATCCAGCCATCTCATCCTTTGTCTCCCCCTTCTCCTTCTGCCCTCAATCTTTCCCAGTATCAGTCTTTTCCAGTGAGTCAGCTCTTTGCATCAGGTGGCCAAATTATTGGAGCTTCAGCTTCAGCATCAGTCCATCCCAGTGAATATTCAGGGTTGATTTCCTTTAGGATTAACAGATTTCATCTCCATGCTTTCCAAGGGACCCTCAAGAGTCTTCTCCAGCACCACAGTTCAAATGCATCAATTCTTCGGCACTCAGCCTTCTTTATGGACCAACTCTCACATCTGTACGTGACTACTGGAAAAACCATAGCTTTGACTAGACAAACCTTTGTCGTCAGAGTGATGTCTCTTCTTTTTAATACACTGTCTAGGTTTGTCATAGCTTTTCTTCCAAAGATCAAGTGTCTTAATTTCATGATTACAGTCACTGTCTGCAGTGATTTTGGAGCCCAAGAAAATAAAATCTGTCACTGCTTCCACTTTTTCCTCTTCTGTTTGTCATGAAGGCCAGCTTCTTCACTTTCTTCTTTCACCTTCATCCAGAGGCTCTTTAGTTCCTCTTCTCTTTCTGCTATAAGGGTGGTATCATCTGCATGTCTGAGGTTATTGATATTTCTCCCGGCAGTCTTGATTCCAGCTTGTGCTTCATCCAGCCCAGCATTTTTCATGATACACTCTGCATATACGTTAAATGAGGAAAGTAGATTAGTGGTCACCAAGGGCTAAGGGGAATGGGAAGTGAAAGTGAAAGTCGCTCAGTCGTGTCTGACTCTTTGTGACCAAATGGACTATACAGTCCATGCAATTCTCCAGGCCAGAATACTGGAGTGGGTACCCTTTCCCTTCTCCAGGGGATCATCCCAACCCAGGGATTGAACCCAGGTCTCCCACAATGCAGATGGATTCTTTACCAACTCACCCACAAGGGAATCCCAGGAAAACTGGAGTGGGTAGCCTAACCCTTCTCCAGCAGACCTTCCTGACCCAGGAATGGGAAGTGACTGCTAATTGGTATGAGATTTCTTTCTTGGAAGATGAAATGTATTCTAGAATTAGTGGTGATAGTTTTATAACCTAGTGACTATCTAAATCAATAATCTGTACACTTTGAAAGTGAATTTTGTGGTGTATGAATTACATCTCAAAAAAAAAAGTGATAGAAGAGAAAGGTTTTAAACAACATAATTCCTGCAGTCTTTTTACTGTACATATTGCTGATTTGATATATGCATTGTTTTATTAATCCCTGAGGTGAAATGGTCTCATTATCAACCATTTTATCTGTATTTCTGTCAACCACTGAACATATTGTCATACAACAAATATTTGTTTTAAAAGGTGATGATGAAGATGATTCAGAAGATGAAAATAACACTGATAACAGAACTAATTCAGATGGACCATCTGCAAAACGGCAAAAAACACCACCTTAATTAGCTTTTATGAAATTTAAAAGACTGCTACCATATCTTATTTACCACACACTGACTTTTAAGGAAGACTTGTGCTCTAATTTGGAAAGCATTTGTTTTTTTTTTTTTTTTTTCCTGGGACAGTTCTGTCAAAGAGGAAACTTTTCTTCTGTTTTCATCAAAGAAAGACATAAATGCTTAGAAATGAATCACTTTTCTTGGGTGAGAAGTGAGTTTCAGATTATGGAAATAAAATAGACATTTAATAATGTATAATATCCAGTAAGTTGGCAACTGAATTCTTACTTTATACTTTTTAAATACCCATTGGATTAAATTGTGTGGTGTCTACATGTTTTAGCTTCTGCTTCTGTTATAAAAATATATGTCGAGGTTTATGGACATTTCAAGGAACTGACATGAGCAAGTGATGAAAATGGTGTTAAATTTAAAAATGGCAGGTGCTTCCTTGGTGGTCAAGTGGCTAAGACTTTGCATTCCCAGTGCAGGGGGCCTGGGTTCCTTCCCTGGTCGGGGAACTGGATCCTGCATGCCGCAACTAGAGTTTGCATGCCACAACTAAAGACCCAGCATGCCGAGATGAAGATCGAAGATTCTACATGCCACAACTAAGACCTGGTGAAGCCAAATAAATGTATTAAATAATTTAAATTTAAGAATGGCAATTCCATGTAAGTAGAAGGGAAATGGGAATAGTGAGAAATATCGAAGGGAAGGAGAGCCCTTGAGAGAGACCCAAGAAAACCTTGAATCCACACCTGAACTCAATATACAGACTTCTGGAGATGATACCACTCAATAGATAGATGTTTACCTTGTACATTTAGAGAGTCAAATTGGGGTGTGCTTTTATGCCGTGATACACTGTTTATGTTAACACGGATATAAGTCTTTAGGTAAGCAGCCTGTGTTGACTATAACTTAGATATTTCATGTCATTCTGTAGTCAGACTTGGATTTTGATTAACAAGGAACTATCAGGTCCTTTAAATATATATATGTATATATTCCTAAAATGTGTGTGTGTGTGTATTCCTTTTCTGCTTGTCAGAGGGACTAAGGTATTTTTCATTTACTACACATATAAATGTTTCCTGATTCATTTTGATAGCTAAACTACAGAGAATAAAATCAAGTAACAGGTACCTACTGAAACACAAGTAGTCACAGAAATTTAGAGTTGGAAGTAACCTTACAGATTATATGATTTACTCAGAGATGAATTGAATCTTAGGTATTTTCCCTGAGTTACAGAACTTACTGGCAGAGCTGGGTTATACACAGAGCCTTTAAAAGATTACCGTAGTACTTTTGCGGTTACACATTCTGAGATCTGTAGCTTACAAAGTACATAGTATTAAGGAAATTGAATTTACACACCTTTTTATATGTTAAAGCATTGTTTTACTTGGAGCATCAGGCTTCTACCAAGTACTTTTATGTAATTAAAACAATACCAACTCGAAAAAGTTATAAATGGTTAGAAATTACCTTGTTTGTTTAGTTTGTGATATGTCTCTAACCTTGGAACTTTAGCTCAGTTACTGATTTACAATAATCTTTTATCTTTATACATTCCTTAAAAAAACTTGGGACTTCACTAGTGATCCAGTGGTTAAGACTTCAAGCCCCCAGTGCACAGGGCCTGGTTTCAATCCCTGGTCAGGAAACTAGATCCCACATGCTGCAACTAAATATACTGAGTACTGCAACTAAGACCCAGTACAGCCAAATAAATAAATAAGAAAAAAAACTTAACGTGTGAAATTAAAATAGTTCATGGTTTTAAAGTAATACCTGAACTTTGCTCCTGAACATTTTATCTCCTTTGTTTTAGTAAATAAGTTTATAAAGAAGAAATACCAAGACATTCATGCTTATGGCCTGGTGTTCGGAGGTCTGGGTTATACATCTGATGGATCTTCTTCTGATTCTAATACTCTCTTCGTAAGTGAGCCACGTGTATGACAAAAAAGGTTTTGAAGGTGTGAGGGAGTAGTTTGAAGAACCAGTGGAAGAGATATCCCTTGCTGGTTTTCTAGTCTGCTGCCTTTAGAAGGTAATAACAATAGCCACAGGCATAGAGGACACAGTTAATGTCTGAAACAGCTCCACAACTTTACTTTCATACAAGAAAGTCAGCCCCACATTCCTACCTAAAAATAAGCTTGATGCTAGACTGAGATAATCTTTTAAAATATGCATGGAGTCCTAAATGTGAAATACATGGGCATATACAAATAGATGTGTGCTCTAAAAGTAAGTGCTTTTGTGTCACATTAAGAAATACTTCAGTAGAATTCTGTGACCAAGGACAAGAACTTTCACTTTTATAACAGGTTACTATTGCTTGGCTACAATATTGGTTAGGAAGTTTGAACATTTAAACATTTCCTCCAAAAAAAAAAAAAAATTTCCTCCAGCAGAACTTTCTTGGCTTCTGAGATGTTAGGACTCCTACTATGTGTTTCTGTGGAGCTTAGCCCCCTGTACTGACTCCTTCATGTTATGAAGTGTACTTTATTAGAATTTCTTCAAGCTGCTCAATTTTTTAAAAACTTTTATTGAGAAGACTTGTATGTTTAAGAAAATAGAATTTATGTTTTCTTCCAAATGGGACAATCTGTTGGAGACATCTGTGGCTCTCAGATTATTTTGTAGTACTTTTATTTAGATCCTATTTAGCCTATTAAAGTTATACCTATTCCTCAGTAGAATTAATTTATTTTACAAATATAGTGTATCATTTTTTATGATGCACTAACATACTGCAGTAAGGCACATATACAAAACATCCTGAAAACACCACTGTGTTGTGATAAAATGATTACAAGAAATTCCCGTTTGAACTTACCCTGGTGGGCAGCTGAGCACCACTGGGTTAAAACTGTATTAGAGTTTGCAATTATGTAACGATGGTAGTTACAAATAAACTAACATGTTTGGGGAAATTATACTATGATCATTTTGTGATTTCATCTTACATATTTAAGTATATAATAAGATTAGCATGTAAAATTATTATAGAAATTGGAGGATATTTGTCAAATAACAAATGAAAAACGAGTTCGTTTTTGTGACAAAGTTGGGTTCTTTTCTCACTACTTTGAACATAATTTCAGGTAGATTCAAGATTTTTAGTGTATAAAATAACATTTTAAAAAAAGATCACAAAAGTACTAAAAATGGACTGATTTTTTTTTTTTAATAGTATCAGAGTGAGTAAGGATACCTAAGCAAGACTTTTAGAAATCTAAACACTGTGATAGAAAAGATTAGTGAATACAATTACATGGTAATAAAAATTTCTGAACATTCTGTAAATGAGGTTAAAAGACAAAGCAGGGGAAAGTATTTAGTGTTTTCAACAGAAATGACCAAGAACTAACATCCCTTTTATAGCTCTCGTGTGTACAAGTCAGAAAGAACAGAACTTTCACGTCAAAGAAATGAAAATTAAAACCACAACACAGGATCATTTTTTTTTACTTTTCAGACTGAAAGGTCAAAAGTTTTGATGCAATATTGAGCTGAAAAGGGTGTGAAATCTGTAAGATGCTGGCGGTGAGAGTGTAAATTGGTGTAAGCTCCTATAAGTCAAGCTGACTCTGTCAAGAGATGCATGCTCTTGGGCCCTATCAGCAGTTGCTCTATCAGCAGTTTCACTGATAGTGTTTATCCTGTGGATAATGGCATATATATACACAGATATATTTACAGAACTATTGATTGCTGCATTATTCTTGCTAACAGGATTGGTAGTGGCGGTTTAGTCAATAAGTCATGTCCATCTCTTGCAGGCCATGGACTGAAACCCGCCAGGCTCCTCTGTCCATGGGATTTTCCCAGACAAGATTACTGGAGTGGGTTGCCATTTCCTTCTCCAGAACAGCAGATTGTAAACAACCTAAATGTTTATCAGCAGAAGCCCCTAGTTAATTAAAGTAGAAGCATTTCAGTACAATAATTCTGTGCAGCCATTTAAAAAGACCATGTGTTGTTAAGGCTCTATCTCCAAGATATGATGCTAAATGAAAACTAGCAAGATACAGGACAGTGTGTAGAATGCTTCTAGTGGAGAGTACTGGCTAGATACACATACAGTATCTCTGCAAGGAGAGTCAGACTGCACCTGGGAGGGGGGAGTTGGGGTTGGGAGTGAGAGGGAGGTTTTTCAATGTATCCTCTTGTTCTCTTTGCATTTTTAAAAAGCATATGCTGGGCTTCCTGGTGGCTCAGTGGTAAAGAATGTGCCCGCCAACGCAGGAGACATGAGTTCGATCCCTGATCTGGGACAATTCCCCCAGACCTTAGAGGAATTAAGCCCATGTGCCACAAGTATTGAGCCTGTGCTCTAGAGCCCGAGAACCGCAACCATTGAAGTCCATGCGCCCTAGAGCCCGTGCTCTGCAAAAGAGAAGCCCGAGCACCGCAACCGAAGAGTAGCCCCTGCTTGCGGCAACTAGAGGAAAACCTGTGCAGCAGTGAAGACCCAGTGCAGCCAAATATTTTAAAAAAGAAAGAAAACGTGTGCTACATATTTTTCTACAGAAGCAGGAAAAAACTCATGCTTTAAAAAAAAAAAAAAAATTCGTTTTTTGGTTGTTTTTTTGGCCGTGCTGGATCTCATTGCCGCGGAGGCTTTTCTTTAGTTGCAGTGACAGGGGGAGGAGTGCTGTCTAGTGGTGGCACAGGGGCTTCTCATTGTGGTGGTTTCTCTTGTTGCAGAGGGTGGTCTCTAGGGTAGGCGGGGTTCAGCAGTTGCGGCTCACAGGCTTTGTTGCTTCACAGCATGTGGGCTCTTCCCAGATCAGGAATCAAACCTGTGTCTCCTGCATTGGCAGACGGATTCCTTACCACTGAGCCACCAGGGAACCCCCCATGCTTTTTGTTTGTTTGTTTTAATTGGAGGCTAATTACTTTACAGTATTGTAGTGGTTTTTGCCATACATTGACATGAATCAGTCATGGGTGTACATATGTCCCCCATCCTGAACCCCTCTCCCACCTCCCTCCTCATTCCATCCCTCAGGGTCACCCCAGTACACCAGCCCTGAGCGCCTTGTCTCGTGCATTGAACCTGGATTGGAGATCCATTTCACATATGGTAATATACATGTTTCAGTGCTGTTCTCTCAAATCATCCCACCCTCGCCTTTTCCCACGGAGTCCAAATGTCTGTTCTTTACATCTGCGTCTCTTTTGCTGTCTCGCATACAGGGTTGTCATTACCATCTTTCTAAATTCCATATATATGCGTTAATATACTGTATTGGTGTTTTTCTTTCTGACTTACTTCACTCTGTATAATAAACTCCAGTTTCATCCACCTCATTAGAACTGATTCAAATGCATTCTTTTTAATAGCTGAGTAATATTCCATTGTGTTTATGTACCACAGCTTTCTTACCCATTCGTCTGTCGATGGACATCTAGGTTGCTTCCCTGTCTTAGCTATTGTAAACAGTGCTGTGATGAACATTGGGGTACATATGTCTTTCAATTCTGGTTTCTTCGGTGTGTATGCCAGGCAGTGGGATTACTGGGTCATATGCCCCCATGCTTTTTAAATAAGGCAGCTCAGCCATGTTAACAGTTTAAAACATTATTGTGTAAGTAATTCAGGTTAGAAATTAAGCAATCCAGGCTTTAAAATGTCTACATTTTCCATCTGACTACTGTTATGTCAGAAGGGGAGTAGAATGCAGTTTCTAAAGAGGTTAGGAGAGCTGGGCTAAATACGGCATAGGGTAACTTTAATAAAAGAGGAGGTATTTCTAAAACTGATGGTCCTAGCTGTAACCCTCTACTGTTCAGTCGTGTCTGACTCTTTGTAACCCCATGGACTGTAGCATGCTAGGCCTCCCTGTCCCTCACCATCTCCAAGAGTCTCCCAAAGTTCATGTCCATTGCATTGGTGCATTTATACAGTCCATTACAACTGTATAAAAAGCTGTAACCCTCTAGCGAGTGCATTATTCTCAAAGTATAAAAAGAATTTCCCAGTGTTATTGTAACTATTCCAGTTCTCAGGTGACCTTTGGGATCAGAATTGCTCTATTTAAAGACATGGCCCAGGAAACAGTGAATGCTAGACAGTAAGCCTCTATTTATATCTTTTAAAAAGTAGCAGCTCACATTGGAGCAGCACAAGGCTATTAGGTACAGTTTTAAATAGAAATTTACTCTCATGCCAAAATTCTGCTGGGAATAGAAGTAACTTCTAGAGGCACCATTACTAGTTTAAGCGAGTGCTTTTTAGGGCCAAGATATTGCCTCCTGATACCAGAGTACTGAAAGTGTATTCTGTAGCTTTAAGATGTCAAGATACTTGCTGCATATGTTCGGTGGTTTAGGAAACCATTGTCTTCATGATTGTAATTTAAGAACTTCTGAGTGGTGACTCTGAAAACCGTGTTTGTGAATGTGGTCTTTGTTTTTCTCACATCAGTTAAGAAAAATCCCAAGACAGCCAACATCACAAGAATTGTTGGCAAAACTAAATTGGGAGACTCATTTTAAATCTTGGCCTTGCAAAGAAATTATCCCCACATGCTGAAACCTGAAAGAGCTTAATAACCAAACTTACCTAGAACATGTGACACGTTATGCTATGCACTTTGTTTTTGTTTGGAAAGTGGTAGTCCCCCAATAGTGTCTGACTCAACCCACTGAAAAATAAATAAATAAATAAAATTTAAAAAAAATAATAATGAACACACACACACACACACAAATAGTGTCTGACTCTTTGCGACACCATGGACTGTAGCCTGCCAGGCTTCTCTGTCCATGGAATTCTCCAAGCAAGAATACTGGCATGGGAAGCCATTCCCTTCTCTAGGGGATCTTCCTGAGCCAGGGATCAAACCCGGGTCTCTTGCATTGCAGGCAGATTCTTTACCATCTGAGCCACCAGGGAAACCCATGCACTCAATAACCTTAATCTTTTTTCTCTTTGGACAGTGAAGTAGATTGTTTTGTAGCCTAGTGAGAGAATTGTCGAGTGGCAGTAAAAATCATTCATGTAGTAAGTAATTACTAAGGACCTACTATGTGCCAGGCACTGTTCTGGGCATAGGGTACATGACATGAACAGACAAGTGCCTGCTCTTAAGGAATTTAGATTCTGACAAAATGTGTAACATGTCATATAATGGGAAGTGCTCTGGAGAAAAGCGGGGGAAGCGGATGGTTCATTTTAAATAGGGTGGTCAGAGGCAGCCTCACTAAGCTGACAGTTGAACAGAGGTCTAAAGAACATGATGGAGCTGGTCAGAGCTGAGCATCCAAGCAGAAGGTACACTGAGCCCAGAGGCCCTGAAACATGTTTTTCTGGCTTGTTCTAGAATCAGCAGGAAGACCAGTATGGGTGGCGTGGAGCAGGGGTGGGGAGGGGGGCAGTAGAAAATGAAGTCGGGGCCACCTAGAACTTTTTGTGCCACGTTAAGGACTTTGACTTTTACTCTGAGAAGAGAAACTATAGAAGGATTTTTGAGAAGAGTAACATTTTAAAATGATCCCTCACCACTTGTTTAGTAGCAGACTTGTTGGGGACTTGAGCAGATTTTGGTGGTTGGAGAGATCAGCAGCTTATCTTTAAGTAGGTTAAATTGCAGGTGCCTGGTAAGATACCTTAGTAAATATCAGGTAGGTGGTTAGCTATTCGAGACTGGAACTCAGGATAGAAATTTGGGCTTTAAAGCCACGAGCCTGGATAAGATGACAAGGGAGTAGCAAAGAAAACGTGGGCATGCCACCTCTTAGAAATTAAGTAGATGCCCCAAAGAGGAACCAGCAAAGGGCATATGAAAAGCTGGTGAGGAAGAAGACTAATAGAAAGGTATCTAGAATTGGGCTGTTTAGCCACTTGCCATGGCTGTTGAATTAAAATGTAAAAAATTCAGTTCCTCAGTCACACTAGCCACATCTCAAGGGCTCGTTTCATGTGGCTTCTGGCTGTTGACAGGGACAGGACAGATAGAGGACATTTACATCATCACTAAAATTCTATTGAGCAGTACTGTTCCAGAAGCCAACAGAAGAAAATACTTCAAGGACAAGGGAGTGTGTCCAAAAGTAATTTGAGGGGGAGTTCCCTGGTGGTCCAGTGGTTAGGATTCCATGCTTTCAGTGCCAAGGGTGTGGGTTCAGTCTCTGATCAGGGAACCAAGATCCCCCAAGGAATGGCATGGCCAAAAAAAGTAATTTGAAGACTGAGACTTGACACTGGGTTTAGTTATATGTAAATGACTGGCAACCTGTTGACAAGAGAGCGACTTTGATAGAGGCAGAGACAAAAACCTGACAGAAGTGTGTTCAGGATAAATTGGACGATAGGAATTAGAATCAGAAAATACAGATTTCTCGTTCCCCACCGGGAGCTTGGGCTGGCAGCTGTCTGCAGTCTACCTGGTGTGGTCCTGTCTACACTGACATCCCTGCCACTGAGGGTCCTGACATGCCTGGCCTGCAGCTCCCAGTGCCCCGTGCCCAGATCCATTCCAAGCCACTACAGGAGCAGTCAGGACCATGGATGTTGCCACTGGGCTCAGCTCCTGCTTCCTGTTTCCTCCTGCCTGGAGCTGGGCCTTGCCACACCTGGAGAACTACAAGAAGCAGGAGTCCTCTCCTTTATCTGTGACCTGACCACCCCCAGCCTGAACTGATCATGTCTACTGCATTCCTGGCTGGCCTCCCCTAGAACTTGGCCTTCAGTTACAGTGACCTTCTGCATCTGACCTTCATGACCTCTCTCCATGGCTGACATCCCGGGACCACACATACTAGTTTATAAGGCTCTGCTCAGTAGGGCTCCTTGTAACAAGTGTATTTAAACCTTGGAGAAAAATATTTTGAAAAAGAATATATAGACACCTTTTTAAAGATTTGCAGAATTCAAACAGCTGGCGTGAGCCTACCATGAAATGTTTGTTAACACTGTTCCAAAGAGAGTTCTCAATGACTAACAGTTGAGGCTTTACGGTGCATAAAAACCCCTGGCCCAAAAGAAAAAAAAATAAAACAATCTTCCAACGCAGTGCCTCTCAACCCTAACAGACTTGCTTGAAGAGCTCTCAAAACATGATTGCCTTGGCCCCTCTCCCAGGGATTGATAGCTGGGAAGGGACCCTAGCATTGTTTATATGAGGAGTTTTGCAGTTTTTTTGTTTATTTCCTTGAGTGATTCTAATATTCAGACACAGTTCAAGACCTACTCACTGCCTTAGACCAAAACAACAATATCAATGCATGATGATTCCCAACCATGGTCTAGAATTATGTAGAACATTATGAGCATATTGGAGAACTTATAAAGTATGGTACTTATTTGATGCAAAAATGAGTCATGTGGTATTGTGGTAACCTTTTCTGCCAGTGTTAGATTGAGAATGTTAAATCCATCAAGAAGAAAAGCAGCAGTAGATAATTCTAACAAAGACTTTAACACAACTCATGGTGAACAAACACACAGGTTTGATTATTCTGTGGGTGCTGTCACTTCAGAGCACTTTATCTGATGATTCCACTTTCCCAAAGAAAAATGATTATGAAATTTTGTTTGAAATTTATAAAAGCTTTGTTTGAAGTAGAATCAAATTCTAAGGGAATCACGTTTTTCCCTTTAAAACTGTTGGTTTTTTTTTTTTTTTAATGACTCTTTTTGTCCATGCAGGGTCTTCAGCTGCTGCATGGGCTTTTCTCTAGTTGCGGCAAACAGGGCCACTCTCTAGTTGCAGTATGTGGGAGAGTTGCGGTGTGTGGGCTTCTCATCGTGGTGGCTTCTCTTATTGTAGAGCACAGCCTCTGGGGTGTGTGGGCTTCAGTAGTTGTACACTTGGGCTCAGTAGTTGTAGTTATGGGCTCTAAAGGGGCCTTTGACAAGTGCCTCAACTTTTGTGGGACCGTTTCCTCCCCTCAGTCATGTCTGACTCAGACATGACCCCATGGAGGCCAGGTTCCTCTGTCCATGGGATTTCCCAGTCAAGAACACTGGAGTGGGTTGCCATTTCCTTCTCCATGTTGCGTCTTTAAAACCAGAAAATGTCCCCAAATTCCCTGGCAGTCCAGTGGTTAGGACTCCATGCCCCCACTGTAGGGAACACAGGTTCAATCCCTGCTTGGGGAATGAAAATCCTGCATGGTGCTCTGCATGGGGGAAAAAAAAAGGAAAAAAGAAAAAGTGGTGGACTGTTTACTTAGCAAATTCCAAAATACTAGAATTTTAAGTCTAAGAAATTCTACCTCAATAAAATAAGGAATTACTACAAGGCAAATAGCAAACTCACAAACCTTTCATTACATCATTTGTAAAACAAAAAGTGATGGAAATAATGTTCTTAAATGATTTCCAAACTAGCACTGCCTTAGGACAAATCAAATAAAACAAGAAACTGCAATGACTTCTTAAATTATGTCCTTTTTTTGATAAGCAGTACAGTAGAATGATGTAGCTGGAGATCTGAAGCCAGATTAGCCTGGGTTCAAATCCTGGCTCTTCCAGCAGCGGTGTGACCAACAGCAAGTTATTAATTCTGTGTGCTTCAGGTTTCCTCGTTTCCTCTTCTGTAAAGTGGTCCTAATACCAACACGTGCTTGCATCATAGAACTCTAATGCAGCATGAATGTGTATATCTCAACAATCTGCCTGCAGCCATGCATACTTTTAGTAAGTACTCAAAAGATGCAAGTGATTTGGTTACCTGACCCTTGGAAAAACACGCATTTCAAACTGTTGCTTAATTTGAAGACTCAGTGTATCAGCGTCTTGTAGCAAAAAAATATTTCAGTAACTAGACCTTTGGAAGTAGTAAAGGAGAGAAATGAGACTACTGGAGAAGAATCTGATTGTGCCTGTCCTGAGTTACAATGGCACCTGCTTTATCTTTCAAGTAAAAGCTTCCTATGGAATGCTCAGCCTTCCATTCTTTTTGATTTTCAGTGGTTCATACAAATTGAGAAAAACCTTTCTCAGTTCTTTTCCATTTATTAGCATGGCTAGGCAGACAGTACCCAGTGCTGAAACATCTGTCATCTGTGAGAAGCCCTACAGCTCAGGGATGAGGAGTAAAGGCATCAGATGCTGGGTTAGACTCTGGCTTTGCTTCTTGGCTGTGTGACCTTCGGCAAGTTACAGAACTGCGGCTCACTGTCCTTAACATAAAATCTGGATAACTTATCAGGCTGTTGGAGGACTACATGAGTTGATTCATGTTAAAGCTCTTAGAGCCCAAGAGAAGAAGCACCAAAAAATGTTATGATTCTTATTAAAAATCAGTGTAAAACATTTCTCTGGTATTGATGACAATAACTATAAAAATATATCTTGATCTCACCCAGAAAAAAAGAAAAAAAAATCCTAAAATCTAGTTTTCCATTTTTCAGTTATTTGTATTGTTACCAGACATGAGGTAGTGAGTACAAATGCAAAAGAGGCAGTACAGGGATCACATCTTCATGCAGTTAACCTATTGCCTGAAGACTAGACCTTAGGCAGAAAAGAAAATCAGAGGGATGGTGACTTGAGAGCATCGTTTAGATAGCACACATCTGACAGGGACTGGACTATTTTCATTGAACACCTTGTTTCCATCTTCTATATGTTAGATTGCTCAGCTTTCAAACATTCTTTCCCCAAGTAGTTTTTTTTAAGTTGCATTAATAATTCTCGCTAATGGATAGCGCCCGTAGCATTACCAAAAGGAAGATCACATTTTGCTTCTCAAGACACCCATCACCTCAATAATTTCATACCAGTTTCTCACAAGCTAATAGCAAACGAGCATAGTGCCTTAGCTACAATGGGATGAACTGGTGTTTTAGTTTGAAGAATTTTAAAGCAAGCCAAGTAATTGTATAAAATTTAAATTTTATGACCATGTTTGGACCTTTTTACATTAAGCACAATGGAAATGTTCATATTCATTTTTCCCCAAAGGAAAATTTTCTGAATTATCACTATGTTGCACAGTAAAATAAAAATATGAGTCCAGGTACTTATTCAAGTTTCTAAGGAATGCAAATAACAGATAAAATTTTACTTCCAAAATCTGAAGTCATCCACATGATTTTGTAGTACTGATTCTCAGTCTTCACCTAAAAATTCATTATTCAGATAAAGTTAGCCCCCTAGCCACATTCTTTAAAAAGCTTCTGCCCCACCACAACTTCCTGAGATCTGTGAAGAAACTGCAGTCTTGTGATCAGGCTCCATATCGTACTGGCAGTTTTGTACTTGTAAGGAAAAAATGATGACAGTTTTTATGTGTCAATCAGTTGTAGTCTGCTGATCTGATTAGAAGCCTTGACAAATGCTTGGTGGCGATTGCATATAACTGCCAAGCATATGGGAATGATACAGTAGCCCACCGTTTTGGGGTCAGCTCTTGTACAAGAGTAAAGGAATAAAAACATCTGTAAGTAAGGTATCAGAAAAACAATTGTCCAGAACCAAAAGGGCAAGGAGAGTAACCGAGTTTTCAAGGAGTGTGTCCACGTGGTTCCTTCAAGGGGCTCCTCTGGGTGCTGTTGAATGTGTTCCAAGGCCAGCCTGTTGTAAGTCTCATTGATTTCAAAAACGTAGTAAAATGCTGCTGCACTTGCTAGTAGATACAGTCCCACTCCGATCCATCCCATCCGCTGACGGAAATTCATCATTCTCCATGCTCTGTGCCTTCCAATTAAAAACAACAACTCAGGGTCTAGTAATGCTGTCATGGCAACTATTCCAAATATACTTAACTTTTTTTCCCAGGTGAGCTCTACCCCATAACGCACTTTTGAGGTTTTAAATAACTAAACTTACATCTATTAAGAAATGTAAACAACTTACAGGTTGTTTTATGTAATAGATATGATAAAGTTTCATTATATATTGAGCATGCTTTTTATTGAAGCCCACAGATAAATCACTATATCTGACTTAAACAGGTCCAGCACACCGCCCCTTAAATTGTAATTAAATTAATTTCCTACGGAACATTTCACTGTTAACAGTTAAGATATTTTCTGATTTAATAGTATTGCTGCAGACATGAACGCTTGGTTCTTCAAGTCAAAGCTATGTCGGAGCCCCCAAGTTAAGACAGTAACTCTTAAACACTTACAGTGGTCCCGAAAATCTTCCTGTTCCCACGGCAAGCGTTAAAGAGTCACTCAGTTCTGAATAATCGGGTTGCTTTGGCATTTCAGAGAAAAAGCCACCATAAAAGAAATCCCCCGGGGTCACCGGCTGGGAGAATGGTGAGCACGGCCAGCCTGGAGCAAAGACTAAGTGTGATTAAGCACAGCGTGACTGCAGTCGGTCACGCGGCGGGCAGGCCCCCGTCGCTGCTGCCCGAGCTCCAGCCTGTGTTGCTCGGCCCAGCCGGGAGGCTTCCCTCGACACCTGGGCCTTCCCTGCAGCCGGCCCCGCCCCCTGTCGCGTAGCAGGGACCGCTGGCCGCGACCAGGGCTGCGCAGGCGGCGCCAGACCCGGGCCTCTCCGCCTTGCAGCGCTGAAAGCCCAGTGCCGGGCAGCGACCACCGGCCGAGGTTGCAGAGCTGGGCAGGTCCCGGGTCTCACCTCCTGTCCGGGTTGGCCCGCCTGCCCGCCGTCCCGGATGCTGCCACACTCGGGGCTTCCGGCTCAGGCCGGAAGCGCGCGTGCCCCGCCCCCTCCCCGTGACGTCAGACCGCGGCAACGCCTCCTCCAGCGCGCTCCAATCGCTCCAGCTGTCTCGTTGGCAAAAGTTGCAGATGCGCGGGTGGTGGCGAAGACCCCCTTCTGGTGGGCGGCCGTCCGGGCCTGGCCGCCTCAGCCCTCCTCAAAGCTTCGCCCTAGTGCTTCTCTCGCAGCTCTGGTTCCCCAGCTGTTTCGCCCCGCGGAAAACTCCGCAGCGTCGGGCTGTCAGCTGTCCCGCGGCGCGCCTCTGCTATCCCCCTCGGGTGTGCGTCGAGTGAAGAGGCCGGCCCTAGCGTTCCTCGGGCCTAGCGGTCCGGGAAGCGTCGCGAGCAGGCCCTGGTGCCTCGACTGCAGGCGATGGACTCAGACACCGACAGCTAGACCCGAGACTCCGAGAGGTTCCGGTGACTCCTTGCCGCAGTGGGACTGGTCGCAGGCGCGGGTGCGCGGGCCTTCTCCGGGCTCGAGTCTCGGGTCATTCATTGACACCTTCAAACTGACCTGACTGCCTCGTCCTTGCAGCCCGTCGAAACTCCGGACGTTGACCAGACTTAACTCTAGTACCGCGGAGAAATACTGTGAATTGCGGTGGTGTCAGTGGTGTGAGAAAAATTGGAATTTAAATCTGTTGTTTGGGGCACCATGACGCTGAGGCTCTTAGGAGACTGGTGTAGAGAGATGGATGTGAACTCACGGAAAGCGCCTGTGGTTGCCGGCGTCGCCCAGACCTGTGATGTGGCGGAAATCTGCGAACTGGTGTAGCCCCCTTGGGGATGTACCGACTCCTCGGGACATCGTCCCCGGGGGGACGAGGTCAGGAATGTAGCCTTAATAGGACTTACTGAGGAGACAAGTCTTGCTCTGGTTCCTAAGGAGATATCCGGAGGCGGGGGTGCCTGAAGAGGGATCATTAAACCCCCTAAATCCAGATAGTGAATTTTTAAGCAGATTAAATGAACTCTTAGAGGGGGAGGGTGAGTTTACCAGAGCTCTTGCGTATGGAAACGACCCTTTGATCTAGACTAGGATGTGATCCTAGGAATGCCGGCCCCTTTGTTGACTGATAGTTCTTGAGGCTCTTCAGCCTGCCCTGCAACACCTGAAATACAAAAAACTGAAAGTTTTCTCAGGCAGTGATCCTCCAGAGCCAGAAGAAGAGTTTGAATCCTGGCTGTTTCATACTACCCAAATTATGAGGCTATGAATGACGTAAGATGCTGAAAAAAGAAGGCGATTGCTTGAGAGCTTTAGAGACCCAGCATCCAGTATCATTTGTGTCCTCCAGATAAACAATCCTTTAATCACAACTGAATGCCTGCAGGCTCTGGGAGTTGCAGGTCAAATACCTGACCGCTTACCAGAAGGAGGGAGAAAATTGTCTGCTTAGGTACTAAGGCTGGAGACTTGACTACAGAAACTGGTAGAGAGAGGAGCCTTTGAGCGTGGAGCAGGTGCTTGCTGGAGCAGCCCAGGAACACCGCGCAAGCAGGCTTCCTAGAGTTACTGACACTAATAAAGGATGAAGAGGCAGCTGAAGAGGAGGAGGATGCCCTCCTCCAGGCAGGACTTGAGGGACATTTCACCTGAATCTTGGGAAATCAGGAAGGGCCATCTTCAGCAAGCAGAGCATAGAGGCAGAACAGTCTGTATGCTCAGTGATTGATAGACAGTAACCTATCTTGTGCTGCCAAGTAACTCATGTTTGTGCAGTTCTTAGTATAATCCTTTGTCATTTCTGTGCCTATGTGATGTCTCCTAAATGTCTCACTAGTCATTGACTAGAAGGGTGTAAGCCATGGATTTGTTTTTTAGTCATTCACAGTTGTACAGAAAGTGTCATCACTACACACATGTGATACTCTGACAGGACGTCCGGGCGTGGCTCAGGTGCACATGCTGATCAGATCTCGTTCAGATGTCGGCTTGTGTGATAGTAGGGGGGCCAGTATAGCTGTCCGATGTGATGATGCGTCATAGATAGTTTTTAGGTGTGCATGTGTGTATTAGTCACTCAGTCATGTCCGGCTCTGCAACCCCATGGACGGTAGCCTGCCAGGCTCCTCTGTCCATGGAATTCTCCAGGCAAGAACACTGGAGTGAGTTGCCGTTCCCTTCTCCAAGGGATCTTCCTAATCTAGGGATCGAACCCGGGTTTCCAGCACTGCAGGCAGATTCTTTACCATCTGAGCCACCAAGGATGTCCAGTTAGGTATGTTTGGCCCTATATTAATCATGAAGATCATGAGCGGTGGTTTTTATTTTCTGTGTGAATAGGAATTTATTGATTCTATGCCATCAAAACAAGAGGCAGAATTCAATGCTGTGGTTGGTGAGTTTGCAGCTGCCATCTCTAACCCCAGATTTCTCATGTGTGTCATCAAAGCATCTAGTTGTGAATGTCATATTAATAGGTTGCATTCAATTATAGATTGAATTCAGTTCAATTATAGATGTGAATTTATAAAATAAACAAATGTGAATAAAATGACCTTTTTACCTATTTTGTTTATGCCAGGTTTCCAAGAGTGATTTCACTTGAACAAAGTGTTCCAAAAGCATGAATCTGAAAGCCACTGAATTTGCACAATCTTAGCCCTTTGGACACTTAGTCCCTTGGACACTTTCTTCCTGGTGCCCAGGGGTAGGAAGTAGTTTTCGAACTGAGAATGCTGGTGAGACCTTCTCCTGAAGCACAATGGAATGAAATGAGACTGCACAAATGATTGCAAGTAGTAGGTCCCAAGGTATCGGTGTGTTGAATCTGGATGGTGAAGGGAAAGACAGGATCATGGCATACCTCTGGATGGCAAACTAGACTAAATAAATGGTCCATGTACTTCCTCACTTAATCCTTGTAAAAATCCTGCAAAATGGGGAAACAACTAGTTTCAGAATTCTGTCATCTGCCTTACTGCAAGACCCGTGTTCTTCCCACTGCCAAGAAAGAGAAGCAGTCCTAAGGGTGTCTGGACCCAGCCTCACAAGGGAAGTCGGGCAGATTGTTAACAACATTTAATGATTAGTGTGGACTACATCTTTCTTTTTTTAAAACGAACGAATGAACATATTTGGCTGTGACTGGTCTTAGTTGCAGCATGTAGGCAGCATGCAAAATCTCTAGTTGTGGCACTCAGGATCTTGTTTTTAGTTGTGGCACATGGGATGTAGTTCCCTGACTAGCCATTGAACCCAGGCCCTCAGCAGTGAGAGTGCGGAGTCCAAACCGTTGACCACCAGAAAATTCCCTAGACAACATCTTTCTTAAATACTACTGCCAACTGGATGCTGTAATGAGGAGTATGAGAACCTGTGAAACCAGTGGGCAGCAGGGAGGGTGGACATGGGCTAGTGATTTGGTCTCAAAAAGGAAGAATGAAAGCATGAAGTTGAAAATTGCTGAAAGATCATACTGAAAGTCTTTAATAAAAATAGCCCCAAAGAACCAGTTTTGGGATATACACTTTGGGGTTTAGATAAAAAGTCATAGTATAATGTTTCTGTTATGAATAAATATCATGCTTTCATTCTTCATAAATTCACCTGTGTTCCCCCTACAGAAGGTTAAATACATATCAGACCATCTTGTTGTACCTCCTTAAATGTATGTAATTTTAACTTGTCAAATACAAGTGTGTAATAAAAGTGTGTTTGTCACTTTGTTATGTCCAACTCATTGTGACCCTGTGGACTGTAGCCAACCAGACTCTCTTGTCCATGGAATTCTCCAGTAAAGAACATTGAAGAGGCTAGCCATTCCCTTCTTCAAAGGATCTTCCCGATCCAGGGATCAAACCCGATTCTTTACTATCTGAGCCACCAAGGAAGCCCAAAAGTGAGGAAAATGAAGCTAAACAGGAGATGACACATAGACTCTGGATAAAATCAGAGATGTAACTCCGATCTTGTTTATATGCATATAGTCATTTGCCATCTTAGGAAGTGGTATTAGCTGTGTTTTGCTGACAGACATTGTGAATGTGTACACACATAGATGTTAATAAATGCTGCACCCCTCCTGCATGTGAAGCATTGAGATGGAGGGGGGTGATTGTATAATTAAATTTAGGTTATAAGCCCAGCCATGGAGAGAGATCTACCCAGAGTCAATAACAGCTGACTTTGAACACTTGCTGTGGACTAAGCACTGAACACCACTGAGTGCATTTGGTCCTCCAACAATACTGAAAGCAAAGCTTTTTGTTTTCCCACTTTATAGATGAAAGGGAGGCAAAGAGAAGTCAAGTAACGTACCCAGGCTTTCCTAAGTGGCAGCGTCAGGATTTATACTTAGGCCATCTGTTTCGAGTCCTTGATCTTAATCAACTATGTGCTGCTTTGTTAAGTTTTGTGAAAAACATATCACTTTCTCTCTTTTACGGATGAGAGGATTGAGACTCAGATTCAGTGACCAGAGGGTGGAGGAGGTACAAAGTCTGACTCCAGAGAGCTTTTCTTAAGGTGTTCTAACATATGCATCTGGTAAACACTACATAATTGTAAAAAATGGCACTCATGTTTAAGAAATCATGTGTAGTTATGAAGCAGATATATAAAAGCTATATTTAAAAAACATAAAAGACAAAGAGAACACCAAAAGGCTAACCAACTGTGTCAAAATGATGGGGTTATAAGGATAATTTGGTTTTCTTTGGGTTGTTTCTTAGTTTTCTAAATGGTTGTTTTTTACATGAAAAATAAATATGCAAAAAATGTTTCTATGGAGCAAAAATCAGTTGGTGACAGGAGCCACCCTGAAAGAGCTCCTCCTGGCAATAGCCACAATTTGAGGAACAAACTGAATAGGGTAATATGGGATTATAACCCAGAGTACAAAAGAAACGTACATGAGTTCATTCTAAGTAAACGTAGGAGACAAGTCCAGTTTTTCTTCAGAAGGATTTCAAATTGTTTGTGTAACTATTTCCCCCTTTCAGTTCAGTTCAGTTGCTCAGTTGTGTCCGACTCTTTGTGACTCCATCAATTGCAGCGGGCCAGGCCTCCCTGTCCATCACCAACTCCCAGAGTCCACCCAAACCCATGTCCATTGAGTTGATGATGCCATCCAACCATCTCATCCTCTGTCGCCCCCTTCTCCTCCTGCCCTCAATCTTTCCCAGCATCAGGGTCTTTTCAAATGAGTCAGCTCTTTGCATCAGGTGGCCAAAGTATTGGAGTTTCAGCTTCAACATCAGTCCTTCCAATGAACACCCAGCACTGATCTCCTTTAGGAGGGACTGGTTGGATCTCCTTGCAGTCCAAGGGACTCTCAAGAGTCTTCTCCAACACCACAGTTTGAAAACATCAATTCTTCTACTCTTAACTTTTTTTAATAGTCCAACTCTCACATCCATACATGACCACTGGAAAAACCATAGCCTTGACTAGACAGACATTTGTTGACAAAGTAATGTCTTTGCTTTTTAATATGTGGTCTAGGTTGGTCATAATTTTCCTTCCAAGGAGTAAGCATTTTTTAATTTCATGGCTGCAGTCACCATCTGCAATGATTTTGGAGCCCAGAAAAAAAAAGTCAGCCACTGTTTCCACTGTTTCCCCATCTATTTGCCATGAAGTGATGGGACCAGATGCCATGATCTTAGTTTTCTGAATGCTGAGCTTTAAGCCAACTTTTTCATTCTCCTCTTTCACTTTCATCAAGAGGCTCTTTTGTTCTTCTTCACTTCCTGCCATAAGGGTGGTGTCATCTGCATATCTGAGGTTATTGATATTTCTCCTGGCAATCTTGATTCCAGCTTGTGCTTCCTCCAGCCCAGCATTTCTCATAATGTATTCTGCATATAAGTTAAATAAGCAGGGTGACAATATACAGCCTTGACGTACTCCTTTTCCTATTTGAAACCAGTCTGTCCTTCCGTGTCCAGTTCTAACTATTGCTTCTGACCTGCATACAGGTTTCTCAAGAGTCAGGTCAGGTGGTTTGGTATTCCCATCTCTTTCAGAATTTTCCACAGTTTATTGTGATCCACACAGTCAAAGACTTTATAGCATAGTCAGTAAAGCAGAAATAGATGTTTTTCTGGAACTCTCTTGCTTTTTCGATGATCCAGCAGATGTTGGCAATTTGATCTCTGGTTCCTCTGCCTTTTCTAAAACCAGCTTGAACATCTGGAAGTTCATGGTTCATGTATTGCTGAAGCCTGACTTGGAGAATTTTGAGTATTACTTTACTAGTGTGTGAGATAGGGGTTGGAATTTATTCCTGTCCCCTTTTAAACATGGACTGAATTTAGACATAGAATATGGAAAGGAAAAACAGGAACTTTTCAGTGAAGAAATGTGGCAAGGATTACCTTGCTCGGTCAAGGTTAATATCAGGGATCAGTCATGTTGATGGCATGTGTCTCTGATGATGTAACGACAAGCGCGCTTCACGTCCTCAGAACCTATAACCCAGTGTAGTCTGAGCAAAACACCAGGTTAATTCACACTGAGGGACGTTCTACAAAAGACCTGACCAACACTCCTCAGAACTATCAAGATCGGGAAAAACAAGAAAAGACTGGGAAACTGTCAAAGACCAAAGGAGAGTCAGGAGACCTGGTAACTAAATGTGGTGTGGTATTCTGGACAGGCTTTTGGAACCGACAAAGGATCTCAGTGGAAGAGTGAAATCTGAATATGCTCTGGAGTGTAGTGACTAGTAACATATCAAGGTTGGTTTCTTGGAGGTGACAGATTACTATAGTAATGAAAGCTGTTAAAAGGAGAAACTACATGAGTATACACAAAGTCTCTGAACTGAGAAGGACAAATACCATATGATGTGGCTTATATGCAGAATCTTAAAAATAAAAAGATACAAATAAACTTATTTACAAAACAGAAACAGACTCCAGGCTTATAGAATGAATATTATGGTTAGCAGAGGGGAAAGGTAGTGGGGAGGGACAGTTAGGCAGCATGGTGTTGACATAGACACACTGCTGTATGTAACGTGAATAGCCAACAAGGACATACTGAATAGCACAAGGGGAAAAAAGTATCTGTAGCTAAAAGACATCAGCAGCTGTTTGGCTGCTCTAGTAATCAAAGAAACTTAAATAAAAATGATGAATTTTTAAAAAAACAAGAAACAAAAAAAATTCTCTGTACTATCTTTGTAACTTTTCTGAAAGTATCAAACTATTTTGAAATAAGTTGTTTGTTGAAGTAGATACATAGGTACTTACTTACATATATACGCAGATAAATAACAAATGACCTGGGAATTAAGTCACTAGGGAGTGAGAAACTGGAGTGAGGGTCCTTCCCCAAAATGTTTATTCATCTACAAACCACCAGGTGGCGGTAAGGACTCAGGTTAGGCCTTGGCCAGGCCAAAGGAGGGAATGGGATTATTTCTTACATAAGTGGCATCATGCCTGTCTCCTTCAGAGACTGGAAAATTTCTCAAGGCTCTATGTGGAAAAATATTTAAACGCTCAATCTGGAACTGTGACTTCCTCTCTAGGTCCATGGCCCTTCTAGAAATCTTTTTCAAAAAATTTGAAGTATAATACAGGGGCTTCCCCGATGGCTCAGCAGCAAAGAATCTGCTTGCAATGCTGGAGAGGCGGGTTCTGCTCCTGGATTGGGAAGATCCCCTGGAGAAGGAAATGGCAACCCACTCCAGTGTTCTTGCCTGGATAATTCCATGATCAGAGGAGCCTAGTGGGCTGCAGTCCACACGGTTGCAGAAAGAGACGGACAGGACTCAGCAACCAAGCAACAACAACATCGCTGATTTACAATGTCAATTTCTGCTGTGCAGCTAAAAGATTCAGTGAGATATATATTTTTGTATGTTCTTTTCCATATGGTTATCACAGAATTCTTTTTCTTTGGGTCACATCATTTGGCTTGTGGAATCACTCCTTGGAAGAAAAGCTATGATCAACTTAGACAGCATGTTAAAAAGCAGAGACATTACTTTGCTGACAAAGGTTCGTCCAGTCAAATCTATGGTTCTTCCAATAGTCATGTATGGATGTGAGAGTTGGACTATGAAGAAAGCTGAGTGTCGAGAATTGCTGCTTTTTTTTTTTTTTTTGAATTGCTGCTTTTAAACTGTGGCGTTGGAGAAGACTCTTGAGAGTCCCTTGGTCTGCAAAGAGATCCAACCAGTTGATCCTAAAGGAAATCAGTCCTGAATATTCATTGGAAGGACTGATGCCAAAGCTGAAACTCCAATAATTTGGCCACCTGATGCGAAGAGTGGCCTCCTTGGAAAAGACCCTGATGCTGGAGGCAGGAGGAGAAGGGGATAACAGAGGATTAGATGGTTGGATGGCATCACTGACTTGATGGATGTGAGTTTGAGCAAGCTTCAGGAGGTAGTGAAGGGACAGGGAAGCCTGTTGTGCCACAGTCCACAGGGTCACAAAGAGTCAGACACAACTGAGTGACTGAACTGAACTGAACTGACCAGGGATTGAGCCTGACCAGGGCCACCTTGGTGAAAGCGCCAAGTCTCCTGACCACTGGACCACCAGGGAATTCCCCGTCACAGGACACTGAATACAGTTTCCTGTGTTATACAGTTAGACCTTGTTGTTTACGGAATCTCCTATGTTTGCAAAGAGGCCGGCCATGACAAATGGAATGATCCATCTGTACAAGTGAAAAAGATCTTCGGTGGGACTTCCTGGTGGTGCAGTGGCTACGACTCTGAACCCCCGATGCAGGGAGCCCAGGTCAGAGAACTAGATCCCACAAGCTACAACTAGAGATACAGCATGCTACAAGGAAAATAAAAAATCCTGCATGCTGCAACTAAGACCTGGCCCAAGCCAAATAAATAAATATTTTATTTTATTTTTTTTTTCTTTTTTTTTCAAGCCAAATAAATAAATATTTTTAAAAAAAGAAAAACATTCTTCATGATTCCTCTTCAGTCCCAGTCAGAGCATTTCACAAATTGAAAAGTAGCTGGTTTCAGAGATCAATTTCTGAAAATCTCTTAAAAAGAACGACCTTTAGGCCAGCAGCACTAATGCTTAGCTGTCATAGGTTCCCGTACGCTTTCCTGCCTCTGCTGCCAGCAAGCCTGCTTTCAGAGGTCTTCGTTTTCTTATGTTCATGGTGTGTGTTATCGCTCAGTTGTGTCCGACTCTTTGCAACCCCATGGACTGTGGCCCGCCAGCCTCCTCTGTCCATGGGAATTCTCCAGGCGAGAATATTGGACTGGCTTGCTTGCCCTCCTTCAGGATATCTTCCTGACTCAGGGATTGAACCCATGTCTCCTGCATTACAGGCAGATTCTTTACTGCTGAGCCACTGGGGAAGCCTACTATGTTAAATAGTTCAGTGTAAAATAGGGTAGTCAGGCTCTTAGTCACCACCCAGAGAGGTGGTTTGGAGGTTGGAAGGCTGGGGTCTTGCCAGTGAAGCAAGGGTGGCTCGGAGAAGGTGACTGGTTCGCTCAAGAACACACACTAGTTAGTGTCAAAGCCCAAACTTGAGCCCAAATCTGCGCCTACTTCTCATTTGCTCTATGACCTGAAGTAAAAGCACTTAATTCCTCCTGGACTTCAGTTTACTTTCCTACAAAAGCTGTGAGCCCTTGGTTTAGTTGCTAAGTGCTCTCTGACTCTTGCGACCCCGTGGGCCAAAGAGCCCACCAGGCTCCTCTGTCCATGGGTTTTCCCTGGGAAGAATTCTGGAGTGGGTTGCCGTTTCCTTGTCCAGTTATGTGATCCCTTATAACTCTAATACTGTGTGACTCAAAAGACATTCTAATTATCTTTACTTAAATATCCTTAATGTAAAAAGTGAGTCTAAATTCTTAATTCAGACTCTCAATGCCTAATATTTGTCACTTAACATGTGTTCTCAAATATTATCAGGGTATCTTTTGATGAGCGTGCTAAGTCCCTAACTAGATTCTGTGTTTTCCCTGATATCAAGGTGCGTTGTATTCTCATATAAGCCCAACCTGGTATTTCCTACTTTGAAGGTTATAAATATTTCTTAATTAATCATAGCATTCTGATGTAATAATATACATAATGATAATTGTAGTATATACAATGATATATATAATGCTGTATAATAATTAATATGATGGCATATATAATATCATTTGTTGAACTCTTCCTATGTGCCAGTCAGGGCTTCCCTGGTGGCTCAGTAGTAAAGAATCTGATGGCCAATGCAGGAGACGCGGGTTCAATCCCTGGGTCAGGAAGATCTCCTGGAAAAGGAAATAGCAACCCACTCCAGAATTCTTGCCTGGGAAATCCCATGGACAGACGAGCCTGGCGGGCTACATTGCATGGGATTGCAGAGTCAGACATGACTCAGCAACTAACCAGCAAGAGTAACATCCATGTGTCAGGCATTGTGCTAAATGCTTTACATTTGTTACCTCATTTAATTCTGACCACAACCCTTATTGGCATATTTCTATGCTTAATTTCAAAGAAGGAAACAGACCTTTGGATAGGTAAAATGACTCGCCTGGAGTCACACAACTGGGAGCTACCAAGATCTGTTTGTTCTAGAGCCAAGGATCTTAACCACTGTGCCAGAGGGCCTCCAGAGTATCTAGCACTGTGGAACTAGCACTACTTCAAGAGTGGATGTGAGAACATGAATATAACCACTGGTAAAGCAGGTTCTGACCACGTACCCTGAAGCCCTATCCATCACCACTCCCCGCTCCCTCCCTCCAAATAAATCATAATAATGCAACCCAGCTTAGGCTGCAGCAGAGACAATAGCTACCAGCCAGCAACCATTAGCCCTTCCTCCTCTGTACCTAAATCCAAATGTGTTCTCCCAGTTTACAGAACTGTGAACTTCAGGGGAAGCCTAGCTTTTCCCTAGCCCCTGCAGGCAGTGGAGGTGGTAAATCTTGATTTAGTTTAAGATGATTCAGTCCTCTTTACCAAACTGCTCTTTTTAGGCACGGGCAAGTAATGCAATTCTATTCAGTGAAGTTTGTGCAGCAGTTTTAAGCGTGACTCTGGCCCCTGAGTACTTCCATTCAGATTCCAGCTTCACCGTTTTCTAACTCGATGGGTTTGGGCAAGTTTACTAACCCTTTCTCGGACTTCAGGTTCTTCGACTGAAAATGGGAATAATTCTGGCACTCACTCAGAGTCATTGTCAAGACTCATAACGGTACGTGCAGGGAACTGTACCTGCTGCATGGTCAGGGCTCAGCAAGCAGCTATTGTATTTATTCTCCTTTGTTGCACAACTAACTGCCTCCAGAGGCTGAAAACAGTGGATCCGTGGATGGAGGATCTGGGAGCGACTGGGAGGTTCGGGCTGTCTGACAGAGGTGTTGGTCAGGGCTCTGGTCGTTGCCTGGGAAATCTTCCAGGCTCACCCATGCGGGCCTCGCCACGTAGCTGCCCGTGACACAGCAGCTGATGTCCACCATTTCCACAGAAGCAGGCAATTCAAAAGAGACAGCACCCAAGACGGAAGCCACAGTCTTTTTTTATGATTTTTGTCTCCAAAGTGGCACCCTATTACTTCTGTCAAATTCTACTCATTAGAAGCAAGGCAGTAAGTCCAGCCCATTTTCAAGGAGACAAGATGGCACAAAGGTGTGAATTCTAAGAGGTGAGACTGCTGGGGGCCATTGCAGAGGCTATGACAGCTCCTGGTTGGTTCTTGTGTTTGTTTTTACAGAGTCTACGCTTTTGTTACTTCTCCTTTGTACTTTCTCTTTAAATGATACAATTCCCCTATTAGATCCAGGTTAAAAAAAAAGATCCTCCATTACCTTGCTTGTCTCCAATTTATCTCTTTCATGTATCAGAGTAATAAACAGATTTGCTCTTTGTCCCTTCTAAAGCCTGCCATGTGTCCTCTTAGGTTTTACAACCAGCGTGTTACAAGCATAATTGCCTCCTCAGTCTCTTTCTACTCCAAGCAGTGAATACCCAGCTGCCTCCTGTCTCTGATTTCCTTCTGATCTCACCTTCTTCCCTTTAGGGGAGAAGCAATACCCTCCAGGGCCCCTAACACTCCCATCCTCCTGGGAGTGGAGAGGAGACTTTGTCCCGCCAGCTCTGGCTTCTCAGAAACTATTCCTTCAGTATTCAGCAAAAGCACTTTTCTTTTTTGTCATGAGCAGCAGGTGGGATCTTGGTTCCCCAACCAGGGATGTAACCGACACCCCTTTGCAATGGAAGCTCGGAGTGTTAACCCCTGGACCACCAGGAAAGTCCAAAAAAAATTTTAAATTGTGCATTCTTTTGTAGTTAGGGATTAATTGGTAGATTGGGGTTGACATATACACACTACCATATATAAAATAGATAACTAATAACAACCTACTGTATAGCCCAGGGAACTCTACTCAGTACCGTGTAATGATGATTATGGGATAAGAATCAAAAAGGAGTGGAGGGACTTTCCTGGCAGCCAGCCCTGTGGTTAAGACTCCACGATTCCGTTGGAGGAGGCACAGGTTGATCCCTGGTCAGGGAACTAAGATCAAGTAGGATGCCCAGGGGTATGGTCAAAAAAGAGAGAGAGAGAAGTAATATTATTTTTTAAAATAAAAAAGAGTGGATATATGCATATGTATAACTGATTCACTGTGTTGCACACCTGAAACTAACAGAACATTGTAAATCAACTATGCGCCAATAAAAACTAATTTAAAAAATAATAAAATGTGCATTCCTTCATTCCTTTAATCTAATGTATTCCATTTATAGAAATGTATCCTAAGATACTAAGAATGGCCACAAAGAATGGTTTTCCATTGCAACAATTTTTAATCATTGTGAAAAAAATTGGAAACTAAATGCATCAATAAAAAGTGATGTGCATGTGTGGGTGCTCAGTAGCTTCAGCCGTGTCTGATTCTTTCTGACCCCATGGACTGTAGCCAGCCAGGTTCCTCTGTCCACGGGGATTCTCCAGGCAAGAATACTGGAGTGGGTTATTGTTTCCTCCTCCAGGGGATCTTCTGGACCCAGGGATCGAGCCCCCATCTCTTATGTCTCCTGCATTGGCAGGTGAGTTCTTTACTATTAGCACCAAGTTGAGTACATTAAGCCATGTGCAAAGGGCTATAGAATCTGCAGTGATTAAAACAAAATTGTACTGGGTAAAGCCATATGCGATTGTTTTTGTTGTTCAAAACTGGTTAAATTTTGGTAATTCATATGGTTCAACCAAACAGAAGAATGTTTTTTGATATACAAATAGATTTATAGCCTCCTGAGTGAAAAAAAAGTTGAGTACCACAGTATTTATGGCTCGATCTCATTTTTGTGTTGACCAACACACACAAATATATTTGTAAAGAAAAAAATCTGGCAAAGCATACATCAAAATGTTAACAGTAGTTGTCTTTGGGTGGCAGAATTATCCTTGTTCCAAAAACGAAGTTTCTGCTTTTTTCCAATCAATACTTCCTATTGGTGTAATGGTTACAGATTTGTAAATGAGTAAACTAGAACCTCAAAAAAACATAAGATGCTAAACTCCAAGAGGCAAACCCTACATTCTTTCATAGTAATGGGCAATGCATTAAGCACAGCAGAAGCTAAACAGCTTTCCCGCAGGGAGCGGATGTCCCAGGCCCAGTCGGCCGGAGCAGAGCCTTCCCGTGCAGGGATGGCCGAGCCTCGGATGCTTCAAGCACAGGCTTCTTCTCTAAGTGACTGCTCCCGGTTTGGGAAAGCAGAGAGACAGAAGAAATGTGCATGTCCCCCAGGACTTCTGTACCGCTTTTGCTCTCTCTTCTTCCAGCCATAGCCCGGGTTTTGCTTGGGAATTCTCTACGCCATAGCTTAGTCATAGTCTAGGGGTGGATGCTTGACCCAGACTTGAAGTAACCAGCGAGTCACATTCGTGCAAGGTGAGCACGTGACCCGAGAGAAGCCGCGAAAAGATTAACTCCAGTTTTTCAGCGCCCTCTGCCGGCCTTTCTGTTGAATTTTTCTTTATCCTTTATTTTAAAAATTAAATTTTAAAATTGACGTATAGTTGGCGGCAGGTCTTCCCTGGTAGCTCAGTTGGTAACGAATTCGCCTGCAATGCAGGAGACCCCAGTTTGATTCCTGAGTTGGGCAGATCTCCTGGAGGAGGGCATGGCATGCCTGGAAAATCCCCATGGACAGAGGAGCCTGGTGAACTACAGTCCATGGGGACGCAAAGACACGACTCAGCAACTAAGCGAAGCACACAGTTGTCGGCTCCGGGGTCAAGAACTGGCTTGCCAATGCAAGTTCAATCCCTGGGTTGGGAGGCTCCCCTGGAGAAGGGAATGAATGGCTACCCACTCCAGTATTCTTGCCTAGGAAATCCAATGGACAGCGGAATCTGGAAGGCTGCAGTTCATGGAGTCGCAGAGGAATCGGACACTGAGCAAGTAAAACAACAACAAATAGTCGATTTACAATGTTGTGCCTGTTGAATTTTAAATTTAGTTATATAGCATCACTTTCTTCTCATCACCTATATTGTGTGATTATTCCATTTTTATTCATTTTCTGTTCTTTTTCCATGGCTGTATTACTTTTACTACAATGATCTATTCCTGCCTAATTAATCACCTCAAAACCTGGTGGCTTGAAACAATAAAGATCACATGTATCTTTCACAGTTTCCTTGGGTCGGGAACTCAGACAGGTCTGAGCAGGTATGGCATGTCTCTTTTACATGATGTCTGGGACCTCGGCAGAAAGACCCTGAGGCTGGGAACCTAGAATCATCTGAAGTCTCATCACACCCTTGTCTGGCCAGTGATACTGAGGTTGGCTCAGGGCCGCGTGGGCAGGCGGTGATTGGTATCTGCCAGAACACAGCATTTTGTCTGCCAGGCCTTTCCAGGTGCGCGTCCTCGAAATGGGAATCAGAACCCCAGACAAGACCACATACAACCCTTGGTTGTGATGCCTCTGAAGTCTCTCTTTTTTTAAATTCTTTTAGAAAATATTTACTTTAATTGGAAGATGATTACTTTACAATATTATGATGGTTTTTGCCATATGTGAATATGAAGCCTCTGAATTTTCTTAATTAAAGTGCCCCCTCCCTTTTCTCCATGCCAGGCCTTGTTGAATCGCCAATGTTAGAAAGACACATAAGAAACACTTTTATATTCCCTGGATTATTTCAGCATGGCTTGTAGAGAGTCTAACGGGTGGCACTAGTCTTTGCTAGAAAGGCTGCAGACGTGACTCGGAGTCTAGCGGAGTCATCTTAGGTCATCCTCAGATGTCAGACTGCAACCCTTGACGTTTCATCCCCACAGCAGCCCCTGTACTCTGAAATATAGGCTTTTTGTAGAGACATCTGTTTTCCTCCTAGACTTTTGAGTAACCCTTTCCATGCAAAGTTATCTTTGGATCAAATGAGATCCAGGACAAGGCAGGGACCCAAAATATCGAATTCTTTCTGCAGGGGCCATGGTGCCCAGGGGACGCCTCGTGACACTCCCTTAAGCTGACATGCGAAGCTTCTACAGCAAAAAGACTGAAGAATTCTCTGCTTGAATTATTATTTCAGAGTATTACTGAGGTAAGAATGAGAAAAGGGGATTCACCTTTGGTGGGGAGCGTTGTACCTCCTTCCTGGATGAGGATTTGCCCACTGCATTCCCTGATAGCTCAGTTGGTAGAGAATCTGCCTGAAGTACAGGAGACCCTGGCTCAATTCCTGGGTCAGGAAGATCCACTGGAGAAGGGATAGGCTCTCCACTCCAGTATTATTGGGCTTCCCTTGTGGCTCAGTTGGTAAAGAATCCACCTGCAATGCGGGAGACCTGGGTTCGATCCCTGGGTTGGGAAGATCTCCTGGAGAAGGAAAGGCTACCCACTCCAGTATTCTGACGTGAAGAATTCCATGGACTGTAAAGTCCATGGGGTCGCACAGAGTCAGCCTTGACTGAGTGACTTTCACTTTCACTTAGTTTCCTAGGATAGCTGGAACAATGTCCTAAAACAACAGAAACGGATTCTCTCACAGTCTGGAGGTGAAAAGTCAAAAGCAAGGAGTCTGTAGTGCCAGCTCTCTGAAGCCTTCAGAGAAGGATCAGTTGCATGCCTGTCTCTCTCTTTTTTAAAAAAAAAAAAATGTATTTATTTTCATTTTCGGTTGTGCTGGATCTTTGTTTCTGTGCGGACTTTCTCTGGTTTTGCAAAGTGAGGGCTACGGACTAGTTGTGCTGATGGGCTTCTCACTGCAGTGGCTTCTCCCGTCGTGGAGCACGGGCTCTAGGGTGCGTGGGCTTCAGTAGTTCCGTTCTCAGCCCTAGAGCACTGGCTGGGTAGGGGTGGGTTATGTTATGCCCGATGTCCGAATCCCCGAGCGGGAAGAGAGAAGGCCTCCAAGACAATGCAACTCACAAAAAGCGAAGTTTATTGCTGAATCGAGTCAGGGCTCCTGCCGCATCCAACGCAGTGGTGCGGGGTCAGAGAGCCCCAAGCCCAAGCTGTTACACAAATTTATAGGGTGAGCACACGCCGTTGGTAGTTGGTTTAAGTGGATTGGTTACAAGTTTGCAAAGCAATTTCGTTGGTCAAATACACTCAAAACTTTCGCGCGCACGGGACTTTCCCGGGGGTTTCCGCCCCATTCCTAATTGGCAAACAGCGGTCAGTGTTAAGCTGATTGGTTGTATCCAGGTGGCCTGATAATCTTACCACCCAGAAGTAGGAAGGCCTACTCCTAATCTAAGCTGCCTGCCGTGGCATTACTTCTGCTCGCCTCACAGCTTAGTTGGGCCTAGTTGCTCTGCAGCTTGTGGGATCCTCTCGGACCAAGAATTGAACCCGTGTTTCCTGCACTGGCAGCTGGCTCTTCCACTGAGCCACCAGGGAAGCCGCATGCCTCTCTTTAGCTTCTGGTGGTGTCCAGCAGTCTTCAGCGGTCCTTGCTTGTAGACACATCACCCGATCTCTGCCTCTGTCATCACATGGCCTTCTCTCCATGAATTTCTCTGTGTCTTAGTTTTCTTATCTTATGAGAACACCAGTCATTGGATTGGGGCCCACCCTAATCCAGTATGACCTTATTCTAACCAATTACATCTTCTTGTTGCTGTTCAGTAACTGAGTCATGTCCAACTCTTTTCGACCCCGTGGGCTGCAGCATGCCAGGCTTCCCTGTCCTTCACCATCTCCCGGAGCTTGCTCAAACTCTCGTGTCCATCGAATCAGTGATGCCATGCAACCATCTCATCCTCTGTCGCCTCCTTTTCTTTTATATCTGCAAAATCGCTATTTCAAGTAAGATCATGTTCTGAGATTTCAGGTGGACATGAATTCTTGGAAGACCCTATTCAATTCAGAGCCCCAACCCTGAGTCTGATTAGGATGCAAAAGATATGGAACCCACCCACTTTTATAGAGTCTGAGAACACCTGATACGCACTTTCCCAGTCTC
Source organism: Muntiacus reevesi (assembly GCF_963930625.1). Classification (NCBI taxonomy): domain Eukaryota; kingdom Metazoa; phylum Chordata; class Mammalia; order Artiodactyla; family Cervidae; genus Muntiacus; species Muntiacus reevesi. The sequence goes on along the minus strand of NC_089263.1, from coordinate 54,383,273 downwards.
CCTGCCAGGTACACACAGGTGTGTGACCTGAGCTTTGCCAGTGGACACCTCCACAGAGGATTCTGTATCTGGAGCTGGAGTTCTTCTGTAAAGAATCACAGGAAGAGAAATTTTTCTAGCTAGTCATGTGTATTTGTCAGCTCCTACTGGTAACAAATATTGGGCTTCCCCGGTGGCTCAGTGGTAAAGAATCCATCTGCCAACGCAGGAGATGCAGATTAGATCCCTAGGTCAGGAAGATCCCCTGGAGGAGGAAATGGCAACCCACTCCAGTATTCTTGCCTGGGAAATTCCATGGACAGAGAAGCCTGGCAGGCTACAGTCCGTGGGGTCGCAAAGAGTCGGACATGACTGAGCAACTAACACTTTCCTTCCACTTTCACCACAACTGCTAAGCTGGTGTGCTGCAGCTACATAGCCTGCGTGCTGAGCTTCTAAAGTTCATGTGCCTGAAGCCTGTGCTCCATAGCAGTGAGAAGCCTGTGCACTGCGACCAAAGCCTAGCCCCCTGCTCTCTGCAACTAGAGAAAGTCTGCATGAAGCAACGAAGACCCAGCACAACCCCCAAAAAAGAAAATAACAGAATCTACCACACCAGGGCAGCAACATAAGATGCTAGATGGCAGCGGTGTCCTTTCTGGTCTGCTTCTGGGCTGTGATCCTGCCAGTATTTCTGGACCAATTTCTAATTTTGGCTCTCAAGCCAGTTCTGTGAGTCTCTGGTCGGTTCCTTTTCAGTTTCGATCCGTGGCTTCTGTGGCTTGTGGCTCAGGGTACTGGATGAAACACAGCTTCTTCCAGTTAACTCCTCCCTGGCCCTAAACATGGCTTGGTGGTCACCAGCCTAGTGTTTCTCAGTCCCAAGCCCACCCATCTGCCCGCTCTGGGGATGGAACTCTGAAAACCACATTGCGGACCTTGTCAGCTGACTTTCTGATGGGTCCAGCCCATCTCGAGAACGGTTGGCAGGGAGGAAGAGAGGAGGGGTGTCTTTCCTCCTGCTTGAAGCCCTTGTCCGAGCTGTCTTGGAACTGCGGCTCGTCCCAGCCTCCGGATTTCTCCAGCCCCTCCGAGCCTGCTCCCTTGCGTCCTGGCCTGTGTCCCAGCAGTGGTGGGGCCGTGCCCCCTCCTGGGGGGTGTTTCTGATGTGGTTTATTGGCGCTTGGATCATCTCTAATCATTGCTCCAGGTTGCAAGCCTCCACTCGAGTTTGTCATTTCCCAACTAAGTACAGCCGTGGACCTTCTTCCAAGCTCTGCCTCTGGGTGGCCAGGCATGCCACCCTGGGGCCTCCAGAGTTCCTGGGGCATTTCAAGAAGGCATCAGCAGTGCACAGTCATCAGGGACAGAACACAGTCCTGTGGCGTTGCTGGGCGTTGTCCCTGCCGGGAACCTGATTGGTCCTGCGTGCAGACCACAGAGGCGTCTGTATCCAGAACCTCCCAGGAGAAGCTGGTGAGGTTCCAGCAAGGCCCCGGGGACTCAACAGGGCTTCACATGCAGCCCTTCCCACTTAATCGCTTTGCACAAAAGCCCTAGTCTCTCTCCCTTTCCTGGTAGAGCCTTGATAGGCCAATTAAACTGGACACTAAATCATTACCCACTGAAAAACTAGTTTTCCTCGCCATGAGGGCTGGAAGGACTCATTCTTCATCTGCTACTGGAAAGGGAAGGGAAATATTCAGAAATATTTGCCCCAAGGGGATGTGCTTGGGGTGGGGGTGGGGGGAGACTCCCTTCCTAGACTGTGTTGAATCCTTCCAAAGCAGGGAAGAAAAACAAAACTGTTAAATTTTCCTATTTAGAAAGTTCATATGCTGCCCCAGCTTTTAAACAAAAATAAACTTAAAAATACAAACAAAAAGTTATGAACTTTAAATTAACATTAAATCAACGTGATGGATGATGTTTTACCAACACTAGATTACTGTGAATCACTGGTGTGTGGTTTACTGGGAGAAAGATGTTTTTTCAACTTGACTTTTTTTTTTTTTTTTTTTGGATAATGGACCATTATTTGAGTTGCTGACATTTTCACTGTCGATTTTTTCGTTCTGAATAATAAACTCCTTTTTAACCACCTATTATTTTAATGAGTCAATCAATTTAATTGTGCACTCTGCCAAATATAATCAAAAAATATTTTTTACAGTATTTAACGGAATTCTTTTATTGTTTTTACCACATTTAACTGCTAATGCATATTGTTGCAAGTTGGATGGGAAGAAGATGAGAGCTGCAAAGTCCATCATCTTGTAAGATCACACAATTCTCTTGCCATCTTTCTCTCTTTGAACTCTGGTGAAGCATTTGCCTTCAGTGATATAGCACACTGATTCATCTGCCATGAACATGACCTTAACCCAAATGGAAAAGCAAGTTTAATATGGTGAAGTGGCAGTTGTTTCTGGTGTGGTCATCTATGCGATCCAAAAGTGAAAACAGAACATTCAAAGCTTTGGGCAGAACTCATAAACCCCTAGGAATATGCCTGTGGACCCCAAATGGAGAACCACCAGCCAGAATTCCATAGAGAAAAGAAAAGAGGGATTGCTCATTGTCTATGTCCATGGGTCTGGGAGATTCTCCTGGCAGAAACAGCTTAGGAAATGCCCAGTAGGTGGAAGGATGTGGGGGTGAGTTTCCAGCCACACTGCAGACACCTCCTATACGTCTGAGGAGAAGGCAGCCTCCTCCAGAAAGCCCGATGCAGTCCTGGCCAGGGTAACATTCCTTGTGCAAGTAAACACCATAAGATGCATGATTGCCTCTCCACTGTCCTTCCTTGAAACTTGAGCTCTAAATTTCCCCAAGAAGGCTGAAATGAGTATGGTCTGGAAAAAAAAAAAAGAAGAAGAAGGAAAATAAACAGTAAAGGCTGCCTTGACTCTCCATGACCAATACTTTCCAGAATGACAGGCAAACACATATGTTGGATTTTCTGGTTCAGCTCCGGTCTGTTCTTCTTTCTATGAAGTGTCCTCCCAGGAATTCCCCGGCGGTCCAGTGGTGATGACTCTCTGCATTCACTGCCAAGTTCCTCTGGTTGAGGAGCTAAGATCCCATAAGTTGTGCAGCCAAAAAAAGAAAAAAAATTGAAGAATACTTCTTGATTAGAAAAATCAGATTCATCAAAAAAATCTGGAAACCACAATAAAGTGGATAGGAATCAAACAAATTTCTACAGCTCAGAGATAATCATCACCAACTTAAAAAAATTTTTTTTTACTTGAAGTACAGTTGATTTACAATATTGTGTTAGTTTCTGGTGTACAGTCAAATGATTCAGTTATGCATATGTATATCTTCTTTTTTGGATTCTCTTCCATTACAGTTTATTACAAGATATTGAATATATTTCCCTGTACTATACAGTAAATCCTGTTGTTCATCTATTTTACATATAGTAGTTTGTATCTGCTAATCCCAAACTCCTAATTCATCCCTCCCCAGTCCCTTTCCCCTGTGGTAACTATGTTTGTTTTCTATGTCTGAGAGTCTATTTCTGTTTATCAAATAAGTTCATTTGTATAATCTTTTAGAATTCACATACAAGTGTGATATCATATGATATTTATCTTTCTCTGCGTGATTTCCCTCACTTAGTATGATAATCTCCAGGTCCAATCCATGTTGCTGCAAATGGTATTATTTCATTCTTTTTGTGGCTGAGTAATAGTCCATTATAGGGCTTCCCAAGTGGCTCAGTGGTAAAGAATCCACCAGCCAATGCAGAAGACACAGATTCGATCCCTGATTGGGAAGATCCCCTGGAGAAGGGAATGGCTACCCACTCCAGTATTCTTGCCTGGAGAGTCTCACGGACAGAAGAGCCTGGCGGGCTACAGTTCATGGGGTTGCAAAGAGTCAGACACAACTGAGCAAGCCTGCAGGCCTATGTATATATCTATATCTATAACTATATCTATATATATCTCACATTTTCTTTTTATCTGTTCAGTTGTCAGTGGACATTTAGGTTGCTACCTTTTCCATGTCTTGGCTATTGTAAATAGTACTGCAATGACCAGCAGGGTGCATGAACCTTTTAAAATTAAAGTTTTCTCCAGATATGGACCCAGGAGTGGGATTGCTGGGCAATTTGGTAACTCGAATTTTAGTTTTCTGAGGAATCTCAATACTGTTTTCCACAGTGGCTGTACCCAATTACCTTTCCACCCTTTTCCCTTTTCTCCACACCCTCTCCAGCAATTATTACTCATAGAATTTTTAACGATGGTCATTCTGACTGTTTGGAGGTGATACCTCACTGTAGTTTTGATTTTCATTTCTCTAATAATTAGTGAATGTTGAGCATCTTTTCACGTGCCTATTGGGTGTCTTCTTCAGAGCAATGTCTGCTTAAGTCTTCTGCCCATTTTTCCATTGGGTTGTTTGCTTCGTTGTTACTGAGCTGTTTGTATATTTTGGAAAGTAGGCCCTTGTCAGTCACATCATTTGCAAATATTTTTTCCCAGTCTGTAGGCTGTCTTTTCATTTTATTTATTGTTTCCTTTGCTGTGCAAAAGCTTATATGTTGAATTAGATTCCATTTTGTTTATTTATTTAATTTCTTATTGCCTTGGGAGACTGACCTAAGAGAACATTGCTATCACTTATGTCAGAAAGTGTTTTGCCTATGTTTTCTTCTAGGAGTTTTATGGTTTCATCTTTAAGTCTTTAAACCATTTTGAATTTGTGTGTGTGTGTGTGTGTATAGTATGAGGGAGTGTTTTAACTTTACTGATTTATGTGTGGGATGTCCAGCTTTCCCAATATGCTTGCTAAAGAAACTGTCTTTTCTACATTGTATATTCTTGCCTCCTTTGTTGACGATTAATTGACCATATGTGTGTGGATACCACTAACTTTCCAAAGTATGTTCCTCCAGCCCTTTGTGGTATAAATTTCCTTTCCTAGAATATAGTTATAAATCATACCATGAGTACCATTCAATAGTACTTCCCTCTATCCCCACCAAGCACTATTATGACATAAACGTTTCTCCCATGATTCACTAGGAAAGCACTCACATTTGAAAATATATTTTGGAGATTCTATCTTTGTCAGTTCATTACGTAAATGCCAAACAATGTTTTCATTGAGAAATAATCATAATCTCACAAGAAGTTGAAAAACAGCACAGAGCGTTCCATGTTCTCTTCACTGCTGCTACTGCTAAGTCGCTTCAGTCCTGTCCGACTCCATGCAACCCCATGAATTGCAGCCCACCAGGCTCCTCCGTCCATGGAATTTTCCAGGCAAGAGTACTAGAGTGGGGTGCCATTGCCTTCTCCAGTTTTTTTCACCAGCTTCCCCAAATGGTGACATCTTATGTAACTACCAGATGATATCAGGAAATAAATTGCCATTGGTGCAAATCTACAGAACTTATTCAGATTTAACCAGTTTTTTTCCATGTGCATGTTATTACCTCAATTTTACTTGACAGATAGAGAAAAGCAAGACTCAGATTGGTTTAGCATCTTCCCGAGTTGCCCTGCTCCTGAAGCTGGCATATAAACCTAGGTCTGTCTGATTGGAAGTCTGCATATTTCTCACTTATTCTGAGGAGTAGAAGGAGCATCATGAGACAAATAATTTTTAGAAGCTGAAACACTGAAAACTTAAACAGTATCTCAGAGTTGGTCTTAGTAACAAGGAGATCCAGGCTTGGTTCTACCACTGACTGTAAGATACTGGGAAAACTAAATTTCTATCGGCTTCAGGCTTCTGGTCATGAGCTACTGTAAGATAGACACGATGCCAACAGAAGGACAAGTATATCAAATACACACACACACACACACACACACACACTGTTATTTTAACCCCTAAACATAGTAGCCCTCCTAAAAATGTTCTGGATGGAAAAACTTTAATAGAAACTCCTGAGTCTGGAGTTAAAAGGCTTAAGTAAATTGATTATATAGTATGGTTACATTTGATGTGAATTCGGATTGTGGAAACCTGAAATCATGGGAGAATATGAATAAAGCCTGACTCTATGCCCCATAATAGAAATACAGAATCCCATCCAATTAAAATATTAATATTAGCCAAGAATCCCTTCATTTCAAAACTGATGGGGCTGGAGATTGTACACCATTCATGACTTGGCCACAGGGTGGCGCCACTTCAACGGGTAAACAAGCACATGGTCCGGGTTAACTGTGCAGAAACCACAGCGGTGTGTGAGGGTGTATTGGGACTTTGGGTTCGAGTGGTCTTAAAAGGACTGAAGCTGAACAATACATTGATGCTGTAATCACTTTTGTGGAAAGGTTAGCTGAGAGGTTGCTATGAAGAAGGCCAGTCACTGTGTGTGTGTATGCATGTGTGCGTGCTAAGTCGCTTCAGTCACGTTCAACTCTTTGCGACCCCGTGGATTGTAGCCCATCAAGCTCCATGGGATTCTCCAGGCAAGGATACTGGAATGGGTAGCCATTCCCTTCTCCGGCGGATCTTGCTGACGCAGAGACTGAACCCGCGTCTCTTAGTCTCCTGAATTGGCAGGCAGGTACCACTAATGCCACCTGGAAGCCCCAGTTTATGTGCAATAACAGAAACGGTGCAGAGGGCAAAGGTCCAATGAAAGCCCAAGACTAAAATGGTTGTAAAATTTGTTTTCTGAGAATCATGCCCCCAACTTTAGAATGACTTATGTGGGAAAATAATTCTTAAGAGTACTGAGTGTAAAAAAAAAAAAAAAAGAGTACTGAGTGTTAAATGATGTGAGTTTTAGAAACCCATCATTCTTAGGAAATGTGATAGATCAGATTCTAATACCTAAGTGTGGATCAGCTCAGCTAGAAGGGAAGTTCTCACCTACCAGTCTGTCCCAGAAAACCTAATTCCCTTCAAGATACAAGAGAAGAAGCAAGGAATTCCAGTGGCTGGGACTCTATGCTTCTACCACAGAGGGCATGGGTTTGATCCCTGATTAGGGAACCAAGATCTTGAAAGCCACAAAACCAAAAGAAAACCAAGAAGCCTAAAAACCACGAGAGAAGAAACAGGTTTTAGCTCCACTTTGTGCTAGGTTGGGCTTATGCCCCTTCCCTCTACCTGGCTCTCTTTTCCACCCACCCATCCACCTCCATGACTGATCTTTCATCAGTGTCTTTTCCTTACTTCAATAATGAGGAAACTGAGGCTCAGAGAGGTTAATTAATTTCCGGAAGACCTCGCAGCTGGCAATCAGTAGAGCTGGAATTTGAACCTAAGTCAGGTGATACCAAAGCCTGCTTCGTTGCCTCTACACTGTGCTTGTGCTGTTACCTCCACCATCAAAAATTCGGCAGGAGTAAACAGGTGTCTGTCTGTGATGAAGGTGGACGGAAAGTATTTCTCAGTAAGATATCATTGCTCTTTCGTAATCTATTTCCATGAGCCAAGCCTCTTTGGACAGAATGATTTTGATGACTGTTTAGGTGGAAGCGGTCACTCCTTTTCTCCAGACGTAATGCCACCATCTGTAATTATCACAGCAATGGTATGTCTATTAGCAAACCTCTCAGTCACTTGCGAGATTTTATTTTAGTTAAGTCAGCAGCCTTTTAGTTTCCTGGAGTCAAGAAGAGGCTGATGTAGGCGGGGCAGAAAGGGTAGAAAGAAGATTGTGACACAGGGCAAGGTCTGAAACTGCAAATGCTTCCCAACTCTTTTTTTTTTTTTTTGCTTCCCAACTCTTTGGGAAATTGTAATGTTATTTTTTTCCATCCATTCACCAAACACAGATGAGGAAAGAGAAAGCATGAGACCCTGGATAATTTACTCATTGCCTGATCACAGGCCAGCACCTGCCTTATAAAAACAACATCATTCTGAAAGTGGGGTGGCTGTGTTCCTGACTGAACTGAAAGTAGAAATGCAATTGATTCTCCTAAGTATGATTATAGGGGATGTACATAACATGTTTTTCTTCTCAAAATGCCTTTACATCTGTTGTCTTAATTTATCTCTGCACAACATCCCTGCCTTGAACAAGCTTATTATGGCACTTATCAGCCTGTAGTTAATGTTTAGTGTATATGTCCATCTCTCTTGCTGGTTTATGACCTTCTTCAGGGCAGAGACCCTGCCGGATTTATGCATCTAAATAGCTCGAGCACTTGGCAAAGTATTAGTCAGGGCTTGTGCGTGTTCAGTCGCATCAGATTCTTTGTGATCCCATGGACTGTAGCACCCCAGGCTTCTCTGTCCATGGAATTTTCCAGGCAAGAATACTGGAGTGAGTTGCCATTTCCTGTTCCAGTGAATCTTCCCAACCCAGAGATCAAGAACCTGCACCTCCTGCATTGGCAGGCAGATTCTTTACCACTGAGCCAACTGGGAAGCCTTAGTTAGGGCTAGTTTCATTGCAAAAGATAGAAACACACTGGAGGCAATTTAAGTAAAAGGGGGGCTTTGTTTCAAGGCGCCTCAGGGTAGGTGTACAACCACTGCTTGGCCTAACAGGAATCAGGCTCTTTGGCTATTCCTCATCTCTTGCCTCGGTAAGAGGCAAGAAGTACCTTTGAAGAAGTACCTCTTTGAAGAAGTACCTTTCACTCCTTCCTGGTTCCCTGGCTGAGAGCCTGGCTGCCAGCATCTCCCGAGTGGCGGTGTAACTTGTCCAGTCCTGAACCAAGAGCCTTATCACTCTGTCCCAACCTCGCCAGTCTCCAGATGTCAAGACTCTGATTGGTCCAGCCTTGGCGAAGTGTTCACCTCTAGCCCAATCAACTGCAGCCAGAGGGGTGTGGTCCAATCTAGGAAGGAGACGGTTGGCATGGTAAGGCGCCTGATACGGGCAAGAAGGAACAGGCACAGTTCCCTGAAAGAAGAATCGATGGGGGCCTCATCTCCGTATCCACCTGATGCTCTATAAATGCCTGGTTCTAAATGCGGGGGAACGCTGTGCTTCTTTTAGTTCCTCAAGCCTGCTGAGCTCTTTTTGGATACCGGGCTTCTGGATGGCTCTTTTTCACCATCATCCCCGTGGCCTCACTAACTCCAGCTCCTCCTTTGGATCTAGATTCGGATTTGCCACTTCTTCATTAGATGGCCTTTCCTGACCCCACCCAGAATATCCTGCTCTATTTCTTTAGAACACTCAACACCTTGCAGTGACTTGTTTAATTCCTGCCCTCCCCCCGCCCCAAGATCATAAGTTCCAGTGTTCCCAGAGGTCCCAATAACTCCTGCCCCAGTGGATGGCCCTGCAACTTGGAAGTGGGGGCAGCAGGGGCGTTCATGCCCTGTTGTTGAGCAAACCTCTGACCAGTGGGAGGTGGGAGAAGTGAATAAATTCTTTCCCTTTTACCCTCCATGGACTGTCCTGAGATGAAATTTGTGTAGCTTTTGAGCGGATGGCCCTGGAAGATTAAGTACCCTCACCCACCTCTCCTGTGGAGGGACAAGGATTTCCACTCTCTGGAATTTCACTCCCTTTTGAACTAGTAGCCAAAGCCTTCCCCTCAGACTCTGCTTTCTGGGGAACCCAGGCTACCTTGCTAACTCTAGCTGGCATACATGAAATTAAGTGTAGTGGCCTTTGGTTAGCACAGTGCTTAAACAATGTATCAGAAATCCCACCTGCTCCATCCCTAGGCCCTGCTTTTCTCCATTTTAGTTGTCTTTTTTTTTTTCCTTTTGGCCATGCAGCATGGATCTTCGTTCCCCTGCAAAGGGATGGAACCTGTGCCCCCTGCAGTGGAAGCTCAGTGTCCTAACCACTGGACTGCCGGGGAACTCCTTAGTTTTCTGCTTATTCAAGATTTCTCTCAATGGCGGCAAGGTTACCGCCTGCAGCTCCTGCTTGTTCTCACGCAGAGAGTGCTTCTCTTACCTCCTGGCTTCAGGCTGAGTCCAGAGTTGACCCTCATGGTCTTGGATGGGCCCTGCTAGGGTCACGTGTTTTCCTCTGACCCAATCACTGTGGTGAGTAAGGACCAAGATCCTTCTCTGGGTATCCCCTCCTATCAAGCAGTGATAACGTGGCAGAAGGGGCAACATGAGGCCCATAAAATACCATACGGGCTGTGGCATTGGAGAGAGGAGTACCACAGGTATAGATAGCAGGGAGTCTATGACCCCCCTCCCCCCTTCCAGTACACACGCAGGGGAGGAGGAGAAGAGACCTGGGGGGTCAGGTCCCCAAGCAGTCAGGATGGGAGGCCAGAGCTGGGTGGGCAGGCTCACTTCTACAACAGGCTATCCCCAGAGCAGGCTCTGCTGTCAGGGCCCTTGAATAAAGCTCAGGCCACCCTCCACCGCACACCCCCCCCCACCCCCCCGCAACCATGAGGTCCAAGCTGGTACTGGTCGTCTGTATTCTCCACAGCAGCATCATCAAGGCCTGTCTGCCCTAAAGCTCCCAGATTGGAGGCTTCCCAGGGACCCAGACTCACCTCCACTAAGGGCTGAGTTCACGCAGGGTTGTCGACCCCAGGTAGAAGCAGCCTGGAGGTTCCTCATTCACTACAAGCTTTCAGCCTGGTAAACCCTCCCCTTCCCCTTGGGGAGACATCATCCTAGAGAACTTACCTTCTAGAGGTCAGCCAGAGCTTTCCAGACACCAGGCCAGAGGCCCCCTCTGGGCCGTCTACTTGGCCATGGGGTCACCATCCTCCACCATGAGAGCCTTCTGGGCCGCAGTGCTGCGTCTCCTGACACTCTTATCCCACTGCGATACAGCGTCTGCAGCCCCATGAGACCTGGGGCCCTGTGGAGTTGGCTCTCAGCCCCGGGTGCCTGCTGAGAAGTGTCAACACTCACAGAGCGCTTACCACCCCAGGAACCGTCTAAGGAATTCACAATTATGGATTCATTTCAGCCTTATGGGAAGACCCTGAGAACAATGTACATTGACCTTGACTGGAACCCAATTTGAAAAAAGAGATCAGTAAAAGACATTTTGGTGACCTTTAGGCCAATCTGAATATGAGCTGAGGATTAGATAATGTAAAGAATTATTGTTACTTTTGTGAGATATGATAATAATGTGGTTCCTGTAGGAGAAAAAAAGTCACTTTTTTTTTTGGCATAACAAATCCCTTAGAGGTAAAATTTGGTGATGTCTATGCTTTACTTTAAAAATTCAATTAGATGACAATTAAGTGAAACACATACGGCAAAATATTAAAGACTGTTAAATCTGGGATAGTAGTATATGGGTGTTCATTATACTTATCTCTATTTTTCTGTACATTTGAACATTTTATAATAAAAAACAAAAACTTGGGGGTACTTCCCTAATAGTCCAGTGGTTAAGAATCTGCCTTCCAATGCAGGGGATGTGGGTTGGATCCCTGGTCAGGGAACTAAGATCCCGCATGCCGAGGGTGGCGCAAGTGAATTGGCAAACCACAGTGAAAGATCCTGTTTGCTACAACTAAAACCTGACCTGGCCAAATAAGTAAGTGTTAAAAATGTTTTTTAAATAGGAGCCAATTAGTAATCCCATTTTACAGATGAGTAAACTGAGGCGTGGAGAGGTCAGGCAGAGAGTGGCTGAGCTGGGATTAAGCTCCGCCTCACACACCCTGTTTCTCAACACACTGGTGCATGCTTATGTTTGATAAATATTTGTTAAACAGTGGTCTTTAGGGTTTGAGTTGTTCCACCTCAGAGGTGTTCCTGGAATACATGTTCTACTTTGGGTCCCAGTTCACACACGCAGAACTTTCCAAGTGGCCTCTGGACTGACTAGGCTCCTACCTAACTCCTAGTCTCCTAACACAGTTTTCCACAGGGAAGCCAGAGGGACTTTTCTGGACTGTAGCCCGCCAGGTTCCTTTGTCCATGGAATTTTCCAGGCAAGAATACTGGAGTGGGTAGCTATTCCCTTCTCCAGGAGATCTTCCCGACCTAGGGATTGAACTTAGGTCTCCTGCATTGCAGGCAGATTCCTTTCTGTCTGAGCCACCAGGGAAGTCCCCCGATTTTTTGTTTTTTATTATAAAATGTTCAAATGTACAGAAAAGTAGAGATAATAGTACAATGAGTACCTATATATCCATACCTCTCTGGATATACAATATCTATGTATCCATACTTCTCTGGATATATAATAATGCACACAATTTAAAATTCAAAAAAAATAAAATAAAACTCAAATAATGCCAAAGAAAATACAGTAAAAAATGATTCTCCCTGGGAATTCCTTCATAGTCCAGTGGTTAGGACTCGGCGCTTTTACTGCAGGGAATCCAGGTTCAATCCCTGGTGGGGGAGTTAATATCCCACAAGCCACACGGCACGGCCAAAAAAAAAAAAGAGTGATTCTCCCTGCCATTCAGCCACTGGGTTCCTGCATGCAGGCCAGCACTCTACCCAGTATCCTTCCAGAGCCGGTCTATGTGTTTAGAAGCAAATAGGAACAGGGGAGGGAAGGCAAGACCTTCTTCTGCGCCATCCCCTACCCTACCTACCTCTAACCAGGGGAGCTCCGTGTCACCTTTTTTACAGCTTGGCCTCTTGTATAAGATTTTATTTGAAGAAGGAGTTCCTAGGGCTAAAAAAAGGCTGGAAGTCACTGGCTAAACTGACATAGCCCTTCCCCCGCCTGGTCCACCTTTACAGCCAGTGGGCCCCCTTCCCAGCCAACTCATGTTCAGCCACACCAAGCCACTGTCTCCCATTCACGTCCTGCGCTTTCTTGTCTACCGCTTTGCACGTGGCATTGCTGGGATGACTTTGTCTCTGCTTGGTGAGTTCATCCTTTAAGATCCACCTCAAATATCACCTCCTGCATTAGTCGTCTGTCACCTCAGTCGCATCCGACTCTGTGCGACCCCCTGGACTGTAGCCCTCCAGGCTCCTCTGTTCATGAGATTATCCAGGCAAGAATACTGGAGTGGGTTGCCATGCCCTCCTCCAGGGGATCTTCCTGATCCAGGGATGGAACACGACTCTCTTATGTCTTCTGCATTGGCAGGTGGAGTCTTTACCAACTGAGCCCCCAGGGAAGTCCGGTCATCTATCACGTTGTAGCAAATCACCCCAAAACGTTGTAGCTTAAAACAAAAAGGATTTATTATCTCCCTCCCTTTGTGAGGGTCGGATCTGAGAGTGGCTTAGCTGGGTGATTCTGGCTCCGGGTCTCTCATGAGGTGGTAGTCAAGCTGTTGACAGGTCTGCTGTCTCCGCTGAGGGCCTGACTACCTACCACACTCGCCTGGCTGTTGGCAGACAGTCATGGGCCCTGGGTCCTTTCCTCGGGTCTGCTCATGACCTGCTAGCTGTCTTCCTCTCCAGTGAGTGATCCAAGAGAGCAAGACAGAGGGGACCCAGCATGGAAGCCACGATCTTCCATAACCTGTGCTCGGAAGATTCCTATCGTCACCTCTACTTTATTCTATCGGCCACACAGGCCAACCCCAATGCAATGTGGGAGGGAGCTACAGGCGGGGTGTGAGTATCAGGGAGCGAGGCTCCCTGGGGCTGTCTCGGAGGCTGTGAGCCTCAGCTCTCCTCGTGGTCCTTGGGGGATTGGCACTTTGAATAGCCTTCTGTGAAGCTGGTGTTGTGGGTGGTGATGTTAGTGGTAAAGAACCCACCTGCCAATCCAGGACATGTAAGGGGTGCGGGTTTCATCCCCGGCTCTAGAAGATCCCCTGGAGGAGGCCATGGCAACCCGCTCCACTATTCTTGCCTGGAGAACCACATGGACAGAGAAGCCTGGTGGGCTATAGTCCATGGGGTCGCAAAGAGTTGGACACGGCTGAAGTGACTTAACATGCACACACCAGTCTCACTCCCAGATGGCAAACTCTTCGGGGATAGTTACTAAACCTTATTATCTTCCCCTTCCTTTTTAGGCCCACATATTCTCTAGCATAGAGTACACATTCAAAAAATGTCAAATTAACCCTGAAGGCATGCGTAGATGAGTAAATGAATGAATTAGTAACTCTCTGGGTGGATAATTCAAAAGACAAGAGGAGACGGCATGAACATATGATTAATTTCCCCCATTTTCTGCCACAAGATACCTAAGATGTTGGTTGCTTAGAGCTTGCTTTCTTTTCCCCTGGTTACTTCTCCTTCTCCAACACCTTATGGTTACAGCAACAGAGGGCTTGCTCAACATCTTGGTCTAACAACGGTTCTGCCTCTCGTCACAGCTGATTGGATCAGGGCCAAGCACCTGACCCAAGATGGGCCAATGTGCTCCAAGGAACTTGAAATGGGACTAAGAGAGGCTAAGCTTCAGTTTGGCTGCTTCCTTGCCAAAAGGGTCCTGGAAATCTGGAAACTGTTGGCAGTGGCAGTTCTTTGATCCATGGACTGGGGAGCAGAGAAAGCCAGTCTACCCCAATAGGCGTGAGAAGGAAAAGAGAGGGGAAGAGTAGCTGAGTTTGCAAAATCCCACAGTTCCTGCTTCCTGTCCAACCTGAACCTGGCTGCAGCTACAGCTTGATCCCCATGAGACACATGAGTATATTTAAAAAATTTGTATATGCTTTTAAAGGTTACTTTCTGTTTGCAGGTATTACAAGATATTGGCTGTAGTCCCCGTGTTACAAATACATCCTTGAGCCTATCTTATACCCAATACTCTCCCATCCCTAGATTGCCCTCCCCCACTTGTATTCTTATAATAAATGGGGCTCAAGCAATGGTGAGCTGGAGTTGGTTCACAGTGGCTCCTGAAAGCTAATGTACATCTCTTTCTCCATGGGAGCACCTGGGGAACTTGACATAGGCCATAGCCGCAACAGTTACACCATAGAAATCAGAAGATGCTACAAATCAGTACCCCCAGTAATAAAAACTGGTTATTAAATTTTAACAAGCACATCACTGGGGTTAAGATAATTCCAGGGGGCTTCTGTAAGGTACAGCCCAAACAGTCTTTCTGACTAAAGCCTCTGCTGGACAAGCTCTTACTCAGGCTCTGTGGCCCAATGCATCTGCCGTGAGAAGCCGCCTCTGGTGTTTGTGGCAAGCTGGTTCCCTGTGTGTTCCCAGAGCTTACGAGACACCGTGAGACTGTCCAGAGCTCTGAGGGCTACGTGACATAGGCCAGGCATGAGACACATACCCCACCTAGGCAATAACCGCCTAGGATCGCCTGTTGCCCTTGGAGTGAAGTCCAGGCTCCCCAGCAAGGGCGACTGTTCCTTCGAGCCGTGGCCCTGGCCCTCCCCGCATCCCGTCCCTGCCCACTCCATCCCCACCCCATCGCCGCGCCCTGGCCTCCTCAGCTTTCTCAACCTCGAGCCCAGAGTCCCCACCCCGCGAGCTGTCAGCCATTTGGAGAATATGATAAAGATCATGGACCTTCGCTTTGAAGGAAGCACGCATGCAGACACACGAAGACTTGCCTATAGTTTCAGGGCCTTCATGGACCAAACAGCTTCTTTCCCTTTAAAAAATTTTTATGTAGTTCTTTATTTATTTTTGGCTATGCTGGGTCTTCGTTGCGGCACAGATTTTTCCTACTTTGGACAGTGAGGGCCACTCCTAGCTGTGGCGCTTAGGCTTCTCTTGTTGCCCAGCACAGGTTTTAAGGTGCAAAGCCTCAGTAGTTGCCGCTCTTAAACTCTAGAGCACAGGCTCAGTAGTTGTGGCGCATGGGCTTCCTTGCTCCGTGCAGTGTGGGGTCATCCCAGATCCAAGGATCGAACCCATGTCTCCTGCATTGGCAGGCAGATTCTTTACCACTGAGCCCCCAGGAAAGACCCTTTTCTCTGAAGCCTTTCCTGGCTCCTACATCCCACGTGCCCCACTTTACCCCAAACATAGCTCTGTCAGCACCTTCAATGCTCTTAAATATTTATGTTTTAAAAAACATTTATTTATTTGGCTGTGTTGTGTCTTACCTGCGGCACACAGGATCTTTGATCTTCATTGCATTATGAGAACTCTTACTTGTGGCTTGTGGGATCTAGTTCCCTGGGCAGGGATCGAACCCCGGCCCCCTGCATCAGAAGTACAGAGTCTTAACCACTGGGCAAACCACCAGGGAAGTCCCACTTAGATTTAACTTTGAGTCTTGTGCTTCATTGGCTGCTCCTCGGGGAAGTATCTGTCACTGTCTTGTTTAGAGTACATGAGTGACCAGGGGATGCCCGAGGTGTGTCCTAACACCGAGTTCTAATCTTGAGATCAGGGTGTCGCTACAGACACAGGCCCCTGCCTAAGCACAAATGTGCATCCTTTGAGGCTGGCGTCAACACTGCTAAAGGGAGAAGATGCCAACCAGAGTCAGGCCAAGGCAACGTGGAGGGTGAATATCAGGCGTCTCTGTGGCTGGTGTATTCTCAGCAACCAAGGGTCTGGGGGCATGCCTTGGGCGAAGGAAGAGTGCCTCAAGTGTGGTACCACGGGAAGAGCCTGAACGCTGGGTCTCAGAGATCTGCGTTCAGGTTCTAGCTCTGTCACTCATGGCTTTTGACCATGAGCAGGTCACTTTGTCTCTCTGAGCCTGTTTTCTCACCTGTCAAACCCTACTTGACTGAGTCACTGCTGGGAAGAAAAGAGATCATCTGTAGGTTGTGCCTGGGACACAGGAGCTGGTCAATAAAAGTTAGTATCCTCCTTTCCTATATTTCTGTCATGTTGGTCATATATAACAGAAATCAACTCTGTTAACTAAAGCCAAACGAGGAGTTTACTCATAAGAGTAGCAGAGACTGCTTACTGTCCCCCACTTTCCAGTATCCCTTTCCGACATGGTAAAGTAATTTTTAGCTAGGAACATAGTTGCTTGGCCGAATTCTACCTTTTCTCCCCCAACCTCCCTTGCAGATTGGCCTGACCTGGTGACAGTATTCTCTAGAGGATGTGATGTGACCAGAAGTGATTCGTACAATTTCTAGGTCATGTTCTTAAAGGGAGGACACATACTCACCTCTTTCCTCATTTCTTCTGTCCTTCTGGCTGGAACAGGGATGTGCTGGCTGGAGGCAGAGCAGCCATACTGACCCATGAGGTAGCAACTGAGTGTTGAGGATGCAGAGAAAAAGATAGAAAGAGCCTGGGTTCCTAATGAGTTATTGGAGGGAGGCACTGTACCAGTTCAGACTTTTAAGGGCAAGAGAATTAAACTGCTGTTTGTTCAGCCATTGTCAATCTTTGGATCTTGTTATAGCAGCCAAACCTATACACTATCTAATACCCAGTGCCTTAGACTATATACCCCTAAAATTTGTATGTTAAATGCTAACTCCAATATGGTGACATTTGGGGGTGGGGCCTTTGGGAGGTGATTAGGTCATGAGGACAGAGCTTTCATGAATTGGATTAGTGTCCTTATAAAACAGACCTCAGAGAGCTCCCTTGCCCCTTCCATCATGTGAGAAAACAGTAAGAAGACAGAAAGTAGGTTCTTGCTAGAAACAGAATTGGCCAGAAACTTGATCTTGGACTTACCAACTCCCAAAACTGTGAGACATAATTTTCTGTTGTTTACAGGACACTCAGTCTATGGTAATTTTGTTTTAGCAGTCAAATAGACTAAGATACTTAGCAAACCATAAGGAACTCATGGTATCCAAAAAAGAGCCAGACAAACCTTTACATTGTTTTGACTTTAACTATTGTCAGTTTGACAGTGTCTTTGTGACAATTATCTTTGTGACTGCTCAGTTGACTCTTGTGTTACTTTGATATACACACATCATTTTGTTTGTTTTCAGTATATCCTAACATTTGGCACAAGATATTCCAGGCTCTTCTTGTAATTTCCATGCCTTAGCCTTGGACTTATTCATTTGAATAATGAGTTTCTGTGGTTTAGTGGAGAATGGTGATTAGAAACCATGACCTCTGTGCTATGTATGCTTATTGATACCAAGCTGACACTGCTTCCTGGCTTTCTGGCAGACCAAACTAGGCAATATACATGTATATATGTGTGTGTATGCATATGCATGTATAGATTAATATACACATCTAATGCAAACTCCTCCATCTATACATACTTTTAAAAACCATGAATTTATACCAGCTTTTCTAAATCCAATTCAACACTCAGAATTTAGTCTTTTTTTCTTTTATTTTCTTTTTAAATATGGAATGCTTCCTGAACTTTCATATCATCCTTGCACAGGGGCCATGCTAATTTTCTCTATATTGTTGCAATTTTAGTGTATGTGCTGCTGAAGTGAGCACGCCCTCTTTTCCAATAGGACATTACTCTCTTCTCTGGTGTTGAGCAGCTGGATCCCATTATCTTTACTCTATTTCCGTGTTTGCTTGCTCCCCTGTTTGTACCAATTCCCTGACCACCGAAACTCCCCGGCCCTGCCGTGTTCTCAGCTTGACCGAGGGAAAGGGAGATATACCAGATGCACATCTTAAGATATTATCAGTCCCTTTGCTTTCCTCCCCCTGCACCCCTCCCCATCAAATAGCCTCCTTGTTACAATTTGGGCTCCCGTTTAGCTTGCTTGAAAGAGAAGAGAAGTCGCTCAGTCATGTCTGACTCTTTGCGACCCCATGGACTGTAGCCTGCCAGGCTCCTTTGTCCATGGAATTGTCCAGGCAAGAGTACTGGAGTGGGTTGCCATTTCCTTCTCCAGGGGATCTTCCCAACCCAGGGATTGAACCTGGGTCTCCGACATTGTGGGCAGACGCTTTACCATCTGAGCCACCAGAGAAGCCTTAGCTTGCTTCCAGGTACTTATTTCCCAGGTGGCACTCGTGGTAAAGAACCCACCTGCCAATGCAGGAGACATAAGATACTCGGATTTGATCCCTGGAGGAAGATCTCCTGGAGGAGGAAATGACAACCCACTCCAGCATTCTTGCCTGGAGAATCCCATGCACAGGGGAGTCTGGCAAGCTACCATGGGGTCGCAAAGAGTCAGACACGGCTGAAACAACTTAGCACGCGTGCACACACACACACACACACGCACACACACACACAGGTACAGAACAAAGTAATCTCTAGGCCACAGGCAAGCTGAGATTGGATTTGCCTTCTGCTTGAAGAAAGAAAGTGCTCATCAAAGGGACTGGGCTGCAGGACGCCTTTGAAGGAGGACGCTGGAAGCACAAATCCTGGACAATTCTCTAGCACGAGCCCTCCTGGGCAGCCGGGTGCTCAGAGAGCTGCTCTTCAAGAGCATCCAGCTAACACCCTTCTCGTCTTCTGATCCCATCCTCAAGTACCATCGCCACCACACAAAGAGCATCCCTGCCAGGTATCACGCTGGCAGCTTTGCATGTGTTATTTCTTTTCAGTCCTCACAGTAATGTTAGGGGGAGGCACCATAATGGTCCATATTTTACAGATGAGGATAAGTCTTAGAAAAGTGAGTGAACCTGCCCAAGGTCACGTGACAGCATCATGGCCATTACTTGAGCCCTTGAAGTCCAGCTCTGCCTGTTCCGCCATCCTGCTCTGAGCCTTTGACCTGTCACTTCAGTCTTGACCTCCACCTGTCGTTCTTACGCTGCCCATGCTCTGGCTAGTTCTAGCTTTGCCCAGGAAACTGAGTCCTGGATGCATAAAAGCTGTCAGCGCCAAGCTTTTAAAAAAATACCATTGTGTGATATTTAACACATGCCTCCCCAGATGTGTAACATACATGTGCGTGTGTGCTAAGTCGCTTTCATCGTGTCTGACTGTTTGCGACCCCATGGACTGTAGCCCGCCAGGCCCCTCTGTCCATGGGATTCTCCAGGCAAGAATACAGGAGTGGGTTGCCATGCCCTTCCCCAGGGGATCTTGCTGCATCAGTAGGTGGGTTCTTTACCACTAGCACCACCTGGGAAGCCCGATGTAACCTGTATGTGTAAGTCATAAGACAGTAATAAAAGAATCCCCATGCCCCCAAACCTACTGCCAACTTAAACATACACTAACAAATGCTTTTTAATTAGGCTTAATCTTTTATATTTTTAGAGAGCCTTTGTGTTTTCAAATTGCAAAACCTTTTCAATTTAATCTCCACACTGCAAAGCTGCATATCCCCCGTGGATTAGCCGGCTCCCTGCCTCTGCCATCTTTTCTCTGAGGGCTGAGTCCTTGGCTGTTCTATGTGTTTTTTCAATCACATTTCTGACAAGTCCTATGGGTCTTGTCCAACTTTACTTTCAGATACATCACAAATCTGGCCACCTCTAGCCTCCTTCCCTAATCCAAGTCACAGACAAGGCTGGATCCTGGCAGTAGCCTCTTAGCTACTGTCCATCAGGCAGCCACAGTGAGCTTTAAAAAAAAAAAAAAAGGAATCAGATTATGTCCCTTTCCTGCTTGGACCTGCCCCCTGGGACATGTCTGTCTGCCGGCTCAATCCCGAGTCCTCGCACTGACCTAGGGATAGGGTCAGAGCCACGGTCTTTGCCAAGGCTCGCAAGGCTCACTTCCATGGGTTCCTCTTCGCCCCCCACCCCACCCCCGCTCTGATATCTGCACACACAACACCCTGTTCCCTCTGCCTGGAACACTTTTCCCCAGGTACGCTCAGGGCTCCTTCCTTCCTCCTGTAGGGCCGCTGCTCACTGGCATCTTTGCTTCCTTTGATCACTTTTATTATTTTTTTTTTCTGAACGGCATGTGGGATCTTAGTTTCCTGATCAGGGATTGAACCTGCATCCCCTGCACTGGAAGGGCAGAGTCTTAACCACTGGACCACCAGGAAGTCTCGCCTTTTATCACATTTTATAAGCATAAGATAAATTCACAGATAATAAAACCTACCTAAGCACATACTTGAAAAAAATTAATAGGATGTACTATAATGTAAAGGGGAAATAAAAGAAAATGAACGTTTAATCATTTAATATGTATTTTAACAAGTAGATCTTCTGGCAACTCTCTGCACTTATTATACCTAGAGTTCTTATAAATGTGACAGCCACAAAGATGCAATGTGTTGACTCAAATTCCACTGAAATGTGATTTCTTAAAACAGTGAACAATTCCTGTTGGAGTCCCAAGCAAGACAAAATGTAACCTTCTCTCTGTGTATTAAATACATAGTTCTTGAATTCCTGAAGATGCAGTGAGTGATAAATCTGTGTACAAAATACTTCCTGCTTATTTATAAAACCATTCTAGGTTCTAGGCTCATATAATTATAAGCAGAGTTTTCAGCTACAGATGTCCGCTGGGACACTCCAGAGTTGCACGAAGGAAGTCAGTTTTCAGCCTCCCATTCTTTCGTCTTGTGCACTTCAGGATGTCTGGCGTGCCTGCTTGTTGTTCAGTAGCTAAGTTGTGTCTGACTCTGTGAACCCACTGCCTGCAGCACTCCAAGTCTTCCCTGTCTTTCACTAACTCCCAGAGTTTGCTCAGACTCACATCCATTGAGTCAGTGATGCCATCCAACCATCTCCTCTTCTGTCCACCCCTGGCTCCTGTCCTCAATCTTTCCCAGTATCATGGTCTTTTCCAAGGAGTCTCTTCTTCACATCAGGTGGCCAAAGTATTGGAGCTTCAGCTTCAGCATCAGTCCTTCCAACGAAGATTCAGGGTTTGTTTCCTTTAGAACTGACTGGTTTGATCTCCTTGCTGTTGAAGGGATTCTCAAGAGTCTTCTCCAACATCACACCTCGAAACTATCAATTCCTCTGTGCTCAGCCTTCTTTGTGGTCCAACTCTCACATCCACACATGGCTACTGGAAAAACCATGGCTTTGACTCTATGGACCTTTGTGGGCAAAGCGATGTCTCTGCTGTCTAATACACTGTCTAGGTTTGTCATGCCTTTCCTTCCAAGGATTAAGTGCCTTAATTTTATGGCTGCAGTCACCATCACCATGATTTTGGAGTCCAAGCAAAGAAAATGTGTCATTGCTTCCACTTTTCCTCCACTTGCCATGAAGTGATGGGACTGGATGGCATGATCTGAGTTTTTTTTAAGTAATAATTTTATGTATTTATTTCTAGTTTTGGGTGTTCTGGGTCTTTGATGCTATGAGGGCTTCTCTCTAGTTGTGGAGAGTGGGGGGGGTTTACTTTCTAGTTGCGGTGCACGGGCTTCTCACTGCGGTGGCTTCTTGTTGCAGAGCATGGACTCTAGTGCGTGAGGCTGCAATAGCTGCAGACCGCAGGCTCTAAGGTACAAGCTCAGTAGCTGTGGTGCATGGGCTTTGTTGCTCTGAGACATGTGGGATCTTCCTGCGTCTGGGATCGAACCTGTGCCTCCTGCCATGGCTGGTGAATTCTTTACTGCTGAGCCACCAGGGAAGCCCGATCTGTTTTTTTTTTAATGTTGAGTTTCAAGCCAACTTTTTCACTCTCCTCTTTCACCCTCATCAAGAGGCTCTTCAATTCCTCTTCGCTTTCTGCCATTATAGTGGAATCATCTGCATATCTGAGGTTGTTGATATTTCTCCCGGCAATCTCGATTCCAGCTTGTGCTTCATCCAGCCCGGCATTTCACATGATGTACTCTGCATGTAAGTTAAATAAGCAGGGTGACAATACATAGCCTTGACATACTCCTTTCCCAATCTCAAACCAGTCCATTGTTCCATGTCCGATTCTAACTGTTGCTTCCTGACCTGCATACAGGTTTCTCAGGAGACAGGTAAGGTGGTATGGTACTCCCATCTCTTTAAGGATTTTCCACAGCTTGTTGTGATCCACACAGTCAATGTTTTAGTGTAGTCAATGAAGCAGAAGTAGATGTTTTTCTGGAACTCCCTTGCTCTCTCCATGGTCCAATGAATGTTGGTGCGCCCGCACTGGCCGGCTAAACACCGGGTGTGCAAGCTGCCCGCTCCCCCATTACTGTGACAGGCAGAAAAAGCCCAGGAAATTGTCAAAGTGTCCACTAGGTGGAGCTACAATCCAGGGTGAGACCCATAGGTGGTCCCCCGCCTCACCATTTTGCTTTTTCCTCTCCGCACGCACCACTCCCTTATCTTGTACAGTGGTCTACATTTTTTGTCTGTGTCTGAGACTAGGTAAAAGCAGCGGGAGGGCAGGGCTTGTGTCTCTTGACGCTGCATTCCCAATGCCCAGAGCAGCGCCTGGCACGTGGAGGGCACGCAGGGAGGGAGTGGATACATGAGTGCAGCCCAGGACCACTCTGATTTCCATCTCTGGAACTCGGCATTTATGTGGGTGCAGAATCGTCTCAGGAGAGAGGCTGGGCAAGGTGTCACACATCCACCGAGCGCAAGGCCTGGGTTTTGAAAAGCAGGCACTCGCTGTCCGCACGCAGAGCTGCCGGGCTGTGTTGTTCACTCCCTGAGTCGTGTCCGACTCTTTGCGACCCCAGGGACTGCAGCAAGCCAGGCTCCCCTGTCCTTCCCCATCTCCCGGAGTTTGCTCAGATGCACGTCCGTTGAATCAGTGATGTCATCTAACCATCTCATCTGCTGCTGCGCTTCTCCTCTTGCCCTCCCCAGGCTGTGTACCCCTCCTGATACAGGCTGGGGGGGCTGCGTGTGTGACGGCAGAAAGGAGTCTGGCTTGGGAGCCAGAGATCCAGGTTCAAGGTGTTGTTTGGCCACCCACTTGTTGTGTGACGTTGAGCAGGCCACTTGGCCTCAGCCCCTTTGTCTATCAAAGGAAGCGGTGGAACCAGTCAAAAAAGCTAATTTGATGCAAGGCCAGGTAAACAGACATATTATTGCCTGTCTCAAGGCAAGAGATTTCGACTCTGCCTTGAGGCAGCCAGGAGGACCCAGGTGGGCCTGGGAGAGCCTGGAGCAAATTCTAAGAGAACATCCAGCAAGGGTGTGATGACCATCCGCTCCTCTCCGAAGGGCAGTCAGAGCACAGAGTCCTGTTCAGTGTCCTGGTACTCCTCACCGAGGGTCAGGGTCTGGAGGGGAGGCTGATGTCCACCCTGCAGTGGTCAGGAGAGGGGGCGCCTCATGGTGAACTCTGTCTTAGGTTAAAGATGAAAACTTCTAAGGAGGGAGTCAGAGGGAGTCTGAGGCTGGGTACTAAAGACAGAAGGGCTTTCTGGAAGTTGGAGTGTGGGTGTAACATGAAAATGAAAGTGAAAGTTGCTCAGCCAAGTCTGACTCTTTGTGACCCCATGGACTATACAGGATTCATGGACTATACAGAATTCTCCCGGCCAGAATACTGGAGTGGGTAGCCTTTCCCTTCTCCAGGGGATCTTCCCAACCCAGGAATCGAACCAGGGTCTCCTGCATTGCAGGCAGATTCTTTACCAACTGAGCCATCAGGGAAGCCTGGATGGAACATGGGCACTGTGAATGAGTAGAAGTAAGCAGGAAAGGAGTCCCAGAGAGCTTCTGGCAGATTTTTAGAGTATTTTCATACCAACGTGTTGGAGAGACGGTCCCTGACTTGTCTTTAAGCTTGGATACCCCCCTCCCATGGCCCCTGACTGTCTGCTCTTAAGGCTAAACTGCTCCTGTCTCCTCTTTTCTCTTGCCACCAGGCCTTGAAAATCCACGAGAGGCTTTCCTCAAGGACAGTGTGGAAGAAGCTGCTCTGACCTAGTCCATCAGCCCTTCGGGAGCCAGGCCTGCCTAGATATTTCTGGCTCTCCCCAAAGAAAACAAGCTCTTGCCCACTAATGTAAGCAGGCAAAATCTTTACCCAACAAAACAAACCCAGTTCCTCTACGCCATGCCCAGCCTTCCTAATATGGCATCCGGGATAGGACCCTTGGCATCCAATCAACATGGATAGTCCCACTCCCAGGAGAAAAAGAGGAACTAACCCCAGGTGGCAGATAAAGGTCATATTCACACTGGGTTGGCTTCCAAGGTTGGATGGGCTCTTCATGGGTAGGGTTAAATATACCTGGATAAGATACAGGAGGCTGAGTTAAATTTGAATCTCAACCACAGATACTTTTTTAAAAGTATGGACTGCCCTGGTGGTACAGATGATAAGAATTCACCTGCCGGTGCAGGGAACATGGGTTTGATCCGTGGTCTGGGAAGATCCCATGTGCTGCAGAGCTATTTAGCCCGTGTACCATAACTACTGATCCTAGCACTGCAACTGCTGAAGCCTCCAAGCCTAGAGGCTGTGCTCCGCAACAAGAGAAGCCATCACAATGGGCAGCCCTCACACCACAATGAAGAGTAGCCCCTACTCGCCACAACTAGAGAGAGCCCACACACAGCAATGAAGACCCAGCGCCACCAAGAGTAAAATAATAAGAATAAATAAAGTATAAGTACATCTCACAGGCTATTTGGGACATACTTATGTCAAACACTTATCCATTGTTTATCAGAGATTCAAATTTAATTGACCTCCAGTATTTTTATTTGCTGGATCTGGCAACATTTGGGGGCTGCATGTAAATACAGTGAAGAAAACTGGGGTCTGACTGGTGTCTTTAAAAAAAACACAAAAAACACCAAAAACATTTTGTGTTGGGATATAGCCAGTTAACAACGTTGTGATAGTTTCTGGTGAACAGTAAAGGGACTCAGCCATACACATACACGCTCAGTCGTGTCCAACTCTTTGCGACCCCATGGACTATACAGTGCATGGAATTCTCCAGGCCAAAATTCTGGAGCCTTTCCCGTCTCCAGGGGATCTTCCCAACCCAGGGATCAAATTCAGGTTTCCCACATTGCAGGTGGATTCTTTACCAGCTGAGCCACAAGGGAAGCCCATCCATGCATCCATTCTCCCCCAAACTTTCCTCCAGGCTGGCACATAACATTGAGCAGAGTTCCATGTGCTATACAAGAGGTTTTTGTTGGTTATCCATTTTAAATGTAGCAGTGTGTCCATGATCTTCCCAAAGTCCTTAACTATCTCTTCTTGCCAGCAACCATGAGTTCCATAAGTCTGAGAGTCTCTTTCTGTTCTGTAAGTTCTTTTGTAATGGAAGGAGCCCCTGTCAAAGAAGGACTTCGTGCAGGTAACTCTGAGAGTTAGTACCTGATGTCATTTACATATGAAAACTCAGCCTCTTTGCACTAAAAATAGCTTTCACCATTTTAAAAGCTACCCTAGAAGCTTGAAGTCAGTTTCAGCCTTTGGGAAATATGCTTGACTTTTTGTTACCGAAGGAGTTTGAACCCGTCATTGCCCTCTGAGGAGTCATTTCCAAGGATAAAATCATAAGTAAGCTTTAGGGATCCAGCACTATCTATAATAATTGTAACACATTCATAGCAGCGCTGTACATGAGAGAATTGCCGAATCCTCCCAGAAAGACTGAAAGCCAGAGAATAACTCAGGTCCAATATCCGGGGACCAGTTATGTGAGTTGATGGTCTAGTTACTAGACAATTAGGCAGTCATCAAAACCAATGCTTATTAAAGCTGTTACAGCACAGAGGGTGCTTGAAATCTGATGGTGAGAGGGGCCAAAACAGAACACGAAATTAAAATAAAAGCTTGTTAGCTGTCGAGAGAAAAGACACTGAAAGGAAACAATGCTAATTTATTAGGATTGTTTTATAGGATTTATAGGATTGCTAATTTGTTAGTGATTGTTAGGTAGTTTTTTCTTCCATAGTTTCTTTTTCCTAAAGGCACTTTAAAGAGTGTGTATTCATTTTATCTCATTAAAAAAGACCTTGATGCTGGGGAAGGCAGGAGAAAGGGATGACAGAGGATGAGATGGTTGGATGGCATCACCAACTCAATGGACATTTAAGCAATGGAATTTAAGCGAGCTCCCGGAGGTGGTGAAGGACAGGGAAGCCTGGCGTGCTGCAGCCCATGGGGTTGCAAAGAGTTGGACACCACTGAGCGACTGAGCAGCAATTCACTTTATCATTAAAACAAAACAAAACTGAAAAGTCTTCCAGGACCCTCCCTGTCTTCCCAGATAGACATGCAGAACCCAGAATCTGCCCAAGGTTATCTCGTAAAGGTCCACACTGTGATTCTCTTGTCTTTCCTCCCTGCCTTCCAGGGAATCAGAAGCACTTAAGAAATGCCTCTCGGGCACAGCCCTGCAGAGTAGTTGGAATCTTGAGCGGAGAACACACCAACTTGCCCTTGAGGGTCTTAGCAGCCACACTGTTATGCAGCACCTGCTAATTGACCCCCAGACTCGCCTCCTCCAGAATGTCTGCCGGGATACCCCATTCCTACGCTCTCACAGGGCTCTACGGCCTCACCTGATTTCCCAGGTGAAGATCATGAGCTTCTTAAGGTCAAAGACCCCGTCTCTTTCTCCTGACTCCCTAGAGCAAGTAATTGGCCTCAAGACAGGTGAGAGTAGGGCTTCCCAGGTGGCACTAGCGGTAAAGAACCTGCCTGAGCTGCGAGTTCGATCCCTGGGCCGGGAAGATCCCCTGGTGGAGGGCATGGCAATCCACTCCAGTATTCTCGCCCGGAGAATCCCTTGGGCAGAGGAGCCTGGTGGGCTACGGTCCACAGAGTCGCAAAGAGCTGGACACAACTGAAGCAACTTAGCAGCAGCATGTGTCTGCTAAGTGAATGTTCCCTGTATCCTACAAATGCATGGAAATGACTTGGAGCGTACTTCATCCTCTTTGGTTTGTCATTTTGATTTTCTTAGCTGCTTGCCTCTTCCAGGCCTGGTCTAGCCTCCAGTTGCTCCCTATCCATATATGAGAAAGGTTAAGATTTCCTTTTGTTGTAAATGCTTTTATGGCCTCACGCATCTGAACACTCAGTGACTTTTCATTCATTTGCTTGAATTGATCCACCAGAAATCTCAGACGATTAGTTTATTGTTATATGACCCTATAAAAGCAACTTTATACATGCTCGAATTTTGCAATTTTGGGGATAAAAACAGTGCTTGTTTAAGTATAAAAAAGAAAAGTGGCGAATTTATAAACTGTGTAACCATTTAGAGCAGGGGTCAGCAAACCTTTTCTGGAAAAGGCCAGATGTAAACATTTTTGGCTTTGCTGGCCATGCGGTCTCTGTCACAATCACTCAACTCCATTGTTGCAAGAAGGCAGGCACGGACAAGACAGAAAAGAGTGGGTGTGTCAGGAAACCTTGATGTGTGCACGCTGAGATCTGAATTCTGTGTCATTTTCACTTCTTTGGATTTCTCCCTCTCCTGCCCCCTACCAAACATTTAAAAATGGAAGAACCATTCTCAGCTCACAGGCTGGACAAAGACCAGTGGTGCATTTACTTCATGGGCCCTGAGTTCAGCTCCAGCCTCATCAGTCACTTAGGCTTACCTTTTTTTTTTTCTTCTCTCCTTAATTTATGTTTAGTTGAAGGATAATTACAATTTTGTATTGGTTTTTGCCATACATCAACATGGATCAGTCATGGGTATACATATGTCTCCTCCCTCCTGAGCTTCCCTCCCACCTCCCACCCTGACCTTTAAATATATATATTTTATTTGGTTTCATGTGGTCTTCACTGTGGCATGCAAACTCTTAGTTGAGGCATATGGGATGTAGTTCCCTGACCAGGGATTGAACTTGGGTCCCCTGCATCGGGAGTCTTAACCAGTGGACCACCAGGGAAGTCCTTGCATTGAGCTCAGGGCAATTTCTTAAATTTTCCACTGTTCACCTTTCTCGGCTGTAAAATGAGAGAAAATAAATGTGAACCTAGCATAGGGCTGTGATAAGGATGGACTGTGATTCTGCCTGCACACTGTAGGAGCCTGTAAGCACATGCTTGGTAGTTCTTTTAAACTGTAAAGAATACCTGATTTCAACTATTAACTGTGCCTGATTATAAAGAATGATGATAATATTGTGATTCATGTCTTTCCCATGTTTTGGTATAGTGCTCAGTCCCCACATACATCCAAATATTCGGAAGAAGACCCTTTCTCTGTCTCCCTCTCTTTCTCTCCCTGTCTCTCAGGAAGATTCTTATTTCTGGCATTTCTTTATGTTGGTCTTAGAGGTAGATGATTTTAAAAGTATACTCTTCATTTCAGGACTTCCCTGGTGGTCCAGTGGTGAAGAATCCACCTTGCAATGCAGAGGATGTGGGCTCGATCCCTTGTCAGGGAGCTAAGATCCCATGTGCTGTAGGGCGGCTAAGCCCGTGAGCCCCAGAACCACAACTAGAGAACCTGTGCACCACGACAAAAAACCCCGCGTGATGAAATGAAGGTCCCACGTGCAGCAACTAAGATCGATGCGGCCAAAAACGTACATCAATTAATACTTTAAAGATAAAAGTATACTCTTTGTGTCATTGCATAGTATCACCCACGGTAGGTGCCGCTCATTTATTTTTCAGTCTCACTCTCTCTCCGTGTTCCTCTCTCCCTCATCAAGAATTCTGATCCATTGGTCTGGGGTGGGGAACAGACAGAGGTATTTGTTTTTAAAAGCTCCTCAGTGATTCTAAATGCAGCCAGGGACCCACTGGTATGCATTTTATTGCAGTTTCCAATGTCTTGCTCCTCCAGCATCAGGGACTAGACCTGTAGGGTCTCAGACACCACCCTGGGCCCCCTGAACCAGAACACGCACTTGAACAAGATTCCAGGGGATCGTTGGCTCAGTTATTAATAAGTTAAAAAGCACACAGCTCTTGCGTCGTGCGTGTATGCCTCCCTTTAAGTAACTGATGTATACTTGGAAGTGGTGTCTGAGGCTCAATGCTGTAGACGGATCTGTGTTCTAGATCCGAGGTGGGGCTGGGAAAACGTCAACTGCTGAGGCACATGGGTTTTGTGCTTGTTTATTTTTTTCCTTTTTAAATCTTGGTTTCTCGTAAAGCGAGGTCCCTTTGTCGTCCTCTGTCTGGCAGAGTGCAGGGGCCGGGACTGTGCCAGGAAAAGCAATTTAGGACCCAAGAGGCCGCCAGGGGCCTCCTTCCCCATGACCCCAGAGGGTGGACGTCACCGGGGCTCATGGGGCTGTCAGGGGTGGGCTGTGGGTGGCATTTCTTAATATAGTTAGTCAATAGCTGTATTTTCTAAGTGCCACAGAGGATTAGAAGAATGTCACTTAAATGTCTGGCATTGAGGTTACTGATGACTTTGAGAGGGACATTTCCCAGGCCTTGGAAGGAGAACAGATGTCACAGAAGGGGCCATGATGGAGACAGATGCCTGTGCTCAGGCCTGGTCACTGCTTTTTTACCACTTCGGCTCTGGGCACGAGTATAATGCTGTGAGCAGAGAGCTGGCATCACTCAAGGAGACTTTGACCTTGCAGTCCTTGGAACTTGGCCTTACTCAGGTCAAAGGAAGAGCTGAACACTGCTGGCTTTCTCCCCTCTCCTCGGTTTATTGGCCTGTGCAAAGGGCACGTTGCTGCGGCCAGCCGCGTTGCAAAACTCAAAGAGTACAGCCTTGTTTCTCTGGGCCTTTCCTTCCTTCTTTCCACCTGAGGTCTTTTGAAGAGGGTTCCTGTCCTAGACCTCCCTGCCCCTTCCCAGGGAAACAGGGAATGGGGGGCAGAGTGCAGCAGGGGGCAGAGTGCAGCAGGAGGCAGCAGGTCCTACTCTGCCCTTACCCTGTGACTTTCCGCTAAGCATTTTGCCCATCCAAGTCCTCATTCAGTGCGAAAATGGGGAGAACACATCCCTCTTTGCAGGTGGCTATAGAAGTCTGTAAAGCAATGTATTGAAGAGTTCTTTGTGGGCTTCCCTGGGGGCTAAGAATCTGCCTTGCAATGGAGGGGATGAGGATTTGATACCTGGTGAGGGAACCAAGATCCTACATGCCGTGGAGCATCTAAGCTGGCGTGCAGCAACTACTGAGCTGGCAAGCCACAACTTGCCGGGCTCTGCAATGATAGATCCCAGATGCCACAAGGAACTAAGACTTGATGCAGCCAAATAAATATGTAACTTTTTAAAAAGCTCTTTGAGAACCAGGTTCATGGTTTCAGTAGCTGTGTATAGTCTAAATGAACATCTCTTGGATTGAATCATCTCTCTCCTACCAGACCTGCGATGTGAGTTTAAATCTCTTCCTTGCCACTTTTTTTTCTGGGAATGACAGCTGACTGTAGAGTCTGATCAGTTCTGCAATCTTCAAGGAAATCAGCTCAGGCAAGATTACTTACTGGTGTTAAAACTATTAGGAAGTCTATCAGCAAGGGAATGGACAGCACAATTGTGGCATATTCATCTGATGAAATAAGACAATCATGGGGAAAAACCTTGATACTCATAACAATATGCGTGCATCTCACAGACAATGTTGAATCAAAGAGTGCATATCATAAAGTACTACTTATTCGAAGTACAAGTATATCAAGATTGCCGGGAGAAATATCAATAACCTCAGATACACAGATGACACCACCCTTATGGCAGAAAGTGAAGAAGAACTGAAGAGCCTCTTGATGAAAGTGAAAGAGGAGAGTGAAAAAGTTGGCTTAAAGCTCAACATTCAGAAAACTAAGATCATGGCATCCGGTTCCATCACTTCATGGCAAATAGATGGGGAAAGAGTGGAAACAGTGGCTGACTTTATTTTTCTGGGCTCCAAAATCACTGCAGATAGTGATTGCAGCCATGAATTTAAAAGATGCTTACTCCTTGGAAGGAAAGTTATAACCAACTTAGACAGCAATATTAAAAAGCAGAGACATTACTTTGTCAACAAAGGTCCATCTAGTCAAGGCTACGGTTTTTCCAGTGGTCATGTATGGATGTGAGAGTTGGACTATAAAGAAAGCTGAATGGTGTTGGAGAAGATTCTTGAGAGTCCCTGAACTTCAAGGAGATCCAACCAGTCCATCCTAAAGGAGATCAGTCCTGGGTGTTCATTGGAGGGACTGATGTTGAAGCTGAAGCTCCAATACTTTGGTCACCTGATGTGAAGAGCTGACTTATTTGAAAAGACCCTGATGCTGGGAAAGATTAAGGGCAGGAGGAGAAGGGGACGACAGAGGATGAGATGGCTGGATGGCATCACCAACTCAATGGACATGAGTTTGGGTAAACTCCGGGAGTTGGTGATGGACAGGGAGGCCTGGCATGCTTCGGTTCATGGGGTCACAAAGAGTCGGACATGACTGAGCGACTGAACTGATATGATACAAAGTATAGAAGGGGCAAAACTCACCCCTGTGAAGAAAGTCAGAAGAGTTTTCCTTTGCTTGGGGGCTATTATCTGGGAGGGGGCATGAATGCGAGCCTGCTGGGGAACTAGGAATGTCCTCAGTCTTCATCTGAGTTGTGATTATGTGAGTGGAAACATACATAAATATCTTAGCACAACAGGAACCTAATGCATTTTCTGGTAAACATAACACTCTATTATGTAATTTAGTTGAAAACTTTTAACGAATCTTATTAAGACTTTAGATCTAACTTCTGGTTTCTGAGAAATGTAGGGACAGATGGACGAGCTAAATGGTACCGCGAGGAAGCAACTGGACAATTCCAGAAGGCTGGCCCTTCTGCAGGACAATCAATGCAGTATCTTTCTCGAGGGTAGTTGGTTGAGGTCAGAAGAGCTCAAGAGACATCCCGACCAGTGGCCTTGGTCTGGATCCTGGTTTGGACAAACCAGTTGTAAAGAAAACTTTGAGAGGCACATGATGTGTGCTGTGTTTAGTTGTTCAGTCCTGTCCGACTCTTTGCGAACTCATGGACTGTAGCCCGCCAGGTTCCTCTGTCCTTGGGGATTCTCCAGGCCAGAATACTGGAGTGGGTTGCCATGACCTCCTCCAGGGGATCTTTCCAACCCAGGGGTTGAACCCAGGTCTCCTGCATTGCAAGTGGATTCTTTACCGTCCGAGCCACCTGGGAAGCTTGCTTCACAGTATACAATTAATTAAAATAACAATATCTGTAGAAAATTTTTCGAAAAGAAAAATCTGTTAAATTTTTGATAGAGATTACCAGTTTGCCTTCTATGGAAATTGTAACAATTCAACTCATACCCGTAGAGGCATGTAGGGGTATTTAAATATGGATCAAGTTCTTGATGTCAAGGATTTTTTTTCCCCTGGTTTTGTTTTAAAGTATGATAATGCTAAATTGGTTCTATTAGAAAACGTTATTTTCAAAAGATTTTTGCTTTGTTCAGTCACTCAGTTGTGTCTGACTCTTTAGCCACCCCATGGACTGTAGCATGCCAGGCTTCCTTCTCCTTCACTATCTCCTGGAGTTTGCTCCAACTCATGTCCATTGAGTCGGTGATGCCATCCAACCATCTCATCCTCTGTCACCCCCTTCTCCTCCTACCCTCAGTCTTTCCCAGCATCATGATCTTTTCCAATGAGCAGTCTCTTCACATCAGGTGGCCAAAGTATTGGAGCTTCAGCTTCAGTCCTTCCAATGACGATTCAGGGTTGATTTCCTTTAGGATTGACTGGTTTGATCTCCTTGCTGTCCAAGGGACTCTCAAGAGTCTTCTTCAGCACCATAGTTCGAAAAGATGTTTACTGCCAAAAAATTAGGGTTCATCTTCAGGTTGGTGAAGACAAGCCAACTCATAGGACCACCTTGGAAGTTTCCCTTTCTGTAAATAAACCTTTCAACAAGGAAATGGACATTTACGGAATTTCTGTTGTATGCCAGCACTTTATGCATTTTCTCATTTCATAATAGCCATGTGTTTTTCCTTTTTATAATTAGGTTTAGTGGAAAAGTAATATAAATTTTTTAAAAAGCAATATAAATTTCATGAAAAATATTTTAATCACTTAACAAATAGGCAATGAAACATGATCCCCCACCCTGTAGGAAACTCTTCTTCCCAGTTCCTCTTCCAAAAGGCAGCCACTGTTAATGGTTTCTTGTGTATCTTTTCAGAAACGAAGCATTCTTTGTCCACACAAGCATCTCTATGAATATGTGGTCCCCTGTATCAGTGGTGTATTATACCTGGGTGCTTTGATTTAACGTATCTGAGAGACTCTTACGTATTTGCTCTTATGAAGGCCACCGACGGTCTCCCCGTGGTCAGATCCAAGGCCACCTGTCAGTCTCCCCTTACCCCACGACTTCCAGGGCTGGCACTCCCCTGGGTTTCCTCCTACCCCCTCAGGTCTTTCGCTGGCTCCGTCATGCCTCCCTGACCTCCGAACGTCATACTACTGGCCCCATCCTTGAACTTTTCTCTGCCTACACTCACACCCTGGATGATCTCATCTGGACTTGTAATCACCCCTATACTGACAACTCCCGATTTTATATCTCTAGCCCGAGTCATGCCCTGAACCCCAGATGTCTTATCAAACTGCCTGCTTGAATCGCCATCAGATGTTTGACCAATGACTCAAACGGAAACTGTCCAAAATGGAAGTCCTGACTTAAGCCCCTACCTCTTCACCTCCTGTCGTCTTCCCCATTTCAACTCCATTTTCCCCCAGTTGTTCAGACCCCAAACCCCAGACATCCACGGGTTCTTTCTTGCTCTCAAATCCCGTATCCCACCCACTAGCAAATCCCATCGACTCTTCCTTCATGCAATATCTGACCAATTCTCACCATCTTCACTGCTACCCGGGTCTGAGCCACCATCAGCCATGACCTAGATTATTGCAGGAGAACCCTAACTGGTCCTCTGTCCCCTAGCCTTGCTCACTTACCCAGTCTCCTCCATACAGCAGCAGAGTAGTCCTGGTTACGCAAGATGAGGTCCTGTATCCCTCCGAGGAATCCTGTCTCTCTTACAGTAAAAGGCAATGTCTTTGCAGTGGTCCGGGAGCCCCATGTGATCTCTTTGTGGACTCCTCCTCCACCTGTTCCTCCTTCGTTGCTTCTTCTGCTCCAGCCTGTCTAGCCTCCTGACTGTCCCTTGTCAACACCAAGGCTGTCTTAGACTATTTGCCTTTTCTTTGCTTGAGAGCTCTTACCCCAGATATTTGCATGGATTTACTTGCTCACCTTTGTCACATTTTTGCTAAATGTGACCTTCCAGTGGGATTTACCCTGACTAGTGGATTAAGACGGTGACCTGCCATTTCCCATCTTCCCTGTCTGCTTTATTATTAATTTTTTGTAGCATGCGTCACTTACTAACATACTAGGTCATTTATGAGAATATAAGCTCCACAAGGACAGGCAAGAGTTGGGGAGGCATCCATCTGCCTCCCACTTTTGCACTGTTTTCATCATTGCAGTATCCCTAGTACCTAGAATAGCTTCTGGCACATAGGAGATGCTTAATAATTATTTACTGATTGAATGATGGAACAGATCTCATTCTATTTGATTGTTTAAATGACCACAGGAGTCCACTATATGGATGATGTAATGACAGCACAGTGGTGGCTAATATTAACAAGGCATGTCTAATCAGGTCCTTTATGAATTCAGACTCATTTATACTTCTCACCAACCTTGTGAGCTAGGTTTGATAATCACTACCACTTGATAGATGGTGAAACTGAGTATTAGTTTTATCATCTGTTCCCCCAGTCACACAGACAATACATGATCATGCCATTCTGGCTGTCTTGAACTAGCACATTTAATTTCTGTGCCAGACTGTTGTAGAATGGGTTTACTTAACCAGTTTCCTACAAATGGACACCATCTCTTGGTTCTCAGATGAGGCAAGCAAAGCTCAGAGAGGTTAAGAAGCTTGCACAAGGTCACACAGCTAGAATTCAAGTCCATCAGTTGAATCCTGGGCTGGAACTCTCAATCACTACATTGTCTCATCTCCCAAAGTTGACTTCTCCCTAAGGAAAAGGATTGGGGTTAGGAGGGCAGTCCTACAGCAAATTCAATAGCAAAGATGTCACTTGGCTGATAAAGGTCTGTATAGTCAAAGTTATGTTTTTTCTAGGAGTCATGTATGGTTGTGAGAGATGGACCATCATGAAGGCTGAGCACCGCAGAGTTGATGCCTTCGAACTGTGGTGCTGAAGAAGACTCTTGAGAGTCTCTTGGACAGCAAGGAGATCAAACCAGTCAATTCTAAAGGAAATCGACCCTGAATATTCATTGGAAGGACTGAAGCTGAAACTCCAATACTTTGGCCACCTGATGTGAAGAGCCTGCTCATTGGAACAGATCATGATGCTGGGAAAGATTGAGGGCAGGAGGAGAAGGGGGTGACAGAGGATGAGATGGTTGGATGGCATCACTGATTCAAGGGACATGAGCTGGAGCAAACTCAGGGAGATAATGAAGGACAGGGGAGCCTGGGGTGCTGCCATCCATGTGGTCTCAAAGAGTCGGACACAATGGAACAACTGAATAACAAGAAGAAGGGTGGCGGCCAGCTTCTGCCCCTTGGCAGTCTTCTCCCAAGGCCGTCTCCTGCAGTTCCCCTCCCCTAGCTCTGACATCCTCTCCCAGCTCTGGAATCCTCTCCCTGACAGCCCTTGGCCATGAACACAAAGAGAAGCCCATTTAATCTCTCTTATTGTCTGCCTCCCAAAGGGAATGTAGATGATTCTAGGCTTCCATTCCGGAGCCTCCCACCTAGGAGAGGTCAGGGACCATTTGGAGGGCCTTACCTGATGTTCATTTAGTCACTTTTATTGAGTGCATCTGCATAAGGCACTGATGGAGGCAGTTTGGCTTCCTTTAGAATCCAGACAGCACCCGCCAGCATTATCTACCGCTGTGTTACGGGAACAATGGCGAGCAGAGAAAAACACAGTCCCTGCCCTCAAGGGGCTCCCATTCGTCAAGCACTCCACTCACAGGGGCAGCTGGATGGCTGAGATGCCAGGAAGGGACACGTGGGTTGAAAGCTGCTGGGTGAGTGAGGATGGAACACCGCAGAAAAAAATGACTGCATGTCTAAAGGCTCTAGGGACTGCAGGGACCAGAGGAGGCCAGGGTGGCAGGGGAAGGGTGAGAGGGAGGTGGTGGGAGATGAGGGTGGGAGGCCTTGACCATCTCAGGGAGTTTCGATTTTATCCCAAGCACAGTGGGAAGTCAGCCGGGTGGGGTAGGGGGAGCGCAGTGAGGAGCCTGATTGGACTGATCAAATCTGACTTGCTGTCTGAAGTCTCTCCTGGCTGAAGTGCAAAGAGCAGACTGGCCGAATTGAGGGGACCGACATGTGGGCAAGGGGTGCGGGGACGGGTTGACAGGCTCCGTGGCACAGAAAGAAAGGAGCGAGGAGTGAAATTGAGGAATATCTGGTCTGAGGTCATGCCCCTCCCTCGGGTCAGCCATACTCAAAGTCTGGTTGAATGAGCAGGGGCGGGGACAGCAGAAAGGCCCACTCCCTTAGTCAAGGTGGGGCAGCTCTGAAGAATGGTTCCAACCCTGGAGCTCCCTGGGGGATGACCAAGATCTTAAAACAGGGGTATAAATGCATAATTTCCCATTCTCATGGAGAGGAGGTTTGAGGCCAGGATCTGCCCAGGCTTCCAGAGACATGTGGGTGGGTCAGTGGGTCAGTGGGTCCCTGGTCTTACCAATCCATGGGAGGATCTTGATTTTCCCTGGGCAGGGGTCCTGGCCCTCAAAACACGTTCCTCTCCTCTCACATCCCTCTCATCTCCAAAACGGTGGTGGGCTACGGGGGTGAGGGAACTCTTGATCTTGGAATGCTGGTTCAGGCTTTCCCACTTTTCTGCTCTGTGACCTTGGGCAAATCCCTTTCCTTCTCTGGGTCCATTACTTCATTGATAAGACAGGAAGTTGGAGTAATCAGTGACTCAGACTTTGAGGGTTTGTTGAACGCTATGGTCATGATGCATGTGATTTCTGGCAGCTTCAGGGGTTCCTGAAGTCCTGGGGTGGGGCAAGGAGGGGACTTAATTAGACCTCAAGTTAAGAATCCTTACATATACACACTACTATATATAAAACAATCAACAAGGACCTACCGTACAACACAGAGAATTCTCCTCAATATTCTATAACAACCTCTATGGGGAAAGAATCTGAAAAAAAAAATAGATATATTAATACTATAGCTGAATCACTTTGCTGTACGCCTGAAACTAACACAACACTGTAAATCAGTTATACTCTAATATAAAATAAAAGTTAAATTAAAAAAAGAATCCTGGTATGGAAGCAACCAAAGAGTCACAGATGAATGGATCAAAGTGTGGTACAGACCCACATACACGAATATCACTCAGTCACAAAGAATCTTACCATTTGTGACAACACAGGCAAATGTAAAGGTTATTATGTAAGTGAAATAAGTCAGAGAAAGGCAAATACCATATGATTTTACTTATATGCTGAATTTAAAAAACAAATGAACAAAACTAGAAACAGACTCACAGAACAAACTTGTGGTTGTGGGGCGGGGGCGGGGGCAGGCATGGGCAAAATAGATGAGGGAGATTAAGAGGGACAAACTTCTAGCTATAAAATAAGTAACAGGGCTGTAATGAACAGCACAGGGAATATAGTCAATAATACAGCTGATAATATTGTAATCACTTTGTGTGGTGACAGATGGTAACTAGAGTTATTGTGATCATTTCATAATGCACTGAGTCCTTATGTTGTACACCTGAAGCTAATATAATACTGAAAGTCAATTATACTTCAATTAAAAAAAAAACAAAAGAGTTCTTGGTGAGACAGTAACAAGCTCCATTTCTGATGACCTGATGGGAGGACCAGTCTAATACCCTGTCCTGATCCTCCCCACAATCTTTTAAGGCAAGCGTTACTTTCTCAACACGGAGATCAGAGGCAAAACTTACATGACTTGTCCAAGCTGGGAGGAACTGAACTGGGACCCCACCCCCACCCCCAAAGGCAGGTCTTTCTGAAGCCAAAGACTGTTCTTCCCAGTACAATGAGCGGCATTGCTCCTTCTGTCCCTACTCAGAACCAGACCCTCTCATAACACCACACATTGTAGGCCTCAGAACCACTGCTCTTCTGCGGTGCTTTCAGGAGGCAGGGCTTACCTCCTAAGGGAAGAGGGAGGACCTGAGGCCCAGAGAGGCTAAGTGGCCTGCAAGGTCACCCAGCCAGGGTGTAAGGGGAGGGGAGATGGGTGAAGGGTGGAGCTAGCTGAGAGTGGAGACGGAGGACCTCTGTGCTTCCTCCTGGAATCTGGTGTGGACAAGCTTCACCTAGTTGCAGCTGGGAAGGCCTGCAGGAAGAGGGATGGGGAAGCTGTAATTAGGGGAAGAAGGCAGGCCCGTAGGGCTGGGCCTTAGAGAATGAGCTCCAACCTGGCCACCCCTCACCACTTGGTTCTTCCATTTCTCCCTGCCTCTAGTCAAGCCACCCCCAATTCTCAGGCCTGTCAACCTCATGCTTATTTTCCAAGGTCAGCTTAAATGTCTTCCCTGAAAACCGGAGACCCTTTCCACTCCAGCCCACCCATTTTTCCTGCCGTGGCCTGGGTAGTGATGACCACTTGGCCCAAACTCTTTGAAGGCAGGATGCTCCCCTAGGGCCCTACAGGGAAACCAAGGGTGCTAGCCACTCTGAGGCTTGAGCTTCTAGTTTCTCCCCTCCTTGCCTCTCCGTTGAGGGAACCCAGAGTGTGTCTAGTGGTTAACCTTCTTAAGCCTGAGAAGGCCCCTGGGTGTTTATGTCCCCAACCCCAGGGGCCCCCATCCTGGGCCTGGGTCTGTCTCCTCCGGGGAAGACAGATGATCTCATCGAGTGTCTGCATCTGTCGCCCCCCCCCGGCCCCCCCCCCCCCCCTCGTCCCGCGCCCTCTGCTGCAGTTGGGGCTGAATACTGCTCAGGGTACAGAGATGCTTTTGATGAATGAAATTCAAGTGGCTCGATCACTCCGAAAGGATAGACAGAAAGTGCCCACACCGCGACTCCTCCCGTTCCTTTAAAAAGTAAAAGCACTTGGCAAGGATCGCCGTAAATCCAGCCCTGCTCCCTCCGACCCCCAAGCTCCGCCGCTGAGCCTTTCACAGAAATACGCACCAAAGAACCAGAGCCGGGGGGAGGGCGCGGCGCCTTTAAGAGGCGGCGGGCAGTGCTGCCCCCTGGCGGCCGGCGCTCACGCGCTTCCTCCGCCCCGGCGGGGTCCAGCGGGCCGGCTGGCCGGGTCAGCGCGGTGGTGGCCACGGCGGCGGGCCGCGCGCCGGGGCGAGGACCGGGACGAGGAGGAAGTGGCGGCGGCGGGTGAGGACGGCGGGGGCGCGGGCGCGCGGGGGGGGGGGGGCGGTGGCGCGGGCGGCCGCGTGCGCCCTGCCGGGGTCCGAGCGCGTCGGGAGGGGCACGCGCCCTGCTCGTATCGGCCGAACGCGCCGCCGGGGTCTCGGAGGGGAGGGCCCCCAGCGATCGAGAGCGAGAAGGAGGGCCGGGAGGAGGGACTTGGGGGCGGCGCGCAGCCCAAGCTCGGGAGCCGATCGTCGGTGGCCGCCGCTGGAGGGCGTGCGGCTCGGTTCCGAGCGCCGGGAGGGCGGCGCCGGCGAGGGAGGGCCTGCCTCCTCTCCTCCCCGGCCCGGCCCGGCGCTCGCGAACTTGCGCGCCCGGAGCCCCGCAGGCGGCGGGGGCGTGGGCGGCGGCGGCGCGGGCGGCCCCCGCGCGGTGGCAGCCAGTGGAATGCCGCGCTGAGCGCCGCTCCCTCCGTCCGGGCGCCCGCCCCGCCCCGGCCCGCCCCTCCCGGCAGGACTGCGCGCCCGGAGCCCCGTTCCGCGTCCCCGCCGCCGGGAGGAGGTGCCCGCACGCTCGCGGCGCGCGCCGGGCCGCCAGACTCGGCCTGTGGGCGATTTCCTCCGGACCCGAGCTCCCCGCCCGAAGAGGAAGATGCAGACCTTTCTGAAAGGGAAGAGAGTTGGCTACTGGCTGAGCGAGAAGAAAATCAAGAAGCTGAATTTCCAGGCCTTCGCCGAGCTGTGCAGGTAAGGAGGGACGGGGCTCCGGCCCCCCCCACCCCCCGGGGACCCCTGGCCTGAGCCCCCGGTTCAGCCTCGGGGGGCGGGGGGCTGTTTCCGGAGGTTAGAGCGAAACGGGAAGAAACGGTGCGCGGGGACCCTGAGTCCGAGGAGCCAGGTGGCTGTGGTGTTCGGGGGAAGCGGTGGGCAGTGCGAGCGGTGTGGCACGGACCAGAGCTCTCACGTGCACGGGGACCCCGGGTGGGGAGACCCCTGGCTCCCCTGGGCGTGACGGGAGCGCTGCTGAAGGCGGCAGAGGGACCTGGGAAATGGGGGGAATCCACGCTGTCTGCCTGTGGCTGGAGGTTACTTTTGGACTGGAGTGGTCCTCTTCCTTCGTCCCCCTTCTCTTCGTGGAGGAGGGCACCCATGTTTGTGTGTTTGCGGAGCACCTACTAGGTGCCCCGCCGGCGCAGCTCTCTTTGCAAGAATCTGTCATTGCATGTCACTGGATTAAGCCTCTTTGAAGCGAGTAGCAATACTTGGCGTGTAGGTGATTTGCTGTCTCATTAGAGCCTCGCACCAGCCTTGAGAATCGGCTGGGTTGGTGATTCTGGGCCACGTGTCTGAGAGGGGGGGAAATCCATCCGCAGAGAGGTGGGGTACCTGGTCCGGGGTCCCACAGCCAGGGAGTGGCTGGTGCAGAATGTAAACGCTTGTGTAGAATGGCCTTCTTCCCTCGAGGTCCCCACCCCCCACTCCATGCAGTTCCTTAGTGGGGGAGACTCCAGGTGTTTTAATAAGATGGGGTCACGTTCTTAGTAGTCCATTACAGATGCATCCAGTCTTGGGTCGGCTTTGCCTCACCTTGTTCCCCTATGGTGGCTTTGCCTCTGAGAAGCCCTTAGTTAAATCCTGGTCTCCGTGAAAGCCTCAGAGAATCTGGCTCCCCAAGCCTTTTGCAAACTCCAGGTGGAAAACCTTTTGTTATTCCTTCCTTGCACTTGGTAGATTTGATTCTCAAAAATGGGCCCCCTTTGCATTTTTGTCCCTGTTGGGTCACCAAACATAATGATGAATTGGACAATTGAGTTTCCTTATCTCCTGGCATGCGGAGCGAGTGGCTGGTCTGAGCTGGCCTGTGCAGGCTGGCACAGCACCTCTGTGCCCCTCTCATGCCTGTCCCCAGGGCCTGCTGCTCCTTGGCCTGTTCCAGCCCTGCAGGCGCCCTGCTCCCCGCAGCCAGAGGGGCGCACCTTGTCTAAAACAGCTCCTGGTTGCGCATCCCTCGGTCTGGGGATGGAGTTGGCTGCTGCCTCTCCTGCTGGCTTCCCTGGGAGCAAGCACGCTTTTCATTTTCAGGAGGGCATGCCAAATGACCGGGGAATTCACAAGGAAACGGGGAGGAACTTGCAGCCAGAGCCCTGGAAGTGTGAGGACTTTCGCAGCCTTAGAAAGGGGCGCTTGAACACACACATGTGGACGATGTGCCCTAGACACTGAAGACATGTGCAGAAACCCCTTTGGCGTGTTCTTGAAATCTGGTTCTGGTGTTGGGTGCCCGAGCTCCCCCTGCAGTCATCTGAGACTTGGGAAATCCCCACTGATACCTTGCACCCTTTTTCCTGAGGTCTTTCTCTATTTGTGTCGTCCTGTGCCTGCAGCTGAAGCACGAGGCTTGTCATCTGGTTGGTATGTTTTGCTTGGTAATTAGGAGGCTCTCGCAACACAGTTCCAGCCGAGACTGAGACTTGTGGCTGGGTCCTCAGGCTGGACTTGCAGACTGCCTTTCCCTCCCCAGAGACCCTCCTACCCTTAAACACTGGGGGGTTCAGGGCAAGCTGTGATGTCAACCGTTCCGGGGAAGCTCCAGCCTGGAGGGTTCGTTTCTCTGAAAGAGTGGTTGCGTTCAAAGTGTAGTTGCCTTCTTCTGGCCAAAATATTGACTTCAAAGAGGGGAAGGGAAATATCTGGGTCATTCTAGAACCTCAGGAAACCCACTTTTCATCAGGGGAGCCTTAGCTATTTTGTCGCTTAAGCTTAGGAAGGAAAGGAAAACACCGAAAAGAATTTTTCTGTTTCTTCTCTCCTTTATTATGGATACTTTCAGGGCGGCGCCCCCTGGTGGCCGCGTGTCTGTACTGGGAGCAAAGTACTCCCACCCTCTAGAGTGGCCAGAGTCCTTTGCCCGCTGGTGGGTGTGATGTGAGTGCTGGTGCAGTTTCAGTGGCCGAGAGGGGCTGTGGATGGACATTGTCACGTGGGATTCCCATCTGGATGGGTGAAGAATCATCCCCGAGTTCCATAGTGAAAAAGTCCAGAGATGTTTGAAAATGGCTTGAGGCCCTGCTGCAAATGTTTGGGGCAGTATCAACAGCGGGGAGGATGACCTGAACGCAGCGGGGTGAGTTGTTTAGCCAAATATCAGGCCTTGTAAAAAAGAAAATCTTAGGACTGGAAGGGAGATCTTGTCTACCCAGCCCCTTTGTTTCACAGGCACGAGACGGGGCAGGCTCCATACTTCTGTTCCTTTTGATCGGCTACTAGAATGGCTTCACCCCGGGCACCTCGAGCTCCATACGGAAAGCAAGCCCTTTCTCCATGGGCGCCTCTAGCAGTTGGGCGGACCCCCTCATCATCGTCACGGGCATGCTGCCGTTTTGTTGTGGAGATTCTTCCTTGCAATCCTGAGCTGTGGCCTCAGCAAGCATATTGTCTGCCCTCCGAGGAGCATCGCCCCCTGCAGTTGTCCGTGGACCGTGGGCCGTTGGAGCAGGTCCCACCAGGACACTTAGCAGGCGGAAGGGCCGCCTCTTCACACCCTGGTCCTGCCTTGTTTATTAATAAGTTCTTTGCCTGCATTAGGCCAGAGCTCTGGGAGGCTCCAGGTGGAGGGAGCTGGGAGTTTGCTGTTAACAGTAACTTGGCCTCTAGGGTGGCCCATACCTTCAGGGCCTACATTCCTTTATTTTAATTTCTTTTAATTCTAAAAATTCTATACTTTTTGACTGCGCTGGGAGGCATCTGGGATGTCAGTTGCCTGACCAGGGATCGAACCTGCGCCCCCTGCAGTGGAAGCGCGGTGTCTCAAGGAACGTCCCTCTGGCTCCTTGACAGATGGGCCTCGACTCAGCTTGTTTCTTGCGGGATTGTTCGTTCCCGACATTGGCCCGTGAGTCTCCCCCTCTCCCCAGGCATGGCTCTGCTTGTGTCCTCTTGGCCTCCCGCCTGCCTGCCCCTTCCCCTCACCCTCTGGAGCAGCCTCAAGGCTTCCTCACATGCAGAAGGGACTTCAGAGGGGAAGCCGAGAAGTAAAGCCGTTAGTTGAAAATGTCGGGTGATTTATTTTTTAAATGCTTTCCATCCTCCATGGTGGCCCGTGTGGACGTGCTGGCTGACCCGGTTCGCTGTGTCCACGTTTTCTGTGTCAGCCCTCCAGCGCCTCGCATCACCGTTCCTCTTTCCTGTGGCTGAACTTGTGTTGCAGGCGGTGGTGGAAATACACAAGATGTCGCACAGCTTTTTGGTGTAAAATGTGTCCTCTGTCCATCTTTACCGTCACGTCACCTGACCCGGATGCTTTCCTTCCTGGAACCTCATCTCACGCCATCCTCCCAGCGCCCAGGGTGGCAGAATGGGGAAACTGAGGCTCAGGCCATATGAAGGACTTAGATTTGAAGTGAAGGGCTTCCCTGAGCCCAGACCCCAGGCCTTTACACCTGAGGATGTGGCTGCCTTGTTTATTAATAAGTTTTTTGCCCAGGTTAGGCCGGGGCTCTGGGAAGCTGCAGGAGGAGGGAGCTGGGAGTTTGCTGTTAACAAGAACCTGGCCTCTCAGGTGGCCCATACCCTCAGGGCCTGCATACCTTTATTTTAATTTTATTTTTTTAATGCTTAAAATTTTTTGCTTTCTGGCCATGCCGCGAGGCATGAGGGATGTTAGTTCCCTAACCAGGGATCGAACCTGCGCCCCCTATGGTGGAAGCGCTGTGCCTTATCCATTGGCCTGCCAGGGAAGTCCCCATTCCTTTCATTCCTTTCTTTAAATGGAGGACTGTAGAAGGTTTTTTTTGCTGGGAGGATTTAGCATTGTTCTATACTGGTATTCTTTTGGGAGATTCATAGTGGGGAGGAGGGAGACTCGTTTCCAGGGTTAAGTGATGCTGGTCTGTGAGTGGGTTTTTTTTTCTTTCTTTTTCTGTTTCTCTTAATGTTTGGATCTGGTATGATTTTGGGGGCATGAGAGTGAGAGGAGGTACTGACTTAAGTATCCT
Organism: Muntiacus reevesi; assembly: GCF_963930625.1. Lineage (NCBI taxonomy): Eukaryota > Metazoa > Chordata > Mammalia > Artiodactyla > Cervidae > Muntiacus > Muntiacus reevesi. The sequence continues at coordinate 54,338,535 of NC_089263.1, read as the reverse complement.
TTGCAGCTGCTCACTGGGACTGTCCTTACTCAGCCTTTCAAATAAACACCTCCCACCAGTCTCCGGCGGGGGTGAACTGGGCTTCCCGTGGGAGAAGATGGACCGTCAGGGCCACTGCTGTCTGTTGATGAGCCTGCCCGGGTGCCGGGCCTGCCTCGACAGCGGGCCACCCATGTGACCTGGGCTCGTGCCTCAGTGTCCTCACTTGTAAAGTGGGGCTGATGACAGTATTCGCTCAGGGTTATGGGGGACCCCGACCGTGCCTGGAACTCTGTGGGTGGTGGTTGCTGCTGTTACTTTTTAATTGGTCCTTGGGGAGTGGGGGAGTGGGCGTCTGCCCACAAATGTCTGTCTATTCCTGGATCTTGGGCATTTGCAGGTTGAGTGTTCCTGGTTGGGGCTGTTTTTGAGCGACCCTGAAGTCCGGGAGGGCGGCTGACTGCTCGTCCTGCCTGGGTGTGGGTCTGGGGCAAGGCTGGGGGTGCAGGTGGGGGGCGCCTACCGTGCCTGCTGCGCTGCCAGCATCTCCCTACACACCCAGCCCGCGGGGGTCATACAGCCCCTGGGAGGCCGGGGCTGCTGTCCTCACCTGTTTTATGGATGTGGAGCCTGAAGAAATTTTGTTAACGCAAGATGACACTTTTGTTTTTTCAAGTTTGGAGATTCAAGAGGAGTTTGTACTGGGTTTCCTGAAAATGCCCAAGAGTCTCCATGCCAATCATGCTACTGTTATCATTAGCTCACATTTATTGTTTTATCTTTTTGAATATTTAATACATGCCTGTGTTAAAACCTAGAGGACTCAAAATACACAAAGAAAAGGACTCAAAATACACAATGAAAAGTCAGTCTATTTCCTTCTTGTTCTTGAGTTCCGGTCACTCAGGGACACGCGCTGTCGGCAGTCTCTTTCCCTTGAGGTGGTTTTTTTTTTCTAAACTTTAAAAAAAAATTGAATGATTCTTGAAATTCTTTGGTACTTTACAGTTTTCAAAAGTTTCACACATGTGATTTTGTATGTGTGTGACAGTCGCTAGGTCATGTCCGACTCTTGCGACCCCATGGACTGTAGCCCACGAGGCTCCTCTGTCCATGGGATTCTCCAGGCAAGAATACTGGAGTGGGTCGCCATGTCCTCCTCCAGGGAATCTTCCCGACCCAGGGCTAGAACCTGGGTCTTCCGCATTGCAGGCAGATTCTTTACCGTCTGAGCCACCAGGGAAGCCCCACATGATTTTGTGTGATCATATAATAACCTTTTTAAAAAATCCCCTATTCCTATGTACCCCCACCCCGAGGGCTTTGTGCAAAACACAGGGCACGCATGTATGGGTCTCTTCCACACGTATTGTTCTGTCCTTGGCTCCTTTCATGAAACGCTGTGTCTTAGAGAAGCTGCCCGTCACTGCTTCTCTGGGGACACTTCTTCTGTATCACTTACCTCCTTTCTTTAACGGCTGTGGATTCCAGGTGTTAAAACAATGGACCCTATTTCTTGCCCTGTGCTTGGCATCTGCCGGTGTAGATGGTAGGCAGGGCGTGCTCCATCCCCTGGTCTGGGTGCTCACTGCCAGATGAGTGAGCCCTGGCACAGGCGTTTGCCTTTTTCCGGGGCAGTTCTGAAACCACGCACCAGGACAGGGCGCTGCTCGCCAGTGACAGCGAGCGGAAGGACTTGTCACCCACTCCCTCCCCAGCGCAGTGCTGGACAGTTTTGATCTTGGCCACACACACGGGTGAGAAATGATGCTGTTGGTTTGCATTTGACCGGAGGACTGAGTTCCCGTCAGCAGGGGTGACCGTGCTTGCTCGGCAGAGCTCGGCTCACTTGTGCGTCAGGCTGGGGCCTCCCTCCCAACCCCTGGGCCCTCCTGCCTCCTCTCCTCGAGGTTTAGCAGGTTTGGGGCATTCAGCAAAGGCCCACTTAGCAAAGTGCCGCGTGAGAGTTGGCTGTTAAAGCGGGTTTCTGTTCCTCTTTGTGTTTTGAGTTCAGTTGGCAAGCTGGCTTTTTGCGGGAATATTCTGGTACCTTCTTCTTAGAAAGCCAGATTCATTTAGAAAGCATGTGGTCATCCAGGAGCTGAGCGCTTACTCCTTGCCTGGCAAAGCCACCGTGTGGGTCTCAAAGCACCATCCCTCTTGGTGCGGGAATCCTTCTCTGCTGGCCGGCCTGGGTGTGTGCGGCCTTGCTGGGAGGGGAGCGTCGAGCTCCGCAGGGGGGCCCAGGCTGGGTGGGGTGGCTGGTCCCAGGTCACTCTGTGGGCTGTGGGGCGTGGGGGGGTCACCTCACTCCTAGACCAGCGCCCTCTCCCCACCGCCTGTTTTCAAACAGCGCTTCCGGAGCTGTGAATGAGGCCGTTCCCACTGGGCTGTTTGAATTCTGCCTGCTGCTTTGTCTTGCCAGCTCCCAGCCACCCTGAGAAGGCAGCTGCCCCTGCGGCCCGGGGCCTCTGTCTCCAGCCGGGCCCATCGTGGTGGCGGGGTGGAGGATCGTGACATCTCCTGGGGGTGCCTTGCATCTTGAGGGCTTGGGGCTGGATCTGATGCTGGCCGTAGGGATTTGAGAACCACTCCCATGAAGGAACCCCCCCCCACCAACTCCTGCCCCTTCCCTCCCAGGCCCGTGAGTGTGGGGTGCCCACCCTGTTAACCGCCCTTGGTGGTCCCCGCCGGCAGAACCCGCTGGGTCCACTCTGCACAGCCACCAGCCGCCCGGGGGAGCCGCGGGACACACAGGCCAAAGTCCTCCCAAGGACAGCTTCTGAGAGATGCTTGGTTTTCCTTTCCCTTACTTAGGATCTCGAACCCTTAGTGCCTCCTGGCTGCCCTCGTTATTTCTCTCCGCTCCTTGTCTGTCTCTTTCCTTTGCCAGGTGGGTTCCATAAAGGTCGAGACTCGGGCGGTTCTGTTCCCTGGTGAAGCCCCCCAGGCTTACACCAGTGCACACAGTAGGCGCTCAGAGAGGGTGTCTGTTAGTGGGTGAAGGAGCTGACCGGCGGGGTTTGAAGCCTTCGCCAGGTCCCTGTGGCTCAGCCAGAGTGGCCTGTGACCCTGGAGTGCCCTGGGCCAGGAAGGAAACCCCAGGCTGAAGGTGGTGGGTCCCAGGTCGGGTCATCGGCTTTATTCCTTCATTTTTTTTTTCTTTAATTTATTCTTTTATTGAAGGATAACTGCTTTACAGAATTTTGTTTTCTGTCAAACCTCAACATGAATCAGCCATAGGTATACATATATCCCCTCCCTTTTGAAACGCCCTCCAGTCTCCCGCCCCATCCCACCTGTCTAGGTTGATACAGAGCCCCTGTTTGAGCTTCTTGAGCCATACGACAAGTTCCCGTTGGTTATCTATTTTACATATGGTATTCTTTCATTAAAAAAAATTATTTATTTACTTGGCTGTGCTGGATCTTCTTTGCAGCATGGGCTTTTCTCTAGTTGCACCGAGTGGGGGCTACTCTTATTTACGGGGTGCAGGAAGCCTCTTACCGCAGTGGCTTCTCCTGTTGTGGAGCATGGGCTCTAGGCCTCGAGGACTTCAGTACTTGCTGCACGCGGGCTCAGTAGTTCAGGCTCCAGAGCACCGGCTCGATAACTGTGGCACATGGGCTTAGTTGTTCTGCGGCATGTGGGATCTTCCTGGATCAGGGATCAAATCCGTGTCTCTTGCATTGGCAGGTGGATTCTTTACCCCTGAGCCACCAGGCACACCTCATTCCCTCATTCTTTCATTCACTCAGCAAGTCCTGAGCCTCCACCCTGGCCCGCCCTGTGTGAGTGCTGGTCCCTGCCCTCCTGTGCCCAGAGGCTTGGTGAGGAGATGAAGGGAACCCAGCACACAGACACATTTAAAATGCTGCACGGTGGAGCTAGAGCCAGGAAGCCTGCGGATGGGAGAGCCGTGGCAGGAGCAGCTGCAGCTCCTTCAGCACTATGTGGCCAGAGAAGGCCTCTCTGAGGAGGTGGTGTTAGAGCGAGTGCCCATTCCTCTGGGAGGTAAAGAGCTGCAGGGCAGGTGGGGTCTGATGCCTGGAGGTCACTCGCCCTGACCTGCCTCTGCTGTGGCCCTGGGTGCCCTGAGGACCAAGGGCAGCCGTCTGGGTAAGGGCCGGTCAGTTTCCATGTTGGACAGGTGGTGGTCAGAGGAGGCAGCAGTGGCCTTGTTCCCTGACAGTGTCAAAAGGAACCAGGTGGGTGGCCCTGGGACCTTCTTCCACTTGAGGCTGTGTTCTGGGGACCAGACAAGAGGATGAATACTCCCCCCTGGCCTGCTTCAGTCCAGCCTTTGTGTTCGGAAATGAGCTCTTCTGGCCTTGAGGGTGGGCTGGTGTGAGGGATGGATGGGGGACCCTATGACCTGTGTAGACCCTAGGCCAGCTGATCTTTCCTGAAGTTCACCTTAGGCCTTGGGTGCCCAGGGAGCAGGGGAAGGATGCTTGTTCTCTTTTACACTCATTTACCTTCCTCTAGGGGTTTCCCTGATGGCTCAGGGGGTAAAGAATCTCCCTGCAGTGCAGGAGACATAAGAGACACGGGTTCGATCCCAGAGTCAGGAAGATTCCCTGGAGGAGGGCATGCCAACTCACTCCAGTATTCTTGCCTGGAGAATTCCATGGATAGAGGAGCCCAGCGGGCTGTAGTCCATAGGATCATGTGGAGTCGGACACAGGACTGAGCGACTGATCACAGCACCTTCCTCCAGGCCAGTGTTTGCTGAACTTGCCCAACAGAAGAAGCACTTGGGGCACCAGTGAAAAACATACCCTTGAGTCCACCTGTGCCCCCTTAAAACCCTCCAGGGAAGGGGTCTGGGAGCCTCCTCTTAACAAGTGGCCTGACGATTCTTCTGGGAAACAGACACTGTCACTTCCCAAAGGGTGTTGCTAGGCCTCACCCCAGAACCATCAGGCGCGTTTGGCGCTGAGTTAAACAGGCTAGAGCAGCCTCTTTACTGTGGGGCTTCTCTGGGACAGGGGCCTCCAAGAAGGCATCTGGGTGTAAAGGTTCTTGGGCTGGTTTGTCCCCAGAACCCCTGTGCAGGACTCGTGTTCCCTGGAGCCCACCTGGGTAGCTCTGGTGTGGCACCCGCCATCCACTGCCTTGTTTGATCCTCATCACGTGGAGGGGGGATGGGGTGGTGGCACCAGGCTGCCCCCCAGCTACCCTACCTGCTGGTTGCCACCTTGTGGGCAGTGCTGTCTCCCCCCTGATGCTGGGAAAGATGGAGGGCAGGAGGAGAAGGGGACCACAGGGGATGAGATGGTTGGATGGCATCATCGACTCAATGGACATGAGTTTGAGCAGACTCTGGGAGATGGTGGAGGACAGGGAAGTCTGGTGTGCTGCATGCAGTCCATGGGATCACAGAGAGTTGGACACGACTTGAGCGACTGAACAACAGCAGCTCTCCCCTTTTAAAAATGTCTTGCCTCCGGCGCCTGTTTTGCTCTGAAATTCCTTAGAGGCGGATCCCGGGGCTGGGGAGGAGCTGCTATGGTCTTTGCTCAGGAGACATTCCTGGGGACTGGCTCGGCCAGGTGCACGCTGATTATCAGGCAGGGGGCGGGGGTCAGAGGCGGAGGGCGCAGCCCCTGTCTGCAGTGTTGTCTGCAAACTCACTGGCTCCTCATCAGCCTTCTGCCTGCTCGGGTCTTGGAGCCTGAGACCTAAAACCAGAACTGGCGGCCCATCCAGGAGGCCCCGATGGTGCAGAAGGGCTGTGTTCAGTGCCCCCTGCTCCCTCCAGTGACTCACACCCAGTTTCCAAGCAGGGGTGAAGCCTTCCACGGGCCGGACACTATTGAAGATGGGGAATCTCTTCTCCAAGACGGGTGGTGTGTCTCCATCTGCCGGATGAGAACATAGAGGCATTGGGAGAGGCGAGATGACTTGCTGGTTCACCCGGCTGTGAGTGGCAGGGCTGGGACTCACCCTTGGGGCCCACTGACTCCTGAAACTGTGCTGTTTCCACCCTGCCAAGTGGCCTTCATCTCATCCGGGTACCACTGGCTTGAAACCCAGTTTCAGAAGAAAGTCGAGGCGTTCTTTTCTGAGCATCCTCTGAGGGTAGTGGTTGGGCCCCGAGGCGTGGCGGGTGGTGAGATGATTGTGCAGTTGGAGCAACAAGACTTGCCCGGTTGGCTGTGGATGACTGGTGAGTCATTCCACCTCCCCGAGCCTCTGTAAAGGGGGGCTTAGTACACCCACCTCCAGGGCCACTGAGCATGGAGCGCTTCATACGTGCTGGGACTCGCCCTCCCCACTGGCCCCCCCTACCCAACCAGGCCAGGGTCTGGGGCCTCTGACACATGTCTGGCCGGAGCCCCCAGCCCAGGGCAGACAAGGTAGCCCCCCTGCCCCCTCCTCCCTCCTTTTCTGGTGTGGGGTCCTCCAGCACCCGTGACCAGAATACAGCTCTCTCTCTCTGCTTCCTGGGAGGGGCTGGGAGTGGTAGGTGGGTGCTGAGTGGAGGCCACTATGGGAGTTTCGCTTTCACTTCTACCTCGCACCCGTATCCATCCAACAGTCGAGGGCTGGGGTGTGGAAAACCCTCGGGCCCCTCCCTGGGGCACCCGTCCCAGTGCAGGTTGCTCGGTGCCCACTTCCCAGAGGGTGAGTCGGGGGTGGCCCCAGGCGTCTTCTCTTTGCAGAGCACCCCATTCATTCCTTTGTGCAGTCACATGGTGTGTATTTATTGAGTGCCTGCTCAATGCTGGACACTCTTGGGATCCATGCAGCAGTGAGCGCCCCAGGGCAGCCTGGGGCCATGGAAGGCTCTTCCTCACTGTGCGCTGGGCTGGGTCTGAGGGAGGGAGGTGTGGTAGGGAGGGGTGTCCAGGTTGTGGGGCTCTCTTCCATTCTCCCAGAGGGGATCGGGGACCTTGGAGAGAACGGGGGCATATTGGCACGTGTGGTGGTATTTGTGAGTCCCCAGGGGCTGTTGGGTTGGCTCTCATCTCCCAGGGCCCTGGGCATCTTTCTGAGGACCGTTCAGTGCTGTGGGCCTCCTGGGTTCTCTCTGGATGGAGTTTCCTCTTTGTGCCCCAGCCCGGGTTACGAAGGCCCAGAAAGATGCAGAGTGAGCCCCGAGTTTTAGACCCAGTAGATAGGGCAGCTTGGAATCGAACCTTGCCTTGCTGACACTAAAGCATATCTTCTTTAAGATTTTATCCTAGAAGTCCTAGCGCTCAAGCCCTTTGCAAGGGCTCCTTGAACCAAAAAGGAATGCTGGCCATTTCATCAGAGATCTGTTCCTGCCTCCGCGTGGGCAGGTCTGGGCAGGGACGCCTGGATCCTATCAGGAAAGAGTTCTGCTTCTTTCGAAATCAGCCCCCAAGCCCCCCACCCTCACCTTGACCTGCACACAGGCACGTTGCTGCCTGTGCTCATGGGGTTGTGAGTGCTCAGACCTTTGCTACCTGACCCTCTGGGCATCAGAGCCCCTGCTGGTGAGAAATGTACTTATTTTTCTTTTTCCCTTGGAGGTGCTGCTGTGGCTGCTCTGGTGGGGAGGGGACAGTGGGCTCCTTTGCGTGAGGCTGTGGATGTCGTGGCATTGTTTCCAGTGTTATAAGAATAGCTGATCCCTGGAAATGACAGTAGCTCCCCATCCTGGAGCTCCAGTCACTGGCCTGATCCTGTGCTTTAAGGCTGTCATTCCATGTGTGGAAACAGCCTCAGAGAGAGTAACTGACCTCCCAGTGTTTCATAGCTGGTCCCTCCATAGCTGGAGTGTGAGTTGAACAGCACTTCCTGTGAATCCAGAGCCCAGACTTTTGACCATTAGAGTTTATTTTCTTTGTAAGTGATGGCAGAGGATGAGAGGATGGCTTTCCTTTTGTCTGAGCTCTTTTCTAATGACCTGTCCTTAGCAGTTTTTAACTTTTCTCCTTTTCATTTTCAGTTTCATTTGGATGCATGGCTTGTCTGGAATCAGAAAATTTAGGTGCCAGCTCAGGTGATGTTTACTCAGGCTGGGCATCAACTGAGACGCCTTTCAACAGCACTGTCATCCGTCTGTGGATGCTGAGTTTGGGTCTCCCAGTTTGTGATGTGCTCTGTCCAGACAGCATCACTCAGATTCACAGGATCGCCCCATTCCTGCCGCTCAAGCTCCTTCCTTGAAATGCTTTGAGCCCATGTGGATGAGGCCCCATGGCATTGTTATTGTTCAGTTGCTAAATCATGTCCAGCTCTCTGTGACCCAGCTCTCTGTGACCCTGTGGGCTGCAGCACTCGAGGCTTCCATGTCCTTTACCATCTCCCAGATTTGCTCAAACTCATATCCATTGAATCAATGATGCCATCCAACCAGCTCATCCTCTGTCACCTCCTTCTCCTGCCCTCAATCTTTCCCAGCATCAGGATGTTTTCCAGTGAGTCGGCTCTTTGCATCATGTGGCCAAAGTATTGGAACTTCAGCTTCAACATCAGTCCTTCCAATGAGTATTCAGGATTGATTTCCTTTAGGATTGACTGGTTTGATCTCCTTGCTATCCAAGGGACTCTGCAGAGTCTTCTCCAACACCACAATTTGAAAGCATCAGTTCTTAGGTGCTCAGCCTTCTTTATGGTCAAACTCTCACATCTGTACATGACTACTGGAAAAACCATAGCTTTGACTAGATGGACCTTTGTCAGCAAATTGACTTATACTTCCGTTTAAGTTGCCATGCATGTCCCTTTCTGGGGTCACCTTGGGGAACCTTGGTGCTTTTTTTTCACTGAAGCTCGAGGGTTTCAGAAGCACTTTGGAAAGATCCCCAAACCCCTGAAAGGCTCTTGGGAACATTCTTGTTGGAGCCAATCCTTGGCGTCAGAAGTGGGAGATGCTTGTGAAGGAACTTCAAGAACTTGGAGGCAGAGGTACTGGGTTCTCTCTGTGTGACTTTGGGCCAAGCCACTTAACCTCTCTGAGCCTTTCGTTTCTATACCCGAAATGGGAATTTTAGTACCAGCCTGCAGCAGAATACTTTAACATACTGGGTGAGCTGAGGCTGCTTGAATCTTTTTTAGCACAAAGCCTGGCCCTTGATGGGCAAATGGTAAATACCGTTGTTCGTGTTAGAGTCAGCCATTAAAGGTTGATGGACCTTATGTTCGAGCTTATGTGTGAGCAGTCCTCATGTCTGGGAAGAAGATGGGAAGCTGAATTCCAGAAGCCTCTTAGGTGGGGCCGTGCTAGATTGCTTATGATGTCCCAGGGACAGCGTGTATCTTGGTCAGTGATGGGATGTGAATGCTGACACAGCCTTTTACTGCTTGGGTGGCCCCTCCCTGGTTTCTTAAAGGAAATCAACCCTGACTATTCATTGGAAGGACTGATGCTGAAGCTGAAGCTCCAACATTTTGGCCACATGATGTGAAGAGCTGACTTGTTGGAAAAGACCCTGATGCTGGGAAAGATTGAGGGCAGGAGGAGAAGGGGGTGACAGAGGATGAGCTGGTTGGATGGCATCATTGACTCAATGGGCATCAGTTTGAGCAAATCTGGGAGATAGTGGAGGACAGGTTAGCCAGGTGTGCTGTAGTCCATGGGGTCGAAAAGAGTCGGACACGACTTAGTGATTAAAGAAGAATAACAACAACAACTGGGCCTTGATTTCCTCCTTGAGAGGAGTCAGCCTGGTGTCTGTGCACACGAGGGGCTCAGCACACAAGCGTCTCCTTTCCTGTTTGGGCCAGAGACCATCTGTGCCAGAAGCAGGGAGGGCTGCCTCTCACTCTCCTGACCTGTGGTCAGGCTGTCTGTGTCGCCCGGTGATGGAGGGAAACCCCTCCGTTGCTGCTGAGATGCAGAGGTTCACCGTCGTAGAGCAGCAGGTTCCCCATGCCTCGGAGCCAGAAGGGGCCCGTGCAGGTGAGGATTTGCAGCTCAGAGCGCCAGGCCTTGCAGGTTCGAGCACAACGTGCCGGCCCTCACCCTGGAGTCCATGAGCGCGTCTCCTTTGGCCTCCAGGGAACTGCAGATCGAATGCGAGGCCAGAGTATATTCTGTTCTGTTCCGGGTCATGGTTGGCAGGCCCCTCCTTGACCAAGATGAATTCTTTGGTCCACGGATCCAGGTAGTCGGTGTCCTCCTGCCACCATCCCGGTGGTCTTTCCTCCAGCCTTGCCAGGAATGCCAAAGGGGCGAGCTCTTTGAGATGCTCCACTGGGATGGGTGGGGGGTGGGTGGCCATGTGGGACACGGACAGTTCTGAGGGGAGGGCGGAGGATGGGGAACTCCCCCGGGGGTGAGCCCGGGGGACTGGCCAGGTGCCCGCAAGTCTGTCTCCATCGGTGGAGGTCACCACAGGGCAGCTGTATCCTCCAGGCTCTTGTCTCTCCATCAGCCGGCAGACGTGGCGAGTTATTGGGGTGAAGTTAATGGTCTGAGCAGAAAAGCAGCTCTCTGGCTGATTCCTATGAGTCGCAGCAGTGTCTGTGTTTCGGTAGAAGCCTCAGGGCCAACCAGGTTCAGTCATAAAGGGGCTCCTGTAAATGTTAACACCGTGCCGAGGTGGCTTCAGGTCCAGTGGATCCAGGGGCTCTCATGGTGTTTTTAGGACTTGGTCTGTCTCCCCCCCAGTGTCCCTCGTGTGGCTTCGCTCTGAGGCCCAAGTGATGCAAGATGAATCCTCACAGCTGACCTTTATTCTGAGTGCCGACGTCCTCGTGTGGTATCACCTTTGATCTACATTGCACCCCGTGGGGGTGGGGGCTTGGAGTGCCCCTGTTTCCTAATAGAAGGAGCGGAGGCCCCGAGGGGTTAAGGAGCTAGCTCAGAGTCACAGCTAGTGGGTGGTGGGACTGGGGTGAGCTTTGGGGCCTCCCCTCCACCTCGGAAGGGTCAGCCTGGGCCACACCCTCGTCCCTGAAGCAGCAGTGGGGGCCGGGGAGTGCCCCGTTCCTGACCCCATGGTCGGCGTGCGGGCAGGGTGGGCCCACACCGGCAGCCGGGGACTTCCCCGCAGACAGCGGGCTGGCCACTGGGCAGCCGGGGGGGTGCTCCCCGGTTCTGGGCTCCAGGGCCGGCTGGTGGGAGGGTCGGGGCTTTTAGCCTGCCGGAGGGTTTGCAGCCAGATCCAGGGTCAGGGCGCCGTTCCCGAGAGCGGGGTGACGGCCTGCAAGCGGGCCCCTGGCTTCCGCTTTCCCCTCAGATAAACCTGAGCCTGGTTTATCTCCACAGTCGGTCGGACCCAGGCAGATTCTGAGGGTGCTGGGCCCAGGGTCACGCCGGGGCGTCCTGGAGGAAGGGTTTATGTAACTCTTCCTGGAGGGATGGAGTTTGGGGCGTGGGGCGGAGCTGCCTGGAGGCCAGGGCGAGGGCTGATGTCTTCCCTGTTCCGCCCGTCAGCGTCCCGTTGGGAGGAACTGTGGGGTTTTGACACCAAGTATTTGGGGTGAAACAGTCTTGTGTTGTGTAAACACGCTATCGCCCTGTGGCTGTTTGGCCCTGTCCCACGCTCATCGGGGAGCCCGCTGGGTTTCGCCTGTGAATTAGCGGGTGGGTGGGGGTCAGTCCGCCTGCAGAGGATGCGGGAGCCCCCGCCGGCCCCTTCACGTCCCCGGAGGCCTGGCGGGAGGAGTCCACCGGGAAGCAGAGGGGTGACTGGTGACCGGCTGGTGGTCCCACACCCAGGCCCTTCAGTCCCGAGGCCCCCCGGTGAAGGGGCTGGGCCAGAGACGGGGAGAAGGCTCAGGTGCTGGGGGACGGGGTCTGGTTAGGGTCTGGGTTTGGTCCCACATGGTTCCTTTCTCAAAGGACCCTTGAGAAGCCAGCAGCCGCCCTGCTCAGAGCCTTTGTCAGGGCCCGCCAGCCGCTCTTCTTGGCCGTTGCCGAACTCTCATGGGCCGGTGGTTCTTTTTTGGGGCATGGCCTTTGGTGGCAAGTAGATAGCGGTGATGTGGGTGGGAAAACAGTGGAAAGAGGGCTGTCCCGGGCCCTCCCCTTTGCCCTGGCCACCGTGGGCTGCAGCCTGGCCTGACCTTTGTCAGCAGGGCTTTCTGAGGCTGTGTGAGGAGGGAGCGGGGTCAGGAAGCTCAGATCCCATTCATTCTCACCATGAGCTGTGCGGCCTTCACCAGAGTCCCCTTCTGCGAGCCCCCAGCTCAGAGGCTGCGGCGAGCAAATTTGTGACCCAAAGCATCCGGTTTAGCTGGCAGGACCAGTGGCCCGAGCTGTCAGCTCGGCAGGTTTGTTACGCGAGGCAGCGAGGAGGGGTCACTTCAGTTTATCAGCTGATAAAAACAGCACTTGGAAACAAACTAAGCCTGAGAAGGTCAGTCTTCTGCATGAAATTCCGCAGTCTCTCTTGGGCAGGATCGCATCTGACTTGTGAATACCACTAAAACGCTCTTATTACAAAGGAGTAATGAACCTGATCAAAATTTAAACCACACCAAAGAGCTTGCTGTGGAAAGCTGGTCTCCCTTAGACTTCACCCCAGGCCCCCGAGGCAGCCACGTTGCCTTGTTCTCGCCTGTCCTCTGAGACGTGTGTTGTGTCTATACAAGCCCATGTTTATGCGTGCACACACACACGCACAGCCCCTGTTTTTGTTTCTGAAACAGAGATGATCCATTATCCATGCTTTCCTACGCTTAATGTGACTGAAGTGGGGAGGGGAGGAGAGAGACGGTAGAGCTGAAGAATCGTCAGCCATAGGAGACAGAGGGCAAGCTGCAGTTTTACTCACTCCCAACGCTGATGGAACAAGTTTGCATCTTAGAAGATTCGCAACTTGAACGTTTGTCTGTAGGGGACTTACTGTAGCCTCACGTTGGGGGTTAGGGCTTTAACATGAATCTTGTGGGGAACACAAACACCGAGCCAGCTGCACCCCTCCTGGCAGGGGTTGTACAGGGGTACATCCACCTGAGGCTGGGGTCCTGCCCCGTCTGCATACATGTGGCCCATAGTGCAGATGCTACCGGGGAAGGAAGCCGACAGGTGTGCTGGGCCAAGCCCACCAGCTGGCTTCTGAGCCCAGTCCCCGTGCCCAGGGCATGACTGACCTGGGCAGGTGACGGGCCTCCCTTTTCTTATCTGTAAAATGGGTGCGCATCTAATTGGGCAGTTTGGGGGATCAGAGGCGGTGACAGCTGAGTTGATGGAGGTGGTCTTTGACACATAATGGGGGGTCTGATTATAAATAATTTCTTCTCTTCTCCAAATAATTTTTTTTTTTTCTGCTGGTAGATAAATAGAGAGCTGAAAATCATCTCTGACCTCAAAACTGGTCAAAGAAAAGGGGTATCTGATGTGGTCTCTTAAACTGGGAAGGACCTCTCTTGGGTGATAAATCCCCCAGCCCAGCACTCTTGCTGGGGCACATTGAGAGCAGGTGAGGGTCCCCTCGATGGCCCGGCTGAATCTGGGTTTTCTCCCGTGTCTTTCCACAGAGCCCTCCCCCTTCCCAGCCCCACATGCTGCTTGGGAAGGGCTCCCCACCAGCCAGCCCCTCACTCACGCTGAGCCCCAGCTGAAGGAAATGAAAGCATGTCATCTTTTTTTCTTGGAATTTTTGGTCCTCTGTAAAGACCATGTAATATCATGAAAGCAAAATTTGAAGAGACAGATCATTCCTCTACTCCCAACCCAACCATCTCTAGTTCCTTTTTGTATCTAAAGTTGCAGAGTTGAGAACATTGTATGGGTAGCATTTTGATTTTTGCTTTCTGCAGGGCAGCTTTTAGTGTAAACAGATTCCATGTTGCTACAGTCTTTAGAGTGATCTTTAAAAAAATTTTATGAACTTTTATTATGAGCATTTCCAACATATGTAAAAGAATAATAAAATGACCCCCCCATACCAAGTATTAACCATAAGTTATGACTTCTCTTGTTTTATTTATTATTATTTTGGAGAAAAATCTCAGACATATTTCTTATGTAAATAATTCAGTATGATCTTTAAAAGCTAAGGACTTTCATAATCCATATGATAATATATTTATAGTTTCGTTTTCCTTTTCACACATCAAATATCTTAAAAGATGATAAAAGTGTCAGCTCACCACCATCCACTCTACCCCAACCCTGCTAGAAAAAAAGATAGGGACTTAAAACATAATCCCGGTGATGCTATCACACCTGAAAGTAAAGTACAATAGAGGATGATCCTTTTTCATTGCTTCGTGATAGCTCTGTTGGGCGTCTATGCTGTGATATATTGAGTTGTAATCTTATGATTGACTATTTAGATTATTTCCAGTTTTCTTGCTGGTGTAGATAACAATGCGTTGGATATCATTGTGAATACAATTGCCTTCCCAGTTCGTATGTGTAGTTAAGATTTTTATCAATTCCATTACGCGTAAGAATCTTATCAGTTATCATTGAATAATAGACCGTCCCCAGCGTAATCACTGCGCGCCCACTGCACGGTGGGGTGGTGGTTTGGGCCAGGCTCCCTCGTGTGTCTGTGGTCAGCGGCCGGTCATTCAGGGTCTCTGCTCCTGGGGCTTGGCCTCTGGTCAGCCAGGGCGATGGGGGTGACCTGGTCACGTGTGTCTGATCCCCTGGCAGGCTGCCTGGGTGTGCTCTGGGGGGGCAGGGGTCCAAGATAGTGGGCGCTTCCGAGGCCTCTGGAGGCGTGGTCTCTCCACCATGGTCTGTTGACCAAAACAAGGCTCAAGGCCCTGCCAGGTTCAAGGGGTGAGAAAGTGAACTTAACCTCTTTTTTTTTTTTTTGATTGAGGCTGTCACATAAACCTGTTTCTGTGAAATGGTTGCTTCTTAACTTTTGTTGGATGTTGTGCAGAATTTTGAGTTTCTGATGAAAGCCATAGAGCCTATTCTGAAGAAACCACTTTGCATTATGCGCTAATGTATATCCACCAAAATTCAGAGAAGGCCACAGGTTTTCTGAAGCAGAGGTCCTATGGGTCCCCGGTGAAAGCTCCTTGTTCCACACTGTGGCCTAGATTTTCAGGAGCGATGGTATGCAGGTGTCCTTTAGAACATGGTTTCTACAAGTTCATCCCCAGAGAGCAATTCTGTGGTCACGTGAATTTCAGGAGCAGCGAATACGTGGAGATTTAAAGTACACAACAGCGTATGAAAAATCCTGACGTCTTGCCAGAAAGAAACCTTTTGTCTTCGTTTGACTTAACATTTTGCCCTTGACATCAGAGAAGACATTTTAGGAGACACAACGTGGTCCAGTATCCACTCTGTGACTCATTAGCTGTGTGACTTTCGACAGAGAGCTTAACGGTGTGACCCTTGGCTTTCTCATCTGTGAAATGGGGACAGTGATAGGAATGCCACTCCATTGGCCTGGTCAGAGCAGCAGAGTCCTTGCAAAGGATGCGGATACCGGGAGAGGTCATGGACTGGGAACCCTTGTGCAGATGAGTGTATGATCTGGCCTTAGCATCAACCAGGCAGGCTGTGGACCCTTCTTTAGGACCCAGGAGGTCCCAGCTGTGCTCTGCTTGGCGGGGTGAGGGGTGGCAGAGTCATGCCTTAGCTTGGGGGCCCTCAGGGTGCTCAGTCTGGAGCGGACTCCCTAAGGAATGAAAGTCTATCCTTCATCCATCCTTTATGAGTGCCCACTTTATGTCCAGCTCAAGCCAGGCGTTCTGAAGCCTGGTCCTCTGGGAACGCAGCGTCCGTGTAAGGAGAGGAGGCTGGTGTGGCTGGCTGACCCGGGGAGCCCTGCAGGCAGGACTGCGGGGTGTGGGTCGGGGGAGTCTGGGCCCCTTTCAGAGCCTGGTGTTACCTGTGGCAGCCCCGCCCCCCACCTGATGAGCTTCACTTTTCTCAGCTGGAAAAAGACAAGGGTAGAGCAGAGAAGCCCCAAGTTCTTGACCGGTCCACCGGGGCGCGCCCTCGGGGTGTCCCAGGGGAAGCCAGAGTGAATCAGGCTATAGCTCTTGCCACCCCCACCCCGGCCCCCGCACTGCTGGGGGCCGGTCATTTCCGGAGTGCTTCCAGGCCACGTTTCCTGTTGTCGGTCTGCTTCTGTGTATATTCCCCAGGACAGCTCCTGCGGTCCCCACCTCCCCGCCCGCAAGTCAAGTGTTCGAGAGTGTGTGAATCCTTCTGTGGCCAGGGTGGACAGGACCCCATCCGTTGAGCTCTGGTCTATGGGGGGAGGCCTGTGTGGGTAACAGATATATCAACCAGTGAGTTAAAGGGGGTAAGTCCAGGGGGAACAGGAAATGAAGTGAGAGCAGGGACGCAAAGGGGTCTGGGGACTGTCCCCAGAGTGGTCAGAGAGGGCCTTTCTAAAAGAGAGACTCCTCCTGTGACGTGACTGATCAGAGAGGAGTTACAATAGCTGCAGTGAGGCCGGAGCATCTCAGGCCGGGGGAGAAGCAAGTGCAAAGGCCCTGGGGTGCCTCAGGGCAGCGGGGAGGAGGGCTGGCCAGAGCCAGGTTTGTGTCATGTGAGGGAGGGAATGATAGGGAGGGAGGTGGGGGCCACATTCTTCAGGGCTGCTCAGGCCATGCACGGGGTGCAGTTTGACTTTTATTTATGTGAGAGGGAAGGCGCCCATCAAATCACCCCACAAAATAGTCCTTGAACATCGACGACCCCTTTAAAAGCTTTGGCAAGTGTTCCGAGCTCCAGGCCAAGGTGTTGAGGCTGAAGTGCACATCATCCTTGAGGATGTTAAATGTCAGCAGCAAAGCATCGCTCCCAGCGTCCCTGGGCTACGCTCAGTCCTCACATGGGTGACGGCGTGCGTGTGTGACTGTGTCCTGGAGCAGGCTCTCCTCCTGGCTGGGTGTTCCCAGGGACCCCCCTGTGTGCTTGGGGGCAGCCTGGTCTCCTCTCCCTCCAACTAAATAACAAAACGCCCACAGTAGGCTCTGGGAAGCAGGGACCTCGATTTCAAGCTGCTTCTTGCACTGTCCAGTTCTGTAATTTGGAGCATGTTGTTGAGCTTCTCTGAGCCTCAATTTCTCCATCTGTTGGATAAGCAGAGCACTTTTTAACCTTCACGGCTGGTGTGTCAGTTGAAGTAATGGGTGTAAAGCCCCGTTGTTCACTGCCGGGCACATTTATTTATTTATAAGTATCAGTAATACCCCATCACAGGTCCTTAACAAACAGGAGGTAGATGGTATTATTGTGGGGGTGGGGTTAACAGGTGGTGCTGTGGGTCTGGGTC
Organism: Muntiacus reevesi; assembly: GCF_963930625.1. NCBI lineage: Eukaryota > Metazoa > Chordata > Mammalia > Artiodactyla > Cervidae > Muntiacus > Muntiacus reevesi. The sequence continues at coordinate 54,321,430 of NC_089263.1, read as the reverse complement.
AGAGCCCATACTCAGAGCTGGGAGCACCGGAGCTCACTTGGGTGGGGCAGATGGGAGCATTGAAGGGTTAGACTAGTCATGTTCAAGTTTGGAACGGTGGTGGTAGTGGGGGATAGCTTTCTCCATCTAGGAAGACCAGGAAGGCTTCACCCTGCAGGTGACCTTTGAGGGCCGGGGCAAGCTCAGTGGACAGATGAGAGTGGACTTAAGGAAGTCAGGTAGGGAGCTGGCATGTGGGAAGGTGTGATGCTCTAAGATCAAGGGTTCTCACACAGGGCCTCAGGACGTGTCGGGGTGGGGATAGAGGGGGGCTGCAGGGAGCCCTTGGAAGCTGGGCTGAGCATCTGGAGCGCACTGAGATGGGGTGCAGGAGAGGGAGCAGCCCTGATTCTCCTCTCTCTGAGTGGCAGGTATGGATGGCAGTACAGGCGTACAGGCTGGACCCTGGAGGTGCCCCCTCACCCGCGGAGTCTGGCTGCCCCTCTGGGAGGTCACCGCACATCTCTGAGCTTCACTCGGGGTTGGTGAGAGCCCCCCACTTGCGGGGCCAGCAGGAGGATGAGAGGCTCATGGATGGTACTCAGCACACGGCAGGCTCTTGATGATGAAACGGTGGCTTTTAAAGGCAGTCCTTGAAGCCGACCCTGTCTGACAGCCTCTTGTTGGTTTACGGGAGGGGTGGTGCGCGGGGTGGAGGGACGTCCCCCTCAGCCTCCTGAGCTGTAGGCACGGAGCTGATGCAGCCCTGCTGCATGTTTCCTTTCTTTCTTGTTCTCAGCGGCTGCAGGGCAGCTCCCTTCCTCTGTCTGCCTCAGCCCCTTGCCTGGCAGCCCCCCATCCCCCACCCCCACCCACCGGGCAGTGGAGGGATGAGGGGCCCCCCCAGGCCCTTAGACAAGAAACAAGGAGGCCCTCGCTGAGGTTAAGTGGCCTCTGTCCCAATGTGAGAGCTGGGTGATCCCCCCAGACCCTCCCCCTGGGAGGGATGAAGCGAGGACATGGATTCTGGACGGAGCGTCCTAGGAACCCAGTGCAGTCCAGTCCATCCGGACTTGGCATTTGGGGTGCGCTTGAGTTGAGGCCGGCTGCCTCAGGACCCGGTGAGCCTCCTGTGGCAGTTTGGGCTTGTCCTGAGGATCTAGGAGCCCCAACAGGCGTGTGAGCTGGGCAGGTGGAGGCCAGCTCGCCTGGAGGACATGCAGGGAAGTGTCATTTTTTTATCTTCAGAGAATATAAATGTATGGAAATAGACAGTACAGTCACAATTCAAATCAAGAGGCAAGTGAAAAGGTCTGGTCCTAGCCGTGCCCTTTCAGCCCTAGCTTGTCTCTTGGAATTGTTCCTAGTGTTTTGTTTCCAGGATATTTCAGCAAACGCAAGCAAACACGTATGCATACCTATATCCATATTTACATTTGTGTACTTGGACTGAAAGGAGGTCAAACCGGTCAGTCCTAAAGGAAATCAACCCTGAATATTCATCGGAAGGACTGATGCTGAAGCTGAAGCTCCAGTATGTTGGCCACCTGATGCGAAGAGCCGACTCATTGGAAAAGACCCTGGGAGAGGTTGAGGGCAAGAGAAGAGGGTGGCAGAGGATGAGATGGATAGATAGCATCACTGACTCAATGGACAAGAGCTTGAGCAAACTCTGGGAGATAGAGGAGGACAGGAAAGCCTGTTGTGCTGTAGTCCATGGGGTCACAAAGAGCTGGACACGACTTAACAATTGAAAAGTCTTTTTTTTTTTTCTAGTATATATGCTGCCAAAGCGAGCACGACAATTGAAAAATACACCCGTACATATTTATTTATTAGAAAGTCTTGTTGTTTTGACCCAACCCCATGTCCAGGCAGATCGAAATCCTTGTTCTCAGATTCTGTGGCTCAGGGTTCCTCAGCCTTGGCGCGGTTGACATTTCAGGCCAGATCCTCTGCTTGTTAGGGGCTGTCCGGTGCGTCGTGGGATGTAGTGGTGTTCTTGGCCTCCACCCACTGGCTGCTACCCCTTCCCCCATTACGACAACCAGAGATGTCTGCAGGCGTGGGCACGTGTCCCCCGGGGACAAAATCGCTTCCAGTGAGAACCACCGCTAGGCTGGCTTTGTGGCCACCCGGCCTCCAGGTGTGGGTCTGGCCTGCCCCAGTGGCTCCTCTGGGGGCTCCCTGGCCTCACACACACCGTCGAGGCCCACGTGGGGGTCATGGCTCTCCTGTTCCCTTGATGGAGACCCTGAACCTGTCCCTTTATGCTTCTGCAGACCTCGATTTTCTCATCTTTGAAATGGGGCTGACACAGCCTTTCCCTTCCTTGGGTGCCAGTGCATACTGGGGAGGCCAGGGTGTGATGCCCCTGCCCCCCGGCGCCGGGCTCATCCTGGGTGAGACCTCTGTGTGGCCTCAAGTCCCTCTCAGTTCCGGGCCTAGGTTCTCGTGTATAAAATGGGAAGGCTCCTCAGAGGCAGAGGGCCCAGGGCTAGAAGGACCCTGAGGGGAGAGGGGAACAGTGGGGGTCAGCCCTTCCATCAGAGGCTGCGGTGTTTTAAAACCCTGAGTCCCCGAGAGGGTCGTGGGCTGAGGATGGGGAGGGCCGGGCTGCAGGCTGAGGTCACTGTGCACACAGGCCTGGCAGCTATGCCAGGAGGGCACGCTGAGAAGCTCTGAGTGGCCCCTTCTCCGCCGCAGTCTCCCAAGCCCAGCTGAGCCCCCAGGGGACCAAGAGCGTGGAGTTCGGACCCAGGCCGAGCTGGGTGTGCATCCCTGCTCCTCTCCCACTAGCTGGATGGCTCGTGTAGCCTTTCTGAGGTCAGGTTCCACGTCTGTAGAGCCAGCAGCGCTGTTCTGAGGCTTAATGGGAGGCGGATACCTGTTGACTGGCTGCCTGGTTGTCATTCAGTCCCCAGCATGCTGTGGGTTACACTCCATCATCATGCCCGATTTACAGATGGGAAAACTGAGGCACAGAGTACAACACCTGGCTGTAGGAGGCATACAGAGACTGAAGCCGTCCTTGTTATTGTGAACTGGCTCGTCCTGGGATTTGAGTCTGAACACCAAAGACTAAAGACAGAGAAAGACGAAAGATGTGCCTCTGGCTTTCTTGGGAAAGGCCCTGAGCCAGCTGCGGAGGGGAGCCAGGCTGGTTCTGGGCTGGGTTTCCTGGGCTGGTGCTTCCCCTGGGCAGCTCCGGGCCCTTCTCGGGGAGCTGCTTCGCCCTGGTGCCCTGGTTGGCTTTGTTATTTTTTGCCTGCAGGGGCCTGCATGATCTGTGCCAGCGATAAAACATTCCTCGGTTGACGCTATAATCACACTGCAAGGGACACTTGAAATTACATTCGCATTTGGGAAGCTAATTTTAAAGAGCGTTTTTCCTTCATAATTATATGCAATCAGCCAGCCAGTGTTGATGGGGGTTCTCTTTTTCCCTCAGCCAAGAGACCATCTGCGATTCTCTTCCTGGCCCCTCCTTCTATCATGCAGTCGCCTACCTCCCTGGGAGGGGGACCCCCAGCCCTTGGCTGCCTGGAGACCCAGATGAAACCTTTCTTTGGTGACCGATGGGAGAGAAATGGAGGCTGCTGCAGACTCTGGGCTGGGTAGCTGGATGGGTGGCCATGTTTGCTTCCAAGATTGAGGCCCAGGTTGTCGGAGAAGGTGATAGAATATGATGCTTTGGTTTGGATATTGTAGGAGCCAGGGTTCTCGTGGATGCAAGTGACAGGAAAACCCAATTGCGACGAGCTTAACCAAAGCGAAGATGTCTTGGACCAGGGAAACACATGGCACAGAAGCAGGCCCTCAGGGCCCCAGATATGCCTCCTGCCCTTCTCGCTCCTCACCCATGATCAACCTCCATGATCTTTGCTGAGTTCTTTAGCTGCTCTAAATTCCTTGCAACCTCAGGACCTTTGCATGTGCTTTCCCTGCTGCCTCACAGGCTTCCTACCCCCCACGTCTGGCTGCTCCTTGGCCTTTTGACCTCAACATAGTCCCCCCTTCTCTGTCAGTCCCTGGAGCCTTCCTTTCAGAATATGTCATACCTCATTGTATTTGATTCTGCGGTTTTCTTGTTCACCCTCCCTTCTGTGCTGGAAGCTCCTTGAAGACAGGAGCCATTTCTGTTGTCCTCACTGTGATGTGTCCAGCATGCTGGGCACACAGTACGGGCTCAAGAAACAGGCATGAAGTAAACGAATGAGTAAAAGGCGGCCTCGGATGGAAAGGTGGTTCTTGAGAAAGCAACCATCGGGAGGAATTTAGTTTAAGAAAAATCTTGGCTAAGAAGAGGCTTCGTCCCCCCACCTCCTGCAGCTTGGACCCGTTCTTTTCTATCTTGAGTTCTTACCCTGCAAATTAAGGTCGTCCCTGGAGAATCGTCCAGCGGGTTAACATCCTGAGTCAGGGAGGTAGGGGCCCCCCCTGCCACCCCAAGCCTCCCCGCCAGGGTTGGAGCAGGGTGGGTTGTGCGCATGGTCCTTAGTTCCGGGGGCACCCAGGTCAGGAGAAGCCACGGTGTACTGGCCCTTCCAGTCGGGGTTTGACTCTGCAGGCTCCTTGGCCACCTTCCTCATGGGCTGCCCTCTGAGGGGGGCCATGCGAGGCAAGAGGCTTCCGCTGCTGTGGATGGTGGGCAAGGGGTGGGGTGTTCACACGAGGGGGCCTGCAGCGAGGGCAGGTGGGGGGGAGGGCACAGAGCCAGCTGTGCTGGGAGCAGATGGGGTGGTGAGGAGTGGGCACCTGCTGCGGAGGTCTTGAATGCTGGGGGGGCAGGGATGAGGCAGCCTAGGTGTAGAGGGTCGCAGGCCAGACCCCTGGGGGGTGGGCAGGGTCGGCGGGTCGTGGCCGGTGGTCCTGGTGGCCCTCAGGACCGAGGCCTGTGTCTGGGGTCGGGAGGCTGCCCTTTGCCGACCCAGAAGCCTTCTTCCCCTCTGGCCAGATGGGGCTTCCTCTTTTCGGTGTTTTTACTTCTGCCCGGGCCCAGCTCCCCTTAGCCTCGGGTTGGCCGCTGCCGTGACACTCTGCGTGGGGCTGACTGAGGGATTTCTCTGGCTGTTTGGGGCCTGTTGCTATGGTTGCCAGCTGCAGCGCCTGGCTGGGTGGGATGCCGGGCAGGAAGGAGGTGTGGTTCGTGCCTGCCGTCTGGGAGGAGGCTCTGGGGCTTCAGCTTTCAGTGCTGGGGTCCTCTGAGGCCCCAGGCCTGTCCTCTCCTCCCTGGGAGGCCCAGAGGACCGATTGCTTCTTCTCACTGGGGGTCAGAAATGCTTAGAGATGGGGAAGCCCTCCTGAGACGTTAGCCCATCCCCTCCCCCGTAACCTGTCTCCCTTTCATGACTCTGGCATCCGGCCTCTGCTCGAATCTCTCCCACCCCTGGGCAGTCACCACCTCCCTACCTGCCTGGACAGCCTTCCTTGGGGAGCTGGCCGCCCCTTCTACAGCAGAGCCTAAACCAGCTTCCTTCCGCTTGGGAAGTGTGGCTTTGAGCTGACCTGTGGTTAGAAGGAGGCGTCAAGGGGAAAGCAGGCCTCCCCTTGCTCCTGGGCCTCGGGGGACCCAGGCATGTTGGGTCGCCACTGCGCAGAGGTCTCGGGATGCCTGTGGCCAGTCACGGCTCCCCAGGAAGCCCCTTCTGGGCTGTTGACCCGTGGGCCTCTCAGGGGAGATGGCACTCCCTCCTCCAGCCTCTTGGGGGTCAGGGGTCTATGGAGGGACTGCAGCTCAGATTTGGGGCAGTGGCTGGGCGGTGGGGGGCAGTTGAGAGGCAGGTCTGTCCAGAACAAGTCCTCCCCCGGAAATCCCAGCAGCTTCACCCCCGACAGACCCGGCTGGACCCCACCCTCATAGGTCACTGGACGGGTATGGTCTTTGCTGACAGACCAGACTTGAGACTGTGGTTCCGCTGTGGCTGATTTCCTATGGGTCTTTGGGTGAGTTCCTTTTCTTTCTTTCTTTTTAATACATATGTATTTTTTTCATCTTTATTGAGGTATAGTTGACAAATAAAATTCTAATATATTTAAAAAAAGGCAATATGACCTGAAAAAAAAAAAAAAAAAAACCCCAACAAAACCCAGAGTAGAATTTGTGATATATTTGAAGTCTCTGGTGTGATGATTCAGCGTGTGTGCACACTGCAAGGATTGATCGGGTCTGTTCCTCACATATTTATTTACTCCCCCTCTTCCTTTCCTGGGTGAAAGCGATTAAATGCTACTCTCGGCAGGTTTCAGTCATAGAGTACAGTGCTGTCAACTGCTGTCACCGTATTATTCATTAGATCCTCAGGCCGTTTTCTTTTAACTGACACTTTGTCTCTTTTACCAACCTTGCCCCATTTGCCTCATCCTGCCAGCCCCTGGCAAGCATTTTTCTATTCTCTGTTTCTTTGAGTTTGATTTTTTTTTTTCCAAGTTTCCACTCAAAAGTGATACTATGCAGTAATTGTCTCTCTCTCTCTCTGACGTTTTTTTCACTTAGCATAATGTTTTGGGTGAGTTTCTTGACCCTTTTAAATGTCTGCGCTTGAAAAAACAGGAGAGTCATACCCCCTCATGCAGCCTTTGAAAGTTACGCTCAGTGGCCGTTGTTGGGCATCTCTTAGGCCCCTCCTGGCCCCCACCTCTTCCCCTGCCTCTCCCCCACCCCCCATTTCCCCCGAGTGGGGAGTGAGGGGCTCTGGATTTACTCATGTGGCCAGTCCTTTGCGTTGTGTCCAACCCCTTGGAGCCTTCCCTGAAATCTGAGATTCTCGGAGGCCCCAGATGAAGCCCCTGCCTCTTTCTAGAGTTGGGTGATCAGGTCATCTGAAGGGGTCAAGGGGCAGGACCTGGTACCCCTGGGGCCTGTAAATGTGGGCTGGGCAGGCCCCTGCTGGCTCGGGTGTGCCTGGGTGCTAGGCTCCGGTTCCAGCGCTGTCTGCCGAGGCATTTCTTGGCAGCTTGGAGCTGTGGCCTTCAGTGAAGCCAGGTGACCTTGGAGTTGGGGGTAGGAAAGCCTCGGTGATTTGAGCACCTCTTAGGCCTAGAGGTGAACCCCAGGGTCAGGAATGTCATCCCTTCCCCCAGTTTGTACAGCTAAGACTTCCAGGCTGGGGGCTTGAGGTCTCTGACACCCAGGGCCTGGGCCTTTTTCCCATCAAGAACCCCTGTATCGGTGTTTGGTTATACCCAGTGCCCCCTTTAGAGTCCTGTGGGCAGCATAGGGGCTAAGCTCCAGTTTCCCCTTTGGTGACTGTCGAGGCCCTCAGTGAACCTCTGGACAAATCTCAATTTGCCACAGCCCACAGATGGAGACTTTGAGGGGGTGTCTGAGATGCAGGGGATGGCAGAGCTGCAAGAGCCTTGATGTTGGGATAGACAGAGTAATGACTTGCTACCTCCAGGTGTCCTCAGAACCTGTGAATATGGTCCCTTATGTTGCAGAGGGACTTTGAGATGGGAGAGAATCCTGGATTATGTGGGAGGGCCCAGTGTAATCTCACGGGTCCTTATAAGAGGAGGGTCAGAGGGAGATGTGACAATGAAAGCAGAGGTCAGAATGATATGGCCACAAGCCAAGGAATGCAGACAGCCTCTAGAATCTGGAAACCCCAAAGGCGTGATTTCTCCCCAAGCCTCAGGAAGGAACATGGCTCAGCTGCTGACCCATTTTAGACGCCTGACCTCTAGAGCTGCAAGAGAACACACTTGTGTTGTTTTCAGTGGTACTTTGTTGTAATTTGTTACAACAGTAATGGGAAATGAATACAGTGTTCCAATGCACTGCCTTTTCCGGAACCTCCTGTTGGGAGGGACTGGGTCAAGGTCAGAGCCAGGCTCTGACTCCCTGCCCTTAGTCACAGACCCCTGGATAAGGTTGGTGTTTGATTCCCAGGGCCTGGTTTCCCACTCCCCATCCTGCAAGTAGTTAGAGGTTGGGAAGGAGTTTGATTCAGGTGCTGTGGTTTAAGTTTTCAGTGGTTGGGGGTGGGGCCAGCCTCACCTTTGCTTTGATGTGAGAGCAGCCTTGGTGCTTGTGGCAGAGGGGCCCAGGGAACCCAGTGCTCAGAGGCCCTGGCGTTGCCCGTGCTGGTTCTTTGGGGCCGCCCCCCTGTTTGCGCCTGGAGCTCAGTTCAAGCGGCAGTCTTCAGAAACCTTCCCGTCACTGCCGTCCCCCAGAGGCTTGCTCTGTTCAAGGGCCCTGTGGCTCCCAGCCTCTCTAGGCAGGGCTCGTGGCTTGCGGGGGACCTCTGTTCCCAGGCCAGCCCAGAGCTGGGTGGAGAAGGTCAGCAAATGTTTAATGACCGGGAACTCTGCGCTCCTGTGCTTGAAGGCACAGGGCACAGATACCTCCCCGTCCTCCCCACCCCCCCCCCCCCCCCCCCAGCCACAGAAGGTGGCTCCGAGAACCCTTCTCTTGGTCTTGGATTCCAGCCCGCAGACCTGGAGGGAGCTTTCAGTGGTAAGGGAATACTCGCAGCAGGATCTGGGTAGATGGAGATACTTAATCTGCTGTGGAATGCAGCCTTTAAAAGAGTGTCGGCATCCCAGAAGCAGGTCTGGCACAAGCTTGTGCAGTTATTTTGAGCGTGTGTGGTACCTTGAGGAGAGTTGCTGAAAACAATCCAGACCTTGGACAGGCTTCTCCCTCCCCCAGTGGGTCCAAAGGACAGAAATATGACGCAGGGATTCCTGCCTCCCTTCCTGCTGGAGCTTACCTTGATCACTGGGCTGATGTTAAAATGACTTTGCGTTCTTGGAAATAAGAAACTGCTCAGAAGATAACCGACTGAGTCATTATTAGCCCCAAGGCAAGTGACTGAGGCCCAGAGCTGGGGGTGGCGGAAGGCGCTGGAACCAACCCTTCCTGATGCCCCTGTGGGTCTCCTGTTCCTGGTAACACCCTCCTGCCTGCAATTTAGGGCCCCTCCCTGATTGTGAGAAGGAAAAATTATAGCACCCGCGTGCAAGGGAGTAGTCAAAGATCTGAAAAGAATTTCAAGTAGAGGATTTTTATACTGAAAAGTGGAGGTGTGTCAAGCGCCATTATGGAATTTCAACATTTGTTTTCAGATGAAAAGTCAGGGCCGTTTCCAATCTGAAGCAATGACAGTTCAGAGGCAGCGGGGCACATTCTTGGGTCTTCTCCGCCCCTGCCTCAGTTTCCCGACCCTGCAAGTTGAGGAGTGGGCTTTTAGAGCGTCTTGGCCTCCGTACTGTCGCTTGTGTCTCCGTAGCAGAGGCCTTTGGGCCCGGGCGGTTCTGCTTTCTTCCTGGAGGTGCAGGACAGTGAGTCACTAACCCTGCCTCTTGCCCACATCCTGGGTTCATGAGGAAAAGCCACTTCTGGGGATCCCGTGGGCTTGTTCTAGGTCTGAAAGAGTATGCTGACTCATGCCTCTGTGAGGACCCTCTGGCCCGCCCGCCTTCTCCAGGTGGGACACCTCTATAGGGAAGGGCTTCAGTTACTGGAGCAGCTGACTGTCCAGTCTTGACAAGGGTTTTACACTTCCCCTTACCATTCCCCCCCCACCCCACCCCCCGCCACTGCCCCCCAAGCAAAAAGACATATGCTAGCTTTCAGTTTATCTGGTTCTTTCTTGGAGCTGTCCAAACAATTCCAATGTTTGTCCTGGCTGAAAAATTCTCTTCGTTTGTTGCCTTTGTATTGGGCCATTTCAGTTTCTGGCGCTGCTAAGAGAAGGGAAATCCAAATTATGAAACCATCGGTGAGTGAACCAGGCTGCAGCCTCGGAAGCAGACAGGCAGGGGTGCCCAGGGATGGAGTGGAGGCTGGTACCCTCATTCGGGAAGTGCTTGTGAGCACCAGTCACGGCCCCAGGCTGAGCACAGGGCGGCCTTACGTGTCCATGGCCTTGTGGCCAAGAGGCCGTCGTTTCTGTCCAGGGAAGGGGCCGGGAACAGCCTTTCAGCGTGTGTGATGTTTGAGCTGCTCCTGATGGACGAGCAGGAGTTTGCCCAAGGACAGGCGTTTCACAGCAGGACAGCTTGTGCAGACTCAGAGGTAGGTCAGGTCTGGGTGTTTTTACAGCTATAGGGTCTCCCTTGGGAGAGTTTGATGAAAGGAGGGGCTTGCGCTACTCCCCCAGCCCTTGTGTACGCCACCTCCAAATGCCTGTGCTAGGAATCTGGGGTGCAGACAGAGGACACAGGCCCTATTTCCTCAAGGAGCGTTTGTCCGTCAGGATGGGCCTGGCTAGGCTGCAGTAACAAGCCTCTGGAGAGGTTGGCGACAACAGGTTTAATTATAACTCATTCAGAGCCCACTCTGGGCCCGAGTGACTCTCCAGGGCGGGGGGCCTCCCTGGCGGCGCTCAGCGCTAGTCCTCTGCATCTCGGAGTCTCATATTCTCAGCACCGTGACCAGATGGTTCTGATTCAGGGGCTGTCCTGTGCGTTGTAAGGCCTCTGCCTTCTACATGCCAGGCGCACTTGCCCAGTGTGACAATCAAAAATGCTTCAGGTGTTGCTAAACGTCCCCTGGAGGGCAAAATTGCCCTGGTTGAGAACCACTCCTAAGCTGAAAGTCTTCTTAATAAAAAGTCTTAAAAAAAAGTCTCCCCCCCCCCTCCCAGTTCCCAGCCTCTCTTCACAGCCACCCAGCCAGGTTTCCCTCCAAGAGTGGATCTGGGATGGCTTTGGGGGCCGTCTGAGCCCCCATGCTCCCACAGTTTCTGAGCAATAGGAGGACAGGCTGGGCAGCCGACCACCAGCCATCAAATGGTTCTGTTTGGGAGTGACATGGGTCACTTCGGTGCGTATTTCTTTGGCCAGAGCGAGCCACGTGACTGTGTCTAGCCTGGTGAGTGCGTGTGTGTGTGTCTGTGTGTGTCCAGGGGAGTGCCCAGAGGAGAACTGTCATACTGGTGGACACCATTCATGTCCACCTTGCTAGCTCTTAGCCTAGTAGGGGTCGGTGGCCCCGAGCCAGGCAGCCTCCATGTCAGTGCACCTTGCTGGGGCGTGGGGGCTCCGAGGAGGGTGGGAGCCCAGGAGGGACGCTCAGGAGCTGACCTGGGCCTTGCTTTAGGTGGTGATGCTGGCGTGGCATTCGGGGCCGTGGGACCAGAGTGTCCCTCCGTGTACGGCTGACAGAGGAGGCCCGGCCGCCCATTCAGGGAGCCCCAAGTCCTCAGGAGACATTTTGAGGGCCCTGCCATCTGCTGGCCGGGGAGAGATGGGGGTGTGGGCGGTTTGCCTGCCAGCCTCATAGTGCTCAAGGCCGTGTCATGCGGGGCTCCTGAAATCTGGTAATTACCGAGCTGGCTGGGATGCGAGTGATGCCTGGCTTCACACTTAGATAATTACACACTTCCTGTCTCCAAGTGGATCTTAGCTCTGGTGCAGGTGCAGGTCCTTTCTCCATGCCCACTGGGGGTGGTGGGGGAAGCCCCTGTTTCCGGGTCGATTCCCTCTGCTGTGAGATCGCTGCCAGGCGGCCTGACCGGCCTCCCTCCACAGCGGGCTTCTCCAGCCTCTGCCATGGCTGGGTGGGGAGGCCAGTGGCCATGGTCATGCCCGTTGTGAGAAAGCATTTCTTGATGAACCCGAGGGGCCCCCTTTTTGGCAACTTCGCTCTTCTTCGGCCACTGCTCTGTTCTCTCAGAGCTTCTGGAGTTCTCCCAGCTATCACAGGACTTTTCTTGCCTTATGGGGCAGAGGGCACCTCTGACAGGGCGTCATCCCGTCTCCCTTGCTGATTTTTCTCCCTTGCTTCTGCTTTACTCGCCTGCAGCGCTGGGTCTTGTACCTGCCCTGGAAAGGTCTGGAAGGATTTGAAATTCCCCAAGGGTATGCTTCCCTTGGATGTCTGGGGATGGAGGTCCCTTTTGCAAAGCAGATTCTCCCTTCATCGGATAGCCAGCTTTTGGAAAAGCAAGTTTATGAGTGGTGAGGTAGGCCTTTGTCCAAAAGTTATGAATCCAATATTTATCAAGGAAATGACAGTTTTAGAGCTGGGATTTTCTCGAGGCACAGGTTTTAGGTAAAACTCTTCTATTGTTTAACTTTTACTGTTACTTTTTTCTATAGTATTCATGGTATCTATGCTCCTTGTCGAAAACTTAGAAACTACCAGAAAATAAATAGAATAAATAAATAAATAAAAGAAAAAGAAGCACACATCACTTTACCACTGCGTGTATGCATGCCAAGTCGCTTCGGTCGTGTCCGACTTTTTGTGACCCTATAGAGTATAGTCCGCCAGGCTTCTCTGTCTGTGGGATTCTCCAGACAAGAATACTGGAGTGTGTTTTCATGCCCTCCTCCAGGGGGTCTTCCCCACCCAGGGATCGAACCTGTGTTTCTTACATTTCCTGCTTTGGCAGGCTGGTTCTTTACAGCTCGCGCCACCTTAACGTTGCACTTCCCTCCATATCTGTTTCTCAGATACCCAAGTAGGTAAGTGGGCTTAAACATCTGGTTAACTGGATGCTCTGATGCCTGCCAGGCCCTGGAGAGGGTGACATGGCAGCTCCCCTTTGAATAGCACTGGGAAGCTTTTCTAGATAAATCCTGGGCTCCTCTATTCCACTTCATCAACTGGTTGATTGACCCATGTCTACATCAGGCATCTTTATGCCAGACCCTGGAATGCTGGCAACTGTTTTGTGTTGCTTTTTAATTGAAACAGTACATTTCTCTAGTTTGGGGGCATGCCTTAGAGGCACATGGCACAAAACTCAAGAAATGCATGAGGCTGCACAGTGAGAAGGAGGTCTCCTCCCCCTTACCTCTCAGACACCTTTGTCGTTGCTCATGACCAGAGACCTGGCCATAACTGTTTTCTGGTTGTTCCTTCAGATTCGTTCCGCATGGACACAAGCACGCCTTTTGGTCCAGGATGTTGTTCTGAACCCAGGTCACCATGTGCGGCCCACAGGGTTTTCCGATAGCAGTATCTTGGAGAGAATGCAGGCCTTGCGGGGCCTGGAGCACTTCCTCGTTCTTTTAATCTGCTGCATAGTATTCCTTTGACCACATGCCATTTGTTAGTGGCTTCTCTTGGGGGGTTTAGGTGCTACAGGCTTTTGCTCTCTTGGGCAGTGTGGCAGTTAGCATTTACAGCCCAAAACACTTTGCTTGTCCGAGTATGTCTGTGGGGCGGGGTCGTGGAGCTGGGGTTTTCAGGAGCAGTTTCCTCAGTTGACGGCAGGTTTGGTTTGTCTTCCCTTCTCCCACTCCCGTCTCCCTCCCTCCTTTGCCCCCTCTTCCCGCTTCTCCTTTGGTGTCACAATTTAATTTCTGAACTTTCTAGTTAGGACCAGATTTCAGAAGCCTGTTGCTTGGGAAACGGGGCTGTTTATACCTTTGTTCTGCAGAAATTCCAGGTGCAGAAGTCTGAACCCCGGCAGGCTTAGACCTTGTTCTCCCAAGGGCGAGGCATCCCACCCTCGGGACATGGTTTTCTGCTTGCCTCTTTAGGCACCCCCCGCCGTTACACCGAGGCCCTGGGGCACAGAGATGAAGCTTGCCCTCTTGGTGCCTCTGAACTAGCTGTGCCATGACCGAGTGGCTGGTGGGGAGCCTGGCTGCTCTCTGGAGGCCGCTGGGTCTCAGCTTGCCAGTCAGAGTAATGGGCGATCACTGTGGAAGGCGATGTGAGCGCTCAGTGGGCCTTCCATCCCCACACCGTGAGCGTGTCTGGTGTACGTGTGGCTGGGTGCATGTGGAAAGGGGAGCTGAGCCCCCTCTTTTCTGCCAGAAGCGCCATTTATCCTGTTTCTGACACTTTGAGCTGCAGAGAAACTGTGCCAGCTCCTGGGAGCTCAACCCCACTTGAGGCTTTCAGTCTGTCCTCAAGACCACTTTTTTTTTTTGTTGTTTGTTTCTTTTATTTTATGTGTTCCATCTGTTTTCAAAGTTGGAGTCCTGTTTGTTTTTTAGAACGGGGGAGGAGGGTGGGAACCGTCTGGGCCGTGTGATGTGGACGGATCGGAAGTGACCGCAGCAGCTGGCTTCCTAAGGACATGAGAGCCGCATGCCGGGGTAGTCTGGATGCGGAGAGAATTCCCTCGGAGGGAGAAGCCAGGCCGGGCCGGTGCCTGGCAGAAACCCTGCCCACCTGGCGTGGGTCATGTGCATAGGAGCCTGTCTCCTCCAGGCTGTCCGTCCGTCCGTCTGTCTAGAGTCTCGTCACCTGAGACTTCTTTCTCCCTCAGCTGTTGGAGGTTTCCGTCCAGGCTGGGGGCAGGGGCTGAGCCAGGGCGAGGAGACACGAGCCTCACCTGGCCAGTCACAGGCCCGTGGCCAGTTACTGTTCCCGGTGCTCCCGGGGGGCCAGGACCGTCGGGGATGGAGGCGGGGATGCTGGGACTCAGAAAGGAACGGCGTGGGTTGCGAGCCGACGCCTGGAGGCGGCGCAGGTTCCGAGTGACACCATCCGTCCCCTCCCGTGGGCCCTGGTGGCCCAGAGCGGTGCTGCTGTGTCCAGCCTGACCCCTCGTGAAATCAGGGAGACTGATGGACGTCGGCCGCTGTTCCTTCCAGGACTGCAGAGCAGCTCGCAGTGGGGACCGCGAAACCATCAGCCGCTGTGGTTTTCGACTGGGATTCCTTGGGGCCCAGGTCTGGGGAGGGGTTGAGGGTGGAGGGGTGGGCAGCAGGCGTGTCCTGCCATGTGACCCGGTCACCCTTCTGCTGCGTCTTACTGTCTCACGTGGTGGCCTCCTCGTGTGTTTCCGCTCGGTGCCCGGTGCTCGGAAGGTGCTGGGCAACGCTCGTGGGAGCCGTTAAATGACAGATGCCAGGATCAGCAGGTGTCTCCTCCGCTGTGCTGCGTGAGGTGGTGGGTCTGCTCACCGTGGCCCAGAGGTGTCCCCAGGCCTTTGTGCCTGCCTCAGGCAGTGAGCCCCTTGGCGACCCGAGCCACGGCTGTTTCGTTTGTCTGGTCCCCTGCGGGCCAGGCCGGGCACAGGAACCGAGCTCATGTGAAGTTCAGGGGGCGTCTGGATGCCGGGCGGGCGCAGCTGGTGATCCTGACCCCGACCCCGCTCCAAGGAGGCCCTGTGGGCGAGGGAACCCCAGATCCTGACCTTCCCTGGTCACAGCCTCCTCTGAGCGTCAGGGGGGTGGGGAGGGGGGCCCCCAGTCTCTGTTCTCAGGGAAGTACACACAGGCCTGGCTGTTGTCTGTGGTCCACGTGGGCTCCGCCTCCGGGTGACAGCCCGTTGCTGCTCCCAAACCACGGATTGGGAAGGAAGGGTGCCCCAGGCTCACCCTGTGAGCACGGGCGGGGAGGGTGTCGCGAGTCAGGGAAGGCTTCCCGGGAGGGCGTCTGTCGGAGCCGAGCCGAGTTCCAAGTGCTGGGATGGAGGGTGTGGCCTGAGGCTTAGAGATGCCAGCCGATCCTGTGCGCCCCGAACCGCTTGCAGTAAGGAATGTGGGTGGGCGAGGCAGCAGGGAGCCTTTGTGTGCTTCTGTGGGGATCTGGACCCCAATCCCGGCTCTGTGGGGTGGGGCGAGTCAGGGCACGTGGTCCTGGATTATGGGGGAGACGTCGGGGGCAGGGGTCAAGGTCCAGGCCTGGAAGGATACTGGTGAGGATGGTGGTGGTTGAACCAGGGTCAGAGGGTAGGCTGAGATGGCCCATGGTGGACATGCAGCCGGGCAGGACTGGAGGGCCCGGGGGCCGGGTCCTTGTGGGAGGGTGGGTGGGCTGGAGTGGGCTGGGCTGAGGCAGGCCTGGGGGTGCCCGGGCGGGAGTGGGGGTGTGTGGTTGGCTTAAGGCCATCGGTGGGTGGAGGGTCTTCTTGGGGTGGTTCAGGCTGGAGCTGTGCCCATGAAGCCCGGGCCCCGGGGATTGGAGTGGGGGACGGCTGGCTGTGGGCCAGATGGGCAGACTCCAGCCAGCCTCCTCTAGGCACCCAGCCTTCTCTCTCAGCCAGAAGGTGGCTCTGAGGACTGGCTGAGGGTTCATAAACGTCCCCCTCGAGAGCGAGGTCATCCCGGGGACCACGGCCTGAGAGGTGCAGCTGCCGCCCTGCCTCTAGCTGGCTCTTGTGAAGGTGCTGGAAGGGTACTTACTCCCTGCTGGAGTAACCTGTGTTTTCTTTGTTTTTCTCCACAGGAAGCGAGGCATAGAAGTCGTGCAGGTGAGTACAGACCGTGCCCTCGCCGTTGTGCAGGTGGAAGGGGCCTGCAGCATTTACCTTCCCGCCTCCTGGAGGAGTCTGGGTGCTTGGCCTCTCTCCACCTGCTCTTGTTTTAACTTCTGTTTCTGTGGAATCGACGTGATTGCTGCCCAGGCTGGACGGGAGTTGGGGCCAGCGGTCTGGAGGGGTCGAGGAATTGCTGTGCTTTGTCGGTGGGGTAGCGGTGGCACCTGGGCCCAGGTGGGCAGCATGAGGGGGCATCGCCCCACGTCCTGGTCCTGGATGCTGTTGTGACCCGTCTCTGCCATCCTCAGGGGATCTCCAGCCCTGGGTGCCTCAGCTGTTAGCCCTCTGGGGACAAGTCTCCTACCTGGGCCATTCTTTCATCACGACCCACGTGGTGTCATCTCCGTAGACCTCTCTTCTCCTGCCCCAGGGTGCGTCCCCTCCCCCGTCAGTCCTCTGCTCTCCGTGTCCGCATCTGATCTTCGCTATATTCCCCTGGCCCCTGCGGCGTGAACTGAGTCAGCAGGACCTCCTGACCCCCTGTGTTGCCTCACTTTGGGTTGGACTTGGATCACGAGCTCACTGGGGCTTCCCTGATGGCTCTGCGGTAAAGAACCTGCCTGCAATGCAGGATTTGCAGGAGATGCCAGTTCGATTCTTGGGTCAGGAAGATCTTCTGGAGGAGGAAATGGCAACTCACTCCAGTATTCTTGCCTGGAGAACCCCATGAACAGAGAAGCCTGGCGGGCTACAATCCCTGGCGTTGCAAAGAGTTGGACATGACTGAGCACACACACATACACATACATGAGATGAGCTCATTAGCTGGAGAAGGAAGGATAGTTGGAGAGAGAAGCTCTCCTGGGGTGTAGAGCTTGCCCTGTGGGCCCCAAACGGATGACAAGCTCGGACAGCAGCAGTGATGCCAGGAGGCTGGGTCTGTCTGAGAGTGGGGAGGGGTGGGGGGTGGGGACACGCCAGGGGTGCCCGCTGGCCAGCTCTGTTCGTCCTGGCAGTGATGACTTGTGGGGGGATGGGAAGAGGGCCATTTCTCTCTGTGTGGACGTGAAGATGCCCTCAGACCTTTCGTCAGGGGCAGGCTGTGATGTTTGCACCAGAGGTTCTGCCTGGCACCTAACAGATGCTTGGTGAGTCCCGACGGTATCCTGGTTGGGCTCCCTGTCCCTGCCCAGGGTGAGTCTGCCTGTGTGTGCAGCTTGGCTGGCGGCCCTTTTTATACCTGGGGCTGCAGAGAGCGGAACCCAGACCAGGGCTGCATCAGGGCTGATGGAAGCCTGCCCATCAGCTAGAATATCTGAGGAAGGCTTTTATACAGCCTGCTGAGAGGTTCTCAGAATCCACCTTGTTAACTTCGGCTCCCCTCCTGCTTCCCACACCTGGCAGGTTCAGGGGGTGGGGCCCTCAAGCCGCTCTGCCCCTGGGACCCAGAGAGGGTGGGTGGTGGGTGGGGTGGGGCTGGGCGCCTCCGTCTGGCCGCTGTGGTGGCCGGCTGCTGAATTCTTCCTCCTGGCCTCCCTCTTCCTAGCTTGTGGGTTGAACTTGTCACCCCGAGGCTGAGGTTTGTTTTGGAAGAGGAGGTCGTTTCTGGAAGCTTCTCAGCAGCTGGGTGTTTTTCATCCTGCCTCATCTTGGCTCTGCTGTTCCATGATCTGCGCTGGACTCTTTCTGTGGGCCTCAGTTTCTCCATCCATTGAAAGGGGGCGGTCCAAAGGATACTCAAAAGTAATGCTTTCAGCGCCATTTGGATCGATTAGTAGTGGCTGCCCAGAGGATTTTAAAGCCTGTGAATGGCTGAGGACAGGGATGGATTGGTAATGCCTGCCTGGGGTCCAGCGGTGGGCAGAGCAGATGCAGCTGTCCTTCTGGAGCCTGGTGTGTCCTGCTCCAGGACACTTTGGCCTAATTTCATCTCTTAGTCGTCCTTGATGGTTTTCTTGGAAGCCGTCGATCCCTTGTAGATGCTGCTGTACTCACCACCAAAACCTAGACCCGTAGTTGAAGCTATAGCTGGAGTCACTGTGAAGGGCCGGGTACTTCCTGGAGGTTAGCTACAGCCTCCATCAGGGTCCACGGGGAAATTTCTCTTGGGAGCCGTTTTCAGAGGCAATGAATTCACGTGCTCATGAACACGGCTGCTTAAAAGGTGAAGAAGTAGGCTCTGTCCCCAGTAGCTGATCCCTGCTCACACCAGATCCCAGGCTATAACCCAGTGTGATGCCACCCCTCCCACGGGACGGGACAGGAGGAGGGCAGGCAGAGGGAGCCCCTGGAGCTTCAGGATGTGAGGGCCAACCCAGGGGTCAGTGTGTTCGCTTTGCACGGCTTCCCAGGAAGACCAAGACCTTTAATCCACTTAGTCTCTGGGTGGAACGGGAAACTGGAGCCATTGTTTTAGAATGTACCAGGCAGAAGAAGAGTTGTGAAATCTTTCTTGATGGGTCTGCTGTTCATTTGGGCGATGACTTGGGGGAGGAAGTGGCGGCTGGGGACCAGCATGAAGGCAGGCTGGATGCTTTCCACGCCAGCATCTAAAAATAAAACCCACCACGATGCCTCTCTGTTCACCTCCTCCTGGCATCCCTGCATGTTTGGAGAACTTGAAATTTCAGGATATAGAGTAAAAACTCTTTGAAGAAATTGGAAACCAAGCCACTTGGCCTATTTTTTTTTTTTTCTCCAAAATCAACCAAGCCTCTGTGCACCAGACCCCAGGCTGGTGGGCCCCTGGATGCTGGCGATGGGCGTTTGCCAGTCACTGGGGGGCAGTGATTAGAGGAAGGAGCAGAGTAAGCAGGCCACAGCTGCCACTCAATATTTCCTGTGCCAGATGCTCTGAAGGGCACGGCCCCACTTTGTGCAGCCACCCAGTGATGTGAATGGTGTTTTCATGTCCATTTTAGAGATTAGGAAACTGAGACTCAGAATTTTTCCTCTTGAGGAACTCAATTGGTTAAGTTTGTGGAGCTGAATTTGAGTGCAGTTGGTTTGTCTGTAAAGCCCATGGTTTTTCTGATAACTGGGTCTCTCCTGCATGTTTATAGATTGCTCTGCTTGCTACATGCTTTCATACCTGTTGTTACCTGGGCTTTGGCTCCGGTTAATATTTTAAAATGAAAAAGGATGTTGGGACCTCGGTTCAGGAACCAAGACTGTAAAATGGTGGTGAGACCTGCAGCGTGTGTCCAGGTCACAGGAGTTGTTCTTCCTGCTGTTGAGCAGCAGTAGTAACACCAAGAGAGCTAGCATTTATTGGGCACCACTGTCTACCAGGCAGTGATGCCATTTGCTGGAAGGAGGCATTTGTGTGTGACCTCTCCAGGGCGGGGGTGGGAATACACGGATGAAAGTTAGCCCTGCAGACCCTCGGCCTCCTCACCTGTTCATTCCCACAGCTGATCTCATGGCTCTTGGTTCTTCCACATTCCAGTCAATACCTTGTATCCTCTGTCTTTTCAGTTTTAGACATTTCAGTATGTGTACATCGGTATCACATTGTGACTTCCATTTTCATCTCCCTCAAAACTAATGACGCTCAATACTTCTTCATGTCCTTCTTGTCTATCCGTGCGTGTATATCTTCTGTGAAGTGTCTATTTAAATCTTTTGCCCACTTAAAAGTTGGGTTTGTTTTTTTTTTTTTTTTTTACTAAATTTTAGGAACTCTTTCTATATTCTAGGTACAAGTCCTTACATACAGAAAAAACATTTGACAAAGTCCAGTGTCTACTCAGCATAAAATCCTAAGCAATCTAGTGGAAGGAAACTTCCCCAGTCTGACAAGGGGCATTGTGCAAAAATTCTACAGCTCATATCATATGTAATGGTGAAAAAATAAACTTTTTTCCCTGGGTCGGGAATGGTGAAAAAACATTTCCCCCCCTGGGTTGGGAAGATCCCCTGGAGAAGGAAATGGCATTCTTGCCTGGAGAATTCCATGGACAGAGGAACCTGGCAGGCTACAGTCCATGGGATCACAAAGAGTCGGACACGACTGAGCGACTGACACTTTCACTACTTATATCCAGTGTTATACTGGAGGTCCTAACTAGTGCAGTAAGGACAAGAAAAGAAACAAATGACATCCAGATTGGAAAAAACAATTGAGTTTTGATAATAAATTACTGTAATTCTTGCCATATAATTCTGAAGGAATCCAGAGAATTTGCTATGGTAAATCTCTTTCCATCTTTCTATGTATTTGACTAGGTGGTCTCAGCACTATAAAATTTGAAAAATGGAGATAGAATTGATAATAAACTCTGCTTTATTCTGGCAGTAGGTAATAGTCATCTGTGGCTTTGTGAAGTAATTTAAAAGCGTTACCATTCATCTCTTCTAAGATTTATTTCTAATAAAGTTTAATTTTTATGATTATTACCTATATAGATTTATATTTCTGCTGTATTGAGTCTACTATTATATGCTAATAGTAGTTGTAATAATAATTCAATCCAGAAAAAAAATTTTGACACTTAGACCCTTATGGTTACATGAAATTAAAAAATTGACATTTATACACATTTTTCTTTTTTGTCTCATAGTATGTTAGACTAATCAATGAAAAAGGCCTTCAAACATGAAATACAGTGATAATGGAAATGTCTCAGGCATGTGGATTGGAAATTGGAGTTCAAGGAGGCAGAAGAAGCCTTGCTATCTTTCCAAGTGTTTAAGAAGCGTCCAATTCTGTAATTTTAAGATGGATGACGATGGATCTTGAATTGCTATGGTATTTAGAATTCCACTGGGTCCATTTGAAAGAGACACAGTAACAGTTTTATTTTGAAATGTTAATATTTACAATATGTTGGAAATTACATCCTCTACAAGTATTTAAACTTACGATGAGAAATTTAGATGTCAGCTTGAAAATGTACAAATAGATACAGAGTTTTAAACATTTATTTTGGGGGGTTTGGATTGAAGGCCCATGCTTTAGAGTGTTACCCCATTTGCTTCCCAGAACCAGGCCCTGAGGCGGACACAGCCCCAGAGGGGGGATCAGAAGCCCGGCTCTCAGGCCATCAGTGGCCCTGCCCCGAGGGGGCCACTCGGACGCTGGGGCCTGGGCCTCTGCGGACACTCGGAAAGGCCTTGGTAGTGGGCTCATCTGCAGGCTAACTGGCCTCCCCTGACGTGGGTCTGTTAGGCCGAGAGATGCTTGATATTGATGAACACCTGCCGTTACCTGCTCAGGTAGCCTGAGAAGCCCCAGGTGAGCCCGAGTCCAGCAGGGCCGGGAGGACTGGGAGCCCTGCCCTGTGATCAGTGCTGGACTCGGCTGGAGCGTGGGTGGGAGAGTGTGACAGGAGGCCGGCCACCCCCGTGTCCTCAGAGGGCGCCTGTCATGGTGGTGATGGCCCCAGGTCCCCGCTGGGCTTAGTTTCCCCCTCTGTACTGTTGTAATGAGGGCGCTGGGTGCACAGACCCCGTTGACTCCTCCAATTCAGGTGGCCTCACTGAACCAATGAGCGTGAAGTGAAGTGAAAGTCACCCAGTCATGTCCGACTCTTTGCGACCCCCTGGACTATACAGTCCATGGAATTCTCCAGGCCAGAATACTGGAGTGGGTAGCCTTTCCCTTCTCCAGGGGATCTTCCCAGCCCAGGGATCGAAACCAGGTCTCCGGCATTGCAGGCAAATTCTTTACCAGCTAAGCCACAGGGGAAGCCCCAGTGAGCGTGAGGGTCCCTCATAGCTGGCAAATGCTGGTTGGGAAGACTGCCCCTTCCCTCCGCCCCTTGCTACATGATTCAGCAAACCTTTTTCTGCTGGGCCCCAGGCTGTAGGTGCTGGGGACTCACGTGGGCCCAGGCCACATCCCTTCAGCTCTCTGAAGCCTACTGTTGGCATCCAGACCCAAAGAGGGTAGGGATCATGGGCACGGATTGTGGGCACAGGCATGGAGGAGGGTCCTTACCCCACTTTTGTAAATCAGGAAGGCTTCCTGGAGGAAGGCAGGGTGAGCCTGGCTAGTGGCAATGAGCCTCGTCCACTTGACCAAGCCCCGCTGAGAGGTAGGGTTAAGTCCACAGCCCCTTCTGCTCCCGAAACATCTAGGTGTTGAGTGACTTAGGCCTGAGCACAGCACGTTCTCATGGCCTTTCCACCCAGTGAACCTTTGTCGGGAGAAAACATGCTGCGACGCTCGAGTCATCTGTGGCCTGGGGCTAAAACGTCAGCCTTGCAAGATGCCCTTCCAGGGAGCATTTTTCACTCTGACCTGATCCACGGGGAAGGCTTGGGAGGGAAGCCGGTGGGTTTTCCATCCCTGGACCCTATCTCCCTTTTCAAGGGCAACCCTGAATTTAGTGGAAGAAGTTCTGGTGGGAATATCGTGCCTATGTGGTCCCACCCGCCTTCAGCCGCAGCATCCTCGGGAAAATGTATTTTGCATCCAACCGTCTGCCCCGCCAGGTTCTGAGGGCTGTCTTTCACCAGTTATTTTCAAAGTGCAGGGGGGAGCAGGAGATGGCTGTTAGCAGGAGAGGGGTTGGAGTCTTATTTTAAAATGCAAATGAGCAAGCTGTAATTGTGAGAAGTACAGTTGATGATTCTAGATTCATGGTTCTCTTTCCAAATTCCTTGAGAATTCAGACATTACGGAAACCCCCCCAGTCTCTGGAGCAGCCGCTCTTTCTCAAGCAGGTTGAGGAAGTAAATATGTTTTCCCAGCTTGCAGGAGTGAAGGGCAGGCGGCAGGTTCTTCCTTTAGGTTTCTCCAGAGTTATTGCTGCTTGAGATGTTGGAGCTCTTTGTGCATGCCTTTCCCTTTTTCTGCACAAACTGTTCAGGGCAGGAGGTTGGGTGGCAGAAGATGAAGTAGAAAGGAAAGACTAAGAAAGAGAGATTGATGCCAAGAACAGGCCATGTGCCCAGGGCACGTGGAGGACTGGGTGCTGGGCATCTGGAGTTGAAGGGGTACCATGACAGTGACCCCAAGCTCACGGGCAAGCCTGGAGGGTGGGAGGACCTGTCTGTGCCTTCGCGGGGGCCTGCAAGGACACGGGGGGCAGTGGGCATGGAAAGAGGGGAGTGGGCAGGAGGTGGGGAAGGCCTCGTGGGGAAATTCAGGCTTCTGGATACAGAATAAGCCAGGCACAGGTGTGGGTGGGGAGGTGAGGTATTTGAATGCCATTGTAGGCAGGGAGCACAGCCTGTACAAGGGGCCTGGGGCCGGGAGAGAGGGTTGTCTCCTGGTGGAGTGGCCACGAAGGAGTTGGCAAGCAGACCAGACCACGGGAGGGCCAGGTGAGCTGTTGGTGGGCTGCTGGTTCAGGGGGGCATCAAAGGGCTTCTCCGTGGGAGAGGTGATGGGGGAGGGTCCCGCCAGGAGGACATGGTGGAGGGGAGGATTAGATCTGGCCAGACTAGAGGGGGAAGTGCTGGGTCTTCTGGTCAGAGGCTGGGGCCAGGGCTTATCGAGGGTGCTGGGGTCTGGGCAGAACGGACGCAGCAGTGGATGGCAGGGGAGACAGATGGCAGGGTGTGGTGCCTGGGCGGGTGTGGGGGGGTGCTGGAGAGTAAGGAGGTCAGTCCTTAGACTGGGGGAGGGTGTGGGTGGTGCAGGAGGCGGAGCCGTGGGGAGGGGTTGCTGGTTCAGACAGTTGTGCAGGCGGCTCAGGTCAGCAGCCCCTCTCCCACAGACAGCTGGGAGGGGTCACATGGCTGGGGGAGTGGTGTGCTTGCCTCCAAGGATTAGAGATGTGGAATTATCCATTCAGCTTTAAAAAAAAAAAGTATGTTATTTAGTTAATAGTTTCACATGATCTATGATTCACATGATTCAAACACTGTTTTAAAAAGCATGGAGTTAAAGGGGTCCGGTGATTAATCCCTAGCTGGGTTCCCTTTGCCACCCACATTCTCTCCAGGGTGGCCCAGCTGGCTGACCTTGGCGCCTCCTGGTTTTATTTCCAGGTAATTGGGGCTCAGGTAGGGTTGGACACCTGTGAATATCCTTCCTTCCACCTGCTCCCTCTGCTGGGTCCCCTGGAGCCCCGTGTAAGGGGCGTGGGGAATATCGATTGCCTTGGTGTTTCTTGGAGTCCTGACATCCCAGGAGAGCCCAGGGCAGCCAGCTGACCAGCTCCTCATGGGCAGGAACTTCCTGAAGGCCACTTAAGTATGACCCTGACCTCTGACAGCAGACCCCAGCACCTCTGGGGAGAGTGGCCATGGGGCTAGGAAGTTGGTTCTGCATAGAATGTTTTCACATGGCCGTTTGGGTCCATTGTTGAGATATACGTGGTGCTAGAGAAGACTCTTGAGAGTCCCTTGGACAGCAGGAAGATCAAACCAGTCAGTCCTAAAGGAAATCAACCCTGAATATTCATTGGAAGGACTGATGATGGAGCTGAAGCTCCAGTACTTTGGCCACCTGATGTGAAGAGCCAACTCATTGGAAAAGACCCTGATGCTGGGAAAGATTGAAGGCAGGAGAAGAGGATGACAGAGGATGAAATGGTTGGATGGCATCACCGACTCAATGGACATGAGTTTGAGTAAACTTCGGGAGTTGGCGAGGGACAGGGAGGCCTGGCGTGCTACAGTCCATGGGGTTGCAAAGAGCTGGACATGACCTAGCAACTGAACAGACTGCAGTTGTTCTTGGCTGAGTGCAACCTCCCGTGGAGCCAAGAGGTCTGGGTCTGAGTTGCCATTAGTCTGTTTTCTGTGTGTGATCTCACTTTCCTCATCTTTGGAATGGGCTGACCCTTAGCACATAGGACCTAAGACACCTAATAGAAACTCCAGGATTATGGGCTTATTTTCCCTCATCCTTGAGGGAATGGTGTGGTTTATGTGTGTGTGTGTGGTGGGGATATGGCTACAGGTGAAGCTGTGCTGCTTAGAAAAATATGTTGTCTTGTGCAAAAGCGTGGGATTTTTGTCCCCTTGCCTAAGTTAACACGTTTGGGTTTCTAACTATTGTGGATTTTTAACTTAATTCCTTTATAAAAGATAGATTTTGTTGTTAAAAATTTGAGGCACAGATATTTGTATCATTTTCAAAACACTGAAAATTATCTTTATTCTCATTTTGCTTAACATACATTTAACAAATGGAGTTAGACACGTTTATCTGTAAGCGTGATTATCAAAAGTGTTTTTTTTAATATATGATCATGATCCATGGGGCTAGGGAAGCGTGTGTTGGGGTCTGAGCATGTCACATGTTTTTAGTAGCCAGGAAACAGAGACCACATTTTGGAGGGCAGCGTGGGAAAATGTTCACAAGTCAATGTAAGTGCTGTCAACGTCTGCTGAATGGTTTCAGTTCTGCCAGTTTTATTTTTATTCTTGAGCTTTTCAGGCTTGCTGTTACAAATAGAAACCATCTCCGGCATCAGAGCAGTCCTGTGTGACTTCAGAGGGCTGTGAACCTCATTTCTGGGGTGTTCTTTCCTGGCCTTTGACTCGCTGAGTCAACTTGCATAAGTCCTTTAAATAGAAAGCACTCCGGTCAGGGAAGCTGGCCTCTGGGGGAGCCTGGCCCCTCCACACCACTCCACAAGTCGGGGTTCCGTCTCCTAGTCCCTCTGCCGTTGGCTGGCTTTCTGATTTCTCTGGCCACTTGGGGGATGTAACAAGCACATAAAAGCAGACAGACGCCAGGAGGAACATGGGGAAATAGGAAGGGGTTAAAAGGATTAGAGAGAGCCAGAAGCTAAGGCTCCACTTTGAAAGGAGCTACCTGTTTCGAGGTTGTTCTGGAGTGAAGTTGTCTATAGAGTGTTACTCAGAAGCGTGATCCACCAGCCATCGCCCGGGATTGGGTTAGAGTGCCAGGCTGGAGCTGCTGAACCTGAATCTGCATCCCTCGTTTAGCAGGGTGCATGTTACAGTTGGAAGAAGCTCCGGTGCAAACAGTTGGCGCCCATTCGAGTTGGGGAGGAGGCGCCTTCTGGGGCTGAGACTCCGTGAGATGGTGAATTGGCGTGAAGATCCCAGGCACACAACTGGCTGTGGGAAAGCAGAAGTGGAGACGGGCGTTGTCTTCTGCTCAGTTTCACGGACCACAGGGCATCCTTGCATCCAAGAAGCTGGCATCTCCCTCTCCAGCACCCTCCCCAGTTTCATGTTTCTGTTTATAGGGTTAGACCCGTTCAGATGTCACCTTGCAGGTGACCCCTTCCCTGCTCCCGCAGCAGACCTCCTTCCCCCAAGCTGGAGCTGCCCGTGGACCCGTCTTCCTGGGCCAGACCCTGCCGTCTCTGAGAAGGGCGGCACCGGGCCCTGTGTGTGCTCTGGGTTTGCTGAACTGAGCCGAGAACTTGCTATTAGGGAACACTCACGTGACCTAGAGAGTAGGGAGGGGAGTATAGGGCATCCTTGTGTACCTGTCGCTCAGCTTGGTGTCCGTGACCACCTGGCCAGTATCACTCCTGGAGACCTTGTTCCCCACTGGCTGGTCTGAAGCCAGTGTCATTCTGTCAACTCATCCGAGAATGTGTCTCTGCAAAGTAATGTCCAGCCCTTATTCTTAACCTCTGGGCGGGCCATTCAGGGGTGGGTTGGGACGCTTCCAGGTGATGGTTCTGGCCCCTGCACTGTGGCAGTTCCCTGGCCTCTGGGAGGCAAGTGAGGGGCCACGCTATCTTCCGTCTGACCTCTGGGCCAAGGGTGACTGTTAGAAACCTGAGGCGTGGGACTTCCCTGGTGGTCCCGTGGTTAAGATTTTGCCTTCTAATGCAGGGGGTGTGGGTTCAATCCCTGGTTGGGGAACTAAGATTCCACATGCCTCGTGGCCTCCAAAAAGCAAAACATAAGACAGAAGCAGTATTTTAACACATTCAATAAAGACTTTAAAAATGGTCCACATCAAAAAAAAAATCTTAAAGTCTGGGATGTGTGTGAATTGATTGGGTCCCAGGAATTGTTCAAATTGGTGCCTCCCTAGGAGTGTTCATTATAAGGGAATGAGAAAGTGAAAGTCGCTCAATCGTGTCCAACTCTTTGCAACCCTATGGGGACTGTAGCCCGCCAGGCTCCTCTGTCCGTGGAATTTCCCAGGCAAAAATACTGGAGTGGATTGCCATTTCCTTCTCCAGGACATTTTCCCAAACCAGGGACTGAACCCACCGTTTCCTGCATTGCAGGCGAATTCTTTACTGTCTGAGCCACCAGGGTGGGGGAGTGGTTCAAAGCAATGTGGACACAGCCTCACTGTGTTCTGGGAAGTTTTCTCAGCGCTTACGTATGTTAACTAATTTAATCCCTACAGCAATCCAGAGAAGGACTGTTATTAGCGCTATTATTAGCTTTATTTGATGGATAAATTTTTTTTGTTTTGGTTTGTTTGTGTTCTGTTTTTGGCTGTGTCGTGCAGCTTGCAGGATCTTAGTTGCATGACCAGGGATTGAACCTGGGCCATGGCAGTGAAAGCGCAGAATCCTAACTACCGGACCACCAGGAAATTCCTGACAGATCAACTTTTATTCTCCATACTTCACAGCTGAGGAAACCGAGTCCCGGAGAGCTCGCCCCAGCGTCGCAGCTGGCACGAGGCAGAGCTGAGCCCAGCTCGCTGGCGCTCTGGTTCCTTTCTGAACCTCCACACCCCGCTGCTGGTTGTGATTCTTTTCTGAAACCAGCGCTTCCTTGCAGGTCCTTTGCCCCAGTATCTTGCTCTCTCCTGTCCTGATGCGTCTGATGCCCACGTGCTCTTTCTCAGACAAGCCCCATCTCGTCACAGTGCCCAGGCTCACAGGGGAAGACCCTTCCTTGGAGGGGTCCATGAAGCCCTTGGCGGTTGGTTCCTACTCTAGGACTCCAACCCGGGCCCACCCTCAGGTACACCCCAGAGCACCCCGTGCAGACCCTTAGCCTGCTCCTCCGTGTATCCTGTCCCGGCAGCCTGCCTTACTCCTCCTGTTCGCTCTCTCGCAGATACTCCTTCATCTGTGTGACCAAGCTCACAGCTACTAGCTCCTCAAAGCCTTCATGGACCACCCCCGGCCAGGCCTAGAGAGCCTCTCTCTCATCTCTGCCCACGTCCACCCTGTGGTCCCAACCTCGTAGACACAGAAGCTCCTATTTCATGGGGTAATTACATATCTGGCAGCTTTTCCTTCTCTCCAGAGGCTCCTTAATGCCGTGGACCATGTCTTCTGGGGGCTGTGCCAGCCTGGCACGCAGTCTAGCTTGCAGACACTACTTATCAAGGAATCTTTGGAAGCCAGTGGAAAATAATTCAATAACATAGAAATACGTGAATTAGAAAAATTCCCTATTGTCTTATTCTCCAGAAATAAGCACTGCTAACTATTCTTTTTCTTTTTTTTTTCCCCTCCCTACGTATGCCTATACTAACTTGTTGTCCAGTCTCCAAGTTGTGTCTGAGTCTTTGCGACCCGGTGGATAGCAGCACACCAGCTTCCCGTCCCCCAGTATCTCCGGGAGTTTGCCGCACCTCCTTTTTTCCTCTTTTCGTTCTCTAATGCCTAATTAAAGATCTTTTAATGTGTTTGAAATTGGGATGTGAACCTTTAATGTGCCTTGGAGTGGAGGAAGTAGTGTAATAACATATTTGTACACTGTGGAGGGCTCTTCACCTGGGCTTGATGGTGTGTGAAGGCTGAGGCTGGGTGAGAGGTCTTGGTTTTTTGTTGTTGTTTTTTTCTTTTTCCAGTAACAGGCTGTTGTATCACAGAACACCACTTTGAAAGGTCAGAAAGTATACATAAACCAGAGAATTCCCCCTTACACTCATGAAGTGCTAATTTCTTTTTAATAGTTTGCCATTTTAACTATTCCCAGAAAGAGAAGGCTGGGTTACTTTCATTACTTTCATAGTCTAGGGATGCTCCTGCCTTTTAGTGTTCTGTATGCGTCACCCTCTGTCTCTTTCCCTGAAGGACAGGTTCATGAGATCGGATTAAATCAAGGCTGAGGGATGGAGGAGGATTAATGTTAACTGTCAAGCCCACTGCTGTGAGGGTACACCGGGGTAGTTCTGAGGTTCCTGGTAGTGAGAGCAGGCAAGGAAATGAGATTAGCGGCCAGTGAGGAAGAGAACTCCGAGTCCCTGGGAGGGGGAGTAGAGAACCATGCAGAGGATTGAACCTTCCTTCCTAAAATGCTGAAGAACCTCGTCAGTGTCACAAATAGGAAATTTTTCTCTTGCCCTGGACAGACAGGGGAATTAAAGAGAAGCAGAAGTTTGGTGACCTGAGTACATCTTCCATGAGTCCCTGGTGCAGGGTCATTGTCCTTTTTGGAGGGGCTCTCCTGGACCCCACTTCCCCACTCCCTCTGCCTGGCCCCCCATTCTCCAGCCCCCTGTCCACCTGCAGCTTCACTCTGGAGCCATCAGGATTGGCATTCAGCTGCCAGTAGCAGGTTGAAAATAACAGTGGCTTAAAATATATTTATTTCAGTCTTTTTGGCACCAGGGACCGGTTTCATGGAAGACAATTTTTCCATAGACTGGGGGGAGAAGCGGGGGGGCGGATGGTTTGGGGGTGATTCAAGCACATTCCATTTGTTGTGCACTCTATTTCTAATCTGATGCTGCTGCCGATCTGTCAGGAAGTACTGGTCCATGGCCCAGAGGTGGGGGACCCGGGACTAAAATGAAATATTAGATGCAATCCTATGGAAAAATACGAACAAACTCTTTTGGCCAACTCAATACCATGTTTATTTCTATCTGTGTCAAAGAAGCTGGATGTAGGAACCTAGGGCTGGTGTGGGGGCTCCATAAAGTTGCACAGAATCCTTTTCCCTTTGTGCCCCATCACCCTCTGCCCTGATTTTTAGGCTCTAGATCACCTCCTTGCTGAAAACAGCTGCTGGGGCTCCTGCCATGGCGTTTACATTCCAGGCTGTAGGAAAGTGGTCAGGGAGTAGGGCAACCCGCCTCATACCTGAGCCTGTTTTCCCTCGGTGACTCCACAGAAGTTCCACGTTACTCTGCTGCCTACATCGCCTGGGTCAGAAGTGTTCTAGCAGGCACTCGATCCTGACAGCCTTTTTGCTGGGCATGCTGTCACCTCGCATGTATTCGGAGAAGAGAGTGGGCCTGGATGTTGGACTGCAGCTAGCTCTGCCAGCACACTCAGGCTCTGGAATTAGTTACCCTCAAACTGGACAAGTTACCCTCAAAGAGCCATTGACAAAAAGGCAATACAATAAGTCCCCTATATACGCATAAGTTCCATTCTGAGAGAGTCCAACGCAGCCTAGGTACCCAACTAACAATCGGTTATATCGTACTGTACCGGAATAGGCTGATAATTCTTTTTGCACAAAAACTACATAAAAAAACAAAAGTAAAGAAAACATTGTTAATCTTTCAGTACACTAGTACAGTACAACAATTGGCATACAGGGGCTGGCATCGAGTGAACAGGCAAGAAGAGGTACTGGCGGGAGGAGGGAGCGGAAGTGGGAGATGGTGGAGCTGAAGGATTGTTAACAATAGGAGCTGAGGGCCAGCTGCAGTTTCACTCACGTCTGACACTGATGGAACGTACGCTCGTATCTTTACAAGTTTGCAACTTGAAGGTTCATACGTAGGGGACTTACTGTAATACTGGAACCAGCCTCAGGGAGTTGTTGTGAGACTGAGCTAGTGCCGCCAGGGAACAGCACAGGGCCTGGTACGCAACCGTCCTCAGAAGCAGCTGTTCGTTATTATTTACTGGAACTGTCATCCTCGTTGTCCTTGGGGCCCATGGAAATTAATACGAGTCTGGATGTTGTGCAGGTGAGCGATTGGATTGGTAGATGAGCCAAAATAGAAGGATCTCTCTTGTTTGATTTGTTATCACAAGTAAAGAAAGAGACAAGAAGCCAGAAATATCTACAGTGTAAGTTGCATTTGTCTGGTTTGCTTAGATCAGGGTTGACTGGGATGTTTTTCCTGCTGGGGTCCTCTGGGGTCTCCGCTCAGGGTGCCATCCTGGACACGGAAGCCCAAGGCGTCTCCTTGGCGCTGGGATGGCGTGTCCTCTGAGGTTGGAGCTGAGTTTGCTCTGGCTGGGGGCAGGCTGACTTACTTCCTCTCTCTAGATGTCCTCGTGTTCAGCCATCATCGGGTGAAGGCATCACCTCTGAGGCGTGCTGACTCCTGACGCCCCCGGCTTCCCCAAACCTGCGCGCTAGCTTCCCACTGGCTGGGGGAGGCCCCAGGAGGCACGCACACCACTGAGATTTCATGACTGTCCCAAAGTCTGTCAACCCAGAGCTACAGCTTGGCTCCCTTTTAGCCACTCCAACCTCGAGAAGGCCCCTGGGAACCCCCGTGGTCCCTGCGCCTCTCTTCTGAGGTCTCTGATGGTTCTGTATGAGTGACAGGCAGGGGCCGTCCTTCCAGGGACCCAGTGGGTCTGGCTGCCCCGTCCCCCTTCCCCGCAGGCCGATTTTCCAGACCGGCGAGCTGCCTGAGTCTTGCTCTCTTTGAACGTTCTCAAGTGCCCTCCGAGCATACCCTATAAGGAGATTCCAGCTCACACTGTGGCCCGGGAACTTGGCGTGGAGCGGGGCTCACTCACCATTTCCACGGAAGCCACTTGGGAGGGGCTCAGCGGTCCAGTGGGAGTGGGAGGGTGGTGGCCTTCGTCAGGTGTCCTGGGGGGATCATGTAGGGCCACCAGCCTGGGCACTTCGGCAGCGATCAGCCAGGGAGATTGCCCCGGAGTCTGAAATGCTCACAGAATGATTCCACAGTGCCCCAATGTCTCTGGGCTGGGCCTCCATGAACAGCTCAGGCTGCTGCAGTGGTAGTCTGGGCCTTGACCACGTTCCCACTTGCTCGGCGAGAGCACCGAGGTTCAGGCCGGCGGAGGGTCTTTGCCCTGTGCCGCCCAGAGGGTGGGCCGCAGAGCTGGGACTGGATTCCAGGGAGCGCAGTGGTAAAGCCAGCGCCTGCTCTGTTCCTCCTTGCCTCCCCCTGGACTGAGAACTCAGTGACTGGGCCCCACCTCCTACTCCGAGCAGCTTCTCCCCTCTATAGCTGTGCAGCCCTAGGCAAGTGGCGAAACCTCTCTGAGGCTCAGCTACCAGATGGTGACAAGACTGATGAATGTGATGAGGCCAGAGTAGGTAGGAAGGCCTTGCTGCAGGAGAGCCGTGAGCAGCCTGAAGCCAGGTCGGGCGCTGGTAAGGACCTTCCCACAGCTCCCCGGTTTTCTTGCTCCTGAGATCACTTGAGGGTTCTTTTGAAGCCCATCCCTTTGTCCAGTGGGGGCAGAAATTGACCTGGACTCGGGTCTCTCCCATCCCCAGTGGGTGGGTCCGCTGGGTCCCTGGGCAGGCAGGGTGTGGATTTCCTGGCATGGAAGCGGCCCTTGGCTCACTGCGTGCTCCCTGCCCGGGCAGTATTTTTGCTGCAGGCCCTGCCAAGTGGAAATACGTTATTTACAGTGTTTTGACAGGAGCCCCAGAAGGCTGGATGAGAAAGGATGCCTTTGGGACTGAGCTAATGGCCTGGGAGTGTGGCCTGAGGGGAAGGGAGCCTGGCACAAGAGGAGGGGGAGATACTTGGTGGGGGTGAGGGCACCCATTCCTTGAACTTGATAAATGTGAGGTCCAGCCCTCCTCTAAGCCCAGGGCTTAATAAGATTATGTCTGAGTGAATATCCCAGGCTGCCCGTTCCCGGCTCCCACTGCAGTGAGGACAGGGG
The DNA here is from genome assembly GCF_963930625.1 of Muntiacus reevesi. Classification (NCBI taxonomy): domain Eukaryota; kingdom Metazoa; phylum Chordata; class Mammalia; order Artiodactyla; family Cervidae; genus Muntiacus; species Muntiacus reevesi. Next base: position 54,288,684 of record NC_089263.1, on the reverse strand, counting down.
TGTCCCCAAGCCAGCTCTGGGCCTCCACCTTCTTACTTTGCTGTCTGAGGCCTCAGCGCAGTCACTTGTCTGATGAGGACAAGGACCCCTGATGGGTAGAAGATGAAACACACCGAGGTGTGATGAGGCCAGGCCAGTCTGTCCACAGCCCAGCCCAGGAACCTTCTATAGCCACGCGGTTCTGGACCTGTTTGCTGCCTCAAAGAATACGAGTCTGCTGTGGGACCTGGGCCCCCTGCCAGGGCAGCACCTCCATCCCACGTGACTCTCTGATCCTCCAGAAGCGGCTTGAAAATGTCTTTCAAAATGATCTGGGGCGGGGGTGGAAAGGTCCAGAAGAGCCTACTTTGTGGCTGGTAGGAGCAAAATCTATTTGCCCGTGGTCCAGAGATAACCAGCAGTCACCTTCCCGAACATCCTTTGAGTTTTTTTTTTTTTTTTCTCCCCGTGTAGAAATGAAACATGTTTATACACTTTAAATAAAATTATTTTCAGTTGACGTTTCCCCTTTTGTTAAACGTTCTGCTTAGGCTTGCTTTTTTAATGGCTGCATAATATTCTGTCAGCGAAGTTTCTGAATTCTGGTGGATGTTGGCCATGGTTCTGGTTTGTCACTATTGTAAATAGTGCTGTGGTGAACATCTGGTTCTGATATTGTTGGGGCAAGTTGGTGGTTATTTCTGTGGGCTATATGAATAATAAATCATATTTGTTGTTTCTTATAGCTTATGAAAAGTAGTGTGTACTCCTTGGGGGGGTGGGGGAGGAAAGCCAAACATCCTCGGGAATTGCAGAATGGGACTTTGTGTTTGGAGTTTGTCCTTCTGGATTTTTGGTTGCACTGAGGTTCTGCTTCTCTTTCATGCATCTTCTCTCTCCCCTCCTTTCGTTTCTCACCCACCCATCCCTGGAGCATCCCCCCGCCCCTGCCCTCCACAGCTGGATGTTGGGGTGGGGCTGCAGCCCTGTTCACAGGCCCTGCTGTGTTCCTGATCTGGGGAGAGGCACAGAGAGCGGGGACCAGTGCAGAGGTGTTGGTCTCTGGGTGGGTGCCCTCCAGGACCGTTGGGCTGCAGGCGGCTTCTCTGGGCCCGTCCATCTACACCAGGGTCCTCCCGCCCCCCTCCGCCGCCCCTCTTGCTGGCAGCTGCTCTGCTCCTTTTTGCACGTGCCTGCAGTTCTCCAGCCGAGGGGAGGTTCAGGCCACTTCTGAGAGCAGAGAGCGCCTGTCTCCCTAACCTCACCCCGCTCGGAGGCGGCGAGCATCCCGGTCAAGGGAGCAGCCTTATCCTCATACGTGCTGGTGGCTCCTTTAGCCTCAAGGCTGTGGGTGAGATATTTGACCTCTGACTCCAGACTCCTCACGTGGAATGGGGTTTTCACGGCGCCTGCCTCGGAGGTCGAAAAGAGTCACTAAGCTGGAATCAGAGCGTCTGCTCCCCCGCCCGGCACTGAGGCCATGTTCAGAAATCTGTGGCTGGTGGCCCTGTGTTGGGATTCACCCCTGTCCTTTGGCTGCCAGCTCGTTTTCGGGGAACTGAGGACTGGAAAGTTAGTTCCCGAGCAAGAATATCAAACACCCACATGCATGTCCAGTTCCCTTCAGGGTGGGAGAGTTGAGTGCAGCCCTGAGTCAAACCCTGCAGTGCTTCCCTGGTGGAAGGGGTCCAGCCCGGACTTTGGAGGAGGATTTCCGGCGTGAGTATGGGCCAGTGTCCTAGGGAATCCTGGCCACATGACTTTGGACCAGTTCCTGTCCTTGCTGAGCCTGGGTCCCTGTCTTTCTTGGGCATTTATACTTTTATCTTGGTAGTTCTGTGAGGTGGGATCTATTTATCCTTCTCCCCATTTTGCAGATGAGGAAACTGAGGCTCAGTTATGTCACTTGCCTAAGGATATATCTAAGGTCGCAGAGCTCACAAGTATCACCCACTGGGGTCTCTGAATCCAGATAGACATGAACTTCACGGGCCTGGGCTGCTCTAACCACACTCCCCACCCTCCCCAGTGCCCACTGAACCTCCCTGGTTTCCCTTTAAAACCTATTGTGCCTTTCATGAATTTTCCGAGGGTGCTACAAGCGCAGCCCCGATGTCTTGCGAGGGCGTTTGCAGCAAAGCAGTCACCCCTGCTCCTGAGCTCCGTCCACCGCCCCATGCTGCTGCTCGCCGGTTCTAGCCTGTCACCCCTTCCTGCTAAGAAGGCCCATGCCTTCCCGCCCTGAGTGGTGGTCCTGTGCGCATCTCTCCCACCCATGTTTGTTCCCGTTGTTCTAATGTAATGTTCGGTGACTTGGAGAGTCTGACCAGGTGGCACCCGCGGGCATCCCCGCATCGTGTGATGCCTGAAGTCAGGGTGGCTGGCGCCGGAGGCCCCAGGCCTGGGCAGTGGGAACCCTGGGCCCATTCTCCCCAGGAGGTTGGGCTGGCCTTGGTTCCTCTGTGGAATGGGCTGCTGGCCCTGATGGGATCTCACTCTCCCTCCTGTGAATCTCTGACTCTTCAGAAAGCAGGGGGTGGAAAACCTCGCAGTCATCCTCTCCATCTCTGTCTCCTCACTTCTCAGCCTTTCATCTCGAAGTCAGCCTGCGGAGGTTGCCACGCCTGCCCTGCAGAGGCAGAGAGCTGAGCCCTCCTGGGCGGTGCACGAGTGTGTGAGTGAGAACGTGTTGATCTGTTTGAAGCAGGCCCCTTTGATGCTCTTTAAATAGGGCAGCTTTCTCGAGAATTCAGCTAGCTCCCCACATCAGACCTCGCTTGGGTGCAGCTGCTGTTGTGTGTGGCAAATGCACTTGCGGCTGCTTCTGTGGGCGCAGTGGTCTGGAGTCAGCTGCCCCGGGTTCCCTCTGGGAACTCTGACCAGCTGGGTGACCTTGGGCAAGTCACCGTGCTTCAGGCTCTGTGCCGACGGCGAGGCTCAGCATCCGGATGGTGTCGGTCAGACTCTCCCCTTTGGGGGGATCAGGTGCTGAATGAACTGTAAAGCGCCCCGTGAGGTGAGCGGACGTGCGGATGCGCTTTCCCCAACAGCGTCCAGCTTCGGAGGCTCAGGAAGCACTCCTGGCAAAGCCCGGTTTTCAGCCTCGTGGCATCATGCTCAAAAAATGCTTGCACGTGGCTTATTCAACTTTAAGAGGGGGCACATTCTGAAATGGGTTGTTTATTGTCCAAGTTGGATTTTTAATTTCTCATAAACTCCCCACAAATTGCTGTAGTACGTCTATATTTATTGAATCTGTCAGGGTTGTTTATGGCTCTGAGGCCTGGGCTCCCGTGTTTGTGGGCTGTTGCCCTGACGACGCCAGGGTCTGAGCTCCGGAGGGGAGGCCCCGCCCCCAAGGTGGCATGGAAGGTTCTGGAAAGGCGAGCGGTGTGAGGTCGAGCTGTGGCTGCTGCACTTGGGTCGGGCAAGGTGGTCAAGACTGCGGGTTCCGTGCCAACTTTACCTGCCCACTGCGGGCGGCCCCTTCCCCTGGGGGGTGTGCCGCTCCCGCCTCTGAGCTGCGCCCCCTGGTCCTTGCTGCTCCGAGTGGCTCTGGGGACGGGCAGCGCCTGCCCTCTGGGGCACCCGAGGGGGACGAACGCACACGCTCCCCAGACCTGCCGTGTTGCCGCCTACAGGGCAGCAAGGCAGCAGGTGCCCGCTCACCTGGCCCACCACAGTGTCACTGGGCGACCTCCTCAGGGCACCCCCGGAGCTCCAGTCCTTAGGGCAGAGCCCAGAGGCCTTAGGCTGGCAATTCTCTGTCTCCACCGCCACCCTACCCTGAGATCTTTCCAGCTCCATCTCCCCCACTCCCCTGTGCCTTGCTGCGTCTTTTCCCCCGCTCCCCACCCCAGCCCCCCATCCCTGGCTCTGCACACGCCCATCTCCACTTGCCATGCCTACCCAGCCTTCTCTCCCTGGGGGATTACGGGCTTCTTGGAACTGACAGCTCCTGAGACATCGCCTCCTTGAAGCCCTCTCTGCTTTCCCCAGACCGGGTCGGGTCCAGCTTCTCCAGACCCGTTGTGATCCAAAGGCCGGAGCTGCCCGAGCCCCAAGGGCTGCTTGACCCGCTTGCCCCACTCTCTCCCCTCATTCTGGGTGTTCTGACTGTTCCTCCTCCTCCTGGGGGCTTGGCCTGCAGCCAGCACTCAGGAATGCCCTGCAGTCAGCCGGTGTTCACACGGCCGAGACGTGAGGCTGGACTTCTCCCAGGAGCCTGGATGCTCTGTCCTGAGGAAGGGCCATGGCATATCTTGAGTTTGTGAGGGCTCTTGACCTTTAGTCGAGGCCTGATTGGCATCTGGGGCTGAGGACTGGGTGAGAATAGAAAGGCATCTGCAGTAGGAAAGACAGCGGGGCAGCTGACAGATGTCCGACGCCCCTGTGCAGGTGGGAACGCTGGCACTTGGAGCCTGGCCTGTGTGCGTTCATTGAGTCTTTGCTTTCATTGAGTATCACTCAGCAGTGAACAGTCCCTGCCTTCTTGGAGCGTCCATGTCCAGAAGGGTAAGAGACTGAAAACAGATAAAACGTATGAAGTGAGTGAGAAGGCGCAGAGCAATAGGGAGAGAGAGAAAGCAGGGTAAAGTGCTGGGGATTGGTGTGGGATTTTGGAGCATGGCTTGCTTAAAGCTAAGCTTATGCTTGCCCTTTGACTCCCCCAGTTCCACCCCAGGTACCTCCCCAAGAGAAAGGACCACTGTGCCCATCGAAGGACAGGCATAGGCTGTTCTAAGCAGCAGCAGTCATAATAGCCTCAAAGTGGAAGCAGCCCCAGTGTCCACGCAGTGGAGAGTGGGCGTCACAGCCACATGGCGGAATCCTGTGCAGTGATGACGATGAACCAAAGGCCACCACGTGCAAAACACGGGGTCCCGTGGATGCGCGGCTCGGACCCGGTAGAGCACTGGTCATAATTCCCGAACCCGCGACACTATCGGGGGTGGGTGGGGAGGTGTGGTAGGCAGATTAGCGGTGCCTCTGGGGACAGGGACCGGGTGGAGACCTGATGGGGCTGCTGGGGTCCTGCAAATAAATGTTCTCTTCTCAGCCTTGACCTTGGTCATCCTCCTGTGAGTTTTCACCAGGCTGCTCGCTGCTATATGCTTTTTTCCTTATTGTATATTATACTTCAGGAAAAGGCTTATAAAAGCTTATAAAACATAAAAGGCAAAAAACAAGTGATGGGAGACAGAGGGTGTGCTATTTTCTGTAACGTGCACCCTTGGGTTCTCTGTAGAACGTTGAGGAGCAGGGACATGGGTGTCCCTCTGGGGGTTCCCTTGGGAGAAGGGGCTCCTCTCACCGCGAGTGACAGTCTCCAAGGAGCGGCTGTCTGGTGGGAAGTTAGCAGCCCTGGGTTGTTAAGGCAGACACGGGGAGGGAAGATGGTGAAAGCTCAGTTGGAATGAATGAGCCGCTGGATGGGCTATAAGGAGGTACCTTTAGGAACGCTCGCTTGTCCATGCCCCATCTTTCCCTCACACATCAGTCAGTTGTGACTGTTAATTCTCTCTTCCAGAGGTCTTCACTGAGCCCCAGAGCTGTGTGGTCTTCTGACCTGCCGACTCTGAAAACTGGCTGTCCTGCCCACCTCCTGAGCATCACCCCAGGCTCCACAGAACACCTGAATCACAATCACCTTTTTTTTTCCTTAAGATTTTATTATTCAGAGTGGTTTTAGGTTCAGAGCAAAATCAAGTCAAGAGTTCCGTGTACTCTGTACATACACTCACACGCACATACATTCACACACACACACACACACACACACACACACACACGGCCTCCCCCATTATCACCCCCCACCAGAGTTCCTCATTTGTTACAGTTGATGAACCCACGCAGACATGTCATTGTTTCCCAAAGTCCACAGTTTACACTGGGGTCCTCTCTTGATGTGGAGCTTTCTGTGGGTTTTGACAAAGGTATAGTGGGTTCCCAGGTGGCTCAGTGGTAAAGAATCCTCCTGCCAGTGCAGGAGATGCAGGAGACTTGGGTTTGATCCCTGTTGGGAAGATCCCCTGGAGTAGGAAATGGCAACTCACTCCAGTGTTTTTGCCTGGGAGATCCCATGGACAGAGGAGCCTGGCGGGCTGCAGTCCATGGGTCACAACAAGAGTTGGACTCGACTGAAGTGACTCAACAGCAGCAAGAATATAGTGACATGTATCCATCATTACAGTGTTGTGGCAGAGTATCATACACTATATGATGTCCTGTCGTTCACTGTCCTAAGAACCCTCTGTGTTCCTCATATTCATTTTAAAGTATTTAAAGGAAAAAAATTCACACTTACACTGATGAGGCAGCATTAATTAAAGTCAAGATCTCAGGTTGAGTCCCGAACATTAGCTGTTCAGTCGCTCAGTTGTGTCCGACTCTTTGCGACCCCGTGAACTGCAGCACGCCAGGCTTCCCCATCCTTCAGTGTCTCCTGGAGGTGATTCTGAAAGGCAGCCAGGTTGAGGCTGGCTGTGATTCTCAAGCTTGAGTGTCACCAGAATCCACAGGAGAGTGTCTTCCACCAGACGGCCAGCCACATTCCAGAGTCTCTGAACCAGCAGGCCTGGGGGGCTGAGAATTTGCATCTCTGATAAGTTTCCTGGTGATGCTGATGCTGCTGGTCTGAGGATCCCCATCTGGGAACCGCTGGTTTTAAGCAGTGGTGGCAAAGGATGTGATGAGGCCTCGGAAGCTCTGAGTCCTTTGGGGGCATCTGGGGGACTGTGCCCAAGGCCCTTTCCTAGATTGCATGTCTGCTGTCAGAGTGGGAGACTGAGCATTTGCTCTGTGCCTGAGCTCACGTGCTCCTGTCATCAGCCCCTTGGAGATCCTGGGTTTGGGAGGAAGATGGTGATGCAGGCAGGTATTATGTTGAGTGCAGGGTGGACCAGGGGATGGGGTGGGTTGCTGGTTACTTCCAGCTCTCTGGACTACTCTCAGGCAAACCCTGGGAGTTTCTTTCTGTACTTCCACCAGGATAAATGGGACCTCCCCCCCACCAGAGTAAGGATACCCTAGACCAAGCCTCCCTGGGTGGGGGTGTCTGACACCAAGGCATAGACTTTGTGCAGAGTCCAGGGTCCCGGGATCCTGGTGGGAGAAGCAAGCTGCCATAAATCTGCCTGGCCTCAGGAATAAAAGACCTCCAGGAGAAACTCAGTCTGCTTTGCTCAGCCTTCTAGAAGCCCGGCAATAAAATCAATGTAAATATAGCTAACATTTGGGAGTGGTTTATAAAGCACTTGAAAAAAATCCCTCATGTAAACCCCAAGACAGTCTTACAAGCCGTGGAGGTGATTAATTACCCTGTCTGTCAGATGTGGAGACTTCAGAGTCACAGAGCTGCTAATTGGCAGAGCTGGGACCTGAACCCACGGTGCTTTCTGCTCTCAATCCTCCCCCACCTCCATGTAGATCCCCAGGCAGAGAATTAAGGCTCCTCCCCAGCAAGCTCCAGTGACCAAAAGGGTGAACTGAAGACACTAATGCTCTCAGGAGTAGTGTGTGCTAAAATTTCTCATAACAGGGTTATTCCTGACAGTCCTCACTCAAAAGGTATGGAAACCACCACCCCACGTGTGCGACAATGGCAGAGATTGGCAGGTTACTCAGCTCTCAGATGGAAAGACCTGCTACATCTGCTATTTCCCATCTCCCACGCTGAGGAATTGTGAGGCCCAGGGTGGTTTCCAGGCTCGTTGGATTAGGGCTGGCAAGCAGGGATTCAGCCCAGCAGTTTGAGTAGAACCCTCAAGAACCTCGAAGGAGCACCTGCTTTTTTGAGGGCGGCATTTCTGTCCCCCACACGCAACAGGCTCCCTTCAGACATAGATGCAACTCTTTTATCTGTTTTTGATTTGAGGATTTTCTTTTAAGCCGGACACCGCAGGTCAGGGAAGATTTGAAAACCACGCGTACGGGGAGCAGGGTGGGGGAGTTTGGAGGTCGGGGTGCAGCAGAGCCAGGGCCCTGGAACCGGCGGCTCCCTCCCCCAGGCCCCAGGCTTTCAGGTACTGTGTGCAGAGTGCTGTTGGTGAGGTGAGCGGCATGGCCAGGGCAGTGAGGTGCGGGGCGTGGAGTCTGGCTGTTGTCAGCTTGATCTGTCCGTCGGGCATTCATTCATCTGCGTGCTGGGCCAGCCGGGCGCTGTGCTGAGCACTGGGATGTCGTTGACAGCCCTCAGGGAGCTTCCTGGCAGTGGGAAGACAGAACCTGGCTTCGGGAGACCCTGAATCTCTTTCGGCACCTCTCAGCACCATTTTCCAAGAGCCGAACATTTTAATCTACTGCGCAGGTACTTTTGCAGGTCTCGTGTCTGCTGACGGGTCACCATCACTTAACTTCATCCAAGGCCATGGTGACACCACCTACTGGACACTGCTGGTCATGGTGGCTCTGCAGCAGGGTCTGCTGTGGAGTCTGGCCCCACCCGACCCCATCTTCCAAGAATTATGCTTGCCAAACCTTTCCAGGACTTTGATGTGCCATCTTTCTGAGTGGGAGAGGGAATAAAAGGAGGAAGTGTTACTCATACGAGGAGGGGCACGGGAGCCAAGTAGGACCTTGCGGTGTGGATGGAGTGGAAGCTTTCAGAGACCAGCTGCAGGAGATGCCCACCAGAGACCCCCGACTCCTGATGTCAGCCTTTGGTTCTCAGTCCTGTGGTGGACCTGCTGCAGTGGCCACTTGGGGATCTTGGAGAACCGTCTGGAACGAGTGGTGCTCATGAGCGCAGGGCTCTGTGTGCAGGACAGGGACCTGGTGGATTACAGAGCAAGCTGCCGTGGAAGGACCTGCCACCCCACTGCATAGACGTGGCCCAGATAGGAGGGGCCATATCCTGCCCGCTCGAGGCTTTTGGAAGACAAGTCTTTTACAAACGCCAGTTCAGTTTTGACTTTACACACAGGCAGCAAAGATGGGAAAACTAGCATAACCACTGGGCTTTCTTTAAAATGTGCTTTGTGGGGGCCCCCAGTGCAGCCTAGCCCTCCTCGTATAAACTTACATAAACTTGCAGATCAGCCAGAGCAGTTTGCTTCTATTTAAGGCAGTGAGAGGCTCTCCTCCAGTTCGTCTGTCCCCCTGGCTTCTGCTTTGCCCCAGGAAGGCCGGTCCTCACATGATCTTTGCACCCGGGTGAAGCTGAGTGGGGGTGCACTTGTCTGCCCCCACCCCGAGCAGGCCTAGAGTGTCTGGGGAGTATCTCTGTTTGGAGGCACCGTGTGTTGTATCTTGACTCCCCACCATCCCTTCCAAACCTGCTTCCTCTCCTGTTTTCTTGGATCGTAACGAAGGCGCTGCCTCCCGTCTCCCACCCAGGCAGCTGGCCCAGGTCCCTCTTCCCTCCCTGTCCATAGCTCGTCAATTTCAGGCCCTGTTGATCTCTTCCTTTGCATGTTTCCTCGCCCATCCCCACCTCCATCCTTCACTCGTGGGTCCTCTGTCGCCCCTCACCCAGCACCGCCACCCCTCTGACGGGTGTCCCTGCTGCTTGGCCAAGTCCTTACCTGTGGAGTCATCACTCATCAAGCCTTACCTGTATCACACCCCTGCCCTCCTTGAGTGCGGGTGAAAGTCTAGCCCTCAAGAACTGCTTACCCTGCTCTTCCCAGTGTTGCCTCTGCCACTCCCCAAGTCACACGCAGCAAACCCTTAACAGCCCCATCTCTGTGCCTGTTGTGACCTACCTTGGCACACCTGTTTTCATCCTTCAGATGCAGGTCAGGTGTGACTTCTGTGTACCCCCCTACACCCCCCACCCCACACCAGGAGACCGCTCACTCCTGGGGATGGCTGCTGGCCTGGCCCAGAATCCCTGGTCTCCCTCTGAACCCTTAGCCATCTAAAGTTGACCAACACCCCCACCACCTCACCACCTTACTCCTGAGGTCCTCAAGGGCACTCATCTCAGTACTTAGTGAAGAACTTGGCATGTGTGGGCATGGGGAGAGGCTTGATGAGTGATTCTATTTGCTGATTTTACCCTAGGGTCACTTAGAAGCCACAGAAGTGGTTTCTTAGGACTTGTGAGGGCCTGTGGACTCCATTTTTCTTTAGCATCTGGCAAGTTGCCCTCTTGGCACATCTTCACCCTCCAGCTTCCATGCAGGTGGCATTGGTGATTGACCTAGGTCTGTCATGACAACATAGTTCTCTTTGCCCAAGACTTGCATCCCAAGCTTCCCTTGAAGCTAGAGGCACCCACGTCTTTCTTTTCTGACCAGTAAGATGTAAGGGGGAAGAGTATTTTCTGTCTTAGAAAGGGTAACTGTTTGACCTTTGTTTCCCTTTTCCTGCCTCCCAGATGTACTCTGGAAACAGGATACCTGGAGCTGTGGCAGCTGTTTTGTGACCATGAGGTAAAAGGTTTGAGGACAGATATGTCTGTCATAAGAAGCATGGCAGAATAAAAACCTGAAAAGAGCTTGGGTTCTCGCTGACATCAAGCTGTTGAAACCCTCTAGAGACCCACCTTCCTCTAAATTTTCTGTCTTTAGGATTCAAGCCATTTCAGTCAACATTTCTTAAAATCAGACGTATCTTCACTGATTATTCTGAACTTGACTGAACTGTTTTCTGTTACTTAAGATCAAGTGCACCTTTGGGATAAGTAATAACTATTGCTGAAACAAAACTTTGAGGGCTGAAGGCATGTGCCAAGGAGAAGGACACCAGCGGTGTTAGTGTTGAAAGTTTGGATGCCTCAGGGGTTGACTATTGGGACTTGTGTACATTTGGACATATGTTTAAAAAAAACCACACACAACTGTCCTCTGTGTATGATAAAACTTAAAGGCTCTTTAGGCTCTTAAGCTACAAATTTTCAACTTGAAAAGAGACTTAAGGAAATGTGAATGCATATTGGGTTGGCCAAAAAAATTGAGTTTTCTCATAACACCTTACAAAAAACCTGAACTAACTTTTGCGCCAACCCAATAGAATTTATTAGCATGGATGTCTCAGAAAATCTAGGTGTGAAGGGTTTTAGGCCATCAAGGACTCAAATTTATGTCATCAGAAGTGTTTCTTCACTCTTCAGGCTCTCTGTGTAGGTTCTTTCAAGGCAGGCTTTGCCAAGATGTGTGAAAAAGATTGCCGGCAACTCCATCCCATAAGCTCAACAACCTCATAGAAAGCAAGTATGACTTTCCTTTTGCCCTGAGTTCTGGCAAAGCTCCCAAGGCTGGCTGCTGTTTGCTGGTTCTGATTAGTTTGACTTGAGTTACATGTCTATTATGTTCCTTACCTGGGGCTACCATAACAGATTAAAACGGAAATTTATTCTCAGTTCTGGAGACGAGGAGTTGGGAATCCAGCTGTCGGCAGAGCCACACTCCCTCTGGCCCCTCCTTGCCTCTTCCAGTTTCTGGCAGCCCTAGGAGTTCCCTGGCTGATGGCAGTATCCCTCCAATCTCTGCCTCCATCTCTCCGTGCCCTTCCTCCCGCCGTGGACCTGCACCTTCATATGGCATATTTCCTCCTCGTAGAAGAATGCCATCATGTCGGGTTGGGGCCCACCCTAATGACCTCATCTCAACCTGATTATGTCTATAAAGACCCTGTAACAAATGAGGCCACATTCACAATATGAGGATTAGGACTTAGCCTGTCTTTTAGGGGACACAGTTCAACCTGTCACACCTGTTCTTGAATCAGACACTTGGGTCTGGATGAAGCGATTCTGTAATTGGCCAGGCCTGAGTCCCACGCCCATCCTGACAGTGAGTTGGGGTCAATCCCCGGGAACTAGGTGGCGTCAAAGTAGGAGAGAGAGGTTCTCCTGGGACCATGTGGAGGGCAGCTCACCAGCTGCCTGCCTCTTCTGAGGACCCAGACTTTTTCCTGTGTGTCTTCTTGCCCATTTCAGTACCTGTCTCTGCCCTTCCGATTTCTGACCTCAGGGAGAGGGTGGTTAGTTCATTTGGGAGGAGGTTGGAGAGGAGGCAGAGCCACAGTGCAGAGGCCGCAGTGATGTCCCTACTCGCCGTCACCCTGGACCGAGGCTCACGGTGGACATCTCACGGCATCGGATGGCTGGACGCTGGGTACTGTACACTGCTTGCCTGTCCACGCTTTGAACTTTTCCCTCGGCAGGAGTTACTGATGTGGGGACTTGCCTGCAGCCGGGCTTTGATGGGAATGAACCATCCGTTTGCTGTTTTTGTTTGCTTGAGGGTTTGTCAGCTGCCTTGAGAGGCCAAGTCATGGGGCAGAAGAAGGTGGTTGGGGTGTTCGTCCACAGAGAAATGGAAAAGTACCGAACCTCTGGTTCTGCCCCTTGCTTTCCGGGTGATCACTCACTTAGAGCTACTTTATTTTGTGCTCATTCCTCCGCAGCCTGTCGGGCTTGTCCCTCCCAACCTGGCGCTTCCCCAAAGGTCCCAGAGCTGCAGAGCACCCAGGAGCCTCTGGGCCCTAAATCGTGTCCAGCCGTTTCACCACTTCCGGTACGCTGGGCTTATCTCTTTTATGACAGGGACATGGTTCATGGTTCCCTTTTATTGAGGGCGCCCAGTGGAGGACACGTGGGGGAGGAGATTTGAGCCAGGAGGACCCAGCACAGGTCCCGGTGCCCCCGCCCTGGGGCCCTGGGTCAGCACGATTCCTCCTCTACCAGATAGGAGAGGAACGAGCCGTGGTTTTGCTCGATGGTTGTGGCTTTCCTGTGAGTGACTTCCTGTGAGCAAGCCTGTGCGTGTCTGGGACCCTGAGCACAGCTCACAGAGAGGCGTTAGGTTGAGCTTATGGTCAGCCTGGGAGATGAGATCAAGATGACCTGAGAGTTAGGACCGTGAGTTGTGTTCAGACCACACACAGGCAGAAAGGAGCCTGGTGGGGAGTGAGGGTCAGACAGGCTGTGTGTGTGCAGGCTGGGGCTTGGGGCCGGGTTCAGGACCAGGAGGGGGTCCCGTCCAACCAGAGCCAGGAGCTGTTGTGGGAGGCAGTGAGGGGGAAGTGTGGACAGGAAGCTGGAGGCGATGTGGCTCTTTGTTTAGGGACCCCGGGGGAGGTTTTTGAATGGGCGAGGGGACCCTGACAGTTCAGGCCCAAGGTGGACTGGGTTACTCCCAGGCTAGAGACTGGACTCAGAATTTAGTTCCACAACAGTAAACCGTCTGAATTAGAGAGTTTAATGAACTGTAGTGAAAATATAATTTAATTTTAATTACGGGCTCTAGTTAATCAGTTCCCGGATTTGCCTGTAACTAGGGGCCCTAATCGGCCCTTAAGTGCTGTCATACGTTCCGAGAAGAGGCTCCGTCTCCCTTCCTCTGACCTTTCCCCTCATCATGGTGACTGGTTGAAGAGCCTTGGCTAGCAGGCAGCATAGCTGCCTGGAGTTGAATTCAGAAGTTGCACTGAAATCTGCCCCCGCCCTCCCACTCCCAACACACATACCCTGTTTCTTGGCTGGCCCAGCCCCGTAAGGAGCTGTGGGAGGTGGATGCTGGCAGCAAGGACAGAGGAACCTGAGGGTTTGCCCAGATGTGTACAGGCCTCTCTGCTTCTGAAAGGCGAAGCTTAGAGATTTGATCTGATACTGAAACGCTGTGCATGCCTAGGCGAGGACCCGGTGCCTAGTGAATCATCGTCATCAGACCTGGGACTTCAGATGCACTGTCATCTGGGGCTGAAAGGCCAGGTGGCCAGAGCTGTGAACTCAGGGTTCTTTATGGGACAACTTATGGGGATGGGAACCTTAAATGTGCCTTCCCCCACCTGCTGGCCTCCATAGCAGGACTGGTTCCAGCCTCAGAGCTCTAGAGCCTGCCCTGGCCGTGGTCCTCAGGGCTGGACCCAGCTGGCACAGTGTGAATCTTCTTTCTTCCTCTTTTTTTTAAAATGTTTATTTAATTTTTGGTCATGCTGGGTCTTTGCTGCTGTGCAGGCTTTCTCTAGTTGTTGCAGTCGGGGGCTCCTCTCTAGCTGCGGTGTGTGGGCTTCTCACTGCAGTGGCTTCTTGTTGCAGAGCACGTTGCAGAGCACGGGTGCCCAGGTATCAATAGTTGCAGCAGGTACAGTTTGGAGCACAGACTCCACAGTTGTGGTGCATGGGCGTAGTGTTCCGTGGCTTGTGGGATCTTCCCGAACCAGGGATGGAAGCTGTATCCCTGGCATTGCAAGGTGGATTCTTAACCACTGAGCCACCAGAGAAGCCCAGCCCACCCCTGCCCCCCGCGCCCCCTTCCTTCTCAACCAGCCTGGGTGCCCGAGGCAGTCCTTCCAAATGGTGTGAGACCACACCCCTCTTCTCACCCGACAGTGCTGCCTCCCCCAACCTCTGCTTTTCTTCTTCCAGAATCTGCGACCCCCCCCATGGAGTGGGGGGATGGGCAGCATCGATTCGCTGTCACATGTGATGAGCCCCAGGCCCTGGGTGACAGCTTCCAGCCCCTTACCTGGAGGCCCGGTGGATCACCCACACCCCAGAGTTTCCACCTGCCGCCAGCTTTGTGCCGCCGCAGCTTGGCGGGTGGGGGGAGGGTGGTTAATTAGCCCTGGCCCGGGCTTCAGGCCTTTGTCCTCCTGTGGCTGGGCCGCAGTCTCCGCATCTCTGCAGAAGGGGGTGGGCTGGTGGACTTGGCCTGCAAGCGATACGCTTGGCCCACACAGGAATTTTTACGTTCTTCTCTTGGAATTTGTTGCCAGTATCTAAACCACTTGCCCAACAGTCTGCGCCGCTCCCTATTGCCCCACGCGACCGCCTGGTTGCTTGTTTACGTGTCCTCTGGGGGCATTTCGTCTGCGCTCCTCCATTTGCCCCCAGGCCTGTCCCCACAGGAATTGCCCTGTGGCTGCTGGCTCTGACCTTCCTGGGTGAAGGGCCAGAGAGGGGAGAGGTAGCAGGCTGGTCATCCACAAGCCGGCTTCCAAAATGACGGAAGCAGAGGGTCCTGGGGGAGGGGAGAAGGTTCTCCGTGGGCTCAGAACTCAGGGTGGGGAAGGTGTCTGCACGCCGGGCTCTTAGTCACCGACTGTCTCAGGGGCAGAGTTGAGACCGCAGAGCTGTTGAAAGGTGTACGTGGGCTCTCGGAGGTGGGGGCTGGGCAGGGGGTGCCCTGCACAGCTCCCTGCAGGATCCCAGGCTGGTCAAGAAGAGATTGTGGTTTGCACGTGGCCCCCTGCGTCTTGATACGCTTCAGGAAGAGGCACCTGATTATAGCACCCCTGGCCTTAGGACTTAAAGATCTTGGACATCCAGTCTGGTTTTAATCAGGGTACAGATAAGAAGAAGTGGCCTCTCCCAGCCCGGGGTGCACGCTCCCCACTGGTGTGTCTTGTACTTTGCTCTTCCAAAGAGCAAAGTGGGTAGGGCTGGGCGGGTGGGGCGGCCGGCTGGTGTGGACCCAGGATGGCTTTTCCCCTGCTTGACAGGGTTGTGGGCAATTGCCTGGTGGTAGCAGCCCCAGAAGGAAGGATGGTCAGTGGGTTGAGCCATGCATGTATTCAGTGTTTCCTGCAGTGACCCCAGGGAGCACATGGGCTTTTGTGACCTCCACCCCGACTTGTGCTTTCCCGCTGACCTTCCTTCCTTCTGAAGTCCACCTGGCCTGGGGACTTCTCTGGTGGTCCAGTGGCTTAGACCGCATGTTCCCAATACAGGGGACCTGGGTTCAATCCCTGGTCAGGGAACTAGATCCCACATGCCTCAACTAAGACTCCACATGCTGTAGCTAAGACCTCAGTCAGTCAGTTCAGTAGCTCAGTCGTGTCCGACTCTTTGCGACCCCATGGACTGCAGCACGCCAGGCCTCCCTGTCCATCACCAACTCCCGGAGTTTACTTAAACTCATGTGCATTGAGTAGGTGATGCCATCCAACCATTTCATCCTCTGTCGTCCCCTTCTCCTGCCTTCAGTCTTTCCCAGCATCAGGGTCTTTTCCAATGAGTCAGTTCTTCACATCCAGTGGCCACAGTATTGGAGTTTCAGCTTCAGCATCAATGAATATTCAGGACAGATTTCCTTTAGGATAGACTGGTTGGATCTTCATCCTTTAGGATGGACTGCAGATCGCCTTCTCCAACACCACAGTTCAAAAGCATCAATTGTTGGGCGCTCAGCTTTCATTATAGTCCAACTCTCACATCCATACAAGGTGCAGTCGAATAAATGAATATTAAGATAAATAAAATTAAGTCAGTTTAACCCCAAAAGTACCAGTTGTTGCCTGGACCTATGGGAAATGCGCTGGGCATTCCTTGGGCAGCCTGCCTTGGAGGGGAGGTGCCTCCCAGCATGGTTGGAGCAGGGGACACCAGTGTCTGCTCTCACCCCATCCAGAGAGTGTTCAGCTCGGGGTCTGGGGAGCTGGGTGGAGAGGTGGTGGGTCTGCAGAGCAGGGCCCCCTCCAGAGAAGTTGCTGATGGCAGAGGAGGTCCTGGAGAAGTGAAAATGCCCCTTCCCTTTTACCCCCAGCTTTGTGGATGGCAGTGGGGCAGCCCATCCAGTGATATTGAGGCCACACGCCAGCCCAGGCACTGCTGACCTTTTGTCTTGGTAGTGACCCCCCCCCCCCCCCCCACAGGAGCTGTGGGCAAGAAGATGCCATAGCCGCCCAGGGGTTTGGGCACAGATCAGTGGTAGCCCAGGGAGCTTACTTCAGAGCTTGGGGAACATCCTTTGGGGCTCAGTTCAGAGAAGAGTTGAGCAAGAAATAGGTCACAGGTACCATGCATAGTTGCCAAACATCTTATTTTCTGGCAGGACCAAGTAATAAGGTTTTCCGCTAATTGCATTTCTTAGGTAGTTGCTTGGAGCATACCCCCTTGTCTTCCAAAAAGTGGTTTTATAGGTTTAACCATATGTCCCACCCCTATTTTCCTTTTAAAAAGAGAGTATATAGGATGCAGTTTAATGCTTTTTCTTATGTTTGTTGTTTTGTTGTTTAGTCACTAAGTTCTGTCTGACTCTTTGCTACCCTATGGACTGTAGACTGCCAGGCTCCTCTGCTCATGGAATTTTCCATGGAGTGGGTGGCTATTTCCTTCTCCAGGGGATCTTCCCGACCCAGGGATCATTATTGTACAATTAGAAACAACCAGATGTTCAGTGATAGGGAGTTGGTGAAGTAAATGATTCATTATTGGTCTTTAAATGACAGTGACTTAGAAGAACAGGTAATGCCATGAGAAAGCGATCATTACAGCATGCTTTATTAAAAAGTAGGATCCAAACCTGCTTATGTAGTATGATCCCAGTTTTGGGCAAATAGACCTAAAAATTGGAGGGATGTATACCAAAATAGAATCAGTTACCTCTGAAAACAAGGACAAATTTTCTGATGTGAATAAGTAACTTGGAACTTAAACATCTCTTACAACAAGCAGATATTAATTTGATCAGGAAGTTGTGTTACTTTACAGCCACACCTGGTATCTTTCTAGCCTGTCTGCTTTTTTTCTGTCTCCACGGCAGAACACTCTAGAATCTGAGCTTTTGGCAGGCAGAGGCTCTGCATCCCATTTGAGCTTCATGGGGTGCCAAGTGGCATTACTGTCTTGGACTTTCAGACCGCACCCTTCTGGAGTTGTTCGTGTGTGTGTGTGTGTGTGTATGTGTGTGTGTGTATGCGCGCGCGCGCACATGTGTGTGTGTATGTGTGTGTGTGTGTGTGTGTGTGTGTGTGGCGTTGCCACCTCTAGTTGCTGTTCTTGAGTCCCAGACCTGGCTCCCTTGCACGAAGGGACCAAGCCCACAGGTGGCTGCAAAGTTCAGGTGTGTGTATGCATATGTGTGCGTGTGTGTGTGTGTTGCTCCATTCTGGGGCTGGACAGAAGCCTGAGCTGGGCTTTCACCTGCAGCTGCCATTTCATTCCAACACTGAGACCCAACCTTCACATTTCTTGAAATACCTTAAAGAATCCTTACTGAATTTTGAGTTTTTAAGAGTCAGTATGAGTTTGACCTGCCAGCCATGTCTGAAATAAAGGCATATGCCCCCTCCCTGCCCACGCAGGCAGGTGGGGTCTGACCTCTGGGGTAAGGAAGCGCGCTGCATTTGTCTCCTTATCATTCATTCTTGGCCTGCTGACCAGGGGCCAGAGGCTTGGCAGGAAGGCGTGCTGAGGTGTCGGAGGTGTGTGAGGGAGGTGTCGGGGGCTGCTTTTCGGCCCCTAGGGATTGGGACTGACTCAGCGGGACTCTGTCCCAGAGTAGGGAGCCTCCCGGGGAGCCGGGAAGCGACCTCAGGGCCAGCCTTGTCCAAGAACAGCCCTGACAAGTGGGGTCACTGCCCGAGGAAAGGAGCCTGGTTGGGTGGAGGAGGGTGGGGAGCGCGTGGAGTCATCACCAGCCCAGGGTCTTCCTACTCCCCAGCCGTCCCCACTGTGGCCTGGGCCCCACCCCTGGCAGGTACAGCCTTGCTTCCCCCTTGCGGTCGCCTTGCTGCAGTAGCCGCCCATCTCTGCTGGCTCCCCCGGCTCTGCTCCGGGGAGAGTTTTCTTAGCATCTGCCTGTTCTGAGAGCTGTCCTCCCCCTCGCCTTGGTGCTGAGATGAGTGGGGGAGAAGGCAGCTCGTGGTTTTGGTTGTGATCCCGGAGCAGAGAGAGCAGGGTCAGTGTTCTCAGGTGTTGGGTCTAAACATGGGGGTGTTGGCGGGGGAGGGGCTAGTACGGAGCTGGACAGGGAGCCCTCCACCGCAGAGTTGGGGCTGAACCCGAGGGGCTCACACCGCTCCCTCTCCAGGTGGTGGGGGCTCAGCGTCCTGTGGGTGAGCAGGGGGCCAGTGGCGAACGGAACAAGCTTGGAGGGTCAGATGGGCCTTGCGATGCCCCCCACCCCGCCCCCACCCTGCTGGGCATCATCTCCAAGGAAGTCGTGTTTGTTAATTGTTGGCAATGTCAGAAGAGCGTGTAATCAGCTGCTTACAGAGGAACCTGAGCTCCATTTCTCTTCTCTCTGTGCCTTTGAGTTTATTTTAAACCTCAGCGAGACATTTGCAGCTTCTCTCACTGTGGCCTTAACCACGTGCCCTTTAACCCAGCAGTCCTCCGCACCCCGCCGGCGTCCTGGGGCAGGGCTCCCAGTGGGATGGGGACAGTGTCCGTCTTGTGACCCGTCTGCTCCCTGCAGCCCGCCAGGTTGCTGATGGTGAGCTCCTTGGGGAGGGGACAGATCTCACTGATTTCGTGATCGAGGCTTAGGGAAGGGGTGGCCTCGGTGAACACCCCCTGCCACCCATCTCCATTCTCTCTTAGGAGGCTCCTTGGGACCCAGAGAACCATGAACGAGTCATCAGATGCTCAGGTCAAGGCTGGGAAGGGGCAGACACCTGGCACCAAAAGCCTGCTCCCCCCAGATTTTGTCTGGGACACCCAGGCCCATGGTTCAATGCCATGGGCCCCAGACCTGAGGGACCCCTGGCCAGGCCACGCTCTGGGTCCTGGCGTTCAGGTCCCAGGCTGACCTGGGCGAGCCCTGGCTCTGCTGTCTAACAGTACCAAGGAGGGCGAGACAGGTGCGGTGGGGTGCAGAGGGCACTAGTTACTGCTCAGCCAGCAATTATTGCTGTCCTGGGTGGCCTTGCTGGTGCCTGGTAGACCGCTGCTTGCCACCCCTGGGCTAGTGATGACTCGACGCTCTCCCCACCCTCCTCCACCCAACCATGCTCCTTTTCTCGGGCAGTGACCCCATTTGTCAGGGCTGTTCTTGGACAAGGCTGGCCCTGAGGTCGGTTTCCGGCTCCCCGGGTGGCTCCCTACTCTGGGACAGAGTCCCGCTGAGTCAGTCCCAATCCCTAGGGGCCGAAAAGCAGCCCCCGACACCTTCATCCCCTTTTCCAACGACCCTGCTCTGCAAACCCTCTGTCCGAGACAGCGCCGCCCCAGCCAGCTACAGGCCTCCCGTTCCTCCTGGACTCAAGGTGCAGGCTCTCCGTGGCCCTGTGGTCCGCACTGTTGGTGGGACTCCTTGGTACACATGGGGAGGTGTTCACCCCCAGCCCTGCCTTCACGGCTCAGCTCACCAGCCACCTCCTCCGAGTGCACTTTCTGAGCGCCCCCTTGAATGACTGCATCTTCCTTGGTGATCCTGCCACACTCTTGGTCAGTCTGGAAGAGCTGCTGTTCTCGTCTGCCTCACGGGCCCCGGGCGACCACATCTGCCCCTGAGGACCCTCCCCACTGCCCTGGAGTGGGCTCCGGGGCACACGTGGCGGGCGCCCAGTTCCTGTGTGTTGATTGAATGATGGTGAAGTGCCCTGAGCAGGTCCCAGGGATCAATGAGGGGATGAGACAGGGGGTGATGCTCAGAGGCGAGCCGGGCTTTGTCCTGGGAGACCTAAGGCCCGGAGAGACAGGCATGTGCTCACCCTGGACCGGCCTGTAGGCCGTGGGCGCTCAGAGAACCAGCCCCTCAGCGCTGCCCGGCTGGGTGGGGAGGGAAAGGCCGGCGGAGGAGCTGCCGGGCCTGAGGGGTGAGGGCTTTGCAGGAGGGCGGGGATGTCCAGCCCGAAGGAAGGGCCCAGCGGTGAGGGCCCGCCACGCCTGTATCGGAGCCGTTCAGCCTCCTCTGCTGCAGGTGTGACTTGTCCTCTATCCCGGGTGAGCTCGCTCCTAACGGCTGTCGCCTCACTTTCTGACTTGACCTTGCTGAGCAGGTCGGCGCAGATCCATGCAGGCAGCACAGACATGCGCCAAGTCCCCCCACCCTCCCCACGTGGGTGACCTGGACACACCCGCTTTCTGAGGGGGAAGCGGAGTAGACAGGTCCTCCCCACCCAGGACAGTCAGAGCTGTGGCAGAGCCCACCTTTCCAGAGTCCATTCTGGGCAGAAGGTTCTGGAAATGCACACAGATAAATGAGCAGAGGCACCGCCAGGCAGAGGGACAAGAGTCACCTTCTGAGGACGCCTGCTGGCTCCCCAGAGGGAAGAAGAGTTTTCTGGGTCAGGATCAAGGAATTCAGGGAGTCTCCTTGCCTTCCAGGACATGCCGCTGCTTCATCTGTGGGTTTTCCAGAGTCTCCCCCTCCTGCAGGGAGGGAGGGGTTGTTGCCATAGGAACTGCTGGATCTCCCTCCTGCATCAGTCAGCCTCCGGGGCAGGATGCTGAGGGAAGGCACTGTGACCAGGTGTTGGATCAGAGGCTCGGAGGGATCCGTGGGTAGAATATTAGATCATTTTGGGGGACTCACACATTGTTTGGGGGCCTGAGACCCTGACGTCAGAGCCCACTCTTTTCTCCCCACTCCTGGCTTTGGAGAAAGTCTGGGGCTGGCACCCCCTACCCCCTTGCTTGATGGGAATCTGTCCTTTGGGCACATGCCCACCCCATCCTCAATCCCTGGCTACTAGGTCACTGTACAGTCCTGCTTCTTCCCTCCCTACCCCCATTACTGTCCTAGTTCTGCACCGTTGTCTTTACCCACACACACACAGACACACACAGACACACACACACACACACTGCCCTGGTCTTACCCCCATGCTGCCCAGGAGCCCTCCTGTATCCTGGTCTTACCCTGCTCCACACACACACACACACACACAGTGCTCTGGTCTTACCCTGCTCCACACACACACACACACACACACACACACACACACACACACACACACAGACACAGTGCTCTGGTCTTACCCTGCTCCACACACACACACACACACACACACACACACACACACACACAGTGCTCTGGTCTTACCCTGCTCCACACACACACACACACACACACACACACACACACACACAGTGCTCTGGTCTTACCCTGCTCCACACACACACACACACACACACACACACACAGTGCTCTGGTCTTACCCTGCTCCACACACACACACACACACACACACACACACACACACACACACACACACACAGTGCTCTGGTCTTACCCTGCTCCACACACACACACACACACACACACACACACACACACACACACACACACACACACACACACAATGCCCTGGTCTCACCCTGCTCCACACACACAGGCATACACACTCCCCCTACAGCCATTCCCTCCCATTACAAACCCTCCCTGGCTTCTGAGTTCCTTGAACTCAGAAGATCAAACCAGTCAATCCTAAAGGAAATCAACCCTGACTACTCATTGGAAGGGCTGATGCTGAAGCTTCAGTACTTTGGCCATCTGATGCAAAGAGCCGACTCATTGGAAGAGACCCCGATGCTGGGAAAGATTGAGGGCAGGAGGACAAGGGGTGTCAGAGGATGAGGTGGTTAGACAGAGGAACCGATTCAGTGGACATGAGTTTGAGCAAACTCTGGGAGATAGTGAGGGACAGGGAAGCCTGGTGTGCTGCAGTCCATGGGGTCGCAGAGTCAGTAACGACTTAGCGACTGAACAACTGGCCCCTGAGGCCCCTGAGGATCTGTGTGTCCTCTTTCCAGCCTCTCCTCTGTCCCCAGGCTCTCTGACCTGAGCCCCTTCACACACACTGGCCCAGTGCCCCCACTCAGGATGGCCTCTGACGTGGCCTCTGCCCCGACAAAGCTCACTCTCTTTCGAGTTACACCTCCCCACCCCCACCTCTCCTGGTATATGACCCCTTGCACAGCCCTGCACTCCTGCCCTGTCCACCCCTGTGGTCACTGGGTCCTGATTCCTGGTCCATTTTCTCTCCGCTCTCGGCTTTGGTCCTTGTGCCGGGACCCGGGAAGGGACCAGGCCCAGAGGAGATGCTGGGAGATGTCTGATGGGCACAGGGGCCCCTGGGTGCTTGTGTGCGTGCTCAGCCATCAGACTCTTTGTGACCCCATGGACTGTAGCCTGCTTAGCCTGCCAGACTCCTCTCTCCATGGGATTTCCCAGGGAAGAAGAGCGGAAAAAGAGTGGGTTACCATTTCCTCCTCCAGGGGATCTTCCCAACCTAGGGATCAAACCCACGTCTCCTGCATTGGCGGGTGGGTTCTTTACCTCTGTGCCACCTGGAAAGCCCAGGCTTCTATGTGGAACACTGATAAAGGCCCCTGCTAAGATGAGAAAAGGGAACTGCGCATTAGGTTTGGCAACCCCGTGAGTAGATACGAGGCTGTTTCTTCCTTTTCCTCCAAGGTGCAACTGTGCTAACACAGCCTGAGCTCAATGTCACCTCCTCAGGGACCTTCCTGAACCCGGTCGCCACACCCCCAAGTTTCGTGTGGGGGACCCTCGGGTTCCCCCCTCACCTCTAGGACTGCAGGAATCCTAGAGACCACTTAGTCACTGACCTCTGAGCAGAAGTTGTGATAGCACATTTGCATATGCTGATTTAATCTGTAAACCCCGGGGAAAACCCCCCGGGGATTTCATTCCTCCGCCCCGCCTTAGAGAGCGGCACCTTTCTGTGCTGGCGGGCATTGCCACCTCCCCGCTTTCCGCTTCGAGGCCCTGGGTGTCTCTGTGTCGAGGCCTCCCGAGCGCCCCTGAGCAGCTGGTACCACAGTGAGATGGAAGGACCCAGGCCCACCCCTGCACAGGAGGGCCGGCTTCGCAGGCTGCGTGAGCTGCCCCGTCAGCCACCCCTGGGACTCGTTGACCCGAGCTTAAAAACAGCGCTCAGAGGCATCGAGTAAGTGCAGCGCAGCCTCCCCGTCAAGGTCACCACGTGCCCCTCGGGACACCGCTCATCACAAGCGCAGCAAGCTGCCCCTCCCGCGTGGCGAGTGGTGGTCCCTGGGGACTTCTTCCCATCACCCAGAGCGGGTGGGCAGACGTGTTGGTTAGGATGTCCCGTGGTGGTTTGGTCAAGTTTCTACATTTCTGTGACCTGGCATTATTCTCAGAGTTCTCCAATTCAGTTCAGGAAGGGTGCGAGCGCCAACGTCTCCCTTTGTCCCCCGCCGGTGCACACGAGCGTTTTATGCATACATGTGTGTCTGTATGGAGTTGCGCCTGGTCTTCGTTGCTGCATGCGGGTCTAGTTCCCTGACCAGGGATCGAACCCTGGGCTCCTGCCTTGGGAGCACAGTGTCTTAGCCACCAGACCAGCAGGGAAGTCACTGCATGAGCATTTTAAAATACCTGAGCCCTGCGCCAAAGATGCCAATTTGACTTGACACCACCTAGCTCCTCTTGAAGCAATTTGGAATACTGAATTTTTCTTTTTCATGGGATGTGTTTAAATTTTTTTTAAAAAAACTCCTTCATTAACATTATATCAAATACCAGTTTGGAAACCGCCTCAAGGGATAGGAATGCTCTCTGGGCTGGAAATAAATGACTGTAGAAAGCGAACTGCTTCAGGGCTTGAAAAATAATCTTTGCAGGCTTTGTAGAAGTTTGACTCAAAGTTTTCCTTCCTTATGGTTAAGAAGGATGCACAAAGAGGATGTATTTTTGGCCTGGAGAATTCTTAGCCACTTGTGATGCAGCTGCCAGTTGTCACTCCGGGAGGAACGTGGAGATAAAAGCAACACTGAGATGTGTTTTCTGTTGTCAGCAGGGAAGAAAACCCTCCAGGGCCAGGAGCCAGGGCTGTGCAGGGAAGGAGGGAGCCTTGTTTGGGGATCCCAGCTGGGGGCGGGCAGCCAGTCTCATCCCACCAGCTCTAGATGCCCACCCGGGGGTCTCATATTAAAGATGGGGCCTGGAACTTCCCTGGTGGTCCAGCGGTTAAGACTTCGCCTTCCAATGCAGGGGGTGTGGGTTCAATCCTTGGTCTGGGAGTTAAGATCCCACGTGCCTCCTGGCCAAAAAACCAGAACTGAAAACAGAAGCAGGGTTGCAACAAATTCAGTAAAGACTTAAAAAATAGTCCACATTAAAAAAAAAACACCCCAAAATCTTTAAAATGATACAAGTGAACTTATTTACAAAAGAGAAAGAAACTCACAGAATGAACCCATGGTTGCTGGGGGGAAGGATGGGAGGAAGGGATAGTCAGGGAGCTTGGGGTAGATGTATACACTACTATATTTAAAATGGATAACCAACAAGGTCCTATTGTATAGCACGTGAACTTTGCTCACTGCTATGGAGCAGCCTGGATGGGAGGGGAGTTTGGGGGAAAATGGATACATGTATACATATGGCTGAGTCCCTTTGCTGATAACCTGAAACTATCACAACAGTCTTTGTTAATGGGCCGTACCCCAATACAAAGTAAGCAGTTAAAAAAAAATCTTTAAGAAATAAAGACAGGGCCCCCAGGTTACAGACAAGGAGAGTGCTGGCCTGGGTCACCTGGCCAGTCAGCGCCAGGCTCCTGAGCAGCCCTCTTCAGAGCATCCTGGTTTTGGAAGTTCTTTCTTAAGCCAGCTATTCGATGAGGCCATAGAAATGACAGCTGGGCTTGTTAAGTGCTTACAACATGTGTGAGGCGGGGCCCTGGCGCCTCATACGTGTTAACCTCCTAGGCTGGTATCTTCAGAGAGATCTGAGACGTGACTCCCTGCCCAGCGCCCTCCAGGGGCTTCGCCTCCCCCAGGGGACATCTTCCCAACTCCTTCCCGCCCTTGGAGGCTCTGCATAAGCTGCCCCATGTCCTTGTCACCCTTCCCTGGGACCCACTGAACGCAGCCTGTGCTGGGGGCCCCACCTGGCTTTCCCCCGTTCCTTCTCCATCATTCCTGGGTCCTTCTCCTTAGTCGGGTCTCAGCTCAGATGGTGCGTCCTCAGAGGGGCCTCGCATGAGTTCCCTTGGCTGCCAAAATGAATTCAGGACTGTACGGCTTACACAGTAAACGTGTTGTCTCCCAGCTCTGGAGGCTGGAAATCAAGACCAGAGTGTCAGCGGGTTTGGTTCCTTCTGAGACTGTGAGCAAGGGTCTGTCCCAGGCCTCTCTCCTCACTTCTGTGTGGCTGGTGGTCTTCAGTGTCCTAAGCTGGTAGGTGCATTACCCTGATCTCCGCCTTCATCTTCACGTGACGTTCTCCCACGTGTCAGCACCCAGAGTTCTCCTTTTTATAATGATGCCAGGCATGTGGTGTTAGGGGCCCAACTTACTCCTGTATGATGTCCGCTTAACAAATTACATCTGCAAATGACCCAGTTCCCAAATAAGGTCACATTCTACGGTACTGAAGGTTAGGACTTCCATGTAACCTATTTGTGAAGGTGAAGTTGCTCAGTCGTGTCTGACTCTTTGTGACCCCATGGACTCTACAGTCCATGGAATTCTCCAGGCCAGAATACTGGAGTGGGAAACCTTTCCCTTCTCCAGGGGATCTTCCTAACCCAGGGATTGAACCCAGGTCTCTCACATTGCAGGCAGATTCTTTACCAGCTGAGTCACCAGGGAAGCCCTGTCACCTATTTGGGGGGACAGAATTCAGCTCATAATGGGCTTTCTCTGCTGAGTCCCCCCGCCCCCCACCCCCACCACATCATGCTCTCTACACTGATTTTATTCATGTTGTGATGCTTGATTGGTTTATTGTCCTTCTTCCCACTTGAGAATATGAGGTCTTGAGACAGGGACCTTGACCATCTTGTCCACTGTTCTCTCTTTAGCGCTTGAGCAAAGCTAGGCACAGAGCATCCACTCACAGGAACTGCTGAGTGAGTGAATGAGTGCTCGGCTGGGTGCATGGGTGGGTGGGTGAGAGGAGGAGTGAATGGCTGAAAACACAGCCTATGAAGCAGGTCCTCTCGTCATCCCCACTCACCACCCCCACATGCTGAGATATCGAGAAAACAAGACCAGAATAAAGAACAGTCTTTTGTGTCGGGTTCGTGAAGCAGTGGTGGTTTCTCTTCTATTTAAATCTTAAAGAGCAGAAGCACAGATCGGTGTTACCACGTTCTTGATGTGTTGAAGGTTTGTCAGATGAGACGCCTCAGCCCATTTGCTTTTACACCTCCTGCAGTCCTGTTCCGCTCCCTGCAGATGCTCAGCCCTGTGGCCCGCAGGGTGCTGTCCTCTCACATCTCCTCCACCTCGTTGGCCTCACACATTGTCCGCATGGAGGATGTGCACTACGCTTTGGGTACCGACTTTGAGTTTACCATCTAGAAGGGAAGTTGGGGTCCAGGTCAGTTCATGCTTGATCTAAAATTCTCAGTTGGAAATGCAGGGAGGAAGCTGAGAGCCAACATGTGTATGGGGTGGGTGGGGAAGGGTCTGGAAGAGGGGTGGTGGCATTTGAGTTCAGCTGTCTGGAAGCTCAGATGGAGCGCCTCGCTTCGTATCATCCCAGGCTTTAGCTTTGGGAAGGTCAAGTGAAGTGAACAGGAGCCTCTCTGAGGGACTGTTGTCCCCGTACCTCTTTTCCTCATTTATCCTCTTAGATCACTGAGGGTCAGTGTCTGGTGACTAGCTTCCTGATGGTGCCAGTGTTAAAGAGTCTGTCTGCTAGTGCAGAAGATGTAAGAGATACGGGTTCGATCCTTGGGTCGGGAAGATATCCTGGAGGAAGTAGCAACCCACTCCAGTATTCTGGCCTGGAGAATCTGATGCACAGAGGAGCCTGGTGGGCTACAGTCCAGGGGATCGCAGAGTCGGACACGACTGAAGTGTCTTAGCAGGCACGTGTCTGATGACTCTGATACTGCATTCTGCTTGGCTGTAGACAGACACCCCGAGGCAGAGACATCACCCCCCACCCGCCACCGCTAGCCAGGCTTACAGCACAGCTGCGGTAAGACCTTCGGCCTCTTGGGCTCCCTGTGGAGGCTGGACCTCCCCTCTGGAGGGTTCATGTCCTCGCACTGTGAGCTGCGTCACCCTGCTCGTCCCCTGGGCTTGTGTCCTTCTCTGCTCTGTGGCCCTGAGGCAGCCTCGACTTCTTCACCCGCCCCTGCAGGGTGTCTGCAACGTGTTCCTGAGGCTTCTTGGGACTTCTTTGGGGACTTTGATCGGGGGTTCCGATGGACCCTGTGGAACACTCCCTCCCTGAATCCAACATAGGCATAATACGCTTGGGGGCCTTGGGGGTCCCAGCCCCTGCCCTGGCGGACAGATACTGCAAACAGGACGAGGGTGGTGGCTGTGGGGATAAGAGCATGTAGATTTGGGGTCAGAAATCCCTTGGGCCTCTCCGCCACTGGCTGTGCCCTTGGGAAGCTCACCTTGCCCCACCCCGTATCCATTTTCTCCATGCAGATTGGGGATAACATTGACTTGGAGGGGTGGATGTGTAAGTGCTCAATAAATCTCGTGTGAATGGGTGGGTAGGTAGACGGGTGGATGGTCTGAGTCTTTAGCCTCCGGGAAGAATTTCAGCCCAGGCCAGCTGGGCTGTGGAACAGGAGGCAGTTCCCGACCTCAGCGAGGGTGCCTCAGCTGAGGAGAACTCTCTGCAACTCACCAGGCAGGTAAGCATCCTGCCTGGGACCCAGGAAAGAGTGACCTGAGCCTGAAGGACAGTTACTGGTTGGTGTCAGAGGAAGAGGGTCCAGCCAGACCTGAGACTGATGGAGGTCTCTAGGCACCAAGAGCAGAGAAGGCTCCAGGAAGGGAGGGCTGACACCGCTCCTCGGGATCGTGACTGCCCGAGGGCCTGTGGTGGGCCTAGCATGGTGCCAAGGCTGTACCAATACTCTCGTCAAGTGCTGGAGGCAGTAACTTTTCTGGCTCTCTGAAATAAAGTTGGCTTGCAAATTCCCAGAACTTTGGAGCTGCCCACAAGGGACTTTCATCTTCGGGCTATTGAATCGAGTTGACCCCTCATCTTCCGGGGGTGAAGGGTTATCCATGCTCTGCCTTAACTGGACGGTGGTTTATTATGTTCATTATTGGAATCCAGCTACCGAGAGTTTGGGGCACTGGGTTAGGGAGCTCTGGGGCGGAGGCCGCAGGGGCACCCCATACTGTGCTTGGCCCGGCCTGCGGTCTTTGGGGATCAGCCCCACATGATGTCTAGCTCCTGACCCCTCTGAGGGCCACTTGGAGCTCCTTCGGGAGGGAGAGTCGCTCTTGCCAGGGAAGGACTGCTTGCCCGTCGTGTTTTGGATCCAGTCCCACCAAGAAGCACAAGACCAGAGCAGCGTCCTCCAAGGCCGGGTGCCTTTTTGTAGCCTGTCCCCAAGGCACCAGCTCCGACTTGCCTTTCAGGGGAGCGCTGCTCCCACCCACTGGAGCCTTTCAGTGCTGGAGATGGCAGTTCTGCTCCATCTTCAGACTTTGGAGAGGCCAGAGAATAAATTGGATCTTCTGCCCACGTGCTTTTCATTGGGGTCATTGAGTCAGGACTTCAATTGAGACAAAAAGCTTTTCCTCGAGTGACTTACAGCTGAAAACACACCGTCCACATGGCGTGAACTGAGGGAGAAAAGGAATAGAAGGAAAGCCCCAGGTGCCCGGGACACCCTTTGGCTTAGCGGTCAGTTGACTTCGGCAGGAGAGAGACCAGGTTCCCATGCAGCTATGATGGGATGACCCTGGACAGGCTACTCAACTTGTCTTGTGACCTGCTGTCCTCATGTGCACCTGCCGTGGCCCAGAGTCAGAACTCTGTGTTACTTATCATCATTAACGGGGATGGTCCATTTAAATGTGGCAGCAAATGCATTGAGAAGCCTAATATGAGCCAGGACACGTGACCTAGCTTTGCAGAATGCAGATTCTGGTGTGTCTTGGTAACGGTGCGTGTGTGCTGCATGCTAAGTCGCTTCAGTCATTTCTGACTCTTTGCGACCCCATGGACTGTAGCCCACCAGGCTCCTCTGTCCATGGGATTCTCCAGGCAAGAATACTGGAGTGGGTTGCCATGTCCTCCTCCAGGAGATCTTCCTGACCCAGGGATCAAACCCAGGTCTTCCACATTGCAGGCAGGGTTTTTCCCACTTGAGCCACCAGGGAAGCGCCTTGTTAACAGTACTCGGGAGATTTCACCGGGCAGTAATAATGTAAAGAGTAAGAATAGCGAGAGAAACGGAATAGTTGAGCTTTTTGAGTGTACAGTGGTAGGAAAAGCATACCTCCTGCGACTCTCCTTTACTCACACTTCTGCACACTCGCCATGTCTGATGGCAGTTGACTGGGGGCTTTTCCCATACCATGCAAACCTGGAGCACCAGCTGGGTGTCCTACAATTTAACTCAGTTTTGACACTGATCACCTGGAGATGAGCATCAGCTCTACAGGTTAAGGACTCAGCCCCACAAGGTCCCGCCCGCCCCCCGCCCCTGCCCCATCAGATGACAGTTGCAAATTTAGGTTGATATCTGTGCTCATGAACCAGCAGCTGTAAATCACAGGTTCCCACGCTCCCCGCCTCTAGTTTGATTAATTTGATGCATTGGCTTCTGGAACTTGGGAAAACAGTTTACTTAGTATTTACCAGCTTATTATAAAGGACTGTGGGAAAGGGTACAGTTGAACATCCAGGTGGAACAGGTGTATCGGGCAAGAGATGTGGGGAGGGGCTTCTGCACCCCCCGGGCAAGCCTCTCTCTCAGTTCCTCCTCCTCGTGCTCACCAGCCAGGACGCTCTCTGAACCTGTCCTCCTGGGATTTCCTATGAAGGCTTCGTCCCAAAGGCATGATCTGTCACTCACTCATTTTCCAGCACTCTCCCTGCTCAAGGATAGGGAGTGGGGCTGAAAGTTCCAAGCTTCTAATCATGCCTTGATCTTTCTGGTGACCCACCCCCATCCAGCCCACCAAGCATTGCCTCATTCAAATAAAAGACATCCCGTCACCCAGGAAGATCCCATTTGAGTACAAGCCTGTGTGGTCACCCCACTTCAGAACCCGCGGTTTCAGGCCAGCAGCCATGGTCTGGCATGAGTGCACGGCTCTAGCACCCCAGCTCTGTGTCAGGCTCTGTCCTGAGTAATTATACACATTAACTCAGTTCTCACAGCAGCCTGAGGTGGGGACCCGTGAGAGAGACACAGAGCCTAAATAACATGCCAGGCCTCACAGCCACTCCTAGAGGACCCGGCCACCAAGCATGGTTGTGAAATAGTAACCGTGCCTGCTTGACATCCTCACCGGCTTCACCTGCAGCCTTTGCAGTAGAGAGGGCCGTTGCAGCCTGTCTGGCTGTTCAGGAAAGCATAGGTTTTTCTCCGCAGCCCAGGTCTCTGCTAGCATACCTTGCATGTTGCAGCCAGAGAGGGTGAGTGGCCCCCAGCATGGGGTGGGCGGTGGAAGCCAGTTTTTCCGAGTCCCCAGCCTTCCCGATGCACATGCTTTCACATCTACCTGGTTGTTGATCACATCAGGGAAGCGCATGGGGGAGTTTGGGAGCAAAGGGAGGGCTGAAAGTACAACCCAGAGAATCCTCTAGAAAGCTGGAACTCTGTCTTTCATCTCATCTTGGCATCCCCCCACCCCCGCCCTTCCCCCACCCACGATCTCTCCTGTGGGGACTGCCTTCGGGTTGGCTCACAGGCAGCCCCAAACTCTTGGTGGCTTAATGCACTGAAGATTTGCTCATTGTTTATACCACAGCCAAATCCCGGTCCCCTAGGCACTGGAATCTTCCTCTGCTTCCAGCCCACAGATGGAGCATGAGAAGGGGGAGCGGTGATGGGCCACCCTCTGCAAGGTGCCAGTCAGGGGTCAGTGCTGTTTCTTCAGAGGTGGTAGCTTAGGGCACCTGAGGTGTTTGGAACTGATAGATAAAGGAGAGGGTTTAATGCAGATGGTGCCTCCTGCATCTTGGCAGCTGCCCCTCTACTTGCATTAAGCCTTCCTTCCCCTGCCCATCTCTGGAGGTCCCGTTCTTCCCTCTCCCTTCCATGGCTTGGTCTGGACACCTCCTTCTCCTCTGGGAGGCCATATCAACCGCCTTCGCAGGAAAGAGTCACCCTGCTCCGTGGCAGGTCCCTTCTGGGTCTGCGTTGCTTGCTCCATTCTTTGAAGCTACCAGTGCACTTAGCAGACGTCTGCCAAGCTCTTGGGCTTCTTGGGTGGTACACTGGTAAAGAATCCACCTGCCAGCACAGGAGACCCGGGTTCGATCCTGGGTCAGGAAGGTCCCTGGGAGGAGGAAATGGCCACCCACTCCATTATTCTTGCCTGGGAAATCCCTTGGACAGAGGAGCTTGGCAGGCTACAGTCCATGGAGTCTCAAAGTCTTGGACATAACTTTAGTGACTGAACAACAGCAACAGCCTAGTTCTTGCCTGGGGCCTGGTTCTAGGTCCTGGGGAGGCCAGGCTGCAGCCCTGGTCGTTGGGGAATCTCAGGATCTTGTGGAAGAGACAGAAGGTTAAAGAAACCACTTTATGCCGGGAAGTTGCAGTGCAGTCTTGGAGGGATGTGCACAGCATCTCAGGGACACGGTTGAGATGAAGGATCCATTAATGCTTCCTGTTTGGGAAACGAGGAGTTCAGGAGTCTGGAAGACTTCTGTACTGGGGCTTGGGAGACTAGTAAGAGCTCATGTGTGGACGAGAGGCTACAGGTTGTGGGTAGACACTCCAGGCAGAGGACTCACTGCGGAAGAGGAGCATCACCCCGTGCAGGGTCTGGGGCGGCTGGGACTGTGCCCAGTGTGAACAGAGATGCTCCTACGGTCCCCCTGAGGCCCTGAGATGAGAGGACAGGGGGCATCTGTGCCTCGTTCACAGGAGGGGCCCAGAAGATGCTTGTCAAGTTAACAAGTGATCAAGCTGAAGCGGGAAGATGTCTAGAGGGCTTAGGTGCCACATCTATAAACGGAATGTTCTAACTCACAGACCAGCCCTGGAAGGCATAGTTCTGACATCCTTGTTTTATGAAGGGGGGAACCGAGGCACAGAGGCCACTCGGCCAGGAGGGGTCTCCAAGTGCCCACCGTTGCATCCTGTCCTCCTCAGCCAGCTGGTGGGCGGGAGGCAAGCACCCAGCTCCCCTTGGATCACAGAGGGGTGGCTTGTTCCCAAGGTCGGAGGTGGCTGTTGGGCCTCTGGGGTCTGCCGGCTTCTGTCCCATCTCCCCCTGGGCCTCCCTCCACCCTCGCCTGCCTCATCGCCCTCGCCACTGAGGAAACAGCCGGCCCTTGTTTTCTCCGAGTTCCGAGCGCTTGCAGAGCACCATCCAGCGCCGGCCTCTCAGGGTGGCCTGACTTGGAAACGTGGCGCCTCTGGCCACCACGGGGGGCCCTTCCGTCCGGACCCCCAGTGACTGGCTGAGGGGGCCCATTGGATCCTCTCTGAGGAGGAAAACAGGAGCGTTTCCTTTTCTGTGAGCAGAGTGTGGTCAGAAAAACCAAATGACACACTCGGAGTGAGTTCACTTCCGTCCTGGCCCCCAGTCCCGTCCCATCTGGGGAACGAGGCTTCTGAGGTGCCTCCCCCCACCCGCCCCGCTGGTCCCAGGATTCCCTTCTCTGCAGCAACCCCCCCAGCCAAGGGCCTCTCTTCTGGGACCCCCTCCCTCCATGAGGGGTCCCCTCCTTTGTGGCACCCCCAGCTCCCTCTGAGGGTCCCCTCCTCTGCAGGATCCTAGGTTCTCTCCTGCATGTGCCCGGAGCCTGCTGACCGACAGCAGTTTTGGCTCCCCTGGACTCTGAGGGTGCAGCCCCGGAAGACCTTCTCCCCCTTCCCAGCCAGTGAGGAGGGACCGCTGGCTCCTCGGGGTAGACCCCCTCAGGACTGCCAAGGCTCCGCTCCTTGGGGTAGACCCCTTCAGGGCTGCCAAGGGTCCGGCTCCTTGGGGTAGACCCCCTCAGGGCTGCCAAGGGTCCGGCTCCTTGGGGTAGACCCCCTCAGGGCTGCCAAGGGTCCGGCTCCTTGGGGTAGACCCCTTCAGGGCTGCCAAGGCTCCAGCTCCTTGGGGTAGACCCCCTTAGGGCGTCAGCGGCTTGTCCGGTCCTCTGAGGAAGGCTGGTCCAGGAGGGCCTTTTGGAGCCACGGACAGCTCTGCTCGGGCCTTGGCGAGGATGCAGAGCGGGGACTAGCCAGGCCTGATGTGTGTCCAGAGCCCCGGCTCTCGTGAAAGGGTTTCACTGGCACAGAAAACGCTTGGAAAATACACAAAGGGCAGTGGCCGGCTTCCAAAACTCAACTGTTTACCTTCAGCAGAGTGGCCGGGAACGCGGGGATCTTATTTTGCAAACAGCCCGCAGTTGTCAGGTCTACAGACCTTGGGTGATGCTGGGCGAGCACAAGCCCAGGGGCTCTCCTGCCCACCTCCTTCCCCAGAGGCGTGGGGACCCCAGAGTCCTCTCAGGGGCTGGCTTCTGTCCCTTCTTGCTGCACAGGAAGCATTCTCTCTGGGATGGGGTTTCCGAGGCCTGGGGCACCCTGCCCAGCCTCCCACGTGACCCAGGCTCTTCCGCCCGTAGCCGTCTCGGTCTGAAAATGTTGGCCTCTTGCTTTGGTGCCTGTCACAGTGGAGCCACTGCTTACAGGGCAGATGGGCATCTCTGAGAATGAGCTGTTCCTTGCCCGTGTTCCCACTTGCCACCGGCTGCTCTGCCTTCCTTCCAATCCCGTTTTTTTTTTTTTTTTTTCCCCTAAGAAATGGTATTGGATGGAAATTAATAGTGAATGTATGGATAGAACCAGAAAGATCCTTGGAGTTTCCTGCTATTATCGAAGGGGAAACTGAGGCCCTGGGATGCTGCTAGGCTTTTGCACAGGCCCCAGGACATGGGCAGCTTGGCTGCAGGCTCAGCCCGTCTGTGTTGCTGTTTGTCCAGGTCCCAGCGGGTCATTTCCCAACCATGAGGCCTCACCCAGTCGTTTTTCCTCCTCAGCTCTTGGGGTCCTGGTCTGTGAAGGTGTAGCTGTCACCTCCAGCTCCTGGCCATCCTGTGAGGACAAGTACCACTTCCCTTCCCCATCTAGGAGTCTTGGAAGATGGGCAGCTGCTCAGCTGGTCTGATTTTTGCTGTTTTGTTTTGTTCACCGGCTAGAAAATCAAGGGATCGGTGTTCTTCAGTATTTTCCTTTTGTGAAGTCCATGAGACTTTTTTTTTCTTCAATAGGGAAAATCCCTTAACATCTTTCCTGGCAGACAATAAAAAAGAGGAGTTAAGGCTATCAGCAGGAAAAACCTGGTGCATTCTGAAGGTTTAATGGAAAAAGAGTTTAAAACAGGAGGATGACATGGCATGGGTGGGGTCAAAGGAGTCGGCAGGAGGTGGTGAGGCACCCCCAAAGTGGTGGGGTGTCACCACCCCAGGCCCAAGGGGACGAGGGGAGGGAAGAGCCTAGACACAGTGGTGGTTTTGGGAGAGGGGCCGCCCTGCTCAAGGGAGATGTTGGGGTCGTGAGGATGGTGGGGACAAGCACCCAGACTCCTGTTCCATCCTCTCTCCCATCTTCTGCTGGTGCCTCCAAAGGGCCAGACGTGGCCAGCAGCCAGAGGGCGAGGCACCCAGGCGGTCGTGGCTCTAGGGCACAGCGCGGGCACGGGACTCGGGATGGGGGCTGGGTGACCGGCCCAGATTCAGTTCTGGCTCTGCTTCCTCACTGTGAAATCCTTGGCAGGTTTCAGAAGTCTGTGTTTTCCACTGTCATGTGTGGAATTGCCTCTCACTGTGTGGCTGGAAGATAAAAAGAAACAATTGGACATACGTTTTTAGCACCGAGCCTCCCTAGAGCTGTCATCATGATCTCTTCCCTAATGACTTTGAAACAAACAGCCTGGAATCCCGGAGGGAGCCCCACTGGGGGAGTGGGACGGAGGGCACGGGTGGGGCTGTGGCCTTCTCTGGCCTCCGCTGCAGCCACTCGGAGGGTCAGCCAGGTGATCGGCTGGCACTGCCGCCTCCGAGGGCGCAGGCCCTGCAGGTGGTGGCGGCCGCGTGCCGGGCGGTAGACATCTGGCCGCCAGGAAGCACGGTGTCAGGTGGCCCGGCTGTTGGCAGGTGCTTCCGTCTTGGGGGTCTGGGATGCCGGCTGTCAGCCAGCAGCCCTGGGTCCCCCGGGACCCGATCTTCCAAACCCCACGCTCTTGAAAAAATAAACTCGTTCCCCCAGTGGAGCAGGGCAAGCCAGGGACTCGGGGGCTCCAGGTGGCCCTGCATCCCTCGCTTTGTCATCAAAGGCCAGCCCTGATCTCAGCGTGAAGTGCTGGCGGCCAACCTCGCAGAGCGACGGCTCTTAGATTCGCACAGATCACAGCTTTGCCAAGACCGTGGGGAGTTTCGTGGGGAGAGTGTCTGCTTGGATCTCAGTTCAGGTCTGGCCGTGTGACTTCAGTTGTTGGATTTGACCTTGCCGAACCCTGGTGTCCCCACCCGAGAGGGCTTGGGTGGTGGGGCAGCTGCAGGGTGGCCAGTAAACGCTCTCACAGTGACTCTTGCTGGACCCGTAGGTCCTTGGTCACCCTGACTCCATCTGTGTGTCTTCTGTGTCCCGGGCAGCCTGGCGCTTGGGGAAGGAAGCACAGATCGGGGATCTGCCCTGGAGGAGTTCCAGGGCCTCAGCGGGTCCTGTCCTAGGAGTGCCGGCCCTCCTCGCGCTCCGTGCCCTGGGGACGTGCAGGAGGGATGGGATAGACAGGGCAGCAGGCTCACGGGCTCAAGTTGTTCTTTCTCTCTCTGTGTTTCCCGCTTCCAGCTGAACCTGAGCCGGCCAATCGAGGAGCAGGGCCCCCTGGACGTCATCATCCACAAGCTGACCGATGTCATCCTCGAAGCCGATCAGAACGACAGCCAGTCCCTGGAGCTGGTGCACAGGTTCCAGGTGTGCGGGCGTAGGGGTCAGGGTGGGAGTGGGGGTGCAGGGAACGGCTCTGTGCCTCTGAGGCCGTGGAGCTGTCCTGCTGGGCTCCCCATAGACACGGCTCTGCTGCTGCCAAGACGTGGGCCTGTGGTCAGGCCCTTCCAGGCTGGGGCCTCTGTCTTTGGATGTGAGATGGGCCCAGTTGTCCCCACCCCCGTCTGCCGCCTACCCTTAGAGATACGATTTACTGATCAGGGCACTGTCCAGTCTGATCATGCCCTTGCCTCCTTCTTGCACAGATGGCCAGAGCCACAGGTGTTGTGTTGGCACAGAGGTGGGAACCCTCTTGCCACCCTTGACGAAAAGGTCCCCTGAGGGTGTTTGAGCTGCATCGGCTGCCCTTGGGCCCCTGATTCCTGCCCTGGTGGAGAACCCCCTCTGCTTGCTCATGGCTTTGAACCCGCAGGCGCGTCTCTGAGCTCCAACCAAGTCTCCCTGTCTCCTCCCTCCTCCCTTCACCCTGTTTCCCAGTGTCCTGGGCCCTGACCCCACAGTGACCTGCCCGCCGCCTTGAGCGCCTCTGCCATCGCCCCCACTGACTTGCCCTGTGTTTTTTTCTCTGTTGTGGACAAGAGCGTGATTCATTCCTCAGGAAAGCGGCTCGGGGTCATGAAAAACAAGGTCATGTTATCAGTGAAAAATGCACTTGAGATCCAGGGCCTCCCCAGTGGGAGGGATGCTCGAACCAGCACTTTTCAGAGCGTGATGACTGGAGGGGTGACATCCTGTCCTCCCCGATCAGGACAAAGGGGAATCTCATCGCCACCAGCAGCCCTCCTGCTGACAGCGTTTTCTTCTGCCCTTGAGTCCAGGGTTGGTGACCTCAGCCACCCGCGCTCCCTTCTTGACCCCCCATGTCAGACTCCCATAGGCCCCGGTGGCCTGCTGGTGACCCAGCTGGTGTTCCCTCCCCTCCCGCACGCACCTGCGGAGGTGTGCTGTCCACAGGTGGCGCCCTGCAGTGACTTTGGCCAGCAGCCTGACATGATGCACCCCCTCCTTCTCCCAAAGGGCTGGGGGCCATGGAGGAAGGCCAGTTTGGGCTCCTCCGAAGCCTCAGTTTTCTTATTTGCACAATGGTGTCAGCCGTGTGTTGGGAGGAGTAAGCAACGCGATGCGTGTGAAAGTGCTTCACACGGCGCTCGGGTCCCAGTGAGTGCTTGGTTGGAAGGTCAAGGCCAGTGTGAGCGTACGACCTCGCGCCTTCGTCTCCTCTTCTGTGAAATGGGGTTGCTGCTAGCTCCTACGTCTTGGGATGCTATGAGAAGGCTGCCGTGAGCAGTAAGTGTCTGAGTACTAGACGGGTCTGATGTTTGCTGAGCTCTTCCGGCGGCTCCCGCTTGTGTCATTACTTTCTTAGATAAAGAACTGCACCCCCCGCCCGCCCCATTGCCCTGGGGGGTTACAGACGACCAGCCCTGGGGAACCTCCCACCCCCTGCTCCCCGCAAGCAGACACACAGCCCACGGCGCAGGCAGGTGGTGACCAGTAAAGGGGAACTGGGTCCCCTGAGTTCCCGTTCTGGTGCAAAGAAGGTTAGTGAGCTCATCGTGGGGGACGTGGGGACATGCAGCTTCAAGGGTTTCAGCCACCAGCTGCATGTCCCAGGGGGGGTCTCAGCTGGTCTCGGGAGTCTGTCTCACCCAGGGCACACAGAACAGCTGCCCTCAGATGCCTGGGGTGACCTCAGGATAACCTTCCAGCCTGGGTATCTCTGGGATAAGTTTTCACTTATCCATCTGTGCTTGAGCATGAAGCGGATATCTGATAAGGCCGGGACGTTTCCTCTTTTGTGAAGAGAACAATCCTTTGGGGAGAAGGCCGCGCTTCGTGCAGGCCCCGAGAGGAAAAGAGATGGGCAGGGGCTGGCAGAGAGGAGCGCTGAGAGGTGCCAGGTGAGGCCGCTCAGCGCCGCGGGGCCTGGTGCTGTCAGCGCTGCCCTGGTCACCCCACCCGGCACGACATACGAGGTTCAAGTTCAGAGCCAGGCCGTAGACTGACAGACTTGACCTTGACCAAGCCGTTGTTTTCAGATGCCTGTTTTAATGTTTATTCTCGGGACACAAATGAGGAGGCATGGGTGGAGGGGCCCAGGGCCAGTAGAGGCCGAGGCGTGTTCAGACTTCAGAGGCCTGGAAGCGGGGGCCTGGGGCTGGGGTTTGCAGCACTGGCCTTTCTGCCATTTGTCCTAAGAAAACAGAGAAAGGTGATGTGGCCCAGAAGGGGAGCAGCTCAAAGGGCCTTTTCCGAAGGCACAGCTCAGGTCCCTGGGGAAGTGGCCTGGGGCTGCATGGGTCAAGATAGATACGTTTCTGAGATGTTTCTGAACAACTCTAGAGCATTCTGCTCATGGGATGCTCCCACTAAGCTCCAGGGCCCAGGGATTGAAAGGAACTCTCAGAGCGGAGACGTTATGCTTTTTTTTCTGGCTGCCCTTGAGGACAGGTTGGGGACTAGGGGTCTGGGGTTTATACAGATCACTGAAGCTGGTTGCCATAGAAACCAGCTCCCAAGCTGCTGCCTGCCCCCTCACCATCCCCCTCCTTTAAAAAAAACTACTGGTCTCAAGAGGGCTTGGCTTGGAGAATCAGGGGGATGATTCAGTTGTTTTTCTGCACCAAGGTTCTTGTGGAGCCGGCAGCCTGGTGCCACTGAGGCCCTGCCCCGAGATTCAGTTATCAGTGAACAGACCTGGGCAGAGGTGCCTCGGGGGCTGCGTCCATGTGGGCGAGTGGGGTTAGGGTGGTGCAAAGGTCCCGGTCCCAGTGCTCAGGGGTCTCCTGGCATCCAGAGCGGCTGCCTCAGGGGATCAGCGAGACCGCAGCATCCAGGGCGGCTGTCAGGTGTCACCCGGGGCGTGGGTCTGCCGCTGCCGTCCTAGAATGGATAGAAGCATTACCGAGCGATCATCTTCCTCGGGGCAGCGGCTCTGGCCAGGTAGAGTTTCCTGGGGTTTTCCCTGAATGAGCTTGCAGGAAGAGGTTTGAGTTTGAACTGTCACCTCTTCTGCCCATCTCCATTAGCTGGCAGGACGTTAAGTCCTTCTAATGGTCCCCAGACCTCCAGTGTGGACTCAAGGACCACTTTCTCCACTGCGGCACGCTGCTACTTGCTGAGCACCATCCACACTCCCACCCTGCACTCCCAGCCTGGAGGAGAGGCCTGGGCAAACCAGGAACTGCCTTTGCAGCCCCCCAAGTGATGAGCTGGGAGACACCCCAACCTGGTCCCTGAGCTCCCTGGGTAGAAAATGTCTTACTGCGGTGATAATAAAGACTGTAGGCTCTGTCGTGGCCTGTGGGGCCTGCAGGCTGGCCATGGCCTCCCTCCCTCCACAGCCCCATCTTGTTCCACCCATCCCTTCATTGCTCAAGCTCTGAGCTCTTTTCCAGCTCACTGCCTCTGCAGAGGCTGTTCCCTGGAGTGGAATTCATCCCCACCCCCAGGCTCAGGTGCCCCTTTCTGGGGTCAGTCTCTCCAGTTAGCCGACTGCAGGTACATTCCCTGTCCAAGGCCTCCAAAACTTTGCGCTTTTCCTTCCGTCTGTTTGGAGGTTTGTAATTCTTTATGGGTTGTTCTGGCTAGTCTCTCCATTTGGGGATCTGCTTCAAGCTCCCCCTTTGCTGCACACGGTACCCACATGTCTGTGAAGTTGAAGAGCATCGTGGGTGTGGGCAGCGCAGGGCGCCCTGGCAGGTCCCTGGAGGGAGAAAACGGCTCCAGGGGGGCAGCTGGGAGCAGGCCCGAGGAGGGAGGGGGCTTGGGCCGGCTCACCCGGCTCTGTTGGCTGCATGTGGGCCTGCCCTCCGACCTGGGGACCTGCTCGGTGGCGAGAAGAATGGAGAGAGCGCATTTCACACCAGGCTGCAGGGCTTAGACTTTATCCTGCATCAGGCTTAAGTGAAAAGAGAGGCCCTGCTTGGGAGGGGAAATTGCCAGCGCGGGTGAGCTCGGGGCAGTAGGGAGCCCGCAGTCATTGGCACCTGGCGGTGTTCCAACACAGAGAGGGACACATCCCATCGGAGGCTCAGCAGTGTCCCCTGCTCACCCTGGGACCCCCGCCGTCCTCAGCGCGCTTTGCTCGGCCACGACAGACTGGCCTTTGAGCAGCCCGGGCCACCGCAGCCCACATGCTCCCAGCTGTAGACAGCCACCAGTTTCTGGCTCTGACTCTGTTTTTGCCCGTCCAGCCCCCTTCCTCCTCATGCCCGCTCCCCTGGAGCTGACCCCTGGGGCCCCTTTGTCCCTCCAGGGTCCCCTGCACCCACTCATACTCGCGACGCTCTCTTGCCCTGTTCTGGACTTTGATATTTCTGGAATCATATAAGACATCATCTTTGGGAACTTCCTGGTGGCCCAGTGATCAGGAGCATGCATTTTTCACTGCCTAGAACACCTCAGAGAGGCTCGTCTTGGCTCTTAGATTCTGCCCCAAAGTGATAGGTGCTCGGCGACTCTTGACAGTTCAGTGGCCCCTCAGATCCTCCGGGCCTGTGAGTGCCTGCTGGATTCAGAGGAGTAAGAGCCGCCTGCAGGTCCGGGAGCCGAACAGGGTGAGCAACAATACCCGGGGCCCTTTTCTTTGAAAACATAAAAAAGGTGCTGAAACATGTTCACAGGCATGATGCCCTCAAGACAGGTGCCAGTCATGAGCGCGTGGAAGCGTTCACCACCCTTACGGTTAGTGCCTGGTGTGTGAGAGCAGGAGTAAGCCATCTGCCCAGGTGGAGCCCTTAGTGACCCCTGAGTCACGCAGGATTATCATTATTGCTATTACTATTGTTATTCCTTTTAAATTTATATAATTTATTTCTTCTAAAGGTATTTTTAAAATACATCTTTGAAATTTTTTTGTTGTTGTTTGTTTGTTTTTAAATATGGACCATTCTTAAAGTATGTATTGAATTTGTTACAGCACTGCTTCTGTTTTATGTTTTGGTTTTTTGACTGAGAGGCATGTGAAATCTTAGCCCTCTGGCCAGGGATCGAACCCACAACCCTTGCTTTGGAAGGAGAAGTCTTAACCACTGGACTGCCAGGGAGGTCCCTGTTATTATTATTATTCCATGGCAATAGTACCGCTCTAGCAGCCTTATCTGTGGCTATCAGTCCCAGCCAACTTGAGAGCTCTTAACTGTAATTGGAGTCAATGAGACCGTGATTACGAAAGTGTCCCCAAATGGAATCTGAGCTCTGTGACAGTAGATGGAAGAGTGGACTGATTGTAGCCTTAGAGGCAGGGCCGGGTGGGCTTCTGGGGGACTCTGGGTACTGTGCCAGGTTCCACTCTTCACCAGCTGACCCACCGGGGCCTTGGTTGCCCCCCGGCCGCACCGGGAAGATGCCAGGATGGCAGCAGAAGACAGTGGCTTGAGAACAGTGGTACCTAAGCTGAAAGGTGGTTGCTATGAACAGGGATGATCGCCTCTAAGACCCCAGCTCCGTTTTCCTCTAGCCCCTGCGGCTCTGAAATAATTCACAGCTGTGTTGACTCAAAGCCTGTCACCCCCAGACATGCACCGAGCCGCTGCCATCACAGGGCTATGTACTATGTGCGGCGGGTACCGAGTGGAATTAACAGAAACAACAGATTTTACTGTTTGAGGCCTTCTAGTCTGATTAAGAAGATAACATCTGAACCGATCAAAGGTTAAGTGAGTTTCTGCCCATTTTGGGGGCAGCTACCTGGTAATCTGTCGACCTTCAGGAGGGAGGTCAGAATAGGAACCCTGAGCACCAGTGAAGGGTTTAGATGATCACCATGGAGCCACGGGAGAGGCCACCGTTTCCAGAGCACATCCCAAGGGGGCCTCTTGGCCGTGGGCATTCCACATCTCCTATCTTGTTTGGTGCTTACATCAATCCATGGAAAAATGGAATTACTTCCCCATTTTTCCTGTGACAAAGCTGAGGCCCAGGGAGGTTATTAAATCACTTGCTTGCAGTCACTCAGGAAGAAGGTAGCTTGCATTGTTTTCAGAGATGCCTCAGAGGGGCCTTGACAGCCTACTGACAGACGCCTGGGGGCTGAGGGCCAGTGATGCTGGGTCACTGTCTGGCCGTGCCAGACTCTGACCCTGCTGGTGCCCCCCGATGATGAAATAAATGTTGGCCGGGCAGAGGCCAGGGAGGCAGAGCTGGGCGGATCTGGTGGCCCTGGCCCCAGGACAGGATTCCGGGGGTGGCTTTGAGGTCAGCCTCCCCGTGACAGCTGCCCTGTGTCGGGAGGCCCCTCCTCCCGCGGCGGAGGTGGCCGAACAATCTGGCCATTGTGCGCCCAGGCTAGGCTGCCGGGCGGTGGCTGTGAATCGCTCTTTCTGCCCCAGGGAGTGTGGTGCTGTTTGGGGCCGTTAACTGTCTGCAGGGCCTTTCTCTGTGGAGAGGGAGGCCGGCCCCCTAGGAAGACGCTAGACTTTACGACTCTGTTACCTGCCCGGAGCAGAGCTGGACTTTGGACGGCCGGGGAAGGGACGCCGCCCCAGGGCCTGAGCTCACTCCGGAGCTGGCCGCCATCCCTCTGTGTGTGTGGACAGCACAGGGTTGGTGGTGTGCTGGCTTTTAGAACATTTGCTAATAGTACATTTTCCCCAAATGGTAGGGAAAACGTGTGTACAAGTTTTGTGATGTGTACAAGTGTGTACAGGTTTTGTGTTTGTGTCCAAGTGATGTGATGTACACATCATTTCAGGGTTCCTTAGCTCGGTCCTGTGGATGTGTTGGGCTTCTGGGTTTTGGAAATCGAGAACTCCCACCCAAGAGGTTTGTAGTCTGGCGGGGTCGTCATTTCAGGATGGCAGGAAGGTCTCTTCCACGCTCCTCCTGGCCTGTTTGGGGCCATGACCTACTGACTTGGCTTCTGTGCAACCCGTGTGGTCTGTGTGCCCACGATAAAGGCCTGTGTGGTTTCCCTGGACTTCGTGTAATAAATCACAAAGCCTCTCACCAGCCGAGAGTAAAGCTGCTCTGGTGGCCACGTGCTGGGCCCCTGCCAACTTCGGTCCTCTGGGGACGGACAGAGTGGGGCGGGAGGACCTTCCCATGCCGGCTTGGGTCCCGGCCCCTGCCTCAGGCCTCGCACACCCTCTGGCTTCCAGTCCCTGTCCTGGCCTGTATCTCTGTCTCTCCATTGATCCGTGAG
Organism: Muntiacus reevesi; assembly: GCF_963930625.1. Lineage (NCBI taxonomy): Eukaryota > Metazoa > Chordata > Mammalia > Artiodactyla > Cervidae > Muntiacus > Muntiacus reevesi. Next base: position 54,245,054 of record NC_089263.1, on the reverse strand, counting down.
ATCATTTGTCAAATAACCATTATGTCCTTTATTCCACGAGCCTCAATTAAGCACTTACTGTGTGCTAGGAATCTTAAAAGACATCACAGATACAAAAAGTAAGACAGATCAGGTGGACACAGACTCTGTCCCCACAGATTTGTATTTGGTGTGTGTGTGTTTATTGATATAGGGGAGGCAGGGTTGCTACTAACAAAACACAAGTGAATGGAGGAAAAGCAACATAGTCTCCAGTCATGGTAAGTTCTGTGCTCTGTGTGTGCCCAGTGGCTCAGTTGTGACCCTATGGACCGTAGCCCGCCAGGCTCATCTGTCCATGGGATTCTCCAGGCAAGAATACTGGAGTGGGTTGCCACGTCCTCCAGGGAATCTTCCTGACCCAGGGACTGAACCTGTGTCTCTTGCATCTCCTGCATTGGCAGGCAGATTCTTTACCACTGTGCCACCTGGGGAAGCCCGTGGCAAGTTCTAGCAAGAGGAAAAATCAAGGCCTGTCATAACCTGTAGGTTCTTATCACCTCTCTGAGGAGGTGACACTTGAGCCAGGGCCTAAAAGCTTGGTAGGCAGGGAGAAGTTGTGGAGCAGGCTGACGGCCATGTCGCAGGACAGCACAGAGGCCTGGGAACCTGGAACAGGCTGGTGCAGGCCAGCACAGCGGCGGGCAAGAGTGCGCATCCTGGGCCTGCGATGGCCACTGCTCAGGAGAGGGCGGAGATGTGCGGCCAGAAGTGAGGCGGTGGTCTGCAGCACCTGGGGTCACTGTCAGGGTCACGGCTGGCAGCCACAGCTGTCTGTTCTCCTGTAGCCAGAGGCTGGGAAGGCGGGGTGGCTGAGTGCAGGGGTGAGGGGCCCTGGCCTGAGTGGCCCCGGGTCCCAGAGTTCAACAGCACCCCGCAAACTCTGCTGTGATTCCAGGCAACTCCAGGAGGAGTTGGCATGGGCGTCCCGAGTCCTGGCTGTAACTTGGCATACCCAGCGGAGCAGGCCAGGGACCCCACAGGCCTCTGGGAGCCGAGAGTCCGACTCTGGCTGGAGGCTGCAGCCTCGGGTGGGGCGGGCAGAGCCGGCCTGTGGCCTGGTTCCTGGGACGCGGCCCGAGGGCTGGGGCTGCTCCACCGGCTCATCTGAACATGTGGGTGCAGAAGGTGCGCGGGGTTAGGACAGGTGCTTAGGGAGTGAGGGGGCCGCTGCTGAGCTGGGGTGACACCGAGCCCCTGGGACCAGGCAGCCCCTCTCTGGTGCTCACTGTGCTCAGCTGTGATGCCGCTGGGACCCCCTCCAGCCCCACCAGTGGCCGCTGAGTGGAAATGCCAGCCTGTCCTGGGTGAGAGTCAGCCCCTGGGGAGGTGCCTTCTCCCGGCCGCACCCAGCCCTGCACATCCCCCACCAGCTGCAAAGCTGGCATGCGGCCGCAGTCTCTGCTTGCTCAAGGGCCTGAGCAGTGCCCTGGCGCTGTGACAGGGCATGTGACGATGGTCAGGTGCATAGCCTGGCCGGGCACCTTGCCAGCCTCCCGCAGACGGGAGGTGCAGGACGCCTACAAGTTTGGTGCTGAGGTCCAGGGGCAGAAAGAAGGGTATTGTTCTAGTCCGGGGCCTGGGAAGGAGGGGAGAAGGTGTTTGTTGTCTCAGATGGTAAAGTGTTCCGTTTCCTCCCCGCCCTCTCTTCCTCAGAGTTTGGGGTTATCCGTCGGTGGGAATGCTTTTCTTCGTGAACTTTCCATCAGTTCTGTGAACGGCAGTGTCCCCGCCATGGGGACCATGGTTTTCCCTCTGATGGTTGAGCGAGGCGCGTGACACTGCAGACTGTCTGGGAAGATGACCCGGGGGATGGATGGTTGTCGGTGGCATCCGGCTTTGGGATGGGATGAGGGCCTGTGATCTGGAAGCCACTGGTGGACACTTGGCACACCCAAGATGTTCAGGCCCATCCTACCCCGTCAGGCAGTCTTTCCCTAAGCCCCCCACTCTCCTCCCGTCTCCCCATCTAGAAGGGGTTTCCCCTTAGCTCTATCCATGGCATGGGTCACGTACAGTTCAGCCCTGGATTCCTCCAGTGTCTTGCCCTTTCTGAAACCCTTGTTCTGGGGCTTGTTCCCCAACAGGGACAGGTGGGGGTCACGGCTGGCATTCTGTTGCCAGGAAGCTTCCAGAACGCTCCAGTGTTTCTCCCACCTTCTCCCCCTGGGACAGTGAGTGCTATGAGTCTATTCATGCACTGTGACTCTGGTGGGTTCCTTAGGTGTGGCTTTCCCTGTGTCCTCTCTGTCTGGCTCTCTGCCATCTGACGTAGCTAACGTGTGCACATGCAGCAAATTTAAGGAGTCTTTTCCTCCCCCTGCTGCCCAGCCACCAGCCCCCATCTGGGAAGGGGCAGCCTGAAACCTTTTCAGGGAATTCTGTGCTCAGGGGCAAAGGTGGTCATCCCATCCCCACACAAAGCCATTGTTTTGTGTGGTCTGTTTTGGAAATGATTCCATAGCAGTCCTTCCTTCAGGCTGCCTTATTCTTTTTAATAGCTGCATAGTATTCCACCAAATAACCTTAAATCCTTTTCTTAACCCATCCTCTACTGCTGGACACTTAGAACTTTTCCCATCATGTTTTGGAAATGCTGCAGAGAGTAAATACCCTTGAACATACACCTTTGCGTGCCCATGTGGGGAATTATGTGGGAAAAACACCTAGAAATAGAAATGCTGAGTTTATGTCTTCTTAATTTTGGCCCTTGCCCAGCGTCTCTCCACAGAAGTTGTGCCAGCAGCACTCCCACCAGGCAGGTCCTGGCCCCTGTTCCACCCCTTTGGGAGGTGTTTCTAATCAGTGTCATTTGGCACCACGTCACAGAGAATGCAAGCGTGCCGGGACCTAGTACTCACCTCCGCATCCTGTTGTTTTTTCCCCGCCGGGCACTCAGGGTCCTGGGAAGGGCAGTGTGTGAGCCGGGCTCACGCAGCCTGCCTGGGCCTTGAACCTGGTCACCTTTCCCTGTCTAGTGCTCATGCACAGCCAGCCTTTCTCCTCTGTACTCCCTGTGTGGGAAGGGCCCGGCCACCTGGCCTGAGCTCCTGGGTTTAAAGAACGGGTCTGAAGAGCAAAATAGGCCGAGGAGTAAATTGCACCGTCGTTTTCCTTTCAACCCCTCTGCCAGGTCAGGCACAATATTGTGCCAAAGGTCGGGGAGCATCTCGGTTCTTCCTGCCCGGCAAACCTGGCGCACGTGCCCCCAAGGCCAGCGCTTCGCCTGACACGTTGCCCAGGACGCGTCCCTTCCAAGCTTAGCCGCTTAGCCTTGCACACCGCTGGATGGGTCACCGCCAAGCTCAGGGCTGGCTCGTCACTCCCCAGCCCAGAACCTGTTGCTTTAGGATCAAGTCCAAACCCCGTGGCTGGTCCGTCTCCAGCTGTCTCTCCCCGCTGTCTTCACGTAACCTCCCCTTGAGAGCTCTGTCCGCCCAGCCATGTGGGCGGCCTCGCCCCAGGCCTCGGTTTTTGCTGTCTCCTCTGCTTGAAATGTTTTTTCGTGTGTCCCATGCCTGCGACCCTTTGTGGCTCGGCGTCACTGGCTTCCAGAAACCCTCTCTCCTCTCCTCTTCCCCTCTCCCCCGTGGCTGGATTACTCCCCCAGCCACACCCCAACATGGCAACACTGCCCCACTCTGTTATCACCAGTCACCCCATGTCTCTGTCCGCTTGTGAGCCCCCTGGGGGTGCGATGTGGCTGCTCTGTGGCTGAAGACAACACACACACACACAGACACACAGACACACACACACACAGGCTGTCTCACACACACACACACACACGGGCTGTCACTCACACACACACACACACACACACACACACACACACACATGCCGTCACACACACACACAGAGGCTGTCACTCACTCACACACACACACGCTGTCACACACACACACACGGGCTGTCACTCTCCCTGGTCTCACACACATACACACACGCACACAGGCTGTCACTCACACACACACACACGCGCCGTCACACACACACACGGGCTGTCACTCTCCCTGGTCTCATACACACACACACACACACACACACGGGCTGTCACTCACACACACACACACACACACACACACACACACACACACAGGCTGTCACTCACACACACACACACACACACACACACACACACACGCCGTCACACACACACGGGCTGTCACTCTCCTTGGTCTCGTCTCACACACTCACACACACACACACACACACACACACACACAGGCTGTCACTCTCCCTGGTCTCACACACACACACACAGGCTGTCACACACACACACACACACACACACACGCGCCGTCACACACACACACGGGCTGTCACTCTCCCTGGTCTCCTGCTGTCTGGGAGGCCTCAGGCTGGGCGCTCAGACACTTGAGAGCTCTCTGGAATACAAACGAGGTTTCATTAAGACCGAGGCGCCTGCTGGCGGGAGGCCCCGCTCTCCCCGGGAGCCATTCGGGAAGGTAGTGCGGGGTGTCGTCTAGATGCCCGGCTCGTTTGAGGGGGGGTGGAGGGGCGTCTGGTGATGGCAGGGAAAAGTCTCGGGGTTGTGTGGGCTTAGTCGAGCTAGCGGGTGGGCACCTGTCCCCGACCTGGAGCCGTCGTCTGCCTGTCGCTCGTGTGCCGCCCTCCTGGCCTTCTTCCCTCTGCCCCGTCCCACCGCCCCGGCGAGGTCGTCCTGAGCGGTCACCGTGCTGCGCCCGCGCTCCAGGGCAGCAGGCCCGGGGCCCCTGTCTACCGGTCTGGCTCCATTCAGTACCTGAAGAGCTGTCTTCTTTGTTTATCACATCGTGGAACCAACGAATCCTAGAATTTAAGAGTCAGAACAGATATTATAAATGCTATGCTGACTCTTTTGGTTTATGGATAAGAACACTGAGGTCCAAATAGCTTGTGACCTTCGGAAGCACGCGTAAAATTAATGGCGATTCTAGGACCTGAACCCAAATTTCTAGACTCTGCCTGTACCTGACCTTTCACAGTGTCTCAGAGTCCTGGTGCTGAGATCAGGACTATCCCAGTGCTGTGGCTGGCCTGATAGAAGTGGTCTGCCAGTGACTGGAAGGTTCAAACCTTGGCTGACTGTCAGGGACAGTCACGCAGGTTGTGCACTGCATGCGCAGGTCAGTAGACTGCAGATGACGCTCTGCGTGACTGGACTTGGCAGTCCATTGTATATTCTGGATAGGTGAATATATATATTCTGGTATATTCTGGATGCTGCCATAACCTTCTCTTGGCTCCTGGGAGCCCACTCTCAAGGCTTAGCTGCAGGAGTCAGACCCAGCCTTGTTCCAAATCCCACTACCTCTTTAGACCCTCAGCATATGAGTGTTGAGCAGCTTTGCCTGCTAGGGTTTAGCTAGGGCCATGGCTGCCTGGCACATCGTGTGACCTCATGGCACTGGGGCCTAATGTGGATTCTTCAGGAGCATGTTTGATACGTGGTTTTCTGTAAGCTCTAATGAACAGGCAGGTATTCGGAGTGGTGTCAGAAGGCTTTGCCTGGGCAGACCTCGGGTCCTGGCCCCGGTTGATGACAGGTGTCAGTGGTTTGCCCAGAGGATTGGTTGGTGGTTCTCCAGAAAGCTCTGCTCAGCCCGCCTCATGATCTCATCGTCACCTGGAGCTGCCCTCCCAGTGACAGGCCTCACTCTCTGCAGAAGCGCATGTGTGCCTCTGAAGGGGGCGTTGCTGCTGCCGCTGCCGCAGTCTTAGACCTCCCTCCGGGGGCCCATTCCCTCAGCCTGCAGCGCTCACGGCCACCCGCCTGTGCGCCCAGCACGCGTCCTTCCCTCGGTGCCATGTGGCTCCTCCTCACAGAGGCTGCTGTGAACTCCGGCGTCCGGCCGTGTCGTTTGCCTGCTCCTCCAGAAGTGTCTGTCTTCCAGTTTGTCTGGACCCAGGGTTGGGGAGAGATGCAGACTGCCCCAGGTCCCTGGGGGCCCCTGGAAGCAGGGTGAACCAGGGTGCAGTCCCTGGGGTGGTAGGAGGAGCAGGTAAGCCCACAGCCTTTCCTCTTCTTTTATCGTTTCCCTGAGCTGACCCCACGTACAGGTGCCCGGCCTCATGACGGAACTACCAGGCTAAAGGCCTCAGCTTGGCTTGGCAGAACATGAGAAAGGCTTATTACTTTTTTCCTTTTAACATAAATTTTAAAAGAAAGTTTTCATATCTGAGAAAATGTAATTTTTTTTGCAAGTCACAAAGTTAGTTCATGACACCAAGAGTCGAAGACCCTGGGGCCCTCAATTCCCAGTATAGTTTTCTTTCCACTAAACCATCATGACTTGATGCTTAAGGAAAGATTCCACCTCACCGCATGGTTATCTGTGGGCCCACGTTAAGGGTGCCCAGTCTTTTCTGTTTTATGTAAACAAATAAATAAATAATGGAAAATTCTAGAAAAATGAATGAACCTGAGTGACCCGTGCTTGCAGAACTGAGATGCTTCTTTTTGTTTAGCCAGGTTTACCGCGCCTTGTTTCACTGGCTGGAGGGCTCTGGAGCCGAAGGGCGTGGATTGGCTACTTCCTAACTGGGAGAGCCTGGGCAAAGTACTGATGGTCTCTGAGCCTCAGTTTCTCTGTCTGTCCAGTGGGGCTGCTCATAGGACCTACTGCATAGGGTTGTTGTGACGAATAAAAGGTCAGTTCCTGCAAGGTGTAGGACATTGTCCTGTGCTTGCTGAGTGTTTAGGAAAACTTAGCTGCTGTCATGATTACTGTTGTAATTGTCAATAGTAGTAACACATCCTAGCATCCTGCCAGGACCCCCATCGTGATATCAAGACCTCAGGAACCAGAAGCTTCCTGGCTTTCACCCACCACTTGGTGTGGGAGGAGCCCGCTAAACGGCCAGGCTTTGTGGCATCAGCTCAACCATCCGGGCTCGGGTCATGCTCTCAGGAAGAGCCAGAAGGAGTGAGATTATGCTGAGTAAGCCCAAGGTCACCTCCGTTCCCGTAAAAAACCCCCGCAAGTAATTTTTAACAGCTACAAGGAAGTAATTTCAGTTCTTTCTCAGTGTTCGTTTGGTGGCTGTTAACTGAAACGCAGACCTTGACTCTGGGATCCTGGGAGTCTGCCTGGAGAGCGTGTTCTGTGCGTGGCATGTGGAATCTATCTGATGCCGATGCTTATCTGCTTCTGGAACCACGTGATGACCCGGATTCCGAAATCCCCCTGGGGTCAGCACAGAAGGTTGTTGTCACTCCCAAGGGGTCACCGCCACTATCCGTTGATGGCTGCCAGGGCCATGGCAGGGAGGGGGGTGCGGTGCATGGTGGAATTGGGTCCCATTTTCCCTTTTTGACCCACTTTACGTGGGAAGTGGAGTCCTAGACAGGGTGAGCACCAGGCAGGCCACAGTGCAGAGCAGGAACTGCAACCAGAGCCTTGCTGTTTAGTCCAATGCTTGCTTCCCACCTCGCCCGCGCCCCCTTAAAAACTGAAGTATAACGTACATAGGGGAAAGTGCACATGTTGTGTGCAGCTTGATGACTTTTTGCCACAGAGATAGGCCGTGTACCTAGCACCCCATCAAGCAGAAGAGCAGTGCCACTCCCCTGAGCCTGGTCCAGCCCAGCCCTGCCCAGCCCTGCCCGGCTCTGCCCTGCCCTGCCCCTCTCTGTCCTCAGCCTCGGGCAGTGAGCTCCCCTCCTGCTCACGGTGCAGAGCTCCTGTCCTCCCATGTGACATCCTCTTCCTGGGGTGGGGGACAGGCCGCTGGAGGGAAGGAGGCTGGTTACCAAACCAAGAGATGGACTTTTTCCAGCCAACTGAGTGCTATCAAATCCCTTGTTTCAGGAATGGCTTCCAACCTGGCCAGCAGGAATTTTTCTGAAATTCTTCCAAAAACTCCTCTGCCTCTCCCTCCAGGCTGCAGGTTAACATGCAGAATGCTTGCTGGGGAGCGGGCACTTAGCTCACCCAGCCCTGCACGTGCTCCCCTCTTAGCATCCACGTGCTGTTCCCTGTCCAGCCTCCGTGGAGGTTGAGGGCACCCCGAGGACAGGGCCTTCGGCTCCTCCCGCTGTGGGGCTTGCCTAAATGTCTGCTGGATGTGACTGCCCAGGAAACCATCTTTCATACAGCCGGCCACCCGGAGACCCAGTAGGAGACCGCTCGTTCGTGGGAGGTCCGGGCAGCTCCCAGGCTCTCCACGCTCCTCCCCCCCGCTGGCCCCAGGCTTCCGTCTTCTGTTTGCTGTTCTAGACCTTCCCGGCTCAGCTGTGCACAGGTGAGGACTGAGGCTCACGGAAGCCCAGCCTCGAAAGTGGGGAAGGCAGGATTGTACCGAGTCTGGTGGCTTCAGCTCTCTTAACACGTGTAACCTCTTCCCAGCAGTGGCCTTTGCTTGATGGAGAAGGAAGCTGAGGCCCAGGGAAGAGCCGGCATGCCCAGCTTGCTGTGCGGTGGGCCTTCTACCATCCCAGCTCCCCCAGCCCTCAGAGGCATTGATTTCCACCTGTCCCTCACATCTGAATCCCCAGTCCTCCTGTCGGGGTTAGAGGACTCAGCCCAGTGGACAGGCTTCCCCTTCCTGGGTCCGGAGCGTGATGAGGTGAGGCCGTGCCCAGACCCTCCCTCGCTCCAGAGCACCAGGTCCGAGGCAGGTGGCATCCTGGACACAGAAGCTCCTGATGTGGATGATGTCCAGTTTAGTTATTGTTTTTGTTTTTGCCTGTACTTTTTGTGTCATATCTCGGAAACCATTGTCTGATCCAAGGTCTCGAAGATTTACACAAATGTGTTCTTCAAAGAGATTTATAGTTTTAGCTCTTACCTCATGGGATTTCTTAATAATGGTCCTTGTGAACCACTTTTATCCAGTAACCTGCATGTAGCCAGTCCTGGGCAAATAGGAGCTGCTAGTATTTCGAATTATGATCAACTATCTGTTATTGATTATCATCTTCACCCTGTCGCCTCTCATTGTGTTTCCCTTCTGGGTGGCCTCCTCCCGCTCCTTCCTGAAAGTTCACGTTGCTGTTGCTGTTTGAACTCATTTCTGGCACAGCTGGGGGGATGGGGAGTTGAAGATGGAGGATTTCTTTACTTCCCCCACTCCCCCCATTTCCCCCCAAACTTTTTTTTTTTCCTTTTTTTCAAGTTGACTTATTTTTAATTGGAGGATAATTGCTTCACAGTATTGCACTGGTTTCTGCCATACCCCAACGTGAATCAGCCACGTGCACACATGTCCCCTCCCCCTTGAACCTCCCTCCCACCTCCCTCCGCACCCCTAAACATTTTGTTCTGGAAAATTTAAAACTGCTTGAGTGTCCTCCCCCGCCCATCACTGGCTTCACTGGTCAGCAGCTTGCAGGCGTTGTCCTCTCACCTGTGTCTCACCTACTTCCCTCCCCAACCCCGTGCACCTGATCCTTGCGAAGCAAATCCCAGATGTTGTGTTTAACCTGTAAATTGCTTTAGTACACATCTCTAAAATATGAGTCACCACTTTCTCTTTTTTCATTTGAACCAGAGTTGGTTTACAGTGTGTTGGTTTCTGCTCTATAGCACAATGTGGAGCATGTGTGTATGATGTTATGCATATATATTCTTTTTAAATGTTTTTTTCCATTATGGCTTATCACAGGATATTGAAGATAGTTTCCTGTGCCACTGCTGCTAAGTCACTACAGTCGTATCTGATTTTTTGCATCCCCATGGGCTCTAGCCTGCCAGGCTCCTCCGTCCATGGGATTCTCCAGGCAAAAAAACTGGAGTGAGTTGCCATTCCCTTCTCCAGGGGACCGTCCTGATCCAGGAGTCGAACCTGGGTCTCCTGCATCGTAGGCAGATTCCTTATCATCCGAGCCTCCAGGGAAGCCCCAGTTCCCTGTGCCACCACTCTCTAAAGAGACCTGTGGCATTTGGGAGAAGTGGGCCAGAGCCCTGTTACCCCCTGAGGATCCAGGGGGGCAGGTACTGGGTGCCTTGCCTGCTGCCCTGTGAGGAGCAGGCAGCTGGGCTCCGTCACGACCCGAGCTGCCCGTGGAGGGTGGCTGCCTGCAGCCTGGGCTGCCGTGGGCGGGGGAGCGTGTCGTGCCCCGGGTGTCCGCGGGGCCGGCCTGGGGCAGGGCAGCCCAGTTGCTCAGCCCTAAGTGCAGAGCTGGCTTGGCCACTCTATCTGCTGGACGGGGCAGGGCACAGCATCTCACAACCTTCCAGTCAGGTGGGGCCCTGAGAGTCCCTATGCCAGAGTCATGAGCATTCTTTCTGTTTTATATCTGCCAACTCTTTTGTAAATTTTTTATTTATTTTGGTTGCACTGTGTAGCTTGCAGCATCTCAGTTCCCCCACCAGGGACTGAACCTGGACCACGGCGGCGAAAGGACCACGTCCTAATGGTTAGACACCAGGGAACTCCCCCTACCCTTTTCATATCTATCCTCTCCTCATTGTCCACACAGCTTCCTGAGAGAGGTTTTATTCAGAATGTACATTTACCCACAGGAAACGGAACACCAGAGATTTAATTCCAGGTTCTTCTTCACGGACATAGAGTGACAGAGGCGGGATTTGAACTCAGGACTCCCACCTGCATTTTGTCTTCAGAGGAGAGCTAATCCTCATGTTGCATTCATGCTCCTTGCCAGGCTGTAAATGCAGAGGAAACAGGATCTCCTGTGTTCATCTCAGTCCTCTCATTTAGCTCAGATTCTCTGCAGGGAAACCTTGACCCCAGCCTGCCTCCTCCCCAGCCCCCCTCTCAGGTTCACAACCCCTTGGGCCTTGGGGGGCATCTGGCTGGTCTGTGCCCCTTTGTCAGTATTATCTAAACCCTCCTGGCCCTGCTGACCCCAGGCTGTGTATTTTTGCATTTCTTTTGCCTTGGCTTCTCAAAGCCAGGCTCCTCCTAGTTAACTTCCAGAATCCCTTTCTAGGTGTTCAAGACAGGCTTTCTAACAGAAATGTGTTTACCATTTGCCATGGAGATGGTTTGGGCCTTTATTCCTCCAAATGGTGATAAAATGATACTGGGCGCTCACCCTTCCAGCAGTTTGTTTGGTAATTCTAAGAGACTTGTGAAAAATGCATGAGGCCCGCGATACAATAGATAAACTGAAAGGCTTGGAAGAAAATCCGCTTGTGGATAGTGGGGTGATTGGAAAAAACTCCTTCTTTGTCCTGAAAGAGATCGTGTTCAGGAATAATTCTTCTGGTAATCCTGATGCTTTCATCCCAGGTCCAAAGCTTGTTGGCGCCTGCTTGTCAGATCTTTCCCACTTTGGTTTCTTCTAGCATCTTTGGCTTCAGTTCATGTCTTAATGAGCCTGAGTTCTCTCTATAGAGGCCACTGCCCTAAATGAACAAAAGTGGGACCAAACAAGCTTTGTGTTATCTGGCAACTGTGCAGATAGTCTTCTCAGTACTGCAGTGGGGACATTTGAGGGGAGAGGGGGTCATGGTTTACTGGACCATGATGGTTGGGGGAGAAGTGGGCCAGCCTGGCGGAAGCAACGTCTCCAATGCTGCCTTCCCTTTGAAGGAAGGCAGGGAGCGTGTGTGTCCCTGCCGTTAGCCGTAGTGTCCTTACCACGTGGCTGCCCGTTTTGTTCCAGAACAGCCTTATGTGTGGCCTTGAAGCATGCTGCATAAACACCGCTCCTAGGCTTCTCCAGCTTAGACTCGCAAGTCACAGATAAGGAAATCGAGATGAGAGATGCCAAGTGGCTCATCCAGGGTGACAGTGGAAGATGACCGCAACCAGGGGCCAGGGTTTCTCAGTCCCTCGCTCTTCCCTCTGTGCCAGCCTGCTCCCTGCGGGTTCAGGGATGAGGGGGTGGGCAGTGGTGGTGAGGGCATCACGAACTTTTAGTTCATAACTCAGAACATGAATACATCAGCCAGATCGAGTAGGGGAAACCCTCGAAGGCTGTCATTTGTCCATTATTGTTTTCACCCTATACATGATGCGCTGTGGGTGATGTGAAGTTTGTTGAGTGGATAACCTTTTCTTTTTCTTTAATCCTTAGTGTAGAGTTTAATCTGCTTTAACTGAATCATAAAGTTCGTTGTGTGTGCCTGTTAAGTCGCTTCAGTCATCTCTGACTCTTTGTGACCCTAGGGACCGTAGCCATCCAGGCTCCTCTGTCCATGGGATTCTCCAGACTAGAATACTGGAGTGGGTTGCCATGCCCTCCTCTAGGGGATCTTCCCCATCCAGGGATTGAACCAGTGTCTCTTAGGTCTCCTTGCGTTGGCAGGCAGGTTCTTTACCACTAGCGCCACCTGGGAAGCCCTGATCATAAAGTTCATCATAATCTAATTCCAAGTAATCTCTCAAAGTTTACCTATGTTATTCTCTTAGATTCACCCTTAAAACTGTATTTTTTTAAAAAATATTTCAGCATTTCATTTTTATTTATTTTTATAATTAGTTTGTATTGGAGTACATGTAGTTGCTTTACTTGAGTGGATGACCTTTTAACATGAGGACTTTGGCTGATTGCTATCATATATGTCAGCCTTGGCGTCTCATGAGTGACAAGCCCTGGTGTTAGTGTAGGCCTAGTTCTGAGGAACACACTCTGGGGAAGGAACCGTGCTGATAGGGGGAGTTGTCTCTCTGGGGATCCGGCAGCAGAGAGGTATAGGCACACGGGTGAGGCCACGGCCGTAGCAGAGAGAACGGCTCCTTGGCCTGAGGACAGCCCTGGATAGACCTTCCTGAAGGACACCTCTGAGCTCATGCCCACGTCCCCTTGGGTCCAGACTCAGGCTCTGCCTTACCAGCCACTGGCCCATCTGTGGGAGCCGGGCAGCGGGCCAGGCTCTCAGGAGGAGAAGGCATGAAGGCAGCTTCTCTTCTGCACTTGGGTCTGCAGATGCGTGCTGGAGAGGACTTTCTCGGGGCGAGAGCATGTAGGTCCCATGGACCTCACAGGTGTGAGGACAGGAAGACGGCCTCCTCAGATGTGTATACTGGCCACCGCTCGGGACCAGAGACATTTAAGAAAAAAAAAATCAAAGACACCAATAAGCCTATCACCAGATACTCTGGTATGGAACAAGAGGCGGGAGCAGATTTCAGAGAGGGAGATATGAATCTCTGGCTTTTGTGTTGAGAGCTCTTAAAATTGATTCCTAGGAACCAAAACAGGTTCACTGGGAAAAAAATAAAGAATAATCCAAACGGCGTACTCTTTTTGCTGATAAGGTTTGCTAGAAAAGAAGTATTATGGCTTTTCCCCCTGGCCTCTGCTGACCTCACAGAAGGAGCTTGTGGAGTCGGAGGGGAGGGTGAATTAAGCTGGTGTGTTTATTCCCTGGGGCTCCCACAACAAAGTACCAGAGTGGCCTAAAACAACAGAAGGTCATTCTCTCAGTTAAGGAGGCTGGAAGTCTGAAGTCAAGGTGTCTGTGGGGTTGGTTCCTCCTGAAGGTCCTGAGGGGGAGGGTCGTGGCGGCTGTGGCCATCCTTGCCTTGCAGCTGACCTCAATCACGGTCTCCATCTTCACACAGCCCTCTCCCTGTGTGTCTCTGTGTCCCCATTTTCCTCGTCTTGAAGATACCAGTCGACGGATGAGGGTCCATCCGAATCCAATATGACCTCACGTTAACTTGATTCCCTTGTGGCTCAGCTGGTAAAGAAGTCGCCTACAATGCAGGAGACCTGGGTTCGATCCCTGGGTTGGGAAGATCCCCTGGAGAAGGGAAAGGCTGCCACTGCAGTATTCTGGCCTGGAAAATTCCATGGACTGTATAGTCCGTGGGGTCGCAGAGTCAGACACGACTGAGTGACTTTTTCACTTTCACTAACTTGATTCGATCTCTGAAGACATTCTCTCCAAACGTGGTCACTTTTACAGGGACCGGGGGTTAGGACTTGAACAGATTTTGGGGTGGGCGTGCACAGTTCAACCCACAGTAACAACAGCAGCTGGTGAATGGGCTTCCTTACACCCAGCCTCCTCTCTGAGCCCATTTCCTGTCAGGCCAGCATCCCCCACTTTTGTCCTTAGCATCATAGAGTTTCAGGGCCAGAGGGATGGTCTCCTCTACTTTGCCTGCCTGACAGGCCGCTCTCGCCCACTGGCTTAGGGCTCCTCGAGTCATTGAGGAGCGCCATGGCAGGGCCACGATCCCTGTGTTTTTTTTTCCTGAAAACATCTTCCTGTGTCTTTTGTTGAATTCCTGTTAACAGATAATGGTTTCTTGTTCCTCATGTGCCTTAATGTTATTTCCCCAAGAAGACTGTCAAGACTAATAAAGGCTGTAAAGGCTCATCTTATCACAGTTCTGCTCGCCTGTCCATGGCCTGCTGTGAAGCTAGTGGGTTTTAATAGGCACTTGTTGGAGTGGGCACCCGAGGGTCAGGTGGCTGGCCCACGTCACATGTCTCATCAGCTTCTCACAGACCTACAGAATCCTGGCATCCCACTCTCCCCAGCCTTGCCTCAGAAGCCTTATCAGGGCAGGGTCCTGACCACTCTCATTGAATGTAACCCACCCCGGGAGCAGGTCTGGTTTCCGGTGAGGCTCCATCCAGGAGTTGAACAGCTGATCAGAACCCAGTGGTTCTCCTTTTCTCAGCTCTGGTTTCTCAGTTTGGGCTCTACTTTTGAGCTTGTCTCCATCAGGCCTGTCTCCTTCAGATCTTAGGATGACTGCTCGCAGCTGCCCAGCCTCCCAGCTTCCTCTTGTCCTCCAGGAGTGAGAGTGTCCCACCATTCCCTGCAAGAGTGCTGAGCCTGCCTTGGATGAACTGATTGGACGGACTCTGGTCACATGTCCTCTCCTGAGACAGCAGCCCCAGGAGGTGGAAGGCGCTGATTGGGCTAATCAAAGTCATGTGATCCCAGTGGGGCTAAGGATGGAGCCTGTGTCCTGAGACCAGGTGATGCCTCAGCCAGAAGTCAGGGCTGGTGAGAGGACAGAGAACGCAGAGACGGATGCAGGGAGGGCACGTGGAATGAAATCTTGCTTGTCACCCCCTGTTTCAGCAGTCTCCCTTCTCTAACCAGGTGTGTGTTTTCCTTCCAGGAATACATCGATGCCCACCCGGAGACCATTGTCCTGGACCCTCTTCCTGCCATCAGGACCCTGCTTGACCGGTCCAAGTCCTACGAGCTCATCCGGAAGATCGAGGCCTACATGAAAGGTATGGACAGACTTGAGTGGCTTGGCCCTGATGGCAGTCGGCCCCCATCATGAACATAAGGCGGTCCTTGCTTGGGTGGGAGATGGGGTCTGGTCGTTTAAAGCACTTTGACACAGGAAGCAGTTGTTCTTTCTGGGGAGGGCCTTTCCTTCTCCCTCCGTGACCGGCAGAATTAGACAGTGAAAGCCCCAGGGTGCTTTTTGTGAGAGTAGCTCCCGCCACTTCAAGACGGTTTTGTTTTGTTGTCTTAAACCCATGCGTGTGATGAAATATCCAGATAACACAGTGGCTAGAGAGCAGAAGTGTGAACAGCTCAGCGGCAGGCAGGCGAGGGGAGTTATGTAACCGGGCAAAAGAGACAAACAGAGAAATTAGAGGCCTTTAATCAAACGCGTGGAGATATGTCATGTGGTGGCTGGACCTCGCGGGGGTACGTGTTGTTCTCGCAGGCCGGAACCTCCCTCTTAGCTGCGGGAGTGTCTCCTGCCAGCTGCCGGCTTCTGCCCTAGAGGACTCACGCTCCCTGCATCCCCGGGCAGGGCAGCGCCAGAGAAGTCAGACTGCCTTCCCAAGGTGTCTGTTTATACGAGAAGGGCGTTTCAGAAAGATTCATGCTCAGTAAGCTCTTAATTCTCCGCCTGGTCCACACAGTCCCTGCATAGAGTTCTTTAAAAAAAAAAAAATTTTTTTTTTTAAGTGCTTTTCCTGGGCCCTGAGGCTGGGTGAGGATTCATCTCTGAGGCGGGAGAGGCACCCCTGTTCCTGCTATCCGGGTCATGTGTGTGTGTGGCCTCAGGGGACTGCCTTGAACCCCGACCAGGGTGGTGACTTGGCCCCAGGCGTGTGTTGTTCAAGTGATGCTGGGTGCCTTGGCTCACAGGACCAGCATGGGAGATAGGAGCAGCGTTTATTGGGTACGTGCTGAGTGCCCAGCACTGGGCTTAGCCTTCCTCTTAGCTTCTCCCTGCTGGTGCTCATCAGGGTGGGCCAGGTCATCCTCCCTGGGTGGCAGAGGAGGTATTGAGAGGTTCACTGATGTACCAGCATCACACAGCCTGGAAAATGCCCAGCCAGAATCTAGCCAGGTCTCTCCCCCTCAGGCTCCCCGGCTCCTAACACCTAAGCTTGACTTCCGTGCCTGTAATCAGAGGGCCCTGGATCTAGCAAGCCCCTGGCACGGGTGCAGTTGTGGACCCTGGCCAGGGGAATTGATGCCCGTTTGGTTCTCTAAGGAACCTAAGGGACCTGCTCTGCACAAGAGCTGGGTGCTGGACCTGGCCATCCTGGAGGAGGTCTTAAGGCCCTTTGCTGTGAGTGGCTGGCCCTTACCAGGAAGCACAGAGCATGGGCATGAGCTTGGGCAAACTCCGGGAGTTGGTGAGGGACAGGGCGACCTGGCGTTGCTGCAGTCCATGGGGTTGTGAAGAGTCGGACACAGCTGGGCGACTGAACAACAGCAACAAAGAGCATAGACATGACTTCCTGGAAGGCCCCGAAGCAGGCAGGCTTCTTCAACATGCTAGCATCCTTCCATCCTTGTGTCTGGAGTGATCAGTGACCATCTCAACTTCTGGTCTCTTTGCGTTCCTTCCCGGGTCCAACCAGGACTCCTAGAGCAGAAGGAAGATCCGTGGTGATGTTTTGGCCGAATGATGCTTCTAGAATGGAAATCTGCCTCTTCCTAGGAAGAGTGTGCGTTGGATGCCAACTATTTGTGAAGGGACAGGAGATGACCGTAAAAGATGAGAAGGCCCAGTAAATGGGCAGAGTTGCAGGTCAGCAGAGGCAACAAGTCCGTTAGAAGAGTGATGCTTTCTGATGGGATTAGGGAGGGTACCGCCAAGAGGACTTTTGTAGAGCAAAAGGCTCAGACTTTGAGGAGGAGACAGACCAAGTCTGGTTCCAAATCTTGCTGCCTTGTGGTCTTGGCCAAGTCACTTGACCTGACCTTGCCTGTTTTCTGTAAGATGAATAAAAAGTGGTTTATCCACAGGGCCCAGAGTCGGGGTACCTGGGATAATGTCTGAAGTGCTCTTAGCTTGGGCCTTGGCCTGTGGGGTCATCCAGCAACGGGGTCCACTCTTCCTGCTCCTGTTACACTGGAAAGGGCTGAGGTGTCCGGATTGGCTCTGAAGAGTCTGTCTCTGTTTTTATGAGCAGACAAACAGGGCTGGGGGTCAAAGGTGAGCCCGGGTCTAGTGCGTGAGCACGTGAGTTTGGGGGCAAGACTCACGTGCTCACCCCCAAGAGGCTCACCCCCTAAAGGGCACACAGGAAGCAGGACTGACTCTCGGGAGGGCGAGTATTGGGGGAGTGACAGCCTGGGCCTCCCAGACAGGGCAGGGGTCTGAGCAAAGCGGGGAAGGAGCTGAACTGGGTACTTGCGTCAACTTGTGGACCACCGGTCAGGGGTGGGGGGACTTGGAACACCTCGGACGGTTGGGGGACCCCATTCGTGAGCAGCCTTTGAAAGTGTGTGAGCTGGTGAGTGAGACGAGAATTCATTTTAGATAGGCAGTGCAGACATGGCCTAGGGATGGATCTTGATGGCCATCACCCGTATCCTGTTGTGGAGGGTGACCCCCACAGGTGGGAGGGGCGGGTGATTGGCCCCCAGTGGGGACACAGGACAGACCCCACTCAGCTCAAATGCAAGAGAGGTCAGCGCGGGGGTGTCCCGCTAGAGGGCCCAGCGAGAACTTGTTGACCCAAGTCTCCAGACCGGCTTGGTCCTAGGCCAGCAGGAATTGTGTGGGTGGGCCGTGACTGCTGCGCCCGGGGTTTTCCTTATCGTGTACGCCGAGCCGGGCTGGTGTTCTTCCAGGAGGGCAGGCAGAGGCTGGGGCTTCCTGGAGCCTTTTCCTGCCCACCCGGGGCAGTTCACTGCTGGCTCCCACGTCCCATCCTCCGAGGTGAGGCTCCATCTGTGAGTCGCAGAACACCTTCTCTGGGAAGCGCATCCCTGGCCACCCCCACCCCACTCCCGCTATTCCTGGAGGCCCTGCAGTAAAGGGCCGTAATTACCCTCTAAGTTCCTCAATTACAGTCACCCAAGCAACACCGCCTTTGTGTTGGGAGAAGGGGCTTGGCAGAGGCTCCTGGGAGTTGTCGCCACCCCCATGCCAAGGTGGCTGTCCCTGTCCTCAGAGAGCCCAGATGGCTGCACAGAAGCTGGGGCGGTATGGAGGAGGCGCTGCAGGGAGGGACCAAGGCCCCCTGCTCTGCAGTGGGGGTGGCCCGGTGGGCTGTGACACGTGGGGGGGCCCCCGGGGAGAGCAGGCAGAGCCCTTGGACTGAAGCGGGCCATCCATCTTCCTGCAGAGCATCAGCTGTGGGGAGCTCCTAGCCTCACCTGTCTGAGGATCTCAGCGTGGTTGGCACCATCTCAGTTCCGTGCTCCCAGAGTTCATCGTTTCTAATTCAGAGCTGGCCGGGGGAGATTGGTTCCTTCCTGCCTCAGACTTGTCCGTCCCAAACCCACAGATAGTTGCTGCCACAGCAGAGACCTGGGGGAGGGTGGATTAAATGAGAGGGGCTTCATTTCTCTCTCACATAAAAGCCCAAGTTTCCCCAGCTCCTTGTTCTTCTGGTGTGGCCCCTCCTGGTCCAGGGTGGTGCTGAAACTCCACCTGCCACACCCACAATCTAGATGTTAGGATAGAGAGGGCCTAAGAAAGAGGAAGCAAAGGGAAACAGCCCAGGCTATCTTTTACGGAAAAGTTCTGGAAGCTACAGGGATTCTCTGTTCAGTGGCCAGAACTGAGTTACCTACTGAGGTGCAAGGGAATTGGGGACTGTGGTCTTTATTCTGGGCAACCGTGTGCCCAGCTAACATAGAGCATGAGGTCGGTAGGCTTACAGAGGGACCCACCCCAGGGTTCTTGGGCCACAGGTTTCCCACATGGATGATGCCTTCTGGGCGGGGCTGCACCCACACCCTTTACCAGAGGCACAGATGGCCCTGAACTTGGATCCAGTTCAAGCCGAGGACAGGAGCTTCCTGGAGGTTGAACATTGCCTGCTGCAGGCCTGAGGGGAGGTGGGGAGGCCGCGTCACCAGCCAAGATTGCTAGACACGCATCTGTAGGCCTCGTCTCACGGGCACCTGCTTTGCTGCCCAGGGCTGGGGTTTTGAGACGGAAGTCCAGAGCCCAAGGCCTGACCCTGCTGCCCCAGGCCATGCAATCCCAGGCGAGGCTCTAGCCGGCTCCTAAACTGGCTGGAGTGATGGCTGAGAAAGCTGGGCTGTGGCCGGATGATGTGTGTATGTCCTTGGCCCCGGGGGCAGCAGGTGGTGAAGGGTCTCAGACCACTGAGTGGAAGGCACAGAGGCCCTTCCGAGACGGCTGTGGGCGCGAGGCAGCTCCCCCGGCAGCTCCCGCACACGCTTACTCTGGGGGGTGACAGATGGCCATCGGATGCTGGGCCTCCCGGGGGAAGGGGGGTGCCCTCTGCACATCAAGCGTCTCTGCCTGTGGGTTTTGTGGGAATTTAATCAGGACTCATCTTGGAGGCCATTTGGAGGCTGGGTTAAATTGGAATAATCCAGACCCCAAGCAAAGAGAAAATAACTTGCCGAAGAGCCTGGGGGAAATGATCCCTGCAGAGCAGCTGCCTCGGGTGGGTGGGTGTGGTCGAGCCGAGGGGCTCTCACTCAGGGGTGGGGGCCAGCTGTGCGCCCTTGGGGAGTTGCACAGGGCTGTTGGTTGGAGAGGAGACAGCGAGAGAGGCCTTGGATTCGAGGCCCAGGCCCAGGTCTGCCTGCAGCCCGTGTTGTGCGGCTTGCAGGTCTCCGGGGCCGCTTTGTCAGCGCTCAGGAAGCTGACCCTGGCTGCACGGGCTGCATGCCAGGCACTCTATTAGCTGATTTAATCCTCACAGTGACCCCCGTGAGAAAGGCACTACGGTTACCCCGCAGAGCGGTGAGGTTACTGATGTCCCTTGAGTCTAATTGGTTCAGGCCACAGAGCTACTGTGTGCAGAGCTGGGATCTGAACCCATCCCTCCGGGTATCCTCTTGGCCAGTGCTTCCTGAATCCAGCTCCTGGCCCCCGCGTGGACTGCCTCTCCTCACCTGCGCTCGGACTCAGGACACGGTGGCCGCGCTGGGGGCTCTGGCCCTGCTCCCGGGCGCCCCCTGGTGTCCAGGCGATGGCATTGTCCAGACGGGCCCGGCTCAGGTCATGGAGTCTCTGCCTCCTACAGTTTATTGAGGAAACGAAAGTGCTGTCCTTTTTGAGGTTAGTGACACATGGCAGTGCAAAAGAACAGGGTTTGGCCCTGACAAGCCTGGGCTCAAATCTCAGCCCTGCCCGCGTGGCCTGGGCAGTCCCTGGGCCTCTCTGAGTCGTTCGCTCATCTGTGATGCAGGGGTTGCCTTCCCTTCAGGTCGGGGGCTAGCAGCGGGGAAGCGTGGGGAAGGCCTGGTCCTGCCCTCTGCAGGGGCCGCGGCCCAGAGCTGGGCACCCAGGTGCTCTCAGCTCCTCTCCTGGGTCCCACAGGGCGCCTGGGGCTCGGGTGGGAGGCACGCGGCAGAGCTGGTGGTTAGTAGAAGGGCCTGGAGTCTTGGAGGACGAAGAGGAGAGCAGTGTAGCCCCCACGGACCGTTGCTCCTGAGTTAGGATCAGCTTCCAGCCCTGCTTTTGTGCAGGAGGCTGGAGTTTTGGATGAACCCACCAGGAAAATGCTTCACACACACCTTGCGAGTGGGCTTGTGAGGAGCTGACCCCTGAGACAGCTGCCTGCCCTGCTCCCCAGGTGTCAGCCTGCCCACCCTGCAGGACTGGGGTCTGGTGCGAGGGAACCTCCAGCTCAGCCTAGGGCTCTTTCTGGGGGAGCCACACCTCCAGTGTTTAGCCCTGTCCACCTCATGGGTTATGGGTCCCCCTCCTTGTTTTTGTCATGCTTCTGAGAAGAGGCCTGCTCCACCCAGCACACCCCAGGAATTGCTGGACTGGAAGGCTGCTGTCCCCCAGGCCTGCACGGTAACTGGTCCTGAATACCCTCTGTCAGCAGGCAGGGCCCTGATTCTTGGTGATTCTCACACCTGTTGATACCACTCCTTTCTTCCCAGAGGCTGCCCGTCTTTAAGTATGGAATCCATCCTTCTAGGCCCTTCTCATACATGTGCAAATATGTGTGTGCTTAAAAAAAAATGAAAGAAAGAAAGGGCGTACTATTACTTATGTTCTCATATAACTTCCTTTTTCCACTGAATATATGTTTTGGCTTCTTTCCATGTCAGCCCACAAAGATGAAGAGGAGTAGGTCTGGTCTGCCCTTTTTGATGGCAACATCATATTTCAGCACATGAATGGGAAAAAAAAAATCATAGTTTATTCAATTATATTGACCTCATTGAGTCATTCCAGTTTGATTTGGATTTTTTTCTTCTAACTGACTGAGCTACAGTCAACACAGGTCTCTGCAGAGTTCTATAAAATTAATCCCTAGAAGTGGAATTTCCCAAAGACTACTGTAAACATCTCTCACCTTGTGGATATTGCTGGATTGTTCTTCAAAAAGCCTGAACAAATTTTTCGCCCCATTGTACACGGCTGCCGGAGAAATGATAACTGTCTGACTTTCATTTACATTTCTTCTGTTATTGACAAGATCGTACATTTCTTCATGTGTCTGTTGGCCCTTTGCATTTCTTCTGTGTATGAATCTTTTCATGTTAGTTGCCCATTTTCTCTTGGGTTGGTGGTCTTTTTCTTATTGATCGGTTAGAGCCACTTTTGGGATTAAGGATGTTGTCTCATTTTTCCTTTAAGATTTTTTTTTATGTGGACCATATATGAAGTCTTTATTGAATTGGTTACAACATCGCTTCTGTGTTATATTTTGGGTTTTTGGCTAGGAGGTATGTGAGATCTCCCCAGCCAAGGATCGAACCTGCACCTCCTGTATTGGAAGATGAAGCCTTAACTAGTGGACCACCAGGGAAGTCCCATGTGTCATTGTTTTAAAATATGGACTGTTTTGTTGCTGGCAGCTTCATCTTTGCACTGGGCCAAGCTAACATTTTCTATTCTGCTTTTAGAATGTGTATGGCCAGAGAGAGCACTTCAAATATTTTTAAAAACGTTTTGAAAATGAAAAAGGCTGCTGCGTTTTGGGAGTCAGAGCTGAGTGGGGCAGCAAGCCTTTGGGTCCGGAAGGGGCCATAAATCAGTGCAAACAGCTGCCACAGAGTTAATCCGCGTTTCCAGCAGCCGTTTCCATAAGCTGGAGCAGGACTCAGGAATGTCCCTGTCTCCGCCAGCCCGTGTCTGGCTTACTCGATCCTGGCCTCGAGCATGCCCGGCGCAAGTAGCACTGTGTCCCCTCAAGATGAAACAGATCATTAGCTGAGTCAGACAGGAGGGAGACTGCTTGTACAGCTGACCAGGACCGTGTCAGACGGGGCCTGTCAGACCTGTGGCCTTTGTTCCCCTCTGTCTGTGCCCAGAAGCCACCCCCTCCAATAATTTCAATCTGGTTCCCCACAGCAAGCCTGTAGCTGGCGAGCCAAGGATCAGGCTGCTAGCAGGGAGGTGGCAGCTGCAGCTGGGCCTAAGGGAGGCCCTTCAGAAGCCTCCAGGAGGCAGGGTAGGGACAGTAGGCACCACTGAAATGCCCCCACCCCGCGACCTGATGTCTCCAAACAGCACAGTGAAGGTCCCTCCTTGAAAACTCTCAGTAACCAAGCCTATGAGTTTCCTATTGCTGCATGACGGGTCACTACAAGCTGAGTGACTTTCAGCAGCTTCGCCCCCGACTTCCCCCCAACCCCCCCAGGCCTGCCGCTTGTTATCTCACAGTTTGGTAGGTGAGAATTCTACCTGGCATGGTTGGTCTCTGGTCTCAGGAAGTCACAGATGGGAATCAAGGTGTCAGCAGGGCTGAGTTCTCATCCGAACGCCCGGAGGAAGAACCCGCTCCCGGGCTTGTGCTTGTTGACGGCGAGCACCCAGTTCCTTGCGGCTGTAGGACTGAGGTGCAGTGTCCCTGCGGGCTGTCAGCAGGGGGCGCTCTCTGAGAGAATACAGGCCCCCCATTCCATCTCACAGCCCCCCCCCACCTTCAAGCGGCCTCGGCGTGTCCAGCCTTCCTGGTGCCTCAGGCAGCCCCAGGCGGGCCCCCGCGCAGCATCCTGCCCGGCCCCCTCTCATCCCCTCGCCCCCTGCCCTGTGTAAGGGGCAGGGAGACAGCGCAAGCCTGTCTACACCTGGGACGTGCCGCCTCTCTCTGCCGCCCCTCAGAGGGCTCTGGGGAGGGGCACCGTCGGAGCTGGTTCCGGGCCCTGAGGCCCCCGGGTCACTGCCTGATCTGTGTGGCCAGGGGCCCGAGTGGACGGAGCCTGGGCCCTTCCTCACATGCTCTGTCCTCACGTGACCCTCCGAGGTGTCAGGCCCTGCTTCCCCGCAGACATGCCAGGTGAACTGGACACTGAGCCGTGCCCAGTCGTGCCTGGGGAAGGCCCGACCCCGGCTGCCTCGGGACCCAGCACCCTTGCAAGGCTGGCCGTGAGCGTCGCTCACCCTCCGGCTCTGTCTGAGCCCCTCGGGGCCCGAGCAGTGGACAGGGCCTCTCTCCTCCCTTTTACCACAGTGGGTACCGCAAGCGGCCCCTGAGACGGCCCTCGCTCCAGAGGGGCCCTCGACCCCATTGTGGGTTCAGAAGGGACGCCCGGGCTGGACCTCTGCCCAAGGAGGAGCAGACCAACGCCGACTCACGGCAGTCAAGCCTTACGTGGTGCGTCTCCCTGCACGGCCACTCACGGTGACTCGGGTCCTCACGTCTTCACCAGCAGCCTAGGGAGTAGTTGCCAATGTTTTTCACCCCCTACCCCCCATTCTTGGAGCTGTGGAAACAGAGGCACAAAGAGGTGGCCAGCCCAGGGAGAGAGACTAGACCCAGGATCGGGACCCAGGCACCTTGCTCACCACTGCGTATACCCATGACCTGCGAGGGGTCTATGGACGAGGGTGGGCCTCTCCGTGGATCCAGCCCAAAGCCCTGGCAGATTTCCACATGGTTCCCGTGAGTCAGGCTCCCCAGTCCCCGCATCCCCAGGGCACGCGGCTGGAACTTTACTGTCTTAAAACGTGTTATTTCAGTCTCATCTCACCTGGGGCTATGGATGGGTCTGAAGAGGCGTGATGATGTCACCATCATCCAGGTATTTCCAGCCTTTTGAAGCCTGACACAAATCCCCACACAGATCCAGGCCCCTGTGCCTCCAGGGCCCCTGGGTCTGCAGGCAGAGCTGAGTCACCTTTGGTAAAGGGAATGCAGAGTGAACTGGAAGCAGGTGCTAGGGGACGTGCTGGGTCAGAGCAGGGAATAGTTCCTGAGTGTCCCTGGAGGGAATCAGCGGAGATTGGTTTATTGGGAGGTGAGAGGGGGGTCATGGGAGTCATCCCAGGAAGCACGCCTCCTGAACAGAACAAGGAGGTGAGGATGGAGCGCAGCCTGGGGGAGGCATGTGGGGTGCAGTGACTGAATACTAAAGCCCCCCCTGGCCGGGCCGGTGGATGAGACATCATAAGTGGACAGCGGGAACAGGAGAATCGAGGTCAGGACAGGCAGTGCCGTCTTGATGCCCAGGCCTGGCTCCACATCAGAGAGGCCAGTTCTCACTTCTATCTCCTCTCGCATGTGGGCCTGTCAGTCCTGCCCTTCCTGACTGCCTCCTCCTGGCCCAGGCCTGTGGTGCCTTCCCACCTCCCACCTGCCTGTCCTGCATTACTGGGTGGCTGCCACCGCCACAGGCCAAAAAGCCATCCAGTTGTTTTCAGAGCTGCTGTCAGGCTGAAACTTGGTTCTCCCAGAATGTACAGAGAGCGTCTTTCCCCATCTAGGATTCAAGAGCACGGGGCTCCTGCCCTCTAGCAGCACAATGGCAGGGGGAAGGTGACTTTGGACAATCTGGCACTGGATGAGTCATCAACACTGGAGCCTGCAGGTTGGCAGGCCAGGCCCCGCCCGCAGGCCCCGCGGCCACGGTCACCAGGGCTGTGCCAGGCCGACAGCGCCACATGGCGGCCGGTTGAGGAGTTGCAGGCCACCGCCACCTGCCTTTCCCTGTGCTGGTCTGTTGTGCTCCTCCGCGCTCCCCTTCTCCTTTCGTTTCCAGACTCAGCTCACTTTTATTCCATCTTCAGTTCATCTCAGACGTGCACTTGTCAGAGAGTTCTTTCTGAGGACTGCCTCCTCTGCGCAGCACTGGGCGGAAGGTCAGGCCAGGTCCCGACCCCAAGGAATGTGCCATCTGGCTGCAGAGTCAGAACCCAAATATGCGGGCATTTAGCAGGGTACCAGAGATGAGCAACTGAGCAAGGTAGCCGTACAGGAGAGAGATGATGGTGGAACAGGCAGGACTGTGGGTAGAAGATGCTGGGGGGTGTCTGCTGGGAGGCATCATCGTGATGAGACAGCTTGTCCTCAAGGGGTTGGGCAATGCTGGCCGGGTAGGTTGTTGCCAACTGGTGGTGGGGGGGAGGGGAGCCCCAGGGGTGTGCCGGGGGATGACGGGGAGACCACTCTGCTTGGTGCTGTGGTTTGGCTGGGAGTGAACTTCCCTCT
Organism: Muntiacus reevesi; assembly: GCF_963930625.1. NCBI lineage: Eukaryota > Metazoa > Chordata > Mammalia > Artiodactyla > Cervidae > Muntiacus > Muntiacus reevesi. Next base: position 54,219,343 of record NC_089263.1, on the reverse strand, counting down.
GCCTTCTGAGAGGAGGTGGGAAGTGTAACTGCCGGGGCTTCTTCAACGGAGCACCACGGACTGGGCAATTAAATTACAGAAGTTAACTTTCTCAGAGCTCTGGAGGCTGGAGTCCAAGGTCAGGGTGCTGGCAGGGCTGGTTTCCTCTGTAAGCCTCTCTCCTTGACTTGTAGGTGCCCTCCTCCCCCTGTCTTCTCATAGTCTTCCATCTGTGTCCTGTCTCCTCTTCTCAAGGACGTTAGTCACCCGCATGACCTCATTTTCATTTAATCACTTCTTGGAAGGTCCTGTCTGCGAATACAGAGGCACGTCCTGAGATCCTGAGAGTCAGGCCTTCAGCATGTGGATTCATGGGGACGCGGTGTGCAGCCCATGGGCTTCCCAGGTGGCTCAGTGGGAAAGAGTCCACCTGCAACACAGGAAATGCGAGTTTGATCCCTGGGTCAGGAAGATCCCCTGGGGGAGGGCATGGCAACCCACGCCAGTATTCTTGCCTGGAGAATCCCATGGACAGAGGAGCCTGGGGGGCTACAGTCCCTGGGGTCACAAAGAGTCAGCCAAACTGCAGTGACTAAGCATGTGGCCTGTAACAGGAACAGGTTGCCGGGACCTGAAAAGTCTTCAAACCTTCACTCACATCTGACTTGGATGATTATCGAGCTGAGCTCAGTGTGTAGGTGGGAACTTTAAGAAGACAATCCAGGATCCCGCCACTGTGCGCGGTGCAGGCTCGATGGGCTCTGTAGGTGAGGTGGGCAGAACACCAGGAATCCAGCGGTGTGTGGTTAGAGCAGCCGCAGTGGGGAGAAGATGGTTCAGGGGGGAGGGTGTCAAGAAGGGGGCTCCTTGGTTAACAAACTCCAGCAGCTAGGAAGAAACCCCGGCACTGGGCCACCGATTTTGTTCTGTCTGTCCCAGGGGATCATCCAACTTTGATCCTGGGATGGGTTGTGTTGGGTGATACAGGTGAGGCTGATACAGCTACCCAGACCCTTGGGATGGGACTGCTCCTCCCAGAGGAAACTGTGTTAAGGAACTATTTCATCATTTAAATATCTGTTGTTATTTAGTTACTAAGTCATGTTGGACTCTTGCAACCCCATGAACTGTAGCCTACCAGGCTCCTCTGTCCATGAGATTTCCTAGGCGAGAATACTGGAGTGGGTTGCCATTTTCTTCTCCAAGGTCTGTTCCCAACCCGGGGATCAAACCCACATCTTCTGCATTGAAAGCATATTCTTTACCACTGAGTCACCAGTAGATACTATTGCCCTTGTCCTCTTTTCAGTGAGGAAGCTGAGGCAGAAGTAGTTACTTGGCTGGGGTCACGCGGCTGATACGAGTTGGAGCCAAGATTCAAACCCCAGGCACACGGGGGCCTGTGAATGCACTGGGGTCAGGGGGACGGCTCCTACCAGGTGTGGGGAAGGTGATGCTTAGAGGAGGGAGGTGGCCTGACCCAAGGCTTGGAGGACAAGCCAGAGCGTCTCATGCCGAGAAGGGGCTCGAAGGTGCTTGCAGGGCTGAGGGTCTGGTGTGTGCAGAGGCTCCAGGGCCTGTGAAATCAGTGTGTTAGGCTTAGTTAGTTGCCGCTCAGCATTGGAATCTTCTTCCTGGACCAGGGATCGAACCTGTGTCCCTGGCATTGGCAGGTGGATTCTTAACCACTGGACCACCAGGAAAGTGCGGGAGCTGGCGTCTTCAGTGGGTACAGATTCCACAGTGCTTTTTCCTCTTCCTTGCAACTCCAGGAAGTAGACAGGAGTGATTAATCATAACCGCCAGTCTACTACTGATCAGGAACCCATAACTCGAACGGCTGGGTCTTGCCCAGGCTCAGGGGAGAGCTGCTGGAACTTGCATGCAGGTCTCTAGGCCCCCGTCCCAGGCTTTTGCTCCCTGGGTCATGCACGGGCCTTGCCCCAGGGCTCCCCCCACCAGCCTGGGTCTCTGTGCCTCGCTCCCTCTGCCATGGGGTCTGCAGGCCCCAGAGTGACCTGTGTGGGGGGCGGGACCGCTCACTATGTCACCCTCCCTCATGAGAGTTCTGCCCAAGTTTCTGAAAACGGTGCTCCCTAGGGCTGGAGAAGCATGGTCAAGACCCCTCATTGCTGGTTCCCCAGGAAACTCCTGTGGTCCCTCAGGGGAACAACATGACTCTGTAGCAAGAACCATAGAAGTGCTGATTCCAGGGGGCCCCGGGCCCCCAGCTCCTGGGCACGTGACTGCAGAAAATGATTTATTTCAAGCCCCAAGCCTTATCATGCGTGAGAGATGTTCAGCCCTGTCTACGGTGGAGGAAAATTGGCACAAACGTAAATGTCTGACCTGAGGGGAAATGTCAGCAGTTGGGTGGCCAGGAAATGCAGAATCATGGGAAAATACTGGTGGCAGCAGCGTCCAGTGGAAAACAATTAAAAAGGAAAGTCCAGTCACGGTTATAGCAAAGCAGATAAACAAGGTGCCTCTGCAGGGGAGAGTCCTCCAGAGAAGCCAGTGGCCAGACTGAGGGCCTGTGAGGGCTGTTGTGTTTTCAGATGGAACAACTAGTGGCGCGGTGGGGTGGGGCGAGCCTCGGGGAGAGCGGAGCGTGAGGACCCGGCAGTGACCGGGGGGCCCGAGGGCAGGCAGGCAGGCTGGCCCGGAATGTGGGTCAGCGGCGCCCAGGCACGCCAGCCACGCACTCTGCGTCCAACCAGATGTGGCCGAGATGCCCGAGGAGCCAGCCTTGTGCACAGGGCGCCATCAAAGGTCAGTCCGTTCACTCAACAAGCCCCTGTTGAGTACCTACTGTGTGCCGGCAGTGTTCTAGGCACTGTGCCCACAGGGCTGAAAAAACACACCAGTCCCTGCCCTCATGGAGCCATTCTAGAGAGGGAGAATATAGTGACTTCTCTCGCGACACGTGCCAGGTGCGTCCTCTCTGCCGCCCAGGACCACACAGCCAGCTCCGGGCCCCGCAGGCTCTTTCGCTGGCCTGTCTTCAGCTCCTCTCGCCTCAGCAGAGCCCTCACTCACTAGTGTCGTTCTCTGGGGTCCCACCCTGCACGGAAACTTCAGAGGATTCCAGCCTTTGTGTGTCCTTGGGGACCGTCGCTGCCCCCAGGTTTTGTTTCTCTCGAGTGTCGTCTGGAAGAAATGAACTGAGGCAGGGTCTTGTCACGGCTGTCCCCAGGCCCTGCCTGCCCTGCCAGAGCCCCACCAAGGCCTCCTTCACAGCCTGGTGCCGGCACCTTGCTGGACGCAGCCAGGAAGCCACGGAGGGGGAGACCCAGCACTGTCATCCCCAGAAACTGGACGTGGGCCGGTAGCTACGATTTAGAATCTACGTGCTGTCCTGTCGGGCCGCCCAGCTGGGCTCGCTCAGTGTAGTAAGAGAAATCACCACTGCTATTATGTGCCAGGCCTCCCAACAACCCTCTCGGGAGGCCTTGTTCCCATTTTACAGATGAGAAGAGCGAGGCCCAGCATTGATCAGTCATTTGCCAAAAGTTACAGCTAGTTTCAGAGTCAGGCTTCAGAGCTGCACCTTCAAAGTGCCCTCTCCGCCTCCCCCAGCTGGCACGTGGGGCACCTGTTCGTCATTGTCTTTGGTCCTCTTGCTAGTTCTGTGGCATCTGTCCCCCGTGGCATGGGAGTGTGGCCACCTGGCACAGTGGACAAGGCAGGCGTGTGACTCGGACACCTGGCTTCTCACCCTGGGGCTGCCCATGACTTGCGCGTGACCTTGAACTCTTCTCTTCCCCTTTCTGGACGTGATGGGACTTGCCGTCTCCCAGGACCTCTGACTTCACACTCTCAGACAAGGCCGGCAGACAGGGAAGAGGTGGGTGTTTCAGGTTCCCAGGGGTTGCTGTTTCAGCTCTTAGCAGAGCACAACCCACCACCTAACTAAAAAAAGCTTCCTTTCCAACTCCCATCCAGAAATACGATGACAGATAAAGAAGTAGCCTTTTTCGGGGGACCAGAAACAGCCTCCTGGGCTCCCAGTGCTGACTGATAGGAACAGTCTTTATACTATTTGGGGGAGAAGAGCTGGCACTGTTGGGATTTTCCCGGGGTTGGGGGGGGGGGACAGCTGCAGGGACCGCTGCTATCACTGTCCCTCCCATGGGATGGGGCCGACGTGTCTCATGCCACCAAGATGCCTCCCACTCAGGTGACCTCTGAGTCCACAGGCTAGACCGATGTCACCATCCTCCTCTCCAAAGCTGGGTCAGTGTGTGCGCCCGGGCGGCACCGTGTCCTCAAGCAGGGCCTCTGCAGCGGCCGTTCTGTCTGCCAGGAGTACGCGTGGCCCAGATGCCTGGCCTGCCTGCTCGTCTTCCAATGTCTTGGCTCCGCAAGGCACTTCCTGGGCGCATCCCACCTCCACTGGCACGCCCTCGCGAGCCCCAGGTCACCCGCCAGCCCCGTCGGGCTGTCCGTCTTGCTCCTCCGTCTGGCTGCGGCCTGGTCCCCGCACCTGGAGTGTGGGCTTCTCGAGGCAGCATGGCTCGTGTTCCTTCACTGCTGGATCTCAGGCTCCTAGGATGCGACACATTTTTTTTTTGTTGTTGTCGTTGGTGACTGGTGGTTGAAAAACCAAAATAGGAACAGTAGTAGTTTCTAATTTACTGCGATCTCACAGGCGTTGCAAGATGGTTTTAGCTACAAGCTGCCAGAAATTGGGTCAAGCTACAGTCATCATGGTCTACGGTCCGTGAGTCTAGAGTTGGGATAAGCCCCGATTGTGGAGCAGCCGGCAGCCCAGCGAGGGACATGGGTCCCTTCCAGCCTCTGCCCTGTGGGACTCAGGACTGCCTTCCCTCAAGCCTGGCCCATCGGGGGGGTGACCGAGCTTGAACTGTGGGCCTTTCAGGCAGTGTGACCTGGATGGTCTCCAGTCCTGGGCCCACCCTGGAGAGGGTGCAGGGTCGGCAGCTGGTCATGCCTGCTGCTCAGGGTGTGGTCAGCCAGCTTTAAGTTAGGATAAAGGAAGAAGAATGCGACACTGCGCGTGGCCCCTCTTTCTTGATGCACTCGGTCCTTTGACATCTCTGCTGGGTCCTGCTGCCACCCAGGGTACCACCTCTGACACCAGAGCCCGAGACTCCAGAAAGGTGGGGGTGTCTGGTCTAATGCCCGCTGTGGTCCACTCATTAGGAATGTCTCGTCTCTGCATTTCACCGGGACCCCAACATCTCTGCGGGAACACTGCCCTCATCCTTCTCTGATTCACCTGAGACTCAGCCGGGGCGGTGGTGGGGGACGCAACTCTGCAGGTTTGCTGGAGAACTGAAGGAGACGCTGTATGTACCTGCTGCATTTCTCTAGCCCAGTTTCCTGCACAGGCCAAGTGCTTGTGCTTGATGAATCTCAACTGCTGCCACTGGGGTTTTCTCCTTTTTTTTTTTTTTTTTTGAATTGATATAATTCACGTACCATAAAATCCACCTTCTTAACGTGTAGATACAGTTCAGTAGTTTTGAATATATTCAGAAAGTTGTGCAACCATCACAACTATCTAATCCCAGAACATTTTCATCACCCCAAAAAGAAATGGACCCGCCTGCAGTCACTCCCCATTCCACCTGCCCCCCAGGACTTGGCAACCACCCGTCTCCTTTCCATCTCAATGGAGCTGCCTGTTCTGAACATTTCAGATAAATGAAGTCATATACTCTGTGGCTTTTCTAACTGGCTTCCTTCAATTCAGCATGATGTTTTCAAGGTTCATCTATGTTGTAGCATGCATGCAAACTTCATTCCTTTTTATGCCTGAGTAATATTCCATTGTGTGGCTGTGTCACCTCTTGTTTACCGGCTCATCAGTTGACAGACATTTGGGTTGCTGCCACATTCTGGCTGTTATGAATAACACTGCTGTGAATATTCCTGGACAGGCTTTTGTGTGGACGTGTGTTTCCGTCCTCTTGGAAACACCTAGGTGTGGACCGCTGGGTCACACTGGAACCGTGTTTAACTGTGTGAAGAACTGCCAGAGCGTTTCTCAGAGGAGCTGGACCGTCTCACGTGCCCACCAGCAAGTGTCAGGACACTCATCATTGTCTGTCTGATTTGGTTGTAGCCAGCCTCACACGTGTGATTTTAATCTTCGTTTCTCTGATGCTTCATGACGTTGAGCACTCCTCCCTGTGTTTACTGGCCTTTTGTGTGTCTTATTTTGAGAACTGTCCATTTTGGGCCCTTTGCCCGTTTTTAACTTGGGTTACTGGTCTTGTTTTTTGTTTGGTTGTTAATAGTTTTTCATGTATTTTGGATACTAGACTCTTTTTTTGTTGTTTTTGTTTTTTTTTGGATACTAGACTCTTACCAGATATATGATTTGCAAATATTCCCCCCCCATTCTTTGGGTTGTCTTTTCTTGATAGTATCCTTCGAAGCACAGAGGTTTTAAATTTTGACAATGTCAAATATGTCCATTTTTATCGATTGCTTGTGCTTCTGGTGTCTAAGAAACCATGTCTAATCCAAGGTCATAAAGACCTATACCTGTGTGTCCTTCCAAGCGTTTTATTGTTTTAGCTGAAATGCTTTTGCTGCATCTATTGATAGGATTGTGTGAGTTTAGTCCTTTTATTCTGTTAATAGGAGCAGGCACTTTTCTGCTAGGGAGGCTGTGATCAGTAGCCTGAATTTGGGATCCAGCTGCCTGGGGATGAGCCCCTCAACTGCACCTCTTACTCACCGTGTGACCTTGGACAGGGAGCTTCCCCTCTCTGTGCCTCATTTTCCGTATCTGTAAAATGGGGGTGACAGCACCTCCTTATGGGACTCTCGTGAGGGTAAATGATTGTTTTGCAGACTCTGTGGAACAGTGTCTGGCATGTAAACAAGTGGGGTTTCTTGATTGTTGGCCATTAGCTGTGACATTAGGTGGAAAGCTTTGATGGCCTGGGGTGGGGAGGGCATTGAAGGCGAATCCATAGTAAAAGTCTAGACAGTGTACTAAAAAGCAGAGACGTCACTTTGCCGACAAAGGTTCATATAGTCAAAGCTATGGTTTTTCCAGTAGTCATGTATGGATGTGAGAGTTGGACCATAAAGGAGGCTGAGCGCTGAAGAATTAATGCTTTTGAACTGTGGTGCTGGAGAAGACTTGAGAGTCCCTTAGACAGTAAGGAGATCCAACCAGTCCATCCTAAAAGAAGTCAACCCCGACTGTTCATTGGAAGGACTGATGCTGAAGCTGAAGCTCCAATACTTTGGCCACCTGATGTGAAGAGCTGATTCATTGGAAAACATCCTGATGCTGGGAAAGATTGAGAGCAAGAGGAGAAGGGAGCGAGAAAGGATGAGATTGTTACATACATCCCTGACTCAATGGACATGAATTTGAGCAAACTCCGGGAAATGGTGAAGGACAGGGAAGCCTGGTGTGCTGCAGTCCATGGGGTTGCAAAGAGTCATACATGACTTAGTGACTGAACAACAAGTGATAAAAGCCAGGCAGATTATTCACCTGCTCCAAAAAAATCTGGAAGCTTTTAACAGGAGGCCGTCTGTTTGCCTCCAGGGATCTCTGAGTCTTCCCGTGGGAGGGCTGGGGCCAGGATGGGTCACCTGCCAGACCAGGTGGGTGCTGCGGCATGCCCGCCCGCTGCCACACCCTTTAGTTTGTTTGGCCTGGAGTCTCACACCCCGTTAGGGCCTGGCTGGAGGGGCTACAGCAGGAAGTCTTTGCACAGACCACCGCCTCCCTCCATGGCCTGCCAGCCCCTCACCATTGTTTCCACCCCAGCTCTGACTCTGGGCAGGGGGTGCAGAAATGGGGCCCCATTTAGATAATGGCTTACAGCTGAGAGCCAGGATACCCCGCCAGCTCCCTCCTTCAGTGCTCTGATTTTCCTGGTTTCTCTCTTCCTGACCTGCCATGTGAGCCCGGCTCCTTGTCCTCCCCTGGATGTGACTGTCCAGTGACCTTGGGCAAGGACTGCCTCTGTTTCAGCCTCTGTCTGTGAGGAATGTGAGTGCTCCAAGCAGAGGGCCTGCCTCGTCGCCCACCAGGGTTCCTCCCTCCCTGGGTCCCCGAGAAACTCTGCCCACCCCAGCATCTGCCATCACTCTGCGCCTGTTTGGACTTTGGACTTTGCTGGTGGGGGGTGAGGAGGGAAATGAAAGCACTTTTAATATACCCTGTGTAATTCTTGGCACTTGCTTTTTATGAGATATGTGAAGCTGGATCTTACCTTGGTTTTAATGTTTTAATGTACTGACCTCCTAGCCAGCCAAGTAGCTAGAAGCTGTTGGAGACAAGCTGCTTTATTGTTTGCTTTTGGTTTGGTTTCCAAGTTTGTGGGTGTGTGTGGAGGGGAGTCATCCCCATCCCACTAACGCTCAGCCTTTCCCGGCCCCTGTGCCCAGAAATACAGGGTGGTCTTACCTCCTGAGGAGCCGGTGCCCTGATTGGGGATGGAGGTAGACAAAGTAGTAATAACAAGCCAGTGGTGCAATTCAGCAATCTGCAGAGAGATTCAGAATGCACTTTCTGAATTCGCGAATGATTTTTTCTGCCTTCACTTGATGCCTGGCTCCAGGATCATCCTGACAAACAGCACACCCAGCTTCCAGAGCTTTTCAGAAAACCGAACACGCCAGGAACCCACTTTTTGGGTGTGCAGAGAAGGCCGGCAGCCCCCTGAGACTGAGGGCTTAGCAAAGCCGAGGCAGGGGGGCTGGGTGGGGGCTGGGGGGGCTGGAGTCTGGCAGCCAGAGGAGGTCGGGAGTGTGTGCCTGACTGGCCCATCCACGTGACGGCGGTGGCAGAAGCCCCTCTGTTAGGCACGAGAGGCTCCAGGAGAGGGGTCGCTGTGTGACAGCTAGCCCCTCTTTAATCCCTACCCCTCCTCAACGTCTCCTCCGCGCCCCTCCACCCCGCCCCCATAGGATTATTTGCAGACTTCAGATGTGATGTATGCAAAGCCTTCAGCAGTGGGGGCCTCAGGCTAAGAGCTGAAGGGCTGGTGTCATCCTCCGGTGATCAATCACTAAGCCAGTACCTTGTATGGAGGGGCGTCGTCACTGCCCATGGAAAGTGTTCATATTTGATTGAGTGCAAATTCGAGTCACAAAACAGCATCCCGATGTCAAGTGCTGTGTGTGTGCGCGTCACAAGCCCAAGCGCGGGCTGAGGAGGTGGGATCGAGTCAGCGGCTGCCTGGGTCTCGTTTTCACTTTTCTTTGATCTTCAGGCTTTGCTGTGATCAGGCTGGTCCTTACGGGAATGCTATTGACAATAGTTAATGGCTCTGCCCTCGTTCCCTGGGCACGTGTGAGCGTGTGTGTCTGCACGCCCACGGGTGACATCAGGGTGTGGGCTGCTGGATGAGGCGGGCAGGGGTGCTGAGGGGCCCCGTGGAGCAGGCAGTGCTGACGCGGGCTCCTCCTCCATCCCCAGACGACAGGATCTGCTCTCCGCCCTTCATGGAGCTCACGAGCCTGTGCGGGGACGACACCATGCGACTCCTGGAGGAGAACGGCCTGGCCTTCCCGTTCAGTGAGCACCCGAACTCCTGGGGGTGGAGGGAAGCCTCGGCCACCCGGGGAAGGCACAGCCCCGGTCCCTGGGTCCCTGGGTGGTAAGGGCCTGGCCTGACGGTGACCATCTAGCGCCCCTGAGGGCAGATGCTGGCCCTGGTGGAGTCAGCCTGTCTCCTCCAGCTCCCCATGACCCCCCTCCCCACCCCAGGGGCCGCAGGAGGTTTTGAGAGTTTCTCTCCGTATCTGCCAGGCTGGGCTTTGTAGGTGAGTAACCTTGCTAACTCCTGTTTTTCTCTCCCCCACCCACAGTTTGCAAAACCAGAGTGGCTCATGGCACCAACTCTCACGAGGTGAGTGGAGGAGTTGATGACTTGACAGCCCCGTCCCCCTCCAGCCCCCCTGCTTCCCTGCCCCCCCTGCCTCCCCGCCTCCACCCCCATCCTTTCAGCTCACAGTGTCTCTCTGGGAGCTTGACAGCCCTGCTGCTGGGTCCCAGCGCACCTGCTGGTGGCTCGGTACCCCATCTCCACCTGCACCTTGGGCCTCTCCTCTCCCCAAGGCTGGGGTGGGCGTGCCTGCCCCCTTTGAGCCCGTGCGAGCCACACCACCATCTGACCTTCCTCTGGCCCGTCAGCGTCGGTCACTTCCTGCTCTGGGCCGGGCACAGGCCTGGCCGCCCCCCTGCAAAGATCCCGTCACTGCCCACAAGTCTGCAGGTCCTGCTGAATCGGGGAAGGGGGTGGGAGGAGGAAGGGGCACCCGACCTGCTGTGCACGTGATTTCCCCCCCCGCCCCACCCCGCGATGTTCATTCTTATACTCAGCCAGTGGCCGTTCACCTTGGGTGCTGAGGGAAGGATGCCTGAGATGAGAGTGCTGCCCCAGTGGGGAAGACGGGGTCCCGGAGGCAGAGAGCGCCAGTGGGCGTGTTGTGGGAGGCCAGGCGGAAGAGGCCCTCTGGGGGCAAGAGGAGCTGGTGGCCAGGCAGGGGCTTGACTGGGTCTGTCACCATCTTGGGGAATCACGTCTGGGACGTTGCCTCCAGGGGCACAGCCCAGCCTGGGGATCCCCTCATGAGCTGCGTGGGAGGACACCCTGGGTGGTAGAGGTTTGACCCTCCTGGAAAGCCCTGTGGGCAAGCCTGTCCTGGGCAGCCCCACCATCAGAAGTGCTCTCCCACGACCTCATGACTAGACGTGGACAAGCCCGGCAGCGGCGCCCTGTAGATTTAAGTAGTGTCTTTGTCCCTGGCGCATACCTATGGGGAAACGTCTCTAAACAGATGATGTGTCCGCGTGGTGTGGAATATGCTGTGATGAAGCTGAGGGGTCCCATTGCTTGTGGGCAGGAAGGTGAGGGCAGGAAATCCCGGCCTGCGGCAGAGGTCAGCTGTCTCCTGAGGTCTGGAACCCTCATGGAGCCTCCCTGTCTGGGTCTGCCTGGGCTCCATGCCTGGGATGTGCTCCTGGGCCAGACCCGGGGGTGGGGGGACCGGAAGGCTTCAGAGCGGCCAGACCATGGCCCTGGAACTCACAGTCCCCTCACCAGCACCGGACCCCCGACCATCCACCTGGCCCATTACACCACCGAACAGTTCCTCCGCTGGTCAGCGCCTTGGGGTTTTTCAGGACAGAAGGGCAACTGCAGTCAGGAGTGTGAGTGGACCATCCAAACGCAGAGCAGGTCAGCCTGCTGGAGGGAGCTGCTGCTGCTGTGGACAAACAGCTTTAGAGTCACTCCCGCCTGGGACCAGATCCGGCTGTGTGCACTGCCCGCTGTGTGACTGTGGGCAAGTGACCCGGCCTCTCTGAGTTTCTGTCCCACACTTGTCACTGGCGATATGACGGCTGATGTGGAGGGTGAGGGAGTTGCCGGTACTGCTGAGCTGCTGTGGGCTCTGGCCAGGGAACATGTGATACGTTGTAGTGACTTCCCGGGTGGCTCAGTAGTAAAGAATCCGCCTGCCATGCGGGAGACACGAGTTCAATCCCTACTTAGGGAAGATCTCCTGGAGGAGGAAATGGCAGCCCACTCCAGTACTCTTGCCTGAAAAATCCCACGGACAGAGGAGCCTGGCAGGCTACAGTCCAAGAGTCACACATGACTGAAGCGACTAAAGAGGTGTAGCCAGTTGCCCTGCAGCCTGCTGGGTCATTGCAGAAGGGGCAAGGGTTCTGGGTTGAGGTGACCTGCTTCCTCTGGGAGAGTCTTGACTCCATGGGGCCAGCTTGATTTAAGGTGTTTCACCCCTCAGTCCAGCTCTCCAGAGTTTGGCTCGTAGATGTACGCATGTGTGCCATGGCCCCTCTTCCCCTTCCTCATCCCTGGGGCTCCCCAACCCACTGTGTGCTGCTTCTGGGAGGGGTTCCTCTGGTGGGCGTCAAGAACAGAGCTCCAAGATTGGGGTCTGGAGTGTTGCAGGTTCCCAGGGGGGGCTTCTGTGCTCCAGGCCACCTGCCTTCTGGGAGGCTGATAGCATCAGAGGAGTGCCTCCTCTGGTGGGGTGCCCTCCATGGCATGAGCCCAGGGGGGCCAGGCTCCATCCCACCTCAGGGGTACCCGGGGATGTTGAGTGCAGTGAGGATGGACGCCACCTCTGTGTACATGGTTAGCTTTACGCAGGAAAGGGGGCTTTCCGATTGGGGTCCTCACCCGGACCCCAGCCTGCTGAGCCTTGCTTCTGATTCCTCAGTCCCTAGCTCAGTCACCCAAAATCAGGACTTGTTTGTTTTTATTTTATGTTTATGGTTTGATTTCTTGTTTTGGTGTAAGCACTTGAGTTTGTTCCACAGTGAAATACCACCCTCCTTAAAAAAAAAAATTGAGCCAAAAGCACAGAGGACCCCCCAAAGCTACCCCATGAGGCTGATGCTATTTTATAGCTGATGGAAATGGAGTTTAAACAGGGCTTATGCAGCAAGTGCCAGGGGTGGGACTTGAATTCATGTCTGGCTCTCTTACTTTAATCGGCAGGTTAAGGAGCTATTCATTGTGGTGTGCATGCGCGCGCACACACACACACACACACACACACACACACACACACACGCACGTTTCACTATGGTATCTACATACACATTTGTTTCATTGTGGTATACACACACATGCACATTTTGTTTCCCCATGTGGCCTGGGTCTCTACCTCCGCCCCACCCAGCTGGGCCCCAGATACGTTTGGGTGGTGCTCTGTGACGGTTCGTTGAGAGACGACAGCTCGTGTGGGCAGCCAGCTGTCCAGCCCTGTTATCCCCTCCCTGGGCAGGAGCCCTGGGCAGCTGGTGGCTCCTTGCTGTGGCCCTGAGGACTGGAAGGAACATTCATCATGGCCCCAGCACTGGCTGCTGGCTCTGGTGGGTCCTGGGCAGACCCAGCCTCAGCCAATGCAGGGAGGTTTTTTTCCAGTCGCCCCCCCCCACCCCGCCGCGCTTCCCGCCTCGACTTCTGTCCCCTGCCAGGTCCTCCTTTTGGAGGCCTTTGTCCCCACAGGAGTCAGGACCCAGGAGTGGAATGTTCCCATTCCTTAAGCACTCGTGTGTAAAGTGTATAATGTGGCGGGGCTGGGGGCTGCTGGACCCCATCCCGTTCTGGGCTCTGTCACTTGCCAGCAGCCTCTAAGGGCCTCAGGGCCTCAGTTTCCTCATCTGTAAAAGGGGCATGATGTCCGTGCCCACCTCGGGGCAGGGTGTGAGGATGACACCAGGTGACTCGGGTGAAGTGGTCACACCAGGGCCAGGCGTGTCATGAGTTCTCAAGAGGCAGCCGTTGTCATTACAGGCTTTGAATGCAAGGCCTCCCAATTCCTGATCCCTTGACCTCCACTTCTTGCCCCACCCCCTTGGTGCCCCACCTCCCACCGCCAACGTCCTTGTAGAGGAACCGCTACAAAGAGGTCCCAAGGGGTGAGTAGTACACAGCCCAGGGGGGCCCGTTCCATGGGTACAGTGTGAGTAGTGAGATTGTGCAGTGCGCAACCAGCTCAACCCTACATGGCAGGCCTGACAGTGCAGGATTTCCAAACCCCCCACAGCAGGAGTAGATGGATACCCAGGTGTTCTGCTCGAGGCCCACCCCACTCACTCTGGCTTGAGACTCTTCCTGGGGAGGCCTCGTGCCACCGGGCCAGGGGTGGCCCTTGGTGGCGGTGCTCGGGACAGTGATAAGGCTGCGGAGGTGGTAAGACTCTGACCAAGCCCTTGGCTCCCTATCTCCCCAGATGGCCATCGTGTTCAACCAGGAGGGCCTGAGCGCCATCCAGCCGCCCTGCGTGGTCCAGAATTTCATCAACCACAACGCTGTCCTGTACAAGGTGTTTGTGGTTGGCGAGTCCTACACCGTGGTCCAGAGGCCCTCGCTGAAGAACTTCTCCGCGGGCACGTCAGGTAAGTGGGCCTCACACTGTCCGGGATGCCCGCGCTCAGGGGCGTGGCTGGGACACGGCCCTGGCCGCCTGTCCTTCGGCACTGACCCTGGTCACCCCAGGTTGTTTCTGGAGGGAGGAGAGGTGATCTGAAGGTTGGCAGAGTTATGTCCAGTAGGTGAAGAGGTCTTGGAGCATGAGTGGGAAACCCCTGTCCCACCCAGGTCCGCCGAAAGGGCTCCGTGCATCTCAGCTACCATAAGCTCCGGGAAGAACTTGAAAGCTTTATGCACCCAGGCCGCTTCCCGGGGCCCCTCGTGATAAGGAGGCTTACCAAGAACATGCTGGACTGGGTGATGGGCTTTTCACGGATGCCAGGAAGGGAGGGGCCCCTGGTATTTTGAGGGCCAGAGCGCTGGCTGCTTTATCGTGGCTCCTTTTTCCAATTGGGAAACACTGAGTCAGCTGCTGCCTCTGCAGCCCCTGAGGTGGACGCGAGCTCTGTTAGGAGTTACGCTCGGGGCACAGGACTTGCCGGCTGTGGGGCCCCCGGTGGGTCAGGAGTGGACTCAGGGGTGAGGACCATATCGGTGAGCATGTTCTGGACCAGTGAATGATGGCCCGAAGGGTCCCTCGGCTGTCACACGGTGGTGGCATTTGCGGGGAGCTGCCCCATCTGAGGGTGTCCTCCCGGGAGGCCGAGGGGCTCCAGGCCCTCAGCTTTTCTTCAGCTGCTCTCCAGATCCCAGTGACCCTTGGCTATCGCAAAAACTGACACTTAAGACAAAGGTTTGGTGTTATCGGGGCTGCTCAAAAGACTGCTTTAGTGGTTCTGGAGGCTTCTTCAAGGTCAGTTCCAGGAGCCTTTGGGACAGGGGCCGCGTCTCTGGAATATGCATGGTGTCCCCTCGGCCGGAGGACGTGGGTCGCTCCGGCCTGTCTTGGTGTCACTCGCAGTGCGTTTCTCTCTGCACGGGAAACCCGCCGTCAGCAGACGCAGTGCCGGGCCGCTGAGCAGACAGACGTGTCCGCCTAAAATCCCGGGACTGCCTGTCACCGTCCGCTCCTCGTGGCTGCAAGCCACTCCTCTTGGACCAAGTCCAGCTGTTCCCGTCCTCTCTCAGCCATTCTTCCCGTTAACACAGCCCAGAGAGCAGACACTTTGGAAACGTGTGTCTCTCTCCCCTGACCTTCTGAGTGCTGGGCGGCCCACCCTCCTAGGCGGGACTGGTCCACATACCAGTCCCTGCCGCCACCCACTGGGGTGATGGAGTGACTGGCGGTGGGGGACCAATGTCGGGAAGGGTCTTTTTGTATGTGACTGTATATTAGCAAAAACATTCTTAGCAATTGTGGGCAGGGTAAGGCCAATATTTTTTAATCCTCTTTATATTGTTTCCTGGTTTTTAAGAATATGTTTAAATCTACAGCAAATGTATTAAGGGAAGAAAAAGTATACCTTATACAGTCATTTTCCTTTTTTTCTTGTTTTACCCTAAATCACTCCATCTCTTCAAGAAACATACCACCTGGTTCCCTTCCTTTCCACACAACAATTGTCCCACCCTTTCCCCTGGTTGCAAAGGACTGGCTAGTTTCCATCTGGGAACCACCAGTGGCAGGGTGTGGGCTCTACATCCCATCTCAGGACAAGGGCTCCACATCTGTGTCTTCTTGTGACCATTCTGGTTGCGAGTTTACTGTAATATGCAGGCTGCTTGCTCAGTCGTGTCCGACTCTTTGTGACCCTATGGGTTGTAGCCAGGCTCCTCTGTCCAAGGGATTTCCCAGGCAAGAATGTTGGAGTGGGTTGCCCTTTCCCTGTCCAGGGATCTTCCTGACCCAGGGATCAAACCTGCATCTCCTGTGACTTCTGCACTGCAGGCTGGTTCTTTATCGCTGAGCCCCCGGGAAAGCCCAAATGTGTTAACCGGGACTGAGCAGATCAGTGGACAAACACAGGGCTGACGGAGGAGTGTTTGTTATGCTCAGGAAAGCTGAGTGACTTTCCATGTGTCCATCCCTCCTTCCCCAAAGCTGTTTCCGTGGCCACTGTCTTCAGGGCATCAGGCCATCGGCTGGCCTGGGTTTTGTCCTTTTCACACATGTGTTCTCTTAACAGATGAAAAGCACAGCGTGACCGTGGCCCTTTAAACTGGACCAGTTGAGCAGGGGGCTTTGGGTCTGTTTCCAGCCTCCTCCCATCTCTCTGGTCCATGCAGTCCTGCGTGGCAAACCCTCCAGGCTCCCCTGTCCACGCAGGGAGGTGGGGGCTCCTTGAGTGGGATTCTTTTGACCTGCGGTGATTATGAGGACACCACCTCTTCCTCCACAACTGCTGTGTTCTTTTGGTTTTCCGGTGTCCTTTTGGCTTGCACCTGTTAGCACCTCTGAAGTCAGGTGTGTCTTAATAGCCAACGTCTCGCAGTTACCTTGGCTGGAACCAAAGTTACGTTTTTATGGAGAGGATTGAGGCCAGCCTGTGCCAACCCCTGGCCCCGCCCCTGTCCCCCCCCCCCCCCCCCCGCCCCAATACAGTGGGAGAAATATTTCCATTTCTTTTCCCCTGCAGACACAGCGCCTTTGTTGTCTCTGCATCCTGGGCCTTTTTTCCCTTAGGGGTATGTACATAAAGAAGTGATACCAATGACGACATAGGGCAGGGGTCAACAGGCTTTTTTGCTGGAAAAGTCCAGAATAAGTATTTCTAGCTCCGTCATAATTAATGTTGCCTAAGAGCCCCTGCAGACAACATGTAAGTAAATGAGTGGGGCTGCGTTCCAATAAACCTTTATTTATAGTCGCAGATGGCAGGGCAAGATCTGGTGATCTTCCATCACCGAGAGCCCTGCGGGTGTAACAGAGGCCGTATTTCCCTTGAACTTGCCACGTGCCCAGCCCTGTGCCGGGGCTAGGATCCAGAGGGTACTGGATAGTCAGCCAGGTGTCCTGCCCTCGTGTGCTCAGATTCTAGTGGGAGAAACTGCACAGGGAAGTCATGAAAGGCTGAACTGTGCACAGATGAGGGGCCCCAGAGGAAGCGGGGGGTCCTGGGACACCGCTGGGTGAGGGGACCACTCAAGCAGGGCAGCCGGGGCCGGAGGTCTGGGAGGAGACGCGGACCACTGTCTGTAGCGCCGTGACATGCTGCCTGCCCCCTCCCCCAAGAAGGCATGTGAAGATGAAGCAAATGAAGCTAAGAAGGTGTGGCCACAGTTCACAGCTGCACCACAGAGTCACGGGGATATTTGGTGGCTAAACGTATGCCCTGCTCTTCCTCTTTTGAAACTGTTTTCCTCATCTGTAAATTGGGCGCAAACACACCCATATTCCTCTTATCGTCTCCCGTCTCCTGTGGGCATTCATGGTGGTTCTTCACTGGGCTCCATATGTCTTGTGGGACTAGCCCGGGAATAGAGAAGGGACGAGCTCCCCCAGTCCAGGGTGCTCCTGTGATCAAGGTGCAAGGGCCCTGCCAGGTTCATCAGCAGGGGATCTTGAAGCTGCCCAAGAAGCTGGCGCCAGGGGATGCTCCAATCCTGCCTGACCTGTCTCTGCTTCCACAACCTTCCTGGATCACCAAATGGCTGAAAGCTGCTCCCTCTCCATCTGGGCCTGCTCAAGCTGCACGTGGGGAGGGTTCTGAGCGAAGGGCAGCTCCCATCGCCCTGCTGAACAGTCCTCTGGCTGGAGCCCCCAGGTCAGAGTTAGCCAGGAGCAGAAACAAGTCCCTTTTGAAATGGGCCACACTTTGGATCTTGCCCCAAGAAGCTGCTGGGTGCCATGGTCTGTCCAGTTCAATGGGCGCTGGGTACACCCCTCTGAGCACCCAGTCCTTTCCCTTCCTTGCATAGCTAAGCATCCACATTGTTCTCTGTGGCTTCTCAGCCTTCCTGAACTTGGCTGTGTCCTTTTGCCCTGGGTGGCCTTTCTCTCCCCAGGACTGCTCTGCCACTCTGGCAATCGCCCTTGGGTCCCACTGGTTGGGTAGGAGGTGCCCCGAGCTCAGCGGGGCCAGGCTGAGCTACAGGATGAGAACGTGGGCAGTGCCTGCAGAGTCTGGAAGGCCCACCCCAGCTGCTCAAGCCCTGCTCTGACCTCTGGCCCACGGGGCTTGCTACCCGCGAAGGCTCAGTCTTCTTGCTTGTTGGCGCGCAAGAGTAGAGGTCAGTGGGGCTGCTTGGCACAAGTCCCGCAGGGTGTTTATTTTCCCCAGGCTCCTCCCCAGGACCGTCTCTCGTGCCCCCCGTCTGGACTGGCTCTGGTCGGAGCGGTAGGAGGACTGTCGGGCACACCGGGGCGGCAAGGGGCCTGCGTGCCCCGCTAGCGGGAAAGACGCCAGGTACATCTCAGCGCCTGCCTGCTTGGCCTCCGCCCGAATCACTTCCTCATGCATGATTGTTGCGGCGCTGTAACCCTGGAGCTGGCGGGGGGGGACGTTGGCGACCAGAGCAGGTGCCCCCGTGGTTCAGCCCCCAGCACACAGCGGTGCCCAGCGGGGCCCTTCCTGTCCTGAGTCTCAGGGCTGAGCAGTGTGTCCTGGGGGGCGGGAGCCACAACGCCTCCCCCAGAAGGACTAAAGCAGAGACTGCCGGGGCCACGTGGGGGCTCGTGGCCTGTGTCCTTCTCGGGGTGAGGGGGGGTGGGGTGCTAGTGTGATGAGGGTCTTTACCAGATCTCTCAATCCTGAGGCTCCTGGTTTTGTGATCCATGCATTTGCACACTTCCAAGTGCTTCCAGAGCATGTGTCTGACCAACGGACGTGCCTTTCCTCTGCGGGGCACGAATGAACAAACCGACTGCTCATCACTCTAATAATCTTGGGATTGAGATTATTAATCTGCCTCTCCATGGGACTGAGGGGGCCCGGGGGCAGTGGGAGCTGGGAGAGATGGTGTGGGAAGATGTGGAGGGTACTTCAGGCGGCTGTGCCCGTTTGCAAAGCCAGACAGAAATTATTCTCTATGCTTTCTTGGATGAATCCTACAAAAGCCCATGTTCTGATTTCCTATTTTTTTCCCCTAAATAACTGGGAAACAGCAGAACCCTTTGTGTTTTAAACATTCACGTGCCCCGTGGCAGCCTAAACGTGCCTGAAAAGGCATTCCACGGGCAGAACCAGGAGGGGTTGGGGATGCGGAATGAGGTGGCATCAGTGGACCTCTTTCCTCTGGGCCTTTGATGTTCCCATATGCAGCATTTCCCCTTTCTCACTCAGCCCCGCTTTCTGGTGCCACGTCCGTTAGGCACGCTGGACACACTCTGGGGAAGGGGCCTAGGTGTCGGGTAAACCAGGTATGAGATGAGAGTGGAGGGGAGGTAGGCGCGTCAAGCCATTCATGTTTATATGGGAAGAAAAACTGGAACAGGAGCCCTGACTCGGCGTGTGTCCCTCCACGGTGTCGGGATGGGAGGGAGCCCAGGCGGCTGCTGCCGGACCCTGGGCCCTACGGCACCACGGCCTGTGGCCGGGGTGGTGCTGCCCCCTGGTGACCGGTGGTGGAATCGCCGTCTCTGCCTGGAGCTGCTAACCCTGGCTCCTTCCCGTCTTTGCTTTTCAGACCGCGAGTCCATCTTCTTCAACAGCCACAACGTGTCGAAGCCAGAGTCGTCGTCGGTCCTGACCGCGGTATGTCCCTCCCGCCGAGCCTGGGGGTGGGGTGACGTTGGCTCCCCAGCAGGGCAGGGTGGCAGGACCTTCCCCACCAGGCCGGAGACCCCAGGGAGGGGTTCCAGAGACCGCCTCTTCCTTGCTCGCTTTGCGCCTCCGTGGCAACGGCCATCACAGCCAGGCCCGTTCACCATTCGGTTACTCAAGTGGACGGTTGTCTAACTTCTCCCACGTGAGGAAATCCCCCAGTTGTGAGGAATTTGAAGACCTGCTTTCTAAGCTGCCTTTTCCTGGTTTACTAAAAAAAACGAGGCAAGAGGCAGCACCACCTCAGTTTTCCTTTTTTCTTTCCTTGTCCACGGGAGTCCAGTAAGCGTTTGTTGAGCTCCTGCCGTGTACTTCTGCAGCTGCTGGGGTGGCTCATGGTGGGGAGTGGACTCGGGGCTGCTGTTCAGTCAGTGGGCGTCAGGCTCCATCCTCTGGCCTGAAACAGCCTTGCAGGGGTGGACAGATGTCCCTGCTTTCCCAAGGGGAGAGCCATGCTCAACCAGGTTAAATAACTTGTCTAAACCCACAGGGCTCTCACGCAGGGACAGAGATGAGAGCTGACCCCAGGTTAGTCTGATTCCAAAGCTGGGTCTTGCAGGAATTTAGGGTTTCTTACCTCCCTGGCACTCGCCGAGCAGTTAGAAATCAGCTCTGCGGCACGCCCTGCTGTTCTGCCGTGTCCCCAGAGCCCGTGGCCTCTGTTGCCCCTGCCTCTGAACCGAGCCCTCCGCCAGCTCTCCAGCTCCTGTACGCTAGAGCCCTCCCAGCCGTTCTGGGAGGGTTCGCTCATGTCCCCTCCGCAGCTGACCCCCACCTCCGGGCCTCATTCCCCTCCGTTCCAGGCTAGGGCCTGTGCTTGCCCACAACCTGCTGTCCCCCGACCCAGGCCACTGGTCCCATTTCTTTTGTTCCTGGTTCCTCTGAGGAACCAGCTGTTTGCCGAGGGTTCAACGGAGCCCAGGCACGGCAGGGACCCGGAGGAAGCTCCAGCCTCCTTTAGGATGCTGATAGATAGACGTAACCCGGGAACAAGTTCCGTGGTCAGGGATGCTTGGAGAACAACCAGATTCTAAAGAGAACCGCTCGGCACCTGGCCATGCACACTGTAAGACTGAGATAGGTATTCTGTGCGAGAGAATGTTCTGGCCTCATGAAAGCTCAGAAACCTCATGGCGTCCTCCCTGCGAGGCTCCCAGACCTTATTCAGCCAGTGACTCTCGGAGGGGGTCTGCATTCCATGACCTTAAGGAGAAGCTGTCCCTTCCGCCCACCGGCACAGTGCGGCCCTTGTCACCACTGGGCTGTTAACAGAGGCCAGAGGGTCACCATGAGGGCTGGAAGCAAAGTCGCCTTCCTGGTTTATCACCCGCCTGTGACCCAGCCCATGTCTCCATCTGCTACATGGGAAAAGTCAGCCTGGAGACATCGCAAGACCATCTCTCCATCACCCAGCTCTGCCCTTCCCCTCAGCTCATGACTGCTGTGCGGGGGTCCTCCAGGGCTGGTAACACATAAACAAGGAACAGGAAAGGCAGTCGGCCATCCCCTTTCCATTCGGGATGTCAGGCCCTCCTGCACAGACACGTCCGTTCCCAGGGGCGGGTATCCAGACAAGCCTTTAGCATCCTCCCGCCCGTGGGATCCCTCCAGTCCCCATCGTGGCCGCGTGCAGGTGCAGGGAGCCCTGCCTCCCTCCCTGGTCGGATGCCCCCGAGGGTGGACGCTGCTTCCACCTGACTGGCAGGCCCCCACACCAGGACCGGGTATTAGTTGAGTTCGACACTGAACGAGACAGCCCGGAATCAGAAGCTCCACAGCCTTCCAGCTGTGTGGCGAGTCGAGTCGTCCCTCTGAGCCTCAGTGTCCCCACCCTGCCCCTCGAATGGTCCTGGGACTCCGGGGGTCCCTAGATGAAGCACCCACAGCTGTGTCAGGCACTCAGTATGCGCTCGGTCTGTCGGTGATGGAGGGGCCCGGGGGTTCACCTCAGCACCTCCGTCGCTGCCTCTTTGCAGACAGGCAGAGGGCTACAGAAGGATGTCTGAGGTCCCTTCGCTGAGCTGAGAAAGTGCTTTTATAAATAGCAGGTCACGAGGCTTTGTGACAGAGCAGCAGCCATGGGTCCCCTTGCCGCCGGGCCGGCGCCGCGGGCCTGACTCGGGAGCTTTGTGGATCCTCACCACAGTTCCTCAGCGGCAGTGTTTTTAGTATTCCGTTTACCGAGGCGAGAAAGCAGGGCCCGGCGGGGCCCATTACAGCTCAGGGCACGCAGCGGAGACTGGGCCGTGCCGGGCGTCCCCCGGGGCTGCGGGACCAGTGGCCGAGCTGCTGAGCCCGCACCGCTGGGCGTGAGTGGGAGGCGGGCACGGGGTGGGCTCAGCGGGTGCCAAGCGGACAAGTGCCCGTCCCAGCCAGGCTGGTGCTGCCCCCCAGACAGTGGCTCCCCAAGGTGGGACGCCGAGGCAGTGGGGCCATGGGCAGGGGGGCCCTGCCTGCAAAGCCAGGGCAGATGGCTCTCACGGTAGAACATCACGGTGCCCAGGGGTGGGCTCCCTGCTCTGTGCGTGTCTGGAAGTTCCCCATCGGCCACTCGGCTTCCTGTGCCGGGGGTGAGGGCCACGTGTCCTGCGGGTGTTGCCCAGGCTCTGTCCCAGCCCGGCTGACCCCGCCTCACTTCTTTTTTCTAAATCCAGGCGAAAGGCACCTAACATACAATTGTTTGTGGGTTTTTTAAAATATTTACTTGGCTGCATCAAATCTTCATTGCAGCATGTGGAATCTAGTTCCCTGACAAGGGATCACACCTGGGCCCCCTGAAATTGGGAGCATGGAGTCTTAACCACTGGACCGCCAGGAAAGTTTTCTCTGATTAGTTATTTTAGCATGGACAATTTAGTGGTATTAAGTACATTCACAGTGTTGTACAACTACCACCTCTGTCTTGTTCCAGAGAACATTTTCATTTTGGGCATTTTCATTACCCGAAAGAGAATCCTGTACCCACTAAGCAGCCCTCCTCATTGCCCACTCCTCCTGGCCCCTGACAACTACTAATCTGCTTTTCGTCTCTATGGATTTACCTCTTCTGGACTTTTCATTTTAAGGGAATCATGCAGTAGGTGACCTACTGCGTCCAGCTTTTTTCACCTGGCCTAATATTTTCAAGGTTCCTCCAAATTGTAGCAAAGGGTGGCAGAACAGTATTCCATTGTCTGGGTAACCCATTCCGTTTATCCAGTCATCTGTTGATGGTCATTCGGGTTGTTGCTGCCTTTTGCCTGTTGTGAATAATGCAGCTGTGAACATTGGCATACAAGTTACACATCTGTGGTGGAACTGCTGGGCCACGTGATAATTCTCCATTTAACTTTTTGACCCAGCTTCTTTTTTTTATTTCTGGTGGCTCAGCCCCTGTGCTTCCCCTTTGACCCCATCCCAGCAGCCTTAGGACTCTGGTATCTACTGAGCACCACACATGAGCCCTATTCTGGCCGACTTAGGGGTGATGCGCTGCCATCCGTGCCCTAAAATGCAAATGGGGCAGCTCCAGCAGCCAGACCTGTGCTGTCTCCACTGCTTAAATGACCTTGTGACTCCTCCCAGCTGTCTCGGGTAGAGGCCTCGATGGCCCGGATTGGCAGATGAGCAGACCGAGGTGCAGAGAAGCCAAGTACTTCTCTCTAAGACCGCAGAGCTAGGAAGTCATGGTCTGGATTCAAATCCAGAGCCAACTGCTCCAGTCCTTCCCAGGGTGATGTGCTGCTTCCTTCCAGGGGCCACGCTTGAGCCCATGAAGACTTGCCTGTCCCAGGCCAGCTGTGATTAGAGCAGAACACGAGTGGTGTCACGGTGGGGTCCCGGGGCCAGCTCCCTGGCCCTGTGGAAGCATCGCCAAAAGCTGAGCTCAGACCCAGAAGCTGGGCAGGAGTGACCGAGTAGACTCTGAGGAAGTTTGCTGAGCATGGGGAGTTAGGGTGGAAACGCCAAGGTTAGCAACTTGTCTGGAAGGGGAGAATGACAAGGAGCCCTGTATCCAAACCTCCCCCCACCTAGTACCAGCCAGTAAATGAAGGCTGGTCCACGGAACCCACCGCCTCACAGCCTTGAGGCTCTGACAATGATGGGCCAGTGCGGTGATGCTGACAAAAACTCCCCCCGCTGCTCACGTCCTCCCCGACTTTTCTAGCCACTCCCAACTCTGTTCCATGGGTGATTGCCTTGCACTTTTGCTTCCACCGTGCTCTCACCTGGGTCCCTTGGCCCAGCCACTCCAGTCTTCCCCTCTTCCAGGTGCAGCTCTTAGGTGCCCTGACCCCCATGGGGTCACAGCAGACTCTTTGTCTCTTTCCTTCCTGCTAAGAACCTTGTCTTGTACAGGCTCAGTGTGTGTGTGCTAAGTCACTTCAGTCGTGTCTGACTCTTTGTGACCCCATGGACCATAGCCCACAGGCTCCTCTGTCCATGGGGATTCTCCAGGCAGGAACACTGGAGTGGATTGCCATGCCCTCCTCCAGGGGATCTTCCCGACCCAGGGATCAAACACATGTCTCTTATGTCTCCTGCATTGGCAGGCGGGTTCTTTACCACAAGTGCCACCTGGGAAGCCCATGGCTTTTGCAGGTTAAATAAGTGAAGTCGCTCAGTCGTGTCCAACTCTTTGCGACCCCATGGACTGTAGCCCACCAGGCTCCTCAGTCCATGGGATTTTCCATGGGCTAAATACCTGGGTCCAAATGCAACCCTAAGCTCTGTGGCTGTGAATCAGCCCTGACCCTGAGCGTCAGCGCCTCTCTGTGTAAAATGCTGATAATGATGCTCACTTCCCCGCTGGGCATGAGGACTAGAGGTCACAGATGCCATGCCTGTCCAACCCGTGGCAGGACTTTGAAATGGTCATCCTTGGGCTGATCCTAGAGGGTCTGTCCTGCCTGTTGCCTGGAGGTAAGAGCCGGCCTCGTGGCACTGCAGTGGGGGTCTCTATGGTTTAGTATCGCGTCTCTCTGCCCGAGGTCTGACTTCCATGTGTCTGTGTGTCGTGTATGTGTGTTGGCAGCTGGACAAGATCGAGGGTGTGTTCGAGCGGCCGAGCGACGAGGTCATCCGGGAGCTGTCCCGGGCCCTGCGGCAGGCGCTGGGCGTGTCTCTCTTCGGGATCGACATCATCATCAACAACCAGACAGGGCAGCATGCTGTCATCGACATCAACGCCTTCCCCGGTGAGCGGTGGGGCCGGGGGCTGCCTTCGCCTGCCTGGAGGCTGGTGGCCATGGGTGGGTGACGGGGCAGGAGAGCCGGCCTGACCACTCCATTCCTCACTGTCTGGGGCCTGGGGTCAGAACAGCGCCCGCTAAGCCTTTGCCCACCTGCCAGCAGATATTCAGAGCTCACAGTGGGCCCGCTCCTGAACGTGTGTCCTTTACCCTGCTTCTCCTGACCCAAAGAGTCGGATGCGACTGAGCGACTGAACTCTCCTGACCCTGTGCCATCAGCAGTAGCCTTTCTTGGCCTAATCTCAGCTGACCTTTCGGGCCCTTGTAGATTTACTTAAAGAGCGGAGAGGATTCTGGAGGGAATACAAAGCCCAGTTTCCATGAAAGGAGGGAGGGAGAAACTGTCCCAGGTCACACTGCCGGGTGGTGGCAAGGCCTTGCTCCTTCCCCGCCCTGAGCCACCGTGTGGGGGACACACTCAGATCTGGCCGGCTGGGGGGCCTGCTCCATGCTGTCTGCTGCAGCCCTAAGGCGGGAAGCATGTGCCAGGCCCTCTGGGCCTGCTGGCATGACCAGGCTCTGCCCAGCATCCCCACTCAGCGATGGCTCTGTAGGAGACATCACAGAGACCCCTCTGTGGGGACTGTTAGCCACAGTGATGACTGTGGGGTGGGGGGCAGTCCTGGGCTGGGCTTCTTCACCGAGACGTGTGCTGAGGCTGGGCGGCTCCCTGTCCCCACAGCAGGTCAGGGACAGAGTGACACTTGGCACCCCCCGGCCCGGAGCAGCTTGGGCAGGTACTTCTCAGCGGTCATCCCTGTCTCGAGACCTCGGCTCTCACCTCTGTCAAGCACCCGCCCTGGAGGTAGAGCAGCAGCCCTGCTCAGTGGCCAAGAAGACAGGAAGCCATTCCTGAGTGTGAGAGCCTGGCTTGCTGGAGGAGACTGCTCCCCTGGGTTTGCTGGGGCCGAGAGCCCCCGTGCGTGGGGAGTGCTCACGGGCCACCAGGCTGGGTGCTTGATGTGTGTCCCCCACATGGAGGGCACGCGGGTCGGGCCCAGCCAGCCCCGCAGTTTACAGCCAGGGAAGCCCGGGCTCGGAGGAGGCCCCTGGCTCCCTCAGCCACGCGGTTTATCCGGGGCCCGCTGCGTGTCCCAGCTGCTGCAGACACTGGGGCGGCGTGCGCACGGCGCCTGGGGTCCTGCCCTCGGAGGACAGGGGCTCCTCTGGGAAGCAGGCATGGGGGCAGGGCCTGGCAGGGAGGGAGGGAGCCACGCAAGGGCCTGCAGAGGGGCCCTGTGGCCCGAGGCTTCCTGTGCAGTGGGGAGGCCAGAGGCCAGAGGGGAGCCCAGCACATGGCCTTTCTCTCCGAGCAAGATGGGGCGGCCATCTGAGGGCTGTGTGTGTGATCGGAAGTTGAGACCCTGTGGGACAGTGGCCTGTTTCTCGGTAGTCACCCTCGGCGCAGCCTGGAGGGAGAGGTAGGTTTCTGATGGATGCGGGTGACGGAATGAGAGATCATGAGGGAAGTGGGGCTGCGTCAGGGCAACAATTACAACAAATCAGAGGATCTAAACCAGGGACGAGATGGAGGCGATGAAGGCAAGAAGGTCGCCGGTTAACGGACTCGGGGAGCAGGGCAAGGCAGCACTGGGCTGTTGGGGTGGAGGTTCTAGAAGGAGGGAGAGAAGAACTCACAAACCACTGAGCTGTGGGTCTGTGCTGCATCCTGAGTCTGTCCACCCCGCCGGGACCTGTGCGACTCGGGCCGGCCGTCCCGGGTGTTCAGAGGAGGGACTGTGACAGTGAACCAGCATGGACAGAGGAAGCCATGAGCCCGCCCCACCCCCCACCCAGCCCCCCAACGGGCCAGGCCCGAGTGACAAGGCTGAGCCCCCCAGAGATTGTGCAAGGGCGCCTGGCCCACACAAGGAAGGCTCCGGGGAGGGCGTGCAGCCCAGGGCCCCAGGGAGGCGGTGTCCAGGAGACAGCCGCCTGGGGCCCGGCTCTCTACCGGCTCGATTTATGAGCCTGGATCTAGGGTGCCCGTTGGTCTGGAGCCCTTCACCCTGTGCCTCAGATCGTGGGTGTCCAGCAGCGCCCCCGCCAGCCAGCCCGCATGCTGGGCAGTCGTGCCCAGCCTGCCTGGGGACCTTTGTCCCCAGCGCCTCATCTCATCCTCACAGCCACACAACGGGCAGAGGACTGTTGGGATCTCCATTTACTGACATGCATGGAGCCAGGGGGCTGGGCGCCACATCCAAGGTCACGTCCCAGTAGCAGGGCTGGGTCTGGGGGCCTGACCTGAGGTTTCGTGCTTTCTCCGCTTGAGTCATGGGTGTAAATCCCGACTCTGCCCCCTGACAAGACAAGCCTCCTGCCCAGGCAACCTCAGTGTTCACTTGTGTGCAGTGGGAAGAACACTCCCCTCCTCGCAGGGGAGATGATGTGTGCATAGCACCCAGCCCCACAGAGCTCTTCACTTCACTTCACTTCACTTCACAGAGCACTTCACTTCACAGAGCACTTCACTTCACACACCCTCCCCAGGCTGCGTGGGGCCGTGCACCAGGCCTCGTCTGGGGACGGCAGAGCCATTGCTGAGGGAACAGCTGATGGTCCCTGGCGGCCCATCAGCGGGTCTCAGCTCTCCTCCCTGCTTGCATCCCGACCCTGGAAACCCAGCAGCATACCTGCTGATGGCCCCTGTGGGGCTACGGGCTACCCTGCCGATCACCCCAGTCCCAGGGCCGAGGAAGCCGCCAGGGCTAGGGTGGAGCACCCAGCACCACGTGTGTTCAAGGCACAAATGGCACCAAAGGGCCTGTCAGGTCCCAGCGCTGCGTGTTGTCCTCACCTATTGTTGTTCAGTCGCTCAGTCGTGTCCGACTCTTTGTGACCCCATGGACTGCAGCACGCCAGTCTTCCCTGTCCATCACCAACTCCCGGAGCTTGCTCAAACTCACATCCATCAAGTTGGTGATGTCATCCAACCACCTCATTCTCTGTCACCCCCTTCTCCTCCCACATTCAATCTTTCCTAGCATCAGGGTCTTTTCCAATGAGTTGGCTCTTTGCATCAGGTGGCAAAGTACTGGAGCTTCAGCTTCAGCATCAGTCCCTCTGATGAATATCCCCATCTGTAGAATGGGGCTAACCCTCGGGCCCCACTCCCCAGGACATACCCTTCCCAGGATGCCACGAGGGAGGATTGTGAAGCACGTAGCCAGGGGCAGCACTTAGCCTGGATGAACCCCAGCCGTGGACACTGTCATCCCACTCACCTTCCACCTGCTGATGGCACGTATCCACCTGCTGATGGCTCTTGGGTGTTTGGGCCTGGTTACTTAACTCTGTGCCTCCATTTCCTCATCTGTAAAATGGGGACAGAGGGTTGTGATGATTAAGTGAGAACATGTCGAGCAGGGCAAGTATGGTGCATGCCAGCTATCTTGCCCACTCTTGTTTTTACTCTGGGCACCTCCGCTTGTCCGTCTCAGCCTCAGGCTCCCTCAAAACCACAAAAACAGCAAACCATTGTTTGCTGAACACAAAGAGCGTGGACAGGGAGGCATTCCCATCCGACCGGCCCCTGGGCAGCCTTTTCTGTATGCGATAGTGCACCTGCCCGTGTCTGAACCTTCATTCCCACCGCTGCTTGTGCCGATGGCCATGAAGACCATCCCGGAGGCCGTGCGAGGGAGGGGTCAGTCCCTCTCAGCACCAGGCCTGGTGTCAGCGATGGGGTCACATCCGGGGTGGTCTCTGCAGCCCCTCCCGATGCAGGCACACCATCCCTTTTGGGGACATGCTTCCTGTCCCGATCATTGTTCTTGCAGCTGTGTGCCTGGTTCACATCCGT
The DNA here is from genome assembly GCF_963930625.1 of Muntiacus reevesi. Lineage (NCBI taxonomy): Eukaryota > Metazoa > Chordata > Mammalia > Artiodactyla > Cervidae > Muntiacus > Muntiacus reevesi. The sequence goes on along the minus strand of NC_089263.1, from coordinate 54,190,773 downwards.
GTGAATTGATTCGGGCAGGCAGGGGGTGGGGCACCCACCCCTCGTTGAATTTCTTTTGAAGCCGTTTTCAAAAGTCAGCAAAATCCTCACCCTAGATCTGAAACTTGCTCTGTGGGAGGCTCCGAGGACTGTTTGCTGACAGTCACAATCGAGTCTGTGATGGGAAACGCAGGCCCCCGGCGGTTTCTGTTCAGGAGACCCAGGCCTGCGTGTGAGGGAGGCGGCGTCCGTGCGATGGCCTTGCCCGGGCTGCCCCGTCTCTGTCCTCGGCTTTGCAGGCCAGGACGCAGCCCTGGGGGCCTCCTTGCAGGTGCTTGGGGGAGGGGAAGTGGAACAGACTCAGTTCCAGGAGCAGATGCTGTTGATCAGGGCTCACTCATGTTCCAGCCCCTCCTGGCCCTGCCCGCAGGAGCCCCCAAACCCAAATCTTCTGTTTACACACGAGGAAGCTGGGGCCAGGCCACGTGGAGACGAGAGGCGTTTGATTCAGACCTGGAGGCGTGGGCCTTCGGTCCCGCCCCCTGAGCCACATCCCCACACAAGGGCATCAAACCACAGTGCTCTGTCACGCAGTCGTGTCTGACTCTTTTGCGACCCCGTGGACTGTAGCCCACCAGGGTCCTCTGTCCATGGGATTTCCCAGACAACAATACCGGAACGGGTTGCCATTTCCTTCTCCAGGGGATCTTCCCAACCCAGGGATCGAACTCACGTGTCTTATGTCTTCTGCATTGGCACTTGGATCCTTGACCACATGTGCCATCTGGGAAGCCCACCAAACCACGTGGGGAGGGTCATCAAATGAGACCCTGAAGCTGTGCCCAAGAGGGACAAGGGTGCAGGGCCCTTTCTCATCAGCCTCCTCTCTCTAGATGCTCATACCCCGGGGGTACAGCCAGAATTCAAGGACTGGTCCTTGGGGCCACACACACTTGGCGTCTGGGCTGTGTGTGCTCCACCAGCTGCCCCTGAGCGCCCCACTCACCCACCCACCCGGCTAAGCCTGCCGTCTGTTTCTCCCATCCGCAGGCTACGAGGGTGTGAGTGAGTTCTTCACCGACCTCCTGAACCACATCGCCAGCGTGCTGCAGGGCCAGAGCGCGGGCGCGGCGGGCACGGGGGACGTGGCCCCACTGAGGCACAGCAGGCTCCTGGCGGAGCAGGCGGGCGGCCTGGCGGCCGAGCGGACGTGCAGCGCCAGCCCCGGCTGCTGCAGCAGCATGATGGGCCAGGAGCCGCCCTGGACGCCCGAGGCTGACGTGGGCGCCGGCAGCACCGCCAAGCTGCTGCACCAGAGACTCGGCTGTACCGCCGCCGTGTCGCCCAGCTTCCAGCAGCACTGCGTGGCCTCGCTGGCCACTAAGGCCTCCTCCCAGTAGCCTCGGAGCCCGGGACCCAGAGAGACGGCGTGGGCCGCAGAGTGCGGCCGCTGGGCGAGCAGCTCCCGACGACGGTGACGCTACTACTAAGGATTCCCAACGATCTGATTCTTCTTCTACTTCTTTTTTTTCCTTAATTTTTAACCTGATTTTCTGATGTCATGATCTAAATGAGGGGTGGGGGTGGGGATGGAAAGCAACCCCAAGTAGTCCAACCTCGCGGCAAAGGGATGATCCCGCCTGGTTCCTGCTGTGCAGATGTCTTCACCAAGTTTACACACGCTTGTGTTTTCAACACTAGGTCTGAATGTGAGGTGGGGCGTGCGTGCGTGTGTGTGTGTGTGTGTGTGTGTGTGTGCGTGTGGGTGAGTGCCTGGGTACGCCCACATCTGTCCTTCTCGATGGCTGCTGTGGGCTGGTCCTCAGGGACCCTGGAGCAGGCCGTCCCGGGTCAGGTCGTCGGTGGCTGAGCAGAGCGAGTAAACGGTTCCCCGTCTCTTCCCTCCCGGCCCCTGCACACTGGCCCGGCCCGTTTCTCTTACCGATGGCCTCAAGCCCCATCAGGTGTGCAGCTGCCCCTCCCAAAAGCGTGACCCCAAGGAAACCAGAGGCCTCAGCTTCCCTTTCCTTGGGGAAGTCCATGCAGCAGGTCTGAGCTGTGATCCACCTGCTGCCGCTCATGAAAGCCAAGGAGGAGCACGCTTCTCCGGGAAGGCCACAGCCCCAGGCTGGCTGCCTCTCTCCATGTCCCACTCCCTGGAGTCCACTGGGCCCGTCAACACATGTCCTGTGCAGCCGTGCAAAGGGTCCGCCCTTCCCTGACCAGGGGCCGCTGCTCCCCGGACCTGGGAGGAGGCTGCCCGGCCGAGAGCCTCTGGGCTGATCCTGCCTGTGCCAAGGATTTGTGCTGTGACTTTGGGCAAATCATTCCGAGAGTCGCTGGGCACTCACGACCAGAGAACTCAAGGGCAGGCTCAACGCCCTACCCCTGCGACGCAGCCTGTCCTTCTGTGAAGTCCACCCAGATGAGCCTCCCCTTGGCACCCAGGCGATCGGTGGGGGTCCTCTTCCCAGGCCGGACAAGGCTGCCAGTTGTTCCACGCCTGCCTGGAAGTCCTGATCCATACCCCTCCCGTGTTCACTGCCCACCCCCAGCACTGAGCCAGCCAGGGGCGAGCAGGCTGCAGCCCCAGAGGTGAGAAAACGTTCCCTGCTTCTCCCGTCCGAGCCCCCAACCCCTGATGGCAGCAGACCAACCGACCACCGGCTAATCAGTCCAGGCGGGCAGGCAGCCCCCTTGGCAGAGAAGGGGACCAGTGAGGGGCTTGGTCAGTCCTCTGTCAGTGTGACCACCCGGTGGGAAACAGCAGACCCCCTGAAGCATAAGCGTGTGTCTTCAGATATCAGGCACTCAGAGGGAGGGGAACAGGCCTCTGGGCCATCGTGCGAGGTCCAGGGAGGGTGCCACGAAAGAAGCTGCTGAGCCGGGCGTTCGGAGGCACCTTCAGGCCTGGTCAGCAGGGACACGAGGGTCTCCTGCCTCTAGGAGAGGAAGGGCTGGGGTGAGGGGCGCTGCCCTCCGAACTGGCCGGCTTGTCCTAGAAACCAAGGGCCCGCCGACAACCGTGTTTACACGACTTGAGTGTTGAACCCCGATTATAATGTCTACGTCGCCTTTCCTCGTCTGACCCCCAAGCTCCAGGGGAAGCAGGAAAGCGTGGCCGGCCTCTTGCACTGCTTTGTCTCCAAAATAAACTACTGAAATCAAACTGCATTTCACACGTGTTTACAAAACGTTGCTGAACTTTTCTGTCCTGCCGTCTTTTAATAAAACAGCTTTACCTTTTGGAATAAAATCCCAGTCCTGATCGCCTTAGGACAGGTCAGGAGTGCAGGGTGACTCCCGCGCCTGGTGGGGCCCCTGGTCATGTCATGTCCAGATTAATTGATGCCTCCCCCGCGGGGTCTCACATGTTAGCATCCAGGGCCCAGATATTGAGGAACTTTCCCAGTGTCGTGGCACTTTCCACCAGCCTCGATGCGGGTGGCCAGCAGGGTGACTGCCTCTCCCAGGAGTGGAAACCAAGGATGAGGGTCGGCTTCATAAAGGCCCAGGAACTGCACAGCAGTGGGGAAGGGACTGGTCCACTCGAGAGCGTGTGTGGGCCTCTCCCCAGCTGGTGAACCCCATCTAACAAAGAGTAGCTGACCCTGCAGGGGTGAAGGAAGCTGTGTCAGGGAGTGTAGACAAGGCTGTGGGCAGCATGAGGCATCACCAAGCGACCCCCCCTTCAGTGTTACTGGACGCACTGACCGGGTCCCAGGACACACGCCAGGAAGTTGGTCTCCCCCTAGGCCTCAGTGTCCCTGGCCTTGGGGCATCCTGCCAGGGGAAGACAGACCTGCCTGGAATGCTCTCTGCCTTTGCAGCCTTTTCTTCACTAGGGCTTGGTGCTGCCACCTCTGATCAGTCTCAGAACCTTCGAGGGCCCATGGGGAGGGACTGCTCTGGTGAGCAGCTGGTAAACTGCTGGTAAACTGGGGGTCGGGGGCAGGAGTGTTGGGACTCCTTCCCCAGCTTCTGTTGGCTAGTTGGTGGGCTTGTTGGGGCCTTGGCCCTGTGGCATCTCTGGCTGTGGTCCATGGCTGGGGCTGCTGAAGGCCCTCTTGACTCAAACGGCTCCGGGAGCAAGTGCAGGACCATGTTTTGCCTGAGGCCTCGGGTCGGTTCAGAGGGTCCCTTGCAAGGTCTCTGCCCTGCGCAGCCTGGAGCAGTGGCCACAGGCCGAGTTCTACTTGCAGGTTACAGCGTAATGTGGTTTGACACGCACTCAAGCCCCGACTGAGTGTGGGTGCTGGATGTCTGTCTTCCCCAAGAGAGCCTGGTGGCACAAGTTGCCATTGGCATGAAGGTGTCTGAGTTTGCGGGGGGTGGGGGGTGAGTAGGGTTGGGCGAGAGGTTCCTCAGCATCACCCGCAGGAGGCAGACACAGTCGGAGGTCCCAAGGAGTGTGTTCTTCAGTCACTCGGTCATGTCCAACTCTGTGATCCCATAGACTGCAGCATGCCAGACTCCCCTGTCCTTCACCATCTCCCGGAGCTGGCTCAAACTCTCATGTCCATCGACTTAGTGATGCCATCCAACCATCTCATCCTCCGTTGTCCCTTCTGCTCCTGCTTTCAATCTTTCCCAGCATCAGGGTCTTTTCCAAGGAGTTAGTTCTTCGCATCAGATGGCCAAAGTACTTGGAACTTTCTTTAGCTTCAGCATCAGTCCTTCCAATGAATATGCAGGACTGATCTCCTTTAGGATGGACTGGTTGGATCTCCGTGCAGTCCAAGGGACTCTCAAGAGTCTTCTCCAACACCACAGTTCAAAAGCATCAGTTCTGCGCTCAGCCTTCTCTATGGTCCAACTCACATCCATACATAACTACGGGAAAAAACCATAGCTTTGACTATACAGACCTCTGTTGGCAAAGTAATGCCTCTGCTTTTTAATATGCTGTCTAGGTTTGTCTCCTGAGGAGTTATGTGGGGGTATTGTTTAAGTTAATCCCATCAGTGAGGGAGAAAACAACCTTGAGAGAGGATTCTTCTCTATCCAGAGGACTGCCAAATACGGTTTATGGCAGATTGAAGGATCCTGGCAGGAAGCTGTAGTTTTCAAGCCAGCTGGGAAGAGCAGCTGTTGTCTGCCAGGCGGCCCCTCTGAGACCAAGGGAGACTGTATGCATTGTCCTTGCGAGGGGGACTGGGCCTTGGCTCAGGGAATCACATTGTCCACAGAGAACCCACTGAATGGCTCCTCTGATATCCTCGGGGTTTGCATCTGCCCTCTCCTCTCGCCCTAGAGACTGATCCTTCACCCAGTGGGACCCCCGATAGCTCCTCTCCCTTCCTGGGCCACGGCTCAAGGGCCCCCGTGCTCCAGAGATCCCCAGCAGAGTGTCCTGAAGGAACACATCCCCTGAACGTGGCTTACCACGAGACAGAGGAGTGCACCCAGCATTGAAGGTTCCGGGCATCTACCTTCTCTGGGAGCCTGGCCACGCCCTCGAGGCCTGGCCACACCCTCAGGAAGCCTGGCCACGCCCCCTGGGGCCTGGCCACGCCCTGTGCTGTAGGCATAGTCCTACCGTCGCCAGAGCCTGAGTCTGAAATGCTGCAGCAGAGGCCTTCAGACAGGTGGTTCTCCCGTTGGTCGTTGGTGGTACCTTCTGCGACACAGGCTCGGTGCCCCTGCCTCGGAATGGCCCTCCCCCGACACGCTGTTCACTGGAGAGCTGCCTGTTGGCGTGGAAGCTCCAGGCCCTCTTCCTTCTGGTTCCCACCACCAGGTCCCATCCAAGGCCACCTGGGGCCTTTTCCGGAAATGGTTGCATTTTTGCTCTACATCCAGTTGTCCACAATCTGGTGACTTGGAAGGGACTGTCTCCTTCCCACAGCCGAACCCACCTCGGCTTCCGGTGTGGATCCCAGTCCTCTGCAGCAGGCTTTCTCTTTGGGAAAGCTGCTCCCAAGACGCTGGCAGCTCCAGTTTCAGTGCTGACACCTGTGCTTTTGACAAATGCTACGTGTTTTGATCCCGTTCACGAACCATGCTTGTCAGAACCCCAAGCTGACTTGTACTTTATCTGTCTACACATGTATGTATATAATGTTTATATGAATCTATACATACTGTCTATAAAATCATCGCTTCTGTAAAAACCAAGAACCACTGGCTGTTTTGATTCTGTTGCATATTTGCTCCATGTGATGATAGCAACAGGTGGCCCATCTCCGGGAAGGGGTATTTCAGGGACGAGGTGTCCCATGTTCTCTTTATTTCTTAATTGTTCCTGGAGGTGGATGTGCTGACAGTTGACTAGTGGAATTCAGTTAGTGTCATGTTTGTTATTTCGATAACTGTCAAGGGTTGTGGGGGGGGTGGTTATAAAGTTGTCTCATTGAAATGTGAATAAACACCTCATGGCACCAGCTCGTTGGAGAGTCCCTCTGTGCTTCACGGACAGGCGTCAACAGCAGTGGGCCCACTCGCCAGGTTAGGAGAGGCCCAGACTTGCCAAGACCCCTCAAACGACTTGTGTCATCACTGCAATGGTTTTCTGGTCCAGGCTGTCTAGACCCCTCGAATCCTTGCCATGATCTGGTGAGAAGCTAAAAAGTATCCCCATTTTATAGATGAGGAAACTGAGGCTGCAAGCGCACGAGAAATGCTCATCCAAACTCTCTAGCTGGGCTGGGGATTCCAACTGCAGTCTGATGTCAAAACCCACGTTCTGCAGGCGGTGAATTTCTTGAAGTCAGGGTTCGACCAGGCCATTTCTGTGTGCCCAGGCCTGCTGGGCTCAAGGCAGCGGCTCATAAGCGTTTGATGAATGACTGAATGATTGGCCCTGATAATCAGCTGGTCCACTCCAGTCCAGCAGATCAGCCTGTCTGTTCTGATTCATAATCCTGCAGCCCCTGTGGTTACATGTATGGGGCATCACTCTTGCCTGAGATTTTGATGAGTCATCTCATCCTCTGAGCCTCAGTTTCATCGTTCTCAAAGCTGAGAATAAGACTACCGCGCTATAGTGAACCATTGAACTTCAAATGCCCCAGAGTCCCGTGCATGTATCAGGTCAGAGGAGATGACAGATTTGTGCCGAGGGAGGGGTCTGCAGCTCAGAGGCCTGAGTCAGGAAGTTCAGAGCTGGCTGGGCCTGTGGCCTTGGTGGCAGGTACCATCCTGGGGCTGTCAGGGCCTCTACCCAGCACAGAGCAGGGGCTGTTTCCCAAACCAGCCCCGTCCCTGCCTGACCCAGCTCACGTATGGCTGGCAGATGGGGGAAGTGTTATTTAATCCCACACGCACTTTGGGGCAGGTGTCAGCACCCCCACTTCACAGATGAGGAAACAGATGTTTTGAGCAGCAGAGTCACTTGCCCTCCAATCCCCGTACTGAAAAGCGGCCCAGAGTCACCCCAGGGGGACTGAACCTCCCCTTGTCCTTCTGCCTGAATCCATACATCCCACCCCACTTGGGAGTCAAGATGGGGGAAGTTCAGAGAAACAGGAAAGAGCCCAGAGCAGATTTATTTTCCTTAGATAAATTTCATACACAATATAGTCAGGAGTCCTCAGCTTTTGCCTAAAGGTCAGTACTTATTGCAGTTAGGCCCAGTGGCTCTAATGGTGGAAGGGAAACTGAGAAGGCTGTCTGTGTTCAGAGACAGGACAATCCTTGAAAGGCAGGGGTTCTGCCTTGCGGAGGGGTGCACTGGGGCAGGGGTCAGGAGCAGGAGGAAAAGACCGTGGGGGCAACAGGGTGGGCTGGGCAGGCTGGGGGCGGCCTCCCTCCCAGAAGCAGCACCCGGGGCCGTCTGGCCGGGACCTGCAGGAGGGACAACAGAGCCGGGCCCACGGGGTGTCTCGGGGCCCTGGCTGGTGGGGCCAGTCGGCGCCTCAGCCCCGCCGCAGATCCTGCAGCTGGTGGGCCACCTTCTCCAGCTCCGCCTCGATGGCCGACAAGCTCTCCAGCTCCTGGTCCTAGGAGAGAACACCCAGAGTCACCCGGGCGCTGGAGCGTGGAGCGCACAGTCAGCCTATTGGCTCCCGGCTTAGCTGTGTGACCTCGGATGGGTGGCTTTGCCTCTCTGAGCCTCATCTATTTCATGGGGACAGTGAAGCTGCCCTGCTGCGCTGCTCTGAGAAGCCAGCGTGCAAGAGTGTGTGCCCCAACCTCATACCTTCCACCTCCTCCTCAGTGGCTCTGGGCAGGCATGTGGGAAACCAAGCCTCTGGTGCCTTTCAGAGCTGCTTCGAGCCCCCCAGCCCGAGGCTAAGGCTGTGACAGTGGCTTCCAAGGTGAGGCTGTGCCTGGGTATCCTGTCTGCTGCATGCCTCCCTATCCAAGGGGCAGGGGGCCAGCACACAGGCTTGAGGACGTGAGCACTGCCTGGACGGGACCTCCATCCTCTGTCCCTGTCACTGGGTCCCCAAGCTCTGGCTGCCAGGCTGGTCCAGGGCAGGCGAGGACCCTCTGGGACTGATGCCCACAAGAGCATGCCCTCAGAGTCACAGCAGGAGTCAGCCATACCCCAGCTTTGACTGAGAGGGCTGGTTTTCCAGGAGTCCCTACCTGGGCCCCAGTGAGAAGAGACGGACCATGGTTGCCAATGAAATGGGGACCCTAGTGGCCCCCATCTTGGAGTAACCCCCCAGGCAGGAGTTCTGTGATTCAGGGGTCATTTTTTCTAAGACCTTTGGGCTGAGTCGGGGGGCCCTGTCCTGTCCAATCCTTAGGACTCGGGTCCCCATTTCTCCTGCCTGTAGTCCAAGGGCCCCTCTGCCCGTGGAGAAGGGAAGCCAGCCAGTCCCTCAGAGCCCCTGGCTCTCCCCAGCTTCTGAGGGTGGGGAAGGCAGTGATGAAAGGTGCCCAGCCTTGGGGAGGGGTGGGGGGCAAGTGGCTGCTTCCTGAAGCCCTGTCCCCTCCGTCCCTGGGGACACAGGCAGACGACCACTCGGCACCAGCTGCCAATGAGGAGTCTTCTCCCTTTCAGACTGCTGGGACCCAGGCCCAGACCCCTCGGTTTGGGGACCCGAGGAAAGGGCCGTATTGTCTTCTGGGTGGGCAGAGAGGAACACTGGGGCCAGGGCCTTGGACACACCCCAGCCCCCAAAAGGGCCTGATGCCCCCCTGAGAACTAAAGCCTGAACCCCATGGACTGCCCCCCGCCACCTGAAGGCTCCCCCAGCTCCAAGGTGGTGTTGCCAGCCTGCCCCAAAGTCCCAACCCATTCCCTCCCATGATATCATGTCTCCACACCCCTCTGAGCTTCCCAAGTAGCCCTCGGCATGGCCAGGGTTTCAAAGCTTGTGTGCATTCTGATCATGATAATGAGGTGGGCAGAAAGGACTTCTTACCCCCATTTCACAAATGAGGGAACTGATGAGGCTCAGAGAAGGGGAGTGACCTGCCCAAGATCACCCAGCCTAGGAGGAGGCAGACCCCCAGTCTTTTGGCACATGCCCATGCCTCCCCCACCCGTCACCACCAGATCCTCCCCACTCTGCCATCGGGACGGGAGGCAGGGTCTGAACCTGGGAGGAGGGTGCGGTTGAACTGCCTGGAGGTCAGGAGAGGGTACGGCTGGGCCAATGGAAGGGCCTCCCCAGACACCACCTGTCCCTAAGTGTCCCCTCCTGTCCTGCCCTCCCAGCTCTCAAGGCCAGTGATGCCCCGAGCCTGGATTCCCCCAGGCAGCAAATGGCCCTCCCAGGCCAGCCCCCGCCAGGTCCTTTAGTTCCCAAAGCTCTGTCCATTCAAAGCTCCAAACGTCATCCATCCTTGTCCTGCTTCCAAACCTGCAGAGGCTCCCTACTGCCTTTGGGACAAAGGCCCCTCCCAGTGCCTCTAGGATCCGCTTCACTCACCAGCTCTTCAGCTTCTGTGTGCTGATCTGAATGTTTCTGTCTGCCTGTCGGCCAGTTTTCCTGGGTGCCCCCCCCACCACACGCCCTTTCTCCTGTGCCTTCCCAGTCTCCTGAGCGCCCCCTATCCAGGCGCCTCTCTAGTCCTGACTCCAAGGGGACAGTGTCCCCTCGGGGATGCGGGGCAGCACGTCTGGGTTCATGCCCCCCAGCGGGGCCCAGGGCCGGCTCCCACCCCATACCAACCTCTGGTCTGCGGTTGGCGCTGCCCTCCTCCTCCTTCTTCTCCTCCGGGTAGCCGCGCACCTGGAGGGGCAGGCCGGCCTCCACGCTGTCCTCCCGGGAGCTCGGCCTCCAGCCTCGCCGCAGTTGCAGCCCAGGACCCCTGAAGCCATAGCCCCGGGCCCGGAAGGAGAGCCTCATGGAGCGGTCGGGGTCCTCCTCCTCCTCCTCCCCCTCCAGCCGCTTCTCGGCTGTCAGCTCCTTGGCTAGCTGGTCCATCTTGCTCCATCGCTTGGCGTCCTCCCACTCCTTGGAGAGCTGCTCCTCCTGCTCGGGTTCCCTGCTCTTTCCACCACGGAAGAGGCCTTGAGGGGCCCCTGCCATCTCCTCTTCCTCCCGCCGGGAGTGTGCCCGCTCCCCCTTCCCCTCCGGGGGCTTGGCCTCCTCAGCCCCCGTCTTCCCAGCTCCATCCACGGCCAGAGCCTCGGGCCAACCTGGAGCAGCTGGTAGACAAGAGTGGGAGAATAAGGGAGCGGCTGCCACCTCTCCGGGCCCCTGCCGCTCCCTTAAGTCTCTCTGTAGCCGCTGTTGTGACCACAGACCCTGTCCACCGGGTCCAGCTCAGCCTCACAACAGACTCCCCTTGGACGGAAAGGCCACCTCGACACCACGCTTTACAAGACCCCCAAAGCGCCAAGTCACCTCTTCCTTTAGCCCTTTCATGCCAGAAGACCCGACCCAGGGATCGCCCGGCTGGGGAGGAAGGAAAGACCCTGACCAGGCCCTCAAGGGGAGCCAGGACCTTTTCCTAACCCCTGGTTGAGGCTAAGTGTCCCCAGACAAGCCTGTTCCCTCCCATCATGTTGCCCCTCCGTTCCCAAATCCCACCCGCTCACCCTGCAAAGCCCCTCTCCCCTCCTGGGGGTGGAGAGGGGCTCTGTGGACTATTGAGAGATGCAGGGTTTTGGAACCAGATAAACCTGGGATGGAATCTCTGTGTTTACTACAAATCAGCTGTGTGACCACGCGCAAATTACTTAACCTCTCTGAGCCTTGGTTTCCCATCTGGCAAATGGGAGTAATACCTACCTTTCAGGGTTGTTGAGAAGGTGGAATGAGATTATGGATCAGGGCACCGCCCTCCCACTCATCCCCCTCTCCCCAACATATCTGCTGAAGTCTCAGACATCAAACACAGTCTCACCCCTCTGCGTCTCCTTGCCGCCGAGGTTGGGGTGTGGTTTAAATTCTGCGGTGGGGGGGCTTTCTTCCTCCGGGACGGCCTCTCCAGCCTCGGCCTCCTCCCCCTTCTCCTCCTGCTCCTCTTCTCTCTCTGCCTGCCTCCCTTGCTCTGCACTCAGGCCCTTCTCTCTGCTGGCTGGACCCTGGGAGGGGCCCTCACTGTCCTCCTCAGCCTGTGGGCCTGGGTGTTTTGGGTTGGGGAGGCTGGCTTGGGGGTGGGCGTTGGAGGGGGCCTCCTCCTCCTCCCCAGGGGCCTGGTTGTCCTCCTCAACCTTGGACCCTGGCCCAAGCTCTGGGGAGGCCTGAGGCCTGTCTCCATCCGAGTCTTCATCACTCTTCTCCACCTCTTTAGAATCGTCTCTTTTTTCTGCAGCATCCTTGGAGGACACCTCTTCTGTCCCCTCTACAGAAACAACAGAACAAAGTCATGCCCTGAGGACCAGGCTGCACATCGAATCTCCCCCGGGCCCAATTTCAGATCTTAGTCACTGTATCTCTAGGCTTCCAGCAAGCCCAACCCAACACACACATGAGAGAATTAGGGTTGCCCTCTCCACGTCTGGGTTTGACCTCAGCACAATGGGACTGTGTTTCTTTTTTGTAATTCTAACTCTCGAAGGAGGATGTGACGACCCCTTGAAAATGACCCCAGAAGCTAGAGCCCTGAATTTAAAATTAAGACAGCAGATGAACTGCTGTGTGGTCTTGGGCAAGTTCCTTAACCTCTCTGTGTAATGGGCACCATTACTGTGACGTCCTTGTCCCTTCTGCAAGCATTCTATCTTGAGCGTCCTGTGAAAGTATTCAATTCCTCAGTATTTGTCAGCTTTCATTAAAAGGCATTTACTTGTACCTGCTTTGAAGACAGCTTTTCATCTAGTAAAAATCCCTCCCATTGCTAGAAATGATTATTGTCGAACAAGTCACTACCAAGTCCATTCCACCATTTGACTCCAGGACTCCAGGTGGAAGTGCTCCCATGCCCACTTTACAGAAACTCAAACCAACCCTTAGAAAGGTAAGGTGACATGTCTGTGCTCAGATGGTAGAGCTAAGCCTTGAACCCAAACCTCCGAATGCCAAGTACAGGGTGCCCTTTGCACTGACATATGGCTGTCTCCCCAATGAATGCTACCCTATTCCTCCTCCTACAGTCCATGGCAGAGAAGCAGGGTCAGTCAGACACTCATTTCCATGGAACCAGAACATGTGAGCCCCTGCCGTGCCTCAAGCAGCCACTAGGGTGACAGCCCTGACCCACGTGAGGGCACGCCGGCAGGTTTCCCCTCTCAGCCCCGAAGGATGACCGCTGAGGTCCCTGCTTCTAGGAACTGGCCCCGTTCACTCACCTTCCACGTGCAAAGAGCAGGGCTGCGAGGACAAGCATGTGACTGTTTCTAGCCAGAAAAGTGAGTTTAATGGAGCATCCCTCTGACCTAAGCCATGATCTCTGTGACCCCTAAAAGCTCTCTGTTTTCAAGAAGGATGATCCAGGACTTTCCTGGTGGTCCAGTGGCTAAGCAACCGCCTGCCAGTGCAGGGGATATGGGTTCAATCCCTGGTCTGAGAAGATCCCACATTCTGTGAGGCAACTAAGTCCGTGTGCTAAAACTACTGCACACCGCAACTCGAGGGTAGCCCCCATTAACCCCAACTAGAGAAAGCCCACATGCTGCAACCAAAATCCAAAGCAGTCAAAAAAAATTAAAAAAAAAAAAAAAGATGATCCAGATTCATTTAGTATTTCACACCTGCTCCTCTGGGATCTTGCTGCCCCTAGGCTATGCCAGGGCACCACTAAATTCCTGGGAGGAGAGGCACTGCCTCAGCCACTGGGAAGAGTCAAAGCCGCCCATCTGCCAGGGCTCCTGCCTGAGTGCTAGCGCCTGGGGTGGGCAGATACGACCCATCAAGGGCTGCGGAGTGAGACGTTCCATCTCCAGTTATGCCTTGGAAAGGTGCTTCAACCTCCCTGGGACTCAAGTGTCCCCATTTGGAAAGAGAAGGAAATAAGAGCTTCCTTCCAGGACCCAAAGGAGGGGCTTCTGACTCCTTGGGACCCTCGGTCTACTGTAACCACTGTTCTCTTCATTCTCCTTCCCCTGGTCTCTGGCCAGACGGGTCGGCACTGACCTTCCGGCTCGGCCTGGTCGTTCGGCTTCTCAAGCACCTCTGCGAGTTCAGCCTCGTAACTGCTGTGCTGCTTCTGCTGATGCGTCCGCTCCTTGGCTCCTGGATAAGAAAATGGGAAAAGTGCGCCGTTTGGTCTAAGCCCCGCATGTTTGGCTGTGAGAATGGAGGCCTCTCTTTCCTCATCTGTACAACTGGGCCTGTTCTGGGCCTACCCAGTGAGAGATTGAGGGGGCAGAAGCTGGGGGGGTCGGGAGGGGAGGGCTGGCCGCCCCCTCCCAGCTAGGGCCCATCACATGACCCCATCACCTCTCCAAATTCCACTTCTCATCTGTGAAATAAGAATGCTCCCTGCCTGCTGCCTCATGGAGTAGTGAAGACTCAGAGTCGAGGGCTCCAGGAGCAGTAGCAGGGAGTGGGGGACCCTCAGGACCTGGCTGGTAGCTAGGTCAGCGGTCTCCAACCTTTTCGGCACCAAGGGTTGATTTCATGGAAGACAATGTTTTCATAGATCGGGTCGACGGGAGAATGGTTTGGGGATGATTCAAGCTCAGTAGGGTTCGTGCTCTAAAGGGAATCTAATGCCACCGCTGATCTGACAGGAGGCGGAGCTCGGACAGTAATGAGAGCGATAGCGAGCAGCTGTAAATACAGATGATGCTTCACTCGCTTGCCTGCTCTCACTTCCAGCTGTGCAGCCCAGAGATTGGGGACCCCTGGGCTAGGGGACCCTGCAGCAGGAGGCAACAGTGACTGCTTGTCCCCTCGTGGGGGCTCCTGATTCAGGCAACACCTGTCCCCATGGACCCCCATAAGCCCAGGCCGAACACCTGTCTGTATCCAAGCCCAAGGTCAGCATAAGACCCTTCTTCCTGCATCAGCCCAGGCTGCGCTGCCTCCTCTGACCATCTCCACCCACCCCTGCTTCTTGACGGTGGCCCTGGCCAGGCCAACTCTGCAGCCAATGCTGGTTTTCCTATGATGGGAATTTCTGGGGTGGCCAGAGGTGCCTGACATGGTGAAGGTGGACCAGGGATTATGCCCAGATCTGGACCCTGGCCAACCAAGGTTCACACCTCCCGGTTAATTCTTTGCTCTATGACCTTGGGTGACCTGGGTAATCCAAGACTTGGGTGCTCATCTATAAAACAGGGTGGCCACATCATAAATGCTAGGGTAGAGGTGTGCAGAAGACATTATGAGAATACAGAAGAGGGAGTCGGTGGATAGCTAGATGGATGGATGGATGGACGGATGGACAGACATGTAGACTTATCTCATCCTCTTTTAACACAAAACAACAATGTACCTGTATATTGGACACCGTTTATATTGAACACACACACATGTGTATGTGTGTAAACAGATGTTTCGGGACATATCCTCCTATCATAGTCTTCACTGACATTACATTTAATTATTTAAATATAACGCCAGTCATTCAGTAATTAATTTAAAAATTATCATATTGTATCCTAGCAACCACGTGCAGTGGATGTCTGTCTTCCAGGACAAGTGAGCGAGAGGAACAACGGTGTGCTAACTTGGGGAGGGCCTCAGGGAGCCTTCTAGCTGTGGTTATTTTCACTCGCCTCTTCCCCCAAATCGCTCTCCATTCGTACATGTGGCCCAGTCTGCCCCAGAGGCCTCAGAGTAGGGGTCTTCCCTGAGCCCGGCCAGCCTTTGCGCCCTCCACCCCAGGCCACCCCACCCAAGCCAAGCCCTGAAGATGAGCCTTTACTTTCTTTGCAGGGAGCTACGAGACTCCTGCTCGAGGGCCCATTCTCAGAGAGAGGCAGGAGAATGCCCATGTCCCCACCCCCAAGTAAATAGCCCCTTCCCACAGGGAGGTGGAGGGCCAGAACCCAGGACCCATTTCTTTCCAGCGAGGCCTTCTGTGCCGCACAGGAACCCAGGAAGGAGCCTGGGGCTGGGCAGAGTAGCTAACTCCGTGGGACGACATCAGCCTAACCCTCCATTCCCAGTATCCTACCTGGGCTCTGCTTGAATATCCTCAGTGACAAGGAGCTCACTACCTCACAAAACCACTCCATTCCCAACAGCATCAGTAGATTTTTGTTAACCTCTTGGAGGAAGACACACTGCACTCTAAAAGCACACTGGAAGTCTGGGCTGTGTTTCGGGGCAAGCAAGATCCTGCTTCTCCCATCTCCGCTTTGAGCAGACGCTCACAAGGGCAAAGGGGCCCCTTCTCTCTCCTGGAGACCAGTTTCTTTCCCATTAAACAGAGAAAAGAAGTCCTCTCTGTAACCGAGTCTTGAAAGTGCCCCCTCTAACATGGCTGAACTCCAGAGACCACAGGGTTTTAGAAGAGCTGCATCTGGTCTTGGGATGTCCTTAACTTATTGTGTGACCTTGGACAGGCTACTCAACCTCTCTGGGCCTTGATCTCTTTAAGTGTATGAATGATAGACTGGGCCAAGCAGCATAGAGGACCCCACCTTACCACCCTATAACAAAAAGGTGGTAAGTGAGGATCAGAAAGAAGATCTTGCTCAACCTTCCACCATGATTTTTCTGACTCTTAGGTACTGGAATTCACCCAGATTCATGTGCAGTGGTTGGAAAATACCTTGGAGAGCGAGGTCTTGGAGCTCTTTCAGCAAATTCTGATGTCGCAGGATTGAGAGGATCCGTTCATCTACAATGAAGGGGAGTCGTTACGGGTGGTTTCCAGAAGACAGCCGAGAAAGAGATTGCCATCAATATTTTCAGCTGAGCACAAGGAATTTATTCTGGAAACTCAAAACCCTGGTGGTAGCAGCAAGATTGGGTCTGGAGATAACACTTCTGAAATGACTTCCTTTCTAAGTTTGCTATCTTATCAGGAAGGTCAGCCACTGTCCCTGCACCCAGACTTCTGCCAAGAGATGGCATCTCCTGCAGTGATACAGGAATGTCTCCAAACACAACCTGTTTTTGCATCTCCATGCCTTTGCTAGTGCTGTCTACTTCACCTGGAGTACCCTCTTTTTCATTTTGCTACCTACTGATTTCCCACTTTTCTCTTAAATCCCAATCCTAATGCTAATGTTGGATCCAGCCAACACTGACTGCCTCCTTGCATAAGCTTTGCCATTATCATGTTCACCCGCCCTTGGTGTTCCTTTATTCATCACACATCTACAGGGTATCCAGGTGCCAGTGGTTGTCCTCAACCCTGGGGATTTAGCACACAAAATCTTCCTCCACAGGGAGCTCACATTCTGCGGGCTTGCTGTTCCCAGCCCTGGTTTCATTCTGCCCAGAATTCTAGTTAACTGTGTTCATATCACTCCCCTCTGCTAGACTGTAAGCTCCAGGCACACAGGGGTTGTTAGCTCTTCATCTCTCTGTACCACTCAGACCTCAGCACAGACCTGGCTAAGGTAGGCACATGGTCAGTGACTACTTAATTAAACTGTTGATTTCCATCAAAAACCACACACTCATGTCCTTGCCTCCCAGCCCTGCAGGCAGCAGCCCCTCACCCCGAGCCTGGCCCGTACCTCCTCGGAGTGTTTCAAAACACTCCTTGCTGACCGGCATGGGACTGGGCTTGGACAGCGTGTCTGAAATGACCTCGACGATGCACTTCATCACCTGGGAACAGAATGGGGCCAGTTGGGGCTGGTCTGGGCATGGAGCTCAGCCCCTGGAAGTTCCAAGGCAAATTTCTAAGGAGGACATAATGACGCTCACTTTTGTCTTCAGGAGTCCATGGATACCTAGCTCAGCGGCACAGCTGAGATTTCTAAGCCAGACAATAATAGCACTAATACTAAAAATCCACACACAGTGCTTACCAAGTGCCAGGCACTCCAACTACCTGGCCAGCAGGAGCCCCTCTAAAGTGGGGGTGGGTACCCTGCACGCTCTCATCCCAAGTGTTTCTCTACAGATGGGGAAGCTGCTCCTGGACATTAGAGGTGTAGCCCTGCAAAAGTACTTTAGTCTTGCAGATGCTCCAAAGATCAGCTATCTCCAGGAAGCCTTTCTGGACCACCCAGAGGAGAACAAAGACC
Organism: Muntiacus reevesi; assembly: GCF_963930625.1. Taxonomy (NCBI): domain Eukaryota; kingdom Metazoa; phylum Chordata; class Mammalia; order Artiodactyla; family Cervidae; genus Muntiacus; species Muntiacus reevesi. Next base: position 54,173,351 of record NC_089263.1, on the reverse strand, counting down.
TTTCCTGGCTCTTTCCTGCCTGGAAACAAGACTTGGAAAACTGTCTCTAAATATCTATGGGGTTGTCACATGCAGGGAGTGACAGCCTCACAGCCTGGCTCCATATTCACCCATCAGGTGAATTCCCTGGCTGGATGTGGGCATACATCTACTGTATCTGGGTGCTCATCCCAGGTCAACAGCAGCTATTTCTCTGAAAGTCTTGCCCAGTGGCCAGCAAGGTGCTATGGATAATCAGACAGCTGATAAACGGATGATATTTGAAGATGGTGCCAACTGTAGTGTGGCATCCTAGCTGTGTGATCTTGGGCAAGTGACTTGACCTCTCTGAGCCTCAATTTCCACCTCTGTAAAATGTGAGTGAGAAGACCTTCTGACTCCCCTCCCAGGGTGATGGGGCACAGATGAGGAAATACTCTGTAACACATGGAGTGCCAGACGCAGTCAGGGAGGGATTCGCAATTTCCAGCCTGCTTCAGCTGCCTAGAGCTGGGCAGAGGAGCAGGAAGTGTCAGACAAGCATCAGGCAACACAGTGAGGAGTGAGGGGGTGGAAGGCTGTGTCTATGGGATGCCAAGGCAACCCGTTCAAGGATCCAGGATAGTAAACTGGCAGACAGGCTCTACAGTAGTCATGGCATCCTAGATAGAACATGCAGGTCTTCACCAGCTGCTCTGGTGTCTCTGACCCAGGCTGCTGAAAATATGATGGCCAAAGTGTCTCTCATAAGGAATCTGGCAAGGAATGGCTTATAGCCTCCACCCTTCCTGCAACCACAAACCTTGCACTGGGAATATCAGATAACCACCAGTCCATGAGGACAGATTCTGGGAAAGACGAATTGGGTATAGGTCCCAAGAATGATGGGGAGGTCAGGAAAGGAAGCTCTAGGCTATGAATAAAAATGCTCATTTACTGAGGACCAACTATGTGTCAGCAATTCACAGGAGTCCTATTCCTTACCAGGGCTTCCCTGGTGGCTCAGCTAGTAAAGAATCTGCCTGCAATGTGGGAGACCTGGGTTCGATCCCTGGGTTGGGAAGATCCCCTGGAGAAGGGAAAGGCTACCCACTCCAGTATTCTGGCCTGGAGAATTCCATGGACTATATAGTCCATGAGGTGGCAAAGAGTCAGACATGACTGAGCTACTTTTCTTTCTTTTTTTTTTTTCATTCCTTACAACTTCCCTCAAAGGAAATATCATTATAGCGAGAAAACGGAAAGCTCAGAGAATTCAAGGGATTTTTCCTAAGATGACACAGCTACAATGAGTGGCAGCGGTTTTTGCAATTTACGCCTGTCCGTAACTAGTGAATAGGAAATTTTAAATGAGCACATTGAGGTTGAAATCTCTTTGATGCTTTGGGTTTCAACTACAGCCACTCTAAAGAAAATAGTTCCTGAAAAGGCAGGGAGTAGAATTTCTCTAATTCACAAGTGGAGATATCTGTGAACATCAGAAGCTGGAAAAACAGTCCCAGTTCAAGATGTGAATCAATTTTGGGAATATGCCCAACAAACAGTGGCTCTTGCTGGCCACAGAAGCCCCCATCAATGTCTTACAAGTCCTTTCCTGGGTGACCTCCACCAGAAGCCCCAACTGGTCTGGGTGCAGGAGCCATGATCAAGAATGTTTTTGTTGTGGTCCTTTGAGAGAGCCAGGGCTTTAGCAACTGTGGGATGGGGTTGGTGTATTGCTGCCAGAACCTTGGGGAAGAGCAAATGGGGAGGCCGAAGCCAGGCAGATGAAGACTGTTCTCGCAGGACAGTGGACAACCTCAGAGAAGTCACCCCCACCAGCCCATGGCAAGCCTACAAGATTTGGAGTGTTCAAGACAGTGGGCCTGGCCCCTGGGCCCAGTGGGTAAGACACAGGTTCCGCTGGGTTGCACACCCAGCTCAGAGGAGGCCGGGGAAGGCCCCGCAGCAGGCAAGCAGGGAAATCTAGCAGACTTTGACATCTTCTTTTGCAAGCTGTCCCCAGGCTCAGCAGCCGCAGTGCTGGCCCCTGGCTTGATGCCAGACTCCTGCAGCTGCCCAAGATCTGGTTTTGAGGGGTCCACTGGGGTCTTCTGCCCCCCCCATCCCAGGGCAAACCCACGCCCCTTCTTACCTCAGTGTCCCCTTTATTCATGGGGCTGTTCACAGGCAGGGCAATGACTAGGAAGAAAAAGAGAGCGGGGGTCACTCCTCTGCTCTGAGGGGAGAACCCAGTCCTTCCAGAGCGGGTTCATCAGGGGCCCATTCACCCCAACGCTCCTCCCTAACACCACCCCCACTAAAATGAGATGTGGAGCTGATTTTATTTCCCTTCCCAACTGCTACCCTCATGGGGGTGGCTCCCACAGGCTGCACTGAGAGCCTTAATCCTTCCCTTTGGGAAAGCTATGCTCTGGAGGGGGTGTGGGAGCAGAAGCCAAGAGCTATGAAAACAGGCCAGTGGCTGGGTGGGACTGAGGTGGGGGGAGGATGAGGGAGAGGCAGAGAGACCCCAGAGGTGATGGAAAAGAGGGTGAAGTGAGCGGCAGAGATGGAGAAGGAGGATTGGGAGAGGTAGAAGTCAAGGGCAGACAGACGGTGGGGAGCAGGAGGAAGAAGGGAGAACAGGGGAGCCAACAGCGGTCCTCCCATCTCCCCAAATGACCTTGGCCAGCCACAGCGCAGAGCCGGCGCTGGCCCCGAAGCAGCCCAGACGTGGGGTGGGGGCGACAGGGAGCCCTGTCCCGCGGGGTCGGGAGTCGGAGTCAAAGAGTCAGGTCTGCGGGTTCTGCGCCGAGGCCACTCTGCGGGGTCAGGTGGGAGGCGGGGCGCTGTCCGTGGCGCTGAAAACTCGCCGCGCCGGAGGGAAGGCAAGGAGGGGCACGCGGCGCTGCGCGGTGCCTGGACCTCAGGGCAGTCAGGGGCGTCCAGGAACCTCTCCCCCAAGGGCCCGCGCTCGCTCACCTTGCCCCGCGCAGAGCAAAAGCGCCAGGACCGCGGCGGAGCGCATGGCGAAGCCGGGGCGCCGAGCAGCTGGCGGTCCGGAGCCGGCCACGGAGCGCGCTAGGGCGAAGGACGGCTGGACTGCTCGCTCTGGGCGGGCTGCGGCGACACTGGCGCGGGATGGGGGGTGGATGGCGGCGCGAGGTCTCCGTGTGCGTCTGCCTGTCGAACAGCCCTCCGCACCGGGCTCGGGCACTGCAGCAGTGGGGCATGCTCGCGCCCCGCTTATATACCCCGGGCCCCGGAAATGACGTCATCGGACCCGCCCCTACCCCTTTCCCCATCCCTCCGGGGGTCTGGCAGCAGCTCGCCCCGCCCCCCCAGCTTCACCCCCTACCCCGTTGCTGTTGCGGGTGGCCCCCATAGCACACAGTTCTTGGGTGAGGCAGCCAGGCGGACTTGTGACTTCAGGAGGTGGCACAGGGGACTCAGCTGATCGTCCAACTCTCGACGGCTCCACCGACCTGCTGTGTGTCTGTGGGCAAGTCACTTCCAGTCTCTGGACCTCCTGTTCCTCCAAAGTGCGCTGAGGTCCCCGCCAATTCTAACACGCCACTCCTTACATCTGCGGGCCTTTGGAGGGGGGCTCCCTTCATCTCACTGGCTGGAGGCATGGTCACCATTCTGGGGTCCCTCAAAAATCTAGAGGTCCTCTAGAGGTCCCTGACCCCTTGTCTGAATTAGATCTCTCTCTGGCAACCCAGTTTTCTGCTTTCACAGTTTCTAGTTGTATATGTATTTATTTATTAGAATCATGTTTAGTCTTCATTGCTTTCAAAGTCCCGAGCAGGACCCTTGACACAGAGTAAATCCACTTAACTGATAACTGTTGAATACACTGATTAAAAGTTCAACCCACGAACAAGTGAAGCCTGGACTCTGGCCGTTGTTGGACAGCACTCATGGAGGGTGGCAAGGGAGGAGAAGGGAACAGTTCTTGACCCCAAACCAAAATAGGAGCCCTTGTAACTTATACTCAGGAGACCTAGTGCAACCCCTTAGGCTCACCTTCTTGTGGCTGGTTACCCATGTGTGTGTTTGAGAACAGCTCTTACCTTCTCTTGTGTGTATGTATGTGTCCATGCTCAGTCGTGCCCGACTCTTTGCAACCCCATGGACTACAGCCCACCAGGTTCCTCTGTCCATGGGATTCTTCAGGCAAGAATACTGGAGTGGGTTGCTGTTTCCTCCTCCAGGGGATCTTCCCGACCCAGGGACAGAGCCCGAGTCTCCTGTGTCTCCTTGCATTGCAGGCAGGTGCTTTACCACTGAGCCACCGGGAAAGCCTCTACCTTTTCTTGAGTATTCTCAAAACCTGGTGCTTTGTGTGTAAGGCTGGTTTCCTGGTTTATTTCTCTCTGCCCTGGGGCCCTTATGTTCTGGTCACAAATATTGCTGTCAACCTGGGGGCCACATTGAGAGCCCTTTGCCACGTGGCCCCCCAACATGGAGAAGCTGGTATCTGGCCTTCGGTGTGACATCATTTAAGAGCCCCTCCTTCTTCCTGTAACCCTCCCCTCCCATCTGCTGCTGCTACTTCCCACCACCTGCCCCACGCCTGTGCCTATTCCCACCCCAAAGCAGAACCTGGCAGAAGCCAGGAGAAACTGAAGTGGTCCTGTTCATGCATTTAGTCATCCATTTAACTACTACTTGTTAGTCACCTACTACACACTTAGAGCCTGGTGAGCTACAGTCTGTGGGGTTGCAAAGACTGAGCACACACACAGAGAGAATAGCACACACGTGCTTAGAACACCTTAGAGCAGCGCTCAGCTGTTGTAGGCATGCGAAGTATGTCAGGTGGGAACAAATGCTGTGGACAAAAATGAAGCAAGGAAGGGGGGACTGTGAGCTGGGGGAGGAGTTGGCTTATGTTTTAAATCAGGTGGATCTAAGGAGGCCTCACCAAAGCAGTGACATTTAAGCAAAGCCCTGAAGTTGGTGGGGGAGACATTGTGTGTTCCAGGGGCAGAGGGCTCTAGGTAGAAGGACCGCAAGTCCAAATGCCCAGAGGGAGGAATCGGAGGGAGACAGAGGGAAAATGGTCTGGAAACTAGAGCTGAACAGTAACATGGAGTCTGTCTCAAAAACTTGGAAATGCACAGAAATACAGAACATCACCCGTGCTCCCACGACCCAGACAGTATTGATCATTTTAAAGTATATGTTCTATACACTAAATAAGTTTTGTCACTCAATTGTGTCCACCTTTTGCGATCCCATTGACTGTAGCCTACCAGGCTCCTCTGTCTATGGAATTCTCCAGGCAAGAATACTGGAGTGGGTTGCCATTGCCTTCTCCAGGGTTCTATACACTACTGTGTATAAAATAGATAGCTAATAAGAACCTACTGTATATCACAGGGACGTCTGCTCAGTGCTCTGCGGTCACCTAAATGGGAGGGAAAACTAAAAAAAGAGGCGATATGTGCATATGTATGACTGATTCATTTTGGTGTGCAGCAGAAACTAATGCAACATTGTAAAGCAGCTATACTCCAATAAAAATCAATTTTAACAAACTTTTGATGCTGGTGACTGCTGGTGGGAATGTAAATTGGTGCAGCCACTATGGAGAGTTCTTCAAAAAACTAAGACATAGCGTTACCATATGATCCAGCAACCCAACTCCTAGGCATATACCCAGGCAAAATTATGTAATTTGAAAAGATACATATATCCCTGTGTTCATAGCAGCACTATTTAAAATAGCCGAGACATGGAAATAAACGTCCATTGACAGACGAATGGATAAAGAAGATATGGTATGTTTACATAATGGAATGTTATTCAGTCATTAAAAATAATCAAATAATGCCAAAAATAGACAAAGTATATGTTCTATAGTCTCTGTTTAGGCTGCTCCACTGGTGAAGGACGGTTCCCAGTGGAAAACTTCAGCTGAACACACTGAAAGCCTAAGGACCTCAGGCCCTTCGGATGTAGGTCATCCTGAACGTGGTGCAGAGGTTTGCAGCATGCAACCTTGTGCATGAACCTCTGCAGCATTTGCAATTCTTTTGTATCATTTCATGTAACAGAGGGTGAACTTCTCGGTCAAAGAAAATGGACATTTTAGGACACTTGATGTGCATTGCCCAAAAGCCATGAAGAAAGTTGAACCACTCTCCAAGCTAAGTGGGTTTTTCTCCTGGGAAGTTTCAGAGCCCCTGCCACCTTCCTTGGAGCACTAGTTCTTCTCCCAGAGCCTATTTGCCTCCCTGAAGCTGAGTGTAACCAACATGCAAAAATGTCCCAAACTAAGCTTCACAAGTGATGATGCCAGTGATTAGCATTTGCACCATTCTTTATAAGCTCTTCTAAACATTCCACCATTGAGCTCTTACAGTACCCCTAAGCCTAAATTAGAGCAGGACTTTTTTTATTCTCTTTGCAGATATGGAAACTGACCCAGGATACAAGCATGAGCCTGCAGGGCGCTATAAGGCCAGTGAGTGGTAAAGTCAGACCTAGAGCTCATTTTGCTCAGATGTCCATGTTTCCCCGCATCACCCCCATCTCTCATGATTTCTCACGTGCTGTTACCACTCCCTGGAATGCCTCCCATCACCATCCCACTCCCTCCCCTATAGCCTGGCAAATGCTTCCATCCTTTTTAGGACCTGAGCTAATTGCTCCCTCCTCTCTGCCTCCACAACACTTGTGTGAGCATTTATCACAGAAGGCTGGCGTTTTTTGCCTCTCGATCCTTCTATCTCATTACACGTTGAGCTCCTCGGGATTTGGTCTGCATCCTGCTCCTCTTTTGATTTTAGTTTCTGGCACAGTGCTGGACACGTGGTCAACACAATGGATAAGTGAAAGAAGACAAAAACTCACATCTGTTGACCCCATATTTGTCTTTGGGCTGGATCGGTTAAGTGAGGAGAAGTGACTGGAAGGAAAAACTCTAAAATATCATGAAATAAGTTGGGGTCTAATTTATCCCTCCCACAACAGCCCCGAAGTGAACACTTGGGATTTGCGCAGTGGCTCTGTTATCCTCAACATATATTTTGATATCAAGGCAGCTGTTCCAGTTGCCATTATTTCTCAACTGTCTCAAAGTGGGCAAAGGGTAGATGGAGGTCAAGCAGCTTCTTTGTAAGGTTCTGATGCAGACCTTGCCTGTATCACTTCTCACAACCCATTGGCTAGGACTTGGGCACGTGGACGCACCTAGTGTTTGGGGAGACTGGGCAGCCACAGGTTCTGATTGCTGAAGGAAGCTGGGATACTGGAGGACAGTGTGTACTCTCTACCAACCAACCCTTGGGGGTGATGCCAACAGCTAACCGTTGCTGAAAACTTAGAACCAGGCACTGTTCTAAGAGTTTTACGCAGCAGCCCTGTGGAGTAGGTGCCGTTATCATACTTGCTTACAGATGGAGTTTGAACAAGAGAATGGAGCCCAAACACCCTAAGGCATTCCTCATGAATGAGTGTCTCTTGCAAGCATCTAGCATGATATAAATTATACACTTCTGTTAGGAGGATTGAGAAAATAACCACTCAAATAATTTCTGGGCTGTGGTTCTTAGGAGGAACCCTGTATGGTGCTGGTTGGGTCCCTTTTAAGGAGCAGGGCACTGGGTTTGACGCTCATCTTTGTTTGGATTTCCCCAAAAGCAGACCCTAAGACCACAATCTGAGAATGCATCATTTGGAAGTGATTTTAGCAATAAGAGAGAAGGAAAGTGAGACAAGGAAAAGAAAAAAAAAAAAAAAAAAAAAACCAAAGACAATGAAATGAGTATTGATAAGCAAGTTACTACTGAGTGTAGTGGAGACTCAGTCCAGCTGGGACTTCTTGAGAAACTGTCTAGGGCATACCCCAGGATTTTTCCACTGGGGTGAGGACGCTGAGATATTACCTGTTGAATCCCTTTCCTCACTGAGGGCCTCTCCTAGAGACGCTGACTTCCTGTCTGCTCTAAGAAAGGGCCAAGCAAACCATCACTGCCAGAGAATACCTTCAGGCAGAGAAACACTGGAAGCTGTTGGCAGGTATGGGAATTGTCTACTGGTAACCTCCAAAGTTGCTCAGAGGTGGGACACTGACATCTGCTATAGGGTTTATGCATGTCATTTTATTTCATCTTTACAATAAACCCGTGGCTAAGATATCATCATCTCTGCTTTTCATATGCAGAAGCTGAAGCTCAGAGAGACAGAGGAACTCTTCCAAGGTCACACAGCTAGGAAATGGTGGTGTGTGGGGACCAGACCCCACTTTGTGCCACCCCACCCTCCCTTTGCCATGCCTTATGCCCTCAAGCAGCCTTATATTTAGCTGGTCTTTACCAACAACCCCCATCCCAAACTACTGCCTTCAGGCTTTCTAAGGTTTCTCATATTTGAGAGAGACGATTGATGTTTTTTCAGCTTTAGGTGGACGAAGCATGGAGGAAGGCTCTTTTTATTTCTCCAAGGCTATACATGCCATCTCCATAAAAAGCAGGTCATGGCTTTATATATAAATCTTCGAACAAGTTCTCTAGCCAGCAATCTGATTTCTAATCAGATCGCTGCTCCTGAGTGCCTCTTATCTTGATATTCTGGAACTGCTTCTAGTTAAAGCAAATACCTCTCATCTGATGCCATGGTCAAGTTTTCATCTTTTCCCCCAGACTAATCTTCTCTCTGTGAATCACTCTTGCTGAAATGCAAAGACCTGGGACAGAAAGCCAAGATGTGGTTAACTCTCCATCAAATATGCAGTAAGAGGGAATCAGAGAGGAGGAGGATCTGCTCTGAAGGTGGGCTTAGCAGCCCATCTTAGGCCCATGTTGGAGCACCAGGGAACCAGTATTTCTCAATCTACCCACTGCTCGTAGCTCCCCATGACAGTTTCCCAGATTTGCTGCCAAATTTTGATCCACACACAGAATGTGTTATGATTATAGCTAAGTATATATACTGCCTTGGTTTTGTGTGTTAGATGAAGCAGTGAGCTGAGTGGGTGGCGGGAGCTATAGTGTAGTTCACTGATAGCAAGAGGCAGGGGGCAAAGCAAAGTCAGGGACTCTCTACCTTGTGAGCATATGGAGAGCACTGTGGATTAGATTGTTCAACTTCCATTCCAACCTAGGGGTTGGGGGGTAGAGGTAGGAAAACTAAGAACTACATTTCCCAGGTCCCCTTGCAGCTAAGGACCTGGATGTGACTTGTTCATTTGTTAAGTCGTGTCCGACTGGTTGCAACCCCATGGAGCACGCCAGGCTCCTCTGTCCTCCACTCTCTTCTGGAATTGGCTCAAACTCATGTCCATTGAGTCAATGATGCTATCTAACCATCTCATCCTCTGCCATTCCCTTCTTTTGCCTTCAGTCTTTCCCAGCATCATGGACTTCTCCAATGAGTCAGTTCTTCATATCAGGTGGCCAAAGTGCTAGAGTTTCAGCTTCAGTATCGGTACTTCCAATGAATATTCAGGGTTGATTTCCTTTAGGATTGCCTAGTTCGATCTCTTTGCTGGCCAAGAGACTCTCAAAAGTCTTCTCCAGCACACAGTTTTAAAGCATCAGTTCTTTGGCATTCAGCCTTCTTTATGGACTGATTCTCACATTCATGTGTGACTCCTGGAATAAACCATAGCTTTGACTATGTGGACTTTTATTGGCAAAGTGATGTCTCTGCTTTTAATACACTGTCTAGGTTTGTCATAGCTTTTCTTCCAAGGATCAAGCATCTTTTAATTTCATGACTGTGGTCACTGTCTGCAGTGATTTTGGAGTCCAAGAAAATAAAATCTGTCACCACTTACATTTTTCCCCCATTTGCAGTGAAGTGATGGGATTGGATGTCATGATCTTCATTTCTTGAGTGTTGAGTTTTAAGCCAACTTTTTCACTCTCCTCCTTCACCCTCATCAAGAGGCTCTTTAGTTCCTCTTTGCTTTCTGCCATTAGAATGTTATCATCTGCCTATCTGAGGCTGTTGATATTTCTCCCGGCAATCTTGATTCTGGCTTGGGATTCATCTAGCCCAGAATTTTGCATGATGTACTCTGCATATAAGTTAAATAAGCAGGGTGACAATATACAGCCTTGTTGTACTCCTTTTCCAATTTGGAACCAATCAGTTCTTCCATGTCTGGTTCTAACTGTTGCTTCTTGACCCACATACAGATTTCTCAGGAGATAGGTAAAGTGGTCTAGTACTCCCATCTCTTTAAGAATTTTCGACAGTTTTTTGTGATCCACACAGTGAAAGGTTATAGTGTAGTCAATGAATCAGAAACAGATGCTTTTCTGGAACTCTCTTGCTTTCTCCATGATCCATGAATGATGGCAGTTTGATTTCTGGTTCCTCTGCCTTTTATAAACCCAGCTTGTACATCTGGAAATTCTCATTTCAGTTACTGCTGAAGCCTAGTTTGAAGGATTTGGGGCATTACCTTGCTAGCATGTGAAATGAACACGATAGTTGTACGGTAGTTTGGACATTCTTTGGCATTGCCCTTCTTTGGGATTGGAATGAAAACTGACCTTTTCCAGTCCTGTGGCCACTGATGAGTTTTCTAAATTTGCTGGCATATTGAGTGCAGCACTTTCACAGTGTCATCTCTTAGGATTTTAAATAGCTCAGCTGGAACTCTATCACCCCCACTAGCTTTATTTGTAGTAAAGCTTCCTAAAGGCCACTTGGCTTCAACTCTAGGATGTTTGGCTCTAGGTAAGTGACCACTGTGGTTATCTGGGTCATTTTTTTGTGTAGTTCTTCTGTGTATTCTTGCCACCTCTTCCTAATCTCTTCTGCTTCTCTTAGGTTCTTACTGTTTCTGTCCTTTACTGTGCCCATCTTTGCATGAAATGTTCCCTTGATATCTCTAATTTTCTTGAAGAGATCTCTAGTGTTTCCCATTCTATATAAAATAGATAAACAGCAAGGAACCACTGTATAGCACTAGGAGTTATATTCAATGTCTTATAATAGCCTATAATGGAAAATAATCTAAAAATAAACAGATATATATTGATGAATAATTGAATCACTTTCCTATACACCTGAACTAACACAGCATTGTAAATCAACTATACTGCAATTTTAACAAATGGTTAAAAAACATTAAAACATAAATAAGTACTTTATACAGTAAGTTAGAAAGTAGTGATGCTGGGGAAAATGAAGAAGCAGGAGAGTAAGGGGCTTGGGAAAAGCAGGGTGGGAGGGTGTGGCCTCATCAAATGGGTGGTGAGGGTAGGCCCCATTGAGATGGTAACGAGTGAGGACTTCAAGGGAGAGAGCCTTGTGGATATCTGGGAGGACATTCTGGGCAGAATGAATAGCCAGTGCAAAGGCCCTGGGGCAGGAGTACACCTGGGAGGTTTGAGGCAGATCAAAGAGGCCAAGGCAGCTGGAAGAGAGCGAGTGAGGCAGAGAGTAGTCGAGGATGAGACAAGAGTGTTGAGCCAGATCATGTAGGGCCTACGGGGCCTTGGTGAAGATTTTGACTTTTACTTGGGAGAAAGTGTGAGTCCCTGGGAGAAGATGCACAGCAGAAGGTGGGAGTCACCCAGAGGCTACAAGGCCTTGTGCAGATGTGCCTACCAAACCTCGCAGGTTCCTGGCAGCCCTAACCCCCCACTTCATTCCAAGGTGCCTACAGAGATGCTTCTGAACCAGGCGTCAGGGAAAGAAGAGAAAGCTGTTGCCACTACGTGCCCCAGGTGCTCCGAAATGTCCCCTTTGTTAAACACCAGATCCCAGGGAGTGACCGACTGCTCCTCTGGCTGGGGCTCAGGACATGTGCACCTGGGAGTCCCTGCCAGGGGCTCCTTAGGAGCAGCTTCCTGCCTGCACCCCAGGGAAAGTGGCAGCTGCTCATCTGATGGGGGGTGCAGGGCCTCGGGCAGAGTCAACATACCCTGGGCCCTGCTTACAAAATCATATTTTCCAAACACGCAGCTCCTCCAAGCCCCTTATCGGGCCTCCAGGTAGCGAAGCTCCGTTGCTGGGCAGTGGTGTTTTATCTGTGAGGTCTGCACAGAGGCCGGTACAAGGTGATTTCATTAGATCCTCTCCCATCTGTCTCTGCAAACATCCCCAGCGGCCTCTAATTAAGGTTTTGCTTTTCTTCTGTGGCAGATGTTTGTTTTGATCTAATAAAGCGGTTTACAGGCCTCATGGGTGAACAAAGGGTTTGGTGGGCTCTAGCACAAGAGGGTGGTGGGCAAGGCAGAGGGAGGGCGCCATGGGGGCCAAGCCCTGGGGGCTCGAGGCACACAGAGGAAGTTGAAAAGAAGGACCTGGCCTGGGCCAGACTGAGACCCTAGAGGGCTTCCCTGTAACCCGCCTCCTTTCTGCAGCCATGCTGCCTCAGGGAGCCACTGCGGCACCTGACTCCAAGCAGGATGCTTTTTTAGGGTGATGCCTCGAGATCAGAGATGCCCAACTTCTCAATTCTATAGCCCCCCCCCCAAAAAGGTTGACCTCTAGGGCTTCTCAGGAAAGAGTCTTCAGGCGATTTGGGGGTGATCCTGGTCCCTAGAACTGCTGATCAACTTCCAGAAGCTGCTTAGGATGGTGGAAAGGACTGCACTTCAGAGTCCTACCTGGGCTTGAATCCTGGCTCTGCATGGTTCTCCTGTGTCACCTTACAAAAGTCACTTAACCTTGCTGGGCTCTTGTTCCTATTCTACAAAATGGCCTAAATAATTTTTGGCACGATTTCTCTGAAACGAATGGGGAGAATTCAGCCACCAACATCTCTTAGTGCTAATTGGGTCTGGGGTGTCTTGGGGTGCTGATAACAGGAGGGAAACTCCCAGCACAGCTCCTGGGGGACCCAGGTGGCTGTCATAGCTCTCGGCCTCAGGCTCTGTCCTCTGGGGGAGCACTTGGTTTGTGTGGTTCCACTTTGTATTTGACTGACTAAATGAGCCACGTCCTTCAAGCTTCGGCATCAGCAGGGCTGGGCAACTCAATGTCTGGAGTGCCTCCGTCTTCTTATCTGTAAAATGGGCACGTTGATGACTGTTTCTACCTCCTGGGGCTCTTGAGAGGCTCACAGAGTGGCTGAGTCCTGGGTGTTTTGACACAGGGTCTGCCCGCAATGAGTGCCTAGTCACTCAGACTCTCGTTGTTGTAACTTTGGGAAGTCTCTCATCAGGTGACTAAGTTTCTCAATCTCCCCGCAGCTGCATCTAGGGCTCTACAAAGTGGGGGCCCAGAAAAGGAGTGTTGGAAGTGGGGGCACTGGAGCCCTGAGTGGTACTGATTCTGCCCTCCAGAGACAGGCAGGTGGTGAGCGGATGCCCCAGCATCAGACCCTGCTTCTCCCCAGGCAGCCCAGCTGCAGACCAGGGGCTCCGGCAGAGGGGCTCCTGGGAGCACCGACCTGGACGGATGCACAGGGGGCACCTGGCTGGCTGGGGCCTGCAGGCCACTCGAGCCACTTCTCTGCTGCCCAAAGCTTTTTCAGATCCAATTAGCAGAGGCTGTTCAGTCCTCCAGCCCCCCAGGCTCAGAGACCCCAAGCCGTCAGGGCTACCCTTCTCCTGCGTCCCCACCCTGGAGGAGACAGTAGGGAATTCTGGACCGGGTGGGGTTTAATCACGGACCTTCCCTCCAACCAAGACCAAAGTCCAGGTTTCACCCTGGCGTCCTCAGCTTTGTCTACCTGCCTCAGAACACTTCTCCAGTCCTTCTCCAACTGGATCTCACCTCTGTGTTGTTCCCCCGCACTCAAAGCTCTGCTCCCCGACCTTCACTCCCCAAGAGGAGGTGCCAAAAACTAGGCTCCAGCAGCTGAGCAAACTCTACAGTATGGGGGATGCATGGAAGTGGGGTGATTGGACACCCCCAGGGCAGTGAGGATGTATCACTCAAGGAAGAGAGGAACTAAGAATATGAGGGTGCGCTGAAGTTCATCTTCCAGAAAAGGAAGGAATTCACACCCTCAGAAAGGTCCCCTCATATTTCTTTGGCTTCTCTTTTATTATTCTGCTCCCACCCCTGTCGGCCACATTGCCCTAATACTGTCCTGACGCCTCTCCACCTCCCCTGTGTCACATGTATTGTCACACTCTCCTGCCTCCAGACCTTTATCACGTGCTCCTGCCAAGAATGCCTTCTACTCTTGCTTGTTTTTCCCAAACTTTCAGGCTCAGATCACCTCCTCTCAACACCTTCCACTCCAGGGAGATCTTTTAGCCCTTACTGTAGGCACCACTATTTGACCATTATCAGCTACCACATTAGCCAGAGGATTAACTTCATAGGCAAATATTCTCTCTGCTCAACTGGATCTCAAGCCTTTGGAGGAGGAAGACATTGCTTCAAATCACCCTCAACCTTACAGTCATAGGAACATGACTTCTGTGTGTGTGTGTGTGTGTGTGTGTGTGTGTGTGTGTGTGTGTTTATGGAGATGAAAAATAGCTTAACTCAAATACCAGGATGATGGTGGGATTTCTTACAAGGTGGGATATTGGTTGGGGAGATGTCTAGGTGATCTGGGAGCTTCAAGAACCCCATAGATGTTATGCCACCCTGGGAATATGCTTGTCCTGATTCTTCATGTAGAGGCAGTTGAGTTCAAATGATGCTCCACAAACTCTCTGATTTGTGCTGCTGCTGTGGATGAAAGGAGGTGTTCTCTTAGAGGAATGCATGTTAACCAGAGCAACTTCCTGGCCGCTGTCTATGGTCCTGAACAATCACCGCCTTCCAGGGAACCCAGGACACTGCTTAAGGATTTTTGTTTGACAGGCCTCAGGGGGTCATAGCTTTTAAACTTACCGCCCCGCCCCCAAGCTTGTTCAAACTTTTGAAATTTTTAGATAACCATGGAATAATTAGAATTTCTGTTTTCTTTCTTAATTGATGTATTTGGTTTATCTCATGGAGTCTTATTTCTGAATAGTCAGACCTTTTCCAGCTCTGAGAACTTGGATGGTAGGCGAGTCACGTGCATACTCCATCAAGTCCCTGGCAATGATATCTTTGTGGTTAAGGGCCCTCCTTACTTCATGGGACTAGACTCTTACATCTTGCCTCATTTTAAGAGACATTGTCCAAGCTCTTCCTCATAATTACTGGATGAGGAAGGTCCATCCACCTGTCTGGGCCTCCATTTTTCCTCTATAAACGGTTGAAATGATGAGGAGAGGGCTTTGGGCCTGATTTTCTAAGCAATCTCTTTCTTTGCTGAAATGGTGGCTCCTGAGTCACTGGCTATGTCTCCCATGTCTCCATGAATCCTTCCTCCCAAGCTCTTTAAAATAACCAAGAAAATCTAGGACATTTCCCACATGAAACTCAAGACAGTTTCTTTGTGGGTGGCCTCACTTCTGATTGCTAAGAATAATGCGAGGGTTCAGTCTGTGATACCCACTGTATCATATTTTTTACATTTATTTACTTTTAATTGGAGGATAATTGCTTTACAATACTGTGTTGGTTTCTGCCATACATCAACACGAATCAGTCATAGATATACATATGTCCCCTCCTCCCTGAAGCTCCCTCCCACCTCCCACCCCATCCCACCCCTCTAGGTTGTCACAGAGCCCTGGTTTGAGTCCCCTGAGTCATATAGCAAATTCCCCCCGGCTATCTAATTTGATGTGGGGTGATGTATATGTTTCCATGCTACTCTCTCAATTCATCCCACCCTTTCCTTCCCCCTCTGTGTCCACAAGTTGGTTCTCTCCGTCCCACTGCATCTTAGGAGGACATCTGAAACCTCCCGTTCTTCGACGCTTATTTCCAGGTGACTTTAACAACATCTCAGCTTTCTTTCAAGTGGAATGCTCTTGGTGAGAAGCATTTGTGCCAAAATGTAAACAATGAATTTTGTTCCATGCGTGCCAGCTCTTCTGTACCTGATCTGTACCTGGACAGGTTTCAGGGGCAAAAGCTTACTGACTTGGCCTCAAACCAGGGAGCCTCCCCGCTTGGAGAGCATCAGAGACCTTCAGCTGCTGTCATACTCATGACGAGGGTGCTCTGAAGAAGCCACAAGCCCACCCCAAACCCAGACCTCTTGGCTCCAGGCCAGGTGGTTCAAGCTACTCCACCACCTTAACCTGGAATCCCAGCAAGAGATCTTATTCCTGAGGCATTGAATGCCAATTAATAATAAATGCCCAACTGGACACAGGACAATGATACTGAGAGGCCAGAGAACTTTTATCAAAGGTGAGAGTTTGGTCTCAAATGCATTTTTCCAGGATCCCAAGGTACTTGGGAGGTCACCTAACATCCCCCACAGCCTCTCCACTAGCAGAAGGGAAGAACGAAAGATGCAGAGAACTCCAGGGGTCTCCATGCCATGCCTCACCTCCTAACTAAGAAAGAGAACTTGGCCTTGGGCAGGGGGCCTGGGCGCCCGGGTGTTTCTCTGGGAGCAGCACTGCAGTAAGATAGCCGAACACGCCTCCTGGATTAAATTAAAATTAAAAAGACTGATTGCGCCAAGTGTTTGTGAAGATGTAGAAGAACTTGAACTCACACACTGCTGTTGGGAATGTAAAATGGTACGACGGCTTTGGAAAACAATTTGTCATTTCTTGAAAAATTAAACAAACACCTACCATATGACTAGCCATTCCACTCCTAGGTATTTACCCAAGAGGAACGAAAGCATCCAACACTCGTACATGAATATTCATAGCAGCTCTATTTGTAATCGCCCCAAACTGGAAACAACTCAAGTATCTATCAACAGATAAATGAACAAAAGCGTCGTAGCAGATCCATTAATGGGGTATGACTTAGCAATAAAAAGAAATGAACTGCTGAAATACACAATATGGATGAATCTCAAAATAGAAGTCAGACCAGAAAAAGTACATAGTGTATAATTCCGTTTCTATAAAATTCTAGGACATGCAAATGAATCTCTAGTGATAAGAGGCAGATGAGTGGTGGGTTGCCGGGGATGTGGAGGTGGTGGGGGGAAGGAGGGGTCACAAAGGGCCGAGAGGAGACGTGGGGAGGGAATGAATGTGTTCATTATCTTGCTACAGTGATGGCTTCCCGGGGGTACACACATGTCAAAACTTACCAAATTGTGCAGTTTAAATATGCACATCAATAAAGCTGTTTTAAAGAAAGAAGCTGCCACAAGAATCCAGAACACACCGAGAATACATGGAATACATGATGTCTTCCAGTTCCAAGATGGCTTGATTATTATGCAGGAAAGAGCTATTGTCCCCATCTGACTCATGAAAAACCTAGAACCCAGAGAGGTTAAGTGCTGTGCTTGAAGTCACATAGCAAAGCCTAGGGCAGAACCCGCAGCACGACCCACACTTCCTCCTCTGGATCCAGCACTTCTTCAGCAGGGCTCTGGCCAAGCTCCCAGGAGTTCCCCAGGGCCTGTCAGCACGTCCTGAGCCGAGGGACAGGATGTCCCTGCCACCTGAAGATGTCATCTCCCCTCCCCGACAGTGGTCCCTCAGCTTGTACTTGCAGCCTGGAGACTGGCTTAATTGGCAGAGAGGCCATGGTTACAGCACCTCCCTGGGGAAGTAATAAAGGGTGAGATGGAGATAAGGGCCAAATGCAATTACCTAATGTCGCTGTTATCTGTGGCTGAGAAGACACAGGCCAGGCTGGTGATTTCTGCCCCTGTCCCAGTGTCCTGGAGAGGCTGACAGGAACACCATCCCAGGAGAGCACCCCAGGGCAAGAGGTCATTGTCGGGGGGTGGAAGGAACCGGGGATGAGTCGGGGTGGGGGTGGGGAGGGGGGTAGCAGGCTGGGACGAGCACCCACTTGGTTTCTGTCTGTGTGTTCTCCTCCAGGCCCAGGGGGACCCACACTGCATTTGGAGGCAGAACCAAAGAGGGACCCTGGTTGAACTGAATGAGCACCGGCTTTGAGCATGAACAGGCCTGGATGTGAAGCCCGGTGCCGACAGGGCCTCTGTGACCCCCGCTGTGAAATGGGGGTCATGATGGCTGCTGCCTCCCGCGATAACGACCTCCCCGGTAAGGGGGTCACCCTGCTCCCCCTTCCCTTGCCGTCCTTCTGGTGTGTTCTCTCCACACACTCTGCAAACCAAGACTGGACCGGCTGAGGCAGGAGGACTCACTGCCCCCCGAGACCAGGTGGGAGCTGGAGAGGTTGTGGAGAACTGGGCAAGGGGGAGCCACATTTGCTGGGTGCTGCTGTGCCCCAGGGCCGGGTGGACTGAGCGCTTCACAGGCTCGTCCCAACCCCAACTCCATCGCTGTCACACCACCTCATCAACCAGGGAAGGGCCCTGGGGCCTTGTGAGGTGAAGTCACTGCCAGGATCTCAGACAGTAGAGAGAGGCAGAGGCAGGCCTTGAACCCAGGCTGCCTGACTCCTGGGTTCATGGCCTTGTGGATGAAGCTCCCCCTGGGGTTCTGGGTCTTTCCTTTGCTGAATCCTGTCGCTGTTGCTGGGAAACTTGCTTCAGCCGGGCTTCAGCCTTGGGTTCTCTCTGCTACTCCAGCCATCCTTACAGTCCTCACACGTGCACCGCACTCTGCAAAGAATTCTGCCATCACACACACCACAAGTGGTTCCAAATCCCTTGAGAAAGCAGATTTGCTTTCTCCTTCACGGAATCCTTAACCAAGGGTCATCACCCCCACCCCTGGCAGAGATGGTCATAGGGATATGAGAACATCAGGTCTGCTTTGCCAAAAACCAACTTTCTAAGAATCATTTTGCCAGATAGCCTATTGGGCAAATTGGCCAATTCACTCAAAGCTTGCTTCTTTTAACCACTTATACTACTAACATAATTTGTATTGAATAAAATAATTTAAAGGGGAGAAAAAAAAGATATGATTCCCTTCCCAAGGGGACCAATGGCTTTGCACAGTATCCTTGAGAAGCAAGTATCTTCAAGCCTAGTTTATAGATAGTGAAACTGAGTCCCAGAGAAATTAAATAACTTGCTTAAGGTTTACAAAACTGGGGTATGGCCAAGACAGTATTTCCTCCTAGATTTGATGGACTCTGAAGTCCAAGCTCTTCACCACTTTGAACTCAGACACAGCCTACCCCAATTTCAGTAACCGGAATCATTCTAACATCTAATCTAATACAATTCAAGGGGTGATAATTAACCCCTACCTTTCCCAGTCCCTTCTAGGGCCAGGTTCTGAAATCCTTTGTTCAAGGTTTATTCCTGTCATTTTCTGAGTTAATCAGGTAACATTCTTTCATTCATTTAATATAAATTCATAAGCACGTACTATGTTCCAGCAACCATGCCAGCACTTGGTTTTGGAGCGCCCATGAGTTGTGGTCCTTGCCGTGGAGGAGTTTACTGTTTGGCAAGGAGAGAGATGAGCAAGGTGGGTAAGGAATCTGCCCCTTTTGTGGCTTGCAAAGTGCAGAAGCCACACGTGTACCTTGATTATTCAGTACAGAGGAAAACCCTCTATTCTGAGCCTCACTATTCAGCAGTTTCCATGGATACCAGATCATAATAAGTAATCAGACCAAATCAGTGTCTGTTTCAATCTTTGATGTCATTTGCTGCTAACATTTTATCCACTTACATTTATTTCAATCATTCATCCAACACAAACCAAATACCTATAAGGCTCTGGACTTAAATGAATGCGTTATTAATCATCATCATAACAACCATCAAAAAACAACTAACATCCATTGAGAATTTATTACATGCCAAACACTGTACTAAGCCTGTCACATGTATTCGTTCATTCATCCCACAACAGCCTTTTGAGGAAGGTACCGTCATTATTCTCTGTACAGGATGAGGAAAAGAAGACAGAAAAAGGATGAGGATTTTGTGTGCTAGGGGTTGTATTGGGCAGCTGTGAATCATCACTGGATCTCTGGCTCATCCAAATATGACCTGATCTAAGAGTTAAGACCCTTCCCCAGGGAAGGTCACCGCTTCCTTTCCCTGGTCCCTGACTCCAGCATCAGTCTTTCACAACTTTATGCCTTTTGTATAAGGCTCCACAAAAACATTGCCTAGTGGCTCAGTGGTAAAGAATCTGCATGCAATGCAGGAGATGTGGTTTCAATCCCTGGGTCGGGAAGATCCCCTGGAGAAGGAAATGGAAGCCCACTCCAGTATTCTTGTCTGGAAAATCCCATGGACAGAGGAGCCTGGTGGACTACAATCCATAGGATTGCACAGAGTTGGACACGACCGAAGCGACTAAGCAACAGCAACAGCAACCGCAAAAACAAGCATGGGTCCATAGACCTGGGGCCTGCTGGCTGGCTCCAAAGCACAGGATCAGATGCTCAGGATTGAGGTATGTGGGTTTGGGGGGCCCGCCCAGCAGCCCCAGGACAGGTGGAGGTCTCTGAGAAACATTCAGCGTGGATCTGTGGCTCCTTTCTCCGCCAGCCTTGTCCCACCACACAGCACGCCCCTTCCCTCCTACACTTTGTCTGGAAGGTGGGCACTGAGCTGGGTGAGAGGGTCGTAGGATGTGAGCAGGATGGCATGCCAGGAAAGCCCGCTTCTCGAAATCCAGATGTGGTGGAAGTGAGAGGACAGAGCTGGCAGGTCCGCGCTGCTGAAATGGGCCTGGGCTCTTTCCATTCCCTCTAGTATCTCTGGAGCCCTGGGCACAATGACGTCTTCCCTCCCCCTACCCATCAAATCCAAAGGTCAGCTCCCCTTGGAGCCTCCCCTGACTCTCCCACCCTACTGACCTCAGACCTCATCAACAATAAGATCATGGACTCCCATGGACCCCAAAGACCACCTTGAGGGGAAAACCAAAACCAGTCCAAGAACAAGACTCCTTGTGCCATCCGTGGCCCTGCCCTTCACTCCCTGGCTCTTTCTGAGACCCCTGAGTCTTCTGCACTTTTCCAGGAACACGGCCTGGTCATGTGATCACCACGCCTGCCCAACCTTACCCTGGGGTCATGCTGCCAGCGCAGGGGTCTTTCTGTGATGTCCCCACCTGGAGAGCTGCCTTTGAGTTTGTTTCAGAACCACAGGATCAGAGGAACTTTGAATTCAGAGGGATTCAGGGGTGCCTGCTCTGAAGGACAACACCTGGGACTTGCCTCTGATCTCAGGCACCTCCTCTGTAGAGTGGAGGCTGAGCCTTCTTCTGGCAAGGATCAATGGCAACTCCCATTGTTGTTCTCAACTGTGTGCTTCACACGCAATCTTCTGATCTGTCCATCCGTCTTGGTGAGTGTGTGGTTTATGGTAGTCTCAAGACTTGAACCTAGAGCATCTGCTCCCAAGGCTGGAACTCTTCTGCCTGGACCACACAGACTCTCACCGTAGAAGGCTCTCAAAGAAGTTGGAGGCTTCAAACACAGGGGTGGTGTCTTCTGACTCCCAGACATGCTGACCACAGGAGGTGCGCTAATAGACCTGTTTCTCGGTCCTTGTGTGTCCTATTCACATCTTCCTGACATCTGGGCAGGCTGTGTCAAGACAGCCTGAAACCTAGCCCAGGGCACCTGTAGCTGCTGCTGTCTTGTCCCTGTGCCCGAGCCAGTTGGCATCACCGTGCTGCTGTTTCTCCTGGTTGTTTTCATGTGGAGGAGTTACCTCCTTCCAAGTTGGGAAAGGAGGTTAGAAGAAAATAT
Organism: Muntiacus reevesi; assembly: GCF_963930625.1. Taxonomy (NCBI): domain Eukaryota; kingdom Metazoa; phylum Chordata; class Mammalia; order Artiodactyla; family Cervidae; genus Muntiacus; species Muntiacus reevesi. The sequence goes on along the minus strand of NC_089263.1, from coordinate 54,151,829 downwards.
CTCAGCAGCTGGCCCGAGCTGTGCTCTCCCCCATTGTTTGGCCAATGCAGGGCTGTTTGTGTTGGGTTTCCATATGGCTTCGTGATAGGCATGGCTTTTCCGTCAGCATCTATAGTGGCTGCTATTGGTGCCTTGAACCTTGTTCCCGCAGCCCCGATCAGACCACAGCAGCAGCACTGTCCCCAATGAATTGGGGGTTCACTTCCCCAGAAACACCCCTCCCTCTCTTGGGGGGAATGGCGGTCAGTGGGACCAAGCCCCAGCCTCCCCCAACTCAGGACCATTCCGAGGCGCACTTTACACAAGCCCTCAGGGAATCGCTGGTGGGACGGAGCCCACGCCGATGACTGGCTGTCGCATGCACGTGTGTTGGCGTCCCTCCTGCCTTGCCTCTCTCTCTCACTCCCTCACTGTAGCCTCCCAGGCTCACTTCTCAAGTAAATTTCCTCTTCCCAAATCCTTTTCTCAGGCTCTGCTTTAGGGAGAAGACAAACTGAGACCAAAATATGAGCCAGGCTGGCAGAGAGTATGAGTAAGAGGATGGTGAAGCCCTGGCTTAGGAGCCAGGAGACCCGAGTTCCACTCTTGTATCTCTCTTTCACCGGCACTTTGCACAATAAAAATCAGTGGATTGAACACATAGATGTATGAATGAGTGAGGGAATGATGGTAGATATTATTTTGCCTATTTTGCTGATCTGGAAACAGTGGTTGGCAGGTTTAGGGCTCACCAACCATTTCTGGATGTACACTATCATCCTTCTGTGATCCCAGTCTCCCCTCTTGAATTGTGTGACCATGTGACTTTCTTTGGCTGATGCAATGTGAGCAGAGTGATAGGTTTTACTTCTGAATGAAAGTAGTTCAGGGCCAGTCTCCCTATTTTCCTCCCTGTCCCCACCAACCCTGCAGTCAAGTGTTGAGAAGGAAGCGCCTGAAGATTAAAGCAGCTTGATTGCTGAGTCACTTCACAGGGGATAGTAACCCCAGATTTGCCCAGACTGGCAGTGGATTTCTGTGTATTAGAGAGAAATAAACTTTTGATGTTTTGAGCAGAGATTTTGGGAGTGCTTGTTACTGCAGCATAACCTGGTTCATCCTGACAGGTTCACAAACCAAACCCAAAGTGAATTGGCCTGGGAGCCTGAAACCCAGGCGTTTCTTCTCATCCAGGTAACTCTTGTCCCTGATAGAGGCCTCTACTCACTTCCCTATGTTTAGAAGCAGGGCACTGTGGCCAAAAGGGAAGCCATTCCCATCTTATCCCTTGGGGCCAATCTCAAGTGATCTCCTTAAAGGTTCTGTCCCTAGACCACTGTCTGGCCTCGAGTTATCCATTTCTCCAAAGAAGAGTTTGGATGAGCTCAGTGGTTCTAAAACTGTACTCTACTGAGGCCCTGGCTGCACAGAAGTATCGTGGGTCTGGGTTGGTGGACAGTGGCCATGCTTTGAACAAAGCATCTCCTCTGGTGTCTGTTTTGTATTTGGAGGCTTTCACATTAGTGAAGATCACTGATAGCAGTTTGATAAATGTAGGCTGGAGGATCTGTGACTTCTTCAAGATGAGGACATTTGACCTGAAGGCACCTGAATTCACCTATTCCACCCAACTCGGTACAAATGTGAAATTCTGGGGCCCACATCCCTGACTCCCGGTCACCCTCAGGTCCCCAGTGAGAACGGTACAATAAGGACACTTCGTGTGGACGTGACCTGTGTGTCCAGGGTGTGTGGGCCACCAGATACCTGCGTGGCTCCTGCTGTCTCAGCCAAACACAGAGCCTCCCCTTCACCTGTTAGCTTTACCTCCTCTCTGTGGGCAGGGTGAAGCACATGGAACTGGAGGTGGCCTGGAGATCTGGTCTCTAATCCCACCTCCATCACTTTCTCACTGTGCAGCTCAGCTTCCTTTTCTGTAAAAGAATAATAACAAAGTGTCAGCAGCACGCTAAGCAGGTGATGGGCCATGGTCAAGAGAAGTGCAAAAGGGAAGGTTGAGGGCTTTTGCCTGCAGGAGAAGTCAGAGAGGGGGTGAGAGCAGGCTTCAAAGCTCCATGAGACTTTAACAGGAAGGCGGGTCAGACATTATTTTTCATCATAGCAATTATCAGCACCAAAAAATGTTCTCTACTTGTTTATCTAGACTGTCAGCTCCATGAGGACAGGTGGGGACTTCATGTGTCTTGTTTGCTGTCATGTCAAGAACAGAGGTGGTACACGGTAGGTCCTCACTAAATATTTATTAAATGATTAAATTTGTCCCATGTGGCTTCCAAGGGAGTCCATTGATTTCTCTCTGCCTCCCCCGCTGCTGATAACTCTGAGTCCCTTCTTCCTCTGCCCTGCACCCCCTTGAGTCAGCCACTTCCTCTCAGCTGGAGTCCAAGCCAGACTTCCTGTTGCTTGGACTGGCTTAGATGAATCTAATCAGGGCTGATGAAAAGTTCAGGGTTAATTAGCTGGGGAGGCTAAAGGTGGCTGGTTGTTGAGCTGAGCAGAGAGACAGAGGGAAATTATCCCCAGAAAGGGAAGAGTACACCCCACCCCATGTCACACCCTTCACTCAACACCAGGAGCTGTGAGCTGTTGGCCATGACAATGCTTATGTTGCACCAGCTGGAGGTGGGGGGGAATGGCAAGATAAATTGGGACTTAACGTTGCAATTACATTCAAAGCATGATATGGAGACTAGGTTCTGGATGGGGAAAGCTGTCCTGTTCTGACCTAGAGTTAAGTGGGATTGAATTGATTCCACAGCTGGGAAGAGGAAACCTCAAAGTCAAGACCATCTTGGGTTGTATTACTAGAAGACTATCACCAAACACAGGGGAGGGGATATCTCACAGTGGGCCAGGCTGATTAAATTCTCACTTTGCTCCCCTCCTGAGAAACCCAGGACCCTTCAACTGGGTCTTCGTGTGTCAGAGCTAGAAGCTTTTGGAGTTCAACAGACGTGGAGTTTGGATTCTGTCTCCATCAAGTCAAAAACTTTCTGAGCTTCACTTTCTAAATGTAAATAATGTGCGTAATAATACTCACCTCCTATTGCAAAGATTAGGGGAGGTAATGTAAACAGTGTAGCCCAGTGCCTGGCATAGGTAGATGCCCCACAGATATCAGTTCCGTTCCCCACGCCTCCACTCTGGGCTGGGCTTGCTCTCCACCCACACCCTGCCTGCACTTCTCTCCCTCTCTGTTGCCTAAAGTGGGTAACGCCATCTTTTCCCATCACCAGGGCTTCCCCTGGCTGCCAGCCCCACTCTGTCCCTGCCCAGACTGTCCTACAGCTGCTAAGTAGTGGGGCTAACATCCCATTTCTGACTCAGGACGCTGCGTTCATAACCACTCTACAAACCAGCCCGTGGTAGGTTCAGCAACAGCACCTAGGAGGGAATAATGAGCTCTGGATCATCCAGGAGGGCTTCTTGGAAGAGGGGACTCCAGAGCAGAGATCTAAAGAATAAAGGGGAGTGCAGTTGACAGATGAGAGTGGGGAATTAAATTTCAGGTGGAGGGATTTCCTTGGGGGTCCAGCGGCTAAGACTCCAAGTTCTCAATTCAGTGGACCCGGGTTCTATCCCTGTTCAGAGAACTAGATCTCACATGCTGTCACCAAGAGTTTGAATGCCACAACTAAAGATTCCACATGCCACAACTAAGACCTGATGCAGCCAGATAGATAAAAAATATTTTAAAAATAAATAGAGGCTTCCCTAGTGGCTCAATGGTAAAGAATCTGCCTGCCAATGTGGGAGTGTGCTAAGCTGCTTTAGTCATGGCTGACTCTTTGTGATCCAAAGGACTGTAGCTCGCCAGGCTTCTATGTCCATGGGATTCTCCAGGCAAGAATACTGGAGTGGGTTGCTATTCCCATCTCCAGGGGATCTTCCTGAACCAGGGATCAAACCCACATCTTCTGTGTCTCCTGCACTGGCAGGCGGGTTCTTTACCACTAGCACCACCTGGGAAGCCCAGCCAATGCAGGAGACATGGATTCAATCCCTGGTCTGGGAGGATCCCACATGCCATGGAGCAACTAAGCCCATGCATGCCACAACTATTTAAGCCTGTGCTCTCGAGCCCGGAAGTCACAACTACTGAGGCCTGAGTACCCTAGAGCCCATGCTCTACAACAAGAAAAGCCACCGCAATGAGAAGCCCACACATCACAACTAGAGAGTAGCCCCCGCTCGGTGCAACTAGAGAAAAGCCCATGTCGCAATGAAGACCCAGCACAGCCCAAAATAAATAAATAAATTTCAGGTGGAGTGCATAGCTCCGGCCAAGTGATGGAGGTAGAAGTAGGAGGTGGTGGAGTGTTGTGTGGTAGGGACAGGGGAGAGGCAGGGAGGTAAGACTGGCAGCGGGGAGGCCAGTGGGGAGATGGTTCCGGTAATCCGGGAGAGAAGTGATGGCTTGGAGCAGGATGGAGGCAGAGGGACAGAGTGTGGACAGATCTGGGTGGGGTGGGGATGGAGGCAGAGGGAGGAGGCGGGGAAGAAGTGAGGATTCAGACTCAGATGGCCAGGTGGACGGTGCTGCCTGTTGCTGCAATCCAGAAGGCTTGGGGTAAATGAGGGTAAATGTGGCAAGGATGAGGGCCAGTGGCCCTGGGCTGGGTGGGGATGTCCAGAGGTGCTAGACACAGGAGGTACTGATGCTGAGGGGGAGAGGTGGAATGAGGCCGGGAGGATGCAGAGTGGAAGCTTGAGAACATGGAGATTTAAGGAACAGGTGGGGACAGCCTACAGGTATGTTGGAGCCCTCCGCTCTCCTGACCTTAGAGAGGCACCTCTGACACCAACGTGCCGTCCTTTTCAGAGTCCAGAGGATGCTGACTGGAGATTCTGGTTCCCTGACCATCGGCTCACTCTCCACTCACGCCCTTGCACTTTTGGGAGCCTGGACGTGTGTAAACCCCAATCCCACCATGCCTACGGCTAACTCTACTCCGTTCTTCCAAATCACACCGTCTAATGATAAGTCCTCACTTACATTTTCTATTTGCGTAAACTCATTAGTTAATTTTCTATATTAAAATTATATTTATTTATTTATGTGACTGTGTTGGTTCTTAGTAGCAGCATGTGGAGTCTTTTGGGATCTAGTTCCCTGGCCAGGGATTGAACTCAGGACCCCTGCGTCAGGAACACAGAGTCTTATCCACTGAACCATCAGGGAAGTCCCAAGTTTCTGCCTTTTGTAACAGAAAGAATTCTCACTAATACATCTACCAAGGTTAGTGTCTCTTGGGCGCCATTCTTGAATTCTGACATGAAAACTTTGTTTTAAAGAATTTTCTAGGATCACCCAGACACAGTCCCTGGACTACAGCAGGTTTCCCTAAGGAATTCTGTTAGCGTTTTTGTTGTTCAGTCACAAAGTCATGTCCAACTCTTTGCAACCCTATGAGCTGTGGCACTCCAGGCTCCTCTGTCTTCCACCATCTCCTGGAGTTTGCTGAAGTTCATGTCCATTGAGTCGGTGACACTCTCTAACCATCTCATCCTCTGTTGCCCCCGCCTCCTTTTGCCTTCTATCTTTCCCACCATCAGGGTCTTTTCCAATGAGTCAGCTGTTTGTATCAGGTGACCAAAGTATTGGAGCTTCAGCTTCAGCATTAGTTTTCCCAAAGAATATTCAGGGTTGATTTCCTTTAGGATTGACTGATTTGCTAGTGTTAGTCATTTATTACTGTGTAACTAATTAGCTCAACATGTAGTGGCTTCAAACAGTAATAAACATTTATTGTCTCACAGTGTGTAAGGGTTAGGAATCCCAGAATAGTTCTGGCCCAGGGTCTCTCTTGAGGTTGGAGACGAGATGGCAACCAGGTCAGAAGACTTATCCAACAGGTGGAGGATCTGCTTCCAAGGTGGCTCCTTCACACAAATGGAAAACTGATGATAGCTGTTGGTAGGAGGAGCTTCCTAGGTGTCACTAGTGGTAAAGAACCCGCTTGCCAATGCAGGAGACACAAGAGATGTGGGTTCAACCCGTGGGTTGGGGAGATCCCCTGAAGGAGGGCACAGCAACCCACTCCCATATTCTTGCCTGGAAAATCCCCATGGACAGGGGATCTTGATGGGCTGAGGTCCATAGGGATGCAAAGCGTCGGACATGACTAACGTAACGTACCACACATGCACACTCGTTGGCGGGAGGCCTCAGTTCCTCACTCCATAGGCTTCTCATAGAGCTGCTTGAATGTCCTCCTGACATGCAGCTGGCTTCTAATTTTGACCTGGCCTCAGAAGACATTCACTGTACCTTTTGCAATGTCCTGTGGCTTGTACAGGTTGGCTTATTTAGCCTAGGGAGGTCTACACATGTGGGTGAGAATTCTTAGGGGCCATTTTGAGGGGTATGTACTTTCCTAATAGCTCAGTAGGTAAAGAATCTGCCTGCAATGCAGGAGACCCAGGTTCTATCCCTGGGTCAGGGAGTACCCTGGAGAAGGAAATGGCGACCCACTCCAGTACTCTTGCCTGGAGAATTCCATGGACAGAGGAGCCTGGCAGGCTACAGTCCATGGGATCGAAAAGTTGAACACAACTATGCAGCTAACTTTTTCTTGAGGGGTGCAGAACCAGGCCACCTGGTGGCTGTGACTAGGCCAGCTTTCTAGCCCCCCTGCCATTCTGGAGAGAAAGACCAGCCCCACCTTGCCCTGCGTGAGTGAGTCTCATCCAGAAGGAAGTAGCACCATCTCTCCCACCCCTGCAGGTGGCTGCTCCACCCCTTCCCCCAGAACCACAGCCAGGAGGACCCTGATAATAGCTTCAGGTCCAAGGTTAACACCATGGCAATGGGAGGGAAAGGTGGGGAAGGGACTATGGCTGGAGCTGGGGGCTCCAGGCAGTGTGGGTTGTGGGTGGTGGTTTAGTCACTAAGTCATATCCAACCTTTGCGACCCCATGGACTGTAGCGCACCAGGCTCCTCTGTCCATGGGATTGTTCCAGGCAAGAACGCTGGAGGGGGTAGTCATTTCCTTCTCCAGGAAATCATCTCAATTCAGAGATCAAACCCATATCTTTGGAGTCTCCTGCATTAACAGATGGATTCTTTACCATTGAGCCACCAAGGATTCCCTGGGCAGAGAGAGAGGGGGCTTATTACCTAGAAACACAGCCTGAGAGGCTCTGGGTCCCCGGGGGTGGGGGTGGAGGCTCCCATTTGCTCTGGCCTCCTCTCTGAGGCCCCCTCTCACCGGTTGCCTGGCAACCATTGTTCATTTAATCCCTACCGACTTTGAAAATCAAAATCAATTTCCTTCATGACCTGAGTCAGAGAGGCCATATTAACCCCCAAGTTTGAACAGTCCCGTTTTATTGCTCAAAGCTTTATGAACAAGGATGTACACAGAACATTACTTATACAGGAAAAGTGTCTTGGGGGGCATTGACCCTAAATATCTGTCAGAGGGGATGAGATTCCGTCAAGACCCTTTCTCAACACAGAATATTCTTCCCTTGAGAAAAAACACTGCTGGAGATCTAGGTGTGCTGAGTAGTTTCACGATGTAACTGAAAAATAACAAGCAGTTCACAGAACAGAGTGTATGGTGCGCTGCTGTTATTGTTTCACACACACAAAAAAAGGTGTGTGTGGGCGTCCACATGGGCCTATCAATGAAAACATTCTGGAAGAATACAAAGATGGTAACTGACTTTCCGGGGAATAGGACTGTAAAGAATTTAAATTTCCTTTCTGTCTTTCTGGATTATCTGATTTAAAAAATAAGACAAGCACTTTTTGACTTGTTCAAACTGCAAATAAAAAAATGAATCTCATTTCTTTTTGAAAGTAGAGAATTCCGACTCTGGGACTCAGGAACCCTCAAAGGCCCAGGGGGGTTGATTGAGATGCCTTGCTTAGCAAGGGCAGGGCCTGGGCGGGGCAGGCCAGCAGGAGGGGGAAGGAGATGGATGCACCCCACCAGGGTGATGAGACCCTTCCCGGTAGTGAGTTCCCCGCTCTGGTCTCCCGGTGGTCTGGCTGAAGCTGGATGATGGGGGATTGGGGAGGGGGGTCTCTGCAGTGATGGAGGCTAAGCCAGGTGCTTCTTGGGTTCCAGGAAGAGGGGAAGGTTTAACCGACTCACCGAGAAGGAGTGAGAGGCAGGGCGTGGACCCCAGGCTGAGACCAGAGGGACCAGGGCTGGGGGTAGCAAAGGATCCACCTCCTTTGACCACTCGACCGCCTCATGCTCTCTCCAGGCTGACATTGCCTCGGGTCCCTCTTAGCTTTGCAGTTGACGCCCTTCTGGATGGTCTCATTCATAGCTGTGCCTCCAACCCCCTCCTGGCCTGGGACCATGTCATCTTCTCCACACCCGAGTCCACCCTCCAGGCCGCCCCCTCTCCTGAAAGATATGCCTTATCTTGTCACTCCCTTGCTAAGGTCTTTCATGGGCTTCCTTGTGTCTGCCAAGGAGGGATGCAAGGCCCTTCAAATCTGGCTCCAATCCAAAAGCCCTCCCCACTTCTATGCCTGGAGTTCCTCTCTGTGTGTCTACAAAGCTACCTTTCCTTTGTCTACGTGATAAAATCCTATTTTTTCTTTAAGACCCAGCCCGAAGGTCAACAACCTCCACTGTGAAGCCTTCTAAATACTCCAGGGATTCCAAACATTTTTGCTTCTATAATCCTCGGTAACTTACTCTCCTTTGTCATACGTTGTTTTCTCCCTCCATTAGCATACTAGCTCCATTAGGGTAGAGGCTGGGAATTTTTGTTCCCTGCTGCATCTTTGGTGCCTAGAGCAACAGTGCCTGGTAGTTTCCTTATATGTGGGTATGAATGAATAAATGACTTTATTAATCTTTGCCATTGATGTTGTTCAGTTTCTAAGTCATGTTTGACTCTTTGCAACCCCATGAGCTGCAGCACATTGGGCTTCCCTGTCCTTCACTATCTCCCAGAGTTTTCTCAAACTTAAGTCCATTGAGTCAGTGATGCCATCCAACCATCTCATCCTCAATTGTCTCCGTCTCCTCTTGCCTTCAATCTTGCCATGCACTTCGCCTTATTTTTTGAATGAGGAAGCAGAAGCACAGAGAAGTTAATTAATAATTTTGGCCATCTGACTAGAAAATACATTCTAAATACCAGGTGTGACTATTCTGAGCCTCAGTGTTTCCATCTGTCACATGGGGAAGATAAAAATACAGCTGCCCTGAAGTTGCTACGGGTTGTTTGAGGCTCATATGAAATGACGTTTTTGAGTAAGCTTTCAAATTGTGTTGACTATTATCATTTCCTTTCTTCTCTTAAGAATTAATGTCACAAGGGAAAGAACTAAAATGAAGACCTCAGAGATCAACTAGTCTAACCCATTATTTTCCAGGGAGAGAAGTTTAGGACTCCTGGTCACTTCTAGAAACATGTTGAATGTCTCTGGGCAAAAAAATTGGGGACTGACCTCTCAGATTGGTACCTCCCTATGAGGACCAGTCTGCAGGCATCCATCCATCTTTCAGTTCTTTTCTCCTCCCATCTATCCTTTCATTCTTTCACCCATCCTTTCATTCTTCCTTCCTTCCATCCATCCTTCTAATCAACCATCATGTATCCTTCTATCCATCTACTCATCCATCCTTTCACTCTCCACCCATTCATCCTTTCTTCTTACCATCTGTCAAATCCATTAATCTTTCCACTCATCTATTTATCCTCCATCCCTTCATTTATCCATCTATCCACCCAAAGTGAAAAAAGTGAAGGTGTTAGCTGTTTAGTCATGTCTAACTCTTTGCGATCCCAGGGACTGTAGCCCACCAGGTTCCTCTGTCCATAGAATTCTCCAGACAAGATTACTGGAGTGGCTAGCCATTCCCTTCTCCAGGGGATCTTCCCAACCCAAGGATAGAATCTGAATCTCCTGCATTGAAGGTGGATTCTTTACCTTCTTAACCACCAGGAAAACCATGAACCCAATCATCTCCTCAACTATTCATTGTTTCTTACAGTCATCATTTTACACAGATCATTTCCTGAGGCTCTGCTGTTGCACTAACACTGGATGGAGATCAACAGACCATCTACCTTTAGAGCTGCTGATAGCCTTGAGAAAGAAGTGCAATATGAGAGTGTGGAAATGCACCCAGCAAGGCTCTTGGTGCATGTACATGCTTAGAACTTGGAGCTCTCCCTATGATTAAGTCACTTGCTGGAGGTCCCACACTAGTAAGTGGGGGAACTGGCTCCAGAGGTCAACCCTAAGATTTCTTCTTACCCTACCTTGCTGTCTCTTTCCTGAAAGACTTCCCTGAACACTGTCAGCTCTGGGGAGAACATGCTAACTGGGGGGCCAAGACTTCACGTAATGAGAACACCTTACTGGCCATCCTCGTGGTGATCTACGACACCAGAGATCTCTGTCCAGGGGACCGGCCAGGGTCAGGCAAACAGGCTGGGTGCCAGCAGGCAGGAGGCTGCAGGAAGAGGAACAGTTAATTCATTAGTCATGCAGGCAAGCGGAGCTTTGCACATTAAGCCCCTTCATCTCCGAGCAATTGCATCCATCAAGGCAAGAGAAAGCAATTTGGTTAAGTGGTGAATTTAATCACACTGCAGCCGTTCAGAAACCACTTAACGCCTTTGACAGCAGTTGTGCTCTTCTTACCTGGAAAGCACACTTCTTTAAACACATGGCTTTTGTATTCTCAGCCCCTGGTTTGTCAGATTATAAAAGCTACAGAATGTTGGTGCTGAGAGGCTGCTCCAGGAAAGTCTTTCTGGTTCTGCCCTCCCATTTTGAAAGGATGAGAGAGCAGAAACATGATGAATCCTATGTTTCTCATCTATTCCTCCCAACAATCCTCAGGGCCCAGGTACACCTTCCTCTCACAGATGCTGAAACTGTTGCCCAAAGAGGTGAACCTCCCCACCTAAGTTCAAATCCAAGAATGCTTTATTCCCAAGTCTTCACTTCCTGTTCATTGGAGTCATTTCTGCAAAACTGCATCTTTTTTTGCAACTGCGATTTTTTCCATTATACTACTCAGGCTACTGGGCCTCTTCCATTTTATCTCCTAATCACTCTCTGTAATTTTCTCCCCCTCCTCCCCCCAGCCACCAAGGCCCACATAACTTTGTGCCAAAATCATTGCCACCCCCACTTGCCCCTATGATCTCTCTATCCCCAATCTTGATATCCTCTATGCTTCTGATGCACTGTTTGGCTCTCAGGTTCACAGCATAGCACACCACCCTCATCCTGCCTCTCCTTGGCTCAGAATTTTTCCTCGGCCCCCACTACCTACAAGATAATATCTAAGGATGCTGGTACACGATGCTGCCATGTCTTCCCTCCCACCCATTCACCATTTCTCAAACAAATCTCATTTTCAAGCCTCAGATTTAGCAAGCCTCTTCCTACCTCAGGGCCTTTGCACATGCTAGTCCCTTCCCCCTCTCCCAATTCAGCCTTTCTCATCCCAGCCCTCTCTGGTTTCTTTCCCTAACTGACTAAGACAGGAGATAGATGGGTTCCAGGTTACAAACTGGTCTCCTGTTTGCACTTCATGGGGCACGAAGAAGTGGGCTTCAGGCTGGATACCTATGACTAACATTTCCTGAGACAAGAGATAAGTAGGCTCCAGTTAAGGCAGCTTCCTGTTTGCCCTCTGAAATGGACGTGACAATAGAAACAGGGTAGGTAGCCAGTGTTTGTCTCTTGTAAACACCTTAAGGTAATAGTCATGGTAATTAGTCAAGGTAAGAGTCGTGGCAAGGACAAAGAGGGGCAAAACCCTATTTGAGTAAAAGATCAGAGATCTCTGCTCCCCCTTCTTTTGGGACAAGGGCGATGCTACACAGGCACAGAAACGCTCCTTGCGGGTCGAAAGTCAAGGAATGACGCCAGGTCATAATGTTGTTATCCAAAATCTTGGCATTCTCTGCGCCCTAAAGCAGAATAGAAAAATGCAGATTTTGGAGGAAATAGAAAGGTGGCTTTAATCCTCAGCCCATGGAGGGGAGAGGATTGTGCCTCAAGAACTGTACCCCAATTCCTTGAGCGGTCTTGTAGTCTTATTCCTCTTGCATTGTTTCAAAAACAGTCAAAGACTGGTGTCAGATAACCCAGTAGTTGAGTCAGGTAGTTTGGTAGCCCTGGGGTCTTCTTTCTACAGAGCAAAAAGAGAAAAACTACAAGGGGTGGTCTGCAAAGAGAGTGCATTAAAGGTGAGCACCAGAAACAGGCTGTAATTAACAGAGAGTCAAAGGACAATAGGTGCAAAATGTAGCTTGTGCAGAGTTAAGGGGCAGAAAGGCAAACCTAGTTACAAACTACAGATTAGGAACAGTTAAAATAAAAACTAGGAATGATCAGTCCTGCTCACTGTTCTCTTTGCTTTCTTTGTTCTCAGGAAAGGGAAAGAAAAATAATTCATTCCTCTTTTTTCCTTTTCACTGCAACAATAATGAGTCTTGCTCCTCCCAGAAGCCTTTACTTCAAGATCCATCTTAGCGGAGGGTCCCAAGGTAGGTCAGGTGTGGGAAAAGAAATCGGCCTGCCTTTAGGCCTAAAAGAAAATTGGCCTGAAAGTAAACAAAGACGTGGAAGAACTGACATGTAAACGACGCAACCATCCCTTTACTGAGCTCCTCCTCACTAGGGGCAACACCCATGCCCTTTCTCTCCAGGTGGGCGTCTCTGCCTTGCTTCTATCTTACCTAAGAAACCATTTCTCTGTGCGCGCTCCCACTTGTTGTTATGCTGTCTCTCTAATAATAAACTTTGTACCTGCATTTAGTTTCTGCCTCCATGATGCATGCATTCTTCACTGGGGGTAAAGATCCAGGGGAAAATCGCTTCTAGCCTCTAGCCCTTGCTGGTCTGGTGACTAGGATTCCTGGCTACCCATCTCATCCAGGCTACCCAGGTTCAATTCCTGGGCAGGGAATTAAGATCTCGATTCAGGACACCACTCACTGCTGTCTCGCCGGGATCAGCTACTTCTCACACCTTATGTCTTGGTTTCAGAATCATCTGCTCACAGAGACTGTCACAGGTCAGTTTCACAGAGAGCAAACCCTGAGATGGGAAGGCATGGGTGAGCGATTAATTAAGCAATGCTGGAGTGGGGAAAGGAGACTGAATGGAGCTGGGGATCCAGGCCAGGCAAAGGGGAGACCCTGAGCAAGTGTGCGATCTCAGTCCTGACCCCACAGGGGCCCCTGGAGAGTAAATCACAGCTTGGAGTTTTCCTTGACGCCAGGCAAGGGGTTTGGCTTTGTACTCCTACAGTCTGAGGCCGAGTCCCCTGGGGGACGGATGTAAACCCCAGGCCCTTTCCACCCAAGGGCACTTCCTTAAGGAAAGCTTATGGAAGCCCTGAGAAGCAGTGTCCATGCACAAGGATGGGCCACAGATGAGCTGATGGGATCCGAGGGTATCTGGGCACAGTGTTTGCCCAAGAGGTTATCCTCAACTCCCATCCAGAAACAGGCCTTCCCCTATTCATAGTCTCAGCCCCTTCTTAACTTCTTTCTTTCTTCTTTCCTTCCTTCCTTTCTCTCTCTCTCTTTCTTTCGTTCCTTCTTTTTAATAACCACTTGCATTTCTTTCTTTCTTCTTCATTCTTTGGCCTCACTATGTGGGTTACAGGATCTTAGTCCCCCAACCAGAGATGGAACCCAGGCCCCCTGCAATGGAAGCACAGAGTCCTCAACACTGAACCACCAGGGAACTGCCTCCACTTGCATTTTCTTGTCTTGTTTCTTGGCCTGTTTGCGGTCTCTCACCCCTGAAGACTGCGAGGGCCTTGAGGGCAGAGATTCTCTTTATTTTGCCCATCATTATATCTCCAGTGTTCAGCATGTGCATGCGTGCATGTGTGAAGTCACTTCAGTCATGTTCAACTTTTTGCAACTCCATGGACCATAGGCCCGCCAGGCTCCTCTGTCCATGGGATTCTCCAAGCAAGAATCCCGGAGTGGGTTGCCATGCCCTCCTCCAGGGATCTTCCTGACCCAGGGGTTGAACCTGCCTCTCTTACACCTCCTGCATTGGCAGGTGGGTTCTTTACCATTGGTGCCAACTGGGAAGCCCCATTAGTGTTAAAAGGTGTAATGGAATGAGTGAATGAATGAATGAACAAACACAGGCAATCAGTGATAAAGCTTATACCCAAATTCAGAACTCCACTCAAGAAAAAGGAAACCTGAGTGGACTAGTGGAGAGGAAAGAAACTGGCAAAGTTATTATTTTAAAAATTCTTTCCTTGCAGATTTTCTTATGCATGAATTCTTCCAAACTGTCAAAGAACAAAATCCCAAGGAATATGCACACTTGCTGGAAACAGAAAAATAGAGACCTACCCAATTTATTTTACAAGGCCAACATAACCCTAGGTGATATCTGAAGAACAAAAAGCAAAATCTATAGACTGATCAATAATATATAGAAATATATTCACTTTTCCTCCCCTCTTTATAGTAGATTTTTTTAGCTGATCATATTGATGGCTGGGGGGTTTCCCTGGTGCTCAGTGCTAAAGAATCCACCTGCCATTCAGGAAAGCGAGTTTGATTCCTCGGTCGGGAAGATCCCCCAGAGGAGGAAATGGCAACCCACTCCAGTATTCTTGCCTGGGAAATCCCCTGGACAGGGAGTCTGGTGGACTACAGTCCATGGGGTCACAAAATAGTTGGACACAACTTATCGACTAAACAACAAAAACAACATTGATGTCTGGAATAAATGTCTACATTTCTCAGTAGTTAAGATTCAGTTATACATTAAAAAAAAAATTATGACATAACCAAGTAGGATTTATCTCAAGAATTGAAATCTATAAATAAAGTATATCAGTATTAAATACATACAAGGAAAAGCATACTATACAATATTTTAGTAGATACTCCAAGCGCATTCAATAAAAATTAGTCTTTATTTTAGAAACTAAAAATTAAAAGTATAAGGAGATTTTCTTAACACAATAAAGAACAAGCAGTTTAACTTACATGCTTGTATCATATTTTATGATGATAGACTAGAGTAATTCTCATTAAAATCAAGATTAAAATGAGGTGGTCTCTATCCCTCTATCAAGTATTATTCTTGTGAATTAACAAAGACCTGAAAAATAATGCCTTATACAAGAAAAAAATTTTTCTGTCAGGCAAAAGAAACCTGGAGGTAGGCAATCCAGGGCAACTCCCTTGGGATTAGGGGACAAAATTTCTGCTATATTTTCCAGCATCTTGGTGCTTGCCTTCCAGCCTTAGGTCTGCACGAGTCTCTTATTGCTGCTTTAACAAATTGCCACAAACTCAGAGGCTTAAATCAACACAAATTTATGACCTTGTAGTTCTGGAGGTCAAAAGTCCTAGCAGGTCTCACTGGGCACAAACCAATGTGTCAGCAGGGCTACATTCCCTCTGAAGCCTTTATGTGAGAACCCATTTCCTTGCCTCTTCCAGCTTCTAGAGGCACTTGGATCATAGTTGCATCATTCCAACTTGCCATTGTCACACTGCACTTTCTCATTCTGACCCTCCTGCCTTCCTCTTTTCTTCATAAGGACCCTGGTGATTACAATTAAATCCATCTTGATAAACCAGAATAATCTTCCTATCTCAAGACCTTTAACTTAATCATATCAGCAAAACTCTTTCTGCCACGTAACTAGCAAATCCACAAGTTCTAAGGATTAGGACATGGACATCTTTAAGGGTCATTATTCTGTCTACCAAGTGGGCCAAGATGGCAGCCAGAGTCCCAGCCATCACATCAACCTTTCCAGTCAACAGCAGATAGAAGGGAGCAGAAGACAGGGACTGTGAAGGAGTTACACACAACACTTATGCTGGCATCTCATTGATGAGAATTTAGACACACAGTCCCATGTAGCTGCAAAGAATGCTGAGAAGCAATGTATTCAGCTAAAAGTTAGGGTTCTGTAATCAAATAGGAAGGAGAGAATGGAGGTTGGGGTAAGTGATTCAGCAGGGTCTACTGCAGTCACTGTTATTATTTGATAGTGTTTTGGAGGTTCTGACCAATGCAAAAAAACATAAACAGTAATAAGAGGTATAATCCCCAGAAAGGAATAGACACAGTAGCATTATCTGAAGAACATACAATTTAATTACTTAGAAAACCCAAGTTCGGTGAAACTCTGTGGGGATGGGAAGGTTATTGCAGAATCTGTGGAGAATAAATGTCATTTAAGAATACTGAATGAGGGAAATTATTTTAAAAGTGTGAGTACTGAATGAATTGAATGAAATACCAGTAGAGTTCTGTGTCTTTAAATTTTGGCATAATCATTTTAAAGTTAACATGGGAAAATAAATGTAAAAATACAGTTTAAACAGTTGAAAAGAAAAATGAGTCTTACCTAGTGTGAAAATATAAAAGAACAAGAATTAAGACAATATTGTTCTAGTGCATGGGACTAAGCAGGTTAGTGGCCTGTACAGACATTACTGAAGTAACTCTAATTGATGGTCTGACTCATCCATTATGACCCTTAGCCATAAGGGTCCCAAGGGAGACATTTGAACAAGGTAAAGAAGAAGGGAGTGCAGATTTAGGGCTTTAAAGGGCCATTAAACTTGGAGTCCTCTTGACCTGGGTTGAAATCCTATCACACTCTAGCTGAGGATGTTATGCAATTTATCACAGACTTGATTTCCTCATCTGTATAAATGAGCTAATCAGATCTGACTGTTGGAAGATGAAAAAAGCACTTTAAATGTTGAAAAAGAAAAAAATGTTCATGACAAATGACAAGTATCTTGGAGTCAGGGTCTGAGTCTGTAAGGTTAAGAGGAGTCTGAGTTCTTGTTATCAGTAGGCAGCGGATTTTTCTGAAATGCAGTCCTTACCTTTTAAACAGCAATTTAGTTCATTTACATTTATTGAGACTAGTGTTGGTTTAAATTTATATATAATCCTTTATTTCCAATGTTCTGTTTACCTGGCTATTTCATCTTTTTTCTTTCCTTTGTGTCTTTCATTGAATTGATCAAATTTTCTTTTTCCCCTTTGTTCTTCTACTGGTACAAAGTTATGCATCATATTTTCCTTCCCTAACAGTTACTCTTAACCCACTTGATTTAATAAAGTCTAAAGTTAGCCAGAATTTATCTTTTATTCCAAATAATAATAAGACCTTCAAGTGTTTTCCCTCCAATTCTGCCCTAGGTGTTGTCTTAAGTGTCTTCATTAATCAATATCTCTATTTTTTAGCTTCCTCAAATTAGTCATTTTTGTGATTGTTGTTTCCTACAGTGAATATTTGTTTAAACGTATCCACGTTTCTCAACTGATTTGATCAAGATTCCTTCTTATAGCTTTCTCAATCTCTGTATCTCTCTCATTCTTAAATTAATGATTGTATTTCCCCCAGCACTTCAAACTATCGTTAAAATAGCATTTCACTATCTTCTAGATTCCGTTGCTATGGTTAACAGGCTGTTGTTCCTTTGTAAGCAGTTTGTCTTTTCTCTTTGAGCTTCTAAGCTCTTTTCTTCTACTTTAGGGTCCCGAAGTTTCTCTGCAGTGTTTCCAGTTATAGGATCATTTATTTTAACCCTGCTCAAGACTCGCGCTGCTTCCTCAACTTAAGGATTTAGAGCTTTCCTCTGTGATGGAAAATTCTCAGCCACAGTTTCTTCCATTGGAAGGAAGAAGGGAGGATGACCTCTCCTCTATTGCCATCTTTTTCTAAGGGAGAAGATATTCCCGTTGTATAAAGATGAGCATCCTTCCTGCGCCCCCACCACCTGCGCCTCAAGCAGAGTGAAGTCTCTCCAAGCCCAGCCCCAGCTGGTCGGTCAGCAGTACCTGAGAAGCCGGAATCCTGCGGACAGGCTGCTCTGGGTTTACGGGAGACTCTGGAAGCTGGAGTTAAGACCCTTCCTTCCAAGCTGCCTCAAACCTCGCCTACGGGATGGGCTCAGACGGTCCCTGCCCCAGCAGAGACTGGGGGAAGGGTTCCTCTGCAGGCGTGACAAGGGCCTCCCCAGCCCTGTCCCTCCTACCCTGATGAAAACATCCGAACCCACTAGCGGCGACCCTGCCACAGAGACCGGCTCCTCTCGCTTTATTCAAGTCTGGGCTGGGCTCTCAGGCCTGTTTGCTGTCACGTCTGTTGCCCCAGCTCGTGCCCTCCTCCCCACCCACGGGAGCCCATGAAGACCCCGCACCCAGGTGCTCCGAGCCTGCCTGGAAACCCCCAGGTTCCTTCAGACACGTGGGCTGGGGCCTCGACGGAGAAGCCAGCCCTCCCTCCGCTGCTGAAAGGGCTGGAGTGCGGGTGCGGCGGGAGGGGGACCCAGCGTGGCCTGTGGAGCCAGAGGAGAGCAGACCCTGAGATACTCCTGCCTCCAGCAGAACATCAGCCTCACCTCCCAGGGGCCCGTTAGGTCTGCGTCACCAGGGGAGGAGCAGGTCGCTTTCCGGGGGAAATACAGCTTCAACCCACAATAAAGCTACCCCCCCAACCGTGAATGCTCACAGGTTGTAAGCATGAATAGACTAGCGTTTCCCAGATACTCAGACCCGAGAGGGAAAACAGTTTCTGAGCCCGTTTCTGTCTCCATAAATTATAAAGCTATGGAGCATTTTCTATACATCGGACTCTATGCTTATTTAATCTTGGCTTCTCTGGTGGCTCAGATGGTGAAGAATCTGCCTGCAGTGAAGGAGAACTGGGTTCAATCCCTGGGTCGGGAAGATGCCCTGGAGAAGGGCATGGCAGCCCACTCCAGTATTCTTGCCTGGAGAATCCCATGGACAGAGGAGCCTGGTGGGCTACATTCCATGGGGTCGCAAGAGTTTTACATGACAGAGCGACTAACACACAGTACTCATGAGGAAAGTTCACGGAGGCTGGGCCACTTGCCCAAGTTCACACAGGGGCTGAGTGGCAGTCAGGATGTAGGACCGCTGGAAGATGAAAGGGAGGTCTTCCACACGATGACAGAAGCAGGACTTGAACTTATCCCTCGCCTATCTGTGTTCTGTGGGTGCTAAGGTCAATCCCATGGAGGCAGATCTGCTTCATGCAACTCAGCTTCACGTGATCACCCCGCACTGCAGGCTTTGTTAAATAGCAGCTCCCTCTAGTGCACTGAAAAACGGCTGAGTTGATTATTAAAAGGGGATGGGGGGAGCGATAAACTGGGAGGTTGGGATTAATTTACACATACTATTATATATAAAATAGGGGCTAGATAGCTAATGAGAACTTACTGTACAGCGCAGGGGCCTCTACTCAATACTCTGTAATAGCCTGTTTGGGAAAAGAATGTAAAACAATGTACACGTGTGCATAACTGATTCACTTTGCTGTAAGCAGACTCTAGCATGTTGTAAACCAACTGTGCTCCAACAAAAATTAATTTTTAAAAAGAGGAGAGAAAAAAACAGAATAGGAAGAAGGTGGGAAGCAAGAAGGAAGGGAAAAAGGAAAAAGAAAAAAAGAAAATGAAAGGGAAGAAACCTTTGGAACCTTCTGGAACTGTTTCTAGGAGCTGTGACTTGTGCATGAGAAGACCTGCTGGTGCCCTCTTTGGGTTAGTTAAGGAAGGAGCAATACTCAGGGTCTTGGGAATAAATGTTCCAGTAAACGTTACCAGGAGGCAGGTGGCTCTAAACACTACTGGGACATCTGCAAAGAGGCAGGCTTCCCAGCCACCACCCGTGGGCACCGTGTTCAGGGTGTGGCAGCGGCTGCGCAGGGGGCTGGGATCACCTCGTACCAGGTGAATCAGCTGCCTTCAGGTCTCAGGCTGGAGGAGCCAGGGTCAAGTTCATTGCTGCCAATCAGAGATGCACCCTGGAAGCCTTCTGACCCAAATGATTCCAGAAAGTCAGCACCAGGGAGGAGCAGTGAGGCCAGAGGGGGACCTGTCCACCCCAAATGGCTTTACCCCGGGGGAGGTCTTCACCTCACCATCCCAACATCTTAGTCATTTCTAATCCTTTCCAAACCCCCTTTAAGAGACATTCACATTGACCAAGAGAGGCATCTGAGAGACAGTCTTTCTCTGGAGTGTTAAAAAAAAACCAATAACCTCTAACTATCAATTTTCTGGAAATAGAGTGGAGAGGGAGATGTTAAATGACACTGTAAAATGTAATCAGAAAAATACAAAATGCAAAATCTCAGCAGAACAGATGACCTAGTTTCTTCCACAAACAAATGTAAGGGGGAAAATGAGGATGGGATAACAGAGAGACTTCTAAGAGATGTATCAACAAAATAGAGACATGAATGTATAAGCTTCTTTTGGGTCCTGATTTGAAAAATGTAAGCTTCTTTTGGATCCTGATTTGAACAAACCAATGATAGAAAAATAACATTTATCACTGACTTGATATATTCAAGGCATTAAGAAGTCACTGTTATTTTTTAAGTATGATATGATATTAGGATGATGTGGAAAACAAAAGGGCCTTATCTTCTGCAGACAAAAACTGAACTGTTCACAGAGGAAATTATATGATGTCTTGAATTCAATTGTGTACTAATCCAGGAGGGGGCTGTGGGTGAGACCAGAGATGATGACAATTGCCTGGGGATTCATTATCCTATTTCCTCAAACTTTTGTGTGTTTAAAATTTCCCTTATTAAAAAAATCACTGCATGAAAGAAGGGGGACAATGTGATTCAGAAGAGTCAGATCATGAATACTGAAGTTTCTTTTCCTTATTGTTTATTTTTTATGACTCCTCAAAAGAGAGATAACTGATTTAATAAAAACTGTATATAAAGTAGGGCTTCCCAGGTGGCACTAGTGATAAAGAACCCATCTGCCTGTGCAGGAGACATAAGAAAGTAGGATTCGATCCCTGGGTTGGGAGGATCCCCTGGAGGAGGGCATGGTAACTCACTCCAGTATTCTTGCCTGGAGAATGCCATGGACAGAGGAGCCTGGCGGGCTACAGTCCGTGGGGTCGCAAAGAGTCAGACACGACGAAAGCGACTTAGCACGGCACAGATACAGCACATATACAAAGTAACATTTGCAAGTGATGAGGTACCCTGGAGAGGTGCTGGCACGGGCAGTGATGCCCTGGCGGATGTCTCAGAGTCCGTGAGCCTTGGCATTCACCCTCTTCCCAGGAGAGGACAGGGCTCAGCTGGGTTAAGGGCTTGTGTATCTTGGGCAGGGGCAGCCTGGTGCTGGTCAGAGTCCAGTCCCTGCCGCACGCCCTGGGGGGCTTTCCATTGCGCACAGTTCTTCCCAGGACAAAGAGCAGCCTGGGTTTCCAGGAACCATTGATCAATAGCAACCCTGGGGGCTGCTGACGCTTAGCAGGTGGCCTCTCGGAAACAGAGCCCAGCCTGGCGGAGGGTCAGATCCCACAGGAAGTGTCAAACCCAAACAGGAATCACATTTGTCCTCCCCAGAGTTTAGAAGGATGGATGGAGTGTCCTCGCTCCAATCAGACAACTGCACTATTTCAAAACCCTTGGCCAAAGGCTCATCCAGGGATAGGGCGCTGGGAGGAGCCGGAGGTGGCAAGTCTACTCTTTCTCCAGGCCAGGGGCTGCTTGTAAAAGACCATGTCTGATTCCTAAAGCATTCAAATAAATCCATGAGAGAGAGAGGACACCCCTATGCATAGAGACAGCACCACGCAGTGCCTGAAAGAAAAAGGATAAACAATCCACACCAGAAGAAGTGTGCAGCGTCACCAGATATCAAGTTCGTGAAAATTACAACAGGAGACTAGTGGGACCTGTCATGTTGGCGAAAGTATTAAAAATGTGTAATGCGTGCTTCCCTGGTGGTCCACTGCTTAGGAATCCGCCTGCCAGTGTGGGGGACCTGGGCTTGATCCCTGGCCTGGGAAGATCCACTGTGCCTTGGGGCAACTAAGCCCGTGAGCCACAATGCTGAGCCCACGTGCTAGAGCCCGTGCTCCACAGCAAGAGAAGCCACCTCAGTGAGATGCCCTTGCACCGCAACAAAAAGTAGCCCCGCTTACAGCAACCAAAAAATTATATATATACAAGAATGAATTGACTGATTTTTTTTTTAATGTAGAGTGCTCCAGATAACAGGTGACCAGAGATATGAAAACTAGACCCAATGTATAATCAATCCTGCATTTGGATCGATCCTGGATGGGAGGGATATTATTAGAATAATTGGTAACTTTTGAATATGGGTTATGGGTTAGAAATGGCTCAGATGGTAAAGAATCTGCCTGCAGTGTGGGAGCCCTGGGTTCTATCTTTGGGTTGGGGAGGTTCCCCTGGAGTAGGGCATGGTAACCCACTGCAGTGTTCTTGCCTGGAGAATCCCCATGGACAGAGGAGCCTGGCGGGCTACGGTCCATGGGGTCACAAAGAGTCAGACATGACTGAGCGACGAAGCACAGCACCGGATTGCATTGTATCAAGGCTAAATTACTGATTTTTATCTTTGTCCAGTGGTTATGTAACAGGTTATTAGGAAACACACAGTGAAATATATGGGGGTAAAGGGTCATGATACATGCAACCTACGCTCAAATTGTTCAGAAAAAAGGGAGAAGGTGAACAGATGGGGTAAATCCGGGTAAGTGGGAATTTCTTTGCACCATTCTTTCAGTCTTTCTGTAAATTTAAACTTACATCAAAAAGTGGAAAAAAAAAAAAAAAAACAACTCAGAGTACTTGACAGTGCTCAGTGCTGCAGGAGGACGTTTGTCCTACCGAAAGAGAGGAAGGCAGTTCTGTGTTCTGGAGGAGACTTAGGTAATAAATAATGACATGACTTTTGCCAGCGAGCCTAAAGAAAAAACCATGGCTGCGCACAAAGATGCCGTGATCAAGTTTTCACTGAAGCACTAAATGTTCAACAATAGATTTGGTGAAATTAATGATGGCAACATTTTCAGAATGGAACACTGTGTAGCCATTTAGATGATTCTGTGAAACTATATTTAATCACATGGGAATTTTCATAATACATTAAGTTGGGGGCAGGGGGGGGTGGGGAATGTCCCAAGACATCCTGTTCTTGATGATCATTATGCTGAAAACTAGTCAAAGCCAAACCAAGCTGACTGTGTGTGTGCATGTGTGTGTGTGTGGTGTGTGTCTTCATTTAAATCTCCTTGAGGTCAGGAACCAAAGTTTATTTTATGGTTTAAATTTCTTTTCTCAACTTATTTTCAGCTGCACTGGGTCTTTGTTGCTGAGCATGACCTTTTTCTAGCCTGGGCAAGCGGGGGCTACACTCTAGTCGTGGGGTTGCAGGGCGGAAGCCAATTCTGACTCCACGTTGGAAACTGATTCTTTGACTTGCTTTTATTATTATAATCATACTCAGTGGCTTGCCTGGGGACCCTGCCCCTCTGCTTGACTGTAAACTAAAGTGCCTTTGTTCAGCTCATGGAGAGAGTGCTTGTCCCTGCCCAGCTGTGAATAGAAGAGATTCACACACCCCTTCTGAAGGTTGGACATTCCCTTGGAGATGTGTCACCAGACTGAAGACCCTTTCACTTTATTCCCCAATGTATCTCCCTCTCTATCCTGCCTTTTGACTTTAGTTCCTCATTGCCTCTTTCTCTCTGCTCTATAAAAGAACCTGGCATCCAGACCCCCAAAAGATGGTTATTTTGAGGCGCTAGCCTACCATCTTCTCAGTCTGCCGGCTCCCTGATTAAAGCCTCTTCCTTGGCTCAGCACCTTGTCCCTCGGATTCATTGGCCTGTCGTGAAGCGAGCAGAGTGAGCTTGGCCCGGGTAACAGTGATGCGAGGCCTTCTGTTCTCAATGGCTTCCCTGTTGCAGAGCGCAGGCTGTAGGCTCGAGGGCTTCAGTATCTGCAGCTCGCGGCCTTAGTTGCCCCCAAGGCATGTGGGATCCTCCCAGGCCAGGCGTTGAACCCCACATCCCCTGGATTAGCAGGCTGACTCTTAACCACTAGACCATCAGGGAAGTCCCCCAATTTTACTTGTTATAATACTGTGTTCCCAGGGCCTAGGACACGACCTGACAACCAGAACATGGTAATAAGAGTTTATTTAATGGGTGAGTGAAGAGCCAAGTGACGTAAAGGATCATAAAGGTGTCCTTCACAATGTACAGAGCAGAATTTCTGGGTGGTGTGACTCGAGTTAATTTCCTTCTCTCCTGTGTATCTGTATAGTCTAAATGTTCCACCCAGAACATTGATTCGTTTTCTTGTAAATTATTTACAACAATAAATGCAATTACTTAAACCATTGTAAATTATTTAAAAACAATAAATACAGAGCAAGAAAAAAAAAAAGCAACCTTAATCTCAGGGCCGTTGGATACAGGATCTTTCTGGAAGAAGGTTCAGGGTGACCTTAAACCTCTAGAAATCACTCCAGCCAATCCTCAGAGTGCATCAGGTCTCCGATGCCCAGTCTCACCAAATCAGGAGGGAGTTGTGCCCTGAAGCAGAGCGTTAGCCCTCTCTGTGGCCCCTGCCTTCTCCCCTGTGGAGCAGGGACAGGACGTATGTAGCATCCAACACAGGGTTGGACCCCTCCAAGCATCCCACAGGCCGTGGGAGATTTGGCAGGGGCGAGAGCAAAAGAAGGTTATTGTCCCGAAAAGAAGGTTATTGTCCCATTTGCAGATGAGGTGTTGGAGGTCTGGAGGCTGGAATTGGAACCTCAGTGAGGGGAGTGGTGGGTTCATGGTCTCTGTCCCTCCACCCCTGGGCCCGATATCCGGGAACATCCCCCCATCCCGCCAGCTCAGCTCTGACACTGTCTGAGCGCTGACCTCCCCAGGGCGGGTCACGCTCACAAGTGTCCCCAACCCTTGAGTGCCCCTGGAGATAGCAGCATCCCGCCAGGATGACAAATGTCTGCTCTCAGGGCCAGGCTGAGACTAGTCGCCTCTCCGACCCAAGGAGTGATTCATTGCTGACCCCGCTCTCCCGGCACGAACCTGTCCAGGCTCACTGGGAAGACACACAGCCTGCGAGACGGCTGTTGACAAAATCCAGGCTAAAGCGAAGGGAGGATTTTTTTTTTAATGGATAGTTTTTTTTTTTTTTAAGAGCAATTTGCAGTTTACAGAAAAATTGAGCAGAAAGTGCAGACAGTCCCTTTTAAGTCCCCGCCTCCGGACCCCACAGACTCCCCTACACACCGCTTCTTTCCTGTGACATGTGTGTTACAATTGGTGAGTTACTATTCCTAACGTCCAAAGTTTGCAGAGTTCACAATTTTTCTTCAATTGTGGTAAAATACACATAACATAGAATTTACTGTTCCTTAAAAAAAAAGTTTTTATTTTGGCCACATTGCACAGAATGTGGGATCTCAGTTCCCTGACCAGGAATCAAACCTTTGTCCCCTGCAGTGGAGGCTGAGTCCTAACCGCTGGACCAGCAGGGAAGCCCTGATCATTCTAACCATTTTCAAGTGCACAGTCCCGTGACATAAAGGACTTTCACATTCTTGTGCAACCATCCCTACCATCGTCTCCCAAACTGAAACTCTATACCTGTTCAACAGCACTTCCCCGCAGAGCTGACTCCTGCTGCACATTCTGGGGTTTTGGACAAATGTCTAATGACATGGAGCCACCATCACAGGGTTATACAGAAGAGTTTCACTGCCCTAAACATATCCTGGGCCCCCCATCTAGTCCTGCTCCCCTACCTTCCTAACCCCTGGCAACTGCTCATTTTTTTTTTTTTTTTTTTTACTGTCTCCATCATTTTTTGCCCTTTCCAGAAAGTTGTCTAGTTGGAATCATACAAGTAAAAAAGTTGTGACCTTTTCAGACTGGCTCCTTTCACTCAGCATCTGACTTTCAGACTCCTCCTTGTCATCTGAGGGCTTAATGGGGCGTTTCTTATTAGTGATGAATTGTCTGAAGGTACTGCAGTTTGTTTATCCACAAATGGGGAGTTAGTCATGACAAAAAATTGTATACCAACTTTTGGAAACTGAGGGAAACCAAGAGAAAAGGAAGAAAATCATTCACCTGTTACCCTTTATGGGGATTATGCTGTGTGCATTCTGCTGTCATTTCCCATGTTTGTACATGTGTGTGTGTGCGTGTGTGTGTGTGACTGTGAGTGTGCAAGCGTGCTCAGTCACCCAGTAGTGTCCGACTCTTTGCAACCTTATGGATTGTAGCCCACCAGGCTCCTCTGTCCATGGGATTTTCCAGGCAAGAATACTGAATGGGTTGCTATTTCCTCCTCCAGGGGATCTTCCTGATCTAGGGATCAAACCTACGTCTCTTGCATTGGCAGGCAGACTCTTTCCCACTGCACCACCATCATTTTTGGTTTGACACAGCATGGTACATAACACTTTGATTCCTCTTTTTTTAATTAGTTGTGACTTTGCTTTGTTCGTGTTCATAAATTTTCTGTAAGCATTTTTTCTTGTGCATTGTTTTAAAAGTCCGTAATATTTTTCCATTGATTGGGAATGTCACCATTCCTTAACTGTGCCTTCATTTCTCACATTGGAGTTGTTTTCAATTTTTGCTAATATAAATACAGCCTTCCTTGAACTGTTGACCCTTTAATAATTGTATAGGTCCTCCTCCCACTTGCTAAGAAACGGAGCAGCTAAGTTAGAGGGGGATGTGTGTGTTCAGTTGCTCAGTCATGTCCGACTCTTTGCGACTCCATGGACTATAGATCTCCAGGCTCCTCTGTCCATGGGATTCTCCAGGGAAGAATGATGGAGTGGGTTGCCATTCCCTTCTCCAGGGGATCTTCCTGACTCAGGGATTGAACCCACATCTCTTTTGTCTTCTGCATTGGCAGGCAGATATTTTCCCACTAGTACCACCTGGGAAGCCTTAATTTAAAGAGACTGAATGTTTTAAAGATATCCCAGACACTTCTCTCTTTCTTTTTTAATGCATTAAAAAGTTTTTTCAATACTAACTTTTTATTGAAGTATAGTTGATTTATAATGTTGTGTTAGTTTCAAGTGTACATTAATGCAATTTTATTGTCGTAAAAAACGTAAATTTTACCATCTTAACTGTTTCTAAATGCACAATTCAGTAGTATTAAGTATATTTACATTGTTATGAAATTGATCTCCAGAACTTTTTCATCCTGCAAATCTAAATCTGTATTCATTGAACATCAACTCACCATTCCTCACTCATCTCCCTCCTCCCCCAGCCCTTGACAACCACCATTCTACTTTCTGTTTTTAAGAATTTGATTATTTAAGAGGGATGGGATAGGGAGGGAGGTGGGAGGGGGGTTCAGGATGGGGAACACATGTAAATCCATGGTTGATTCATGTCAATGTATGGCAAAAACCACTACAATATTGTAAAGTAATTAGCCTCCAACTAATAAAAACAAATGGAAAAAAAAGGAATTTGATTATTTAAGATAGCATAAGTAAGTAAAGTCATACAGTATTTATCTTTTGTGACTGGCTTGTTTTATTTAAATATTCATCCGAGCTGTGGCACATGTCAGAGTTTCTTTTTTAAGGCTGAATGATATTACTTGTATTTTTACACCACATTTTGCTTATCCATTCATGCACTGATGGACATCTGGGTTGCTTCCATTTCTTAGCTATTGTGAATAATACAGCTGGGAATATATAGCAAAGAACATACAAACAATATCTGAGTCCCTGCTTTCAATTCCTTTGAATATATACCTGAAGTGGGATTGTTGCATCATACGGTCATCTATTTTAGTAGCAATAGGACCATTTAAAATCCTACCAACAGTGCAGAAAATATTCTGATTTCTCTACCTCCTTGCCAACGCTTGGTATTTTCCTGGGTTGTTTTGTGTTTTGTGGGGTTTTTTGTTTTGCTTTGTTTTTGAGACTTCTCTTTAAGAGCTGTAATCTGGTTAAAGGTTCCCAAATTTCATGCCTTTCTTTTGAACTCATGCTTCAAGAGATACTTGTCTCTCCAGCACATTTCACCCAGAACGCGCTATGTTCCCGTCTCTATCCTGTGGAGCTTTCGTGTCTGTAGTCACAGTCTGCAAATCACTGTGGGTAGTGACTGCAACTGTGAAATTAAAAGACACTTGCTCCTTGGAAGAAAAGCTGTGACACACCTAGACAGTATATTAAAAAGCAGAGATGTCACTTTGCTGACAAAGGTCTGTATAGTCAAAGCTATAAAATTTCTCCGGTAGTCATGTATGGATGTGAAAGTTGGAGCATAAAGAAGGCTGAGCATCAAAGAATTGATGCTCTCAAACTGTGGTGCTGGAGAAGACTCTTGAGAGTCTCCTGGAGAACACACCTGTCAATCCTAAAGGAAATCAACCCTGAACATTCGCTGGAAGGACTGATGCTGATCAAAGCACAAAGATCCAGTGCTTTGGCTACCTGATGTGAAGAGCCGGCTCATTAGAAATGATGCTGGGAAAGATTGAAGGCAGGAGAAGGTAGCAACAGAGGATGAGATGGTTGGAAGACATCCTTGACTCAGTGGACATGAGTTTGAGCAAACTCTGGGAGATAGTGAGGGACATGGAAGCCTTGTGTGCTGCAGTCTGTGGGGGAGGTGGGGTCACAAAGAGTTGGATACAACTTAGCAATTGAACAACAACCAATGCTTTGATCCAGCATGCTCTGGTCCAGGGATTTCCCTTGGGGTTGATTGCTGGCGGTCTGCCCAGCCCTGTGCCCCCTTCTTCTGGGCATGCTTCCAACTGGACACAGTTCCCAGCAGCCAGCTCTGGCTGTGTCACTGCGTCCTCACCCGTGGAATGGGCACAGAAGTGATCCACACAACTGTTTACAGGGCTGGGTTACCCGGGGTTTCTCTCTCTCCTCCTGGCAAACGGAGCACAGGACAGTAGCCCAAGAGAGAGTGGACCATCCTGTCCTTCCAGCCAAGGTCTCTGTGTCACAGCATTTGACCTGCAGGGACGCCCTCAGAAAGACTACGATAGTCATCGTCCCTTCGATGTTGTTCACTGGGGTATTATTTGTCAGAGCAGAAGACTGGGAACAGCCTAAATGTCCACTAGGAGGAAATAGTTTAAAAAGGGAGATATATCTGTCCAGCAGAATTCCATGCAACTTAAAAAAATGGAGTTAAAAAAATGTAAAAGACTATATTTTAGAACATTTTTGGTTCACAGCAAAATTGAGCCAAAGGGACAGATATTTCCTATAGACCACAGTCTCCTCCACCATCAGTGCCCACACAGAGCGGTATGTTTATTACAGCTGATGAACTGGCACTGATACATCATCATTAACCAGAGTCTATAGTTGACATTAGGGTTCACTCTTGTACATTCCATGGTTTGGACATGTTTCTAGTGACACCTATCCACCATTATAATGTCACACAGAGCAGTTTCTTTCACTGCCCCAAAGAAAAGTTTTAGTGTTAAAAAAAAAAAAAGCAAGAATCAAAACAATAATATATTTATATGCTAAGGTGTTTTCAAGCGGTAAGACGGTACATATTTGGATTCACTTATACATGCAAAGCTCCACATTGGAAAAGAAATCCTAGGATCAGAATCCTAAGATCGGTAGAGGCCAGTGTCACCCTTGGCTGTGGATGGGTGGAAACTGGGCAGATGGGGGTCAGGGGGAAGAAGGTTTCTGCAGTTGTCTTTTCATACATTTTAATGTTGCGACTGTATTATCTATTCAGAACTTAAATAGCTGCAATGTAAATTTTAAATATTGTATAATTTTTTCCACTTTATGGAAACTCAAAGTTCAAAGTTCATATCCACCCCATCCAGCTTCTCTTGTTTGTTGACACCCTGAGCTGAAAGCCGCCAGCTGAAGGCAGAGCTGGTCAGAGTTCGAGCTGTCTGTGTGGCCTCCACGCACAGAGAGCAGCTTGGCCACAGCCTCTCCCAGGACTCCTGCCCCGGTCCGGCCCATTTCCGGCCAGCGATGCCCAGGCGAGACCGAGTCCTCCATCTGCTGCCCCAGACAGACAAGCTGCTCACCCACTTCCTGCCAACTGAACATTCTCTAATTACACGATAAATACTAATTGCCCATGACTAGGATCTTCCACAGTCATAGACATTAACCCAAGTCACGCCTAACGAGCCTCACCGTTAATTATCTGTGCTCACTGCTCCAGGATTTAATTAAGCCTTGGCAGGAAATAGCAGTCCACATAGACTGAACGAGGAAGTGGAGCTTGCGAAGATGCCCTCTTTTCACCAGGTGGCCTGGCAAAACTGCTCTGAGCCTTCCTATCTCCAAGCCCTGGGGTTTTCCCAGTGAACAGGAGACACTGGCGGATACCCATGGCCTGCTGCATGCCAGGCAGAATCAGATCCAGCTGCCTACACCATCTCATCTAATCTCTGCAGTCACTGCAGGGGCTGGGTGCCATTTTACAGATGAGAAGACAGAGGCTCAGAAAGTCCTAGGGACCTGCCGAGCAAGTGGCAGAGCCAGGTGTGCCTGAGTTGCAGGTCCATAATTCCCACTACTTGTTGCTGGAGGAATGGTCTTAACAGTGTTATTTTTCACTCTAACCTTGAACTTGTGTTTTTTCTTTCTCCAACACATTTCCAAATACCGTTCTGTCTTAGTCTTGTGTTCGTTTATTAAGAGAACAGAAGGTTGACGTATCTGAAGCTCAGAAAGATCATAATGCCGCACAAAGCCACACACCCAGGCCTCATACTCCCAGGGTCACGGCCAGGAAGATAATGGGGTGGGGATGGGGGGGCGCTAAGTGACTGGCCCTGGCATACGACCGCCAGGTTCTCGTCCTGGCACATCTTTCTGAGGTTCGTTGATCTTCTTGAATCTAAGGCTTGATTTCTGTGTTAGTTAGGATAAGCAATGCTAGCTTCCCTGGTGGTTCAGTTAGTAAAGAATCTGCTTGTGATTCAGGAGACCTGGGCTTGATCCCTGGGTTGGGAAGATCCCCTGGAGAAGGAAATGGCAACCCACTGCAGTATTCTTGCCTGGAGAATCCCATGAAGAGAGGGGCCTGGCGGGCTACAGTCCATGGGGTCGCTAAGAGTCGGACACAAGTTAGCAACTAAACCACCACCAAAACAAGCAATGCTAGCTGCTGTAACAAACTCTCAAATCTCAGTGGCCCAGTAGGAAAAGAATTCATTTATCGTTCACTCAAACAAGTGGGCGGTCATCAGGTGACTTTCTTAGCAGGGGCCCAGGGATCTGGGGTCCTTCCGTCGATGCGGAGGTTGTTAAACACTGTTGGGCCCTTGAGAGGTCTATGCATAGAATTCAGGGGACCTGTGGACTTAAATGGGGCAAGTTACATCATTATTTATTTTTGAATTAAATTTAGCCTTTTCCTTTAATTATGAAAATGGACAACAAACCACAAATTTACACCTGTGAATTTGTTTCCAACGAAAGCCACAGATATTTTGATATCGTATTAATTGCTGCAGATATCTTGAATTATTGTTTACACTCATTCACTACTTTGAAACAGTGGTGGGTTGTTTTGGGTTTTTTTGCTATACAGTAAGTCCTTGTCGGTTACCCATTTAAAATACAGTAATGAATACATGTCCATTCCAAACTTCCTAAATATCCTTTCCCCCATGCTTCCCCTCCAGCATCTGTAAGTTCATCCTCCAAGTCTGCAAGTCTGTTTCTATTTTGTAAGCAAGTTCATTTATATAATTTCTTTTTAGATTTCACATAAGGGATGTTATATTTCTCCTTCTCTGTCTGACTTATTTCACTCAGTATGGCACTCTCTGTCCATCCATGTTGCTGCAAATGGCGTTATTTCATTCTTATTAATAGCTGAGTAATATCCCATTGTAAATATGTACCACATCTTCTTTATCCTTCCTTATTCCTCTGCTGATGGACATTTAGGTTGCCTCCATGTCTTGGCTATTGTAAACAGTGCTCCAATGAACGCTGGAATGTGTGTATCCTTTGGATCATGTTTCTCTCTGGATATAAGCCCAGGAGTGGGATTGCGGGGTCATATGATAGATCTAGTTTTAATTTTTTAAAGAATCTCCATGCTACTTTCCACAGTGGCTGTACCAATTTACATTCCCACCAACAGTGTAGGAAGCTTCCCTTCTCTCCATGCCCTCTCCAGCACTTATTGTTTGTGGATATTTTTCTGATGATAGCCATTCTGGCTGGTGTGAGGTGATATCTCATTGTAGTTTTGATTTGGATTTCTGTAATAATTAGCAATGTTGAACATCTTTTCATGTGCCCATTGGCCATATGTACATCTTCTTTGGAGAAATGTTTATTTGGGTCTTCTACTCGTTTCTTGAGTGGGTTGTCTGTTTTGATGTGGCTAAGTGTCATGAGCTGTTTGTAAATTTTAAAGACTATTCCACCGTCCGTCACATTATTTGCAAATGTTTTTTCCCAATCTGTGAGCTGTCTTTTCATTCTGTTTATTGTTTTCTTTGATGTGCAAAAGCTTTTGAGTTTAAGTAGGTTCCATTTGTTTATTTTTGTTTTTATTTCCATTATTCTGGGAGATTGACTGAAAAAAGATACTGGTGTGATTTATGCCAGAGGGTGTTCTGCCTATGTTTTCATCTAGGAGTTTTACAGTACCCGGTCTCACATTTACGTTTTCAATCCACATTTTAAAAGAATGTTTGTTGGGATGGGGAATACATGTAACTATATGGCTGATTCATGTCAATGTATGACAAAATCCACTGAAATGTTGTAAAGTGATTGACCTCCAACTAATAAAATAATATTAAAAAAAAAAAAAAAAAAAAAGAATGTTTGGCTGCACTGCATAGCATGCAGGATATTAGCTCCCCGACCAGGAATCAAACCCATGCCCCTTGCTGTGGAATCACAGAGTCTTAACCACTAGATCACCAGAGAAGTTCTGAGACAATGGTGGCATTAAAAGTCACAGTATGTTGCATGTGATCAAAGCCTTTCTGTCTATAGAAGCTTGTTTGGAAGCAGCTGGCCCATTGCTGGATGGCTTTTGTGGTTCAGTCGCTCAGTCATGTCCAACTCTTTGCGACCCCATGGACTGCAGCACATCAGGCTTCCCTGTCCTTCACCATCTCCCAGAGCTTGCTCAAACTCACATCCATTGAGTTGGTGGTGCCACCCAACCATCTTGTCCTCTGTCGTCCCCTTCTCCTCCTGCCTTCAATCTTACCCAGCATCTGGGTCTTTTCTAATGAGTCAGCTCTTCCTATTAAAATGGCCTGATTTTATACAACACATTCAAATAATAAACATGAAAAATATCCTACTGGATTATATTCAGCCTAACCCGTAATCAAATGAATAGAAAACCAATGAGATACAATGCTCTCCATCAGATTTAAAGAACTGCTCGCTCTTAAAAAAAAATTTTTTTTTTATGTGAACCATTTTTAAAGTCTCTATTGAATTTGGTAAGATGCTTTATGTTTTGGTTTTTTGATTGAAAGGCATGTGGGACCTTCGCTCCCCAATTAGCGGTCGAACCTGCACCCCCTGCATTGGAAGGGGCAGTCTTAACCACCGGACCGCCAGGGAGGTCCCCCTCACTTGCTGCAGGTAAGAGTGTACTAAGAATCTGACCCGCTGCTGGCGGGCGGCAAGCTGGCCCCTGTCTCTCTGGAGGGCACTTGGGTGATTAGCAGAGCGAGTCTGAAATGTGCCTCTGCCTCCAACCCAGTGACTCCCCTCTGGGGTATGCCCTCAGTCACTCATTCTCAGTTCAAAGAACACATTTGTGCCCAAGTTGTTTCATCACAGTGTTATTTTGAATAGTGAAAGGTTTTTTCTCTTCAGAGTACCCAGTATTCATGGAATAGTTAAATGGTAATACAACCAGTTACTGGAAATATTATGTGGTGGTGGTTGTTCAGTCACCATGTCTGAGTCTTATGTCTGAGTCTTTGCAACCCCATGGACTGCAATACTCCAGGTTTCCCTGTCCTTCACCGTTTCCCAGAGCTTGCTCAAACTCATGTCCTTTGAGTTGGTGATGCCATCCAGTCATCTCATCTTCTGTTGTCCCCTTCTCCTCCTGTCTTCCATCTTTCCCAGCATCAGAGCCTTTTCCAGTGAGTCAGCTCTTCACATCAGGTGGCCAAAGCATTGGAGCTTCAGCTTCAGCATCAGTTCTTCCAAAGAATATTCAGAGTTGATTTCCTTTAGGATTGACTAGTTTAATCTTTTTGCAGTCTGAGGGACTTTCAAGAGTCCTCTCCAGCACCACAATTCGAAAGCACTGAATTGGTGTTCAGCCTTCTTTATGGTCCAACTCTCACATCCATACATGACTATTGGAAAAACCATAGCTTTGACTATATGGACTTTTGTCAGTAAAGTAATGTCTCTGCTTTTTAATATGCTGTCTAGGTTTGTCATAGCTGTTCTTCCAAGGAGCAAGCACCTTTTAATTTCATGACTGCAGTCACTGTCCTCAGTGATTATGGAGCCCAAGAAAATAAAGTTTGTCACTCTTTTCATTTTTTCCCTACCTATTGCCGTAAAGTGATGGGACCAGATGCCATGATCTTAGCTTTTTGAATGCTGAGGTTTAAGCCAGCTTTTTCCACCCTCATCAAGAAGCTCTTCAGTTCTTCTTTGCTTCCTGCCATTAGGGTTAGCAACTTGAAAAATTGTCTGGGAGGTCTTAATGTTGAGATCTTGGTTTCTATCACTCTCCTCGATAAGGAATGCTTTTTGCAGAAATGGCTGATTCCAGGTCAAGGGCAGGGAATGTTCCAGGTTAGACTGGAACATCTTGGCATGCTGGAAAGCAAAGATGTACTCCAAGATGAAGGGGACAGGTGGAAAGGACGTGGGAATTGGCTTGAAGGGGTCCCACTGGCCAAACCTGGGCCAGTTTAAATATCAGCAAGAATGACAGCACTGGATTTTAACACTTTTTAGAAAAAGGAATTCATAAATATACAGTAATAGTATTAAAAAAAGAGTGTGGGAAAGAAAAAGGTCAGCACACATAGTATGAAAAATGGTGATATATTAATAAAAGTCACCATTTTATAACCACCAATATAATAATTCAGGCAAGGATTGACAGTGCATTCTTTTTTTGCTTTGTTTTGTTTTTTCTTTTTGCCAGTGCATTCTATAACTACCGAAAGTTTGTTGGGGAATAAGATACTTGCATGGTCTAACGTACCACTCCACCAAATACCTATTAACAACAAAAAAAGGAAAAATATGCTTTTATGATGGAGAGACCTGTCAGGAAATATTTTAACTAAGTGATCAAACTTAGCATCACTGACATTTGGTGCCTCCTGAACGGATATATTGACCTGACATCATCCGCTTTAGAATTCCTCCCTGAAATGTTAAAACTGAATCCAACTGGGAAGAAACATACATCCATGTTGTGGGTCCTGTGACAAGAAAACCATGCCACACTCTTCAAGATATCAATGCAAGAAGGACCAAAGGAAAGGACAGGCAGGGGCGCTGTTCTAGATTAAAGGGACTGGGGGGCTGTGCAATGTTGGATTGGATCTTGGATCCTGAATCAGGAAAAAAATTTAAACAGCTTGCAAAGAACATGTTTCAGACTATTATAAACATGTGTATATGGACTGGATATTAAATAGTATCCTTGCGCAGTGCCAAATTTACTGACTGTGTTAATGGTGGTGGTGGTGTAGTCACTAAGTCATGTTTGATTCTTTGGGACCCGGTGGACTGCAGCATGCCAGGCTCCTCTGTCCTTCACTAGCTCCCAGAGTTTGCTCAAATACATGTCCATTGTGTTGGTGATGCCATCAAATCATCTCATCCTCTGCTGCCCAGTTCTCCTTTTGCCTTCAATCTTTCCCAGCATCGTGGTCTTTTCCAGGGAGTCGGCTCTGGGAACCAAGTGGGTGAACCTTTAGGTTTTCCTTTTACCAGTTTGAACTGGTGCCTGTTGCTTGCAACCAAGGAGTCCTAGCCCTACACTCTGGAAATGCATAGATGAGGTGTATTTCTTTCCTATCACTGTGTAACAAATTACCACAATTCTAGCACCTTCAGGCAACACACATTTATTATCCCCAAATGTCTGCGGGTCAAGACTCTGGATACAGTTAGCTGGGCTCTGTTCTGGATCTTACAAGGCTATAATCAGGATGTTGGCCAGGCTAATTGGGAGGCTTGACTGGGGAAGAATCTGCTTCCAAGTCTGTGCAAGCTGTGAGCAGGATTCATTTCCGTGCAGTTGTATTACCAAAGACCTGGCTTTTTGCTGGCTGTCAGCTGGGAGGTTGCCATCAGATCCTAAAGTTTACATGTGTTACGCACTGTCTGTTAACACGTGGGCTTCCTCAATACAGACACTAACCTCATCAAGCCAACAAGGAGAACCCAGTCAGCTAAGATGGAATCTTACATAAGGTAATGTAATCATGAGGCTGACACATCCGACCATCTTTGCCTTATCATGTAACCGAATCAAGGAATGGATATCCTATTACATTTGCCATTTTCTATTTGTTAGAAGCAGGCCAGGGATCCCATCTGTACTCTTGAGGAGGGAATTACACAAAGGCATGGGCCCCAGGAGGCAGGAAATCATTGGTGATCAAATTACGGTCTGTCTGCCACAAAAGCAGAGAAGAATCCATTCTAAAACTGCCACACTGGGACTTCCCTGGCGGTCCGGTGGTTGAGACTCTGTGCTTCCCTCACAGGGGGCTTGGGTTCAGTCCCTCGTGGAGAAACTTAAGATTCTGCATGCTGCATGGTGTGGCCAAAATAAAATAAAATAGATAAAAGTGCCACACCTACACTTACCCACCAATAAATTCTCATTAACTGAGTATTTACAATTGAGCAGCAGTGATCATTCCTTCCTAATTTAAGAGGAGTTATACTTGGGAAGTGGCTGGATGATAAAGTGCTAAAAATGCACTAGAGCTTTTCGTTCTGCATATGATATTGCTTTGGGCTTCCCTGGTGGCTCAGATGGTAAAGAATCTACTTGCAATGCAGGAGACCTGGGTTCATCCCTGGGTCTGGAAGATCCCCTGGAGAAGGGAATGGCCACCCACACCAGTATTCTTGCCTGGGAAATCTCGTGGACAGAGTTGTTTGGTGGGCTACAGTCCATGGGGTTGCAAAGAGTTGGACATGATTGTGCAACACACACACACACACACACACACACACACACGCTTATAAGTTTTTTAATGAGCATGTAGTACATATTTTAGAAATACGATTAAAATAGAAAATTGTATATAGGGTGTAAATTCCACTATAAGCTGTTTTTTCTCCACTTCTGGACCACACACATACACAATGAAAAAAAAAAAGACTGGAAGGAAACAGGCCCAAATGTGAAGACTTACTTGTTTAGGGTGGTGGGTCTATGGATAAATGATACTCTCTTCTTTACACTTTTCTGTACTTTTCACAACAGGAATATTACTCTAATAATCAGATTTTAAAAAAACAAGTGATTGGAAATGTTTTTTAGGTCCAATATTCTGGCTAAAAATAAAGCAAACCCTCTTGTTTACCTTCTACAGAAGGGTAATTTCCTGCTGGGGCAGCTGATGGAGTGTCTGCTTCTAGATCTCAACGGAAGAAATCAGATGGCAGCAGGGAACACACACCTGCTTCCTCTCACTCTGATAAAGAACAATTAACTCTCATCAGAATATCTGGCTTTGGCCCAGGACTAAGCGTTATTTGAAAAAATATGGCAGTTTTTCTCCAGCGACTAAAAGCTACTGGAAGGTTCTAGCCACGATGAGAAATAGGAGCCTGGGTGCCAGACAGATCTGGTGAGTTGACATGTTCAGTAATCAAATAGCCCAAGTCCATGGTTATATGAAAATAAACACAAGACAAGTTTGATCTCATTTTTGTAGCTAATTGGAGGACCTTGATGGGTCTCCTAATCTGTTTGCTTCTTTGTGAATTTAAAATTATGAAGAGCTTCCAATGGACCAAAGACCACACCTGAAGTCAAAACATATAAACACAACACAGACCCCCAAAGTTAGGTGTACCAAGCTTGCTGTAGCCGAGGAGATGGTGTCCTCGGGAGTGTCTCAGCAGGGGAGATGAGAGGGGCTTCTTCTAGGGTTTGTTTTCGATGATTCAGAGGTGTGTTAAAGATCAGGGGCCTCCTCTGGGGGTGTGTGTGTGTGTGTGTGCGTGCTTAGTTGTACCCTACTGTTTGCAATCCCATGGGCTGTGGCCTGCCAGGCTCCTCTGTCCATGATGTTTTCCATGCCAGAACACTGGAGTGGGTCACCCTTTGTGGAATGCTGTCAAGAAGAAGGGGCAACTGGGTGACTGAGTACTTAAGTGATTGTCATCTAAAGGGAGATTTAATGGGGCTTGAGTTGTTATTGGTGAAACAGCAGCAATTGCTCAGAAAGGAGGAATGCATGCCAGAGAGCGTGTTGGGGTGTTTAGGAATTTGGGGACTGACAAGAGTGACTTTCCCAATGTCTTGTTCTGAGCATTGTTCATGTTTGGCTGGGAACATGGCTGAGCGGATGTCAGTAGGGCTGTTTTCCATTTTCTCAGTCCCATCCATCTTTAAAATAAACAGCATCTGATTAAAAAAAACAAACAAACGAACATTTGTATACACTTTCAACTTAGAAAATGCTCTTTTACCTGGGGGAAATTCTGTGTGTTTCTCTTCAGCTTCTCCATTCTTAAAGATGAGGACACTGAGGATCATTAACGTTTAGTGCCTTGCCCAGTACAGCTGATTTAAGCAAACCAGAAAGTAGGAGCATCCAGCCTTAGGTTTACACTTCTTTGCCACCCTTCACTGTTCCTCATTAGTCCTGGTTGTTTGTTCATTCCAGAATGGTGGGGTGATGGAAAGTGAAGAGGCAGTTCAAGTCAACATCAGTATTATGCTTCGGGAACTACCAGGGAAGGACACTGTCTTATAGTCTATTGTTTCTATAACAAATTACTAGAAACTTGGTGTCTCAAAGCAACACAAGTTTACTCTCTTATAGTCTTCGAGGTCAGAAATTTGAAGTGGGTCTCACTGGGTCAAAATCAAGGTCTTGGCTTTCTTCCTTAGTGGAGGCTTTAGGGAAGAATCTGCTTCCTCGCTTTTTCTAGCTTCTAGAGGCTGCCTGCATTCCTTGACTCATGGCCCCTTCCTCCCTCCATCTTCAAAGCCAGCAATTGAGTCCTTCTGACTTCTACTTCTGACATGACATCTCTGACTCTGCTGCTTTCTTCTCCCATCTTTTAAGGACCCTTATGTTTACACCCGGGCATAGCTCGTTAATTGATAATCTTTTGTTATAATCCTTAATCACATCTGCAATGTTCCTTTTGCCATAACATGCTTATATGTTTCAGGAATGAAGACATGGACATACTTTATAGGGGGCCATTATTCTGCCTACTAGAGACACCCAGCCTGGTATTTTTTTGGTAGGGAGGGGAAGGGAGGAACTCTGACTTAATAGAGAAAGAGGCATGTAAGCCAACAACTGGAGAGGCCAGGAACCAAGAAGGGAAGTGTCCTAAGCATAGAGGAGGCATGGAGGTGAAGCGAGAGCAGGATACGTTGGTAGGTCCATTAGCCATCTATTGCTGAGTTATGATGAGGTTAACAACCAACCTCCAAAATCTCAGGGGCTCACAAAAGCCAAGTTGTACTTTTTGTTCAAGCTATATGTCCATTGTGGACACGTGCAATGTTTTGGCTCTGCTCCATGTCCTCTTCATTCTAGGATCTAGACTGAAGAAGTAGCCCCTGTCTAGAATATGTTGGGCTTATGGTGGAGGAACAAGTTGAAGGGCAAAACTACAAGATGATACTTAAAGTTTGGGAATGGCTCATGTCCCTTCCACTCACCTTTCAGCAATGAAAGTAAATCCGGTTATGTGGCCAAGGCTGACATTAGCCAGACAGGAAATTAAATCTTCCCATAGGAAGAGGCGGTGAATAATTGGAACAGCAATAGACTAGAACACTACAAGACTGGAGGGTCATAGAAGATGTGTGTGTGGGGGGGTGTGTGGCTTGCAGTTCATGAGGTAGTGAAGGCAGATCATGCATGATTTCAAAATACAGTTTCCTTAGTTAGAATGTAGGCTTCACGAGGGTAGGACCTAGGTTACTTTATCTTTCTAGTCCAGAATTTCTCAACCTTTTTTTTTCATTATTACTCTGCACCCCAATAAAATCTTAATGTCACAGATATACTGTTACAAACTGCATGTATGTTGTTCAGTCACTAAGTTGTGTCTGACTCTTTGCGACCCCGTGGACTGCAGCATGCCAAGCTTCCCTGTCTTTCACTATCTCCTGGAGTTTGCTCGAACTCATGTGCATTGACTCAATGATGCCATCCAACCATCTCATCCTTTGTTGCCCCCTGGAGAAGGGAATGGCAAACCACTCCAGTATTCTTGCCTTGAGAACCCTATGAACAGCGGAAAAGGCAAAAACATATGACACTGGAAGACGACCCCCCCGGGTCAGCAGGTGTCCAATATTCCCAATGCTACTGGGCAAGAGCAGAGAAATAGCTCCAGAAAGAATGAAGAGGCTGGGTCAAAGCGGAAATGAGACTCCATTGTGGATCTGTCTTGGGGTGAAAGTAAAGTCCGATGCCATAAAGAACAATATTGCATAGGAACCTTGGAATATTGGGTCCACGAATCAAGAGAAATTGGATGTGGTCAAGCATGAGATGGCAAGAGTGAACATCAACATTTTAGGAATCAGTGAACTAAGAATTAAAAAAAACCTGCATGTATATCTGAGCTTTATATATAAAAACAATATATTTCCCCACCTAAGAATCAATTTTCACCCCCCTTGGAGATGATATCAACCCATGTTGAGTATGCATATTCTAGCCCCAATTACATTTAACGTTTGAATTAACTAATTATTATTATTATTTTGGCTGTGCATTGTCTTCCTTGCTGCACGAGCTTTAGCTGTGGCAAGTGGGGCCTACTCTCTAGTAGCAGTGGATGGTGCTTAGGCTTCAGTAGTTGTGGTGCATGGGCTTAGTTGCTCGAAGCAAGTGAGATCTTTCCGAACCAGGGATCGTACCTGTGTCCCTGGGATTGGCAGGTGGATTCTCACCCACTGTTCCACCAGGGAAGTCCAGGTTTTAATTAAATCTTGATTTCAGTTGACTTAAGCTACATTTGTGAATTAAAGCAAATTGCTAGTAGTTGATAGGTCTATATGCATCAATCTTATTACTTTGTGTGAATTCAGTTTAACTAGTGCCACCGAGCAAAAAGTTCATCGGCTAAAGGGGAGAGGTCCAACGGAGTAGAGAGGAAACTCGACATTAGGAAAGCACCTAAAGGTATCTGCATGTTGCTTGGCAGAACTTTCAAAAATTGAATCTAAATATCTTCTTGCTGTCAGAAGTCTTCTCCACTGCAAACAGCCTTGCCTGTGTTTTCGGGGGAGAGTCATTAAGCATGACTGAATTTTCCCTGATGATTAAAGGTCTTGACTATGAACATCTGGGATTAGCAATATCCGCTGGTCACCTTTTGCTTTTGTATTTTAAACTCATATGGCTTTTCTTTCTTTGTGAAAACCCTGACAAGCTGCCCAGTCTAAATCCTCGCTTCTAGCAACGTACCTAGCTGGTTACTTTCTGTTCTTGGCTTCAGTTTTGGAAACTAGAGATGCGGCATGAACAGGGCAGATGCTAGGGAAGGCCATGGAGCTCTAAAGGAGTCGTATGTTAGTTTAGTGTTTCGCCTGAATGTCAGTGAAGTTCAGTGAGCGACTGTGTCAGGCACTGCTCTGGGCATTAAGGATATAATAGTGGATAAAAAAGATACTGTCTTCGGGGCTTCCCTGGTGGTCCAGTGGTTAGGATTCTATGCTTTCACCACCAAGCGCACAGGTTCAGTCTGTGGTTGGAGAGCTAAGGTCCCACAAGGCGTGTGGTGTGGTCAAAATAATAACATCTCTGTTCACAGGATCAGAAATATCATTTTATGAGCTCTGATAGCCTGAGCGTGGAATGCCAGACAGTAAGCTGTGCTAAGGCTGGTGGATCAAAGGATGGGAGACATTTGCCTTCAGACATGAAGGGCTCTGCTCTTGGATTTCACTTTTCTCTTTGTCCTTGAACTAAGATGAAGCATCAATTATGAATGTGGAGACCAAGGAATTATGTTGGAAAGTACCAATTCTTTGACTTGGTATTCTCTGTAACTGCTCAGGAAAATCACCCCTTCCTGTTCAGCCTGTCCTCACCTCAGCAAATTTAGCATTTTCATGTGGAGCAACTGTGATCTGCAGATTTCTTTTTTTAACATATTTATTTACTTATTTGGCTGCACCAGGTCTTAGTTGCAGCATGTGGGGGCAATAGTTGTGGCATGCAAACTCAGTTGCAGCATGTAGGATCTAGCTCCCTGACCAGGGATGGAACCCAGCCCCCTGGATTGGGAGCATGGAGTCCTAGCCTCTGGACCACCAGGGAAGTCCCTGTAAGTCTGTAGATTTCTAAAACATAAGATTTGTAAAGCCTTTCCCTGTTTAAATAAGGTGGTACTTCAGAGGCAGAGGGGCTACTGAGGAGAAACTTAAATGGGATTTCAAAGTCCTTACGTTGGTCTACAGGTCTCTATCCCACACTGACCTGCCCCTCCCCATCACCACCCCACATCCCCTCACTGTGTTCCAGCCACTCTGGCCTCCTGACCCTTCTGTTCCTTGCTTGTACCAAGCATGTTCCTCTTGGAGGGGCTTTGCACTTAAACCGCTCCACTTTGCATGGCCTGTCACCTTCTTCAAGCTCTGCACCAGAGTCACTCCTGCAGGGAGGACTTTCCCCCGTCTTCCCCATCTCCCTCTATACCTTTGTCTCATTTTATTTTTAATCACAGCATTTAACTCTGAGGGACAAGTCATGCATACGTTTGTGGTCTTACCACCCCCCGCCAAAGGTAAGCTCCACGAGGGCAGGGACTTTTGTTCACCACTCTATTCCCAGTTCCTAGAAGGGGCCAGCAAAAAGGGGCACGTAATTTGACCTATCTTGTTGTGGCTTAAAATTATTTTACCACCACTTGTTTCCTTTGAGACATCTTTTACAAATGAGGTTTCTGTATGTAACACCCTTGACAAACAAGTGTTCGTACAAAAAAGAACATTTCATTTACTCTGAGGTGTTTGTGTTGGAGTCTGTGTCTGAAGACAGACCCCACGTTAGAACCATGGAAGTCCAGAACCATTCAATCCATAATGTCACTCAGGAAAGAGTTCCTAGGAATACGAGCCTTACTGTGTTCAGAATAACCACTAAGACACTACTCTGTCGTTTCTTTCTTCTGACCAATCACAAACTGAAGTGCTTCAGGCCAACAGTTGCTTTGGCTTTACCTGTTCTGTCCTTCTACTTCCACCCAGACCCAGATGCCCATATGGGCCTTTTCTAATACAGCTGTCTTCCTGCAGCAGAGAGTTGGAGCCCAGCGAGGCATACTTACGTAGGTTGGATTCTCCCCTCCAGGGTGAGTTGTATGTTGTTGTTCAGTTGCTAAGTCGTTCCTACTCTTTGCGACTCTTTGTGACCCCATGGACTGTAGCATACCAGACATCCCTGTCCTTCATTGTCCCCCAGAGTTTGCTCAAACTCATTCCATTAAGTCAGTGATGCCATCCAACCATCTCATCCTCTGCTGCCCCCTTCTCCTTTTGCCTTCAGTCTTTCCCAGAATCAGGGTCTTCTCCAATGAGACGGCTCTTGGCATCAGGTGGCCAAAGTACTGGAGCTTCTGCTTCAGCACCAGTCTTTCCAATGAATATTCGGGGTTGATTTTCTCTAGGATGGACTGGTTTGGTCTCTTGCTGTCCAAGGGACTCTCAAGAGTCTTCTCCAGCACCACAATTTGAAAGCATCAATTCTTCAACACTCAGCTTTTTTTATGGTCTAACTTTCACATTTGTACTGGAAAAATCATAGCTTTGACTATACGTAAGTCTTTCTAAATGAAGGCTAGATTGTCCAGCCCCAGACTTTATTCCCTTATTGGGACTATAAAACTAACCAGGGTAGACCTAGTTCCACACTTTAACGAAACCCATACTTTTCCTTTGAAGTTTTTG
The DNA here is from genome assembly GCF_963930625.1 of Muntiacus reevesi. Lineage (NCBI taxonomy): Eukaryota > Metazoa > Chordata > Mammalia > Artiodactyla > Cervidae > Muntiacus > Muntiacus reevesi. The sequence goes on along the minus strand of NC_089263.1, from coordinate 54,107,868 downwards.
TTCTGCAGCAAGAGAAATGGTAGGTTTTAGCAAGAACAAAGTCTAGAGAAAGGGAAATTTCCTTACAATAAGAAAATAATCTTATTTTCCAACTGACAGCCATAAATACAAAGCAGTACATTGAGAAGGCAAAAAAATTCAGCTTTCACACAATCCTTTTAAGTAGGTCAAGAAGGTTTTGTGTTATCTGAGGATAAGTGAACGGGAGACTTTAAAAAATCCCCTAGTGTGTCAGTGGTCAAGAATACTGAAACTGAAACTCAATTAAAGATTTAAGTAACTGCAGAGAAATAATCTCGGAAACACTTTGTCAAACTATTTCCAAAGCCAAGAATGTGTAAAAACTCAACAAAAGATTTAGAGCTGCCCCAACAAAAGCCAGGAGGACATGCGGAGACGGGAAGTCTGGCCATGCATGATGATGAAGCATGTGCCGTTTTCCATTTCAACTATGCAACCTGGTTTTAATCTTTTTCCAGAAATGTTTCCAAATTAGCAGAGGGAAAAAAAAAAAAAACCTTTAAAAGATATTAATAAGTCTAAACTGTACTCTGACATCAGACTTGACTTTCCAGCTCAGACTGATAGGCTATGACACCTGACCAAGAACCAGGACATATAGATTTAATAATACATCTCTACCCCACACTCCAAAATCTCATATCCACTTTTAGATGGCATGGAACTCTCTTTTTTATTCATGGTTGGGAAAAAAAGCCTGAACACACCTAACATGACCTTTAAAACTCAATTTGCTGATGAAAAATAAGAAACATACACAGTTAGTATACCAAAACCTTTGAAGAATTTATAGGACAATTAAAGTCATAGTATCAGTATCAATAAGAACAGAATTGGTCAGGTTTTTGGTTAGGCACTGGCAGGCTACTGCAAAGGCAATAACATTCCTGATAGGAAGCACTATACCCGTGCCCAGCCCAGGATCTCCATATGCTACTTACATACAAAGAGAGACCACCAGTACCTAGCGTGGACAAAATGAGGATTCAGACATGTACATAGAAAAGAAAGCCAAAACAGACATTATACTGGACTTCAGGCAAAGAGAATGTCCCTTTTTAAAGAATAATTTGTTATCTGGAGTATTTTAAAAATGCAGTGCTGTTAAAACAAATTTGATGGATGTCCCAAGCTAAACCAAGGTAGAGAATGGAGAAAAGGAAAAGGGGTGGAGGAAGACAATGGATGAGTGAGTAAGAATCAAAGGAAGACAGCCTGAGAATGAACTTCTGGTTGCTGGGGTGGGGCGGTGGGGGGGGGTGGGGGGAGCGCGTGGGACTAGGGGGAAGGGGTAGTTAGGGATTAGGGAGTTTGGGATGACATGTACATACCACTGTATTTAAAATGGATAACCAACAAGGTCCTACTGAATAGCACAGGACTGCTTTGTGCTGTGTGGCAGCCTGGATGGGAGGGGGTTTGGGGAAGAATGGACACATGTATACATATGGATGGGTCCCTCTGCTGACCCCTGAAACTGTCACCACACTGTTGATTGGCAAAAAAAAAAAAAAAGTTTAAAAAGAAACTCTTTTCTTTTTAAAAAGAAAAATAAAATGAAGAGAGCACACAGGGTGGGGATGGGGAGGAAAGAGTGTATAAACCACTAATGCAATTCCAAGTGACACTGGCTCTGATTTCTGGCTCTACTCATGAACGCCCATCTGGAAAGGTCTTATTTAATGGGGATGAAAAACTATTATTTTGAAAAAGAAAAATGCACAGTCAATTTTATTCACATATTTATAAAAGATTTATACCAATCAGGCCTTTAACATGTAAAAAGTAAATCTACATTTGCAAAGTTAAATATATGAAAATACAAGGCAGACTGAATTATCAAAAAGAAAACATTTTATTTATATCACTAAATACAATTAGTTTCCCTGATTATAACCCATAATGAGTGTCACCTAAAATACAGGAAGCCTGTCCAGAGGTGTCCAACCCCAGCCTCTCTTTGTGTACATACATACACTGTGCCGCTGACCTCAGAAAAAGCAGAGCTGAGCTTATTAAGTTATTTTTGTTTCAGAAACTCTTACCATTCAAAGGAAATCAGAGGAATTTGGGTAGCAGAGTACTTGTACAATAACTTAGAAAGTTCAATACTTGTAGTGATAAAATAATCTTGCACGCCCCTCTCAGGAATTTTAGGCAAGCGACCCTTCCGCAGATCCCAAGTCTGCAGAAAGATGACGGATCACTGAATCAACCAGGCTCCGTTCATTTGCCACGTGGTTGGTCGTGGTGCATTTCTGGTGTGTAAGTCAACAGAACAATCATAACCCAGAGGTGAAGCAAAGCCTAAAGAAAGCAAAAACAACCTACGGATTAGCCAATAAATCAACCCTCCCCAAAGGCCCACCGAGCGTACTGAGTGTACTGAGGGCAGGAGCCGCCTCTCATGTGTCTCTGCGTTCCTGCTGTTACCGTGTCTGCGACCCTGCAGGCACTCCACATGTTTACTGGAGAAACAAGGAAGAAACGCAGTCAAGTGAGCTAATAAGTCCAGTGAAGTGTGATAAAGAGCAACGATGTCAGCCACAGCATTTTCAGCTCAGAGGAGCAAAGTCGTGAGCACATTCAGAACATGCGCATGTACACGTAACTAACCGATCAAGGGATTAAAATACAGAGGAGATGGCCTGATTAAAGTGTTAGATGTATATGACGTTGGTTGGAACGGGTCTCTGTTATAGCAGAGTAATGGTTGATATTTTGAGAGGGGGTTTAGCCATGATCTGGTGAAGAGGAGATGAGAATAGTGTGTCAGGTTTCAGAGGCTGACTTAGGGTCCAGCACAGGACCTGCAGTGATAGATTTTCACTAACTCCCTCACGGTGGTGCTGACACGAGCAGGGTCCATCACAAAGCACCTCGGATGCCAGATGTGCAACATCGCATCTCATGCTCATAGAGGGTGCCTGTGATCCTCATAATCTCCCGACCCAGATGTGGGCATGTTCTGAATCCTTTCTGATGTTACTGTTTTTTTTCCTTTTGCTCTACTACCCGTCCCTCTCAAATTAAAAACTTTTTATTTAAAGGAGTAACTCTTCCCTCTAGTGGATCACAGGGAGAAATTTCTAGGTGTGCTTTTATTTCTTCTCAAAACTGCCTGTCTTAATTCAGTTCAACTACTTTTAGACAACCCCACTCATAACAGTTAGTAGGCTCACAGAACATAAGACATAGCAACCCAAACTATGATAAGCATTTTATTAGAGCTAAGAAATCTAAAAGAATATACATTAACTTTGAGATCCCTCTAGGAAATAAAGCAAAATGTATGGAAATAAACTTTACTTCAAGATAAAAATGAAGTCAATTGTTCTGTATTGTATTTTTATAAAAGTGAAGTCAATTGTTTTGTATTATATTTTTATCATTTGAGAGGCTTAGAAATACACGCAACTATTAAACTACCCTACAGTTTTATTATAGGAAAAGCCTTTGAGCAATTTATTTTTTAGACATAATGAATGATTGACTTTACTTGCATACTTTAAGAAAAAAAGTTATCAGGGATGAATTCTATACTCTTTCAAAACTGACTGCTAAACATTTAGTCAAAAAGATGAGTGACTGAAAAAAACTAGTTAAAAATCAAATGCAGCACTATTTCCTCAAACAAGTTTACTTACCATATATATAATCACAAAAACTCGTGCGATGGGGTATCTTCGGAGGAAAATCCCCAGACGGATGCTGTGCAAGCGGTGGGGGTGGAGAGAGAAGAGAGAGTTACACTCAACACACGTGTTTCTGGGATAATGTCTCATGTTCTTTGTTTTTAAAACTTTACTCATTTAAACCGTGTGGCCACCATGAGAAAGACTGATTTTGTTTTATAGTGGACTGTTAAATGATCACTTGTAATGACATATAAAATACCACAGTGGTGAGCAAATACTTTTATCGTTATTTGGCAACTGCTACACTTTCAGCACAAGCTACTTCTCTTCATTCTTTTTCCGATATGAATATTCTAGATCTATTTATTTTTAATAAAACATTAAAAAATTATTTTTAATTAATTATCTATCTATTTGGCTGTGCTGGATCTCTGTCGCCTGGTGCAGGCTTCCTCTGGTCGTGGCGAGTGGGGGCTACGCTCTGTGGCACCGCGAGGGCTGCTCATCACAGTGGCTCCTCTCGCTGCGGAGCACGGGCTGTGAGCACACGGGCTTCAGCAGTTGCACCATACGGGCTCGGCGCCTGCGGCGCACAGGCCTAGAGGCTCTGCCGCATGTGGGATCTTTTTGGACCAGGGATCGAACCCTTGTCCTCTGCATTGGTGGATGGATTGCTATGCACTGTGCCACCACGGAAGTGCTAGATCTATTTTGTTTATTACTTCTCTAGTTACAACTGTAGAAGGCAAACTTGGTCTCTTTAGCAATCATTTTTCTTTTAGGAACCAAAGGCAAGTGTGAACACATGAACAGGAAAAAAGAGTCTAGTTGGAATTAACCTCTATGCTAATCTGGGAGCTTTTGCATAGACACATACTTCTAAAAGGTTCAGAATTACAGAAATCCAGGTAAACACTTCCAGTAAGAGTGGGAAGCATTATGACGTTCAGATGTTACTACTCATGCCTTTTGGAACATTTTTTCCCTAAAACAAATACATGTACAAATACACCTTTCTTCCAAGACCTTCTGCTTCTTTCATTATCCTTAGCACAATGCCTTGCATATATATTCTCTAAAAATTAATATGTATGTTGAATTACTCAATAGTTGAAATAGATATGCTCAATAATTTGGAGATAGTAACTATGGCACCCAAAGCCCATAGCTTCAGGAATTCAAATTAGTAAATCGTCCTCCTTATTTTTAACACCATAGCTCCATTCTGACACAAAAAGGTAAGAAAAGATTGCTCTATTGTGCAACAATTCATTTAAACTATGTTTAATTACAAAAACTAAAAGGCCAGAGAGTTTAGGTTATTTAGACATAAACCTTCTCAAGGTGATATACATACACTGGCAAAACATTTTCTTTATAAGGTGGATGACTGCTGGTATAAAAAGTTTTTTTTATAAATATACATAACATATATATACATGTATATACTATTTATATAATATATATTAAAATCAGTACTATTCATTTGTATATATAGTATTTTTAACTCTAATCATGTGATAAGGGAGACAGAATGTTCAAATGGATGTATTCACATGACAGAGGCTTTCTCAATGAAATTTAATGAATTTTTAAAAAGAGTTTACTATAGAAAGGAGAGAAATGGCCAGGGTTAATCACCTTCAATAAAATACAGGCACTGGCAGACTTCTTAAAGAAATTTCACGACACTGAAATATCATGAAAGGAGTAAGGTAATCATCACTTTAATCATCAGCTTGGGAATTCCCTAGTAGCTCAGTGGTTAGGACTCCACGCTTCCACTGCAGGAGGTGTGGGTTCACTGGCATAGGAACTAATCCCACAAGCTAAGTGCCATAGAAGTAAGTTAAGTAAGTAGGTAAATAAATGAATAATTATATCAGCTCTGCTGGACAGGACTCACTATGAAACCACTGGAAAATGTTATAAAAATACAGTCCATTGCTCATTGATACTGGCACAGCTTACCTAAATTGGTCAATTGAACTAGCAGCTTTGCGGACTTTCCCATACATTCCTGCCAGATTAGTTTCTGTGTCATTAAAAAGAACAGGAACATTTCGCAGACGTGTGCCTGTTTAAATAAGAAAATAATTAGTGTACAGACACTAAATCAATTTTCTAACAAAATTATAGTTGAACATACATTATATCGGGTTTCCCTGGTGGTTCAGATGGCCAAGAATCTGCCTGCAATGCGGGAGACCCGGGTTCAGTCTCTGGTCGGGAAGATCCCTGGAGGAGGAAACGGCAACCCACTCCAGTATTCTTGCCGGGGAAATCCCACGGACAGAGGAGCCTGGTGGGCTACGGTCCATGGGGTCGCAAAGAGTCGGACACGACTGAGCGACTAATACTTTGCCTTTCATACATTACATTACATGTGGAAGACATTCTTAAGGGCAACTTTTAAGCGATATAACCAAAGATGAAAACATTTTTTTTAAAAGTTAAAATATTTAAACTTCCATACCCACAAAAGTCAAAATTTAAAAACCAAGAAAATTATTTTCCCATGAAATTATAAAAAATTAGAGTTTACCAAGTGTTGTCAAGAGGTAGCGCTAATGGACATTTTCTTCCTGGGTCAGCAAAAATGAGGCTGCACACTCTTTCTACAAAGCTGGTAACTCCCAACTCTGTATCTCCAGCCCAGGCCACCTCCAACTCCAGACTCGTCCAAGTACCCGTTCCATCTCCATGTGGATGTCTGGTGGACACCTCTACCTAGCACGCCCCAAACCATCATCCTGACTTGCTGCCCTTGCTGCCAATCTTCTCCTCCTGCAGTTTTCCCCATCTAAGTACATAAATACTCCATCTTTCCAAACACTTTGACTTCTGTCTCTCCAACTCCACATCTGATCTGCCAGCAATTCTATCTGCTTCCCTTCACATAAATCCTGAACCCATGCCTACCGTCCCCACTCTGGTCTGAGTCACCAACCTCTCTCACATGGGTTAACACCATGGTCCCTCCCTGGTCTCCCTGCCTCAGAGCTTCATTCTCTGCAGTCTATTCTTGGCACAGCAGCTGGAGACATCTTGTTAACACAGATAGGCCAGCTCAGCCACCCCTCTCCAGACCCTTCTATGGCTTCTTATTTCATTCAGAGTGAAAGTCCTGACACAGCCCTCAACAGCCTCCTCCCAAGGTCTGCCCCCTCACTCAGTCTACCCCAGCTGCCCTGCCCCCTGCACTATGCCAGTTATACTGCTGCCTCAGGGCCTTTGCACCTGCTCTTCTTTCTGCCTGGAATACTCTTCTTGCAGATCTCTTCATAGTCTACCACCGTACTTCCTTTGAGACTTCAATAAAATGTCACCTTTTCGATGAGGTCTTCCTTTATCACCCTATTTGAGTTATTAGACCATCCTTACACCCGGCACCTTGTACATCTTTCCTGTCTAACTTCTGTCTCAGCATGCATCACCATCTCACATAACTTGTTCACTGCATGTCACCTCCCCTGTGGTCCCCCATGACACCAGAATGTAAGATCTACAGGACGGAGATTTTGGCCTCTTTTGCTGACCACTGTATTTCTGCAACAGCAGCTGATACTGAGTAGGCACTTCGACTGAAGTTTATACTTAAATCTTCAACATTCTTCTTGATCATGTATTTTAAGAATCTACATACTTCTCTACTTAAATTATAGGGCATGGACATACTGATGTGACTGACTGTATATTAACTTTAATATCCACAGTTATGGTTTTTAAAGCAACTTTTACTTTAAGGGTCCTGAAAGCCCCTCTCAGGTGAATTAAATTTGTCCTCGACAACCTGTGAAGTGTCCTTGGACCTCCTTCTCCAGGTTCCAAACCAGTGAGGGATATGAATCAGCTGTCCAGTTCGCTAATGATCATATCAAACAGCATATAGACCAAGTCTCACACCAGGAGAAAAGTGGGTGTTCTGCTGGACAAAGCTTCTTTTTAAACAAAAATGTCTTTCTGTCACTCTTCAGATCATGTTCAAATTAGCAAGGTTGGAAATTAAAGCAATGAAATATTCCTTGGGGATTCCCCGCCCCCTGCCCCCCCCCCCCCCCCTTTTTTACCTTCTCCACTGTCAACTCCAGCCATGTTAATAGAAGACCCGTTACTACTGCTTCCGGCAGCAGAGTTTATCTGCTGCTCGAGGCGCTCCAGCTGGAAGACCAGAGAGTTCTTCTCTGTGCTGAGACTCTCCAGCATGGTCTGCTTCTGGATGAGAGTCTCAGTCAGCTGATGGAGTCGGTTTTCTAACTCGGACTGACTGCTGTTGCTTAAAGTTTTATTGGTAAGCTGAAAGGCAAGGTGTTCGTAAGATTATTATAGCAAACAAAAGGCACAGAACACCACAGAGACCACATTACTACATTCCTGCAGGGAATCCGTGGCACTCAGCGATTTCTCAAAACTCTACAATTTTTTCACCATCTATAGAAGCGATTTTCTAACTTATTCAGAGGGTCAGGAAATCAATTTGGTGGGTCACAGTCACCACTTACAAAAACAACAATAGAACAGAGTAATACATAGAGGGCACAGCACATAGGGTATTATTTTGTGAAACTTCTGTTTTGGTTTTATATGTGTAAGTGCGTGTGAGTGGGAGGCACATGTTATTTTTTTATGTTTTGCATTTTCAGCTGAAAAAAAAAGTCAGTAACTTTAATGAAAGACCTGTTAGTAAGAAGATTTATCACTGGATTTTTTCAGGAAACCACAAATGCAATACTGGCAATCAGCAAAACCACCGATGAGGTTAGAAGATATGAAACTCTAGAGTAATTAATCGCTCCTTGGGTGACTGGTTACAATATACTTGTATAAGAAGCAAGCCGAAGAACAGAGCAAATGCAGAGTCAAATGGCATTAGGTGAAAATTCTGTATCAGGTTGAAAATAACATATCATGACTCCAAAAATAGGACTCAGGTGAAAATGTGGGGTGGGGGGAGGGGTCTTAATGTATCCTTAGAAAAACATAGGTTTTACAATGATACCTTTTCCCCAAGTTGTGAATACTGTTTCATACCTGATTCCTGAGTTTTTGAATTTCATCTTCTCGATCTTTAATCCTGCTTTGCAATGTGTTCTTTGTCCGATACAGATCTTCTTCTATGTAGCGGAATTCCTACACAGTGAGGCACAAATGAACAAAAGCTAAACCAGTGCTTCCCATGTCATCTCCAGTTCCTGGAACAGTGCCCGGCACAAAGTAAGCACTCCATCACTATGTGCTGCCTATATACTGAACAGACTTCAAGAGATACGATGAGAAGCTAACACTTCAGCATGAGGTATCCATCTGTATATGATAGACTATCTAAGCACATATTTTTATTAGTCATATGTTTCCTTTTTTCTTGGGTAGATTATGTAGAGACAGAGCTGCTTGATCATATGATAAGTGAATGCCTACCATATTGGAAGAAAACCTGCCAAACTATTTTCTGAATGGTTTTCAAAATACCTGTACCATTTTGCATTCCCACAGGACGATGAGAGCGTTCCAGTTCTCCCACATCCTTTCCAACATTAGGTACTGCCAGTCTCTGTGAGGGTGGCTATTATGGGGGCGTGTAGTGCAATCACACTGTGGTTTCAATCTGCATTTCCCTGATGATTTTGAGCAGTTTTTCATGGGCTTATTTTTATTAGGCAGTATCCTGCAACTGTTTTGTTTCATCATTGATGAAACAACGAGAGAGGGAAAAAAATAAATACCTCCAAATTCACTAACAACTGCACCAAACTAGTCTGTACAATGGACACAATCAGTAAGAGTCAGGTCAGAATTAAAGAGTAAAGCGATGATAGGGAAGAAAGAGTAAATCATTTACTAGGCACCTTCAGAAGCATCACTTAACTGCAGACAACGCAAAGGGAGCTGAATGAAGACGCACACGTGATATGGACTCAACCTGCTCACTGCACAGGTTGAAAAAACTGCACTCAGTGAGAAGAAGAAATGAGGACGGTATTTAGGTAGGGGAATTGCAATTTATAAGAAGGTTTGCTGGTTTCTTTTAAGCTCTAGGCTAGCACAAAATTTAAGGCTGGAAGTACTTAAATTACTTTAAGGACTATTTGATCCCAAGATTAAGTACTTCCCATCCAGAACATCTGATTACTAAATAAACAGCCTAGAGCTACATTCAGCTCCACTTTCCTCTACTTAACTGCCTCATCTTAGACAAGGGCACTAGAAGTGGAGTGGTTAAAACCATGGGTCATAATAAAATGAAAGTTATCTCACTAACCATCAAGAACATCAAATTCTTGCCTTTTAATATAGACTTAAGTAAATTAAAATGCAATTTCTGAAAGGACAGCTAATCCTATAACTAAATTATCTAAGACAGTCTATGATGTACCCTACAGATTGTTACTCAGTGAATTTTTCTCTTACTACTCAGGAAACAATCACTTTCATAATAAAAACAAACACATCTTTAAGAATAGAACCAGTTTCAGAAATGATAAATCTTAATGAAAAAATATTTAAAAAGAATATAAGTAGGCAAAGCTAGAAATGTTATGTGATGCACTGAGAAATATACAAACAGCTTTCTCTTTTGTAAAATGAAAAGCACAGTGATTTCATTGTGATGAAATAAGATAATGTATACTAAGTACCTATAATAATGATGTTACTCAGTAAATTATAAATGTTATGAATATTAAATATAGATTCTTATTATGTAAATGTGGCTATAAACATGTTTAACTCTGCTAATACTGAAACTATCATATAAGTACATTAAAGTAATATAATTTGACTTGGAGAGCAGACAACTGCTAATTGAATAATGAAATATAATTTTAAGCATGATTTGTAAAAACAGCCTGTGACAAGCATTTTTTTCTCAAACAGAAAGAGCAGTCTATAATGGCACTAATGTCGTATTTCTATTTCTAGTAAATAAAATTTACTATTGCTTCTAGAAAGTAAAATATGGTAAAATACGAAAATCAACTGATGTCATTAAGTGTTCTAACATACACACTCTGACAAGAAGATACAATAAAATATAGACCAAAAAAAAAAAAAATAGACAGAGCAGTAGAAAGAATTTTGGACTCTGGGACAGGAATCCTGGATTCTATTCTATAATTAGCTGTATATTAGGCAAGTCTCAAAGTCATTCTATGTCTCAAAATTTCATCTGTTAAACAAACAATGAGGAGGGTGGGGTAGTAATAAGGTCGGAGGGACCTCTGAGCTCAAGCTCTAAGCATTTCAGTAAGCTGCTTTACTAGAAATCACCTCATATGACTGCTGGTGAACAGCCTTCCTTGGGAATCCTCAATCAAAAATCCGTACCTGCTTCTGTCGGTCCAATTCTGCCTCTAGCTCTTGTTTAGCTGCTCTCTGCCCGGCTATTTGGTCTTGCAGATCCTGTAACTGTTCTCTTGCTGATTCTGCTTCACTCACCTGCTGAGCCTCAATATCCTAAAAAGATGAACCTTACATGTGAAAGCAATAACGAACTGTTCAGCTCAGTATTTACTGAGTGGTCATTACGTGCTGTGAACGGGGCTCCGCAGGCGCTAGAGGGATAAAGATGAACGAGACAGACACAGCCTAGAAGGAGCACATAAACTGACCCTTCATTATGTAACACGGCAAACGGTGAGAGAAATGAACAGGATGCTGCGGCAGAAACCATTCGGTTTAATGGGCATGAGCAGACTGCAGCTCACTGGGAGATTTCACTCTGTTCAAAAGCTAACAATTTCAAGAGAAATAGAAATATAACATCAAGAAGGACTTCACTGCCTTAGTCCCCTAAAACTGTAGATTATAATTAGTTTTTGTACATGTGTGGGTATCAGAAATCAACAGACAGTAAAAATATAACTTTTTTCTCATATCACCTGAGATTAACATATTATTTTCTTTTTTTTCCTTTTAGCTCTATTACTATTCTCTACCTCCACATCTTCCCATACTTCTCTTTCTAACTTCTTCCTTTGGTGTCACTATTCTCACTTCTTCAAATTACAAGACCACCTTCTAGACTATTTGCGAAATCCACTAGTGGCAAGAACCTGCTTTAGGTTTCTGTATTTTCCCCTCTATGGGGTAAACCTAAGTCTGTTCATATAGTACTACATGAGACAAAAACTGGCATCTCAATTTTGCTTTTTATCTTTCGGTACACTGTGTATATATGCTCAACTCCACAAACTCTGCACACTTCACATATCATTTGAAAAGAACTGATAAATTAATGATACTCCCAGATAATCAAGGTAAAATACTCTTTCACACTACTGTGTGGACGTAGCGGGAAACAGCAATAGGTTAAATTATTTTTCCTTACCATTTTCGGGGTTAGTAGAAAGTAGACTAATCTTTGTTATCATTTTGACTAAATCAGACGAATTCTCAAGAGGTGGGCAGTGTGGTTAAGGGTACAGAGTCTGGCATGAGACAGACCAGGGTTCTAATCCTGGCTCTGCCACCTTACGAGTCACAGCAAGTTACTCTCCTTCTCCACACCTAGATTTCTTCAGACTGTAGAATGAGAATCCATCATCTCCTTCAGGGGGTTAAAAGAAGGAAGAAATGAAAGGATATATGTCGAGTGCTTAGTGCAGTGCCTGGCACATTAAGTGCTCAGCAAATGACAGCTACTACAATTACTACCAATTCTTCCATTTTGCCAGACCTAATACTATGGCCCTTATTATCAGCTGCATAAACTTCTTGAGAAAGGGTAGAGATGTGTCAATGTCATCAGTGATGCTGGGGTAGGGATGAGATATTAAAACAAATCATGCTTCCCATCTCACCAAAAAGACATGGAATATATGAAAAATATATATGAAAATATCAAAAAGTTTAGCGTTTATTCAATTTCAAATTCATGGGACTGAAGTCTTTGGAATTCAAAATTATTTATAGAAAAAAAATCCTAAAATTTAAAGGATAATAAGAAAAAAACTCTGAAATAACAGCAGCTACTATTTACTGAGCCTGTTATGTGTCAGGAACAATGCAAGGCTCTTTACACGTAGGTTCCCTATAGAACCTTGCTCTCAACTTACAGAGGCGAAAACTACGGCTCAGTGAGAGGTGGTGGGGCTGCAAGGTAACAGATCTATTAAGCGTCAAAGCCGGGATACAGGATCTGCATCTAGATCGGACAGTCAAGCTTATACCCTAGACAAGCCAGGCCATTCTTACCACTTCCGCACTTTTCACTGTTGTTCATGTACATCTTAAAAAATCAATAATTTCCTAAGTTGATGCATGGATAAACATTCTTGGCAGACAGTTTTTTTCTTTTTTTTAAAAACAGAAGGCTCATTATCCCACACTTTATCTTTCTCATCCTCAGAGGCCCCTCCTATGTCAAAGACCCCTTAAGATAAATAAGTGGCCCAATTTTACCTTTAGATTAAATATATTAATTACACAAAACAATAAATTATAAGAAAATGCATGAAACTATAAAAGATCATCCCTAAGCCCATTCTAATATTAAAAAGCATCCTTATTTTAGAAGTAAACCCAAATCTAATTGTTTTTAACCACTAGGATGTTAGATCCATAAAATAAACATTCTGTCTGGGTCCCTGTGTAACTCTAAGACTAGAAGATGCATGGCACACGGCAAATTCTTGGTATTTGTTGAACGAATGAGTCAGGTTACCTATGTTTCTTATTCCTGTAACTGTAAATTGATCAATGGACAAGAAGCCTGCTGCTTCAGATCCACTTCTATCTGGTATCTAATATCCCCGCAGTTTCACACATTACTAATACCCTTCCCCCCAAATACAGAATCCATCACCTCTCAAACTACTAATACCCGGGAGTAAACGGCTGTCTGTGAAGCTGCACTGTGACCACTCTTACCTGTAACTCGGATCTCAGCTGATGTATCTGACCCATCAGTTTCTGTATTTCCTCCCTCTGCGTCTCCTTCTCGTGCCGAAGTTCCTCTAGTTCGACGCTGCTAGCAGTACTGCTATCTAGGCCTTCAAAACCAGATCCTTCCTTTAAGCTGTTAATCAGTTTTTCTTTAGACTGTCATAAAAAAAAAAAAGAATAAGCAAAGCAGAAATTAGCTTGTACACTGAATATCATCTACCACACACCAATTAAAGCACAATGGGAATATTTAAATTATATTCTCCATCAGAGAAGGACCACAGAACGTTAAATCATAGGGGTAAAAATGAAACAGAGCCCTGCTGAAAAGTGTTCTTGGACTGTAGTCCCCAGGACCATGTCACTGTTGAAAACTTACTAACAAGAGTAATCTCAAACTTTCTCTTCATTCTTTCTTATGCTTTTTTCCCTCCCATCATTTTCCACTCAACGAATATTTACGGAGCACCTACGGTGGGTTTGGCACTATGCTAAGTGTAATAAAAATAATGTCTCACTCCAGATAGCACCCCCTGCCTTAACAATAAAAGAGAAGTGGCAAATATCCAACAGAAGGCAGTAAACACAAGCTGAGAGAAGGCTGGATGGAGGAAGATTACTTGTGGAGTTCTGACCAGGAAAAACCACTTCTGAGGAAGAGAAGGCTTTACTCAAAAGATTGCTCTTGTACTGGTCCTGGAAAAAGGCTAAGATATTAAAAGGTGTACAGAAAACAGAGGACAAAGAATAAAAATCAAAAAGCATGAGAGCCTGAATGTATTCTGAGAAGCGGTCAGATAGCATGTTAGGACCAATTTTGGGGGGCCTTCAGATAACAGGCTAAAACCAATTGCCAGAAAGTGGATAAGGAAGTGCTATGACCGGAGAAGCATTTGAGGAGGGTACATCTGGCGGTGCTTTAACCATAGTTCACAACTATGGTTGATGGGCCAGGTCTGGCCTGTGGCCTTTTCTTGCATAGCCCACTAAGCTAAGAATGGCTTTTACAATTTCAAAGGATTGTAAAAAAGTAAAGACAAAGAACATGTGACAGAAACCACATTCAGCCCTCAAAATCTACAATATGTACTATTTCACCCTTTACAGAAAAAGTTTGTTGATACCTGGCATAAGGATGAGTTGGAAGAAGAGATTCGAGGTGGGAAGACTAGCTGAAAATGTGCTGTAATCCAAGTCCAGTAACAGCAAGGACCATTGGTACCTTCACCTTAAATATTAATATTAACTCTCCTCCATCAAAAACAGTTTCTCCTTTTTATGTGGTAGAATTACAGGTGATGTCTGCAAGCTTTTCTGCATTTTTCAAATTTTCTATAATAAACAGGATTAGATCTGTATCTCCATACCTCCATGTGGCTAACAAGCAGACCTCGTTACTGAGCTTCAGACCTGCATTTCTGACGGCCTTCCTGATACTGTCACCTCAATGTCACATCAGCTTTGCAAACTCACCATAGTTTATCATAATCTTCAACCCTAACCTGCTGTCTTTCCTGTTTTCCCTTTGGTAGTACAGGGGAACACTCAAACCAGAAACCTGGAATCATCCTAGATGCCATCTTAGATATCAACTTGCCACTCACCTCTTCATGGCTGCCATAGTTCTTACAGCCAAATCTGATCATGTTGCTCAAATTCTCTAACACCTCACCCCCTACCATCACCTACAGGATAAAATCAAAATTCCTCTGCTTGGTATGCAAGGTTTTCCACAATCTGACATTGGCTGTCTTTGAGTCTTCCCTCCTGTCTCTTGATCTCTAACACTTGTTGCTCCAGCAACAGAGAACTAAGTGTAAACCCTTAAATATACTATGTTCCCTTGGGCCCCCTTTACTCTGGCATAGGCTGTTCTATCTGAAATCTCTGCCCGATCACAAGTCCTACTTATCCTTCAAGTTTCTCTTCATACAGATCTTCAGTGATCCCTGACATTTCCAGACAGGTGTTAAGCGCTTCTTCCTTCAAGCTCCCACAGTGCTGCATCAATAATTTCATTATATCAATTGCCTCAGCGTTGTCCCACTAAATTGAATGCTCCCTTAAGAAAGAGGACACATCTTTTGAGCTCAGTATCCTTAGCACCTATCATAGTGCAAGTGAATAGTTAGGTGCTCAATGAAGGACCTTTTAGATAAATTAACAAATTACATTAATGTAACACAAATAATTATATAGAAGAGTATGAAGGAGACAGATATGATATTTCATAGAGGTAGAAAAAAAGTCGCTCCTAGCCAATAGCAGGCAGGGGTTAAAGTCAAAATGACACTATAGTTTCAAGCTTCATTTTCTAGGAAGACAGCAATATTATTTACCAAAACAGGAGAATGAGGGGGAAGTTGATTTGGGGTTTGCAATACCATATCCCGAGAAGAGAAGCACAGCAGGCATTTAGAAACCAGGTAGGAAGTTAGGGTTGGAGCCAGACTGAAGTCACATCAAGTGACAGAACCAAGAGTATCTGACAAAGCAAAGTAAGAAAGAATAACAGCAAAGAAAGAAAGAAAAACAAAAGAGGAGAGAAGAAGAGCACCCAAGAGAAACAGCAGTAAAGAGAAGACAGAGCTGAGGCCGTGCAAGTAAAATTACAAGGCAACTTTCAAGAAGGTAGGAGGGTTCACAGGGTCAAAATATTCTACCAAAATCAAAGTGGATGGAAACCAATAAGAGGACAGAAAATATTTAGGTCATTAAAGACTTCTGAGAAGACAATTTCAGAAATGTAGTGGGGACAGAAATTACATGAAGGAGTTATAGTTAATAGTTCTAAAATGGAGGAGACAGAACACTAATCCTGACAAAGTGAAAGTCACTCAGTTGTGTCCGACTCTTTGTGATCCCATGGACTATACAAATACAGTCCATGGAATTCTCCAGGCCAGAATACTGGAATGAGTAGCGCTATTCCCTTCCCCAGGGGATGTTCCCAACCAAGGGATTGAACCCAGGTCTCCCACATTGCAGGCAGATTCCTAACCAGCTGAGCCACCAGGGAAGCCTAAGAATACTAGAGTGGGTAGCTTATCCCTTCTCCAGTGGATCTTCCCGACCCAGGAATCAAACCGGGGTGTCCTGCATTATAGGTGAATTCTTTACCAGCTGAGCCATCAGGGAAGCCCTAATTCTGACAAGTTTGGCATTAAATGAAAGGAGGACAGAGAAATGGATCAAAGTGATCAAAAGGGCCAAAAGCAATGTTTCTTCCACCACAGGTAAGGGTTTCAAGATCTAGTCTTTGTTCTTCCACTAAGTAACCACATGCTCTTGAGCAAGAGGAGCCAGAAGAAGGCAGCAGAGACAAAGACACAGAGGAAGACACAGGACAGACTTAATGGAGAATGGGCTTAAATGAGGTGGAAGGAATCAACGTAGAGGCAAAAAATTATCCAAGGCGGGTAAAAAATGAAAGGACATGTCTTCCCTCTGATACGAAAGGCAAAGGAAAGAGAAGTTGAAAGCCACATTAGATGACTACAGTCTTGAATTAATTAAAGGGAAGGTGGAAAGGTGGGAGAGGAGATCTGAGAGCAGGAGGAGGCCTAGGCCAGTCACTCTGAAAAATTCAAAAGAGAATCAACAGGGGAGAATAGAACAACTCTTAAAGACAAACACTGATATTATCATGGTGATTAAGGCGACAGGTTGAAGACCTGAACCAAGTAGTAGAAGGATGAAATTTTTTCTTAAAAGGAAAAAAAGTGGTGGAAAGAGGAAACATTTCATCTTTTTTATAATATTTCTAAGAGGAACAAGATACTGAAGTAAGCCAGCCCAGTCAAAAGGGACGAAGCACCTCACAGATCTACAAAGAGCTTCCGGGAGTCTCTCAGTCACCTGAGACAGGCATCTCAGGCTTACCTGGAGTATTCGAGTAGCTTTTTGCTTGTAGTCAGCTAATTCTTGCTTAGAGGAGGCCAAGTTGGACTTCAGCACTTTGACCTGCTGCTGTAGCTCATCCACTCGCTTCTTCTCATCTGAGTGTTTTCTTTCTGCCAGCGTAACTGCTTCTGCCAAATTCTGACGTTCCACTTCCATTTTATTAAGGCGTGTAGCAAACTCACTCTGTGGTAAATGGTAAATTTTTATATCATACTTACTATCATTTTGCTTTGAGAGAGTTTACAACCATCCATTTAGATATCTTATGGGATTTATTAGCTCAGCCCATGAAATAGGGAGGTAAAAAAAAAAAAGTTCTTCACTTGTTAGGAAGTGAGGCACCGGAACTCTAGCGTTGTGGTTCCCAAACATGGCAACGCATCAAAATCAATGAGGAAGTCTGTTAAAAATACAGCCAAAAAAAAAAATATAGCCAACCAAGGCCTTCCCTGGGCTCAACTGAATTGAAATTTCTAAGACTGGGCTTGGAAATCTGTTTTTTAATCAGTTTCTCAGGTGAATCTGATCACTTGGATACCAGGTCCGATCTGACACTAACTGATCAATGAATAAAGGTCTACAGAAAACTAGAAAGTCTATTAGAAAACAAATGGAAGACACAGCTACACAGCTACATCTTCTCTAATATCATGGCTAACATTTTTTCCTTTATTTCAAACTATCTACTAAACTATTCAATGTAATTTTTTTTAGCATAAGAAAGTTTAAAAACACACTCTAAAGAATACAAGGTCTGTTCCTTACTAGCCTAAATTTAGTTCTGAGAATTATTTATATTTTATCCTTATTTTCAAAAGCTGTGTGTGTGTTAGTCCCTCAGTCGTGTCCGACTCTTTGTAACCCCATGGACTATAGCCCGCCAGGTTCCTCTGTCCATGGGATTCTCTAGGCAAAAATACTGGAGTGGGTTGCCATTTCCTTCTCCAGGGGATCTTCCCAACACAGGGATCAAACCTTGGTCTCCTGTATTGCAGGCAAATTCTTTACTGTCTGAGTCAGAGCTGAAAAATCACTAAACTAGATGCAAAAATTCACTTAAGAGTATAATTCTAAATAAATATGATATACAATTTTCTCTTACAATAACAGAATCAGATTAACTTGGAATCAGCAAAAGCTTAAATAAAAAGAATAAATGAGATTCCTCAAATTAGCTTTTAATCAAATAATGGTAGTGCTTGTTGCACAATCAAATTGAATGAAGAGATGTATGCATCTAATGACTACTAAGTAGTGTTTTACATTTTCAACATATAAAAGTAAATACATTTAGCAAGGATCAAGATAAATATCCAAATACTTAGTTTTTGTCACAGAAACAAAATTTTCTGAAACACACTGCAGAATTTTATTACAGTACATGTGCTATGAATGATATAAAGTGATTCCTCCTCATTCAAATAATAAAATAGCCGTGGAACTTCTCTGGTGGTCCATTAGCTAAGACTCTACACTCCCAGTACAGGGGGCCCAGGTTCGATCCCCAGTCATGGAACTAGATCCCACATGCCACATCTAAAGATCTCACATGTCACAACTAAGACCCAGTGCAGCCAAATAAACAAGTAAATAAAAATAAGTATTAAAAAAGAAAACAGTGCCCCGCTGTCCCCATTCTAACCTGCATCTGTTTGTAGCTCTCCTGCTCTCTCTTCAGAGTGGCATCCGCTTCATGCAGTCTCTCCTGGAGAGTTTGCAAAGCTTGATTCTGCAAGCTACTACCCTCACTGTGATCCTGTATTATTCTAAAGGAAAATACATCACTTGAAATAACTTATCTCCATGTATACAAGCGAAAAGGTAGAATAATTTTTAGAGCATCAGCAAATTAGCACACATAAAAAGATGGTTTTGACTAAAACATTCTTTGAGAAAAAAGACTTTGAGAAGTCTTTTTCCCTTTCAACAGACTATAATCTATATTTTTAGGCATCCAAATACAAGCACATACCACATGTTATTGTATGTCAAAAGATTAATGACACTGCTCCTCAAATATTTTTAAATTCAGAATTTGCTAACCGTGCATCTCAAGATTCAAATAATACATCTATTTTTAATCACACACATTTCCAGCATTAACCAAAAGCTACATTTTCCCCTGTTGCAAATTTCCAAAGTGAAAATTTCACAAGATGGTATGACTACCATGTTTATCATTATGTGCACTGATAAATATTCCAGCTCATTTTTTCATTGTTAATAGAATTAGCTACCGTGATTTTTCACTCTGCAAGGCTTCCAGTGCTTCTGTGCGAGTATTCAGCAGCTGGTCAGCCTCCTGGAGCCTCACTTTCAACACAGCCAGCTGGGAGTCCTTTGCAGCCACTGCTTCAGTCAGGTCATCGACTTGGGCTCGAAGCTCTCGAGTTATTCGATCAGTCTTTGAATGGTCAACATTCCACTTCTCGACTCTTGCTCTTGCTTTGTTTAATTCTAAGAAAAAGAAAAGAAACGAAAAGAAAGATGGAAATGTCTCCATATAAGCAAACATGTCTTTCTCAGAGCACACAAAGATTCTCCTTTAAATCCCTTTAGTACCTATTGCCAAAATTAGGAGCTTACAAATATATTTGAATTTTTTGCTCCAAGAGGGATCTGCATTTTTCAAGGCCAATACTCATACCTTATATTACAGTTGGTTGGAAAGGGGCATGAAGTTAGCTGATTTTCTAGAAACTTTTTTTTTGTAAAGCATTTGGAAGCCAAAACAGTAGACAGTAGAGAGCTCACAAGACTAAAACAGTCAGTGGATTTGGGGAGTTCTGCTATAGATGTGAAAGAATGCAAATCCAAATCAAGGGTGGACAATGTATACCCCAGTAGGATCAAAAGAAACAAAAAATCCGAAGATAAACACTGGAGAGGAATCTGTTTCTTTCCATTACTGTGGCAAAAAAAACCAAAAAAAACAAAAATGTGCTTTGAACCTAGAAAACTGGTGGGGCAGAAAGAGCAATGCAATATAGATCTCCATACCCTATACACCATCTGTAATTGTAAGCCTAACAGCAAAAAAAATCACTTTGTTTTAAATACAGAAGCAAACTGTACAGGGTCTCTGGGAAATATTTCTATGCCTAAATTAGTCTGGGAAAGAGTGAAGCTTCTGAAGTCAGTTTAACAAGTCTTAATACATCTTCCTATTCACAGTTTCTAAAGGATGACCAAATAAACCAGTGGTCTGTTTCAGGTGGATAACAAGTAGCATTTCCAAATCTGGGCTCTCTATTTCCATGAAAATACTATTCTACAAGTCTCATATAGAATATTTCTAACAGTTTAAATGCAACCAAGTTTTTAGTATATTTTTTGAAATGCTACATTCCTAACCCTGTATAATTTAGATAAAGCTCTACCTTCTTGAGTTTCCTTGGACCTTTGAAGTAATGAGGCCATTTCTTGATTTAAATTCTGAACTTCATTCCTCAACAACTGGTTCTCCAGGCGAAGGTTAGACAGTTCATGTGATTTGCCATCATCATTAGGCACTGGGTTGGGATCAGTACAGGCAGCATTTGATAATACATTTTCCTTTGAAGAATCTTCGTGGGCTTCATGGCCAGAATCTGAATCATGAGAGGCTGCTGTAAGAAAGCAAATACATCTTTGTAACATTGGAACACTCCTTACATATGCATTCCTAGCTTACTGTGGTAGAACGTCTTCTGGTTCAAGTTAACTGCTACACTAAAACACCATAAAAAATCAACTTAAATTATTAAAGAGACTTCCCTCGGACGAAATTCCATTCTCACACATAGAGTCTCCAGATTTCTAAGGACCCTCAAAGTCTGGATATTATGAATGAATAGTGATAAAGAACAGACAGAAGAATATAGTTCTGGGAAAGGGAAAAGCAGAGATAATTTATGTACTGGGGTTTAGGTAAAAATGGTTTTGGTCTCCTTTTTGTCTATGAATCATTTTTGGAAACAAGGATGAAGTTTCAACACTGAAAAATAATGGAAAGGCATAAAAGAAGAGCTGTGGGTTTCAAGGCAGTGAGTAATAACAGGTCAGGACAACCTGTTATACACCAAACTGGAATCTATATTGCCTTACCCAAAGATATACTCGTTAATTCAGATACTCAATGCTTTGGATTTATCTTGTTTCTAATTTGTTACTAAATATGATGCAAATACAATTTTCACTTGCTCCCCCAAAATTAAGTATGTACTAAAAAATGAACTATATCTAAATGAAAAATTTTCTCAACATCTTTAGTAATAAAGGACATGCAAATTAAAACCACAACAAGAATCTGCTAGATGGCTAAAATTAAAAAAACAACACAAAATGATGGTGAAGATATGGACCAACTGGAACTCATAGACTGACTGTTGGGGAAAATGGGAAAAGTTTTCACAGCTTCTTATTAAATTAAACATGTACCTACCACCTGAACCAGTAATTCCACTCCTGAGTATTTATTGAAGAGAAATGAAAGCATTTTCCCACAAAGAGAAGTACAAAAATGTTCACAGCCACCTTTATTAACAAAAACCAAAAACTGGAAACTACCGCCATGTCCAAAAAAGAGTGGATAAATTGTGGTATATGCATACTACAGTAAAATACCACAAAAAAAAAAATTAATATATTCAATAACATGAGTGAATCTCACTAACGTGTTCAATAAAAGAAGTCAGGTAAGAAAGTATTCACACTGTATGATCTCACTTTTTGCTAGCAAACATATGAAGTTTCAGAATAGGCAAAAGTAATCTAAGGTGAAAGAAATGGTAACAGTGGGTACTTGCAGGATGGGTGGGGAGATTAACTAAAAAAGGACATAAGGCACTCTCTGAGGCAAAGGAAATGTTCTTTATCACAATAAAGGTGTGAGTTCCATAGGTATAGCCGTTTGTATTAATACAACTAAGATTTGCACATTCCAGTATATGTAAAAATGATGAGACAAAGGAAACTTGAGTACTGACTAGATATTAGATGATACCAAGGAATTATTGGGGCTTCCCTGGTAGCTAAGATGATAAAGAATCCAGCTGTAATGCAGGAGACCTGGGTTCTATCCCTGGGTCAGGAAGATCCCCTGGAGAAGAGAATGGCAACCCACTCCAGTATTCTTGCCTGGAGTATTCCATGGACAGAGGAGCCTGGTGGGCTACAGTTCATGGGGTTGCAAAGAATCAGACACTACTGAGCAACTAACACACATACAAGGAATTATTACATTTTTATGGTGATAATGGTGTAAATGTTTTTAAAACTTATATTGAGTTAATAAAATATTTATAGAAGAAATGATATAAGATCTGTGATTTACTTCAAAATAATTCTGTGGTGGGTAGAGGTAAAGAAAGAGATTGAAAATGAGAGGGTATAAATTAAACCAGAATGGCTACAAGCTACTGATTATCATCGCTGGATAAATGGTTGTATGGGGGTGGAGGGAAATGACCAATCTTTACTTTGATGTATTTGAAATCTCCAAAATAAAGATATTTTTAATGAATAAAAAATGAGAGAGTTTTAAAAATTACTTTCAATTTTATAAGATTTTAAAAGGAAATAAAGTATATATCCAAGCCTATAAGATATTATCTAAAGCAGTATTTAGAAGGACATTTATAGCCTTAAATATTTACATTAAAAATGAAACAAAGGAATTAATAAGTTATGCACCCATCATAACAATTAAACAGCAAAATAAACCTAAAAAAGCAGAAATTAATAATAAAGACCAGAAATTAACAAAATAGAAAAGAAACATACTAGAGAGGCTTGACGTGATCAAAAACAATTTTCTGAGAGGAACACTATAACTACATTGTCAATAAATTTTTAAATGTACATGATGCTGAAACCCATCAAACTGTACACTTTAAAAATGTGTAATTTATTGTATATCAGTTATACTTCATTAGCACTGTTTAAAAAAATAAGCATTTAGCACAGTGCCAGATATTGGTATTCTTCAGGTAGTATCTGTGATCAAGCTTTGATTTCTGCAAGGTTACTATAAATGATTAGTGTCTGTGTTAAAATTTCAGCTGTGACCACATTACTTTCCTAAAATTAAATAAATATAATCCTCCACAAAGTATATGAAATAGACAAATTCTTAGGGAAAAAAATGTAACTTACCAAAAACAGATTTAAAAAGAAATGGAAAATCACTTGAATCAATAATTGAATCTTTCACTAAGAACACCCCAGACCCTAATGGTTTCACTAGTGAGTTTCAGCAAACATTTACTGAAAGTTAAGTTTGGTTTTAGGTTTAAATAAAATAAATCAACTGATTTGTATACCATGTATCAGTATTAAGGAGAAAGATCGTGATATCTCAATACTTACAGGAAAACTGCTAAAATTCAACATAAAAACTCAAACTAGAAATACAGAGAGACATCCTTAACCTGATAAAAAGTACCTAAGAAAAACCTAACACAAACTGAAACAGTCAAAGCATTCTTTTTAAGACAAGGAACAAGACACACAATTGGTTTTCAAGTACTCACCAATGTAATAAGGCAAGAAAAAGATTTTTTAAAAAGATAAAATGGTTAAGCAGAAAACAGTTATTATCCACAGGTGATAGTATTGTGTTGCTGAAAATTTAAATGAATGTACAGAAAAATATGAAGCCTAAGAGGTGTCTAGGTTGCTGTGTATGTGTGCATGCATGTGTGCATATTTACATAAACCGATATATAGCAACCAACAGAAAGTAAAAAAATTTTAAAGCATACTATTTATAAGAGTTTTAAAAAAATATAAACTACTCAGGAATAAAACTAACAAAAAGTATGCAAGGCCTTTATGGAAGAAACAAAACCTTAATCAAAGACATCTAAAAAAAATTACACCATGTTAATAAGTTAGAAGATTCTACATTGTAAAAATGCTGATTCTTACCAAACTATCTATATAGAAGCAATGGACTCTCAATAAAAAGACCACAGAATTTTTGTGGCACTTGGCAAGTTGTAAGATGCATATGGAAGTACAAAAGTCCCAAGAATAGCCTATATCAAGAACTTCTATTCACTGAGACATAGAAAGAGGAAAAACATATGATAAAACTGGAGGAGAAGAAAGAACTGTCGTATATCTTCATATATAAAGAGTATCTACGAAGCAATAAGAAAAAAGACAATGCTTCCACAATACTCTGACCGTATCTCAACTGCTGCATTTACTATACTACATGTAGATTATCTGTGTACATGTGTATCTCATCTAATAAACTATAACCCATTCAATTCTGTATCCTGGCCCATTAGAGTCTCAATAAGCATCTGTAAAATTAATCAAAAAATAGTTGAGAAGAAATTTAGGACTGCTTGTACTTAAACCAACTGCCAGTGCATGTGTCTGTCTTGAAAGCCCAAAACCCATCTCTTTACCACTTTTTTGTCTTGAAATACAAGAAAATTTTGTTCACTAAGAGCCAAGACTTGTGTGGTGGTAGTTTAGGCATGAAGTTGTATCCAACTCTTGCGACCCCATGGATTGCAGACTGCCAGGCTCTTCTGTCCATGGGATTCTCCAGGCAAGAATACTGGAGTGGGTTGCCATTTCCTTCTCCAAGAGATCTTCCTGACCCAGGAATCAAACCCAGATTTCCTGCATTGCAGGCAGGTTCTTTACCAACTGAGCTACAAGGGAAGCCCAAGACTGTGTAAGAGGCTTTAACATTTAAGAACACAAGAAGCTACCATGAATTATCAGCTCTATAAAGAATCCCTGCAAGAATTTATCATGTTCGTTGTTTTAAAATGTCTTCAAGGTATACAAATTAGCCAAATCATCATGTAAATATCATTTTTGCAGGTGAGAAGGTGTACATTTTGAGGTAATTTCATAGCAGATGAAACAACTGAAAACCAGAATTCTAAGTTTTTAGTTGACTACTAGGTCAATGCCTTCAACTCTCCAACTTGGATCAAAGTTCAGTTTCTTATGCTTTACTTTCAGGGAAGGCAGGGGGAAAAACACACCAAAAACCTCACAATCCAGAATGTAAATGAAGTACAGCCTCCTGTCATTTTTATAACACAAATGACAAAGAGAAATGAATTGGAGACATTTCCAAATCCAAAATTATGTTTTCTTCCAGATTTCAAAATTTTCTGGGTCAAGTTACCCACAGACAACATTCAAAAGTCCCTACTATAACCGTACATTGACTGACAGTGTTCCATGCTGTCTCCCGTGTTCATGCCACACATTTCAGACAGCCTGCCCTTCTACCCACAGGGAGGTAACAAGTGCCTGCCCTGTCATCCTCCCAGATGATGACAAATGACACCAGAACATTTTAGGCTATGATAGCACATCCAGTTTGGTTAACTCTAAAACAAACAGAGGCCTAATTAACTACCGTGGCTGTGGCTCCCAGAAGGATTTTCTTCAGCAGTTTTGACGGTGGTTACACTGGTGTTCACAGAACTGACGCTGGTTGTCCGAGAACTCTGCAAGACAGGGGTTTTGGCCCTTTCTTTTTTGATTTCCACTTTCCCGGTAGGCTCCTTCTGGGAACTATTAAGAAAATCGAACAGCAGCTCATCATCAGGTTCTGACTTTTTTCTTCGAACAAATTGGGATGAAGGCCTAGGAGCAGATGCATTTTCAACAGGATGGGAGGTCTCACCCAAAGTCCTAGGTCCTACTTTTACATTTGCAGTCCCAGCTAAGATGGTGGCTTTTTGATTTCTAATGTTATCAGCTGCTGAGGAAATGTAAGTAGTTTTAGATCCAGTCTGGTAAGTCAAGTCCGTATTTTGCTGGTGAAGTTCAGAATAGTCAGTATTTTTGCTATAACTGATGTTGCTGGTGTTCTCTTTTCTACTGAGAGCTGTTGCAGCCCCTTGATCAACTCTGTTCAAAAGATCTTCTGCCTTTCCAGCTAGATCAGCAAACCAGGACATGATGGGAGCAGAATAGCCCTGTTGGTGAACCTGTAAGAAGGACGTAAAAAGATCAGTGAGGATGAGCATCAGAGCACAGTGGTTAAGACCAGCCTCTGGAGGCAAGAACGTCCTGGGTTGGAAAGCCTAACCTGCTTCTTACTACGTAACTTTGAGCAAACTATTTAACTGAAACACTTCACCTAGAAAATGAGGGAGATAAGTGTGCTTATACTATTGGGTGGTTTTCAGATGAACCAATACACTAAAAAACATTTTGAAAATGCCGAGCACATAGTAGGCACTCATTTTAGTAGTTGTTGTTACCATAATTACAACTACCACTACTACCATCATTCCTATTTCAACAATGTGTAAATCTTAATGCAAAAAAGCCACTGAATGTCAAATAATATGGCAAAATTCCAGGACAACTAAATAAAAATAATTTTCTGAAGTTTGTTCTAAAGTGCTAAAACTTCAAGAAACTTCTGATTAATACAAAAGCTACTTCAACGTTAAATTGCAACACTATCATGGATAATTTAAGTGTGCATATACACGTTTAAAACACACCTCCAATAACTTGGATTTTCTGTACCTACCATATGCACATCAGGCTAAGTTCCAAATAAAACAAGATGATTGCATAGCCATTCATTTTGATATATATACTTGGGTACTTATCCAGTGCCGCAATCAATCAAAATAATGAAATAACTAGTTTCCATGACATAGGAGAGTAGTATATAACAAAAGTCAACAACCACCTCTTGAATGTGCACACTGTTTCTTTCGCCTGCGGTGCTGGCATTCTTTTACAATTAACTCTTTCGTTCTTGGTCTTCACCCAAACGTCATCTGCTTCAAAACCAGCTCTTTCTTCCCATCTAAATTAGGTTCTATCATTGTCTGTACACACACCATTCTCTTCCCTAACAGCCCTTCATGTTTTGTATGTGTTTCCTTCCCCCTCTATCTCTCCCTCTTGGGGAAGGAGAGGAAGAGAGTGGGTAGGTAAAGGCCATGTCTTTTGCTCACCAGTGAATTCTCAGCATACCGTAGGCACCATAAATACTGCTGAATGGAATTAATTTTTGTTAGATGCCCTGCAAACATTATCTTTAGCACACATAACTTTCACAACCACATTCTGTGTTAAGTAGCAATACTCCCCCCCTTTTTTTCCCCACAAAAAAGGGGGGGGGGGAGCGGAAGATAAAGATCCCAGAGTTTAGACAGCAGCTCAGACAGGCAAATCTAAGTCAGCCAAACCCACTTTTAACCCCTGCCTTCTCAATCTAGCCTCCCAGCACCTGAATAACCTCAAGAAGAAACTCACCCCCTAAACCTGTTCCTTACAAAACGGGATGATTATATGCCCAAGTATTTCACAGAGTTTATGTATATCAAATGAAAATGGAAGGGACATGCTCCCGAACATATTAAACTCCCTATAAAGTATGTATTATTCCCAACTAGACACTGGTGGTAACTAGGGGGCAAATTATCTCTCCTAATAAGGCGATCAAAACATACTTAATAATTTGTTACATCTTGACTCCCATTTTAAAGTTTTAAAGGACTTTTAAACAAAAGCCTGTGCCTTAGGACTGAGTACCCAATTAAATGTTAAGACGGGCCCTGGGCATTTCCTCTATGGACAAGAGAAAAACTCTAGGAGACTTTCGAGGTGGAATTCTGAAGTCATTCTGCCCAGAAAATAAATGGCCCACACCGAGGTGAATAAACAGGGCGAGAGGGCGTGGGACGGGGACCGGTCGGCCGACGGCGGGGGCAGGGCCTGCTCGCCCGCCAAGTGTCAACACAGAGGAAGGGAGGCTGGGGGTCAGCTGGTCGGTCCCCTTGAGTCTGTTGTCGGAACCCCCAACTTTGCTTCCCACCCACTTCGTTGAGCCTCCGGAGGGGGAAGACAGGCCAAACCAGGCTGAGGTCGCGGAGGCAGGAAAGGGGAGGGCACCAAGCAACGTCCGCGGAGATCCGGGGGGGCTCTCCTTCCCACTTCTTGAACCCCTAGCAGGACGCAGAGACCAGGGTCTCCGTCTAGGGGCTGCCGCCCCCGCCTCTAAGGCCGTTAACGCCCCAAAGGAACCCATCGGGCCGTAGGGCCCCCGCGGCCGCCTCACCTGAGGGCTCTGCAGCGGCTGCACCGCAGCCTGATCACCCTCCCAGGCCGCCCCTCCTCAGCAGCGGGCCGGGAGAGGGCTCACGTTTAGTAGAGCCGGTCCCCGACCTGCCACGGCCCAGCTACTCTTCCGGGAGACGTGGAAGAGCAGCGAGGACCCCAAAACAGAGTGCCTTCCGAGCTGCCTGAGCGGCCAGGAACCTAGAGCAGCCACCTGGAGGCGACTCAGGCGGCAGCGCCGCCGGCTGTGGGGTCCTCGCGCCTGGCCACGCCCTTTCTCCGCCTGTGGCGAGAAAGGAAAGGGGCAGGGCCTGCGTGCGTGTGACGTTGCTCGCCTCACTGGGACCACGGCCCGCATGCGGCCGACACAACATTGGAGGCCACGCCCACAAGGGGGCGGTCCCTTCTGCGGGCCTCTTTGATGGCAGGGGCGGTCCTGCTCCACCTGGAAAGGGTTAAGAGGACTGAGACGCCAGTGTCTCTGCTGCCGTTTACTTTTACCGGTTCTTCCTCCGTCCGCCTAGATTTACAAAAGACGGTGTTGAGACCTGCGGCAGGAGGTGGGAGTAGAGAAAATATCTCTGTTTTTAGGCAGCTTACTTTCTAGTGGCAGAGGCTTATTAGGTAAACCAGCCGATGGATAAGACAGTTTCAGAGCTTTATCAGAGCTGTAAAGACAAGATGATAAGTGACTGGAGGTGAGAGAAGCACTTTAAATGATGTAGTCAGGGGCGGTCTTTCTCTGAGGAGGAAACATTTGAGCTGAGACCCAAAAGATAGAAATGGCCAGTAAAAGGACTTTTCATACAGGTGTATTGTAGTTTTCTTATGCAAGCTGTTCACTGAATATTTGGATTAAGTCTAAAATCCACATTTAGTAATTCAACAAATACTCAACACTTACTTTGAACGTAAAGAAAGTGAAAGTGAAGTCGCTCAGTCGTATCCGACTCTTTGCCACCCCGTGGACTGTAGCCTATCGGGCTCCTCCGTCCATGGGATTTTCCAGGCAAGAATACTGGAGTGGGTTGCCATTTCCTTCTCCAGAGGATCTTCCCGACCCAGGGATCGAACGTTGGTCTCCCGCATTGTAGGCAGACGCTTTACCGTCTGAACCACCAGGGAAGTCACTTTGTACATGAAGTGAAGTGAATTGGCTCAGTCGTGTCCGATTCTTTGCGACCCCATGGACTGTAGCCTACCAGGCTTCTCCGTTCATAGGATTTTCCAGGCAAGAATACTGGAGTGGGTTGCCATTTAGGATTTGGCTAATTTGGCCCTAATTACAAGTCTATATAACATAGTCCAAAGGACCCTAGAGGTTAAATAACTTGTCTAAGATCATGTGCCCGGTATTACGGAGCCCACATTATTACAAAGCCTGTGCCCTTAGACTCAACGTTTTATTGCCTCCGAATTAAATATTGGGAGTAATTATAGCTCCTTCTTTTCTTCTTGTCAAGTCAGGATTAGCCCAGTCCAGTAAACAGATAATTTTCAGCATAAGGAAATAATAATAATAGTCTGTAATAGTAATTGTGCCCTTATTAAGCTTGTTGTTGTTCATTCACTAAGTTGTACCTGACTCTTTGCAACCCCATGGACTGCAGCATCCCTGGTTCCTCTGTCCCTCTCTGTCTTCTGGAGTTCGCTCAAATTCGTATCTATTGAGTTGGTGATGCTGTCTACCCATCTCCTCCTCTGCCGCTGCCTTCTCCATTTGCCTTCAGTCTCTCCCAGCATCAGGGTCTTTTCCAGTGAGTTCACACTTTGCATCAACTGGCCAAAGTAGTGGAGCTTCAGCATCAGATCAGTCTTTCCAATGAATATTCAGGGTTTATTTCCTTTAGGGCTGACTGGTTGGATCTCCTTGCAGTCCAAGGGGCTCTCAAGGGTCTTCTCCAGCACCACAGTTTGAAAGCATCAGTTTTCAGTGCTCAGTCTTCTTTATGGTCCAACTCTCACATCTGTACATGAGGGCTGACAAAACCATCGTTGGACTATATGGTTGTCGGCAAATACTTGGGTTCAATCCCTGGGTTGTCAAGATCCCCTGGAGAAGGAAATGGCAACCAACTTCAGTATACTTATCTGGGAAATCCCATGGAAAGAGGAGCCTGGCAGGCTACAGTTCGTGGGATCTTGAAGAGTTGGACACAGCTTAGCAACTAAACAAAAATGCATTTTTACCCACTTCAGTATTCTTGCTGAGAAAGCCCCATGGACACAGTAACCGAACAGGCTACAGGCAGTTCATAGAGTTGCAAAGAGTCGGACATGCTGAGTGACTGAGCATGGCCTCATTAAGTTATTATGCCCTCATAACACAGTGTACTCTCTTAAGCATTGGACGTGCTTCACCTTGTTTCATTTTCACAGCTGCCATAAGAAAGGAATTGTTATTATTCTGTGGTAGGTGACCTCAACCATGAAATTAAAAGAAGCTTGCTCCTTGGAAGTAAAGCTATGACAAACTTAGATAGCATATTAAAAAGCAGGGACATTACTTTACTGGCAAAGGTCCTTCTAGTCAAAGCTACCTGATGCAAAGAGCCGGCTCATTGGAGAAGACCCTGATGCTGGAAAGGCTGAATGAATGAGGAGAAGGGGTTGACAGAGAATGAGACGGTTGGATGGCATCACCGACTTAATGGACATGAGTCTGAGAAAGCTCCAGGAGTTGGTGATGGACAGGGAAACCTGGAGCGCTGCAGTCCATGGGATTGCAAAGAGTCAAACACAACTGAGCAACTGAACTGAACTGAGGTGGCATTGTTTTACCCAGCTTTTAAATGAGTGTTAAGGATGTAAAAAATTAAGAAACAAAAGCCTGTTAACGTTAACGATGTAAAAAATTAAGAGAAACAGAAACCTGAATTAAATAGAGTTGGGAGACCAGAGGGGGAGCTCTCCCAACCCATGACCTAGCACAGCCCAACAACAAACAGAAAGATCCCTTTTCTGTCCTGACAACAAGTCAGCCAATGAAAAGGTGTTTGTTTACTATAGCCCTCCAACTTTTCTTTCCTTTCCTACAAAAGTATTCTCCTTCCCTTGGGGACTTGCAAGTGACTCACCATGGTTGTAGACCCCACATTGTAATCCTCTATGGATCCCAAATAAACCCATCTTTGCTGGAGAAATACCTGGTAGTCTAGTTTCAGGTCAACAAGGATTATACATCATCACCTGTTGCCATGTGGCTGCAATGCATCCTTAGGAAGAATGTCCTTTCCAGCCTTACTAATGTCAGGCTTGATCATGTGACTTGCTTTGGCCAATAGAATGTGACTAAAAGTATCTTTCACCACATCCAAGCAGTTGTGTTAGGAACCATTATGTATTTCTGCTAACACTCTTGATCTTTTTCTTCTCTCATGAGTACGCCCTGTCCCAGATGGAGCTGCTCCCTCAGCCTGAGTTCTGGAAGGAAAGACGTGTGAAGTCCAATGAGCCACATGAGCAAAAAAAGAAAACTTGGCTTTTAAATATTTGAAATGGTTTTTTTTTTTTTTTGACATTTCATATATTATTTATTTATTTAGCAGTTATTCACAATTTATTTTTTACATACACACGACCTTCCATATATATAAAGTTTATACAAAAAGCATTCACCAAATGCCTTCTTCTTGATTAGTTATCAGCTCTAAATTCAGTTATTTCTGTGTATCTAAAACTTCTGACTCTTTGTTTGAGATTATCATATATTTTCTTGCTGATCTTTTCTAAGATACATTTTTTTTCATTTATTTTTATTAGTTGGAGGCTAATTACTTTACAATATTGTAGTGGTTTTTGTCATACACTGACATGAATCAGCCATGGATTTACATGTGCTCCCCATCCCGATCCCCCCTCCCACCTCCCTCTCTACCCGATCCCTCTGGGTCTTCCCAGTGCACCAGGCCCGAGCACTTGTCTCATGCATCCAACCTAGGCTGTTGATCTGTTTCACCCTAGATAATATATATGTTTCAATGCTGTTCTCTCGAAACATCCCACCCTCGCCTTCTCCCACAGAGTCCAAAAGTCTGTTCTGTACATCTGTGTCTCTTTTTCTGTTTTGCATATAGGGTTATCATTACCATCTTTCTAAATTCCATATATATGTGTTAGTATACTGTATGAAATGGTTTCTTACACAGCCTTACCTAATGAAATCTGATGAATACATACCCCACTAACAGATAGTGACCCTGAGATTCAGAAAGGTTTAGTAATTTTCCCGAAGTCATGCAGGGAGTTGGTAGTACATCTGGAATTCAAACCTGTATCAGTGTGACTCCAGAAACAATCTTGTTAATCATTGAAGGGATAAGGATGAATCAAATGAAATTCAAGTCAGATCTCCTATATGAAAAAATTGGCAGTGGGCAGGCTACCCCACTGTTTCAAGAATTCCCACCCATACTTCCTAAGAGTCAGTGTATACAGACCTACTACCCAGAAGTCATTGGAACTGGGCTACGTTAGCTAGAGAAACAGCACAACCAACAGAAAGAGGTTACGACTTTGCCTTTACAAGACTCATGCAAAAAACACTAACCACAGAAGAAAAGACTGAAATTTGGACTTTGTTAAAATTAACAATTTTTTTCCATCAAAAAAAAAGCAAAAGCAGCAACAGCAAAAACCAAGAAAACATTAACAGAATGAAAGGCAAGTCAAAGATTGGTAGAACATGTTTATAATACATATATCTGACAAAGGATTTGTATTCAGAATATATAAAACTCTCTGACAAATTAATAAGAAAGACCAATCAACCCAACCAAAACGGACCAATATCTTAAATAAGTACTTCACAAGAGAAAATATCCAGTTGGTCAAAGCACAGGGAAAAGTGGTCAACACTATTTATGAATCATCAGAGAAATGCAAAATTAAAATCAGAAAGAAATACTGTTTTTTAGCTGAGCATAGACTTTACAGACATATGTTTTAAATAACTAAGTTTCAAACACAGAGGTACATAAAAAATAGCTGATAAAATTTTCTTATATTTTTTCACCAAAATGGAATCCTCATAACCATAGAAAAATATCCACCATCTTTACACTAGATTTAAAAAATAATACATTTAACATCAAAATATTATGAAAGATGTATAATGTCTTAATAACAAAAGGCTTAGCACTATCCCTTTAAAACTCCAAATTCTGTCTCTGTGTTTGAATTTAATCAATAAGGTTTTTGGAGATGTAAATTCAATAAACATTTCTTTAATCACCGATTCATTCATGCAGGTGTTTGGTTCCCTAGATTCGTTGTATTTCTTTTTCCCTGGATGGGAATAGAAGTAAATGATATTAGAGCCATGCAATAAAGAAATACTTTCTCACATCCACCATAAGTGCTAAAATGTAAAAAAGATGGAAATTACCAAGTACTGGTGAGTTATGGAGCTGCTAGAACACTCATGCATTTTCAACAGAACTCTAAGTGATAGAACCAGAACCTAAATATAGGCCTTCTCTTTGACCAGGCATAGGGCCACCCTATGAGTCAGAAGTTCCACTCAAGACAAATGGGGGCAAGTTCCATCAAAAGACATGTATGATGAAAAACAAGAAACTATACACGCCACAACATGGATGAATCAAGACATACTTGAGTTAAATAGTGTCGAGTTAAAAGAAGGCGGTCACAAAAGACCTCATACCATATAATTTTATTAATATGAAGGTCAAGAACAGGTGAAGTTTATATATGATTATAGAAGTTATAATAGTAATTACCTTTGGGGGGCCAGACATTGACTAGGAGGGGTCAAGATGGAGGCTTCTAGGATGCTGACAATGTACATTGTATGTAAGAATTGATTAAGCTCTGTACTTAACAACTGTTAAGTTTATTGTCAGTACGTTATCCCTCAATTAAAACAATTTAAAAAATACACATACTCTTTGAGAAAGTGATTTCTCAATTTCAACTTTTAGGAAATTATCCTACTTAATAATTTTGTATATGTGTGAGTATACACACATATACAAAATATTAACTATAGCATTGCTTATAATATCCAGTATTGGAAACGAGTTAAATGTACATTGATTTAAAATCTTGGGGGGACTTCCCTGATGGTCCACTGGCTAAGAGTCTGCACTTCCAGTGCAGGGGGCCCAGGTTTGATCTCTGCTCAAGGAATTCAATTCCACATGCTGCAACTAAGATCCTGTGTGCTGCAACTAAGGCCTGGCGCAGCCAAATAAACAAAAATTTGTTTATTTGAAAAAGAAAAAACTTGGTATATTCCTGCACTGGAATACTATGCAGATGTTTTCTTAAGAAAAGAAAAACAAAAGTTCTTATGTAAGGATATAGAGTCTATGCCCCGACCAGTAATGCTGAAGAAGCTGAAGTTGAACGGTTCTATGAAGACCTACAAGACCTTCTAGAACTAACACCCAAAAAAGATGTCCTTTTCATCATAGGGGACTAGAATGCAAAAGTAAGAAGTCAAGAAACATTTGGAGTAACAGGCAGATTTGGCCTTGGAGTACAGAATGAAGCAGGGAAAAGGCTACCAGACATTTGCCAAGAGAATGCACTGGTCATAGCAAACACCCTCTTCCCCCAACCAAGAGAAGACTCTACACATGGACAACACCAGATGGTCAATTTACCGAAATCAGATTGATTATATTCTTTGCAGTCAAAGATGGAGCAGCTCTGTACAGTCAGCAAAAACAAGACCAGGAGCTGACTGTAGCTCAGATCATGAACTCCTTATTGCCAAATTCAGACTTAAATCAAAGAAAGTAGGGAAAACCACTAGACCATTCAGATATGACCTAAATCAAATCCCTTACGATTATACAGTGGAAGTGACAAATAGATTCAAGGGATTAGATCTGATAGACTGCCTGAAGACCTATGAATGGAGGTTTGTGACATTGTACAGGAGACAGGAATCAAGACCATCCCCAAGAAAAAGAAATGCAAAAGCAAAACGGCTGTCTGAGGAGGCCTTACAGATAACTGTGAAAAGAAGAGAAGCAAAAAACAGAGGAGAAAAGGAAAGATATACCCATTTGAATGCAGAGTTCCAAAGACTAGCCAGAAGAGATAAGAAAGACTTCCTTAGTGACCAATGCAAAGAAATAGTGAAAACAATAGAATGGGAAAGACTAGAGATCTCTTCAAGAAAATTAGAGATACAAAGGGAACATTTCATGCAAAGATGGGCTCAAGAAAGGACAGAAATGGTATGGACCTAACAGAAGCAGAAGATATTAAGAAGAGGTGGCAAGAATACACAGAAGAACTATACAAAAAAGATCCTCACGACCCAGATAATCATGATGGTATGATCACTTACCTAGAGCCAGACATCCTGGAATGCGAAGTCAAGTGGGTCTTAGGAAGCATCACTACGAACAAAGCTAGTGGAGGTGATGTAATTCCAGTTGAGCTATTTCAAATCCTAAAAGATGATGCTGTGAAAGTGCTGCACTCAATATGCCAGCAAAATTGGAAAACTCAGCAGTGGCCACAGGACTGGAAAAGGTCAGTTTTCATTGCAATCCCAGAGAGGCAATCCCAAAGAATGCTCAAACAACTGCACAATTGTACTCATCTCACACGCTAGTAAAGTAATGCTCAAAATTCTCCAAGCCAGGCTTTAACAGTATGCGAACCGTGAACTTCCAGATGTTCAGGCTGGATTTAGAAAAGGCAGAGGAACCAGAGATCAAATTGCCAACATCCGTTGGATCATCGAAAAAGCAAGAGAGTTCCAGAAAAACATCTATTTCGGCTTTATTGACTATGCCAAAGCCTTTGATTGTGTGGATCACAACAAACTGTGGAAAATTCTGAAAGAAATGGGAATACCAGACCACCTGATCTGCCTTTTGAGAAATCTGTGTGCAGGTCAAGAAGCAACAGTTAGAACTGGACATGGAACAACAGACTGGTTCCACATAGGGAAAGCAGTACGTCAAGGCTGTATATTGTCACCCTGCTTATTTAACTTATATGCAGAAACATATAAGAAACATATAACATATTTCTCATGCATGAGAAACACTGGGCTAGACAAAGAACAAGTTGGAGTCAAGATTGCTGGGAAAAATATCAATAACCTCAGTTATGTAGCAGACACCACCCTTATGGCAGAAAACGAAGAACTAAACAGCCTCTTAATGAAAGTGAAAGAGAAGAGTGAAAAAGTTGGCTTAAAACTCAACATTCAGAAAACTAAGATCAAGGCATCTGGTCCCATCACTTCATGGCAAATAGATGGGGAAACGGTGGAAACAATGACAGATTTTATTTATTTGGGCTCCAAAATCACTGCAGA
Organism: Muntiacus reevesi; assembly: GCF_963930625.1. Classification (NCBI taxonomy): domain Eukaryota; kingdom Metazoa; phylum Chordata; class Mammalia; order Artiodactyla; family Cervidae; genus Muntiacus; species Muntiacus reevesi. Next base: position 54,071,067 of record NC_089263.1, on the reverse strand, counting down.
TGGTGACTGCAGCCACGAAATTAAAAGACGCTTGCTCCTTGGAAGGAAAGTTATGACAAACCTAGACAGCATATTAAAAAGCAGAGACATTACTTTGCCAACAGAGGTCTGTCTAGTCAAAGCTATGGTTTTTCCAGTAGTCATGTATGGAGTGAGAGTTGGACTATAAAGAAAGCTGAGCACTGAAGAATTGATGCTTTTGAAATGTGGTGTTGGAGAAAACTCTTGAGAATCCCTTGGACTCTCAAGGGATTCTCAAGGAGATCCAACCAGTCCATCCTAAAGGAGATCAGTCCTGAATATTCATTGGAAGGACTAATGCTGAAGCTGAAACTGCGATACTTTGGCCACCTGATGTGAAGAACTGACTCATTTGAAAAGACCCTGATGCTGGGAAAGGTTGAAGGTGGGAGGAGAAGGGGTTGACAAAGGGTGAGATACTTGGATGACATCACCGACTCATGGACATGAGTTTGAGTGAACTCCGGGGGTTGGTGATGGACAGGGAGGCCTGGCATGCTGCAGTCCATGGGGTCGCAAAGAGTTGGACACGACTGAGCAACTGAACTGAATTTAACTGAAGGATATAGAAAGAGCTCCAGGATCTTACCAACACATGATGTCTAAAAAAAAAAAACAGAAGTTAAAAAAATGGTGTTTGTGTGCTATCATTTGTGTACAAATATCTTTTATGAGTAAAATCTGTTTCTTTGCCTCCTTAGAAAACTTGGCTGGGCAACATATGGGAAAGGGTGTTTTTTTCTCCAATGAATCCTCTTTGGTATGCTCCCTCTGAACGCTGTACAATAAGAATCTATTTTTAAATATTAAAACAATTCTTAACTTTGAACATCCTTGGAGGCCTAATGCACTCTCCATGTCTTCATAGCCCTGCCTCTCAGTATCACTTGACACCCTTCGTTTATGTCTCATGCCCAGCCCTGCAGGCTTTCTCCAGAGATCTTGTGACCCTCATTAGAAGGTTCCTATATTCCTTCAACTCCAGGTTTTTATGATTCTACTCCTTGTTAAGTAGCTCTGAAGGATGAAATTGTGAACCTCCTTATGCATTTCTATCTTTCAGCAGCAGGAGGCACTTAATACTTAAAAATATGTACATGCATATTATATTTGGATTAACAGGTAAAATGAGGATTGCTGGACTGTTTTGTTTATAAAGCACAGATTCCATGAATCTGCTCTAGATGACACCCAGGAATTTCATATTCCTGTACCTGTTTGGGAGTTCCTCCAGCTTGACAGACCATTTCTGGTGATTTCCATGTCGTCTGGAATGCTAAGATGCTCCTGGAGGTGAGTCCCTCTGCCATGGCACTCCTGATGAAACCTCCCAGGCCCCTATTTACCCCGCACTCTCAGCATGTCATGAGCACTTTCTGCTCAGAGGCCTCCCACCCCCATTTGAACCCATGTGGGCAGCAGGGCTGGGTGGAGAAGAGGCTTTGAATTTTCCTGGAAATAACACATGCTGTGCCTTGCTTTGGTGTCATAACAACTCCCTTTCTCTCTTAGGGCCTCAGTTTCCTCATCTGTAAAATGGGTGGTTAGTGGTTTTGAAGGTGTATGTGAGTGATTTTTATACCATGGTGTTCTTTCTTTAAAGGAAATCTTATGTCTATGCCTCATACATAAAGTACATACAAGTGAAGCGCTCCTGATCAAAGACTGTGGATGAAGAGGGTGAAGATGGGGCAGAGGGTATGCAGATCCGCTTTCAGTGTTTCCCTGTGTCCCATCTAGAATCTCTTGATGTAGCTCCTAGGGAGTTCAAAATGTCTTTGCACCTGTACTGGGTGTTTTTTGTTTGGGTTTTTTTTTTTTTTTTTTGGCCATGCTGTAAGGCTTGTGGGATCTTAGTTCCCTGACCAGAGATTGAACCCAATCTGGCAGTGAGGGTGTCAAGTCTCAACCACTGGACCACTAAGGGGTTCCCTGGTTGTTCTTTAAGAGTCTCACTTTGAGGTTCTGGGGTTCTGTGGAAGACCAATCCTGCTTGGGTGCAGGGAAGGGACCTACATCTTATCTTCTTTGTGCCATGAACCCTTTTGCAGAATTGTGTGACTATTTTTTTTTAAATAATTTTTTCTATTTTTAAATTTTTATTATTTATAACTGAGGGCAGGAGGAGAAGAGGGCAGCAGAGGATGAGATGGTTGGATAGCCTCACCGACTGAATGAACATGAGTTAGAGGAAACTCGGGGAGATGGTGAAGGACAGGGAAGCCTGGTGTGCTGCAGTCCATGGGGTTGCAAAGAGTCGGACATGACTTAGCGACTGGACAACAGCAGTGGCTGTGCTGAGTCTTTGTTGCTGCGCACAAGAGGGCTTTCTCTAGTTGTGGCAAGTGGAGCATCCTCTCTAATTGCAGTGTGCAGGCTTCTCCTTGTGGTGATGTCTCTTGTTGCGGAGCACAGAATCTGGGGCGCATGGGATTCAGTAGTTATGGCACACAGGCTTAGTTGCCCCGCAGCATGTGGAATCTTCCCAGACCAGGGATTGAACCCATGTCCCCTGCATTGGCAGGAGGATTTTCAACCGCTGGACCACCAGGGAAGTCTTCACTGTTTTATTTTTAACAAGTTCATCATTTAAGAAGTCTGAATTCATTTTCATTCCATGATATCATAGACAGTCATCTGCTGAAACAATTCTTTTTAACAGATCACAGTTTTAAAAAGTCATAGATACTGTAAGTTCTGTATGAACTAGTGGATAGTAGGTTGGTTCCTTTGTTTTGATTTATAAGCCTCAACTTCACTGTAGAATAAAGAAAGTAAAGCAAAGAAAGCATAATTGGTCACTTGTTTAGAACAACATTATTTCTGTAATTTGAAGCTTTCTAAATGGACAGGTTCAGACCTGATGTAACTCTACAGGATTACTTAATAAATAGGCTATATTGAAATTGTACAAAAGGTTATTAACTTTAATAATTAATAGCTTAAGAAGCGCTATGTTACTAATTGCTATTCCAATTCAGTATCCAATTCCAATCCTGTTTTTGAATTCTCAGGAAGTAGCTTGTGTATACAGTTAAGTCACCTTACACTCAGAGGAATGTCAATATGTAGACACTCAACGTTCAACAAGAATTTTGGCTTTAGGGAAGACAGAAACATTTAAAATAATGACTTTAATCATCATTTTAAGTATATGATAGGGTTTCCCTGGTAGCTCAGTGGTAAAGAATCTGCCTGCAGAATTCGCATGCAGGACATGTGGGTTTGATCCCTCCCTGGAGAAGGAAATGGCAACCCACTTCAGTATTCTTGCCTGGCAAATCCCATGGACAGAGGAACCTGGTGGGCTATAGTTCATGGGGTCGCAAAAGAGCTGGACATAACAACTAATCAACAACAACAAAGGGAAAGTGTGCTTTAATTAAATACATATCATACCAGTGATGCTGGCAAGGTTGAAAGTTACTCCCAACTTGGACAGCTATAAAAATGTGTGTATATGACAAGACAGTAAGATTAAAAAGCAATCCTTTTGAAATAAAGTTTTAAAAATATTTTGTTCACAGAGGTTTGTATCAACAGTATGCCTTTTATGATGATAACTTGTACAGATTGAGCACCCTAGGGCTCTTTTTATATCCTAAAGAAAATGAACATTCACATTATTCATGGGTTGTAGTGAATTTAAAACAGATTAGTTGTACACTTACCTCCTAGACAGGATAAACTGTCCAGAGGCTTTCAGGTTTAATACCATCATTAAAGCTGTTTGCAAAAGGAACAGAGGATTAAAAAACAAAGCAAAAACTTTAAAAAGACAAAATATTTTTTTCCTGGGTGTGGAGAGTTGTTTATTTGCTGTTATAACAAGCAAATATCATTCATTAAGTCAAAAATGGAAGGAGCAGGCTCACCAACACTATTTGAGCAAGCTGAACAATCCACATAATTTAAAAAATGAAGGTCATATACTCTAATCACGAGTCCCAATTAAGCAGTGTCAAAATGACACCTATTTCTTTGCTTGCTTTGTGATCACACTGCTTGGAGATGGTTAATGGATCTCCTGGCATTCGGCTTCTTTTTCTGTGCAAGTTTTGAAATCTGAAAAAGACTTTGTTCACACTTAGTGTGGTATCTCCATTGTCAAACTCTCCACAATAATCGGGTGCAGACAACAGAGTGATCAAATGCTTCTTGGCAAAAAATTCATACCCAATCTTCTACCACCTTATAGGCTCTACATATAAGATCCAAATCATACTCATGGAAAAATTTGACAACCACTTCTCCACCAAGTGTGAAGGACACTCCTCTGTCATTTTTATCCCAGCCTAAGACAACTTTACCAGGTCACACCACAAAAGGTCACAAAGAAGACCTTGATCTGGTACATCAGAGGGTCACATATTTTTCCAAATCTGCTCCACTGATTGAAGATCTGGTGACAAACCTCCAGAACAGCAGAGTATTTTCTTGTCCAGGAAGGTGAAGGCTGCTACTGGTAAACAGATAAAGCAGTCTGTGAAACATAGTGTAACATTGTATCTTTTACATTCATCACAAAATCCATACATTCTATTGATACTGGCACATTTGTGGTTTCTTCTGCGAAGAAAAAAAGTCTCTGGATAATCGATTTTTTTCTTTAGCCAATAAAAGGCAGATAATCTCCAAAGTCCGCATCCCCCACTATAGCTTGCTTTCTAGTGGGAAACCACCATACTCCAAAAGTTGAAGCAAATCCGAGTATTGCCTGTGGTATACACCACTATTTTGAGCAATGCTTCAAGTTCTAGTAGGATGGGCTGACTGAGAAAGATCTGGTGGAACTTTAAGCACAGTTCTTTTTTTTCATTCTCCTGTAGCCAGACATCCTTGCACAGCTTAGACCCTCTCATTTGCAGCAGCCATTAGTTGAGGCTGTTGATGTTGAGTTTATCTGTACCTGCCATCACCTACTCACAGTTGACCCTCCTGCAGGCGTGGGCTCACACCTGGGGATTTACACCACCTTTCCCACAGCCAGGGGCATTGAGGTGGTGGTGGTGAAGGTGCTAGCAGAAGCCATAGTGGGTCCCCTCCTGCCACCTCATTCCTTGCATCCTCTTTCTCTCCCCACTGGAATCCTGAGGCAGAATTGCATTTTTAGATACATAAAATAATATGCACAGGATGATAAAAGAAACTAGATTGGAAATCATTGATATACAGTTATCAAAATATTTTTAGATTATGTGATTCAATAATCTATGTACTTTTAAAATCAACACATCAAATAACAGTGTGTAAAATGAAACCCAGCCTCCCTACTCTGGCCCACAAGGCGTTGCTGGAAATCTCTGCTTTCTATGCACCCATGCCAAATAGAAATATGGAGACAGGGGTTTGGAGGAAAGAGAAGGCATAACTTTATTTCTTTGCCAGGCAAAGAGGCAACACCAGAAGGCTAGTGGTTCCAAAACTATGCCTGCCCTGGAGGAGTTAGTGAGAAATTTTATAGTCAGGGCTTGCAGTCTGGAGAAGGAAATAAGGCTCAAGGCAGTGACAGGCTTGCATTCTTCTTTCTTTTGCAAAATTTCAAAACAGTCACAGCCAGAGCTGGTGTACGGTATAACTGGGGTTGGTCCTCTCTTCAGTGATCTATCTGTCCATGACATTCCTTCTGAAATGAAGAATGTTTCAAGGTAGTGTTACAAAGGAGGGTGTGGGGGAAAAGAACGCCAAGTGCAGGATAGAATTCACATAGACTCAGAGTGTGATTAGCTTGATGAAGTAGTAACCTCTAAAGAGTAAGAAAGGTTGCTTAACTCTTTTGGTCCTGTTTATGCTGTTTCTCCAGTCTGTTCATTTTCTCTTATTTCCCTTATTTGTGAGAAAAGTCTTATTTCTATTTTTGCTGCATCAAAGGCCTTGCAGGATCTGGCCCAAGCTGCCCTCGCCAGCTCCATCTGAAACTGCTCTTCCTTAGACTCACAGAGTCCGGCCATCCCACCCTCAAGAACACTGGCCTTGATGTTCCCACTGCCTGGAAATTTCCTCTCCACATGTCCCCTGTTCTCCCACTACCCACAGTTCCCACTTCATATCACCGGTTCCCTCCCATCCTTCAGGTCTTGGTATAAAATTCTCCCCTTCTGGAGGCTTCCCTGGCCACCCAGAGTCAACTAGCTCCTGTCCTTCCCCACATGGTACCTCATTCTTTCCATTTATAATATTTATGCTAATTTCATTTTGTATAATTTGTACACTTATAATTATGCAAATTTATTATAATTTGTATAGTGTGTATATATGTTTAGTTGTTTATTTACTTAGTGTCCATCTCCCCTCCACGAAAGCGTAGACCACACCTGTCTTTCTCTGTGTACCTAACACCTGGGACAGGGCTTTCTACTTCTCTCTCTGCTTCTCTCCCTGCTCTGCATGTGCACGCTCAGTCGTGTCCGACTCTTTGCGACCCCGTGGACTGTAGCCCACCAGGCTCCTCTGTCCATGGGATTTCTTAGGCAAGAATACCGGAGTGGGCTGCCATCTCCTTCTCCAGGGGGTCCTCCTGACCCATGGATCGAACCCGTGTCTCGCGTCTCAAGCAGGAAGAGCACTGGCAGGCGGATTCTCTACCGCTGCGCCACCCAGGAAGCCCTTGGTAGGTGCTTACATACTTGTTAAACGAATGAATGCAGTGGTCCCACCCTGTGGATTAGAGGAGCTGGTTCCATGAGATAGGCAGGTATCTCAGAATCTATTGCATATGTAAGCTTCCAGCATAATACCTGGCACACAACAGGAGCTTAATAAATGGTAAGTATGATTTTTATGTCCCTCTGAGTTTTCCCCTGCGTGACCTTCTACTTATTCTTCTCCACCCACAGCCCGCATCTAAAGTCCTAGTTCCTTGCAGAATGAAGATGTGGGCCTTGCCATGTCTCCCTGTACCCCTCCATGCCAGCCTGCCTAAACCACAAGGCCTATCTGCCTCCTTCCTCCCCAAACTTATCTCAAGTAGCTACCCTACTTGGTTTTCAAGGACCTCAGGGACACGGAGGTGGTACCTTCTGCTACAATGTTGGAGGCATTCCTGACATGCAAGCATAGAAAAGCCTGGTGGAGTTCCCCAGGTCTGAGAGGAGGGGTCTTCACCACTCCGCAGGGGAGACATCACCTTTGCAGTTGTGTGTGAATTTGGTGGCATGACCAAGGGGCAGGGCCAGCATAGCCCCCTTGCCTCAGGAGCCAGGAGGCTGAGAAGGAGGTGACGGCCTCAGGATGGAGGGATAGTGAGTGGGGCTCCCTGGTCACAGAGGGCAGAGGAAGAGAGAAGGATTCCCGAGCCTCGTGATGGTGCCCAGGAAGGGGGCATGGCCGGTCCTTGATATCATTCTCTTGTAAACTGACTGTTAATCACGATTTGGGGATTTGCCATCTGAACACAAGAGGGGTAGCCAAGTAAATGTGTGCTGGTTTCAGCTCACATCTCTCTCAACTGGCTTATTCTCCCACAATTAGGGAACGCAGCAGCCTAGCAGGGACTCAGTGCCCAGCTTCACTCACCCAATGTTATTCCCCCAGTAGATACCCTCCGCTCTGTCCAGACAGGTGTCCCCACCATTCTGAAGACAAGCCTTGTGAACTCCCCAGCTGCTGGCCTTCTTTCACTCTGCCCACTCACTGTCGTTCATTCACCCACCCATCCCACAGCGAGGCATTCAGGAGACATGGCATCTGCTCTTGAGGAGCTCAGAGACTGTGTGGATAGATAAGGAAACTGACCGTTATAAACAGGGAGACCTGAGGAATGAATAAATTGGTGAGTTAATGCATAAGGCTGGGTGTGTGAACACACCTCAATCTGCTCACTCCTGTGGCCCCCACTGCACTGTGTTGTTAGGAGAATGACTGACTGAAGCCACGTGCCCTGGCCAGGCATGATAGTAACCACTTGCATGAGTTATCTTACAACAGGAGGTCCTGGGTAAGGAATGCGGATCTAACAACCAGCAGAATTTGGGAAGGGTCCCAGGGAGAAAGGAGACACAGACACCAGCTGATACGTCCTACCAACCTCCCAGAATCCTCCGTGCTAGAATCCATCTTGGCTGAGAGATGCTCACGCCGCCAGGAAGGGCCCTGAGTCAGAATGATTGGCCAGAGACAACCTGGAAACGAATCCCGTCACCGTAAAACCCAAGACTGCAAGCCACACGGCAGAGCAGTTCTCCCGGCTTCCCTTACCCTTCTGTTTTCCTCCCGAGGCGCCGCTTCCCAAGTCTCCTATCAGCACATGTGTCTCCATGGACAGTTGGTTCCTGAGTGTTAGACTAGAGTCCACTCTTGGGCCCTAGGAAAGGTCTCCCTTCCTGCAGCAGTGTGACCAGTCTTCTGTCCATCTTACCAGTGGGTAGGAGCACACACAGGTCTGGGACTGAATCCACAAGATCGTGCCACTCTCTTACAAGAATACATGTGGGATCTCTAAGTCAGAGACTTAGAAGTGGAATTCTTAAAAGTTTCTCCTTTCTATGAACAATAAGAAATTTTTCTCTTGGTCAGTACAAACTCCTTTTGTTTCTTGAAACTGGCTTTTGGAAAATTCATTCACTGACTGATTCAACAAATATTTATTGAGCATTAAGGGAGGTCAACCCTGAATTTCACTGGAAGGTCTGATGCTGAAGCTGAAGCTCCAGTATTTTGGTCATCTAATGCACACAGACAACTCATTGGAAAAGTCTCTGATGCTGGGAAAGATCGAGAGCAGAGGCGAAGAGGGCGTCAGAGGATGAGATGGCTGGACAGCGTCACCTATGCAACAAACATGAACTTGGGCAAACTCTGGGAGATGGTGAGGGACAGGAAGGCCTAGCATGCTGCAATCCATAGGGTTCCAAAGAGTCAGACACGACTGAAGCGACTAACACTCTCACATGTGCTTAGTACAAATCTAGTTGCTGGGAATAGGAACCAAAGGAACCAAGGTTATATTCTAATGAGAGAAGACAGAAAAGTCAAATTCTGGCATCTGAGACAGTGGTAAGTTCTATGGAGGAATACAGAGCAGGGAAGGAGGGGCGGTGTTTGGAACAGAAGTTGCAATTTTGAATAGGATGGTTAGGGAAGGCTGAATGAGGTGACAGCTCTGTAAAGACCTGAAGGAGGAAAAGAAGTGAGCCCAGAGGACATGTGGTGGGAAAAAGAAGAGTGTTGCAGCCAGAAGGGAGAATGAGTGTCGACACATGGGTCAGGGGCAAAGGGAGCCAGAACCACCCGAGCATAAGGGGCAGAAAGACTGGAGGAGATGGTGGAGAGGCAGGCAGGGCTCAGATAATACAGGTCCTTCTAGGCCATGTGAGAATTCTGCATTTTATCTTAAAAGTGTTAGGAAGCCCTTAGAGAATCTTGAGCAGAGAAATGCTTTAACTTGTTTAGCAATTCAGTGTGAATTTTATGTGTCCACATGACTGGTTCAGGGCACGCCCAGATACCGGGCTCAACATTATGTCTGAGTGTGTCTGGGAGGGTGTTTCCAGATGCAGTTAGCATTTGAAAAGCTAACCAACTTCCTGGGTCTCAACTTGAAGCATGTACTTCACGCCTTCATAACTGCATGAATTAATTCCATATCTTCATCATAGATACATATATCCTGTTTCTCTGGAGAACCCTGACCAATACAACCAGGGTCCCTCTGGATGATGTGTTGAGAATGGATTGACATGGACCAAGGACAGGAGCAGGACAATAGTTTCTGGGTTACTGGAATAACCCTGGTACGAAAGGAGAGTGCCCACCCCAGAATGATGGCTGTGGGGGTGACGAGAAGTGGTCAGATTCTAGAGCTGTTCTGAAGAGCATCAGTAGGATTTTGCTGACAGATCATGTAGGGAATAAAAGAAAGACAAGGGACTTCTCTTTCTGGGGGTCCAGTGGTAAACAATCCACATGCTAATGCCAGGGACACAGGTTCGATCCCTGGTCCGGGAAGATCCCACATGCCACGGAGCAACTAAGCACATGTGCCTAGAACCAGTGGTCAGCAACAAGAGAAGCCACTGCAGTGAGAAGCCCATGCACCAAACGAAGAGTAGCTCCTGCTCGCTGCAACTAGAGAAAGCCCATGTGCAGCATCGAAGACCCAGCACGGCCTAAATAAATAAATAATATACATTTTTTAAGGAAGGAAAGAGAAGTATCAAGGATAAAGGCTGTAAGGTTTTCTGCTGGAGGACTTCCAAGGAGGACTTAACATGAATCAGGAAGAGCAGGCTTGGTGGGGAGGCCAGGGGCTCAGACTTGATCCGGACAAGTATGACAGGCCAAGTGGAGAGGTGTCAGGTGTGAGTCTGGAGTTCTGCGGAGAGCCCTGGCTGGAGAGAAAAGCTTGGGGTCATCAGCGCATGGATGGAACTTAAAACCATGATGAGTCAGTCAGGGACTAAGAAGGGACGGAGACAAGGAGACGCATAGGACTGGGCCCTGGACCTCCAATGTTCGGAGATCAGGGAAAGGAAAACCGGGAAGCGTGGGGATCCTGGAAGCCTCATGAAGGAAATGTTTAAAGGAAGAGGACGTGATCAGCTGCATCAAATTGCGGGGAAAGGGCATGATGGCATAATACAAAATACGCAGAGTAGATAAATAAAGACAAAGAGCAGATGGGTGGGGAGTGGGGAGTGAGCGTTGATTTGGGTAGAGGGTTTTCTTTTGGGGTGGTGAAAATGTCTTGAAACTCGACAGAGATGTGGTTGCACAACATTGTGTGTATTAAATGCCATGAGTTTTACTTTAAAATTATTAGTTTTATGTTATGTGAATTTCACATCAAAAAAATTTCTGTGAGCAATCAAGCATGATAAGCATGATAAGATAAGCAATCAAGCATGAGAGATCTTGGAAATGACTAGTAGATTTAGAAGTGTGGAGGTTTCTGGTGATCTGGACAGAAGTTGTTTTGGGCGGGGGCACATAGAGCAAAAACTTTAAGGAGAGTAAATTCACATGAGAATGGCCTGTGAGGGCTGCCACAGGCTACAGTTCTCCCAGGAGCTTTTTACCTCTCCGCCCAGAGCATGTTTTCTTTCTGTCAGTTTTAGTCATTAACCTCAAGGCTCTTTCGCCTCTGGAATCTGGTTTTGACCTTGCCATCAGCAGATTTCTTAGACTTTTTTTTACTTTCTTTCTAACTCCTTTTTGCATTTAAAATGATGGTTTTGTCCAACCTCACAAATTTTGTCAGTTTGGCGGGTGTCTAATGGTGCCTCCCCGTGGTTTTTAATATGTGAACATGTATTGTATGCGTACATCTTGATATTGTCAATTATAAGTTGGCACTTGCCATAGGCACTCACCGTCTGCTTCCACAAGGATTAAATCATGTGCTGCTGCAGCTGCTGACGTTCAATACCCCCTGAAAAGAGTTCAGGCCAGAAATGAGGTACTCTGCGCTCAGGGAGAAAAATTAGGGGGGCATATCTTCATAGAGATATTTTCAGGGGACGATTTTATGAGCCCCATTCTTGTATCTCTCCACATCTAGAAAAACGCTGAAATCCTTCATGGTGATGTCCACTCCTTGTAACTAGCAGGAACTTACACAAGAAGGCCCTCTGGGAACTTCCTAGATATTAAAGCCCCTCTGTGTCCCCTCTTTCTTGTTTGTATAAAAAGGGTGTGGTCTCCGAGGCCTTTCTTGAGTTCCAAAGCGCAGACTTAAGCAGTTACTAATTAGGGAAGTGAAGGGATGCAGAAACAAAGGGAAAACAATCAAGAAACAATAGTTCAGCAATAGCAGTGAGACAGTGTTAGTTCCTCCTCAAGGGATACATATATAAAACAACCTGACACATATCTTTGAGTTGTTCTGCAGAAGTGAAGAGCCCACCTCACCATACCCCCACCCACTCTTCCCCTGTTCAACATACTGATGGTGACCACATGCTGACCACAGCATGTTGACCCCAGACTTGTTTGAACCAGGAGGTGGATGATTAAGAGTCTTGCAACACCACCCTCACCACCACCAATCAGAAAAACATCATACACCCTGCAGCCCTCATCCCCAAAGTTGCCTTTAAAATCCTTTCCCTGGAAGCCACGGAGGAGTTTGGGTCTTTCAAGCATGAGCTTGGCCCTGGGCCCTGCCATAAATGCTGACTTTCCTTCACTATAACCTGATGTCAGTACATCGGCCATGCTGCATAGTGGGCAAGCAGATCCAAGTTAGGTTTGGTAATACTGTATGCAGTTCTCCATCTGGCTTTTCCTGATTTGCATCCTTTCACAATAAACTAGTGATCTAGTAAGTAACATGTCTCTCTGTGGGCCATTCTGTTAGGGGAAACACTGACTGAAGTTGCCCACCCTGGCCAGGCACCATAGTAACTGTTTGCATAAATTATTTTGTGACAGGAGGTCCTGGTAAGGAACACAGAATGAACAAGCCACCACCAACCAGAAGAACCTGGGAAAGGTCAAAAAAAGACACAGGGCTTCCCTGGTGGCTCAGACGGTAAAGAGTCTGCCCACAGTGCAGGAGACCCAGGTTTGATCTCTGGGACAGGAAGATCCCCTGGAGAAGGAAAGAGCAACCCACTCTAGTACTCTTGCCTGGAAAATCCCATGGAGGGAGGAGCCTAGCAGGCTACAGTCCATGGGGTCTCAAAGAGTCAGACACAACTGAGTGACTTTACTTTCACTTTCTTTCCTTCAAAAGAAGACATCGGGTCCATATGTCCTACCAACATCCCAGAATTCTTGCTGGAATCCATCTTGGTTGAGCAATGCGTATCCAACCAGGAAGGACCCTGAGTCAGAATGATTGGCCAGAGACAACACAGAAAATAATCCCATCACATAAAACCCGAGACCGTGAGCCACAAGGCAGACCAGTTCTCCTGGGTCCCCATACCCTGCTGCTCTCCGCCCAGGCGCCCCTTCTCAATAAAGTCTCTTTGTTAGCATGGGTGTCTCCTTGAATAATTCATTTCTCAGTGGTAGACAAGAGCAGCCCACTTTGGGGCCCTGGAAGGGGTTCCCCTTCCTGCTACAATTCTAGCAAATTTATCAAGGAGGCCGTTTTGAAGACCTCTGATTTATTGTCAGTTTGTTAAGAAGTCCAGTTAACAACCTGGACTTGCAACTAGCATCTGAAATCCACAGAAGGGTGTTGGAAGCTCCAGTCTTTAGCTGGCTGGTCAGCAGAAGATAACACAGATAAGAATTTGGACTTGTGACTGGTCTCTGAAGTCGGGCGCTGAGGTGAGTAAAGGGCAGTCTTGTAGGATTGAACTCTTGACCTGCGGAGTCTGATGCTGTCTTCAAGTAGACAGTGCCAGAATTGAATTGAATTCCAGGACACCCAGTGAGTGTCTGAGAACCATCTGTTACATGGGGAACACCCGCTCCCATGTTGGTGTAAAAAAAGGAACAAAGATTGTCACCCATCCTCCAGTTATACAAAGAGTTAATTCACAGTTCACTGCAGGTGCTCACTGACTGTGCACCCTGAGAGGAATCAGAGTGAAAAAGCAGGTGAGGCATCCAATGCTTTGGATGAACAAGATGAGGTTCCAGATAGTTAAGAACAGGCCCCTGTGTAGTCAAGACACATACCTCAGGAAAAATTTCAGTGACCCCAGATTCTTGCATCTTCTCATACATAGAAAAGTGCTAAAATCATTAACTTGAAATTCCTGCTCTTTGTGATGAGCAGTAATCCTTCACCAAGATGTTTACTTGACTTCATGTTTTTCCTAGAAAAGAAAATTCATATATACAGTGGCTTCTCCCCTATCTTTTTAGAGCAGATCTTCAGAGATATCAAGAGGGTGTTTCTCAGGCTACCATCCTCAGTGAAACCCTGAATAAAACCCAGATCACAGCTCTTAGGTTGTGTGTGTGTGTGTGTGTGTGTTTTCCATAGGCACTGGAAATTGGGTCTCAGAACACCAGAGAAAGTTCTATCCCCTGTCACCTAAAATTGGCACCGGCCATCTACCCTTACAAGGATTAAAATTATGAGCCTCTGCTGTTGCTGACTTTCAGAACCTCCTGAAATGAGTTCAGGGTAGAGAGCAAAAATGAGGCACTCTGTCTTATAGAAAAAACTAGCAGAACAGGCCTTCAGATAGATATTTTCAGATATTTCAATTTTATTAATTAATATGAGCCAAATTGTCTCAAATATGGGGCAATTTTATTAATATGAACCCGATTCTTGTATCTCCTCATATCTAGAAAAGCACTGAAATCCTTCATGGTGATGTCTGCTCCTTGTGACTAGCAGTAGCCTTCTGCAAAAAGTGCTTGATTGCATGTACTTCCCCTTCACCCAAATCACATGTATATTGACCTTCCCCTGTTCCTCTTTGGAGAAGATTCTCAGAGCTATCTGAAATGCTGTCTCACAGGCCATAGTCATCATTTTGCCCCAAGTAAAAGTTAATTCATAACTTGCACACTGTGCTTTTTTTTTTTTAGTTGGCACCCTTAAATTTTCATTGCTATACCATCTAGTTTAATTTTGTCTGTTTATGAACTTTACATACACAGAGACTTTGTGTCTGTTTTCTCCTGTATCTGGCTCATTTTGACAATATAAGGTGCAATATTTAGCCACATTGTTAAATGAGGAAATTTCATTATTTTATGGTATTCCATTGTACCTATCTGTTATCTATCTATCTAGAGAGAAAGCATGGGGGGTGTGTGTCATGGGAAATTGGAAAGAGTGAGTCTGATCATTTAAGGAATTTGTTGTCAAGGAAAAGAAAAATGGGCAGCTTCTAGAGGGGATAGTGGGGTCAAAAGATGATTTTTTTCTTTCCCTGCTTTTCTTTTTTTAAAGATTGGAGAAAATACAGATCTTTCTCGCTTCCAAGAAAACTCCAAAGGAGAAAGAAAAAATGATAATGTAAAAGCGAGAGGGAAGTTGAAGCCATGCCCTTGAGTTGCTGAGAGGGGATGGTACACGTAGGGCATGCGTCAGGGGGATGCCTTAGCTAGGAACATGAACAATCTGTCCACCTGTCAACTGAAAGAAAAATGCACAGCTTGAAAGCTGTGAGTCAAGTTTTATCCAGGTTTTACTAAGGACTGTAGCCTGGGAGATAGCCTCTCGGATAGCTCTGAGTAACTGTTCCAAAGAGGCAGGGAGAGGACTTCCCTGGTGGTTCGGTGGCTAAGACTCTTTGATCTCAATGCAGGAGGCTCAGGTTTGATCCCTGGTCAGGAAACTAGATCCCACATGCTGCAACGAAGAGTTTGCATGCTGCAACTAAAGATTTCCCCATGTTGCAACAAAGATAAAAGATCTCAGGAGCTGCAAATAAGACCCAGTACAGACAAATAAATAACTAAGTAATTTTTAACAGAAGCAAGGGGAAGCTAGTTTTTATGTGATTTTTGTGGTGAGGGAATACACTCAGTCAGCATACATCTTGGCAAAATGTTACCA
Source organism: Muntiacus reevesi (assembly GCF_963930625.1). Taxonomy (NCBI): domain Eukaryota; kingdom Metazoa; phylum Chordata; class Mammalia; order Artiodactyla; family Cervidae; genus Muntiacus; species Muntiacus reevesi. Next base: position 54,055,631 of record NC_089263.1, on the reverse strand, counting down.
CTAGTCAAAAAGAACAGGTGTCTCAAGTTAATGGTTATAGGCTTTTCTATGTACAACAGGTGTAAGAGGCAGGGTTCATAAGAATTCTCCCTGAAATGCATCAGACTATCTAAGTACTTGTTTGTCCAAAGCACAGAGCAGCCTGTTATCATCTTTAATTTCCTCTGTCTGCAACACAGAGTGCTTCATCCTGTTATTGCCATCATCTCTTTGTCTGAAGTACAAGTGCCCTGTTAGTTAGCAGCTGCTGTGGGTTAATCTCGGCAAATTTAAATGAAGGGTGAGATGCTATTTGTTCTTGCTTTGTTTGCACATCCTAACAGGAAGCAAAGTAGACTCTGCAAGCATAGATGTAGGGTGGATGTGCTGGGGATGCTTGTAAGAGGTTCTTTTCACATGGATTCACTTTTCTCAGAAAAACAGAAAATGAGATTACCAACTGAAGATGATTGCAGAGGAGGTCATGGGGTTTTAGGAGTGAGAGAATGGGGCTTCCCTGGTGGTCCAGTGGTTGAAGGTTTGCGTTGCATTGCAGAGGTTGCCAGTTTGATCCCTGGTCTGGGAAAATCCCATATGCTGCGGGGCAACTAAGCCTGCACACAGTAGCTGGGAAGTATCGCCTGCTGCAACTAGAGAAAAGCCCGCGAAGCAATGAAGACTCAGCACAGCGAAAAGCAAATTAATAAATAAATATTAAAAAAAAAAAAAAAAGGAGTGAGAGAATGTGGAAACATCACTTGGCAGACTGGAAACTTACATAATAGAATTTGGGTGATTTCTGGACAATCTCCAGGGCTCACTTGCAGTTGGAGGTCATGAATTTATAGCAGCCTGTTAACACAATGCCTTGCAGTGACATTCTGCCTCATAAACCCTAGGCCAAGCAGGGGAAACAATGGGTTAACCAGGTTCAGCTAAGCAAATGTGAGGAAGCGAGAAAGCCTATGAAAGTGGTCATGGAATTTAAAGTGGGTTAATGGGTGTGAGGGCACAAGGTAAGTGGCAGACAGGGAAACATGGTGGGTGAAATGGATTGTAGAGTCTGGAGGGTTACAACGATGGTGACTGCAGAGGTCCTGGAGAGGATGAAGTGGAAGGCAAGAAGAAGTGGCTGAGAAGGGGATGCTTGACATTGAGATTATGGAGGATTGGGAGTTCCTGGTTGCTATGAATTGTGTCCCCCTCCCAACCCCAGCTCATGTATTGAAGCCCTTATCCACAATGTGATTATATTTGGAGATAGGGCCTGTAAGGAGTTAATTCGGGTTAAATGAGGTCATACAGGTGGGCCCTGATGATAAAGGATTAGTATCCTTATAAGAAAAGAAACCAGAGAGCGCTCTTTCTTCCTTCCCATCCTCACATCACCACCCAGTGAGGACATGGTGAGATGGTTGCAAGCCAGAAGGAACGCTTTCACCAGAAAAAAAATCAACTGGTATCTTGATCTTGAGTTTCTAGCCTTCAGAACTATGAGAAAATAAATTTTTATTGCTTAAACTACTCTGTGTACGGTATTTTGTTATAGCAGCTTGAGCAGACTGATACGCTGGTAATGACACGATCTACTTTAGGATATGACATAGAAATATGGGTTCAGGATGTTGGAAGGACTGGCAATGGGCATACTGGAATTACTGAGAATCATGACAGGCATTGTGCAGGAGAAACTGACAATGAGTCAGGAGCGAGGAGTTTGGTTCTGATGTCAGTAAAGACCGTAATGGGGGGAGATGGTGGTTGTTGACTCAGTGATGGGTGTTGTTAGGGAAGACGTAAGGCAGAACACAAAGGCTCTAAAGCCGAGTTGTTGAGTAGAAGTCTCATCCAAACCCTGGTTGAAATCCCAGTGCAGACCCAGCTCTGCCTCTTATTTTCTGGGCCTTCTGCCTTCCCAGGCTTGTTGGAGGGGTGAATGAGTCAGTGCTAGGAAAGAATTCCGAGCATGCTGGTGGAATCATAATCTTGGCTGAGGAGCCACAGAACAGGCATTGAGCAGACAAGAAGTATCTTGTTCACCTTATGAAGGGTCCGGTTTCACCCCTGGATCGTTTGTGAAATCCCATGAAAATGCCCTTGGTGAAGGCAGCTCTTCAGGGGAAAATGTACTAGATCCACAGGCTGCAAGCAACCTCCACCAATAGCAGAGCCTCGGCTGATTTCATTGCCTCTTCCGTAGAGGAGGAGTGAAGTACAAAGTTCACTCCCACCTCAGGGCCTTTGCACTTGTTTCCTCCACTCGGAGATGTTCATAGAATCTGCTGAATTCTTTCAGCCTCCCTATCCTGACGGCCCAATCACCAATCATTCATCATTCCCTTATTCTGCCATTTCCGTGTCAACACTAGAAGGCAAGCCCCATGGCAGCAAGAAATTTGCTTTATTATTCATTTCCAAACTCTAAAGCACTTAGAGCAATGCTCAGTAAATTAAAAAAAAAAATGAATGAATCATCTTAATCCTAAGCAAAGTTATCTGGGTGGGGTCCTGAAGTCAAATTACCTCGCAAAAACAATGTCCAGAGAAAAATACAAAAGGAGACATATACAAGAAAATTCATTGCAAATTATTTATGATAGGAAAAGACTGTAAACCACCCAAAGGGCCATCAGCTGGGTAGCTGAGATAGTTGTGCTCCATCCTCATAGTGAAAGATAATGTTCTCTGCTAAGATTCTCCATCATGAAGTTACTTGTTTTTCCTTTAGAAGATATAATTATTTTGTGGGGAGGTACTACAAGACTATGTAAATATCCTATGTAAATTTCTCAACCTAGGTTCATCTGCTAGATTTAGCGTTCATTGATGTGTCTTACCTAAATTGATTATTGCTATTGCTGTTGTTTAGTCACTAAGCTGTGTCCAACTCTTTTGCAACCCCATGGACCATAGTCTGCCAGGCTCCTCTGTCCATGGGATCTCCCAGGCAAGAATACGGGAGTGGGTAGCAATTTCTTTCTCCAGAGGATCTTCACAACTGCGTCTCCTGCTTGGCAGGAGGATTCTTTATCATTGAATCACCTGGGAAACCCCAATTATTGCTATGATGACTGCCAAATAATGATTTTCTGATTATTCCATTATTCCTTCTACATTTATTAGTTAGCATTCTACTGCAAGTAAGTGCTTTCTTTTCACTTCATTCTTTTATTGATATCAATGTAGATGCATAGATTCCTGTTTTATTCAATGTAATACAATCTGCTACTCTTATTAACTGTATTGATGTTCAAATTGGCCAAGAATCTGACTTTTTCGTCCTTTACAGTGTCTCTATAAGTTTTAGAGCATCTCTTTTCTTTCTGGAGCCACAAAATGTTTCAGGCTCTTCTTATACTCCCTGTGCCCTTCTAAAATCAGTCATTTTTCATTTTGCTAGAAAAAAATAGGATTTAGAAACCAAGATCTGGGGATTAGGTATGTTTATTGTTACTTGCTATTTACTTCTACATCTTTGTAGTTTGAGAACCGTCAGTTCACATCAATACCTCCAATTCCAATCCATCAGCATAAGGTTCATTCTAAACTTCCCATTTTCATATTTCTAATTCTCCCCTCTGACAATGAGAAACTTGCCTTCCACTATCTATTATCCTCAACATACTTATGTATTTGCTCAATCCCACTTTATATACGTAATCTCCCAACCCTGCTTTGTCACTGCCCAGTTCGGCCACTTTCTTAGCCAAAGACTCCACTGCCAGGGCACTGACCTGCTGGGCCCATAATCTTTTAAAATATATTTATTCATTCATTTGGCTGCATGAAGTCTTGGGTGCAGCACGAGGGATCTTTGTTGCATCATGTGATTTTTCGTTGCAATGCATGGATTCTCTACTTGTGTTGTGTGGGCTCTGGAGCATGCAAACTCAGTAGTTGTGGTGTGTGGGCTTAGGTGCCCCGAGGCATACACAATCTCAGTTATCCAACCAGGGATCCAACCTACGTCCCCTGCATTGCAAGACAGATTTTTAAACACTGGACTACCAGGGAAGTCCTGGGCCTATAGTCTTGTATGAACCCTGATCGCTGTTGGGGTACCTCCAAATTTGGCTGCCTTCCTCACTTGGACCTGTTCAGTCACTTCTCAGCTGGGCTCTTAAGTAAGGAAGCAAAGAAGGTAGGCAGGAAGACCATATGAATATTTCACATAAATATAAAACAAAATTGTTTAAAAATAAATCCCCCATATCAAAAGAAAAAAAAATACAGCTGTACATTGAGTTGTGGCATAAGCACAGAGCAGAAACTATTTCAAGTCACTTTAATGCAAAGTGATTGATAGCACATTCCCACAGACATATACACCAAGAGCAAAAAGAGCTACAAGAGGGAATTCCTTGTAGGTCCATTGGTTAGAACTCCACATTCTCATCACCCACGGCCCAAGTTCATTCCCTGGTTGGGGAACTAAGATTACACAAGCCATATGGAGCAGTTAGGAAAGAAAAAAAAAAGGAGCTACAATAATGGGTTTCAATAATAACCCAGAAATTCCACTCCTCAGTGTGTAAGTAAGAGTAATGAAAATGTGTGTCCACAAACAAACTTGTACATGAATGTTCATCACAGCATTACCTATAAGAGACAAGTGAAAACAACCAAAACGTCCATCAACCATTGAAGGGATTTTAAAATGTGGCATATCCATGCAGTCAAGTCAGTTCAGTTGCTCAGTCGTGTCCAACTCTTTGCTACCCCATGAATCACAGCATGCCGGGTCTCCCTGTCCATCACCAACTCCTGGAGTTTACTCAAACTCATGCCCATCGAGTCAGTGATGCCATCCAGCCGTCTCATCCTCTGTCATCCCCTTCTCCTGCCCCCAATCCCTCCTAGCATCAGGGTCTTTTCCAATGAGTCAACTCTTCGCATGAGGTGGCCAAAGTACTGGAGTTTCAGCTTCAGCATCAGTCCTTCTAATGAACACCCAGGACTGATCTCCTTTAGGATGAACTGGTTGGGTCTCCTTGCAGTCCAAGGGACTCTCAAGAGTCTTCTCCAACACCATAGTTCAAAAGCATCAATTTTTTGGCGCTCAGCTTTCTTCACAGTCCAACTCTCACATCCATACATGACCACTGGAAAAACCATAGCCTTGACCAGATGACATTACTCTGCTGACAAAGGTCAAAGCTATGGTTTTTCCAGTAGTTGTGTATGGATGTAAGAGTTGGACCATAAAGAAGGCTTAGCTCTGAAGAATTGATGCTTTTGAACTATGGTATTGGAGAAGACTCTTGAGAGTCCCTTGGACTGCAAGGAGATCAAACTAGCCAATCCAAAAGGAAATCAACCCTGAATGTTCATTGTAAGGACTGATGCTAAAGCTGAAACTGCAATACTTTGGCCACCTGATGTGAAGTGCTGACTCATTAGAAAAGACCCTGATGCTGGGCATGATTGCAGGAGGAGAAAGGGACCACAGAGGAAGAGATGGTTGGATGGCATCACCGACTCAATGGACATGAGTTTGAGCAAGCTCCAGGAGATGCTAGAGGACTTGGAAGCCTGGCATGCTGCAGTCCTAGGGTTGCAAAGAGTCGGACATGACTGAGCAACTGGAAAACAACAATCCCCTCCCTCCCGAGCCTCGTTCCCACCCCACCCCTACTGCCTCCAGCAAGGTCACCACAGAGCACCAAGCTGAGTTCCTTGTAATATGATACATATATACAATGGAATATTACTCAACCATCAAAAGGAATGAATTTGAGTCATTTGTAAAACAACTTTTATCTTTTTAGAGCAGTTTTAGGCTTACAACAACATTGAGAGGAAGGCACAGAAATTTCCCAAATACCCCTGTCCCCACACATGCGTAACTTCCCCCATTATCAGTATCAGTCACCAGAACAGTAAATTTTTATCAAGAATGAACCTACACTGACACATTATAATCACTGAAAATCTATAGTTCACCATAGGATTCACTTTTGGTGTTGTATATTCTATGGATTTGAACAAAAGTATAATGACATAAAACCATCATACAATATCATACAGAGTATTTTTCTGCCTTAAAAAATCCTTTATGCTCTGCATTTTCACCTCCCCCAACCCTACCCTGGCAACCATTGATCTTTTTATTGTCTCCATATCTTTGTTTTTTTCCAGAATGACTTCTGATAGCTCAATTGGTAAAGAACTTGCCTGCAGTGCAGGAGACCCAGGTTCAATCCCTGGGTTGGGAAGATCCCCTGGAGAAGGAAATGGCAAACCACTCCAGTATTGTTGCCTGGAAAATCCCATGGACAGAGGAGCCTAACAGGCTACAGTCCATGGGATTGCAAGAGTCGGACACGACTTAGTGACTAAACCATAGAATGTCTTATAGTTAAAATCATACAGTATGTAAACCTTTCAGTTTGGCTGCTTTCACTTAATAATATGCATTTATTTTCTCCATTCTTTTAATTGTACTTTTTATGGATATATGCATGCCTATCAAGAGTACAAAAATTTACAGGAATAATAAACTAAGTTATAACAGTAGTTACTTCTGGGCTGAGGAAGCAGGGACAGAGGGGCCATCAGATACAAGATTTTTTAAGAGTCAGAACAAATATGGCATGATGTTATCATTTGTTAAGGCTGGAATGTGGATATATGGGCATTTGTTATTGTACAGTCTTGTCTTACCTTAGAAATAAAACAAAATAACAAAGTGAATTATGTTTTTAAAAAGCCAGGATATAAAAAAAAAAAAAGCCAGGATACTCACTGCTATTTAATATTGTACTAAAATTCCTAGTCAGTGTAATGAAATAAGATCCAAATATAGAAATAGAGAGATCTTTGAGAGGACTTAGGTAAAGAATTTCTTTTTTTGGTAACAAAAGAGCATTTGTTCAGGAGTAGGACTAGCATGAAGACACCAGAGGTCTTTCTCTGAATGGATAAAGGAAGGGCTTCCCTTGTGACTCAGTGGTAAAGAATCCACCTGTCAAGCAGGTTATGTGGGTTTGATCCCTGGGTCAGGAAGATCCTCTGAGGAAGGAAACAGCAATTCACTCCAGTATTCTTGCCTGGGAAATCCCATAGACAGACAGGCTATAGTCCATGGGGTCTCAAAGAATTAGACATGACTTAGCAACTAAACAAGCAGAAGCCCTGGGAGTTTATGAACATAAATCATCCCTGAGCAGATGAGTGTTGGATTTACTCACACACTCTGCAAAACTTTTCATCGACTCAGGGTCTGTTCACTCATTTATGAAAGCATGAACTTGTTTGGCAGTTTTTAGTTGAGTGCAAAACTTTGTTAGCCATTTACTGCTTCTTTTTTTTAATTTCCTCACTCAGCAATCTCACTTTTAACCAAGTGCTTTGTTATAGAGAAAGAAGAAAAAGAGGAACTCTGGTTAACTATTTTTACTTTTGAAATCATCTGTGTGCTTTGCCGAACGTCACAAGCAGGTCTCATTGTTTATGCAATCCTTAGTTTGGGGAAATCATGAGTTCTAGGATACAGGCCAAAGATAACAGTGACTTTTGCCAATGTCTTTTCACACTCATTGGGACTGTATAAAGAAGATGTAAGGAGAGAAAATATTGATAGCATTTCTTTTATTTACTGAACACCGAAATTGGAGGAGAATTTTTATTTGGGAAAGAAAGTATAAGAAAATGAGACACTATGATACCAGGAACTTGATTTAACAAGCGGTTTTCAGGGCTGGCTGGAGATCAGCCCAGATTCAGATCCAAATCTTATACTTTTTGATGTATAACATCTGGAGAGGCATCTGGGCTAGAAACCAGAAGAGCTATGTTCAAGACTGCTTTGTAGCTAACCTGCTGCATGATCTTAGCTGTGATGTTTCCTTCAGTATCTCAGTCTCTTCATTGGCAAAATCAGGGCCCTGGGCTTTATCACCTCCAAAGTTACTCTACATCCAAAAGTCCAAAAGGAATTTCATTTATTCTAGAAAGAATTTCACCAGAAGTAGAAACCATAGTGTTCTTCTGGTCAACTCGCATGCATTCATTTGGTAGTCAGCCAAAATTTGCAAACTGTTTACAATGTTTTGAGGGACTGGATAAAAACACATGACAGCTAGTTGTCCATGGACCAAGCAGGGATTTCTGAGCAAGATGTGGTGGAGGAAATTAGCTCTGCCAAGAACATCTTGGCAGAACGTCATTGTCTTCTTCAGTTAGGAGGCTGGACAAAGCTGTCTCAAAAATAATTCTCCAGGGAGGGGACTTCCTTGAAACCATTATCTTCTCTCTAGGGGAAAACTGGTCTTAAGAACTTTGAGGTTTTGATGCGGGGGAGACAGTTTATTTGAAAGGTTTAAGCAAATGTTTGGTTTCATTTCTGGGACAGGCTATATAGCTGGTCTTTTGTTCTGGGAAGACGATATAAATAATGATAATAGTAAATAGTTCTGTATATACCATATACCAGGTATTGTGCTAAGTCCCAGGCATTTAATCCTCATAACAGACTGTAAGAAAGGTGTTGTTAATAACTCTGCTTTATAGATGGGGAAACTGAGGAACAGGAAAGTTACGGAAACTTACTCAACATCACATACAGTGGGCTTCCCTAGTGGCTCAGTGGTAAAGAATCCACCCGCCAATACAGGAGGCAGGGGTTTGATCCCTGATCTAGGACGACCCCGCATGCTGCAGAGGAGCTAAGCCTTTGACCCGCAACTATTGAGCTGGTGCTCTGAGCCCGGGAGCCACTGCTGAAGCCCGCTCGCCCTAGAGTCCGTGCTCCACAAGGAAAGCCACCGCCACGAGAAACCCGCGCATCACAACCAGAGAGCAGGCCCTGCTCTCCGCAACTAGAGAAAAAGCCTGCGAAGCAACAAGACTCCGCACAGCCCAAAATAAATAAACAAAAGTTCATTATTTTTAAAAAAGATCATATCAAGTAAGTAGTTGAGTTGGAATCTGAACCCATACATCTGGCAAATTGCGCTCTTAATTCCAACCACCACTATCTCCCTAAATTGGTCTGTTAGTGACGTAAAACTAGAGCTGTGCTAGGCTTAGTCATTCCATTGTGTCCGACTCTTCGCGACCCCATGGACTGCAGCCCGACAGGCTCCTCTGTCCATGGGGATTCTCCAGGCAAGAACACTGGAACGGGTAGCCACACCCTCCTCCAGGGCAGCTTCCCAACCCAGAGATCGAACCCAGGTCTCCTGCGTTGCAGGTAGATTCTTTACCATCTGAGCCATCAGAAAAGCCCAAAACCAGAGCTAGGATTAGCTTATGACCTACTGTATTAGTTTCCTAGGGCTGCTGTAACAAACTACGACTAACTTTGTAGCTTAAAACAAGACAAATGTATTCTCTTATAGTCCTGGTGGTCAGAAGTCCAAAACCAGTCTCACTGATTTTTCAAGGTGTTTCCAGGGTTTCTGGAGGCTCTAGGGGTGATCTGTTTCCTTGATTTTTCAGAGGCTGCCTGCCTTTCTTGGGTTGTGGACTCTTCCATCTTCAAAGTTAGCAATAGTCAGATGAGTTTTTCGTATGCTACATCACTCTGACACTATCTCTTTTACCTCCCTCTTTCCCTTATAATGACCCTTGTGATTATATTGGGCCCACTTTGATAATCCAAGATAATTTCCCCATCTCAAGATCCTTCATCGGCTCTGTAAGTTCCATTCTGCCACATAAGGAAACATGTTCACCGGTTCCAGGGATTAGAACATAGGCATCTTTGGAGGGCCACTATTCTGCCTATTAAAGCTGAAACTCCAATACCTTGGCCACCTGACATGAAGAGCTGACTCATTTGAAAAGACCATGATGCTGCGAAAGATTGAAGGCCGGAGGAGAAGGCGATGGCAGAGGATAAGATGGTTGGATGGCATGACCAACTCAATGGACATCAGTTTGAGTAAACTCTGGGAGTCGGTGATGGACAGGGAGGCCTAGTGAGCTGCAGTCCGTAGGGTCACAAAGAGTCAGACACGACTGAGCCACAGAACTGATTCTGCCTATTGGAGCTTCCCAGGTGGTGCTAGTGGTAAAAAACCCACTGGCCAATGCAGGAGATGTAAGAGACACGGGTTCAGTCCCTGGGTTTGGAAAAATCCCCTGGAGGAGGGCATGGAAACCCATTCCAGCATTCTTGCCTGGAGAATCCCATGGACAGAGAAGCCTGGCAGGCTACAGTCCATGGGGTCATAAAGAATTGGACACGACTGAGAGACAGCACATACACATGCATTCTGCTTATCACATCTAGTAATTCCACTTGTAGGTTTGTTTATACCCAAGAGAACTGAAAACATATGTTCACACAAAAACTCATATATGAATGGTCATAGCAGAAATTATTTACAATAACCAACAAGTAGAAACAACCCAATGTCCAAAACTGATAAATGGACAAACAAAATATGTATATATCCTTACAACACATATTGTATTATATTATAAAGGAATATAATAATATTAAGCCACAAAAAACAATGGAGTACTGGGATATACTGCAACATGAAGGACTGTTAAAATATTATGTTGAATGAAAGAAGCCAGAAATATCCAGAAAAGGCAAATCTATAGAGACAGAAAGTATGTTTGTGGTTGCTACGCCCTGGTCCTGTGAATAGAGAATGATTGCAAATAGGCATAAGGGGTCTTTGGGGGATGATGGAAATGTTCTAAAATTAGATTGTGGGGATGGTTGCACAGATCTATACATTTACTGTAAGTTATTGAGTTGTCCATTTAAAATGAATGAATTGTATGACATTTAGATATCTCAATAAAGCTGTTTTTTAAAACGAGAAAGACGTAATGAGTACACAGTGCACATGCTGAGGTAAAGTTGTCCATCCCCTTTCTTAACAAAAACTCTTTTATCCTGAGATTATTTCTTTCTCACTATTTTTTTAAGTTAATGTATCCTTTCTTTCTGGAAGTGATGTGATAGAAAATGGCAGTAATAGTTGTTTGTTTTTTTATTGTCCATCCTTGGTAAGTAATAAGTAAACATTCTGTGTCATTTCTGGAAAGTCTGTAGGAAATGTAATGATCTGTGAGATCCAAGAGTTCAGAAGCTGTATACCAGCTAATCAGTACAGCTGCAAGAAGTCTTAGGGATCCCTGAGTTCAGCCCTCTCATTTTCATGATGAAAAGGGGCTAGAGGCCTATGGCACTGGAACTGTCATTTAAGATTGCCTAGCTAGAGTCCCTTGGACTGCAAGGAGATCCAACCAGTCTCCTAAAGGAGATCAGTCCTGGGTGTTCATTGGCAGGACTGATGTTGAAGCTGAAACTCCAATACTTTGGTCACCTGATGTGAAGAGCTGACTTATTTGAAAAGACCCTGATGCTGGGAAAGATTGAGGGCAGGAGGAGAAGAGGACAACAAAGGATGAGATGGCTGGATGGCATCACCAACTCAATGGACATGAGATTGGGTAAACTCCAGGAGTTGGTGATGGACAGAGAGGCCTGGCATGCTGCGGTTCATGGTGTCACAAAGAGTAGGACACGACTGAGCGACTGGACTGAGCTGAACTGAACTGAACTGAGCCAGTCTCTGGGTAGTTCATTTTGTTTCTACTCTCACTATCTCCTCCAAGGCACCTTCTGATTCTAGGAAGTGAAGAATTTATCTATCTGCCCATCAGTGCAAAAAAAATGTATGACATTCTAGGCAGGTTAAAACATATAGAGGTTTCAACCAGGACATAGTTCTAGGCGAAATGCCTGGCTCCACTGAGCTCAATTAGTCTGATCAGTGACCTGACCCAGATCAGCCCACATGTCACATGACAGTCAAAGTCAGTGAAGTGCATCTGTCAAGTGACTAAGGGCTTACTGGCCAAAGGAGATGTTGACCATTTGTGCTGGTAAATGAGGGTACTTCCCCAAGACTCAGCAGAATGAACCTGTGACTTGCAACCCCTGGGGCTGGACCTCAGCACCACAGTCTCAGTTTTACTCTTGCTGCTGAAAATATACTGCAAAGGCACTTGTGAAAATGTCTAGACCCTCAAAGATCAAGCACTTGGGGAATGCAAAGATGAATCAGGCATTGTCCTTCTTTATTTACATCTAGTCTTAATTCCAGAAAAGATTGAAGGTAGGTTTTAAGGATGCATAAAATCAGAGAATGTAAATTAAAAGAGAAAGTGGTACAGAAGAAACTGAAGTGTCCATCGACAGGTGAACGGAGAAAGATGCGGTGTGTGTATATATATATATATATGCACACACATCTTTGCGGCTGAAGATGGAGAAGCTCCATACAGTTGGCAAAAACAGGACCAGGAGCTGACTGTGGCTCAGATCATGAACTACTTATTGCAAAATTCAGACTTAAATAGGACATTCGGGTATGCTGTATGCTGTGCGTAATCACTCAGTTGTGTCCGACTCTCTGTGACTACATGGAGTGTAGCCCACCAGGCTCCCCTGTCCATGGGGATTTTCCAGGTAAGAACACTGGAGAGGGTTGCCATGCCCTCCTCCAGGGGATCTTCCCAACCCAGGGATCGAACCCAGGTCTCCGGCATTTCAGGTCTCCGGATTCTTTACCATCTGAGCCACCAGGGAAGCCCAGGTATAACCAAAATCAAATCCCTTAGAGTGATACAGTGGAAGTGAGCAAATGGATTCAAGGGATTTGATCTGATAGAAAGAGTGCCTGAAGAACTATGGATGTATATTTGTAACATTTTACAGGAGGCAGTGATCAAAATTATCCCCAAGAAAAAGAAATGCAAAAAGGCAAAATGGTTGTCTGAGGAGGCCTTATAAATAGCTGAGAAAAGAAGAGAAGTGAAAGGGAAAGAGAAAAGGAAAGATATACTCATCTGAATGCAGTTTCAAAGAATAGCAAAGAGAGATAAGAAAGCCTTCTTAAGTGAACAATGCAAAGAAATAGTGGAAAACAATAAAATGGGAAAGACTAGAGATCTCTTCAAGAAAATTAGAGATACAAAGGGAACATTTCATGCAAAGAAGGGCTCAAGAAAGGACAGAAATGGTATGGACCTAACAGAAGCAGAAGATATTAAGAAGAGGTGGCAAGAATACACAGAAGAACTATACAAAAAAGATCTTAATGACCCAGATAACCACGATGGTGTGATCACTCACCTAGAGCCAGACATCTTGGAATATGAAGTCAAGTGGGCCTTAGGAAGCATCACTACAAACAAAGCTAGTAGAGGTGATGGAATTCCAGCTGAGCTATTTCAAATCCTAAAAGATGATGCTGTCAAAATGCTGCACTCAGTATGCCAGCAAAATTGGAAAACTCAGCAGTGGCCACAGGACTGGAAAAGGTGTTTTCATTCCAATTCCAAAGAAGGGCAATGCCAAAGAATGTTCAAAATACACACAATTGCACTTATTTCACATGCTAGCAAAGTAACGCTCAAAATTCTCTGGGGGAGGCTTCAATGCTATGTGAGCTGAGAACTTCCAGATGTTCAAGGTGAATTTAGAAAAGGCAGAGGACCCAGAGATAAAATTGCGAACATCTGCTGAATCATAGAAAAACCAAGAGAATTCCACAAAGAAGCATCTACTTTATTGACTATGCTAAAGTCTTTGACTGGGTGGATCACAACAAACTGTGGAGAATTCTTAAAGAGATAGGAATACCAGACCACCTTACCTCTCTCCTGAGAAACCCGTATGCAGGTCAAGAAGCAACAGTGAGAACTAGACATGAAACAACAGACTGGTTCAAAATTGGGAAAGCAGTATGTCAACACTGTATATTGTCACCTTGCTTATTTAACTTATATGCAGAGTACATCATGCAAAATGCTGGGCTGGATGAAGTACAAGCTGGAATCAAGATTGCTGGGAGAAATATCAATAATCTCAGATATGCAAATGACACCTCCCATATGGCAGGAAGCGAAGAGGAATTAAAGAGGTCCTTGATGAAGGTGAAAGAGGAGAATGAAAAAGCTGGCTTAATACTCAACATTTCAGAAATGAAGATCATGGCATCAGTTCCATCATGTCATGGCAAATAGATGTGGAAACAATGAAAACAGTGACAGACTTTTTTTTCTTGGGCTCCAAAATCACTGCAGATGGTGACTGCAGCCATGAAATTAAAAGATGCTTACTCCTTGGAAGAAAAGCTATGACCAACCTAGACAGCATATTAAAAAGCAGAGACATTACTAGTCAAAGCTATGGTAGTCATGTATGGATGTAAGAGTTGGACTATAAAGAAAGCTGAGCACCGAAGAATTGATGCTTTTGAACTGTGGTGTTGGAGAAGACTATTGAGAGTCCCTTGGACTGCAATGAGATCCAACCAGTCAATCTTAAAGGAAATCAATCCTGAATATTCATTGGAAGGACTGATGCTGAAGCTGAAGCTCCAATACTCTGGCCACCTGATGCAAGAAGCCGAGTCATTGGAAAAGACCTTGACACTGGGAAAGATTGAAGGCAGGAGGATAAGGGGGCGACAGAGGATGAGATGGTTAGATGGCATCACCAACCTGATGGACATGAGTTTGAGCAACCTCCAGGAGATGGTGAGTGACAGGAAGCCTGGTGTGCTGCAGTCCCTGGGGTCACAGAGTCAGACACAACTAAGCAACCGAATAACAACACACACACACGTAATATATAACAAAAACATATGTGTGTGTGTGTGTGTGTGTGTGTGTGTGTGAAATACTACTCAGCCTTAAAAAGAATGAAATTTTGTCATTTGCAATAACATAGATGGACTCAGAGGGTATTATGCTAAGTGAAATAAGTCAGAGAGGACAAATTCTGTACGATATCACTTACATGTGGAATCTAAAAAATACAACAAACTAATGAATATAACAAAAAAGAATGAGACTCACAGATATAGAGAACAAACTAGTGGTTGCCAGTGGAAAGAAGGAAAGTGGGAGGGGCAGTATAAGGAAAGGGGATTAAAAGGTACAAACTATTTTGCATAAAATAAGCTATAAGGATCTACTGTACAGTACAGGGAATCGAGCCATATTTTATAATAACTATAAATGGAGTATAACCTTCAAAAATTGTGACTCACTATAGTGTACACCTATAGCTTATATAATATTGTATGTTCTTGCCTGGAAGCCCCAGGGACAGAGGAGCCTATTGGACTCCAGTTCATGGGGTCGCAGAGAGTTGGACATGACTGAGTGACTAACACTCATTTTATAGTGTACACCTGTCACTTATATAATATTGTACAGCAACTGTACCTCAATTTTTAAAAAGTTTAAAAAGAGGGAGGGGAACACTAAAGTTATGTAAATATGGAAGTCATGTTCTGACCTGAAACCCAACATTTTGTTACAAATGACTATAAAAATATTCAATTAAAATTGTTATAACTCTTAGGTCTAAAACACAAATTTTTAAAAACTTTATTGTGATATATATCACATATTATAAAATTTACTCTTTTAGACTGTACAATTCAGGGGTTTTTTTTGTTTTGTTTTGTTCTTGTTTTTGGTTGTGCAGTGCGGCTAGGGGGATCCTAGCTCCCCAACCAGGGATCGAATCCTTGCCCTCAGCAATGAAGGGGATGAGTCCTAACCACTGGACTGCCAGAGAATTCCCAAAATTAGATATCTGGTTTTTTAAAATTTATTTATTTGAACACACAGGGTCTTAGTTGTGGCACGCAGATCTTGTGTCATTCAAACTCTTAGTTGCTGCATGTGGGATCTAGTTCCCTGACCAGGGCTTGAACCCTGGCCCCCTGCACTGGGAACTTGGCGTTTTATCCACTGGACCACCTGGGAAGTCCCTCTTTTTTTTTTTTTTTTTTTTTGGCCATGCCTCATGGCTTGTGGGTTTTAGTACTCAACCAGGGATTGACTCCATGCCCCCTGCAATGGAAGGGTGGAATCCTAACCGCTGGATCACTAGGGAATTCCCTCAGTGGTTTTTAATATATTCACAGTTATACACCTATCACCAATATCTAATTTAAGAACATTTTTGTCACTCCAAAGAGAAAATTCTGTACCTGTTAGCAGTCACTCCCCATTCTATTCCATTCCCTGGCTGGGAGAAAATATTTGCAAAAGACATCTGATAAAGAGGATAATAGTCTTTATTGGATATCTATATAACTCTTTATTAATATATATAGATATAACTCTTAAAGCTTAACAATAGAAAACTTTTTAAAATGGGCAAAAGACCTGAATAGACACCTCATCGAAGAGGATATGAAGATGACATGTAAATATATGAATAGATGCTCAACACAGTATATCACTAAGGAATTGCAAATTAAAACAACAATAAGATGTTACCACTCACCTATTGGAATGGCCAACATCCCAAACACTGAAGACACCAAAAGCTGGTGAGAATGTAGAATAAGGACTCTTGTTCATCACTGGGGAGAATGCAAAATGGTACAGACATAGCTACTTTGCAAGACAGTTTGGCAGTTTTTCACAGAAGTAAACATACTTGTTCCATGCGGTGCTTCATATTTATCCAAGTGAGTGAAAACTTATGTTCGGACAAAGTCTGCACATGGATGTCTACAGTAGTTTTATTTACAATTGCCAAAATTTGCAAACAACCAAAGTGTCCTCCAGTAGATGAACAGATAAATAAACTGTGGTACATTCAGACGATGGTGTATTATCCAGTGCTAAAATGAAATGAACTCTCAAGGCATGAAAAGATATGGGAAAAATGCATATTACTAAGCAAAAGAAACCAATGTTTCTTTCACTACATAGTGAAAGAAGGCTACATAGTATAGGAATCCAACTAAATGACAGTCTAGAAAAGTCAAAACAATGGAGACTGTAAAAAGTTCAGTGGTCACCAAGGGTTGAGGGGAGGGAGAGATGAACAGTCAGAGCACAGGGAATTTTTAGGGCAGTGAAACCATTGTGTATGGTTTCAGTATGATACTGTAATGGTGGATCGATATCATCATACATACGTCAAAATCCATAGACGGCACAACACCAAGAGTAAGCCCTAATGTAAATTATGGACTTTGGGTGATAATGATGTGCCAGTGTAGGTTCATTGGTTGTCATGTTGATTGTTGGGGTATACGGAATTTTCTGTACTTTCTTCTCAATTTTGCTGTGAACCTAACACTACTCTAAAAAATAAAGTTTACAAAAAATAACCAGACTAGGGGCTTCCCTGGTGGTTCAGTGGTAAAGAATCCACCTGCCAATGCAGGAGACACGGGTTCGATCCCTAATCAGGGAAGATCCCACATGCCATGGAGCAACTAAGCCCATGTGCCACAACTACTGAAGCCTGTGTGCCTGGAGCCTGTGCTCCACAAAAAAGGAAGCCACAGCTATGAGAAGGTCGTGTAACACAACTAGAGAGTAACCTCACTTGTCGCAAATAGAGAAAAATCCTGTGCCGCAAGGAAGACCCAGCACAGCCAAATACAAGTAAGTACATAAATAAGTAATATTATTTTTAAAAAGATACAACAAATAAAAAAATAACCTAAATAAATAAGTAAACAGAATAGCACACCAAGAGACTATCATATATACCTGACTTAAGTATTATGCATAAGTTGTGACGGTTCCAAGTGTAGGGCTCTTGTTGCCCTGCCCAGAATCCCTCACTCAGCCAGTGAACTACCAGGTGTTGGCTGCTAAGAACTCACTCTGCATCTTTCTCAGGTTGGTTCCCACTCTGCCTTTGGTGAAGGGAAGCTGTCCCCCATCAGGAGACGCCCAGGAGTTTAAACTCCTCTTCATGACGGACAACTGGCCAATGTGGGTATATAACAGCTCAGCCTTCTTGCCTCTGGATGGAACAACCTTTCTGGTACCAGGTGTGGTTCAGAGATTCCCACGGGATCAGGCTGAAGATCTCCTCTTCGTGAACCCACATCTCTGCAGAGCTCCTTCCTCTGCCCTGTCCCTTTCCCGCACTCCCCCCCGGGTTCCTCCTGAGAACACATCTTCAACAATGCACTTACACAGGGATCACCTCTCAGGTTTTGCTCTAGGGAACTGATCTGACAGTTTCTATGGACTGTCCCTGTCTTTGAAGTATATCCTGATTTGTTTTGCAAAATATATGGAAAGTCATCTAAAAAGGGTCAGGTGATTCACTGTCCACAGCATTGCTTTGATACAAAGGACCTTTACATATTTTTTTCTGCACTGGTGGTCTGAGACATGTGTCATTGCTCCTGAATCTGACTCCACAAAACCAAGACTTTTCCTCCCATGCACATGTTTTTACATTAAAAGAGTGATTTTAGAGAAAGAAAAAAAGTGGAAGTTAAAAAAAAGAAAAGGACTATGGTGGTGACATACAATGTGGCCAGAAATGAGTCTGAAAAACTGTGGGTTTCTCTTGGGTGGGTCACAGATTTCACAATAAGCCTTGTGTTTACTAGCACACATACACGCACATGTTCATTTCTACAATTCAGTATTTCCCCTTAAAGAACTCACTGTATCAAAATCAGTCAGGGGACTTCCCTGGTGGTCCAGTGGTTAAGAATCCCCCTGCCAATGCATGAAATGCGAGTTCAATCTCTGCTGGGTGAACTAAGATCCCACTTGTCAGTATTTAAGCCTGCACACCGCAACTACGAGCCCATGGGCACAACTAAGACCTAAGGCGGTCAAAGAAAAAAAAGAAGAGTAGTCAAAATTCCTACCTCATTGCTGTGGTTCAGTCGCTCAGTCATGTCCGACTCTTTGCAACCCCATGGACTGCAGCATGCCAGGCTTCCCTGTCCTTCACTATCTCCCAGAGTTTATGTCCATCAAGGTGGTGATGCCATCTAATCATCTCATCCTCTGTTACCCCCTTCTCCTCCTACCTTCAATCTTTCCCAGCATCAGGGTCTTTTCCAATGGGTTGGCTCTTCCCATCAGGTAGCCAAAGTATTGGAGTTTCAGCTTCAGCATCAGTCCTTCCAATGAATATTCAGGGTTGATTTCCTTTAGGATTGACTGACTTGATCTCCTTGCAGTCCAAGGGACCCTCAAGAGTCTTCTCCAGCACCACAGTTCAAAAGCATCAATTCTTCGGAGCTCAGCCTTCTTTGTGGTCCAACTTTCACGTCCCTACATGACTACTGGAAAAACCATAGCTTAGACTATACAAACCTCTGTTGGCAAACTGACTTCTCTGCTTTTTAATATACTGTTTAGGTTTGTCATAGCTTTTCTTCCAAGAAGCAAACGTCTTTTAATTTCATGACTGCAGTCACTGTCCACAGAGATTTTGGAATCCCAGAAAATAAAGTCTGTCACCATTTCCATTTTTTCCCCATCTATTTGTCATGAATTGATGGGACTGGATGCCATGATCTTAGTTTTCTGAATGTTGAGTTTTAAGCCAGCTTTGTCATTCTCCTCTTTCACCTTCATCAAGAGACATTCCTACCTTGGTCCTTCTGAAAAGCATATCCCACCAGGTAATGAAGATAACCTTGATACATCCTTGGAGGAGAAAAGCCCCAGACCAGCTTGATTCCTGACCCCTGCTCTCCAGGCTAAACTCCCTTATAGACTTTGGGCCATTTATTTAACTTTTCTGAGCCTTCACTTTTTCATTTGTAAAATGGAAATAGTTATAGCCTCTACTCCATAGATTTTGTTAGTTAATTAATCCTTTAAAGGCGACTAAATGATAAACTCTGTTAACAGGTCCTGTTGTTGCTGTTAGTCACTAAATCATGTCCAACTCTTTTGTAACCCCATGGACGTAACCCACCAGGCTCCTCTGTCCATGGGATTTCTCAGGCAAGAATACTAGAGTGGGTTGTCATTTCCTTCTCCAGGGGATCTTCCCCACCCAGGGATCGAAACCACACCTCTACTTCCTCCATCTGAATCTTTGTCAGGGGAAAGGGCAAGAGATGGCTTAAAGTTGCCAGTTAGAGGCTTCTCAGATTCTTCTGGTTTAAGTCACTTTCCTTCAGATTTGGGGGGGGAAAACTGATTAGTTTTTCAGGCTGTCTTCTTGGCAGAAATGGCTGGATATCCCCAAATACCCATTCCCTCTTACTTCCTGCAATAGAACTCTTGAGTTTTAGCCAGGTTCATGGCTGCCCAACTAGAGACTGCACTTCCAAGCCTCCCTTGAAGCCAGGTATGACCATGTGCCTCAGTTCTGGCCAATGTGCATGTACATTTTCCAGCCAGATGCCTGGAATGTGACATGGTGTGGAGCCACTTGGGACCAGATAAAGTCAACAATCTAGGAATGGAAATGCTCAAGACAGAAGGAAATTGGGTCCCTAACACCAGGCAATCTGTCAGCCCTGGACTTCCAACACTTGTGTTTCACAAGAGAAACCTATCTTGTTTGTGTCACTGTCACTTTGGTCTTTGTCAGAGGAGCTGACTCTGCATTCTAATGAACATACCTTTTATTCCCTCCTCTCTTTCTCAAACAGTGTCTGGAGAAAGGGCAGACTTACATAGCCTCGTGGCCATCAGCAGTGAACTCCATGTGGTTCTCCACTTAGAGTCTCACAGGCTGAAATCAAGAGGTTGGTCAGTCTGAATGCCTCCCTGGATGCTCTGGGGAAGAGTCCACTTCCAAGTCTCTTCAGTTGGTTGACAGAATTACTTTCCTGTGGTTGCAGGAATGGTGTCCTCACGCCTTTGCTGGCTGTCAGCTGGAGACCACTCTCAGCTCCTCGACCTGCCTGAATGTTGGTGGCCCTTCCATCTTCAAGCTGACAACTTTCTCTAGCACTAGCCAGACCAAATTCTGCTTTTAAAGGGCTCCTACAATTAGAGTATGCTCACCTGTCCAGATAGTCGCCCTTTTGCCATATAACATAATCACAGGAATAATATCACATCATATTCAGAGGTTTCACACATACTTAAGGAGGACTTGAATGAGGGTCATTCTTAGACTACTGCCTACCATACAGGTAAATAAATGCTTACTGCTTGAGTGGAAATTCTTTAAAAAAAACAACCAAGAAGAGATAGTGCCTCCCTTGAGTAAAGGAGCACAGCAAACAGCACTTACCTGTATCATGTCATTTAATTCAATTGATAAATTTAGTTAATGAGTATCTATAACATGACAGCTTACGCTTTTAGGCGCTGTGAATATAGAAATAAATAAGATAGACTGGGTCTTGCTCTCAAGAAGTTTGCGTATTTATTTTAAAATATTTATTTCTTTGGTTGTGCCAGGTCTTATCTGTGGCACACACGTGGGGTCTAGTTTCCTGACCAGGGATTGAACCCGGGCCCCCTGAATTGGGAGCATGGAAGCCTAGCCACTGGACCACTAGGGAAGTCCCTCAAGCAGTTTAAATTTTACTGGAGTCCCAGGAAATTAACAAATGTATAAAGTGAGATTGTAAAGCAAAGTAAAAGGCTAGGGAATGGTGGAGGTTTGTGTGACTATTTTAGGTCTGCAGGCCCAGAATGGCATCTCTGAGGAGGTGGTGCCATTTGAGCAGAAGCGAGCTATGTGTTTGGAAAGGGAAGAGCATTCCAGGAAGAGGGAGCGGCATACACAAAGGTAAGAAAGCCATCAGGCCGGAGAGGAGTAACGATGTGGCAGGAAATGAGGTCATGGGGATAGGAGTGAGGCCATGCGAGCCAGTGGAATTTTGTTCTGGAAGGATGGGATGGTTTTTGAGCTGAAAATCGTGATGAAAAGTTTTGGAAACAGAGTAGTGAGGGTTGCATGCAATGTGAAAGTAGTTAATGCCACTGAACTGCACATATGAAAATGGTTAAAATAAGCACATTTTATGTTATATATCTGGAGAAGGAAATGGCAACCCACTCCAGTATTCTTGCCTGGAGAATCCCATGAACAGAGGAGTCTGGCAGGCTATAGTCCATGGGGTCACATAGAGTCAGGTATGACTTATCGAGTAAACCACCACATGTTATATATGTTTTACTACAATAAAAAAATGGGGGAAAAAGGAATAAGCAGTACTTGGTCAGAGTAAAAACAAAGGGAATCAGGAGCTAGAGGGAACAGCATAATTAACTGCTTAGGGGAGGCACTTCCCTAATGGTCCAGTGGTTAAGACTCAGAGCTTCCAATGCAGGGGGCGCAGGTTTGATCCCTTGTCAGGGAACTAGACCTCTACATGCTATGTAGCACAGTCAAAAAATAAAATTAGGTTGTTACAAAAAAAATGCTTAGGGGAAGGGAGGGTATGGACCATTAAAAAAAAAAAAAAGACCATCTGAAGAAGGCCTAACGGTGTCTTCTAGGGTGTTGACCAAGCTCAGGTTTTCATCCAGGGGCTGGTTACCTGGATACATTTGCTCTGTGAAAATGTACGGAGCTGTACATTTATGATTTGTGCATTTTCCTCTATGCATGTTATACTTTCATTGAAATATTTAAGTTTAAAACAAGTCCAGTCTGTTTGTGGTGGGAGGAATTGAATGTAGGGACCCTCGGGGCTCAGGCTAGGGTCCAGCACTTATCATGCACTCAGTGAATAGCTGACACTTGGCTGGACTCTGAACTAAGTTTTTTCATTAGGTGGCATTAGTGGTAAAGAACCCGCCTGACAATGCAGGAGACATAAGAGGTGAAGGTTGAATCCCTGGGCCAGGAAGATTCCCTGGAGGAGGGCATGGCAACCCACTCCAGTATTTCTTGCTTGGAGAATCCCATGGACAGAGGAGCCTGGTGGGCTACAGTCCATAGGGTCGCAAAGAGTCACGACAGAAGAGGCTGAGCATACAGCACATGTTATTTCATTTGATCTTTACAACAGCTCTGCGAAGCACAAAGAAGTGAAGCAATTGTCCAGGATCACACAGTCAGGAAGTGGTGGAGATGGAATGGAAACCCAGGTGATCTGGATTCACCATCTAGGCCTTTAACCGTCACATCAAATGGAATGAGTGAATGATATATTCAGCTTGCTCTCTCTCTAAACTAGAGGTTCTCACCATGGGTAAAGCTTTGGGCAAAGTCTGGAGATGTTTTTGGCTGCCACAACTTGAGAGAGGAGCGCTTCCAGCATTGGGGAGGTAGTGGCCAGTGATGCTGCTAAACATCCTAAAATGCTCAGGACAACCCCACCTCCCCACCAACAAAAAAATAACTGGGTCTCAAATATGTTAATGCTGAGAAGCATTGATAAACTTGCTCTAGACCTAACCAATTACTTTCACACTCTCCCCAACTCTTGTTGCTTTATAATCATAATCTCTCACTTAATCTCCCACCATTAGATAAGAAAAGACTTTGAACCTGCCATGGTTCCTCAGGGTTCTTATCTGTGGTGACAGCTATCCACCACATCCCTATCCGGCTGAGCCTCATTAACCTCTGCTTATGTGGTACGGTGGCAAGAGTCCCCAGATGGTGACTTTTCCCATGAGAATTTGGCCAGGGGCATTTGATGGGGAGATCCCCATGCTCTTGTGTCCACAGGGGGCCTGCCACCTTCCTGCCGCCTGTATGCTGACCTCTGCTCCTGGTGCTTCCCATTGGCAGAGCACACCCCTACCTGGGTGACATTCTGTGAGGGGGTACAGGAGCCCAGGCAGTGCTGAAATTCATATCCTTATCTTCTTTTCCTCACTGGGAATTTTAATTTATAGCTCAGCAGCCACAGGCATCTTATTAACATAGTGAGTAGCTAGTATTTATAGGGCATTTGTGTGTGTGTGAAGTCACTCAGTCATGTCAGACTCTTTGCGACCCTGTGGACTGTAGCCTACCAGGTTCCTCCATCCATAGGATTCTCCAGGCAAGAATACTGGAGTGGGTTACCATTTCCTTCTCCAGGGGATCTTCCTGACCCAGGGATCGAACCTGGGTCTCCTGCATTGTAGGCAGACACTTTAACCTCTGAGCCACCAGGGAAGACCTCATAGGGCATTTACTTGGTGCTAAGTACTAGGTTAATAAATTTAACTCCCAGAGAGGCCCTATTAAGTAGGTACTGTTTTTTCTTTCTTTCTTTTTTTAAAATTCTTTTATTTATTTATTTGGCTGTACCAGGTCTTAGTTTCATTATGTGGGATTCAGTTTCCTGACCAGGGATGGAACCTGGGCCCCGTGCATTGGGAGATTGGGAGTGTGAAATCTTAGCCCCTGGACCACCAGGGAAGTCTGGGTGCCTTTTTTTTTTTTTTTTCCATTTGACAGTTGAAGAAACCCAGGCGCTGAGAAGCTAAGTGGCTTGCCTAGCACATAGCTTATAAGTGGTAAAACTGGAATTTGAATCCAGATAACTTGATGACAGAGTCCACCATGTACAAGTTCCCATTCCAAGACTCTTGCATCTCAGCCTCCTCCCCAGAGCTGGCCTAGGCTAGCCACCTTACAGCATCTTCTAAGGCTCATCTGACCATCACCAGGGGCCCCTCAATTTTCAGTCACCTTCTCTTGTTTCAGCTCTGAGCTCTGAGCCCACAGTGCTGCTGAGGGAGACTGGGGGGACTGGGCCCTTTGTTTGCCTAAACATGCCTGGCACCAAGCCACCACATTCACTCCATTTCAAGTGTGAAAGCCCAACCAGCCAGAGGTCTCCATTTATTCTGGGTGAACAGAGGGAGTGGTTAAGGACGCTCTGCCTCTCTTACTAGACAGTAAGTTCTTAAGTGTAAGGAACTGATTCCAATTTCTCTCCATGCTCATTTACATCTGACAAATGGGATATGACCTGCCACAACACATCAGTAAACATGGATGCTACATCACCAGCAATCGCAGATTGTGAGCTGCAATCACAGATGGTGAGCTGGTGAACCCAGAGGGAACCCAGGACGGAAAAAATACCTGCCATCTAGCAGATATCGACAGCAACCACTCCCTATGGTGAGCCCCAAGGAAGCTCAGGATGTGCAAACAGTATACTGTGCTGAGTGAGGTGCAATATCAAAGGACTGATTTCAGTGAGTCCAGACTCTTGCATCTTCCCATTCCTAGAAAAGTGCTAAATTCCTTAACTTGGGTTATCTGGTTTTCTTTAACAATAACCTTTTGATGTGCAGACTACTTGTCCTTTGTTGCAAAACTTCTATATAACCTGGCTCTTCCTTGGAGCAGTTCTCTCAGGGTTACTTGAGATGCTATCCCCTGGACTCGAAGTCTTAAAAATTCCCACTGAATAAAGCATAATTCTCAACTTTTAGGTTGTGCATGTTTCTAAAGCCCACACACGTGGCACATAACATTTATGCTCCCCATTGACGAAGATTGTGAAAGCACAGTGGTCATGAGAACTGACTTTGGGGTTGGATAGACCTGAACTTGAAGCCCCTGGTCACTTCCAAGCTATGATCTTGGGCCAAGTACTTAACTCAGGGTGGGTAAGCTTTTTCTGTAAATGGTCACACAGTATACACATTCTTTTGTGGGCCACATGGTCTCTCCTACAATAGCTCATCTCTGCCTTGTTCTCCCGAACAGTCATACCTAAACCAGTGGGTGCGGCTGTGTTCCTCTAGACTTTTATTCACAAAACAGGTAGTAGGCCCAGGGTAGTACACAGACCCAAGATTTGCAGTTTAAAAAAAAAAAATTATAAAATGACATCAGGAAGTTCCTAGGTGGTCTGGTGGTTAGGACTCTGTGCTTTCACTGCTGAGGGCCTGAGTTTAATCCTGGTGGTATTAGGGGAAGCACACTGATTGAAACCGCCCAGCCTGGCCAGGCACCATAGTAACCATTTGCATGAGTTGTTTTAGGACAGGAGGTCCTGGTAAGGAACATGGAACTAATACGCCTCCACCAACCAGAAGAGTTCGGGAAAGGTCAAAAGGAGACACCACATGTCCGACCACCTCCCAGAATCCTCCTCTCTGGCATCCATCTTGGCTGAACAAGGCACCACCAGGAAGGACTCTGAGTCAGAATGATTTGGCTAAAGACAACCCGGAAACTAATCCCATCACCATAAAACTCCTGACTGCCAGCCATGTGGCCGAGCAGTTCTCCTGGGTTCCCTGACCCTTCTGCTCTCCACATGGGTGCCCTTTCCCAATAAAACCTCTTGCTTTTTCAGCAGATGTGTTTCCTCAGACAATTAATTTCTTAGTGTTAGACAAGAACCCAGTTTTGGGCCCTGGAAGGGGTCCCCTTTCCTGCAACAGTGGGGGAACTAATTTGACACGAGCCAACACAGCCAAAACAAAAAAGATGAAACAAGACAACTCATGAATGTAAGTCCTATACATCTTGTGTTTGATGTCCTTGGGCAGGACTGGACTTACTCCCTCATAATAACTCCAGTCAACTCCACTTTCTGAGCTCCACACCATGGTACTTGTATGTATAGTATTTTACTTTTCTCTCCCTGTGAGATAATACCAAACGTTTGAGAAGTAGCACTGCATAGAGATTAAAAGCACCGGATTCTGGAACTAGACTGCCTGGGTCCGAATTATGGCTCTGCCACTTCAGAGGTATGTGATCTTCCGAAAATTAACCTCCCTGACATAACTTTCCTTAGTTGCCCCGTGTGTAAAGCTAGGATGACATTAACAGTGCCTCCCTCTCCTAGGGTTGTTAACTAGGATGAAACGGATCTGCACAACCCATCACCTGGGGCTCTTTAAAGATTCCAAAACCCAGGCCACAGGCAGACACAGCCAAAGAACTCAAAATCTTTAGGGAGAGGCGGAGGCATCAGTACCTACGAAGCTACTACCCTACGGGGTTCTAATTTGTGCACAGGTTTAGAAGCAGAGTGTTAAACGTTTAGCGTGCTGGGGATCGATCCTTCCGGGGAATCACTGCGCCTCTGGTTCCACACACTTCAGAACCACCCTCCCACCCTCACCCCATCCCGCCCTAATTCACTGGATACCGTCCTCCCCGGGCTCCTTTGCCCTCTGGGATCAGAAGGCCCCGCGGGGGCTCGCTGGGACTTGTAGTTCCTGCGACGCTACCGCCTCGTTCTCGCCTCCCATTGGCTTTCGAAGACGCTCCTCCCCGAAGCTCGGCCAATCGCCGCGGCGCAGCCGACCCTCAAAGCAAGGAGCTGGGACCCAGCTCAGCAATCTCTGCACGGAGGACGCGGGCCGCCGGCTGCTCTGAGGCTGCGCACCGCGAGGAGTTCCCACGGTCCCGCAGCAGGTAATCAACATCCCTGGCAGGGGGCCTGGGGCCCGGCCCAACGCCCCGGACCAGGGTCGCCCATCTGCCGCAGATCTTGGCTTCATGCCTGGGATTTTCAGTTTCCCCGGCCTTTTTGTTGTTGTTGTTGTTGTTGTTGAGTAAATCCATTTCTCATCGGGCGAAAGGGAGTTTTCGGCAAACGATGACTTCCCAGGGAAACCCTGCGACCTCTCTCAGCCTTGCATCCCGTGGGGTTGGTGGGTTGGGGCTCCTTTTGTTGAGCGAACTCTGGCTGGAAGCCCAGGCTCCTCCGAGAGCAGAGAGAAACAGGCGCGAGCTGAGAGCACATTTGCTAAGGTCCTGTAACCAGGGGATGCCAGGAGGGGTCTCTTGTGTCCTGTCTAGAAACAGTTCAGGTTGTTGAGGTTTGTAATGCTGAGGTTGCATCTGTTTCCAGTTAGTTCTTGGTAGCCTAAGGGGAAAGAGGTTATGTTAACCACAACAGCAAATATACCCAAAGGTATAAAAACATCCCTTCTGAGAAATCATAAAAACTCCACTTCTCACAGACTTGAGTGGTGGGAGTTAACAGAATGATTCACATGAACCATGGAAGTGAAAATTAGCAGGATTTGGTCCCCTACTTCTGTTAGAGTTGAGGTTTTACCCACGTGGTATTCAGTGCCAAGAATCTAGGGGCTGGGAGAAGGAGATTTTGTGAAAATAAATGTCCATGGTTTGAGACTTGCCCTGTGGTATGTAGTGAGTGGTGTGGCCCAGCTGTCTTTGCTCCAGACAGTAATGTCTTTACTGCATTAGTTTGCAAACATTGATTGAGCCTTACTAAGTTTTTTAAGCAGGGATTATTTCATAAAGGGGAAAGGCAGTTTATCGTGAACCATTCCAGTGTTTCAAGGGCAGTATCTAGCCCTGCTTGTGGGAAGAGGTAGGACTTTGCAGAGAAGGGAATAATTGAATGGAGTTTGAGGGATGGGCAGGAGCTAGTGAGATGAAAGAGAAGAGCATTTCGCCTGGAAAATAGCATGATAAAGGCAGGAAAAGAGCACTGATTTTGGACCCGGAGTCCTGAGCCTGATTGGAGCAAGTGATTTCATGTGGATAAGTGGAAAACAGAGAGGCGCATCTTGCAAGCCTCCTGTGCTACTGTTAGAGACTGATTTTGCCCTGAAAGCCCTAGAAACCGAATTTAGTAGATACGTATCTTTGTTGTTGCTATTGTTTAGTGTTGGACTCTTTTGTGACCCCATGGCCTGTAGCCAGGCTCCTCTGTCCATGGGATTTCCCAAGGGAGAATACTGGAGTGGGTTGCCATTTCCTTCTCCAGGGGATCTTTCCAACCCAGGGATAGAACCCGAGTCTCCTGCATTGGCTGGCAGGTTCTTTACCAATGAGCCACAAGGGAAGCCCAGTGTATACCTTAGATACTCTCTAATGTGGAAAAGTGTTGGAAAGAGGCCACACCCGGGAGTTCAGTGCAGTAATTCCCAGGAGAATTGCTGAGGCTTTTTAAAGACAATTGCATTTGAAAGAGAGGAGAGATGAGAAAAAGGTTGTGAACTCTTAAGTAAGTGAACACCATATCTAGTACTATTCAGTGAAAATATATTGAGGTGAATGCTCTCTTCTTGAGTTTTCCACCTATGACTGGCTATCTTTTTTAAGGAAATGACCAGCCTTTTTTTTCTTTCCTTAAACCGCGGACATTGCTTTAGGCCAAAATTTGAGTCCCATTTTATGAAGGGGAAATCATCACATATGTTAAGGATGTTGAAATCTGGATGGTTAGACATATGACTCACATTATCTTGTAATCCAGAAGATACAAATTAAACCCATAATTAGATCACTTTATGCCTATCAGATTAGAAATTATGAAGTTTGTTACTCTCAAGAGTATCAATTGTTCGAAAGATATCAGATATTTGGAAGTATATCTTAGGACAGTACAGCTGCTAGCAAAATAGATATATCTTAAGACTCAGTGGCTCTACTCCTGAAGTACAGAGAGACATTTGTATACAAGGAGATGAGTATAAGAATGCTTTTGCAACATTTTAAGAGTTAAAAAAAAAAAGGTAACAACCTACATGTTTGTTAGTAGGAGAATGTTTATAAAGTGGATATATATATTTTAAAGTATAATAAATTGATTGGAATGAAATAATTTACATTAGTGGTTACCTTGTGGTATGCGAGAACGGGACTGGACAATAGGGGACTGTTTTATCTGTAATGTTTTATTTGTTTATGGGGAAAGAGGGTTAACAGATTTACAGAATATTAACAGTTGACCTGTATGATGGTAACAGGTATTTTATATTACATTTGTACATTTCTGTAGTTTAACGTGTATCCTTCAATTTCTTAAAATATAAGTTGTAGCAAAATTAAACTTAATACTTTACATCTAGTTATAAAAGTCATGCTCATTCATTTGGGGAAGGACTACAAACTATTATTAATTCTAGATTTCAAAAAACAGTAATTTGGGAGAAACTTAAAGATATCCAAATGCCAAATAAGCAGTGAAAATAAAAATGTGGAAAATCCATTAACCAAAAATCAAATTCTTCTAGTCATTAGTACATTTAAAAATCTTTCTTGACGGTGTGTATCTTGAAATATGTTTTAGCTGCTTGTACATTTTGAAATGTTCAGTTCAGTTCAGTTCATTTGCTCAGTCGTGTCCGACTCTTTGCGACCCCATGAATCGCAGCATGCCATGCCTCCCTGTCCATCACCAACTCCCAGAGCTTACTCAAACTCATGTCCATCGAGTCGGTGATGCCATCCAGCCGTCTCATCCTCTGTCGTCCTCTTCTCCTCCTGCCCCCAATCCCTCCCAGCATCATGGTCTTTTCCAATGAGTCAACTCTACGCATGAGGTGGCCAAAGTATTGGAGTTTCAAAGGATAATTTTTGAAAAGTGAAGTGGGTGACAGAGGATGAGCTGGCTGGATGGCTTCCCTGACTCAATGGAGAAGAGTTTGAGCAAACTCTGAGAGAGAGTGAAGGACAGGGAAGCCTGGCGAGCTGCAGTCCATGGGGTTGCAGAGTCGGACGTGACTTAGTGACTGAACAACAACATCACTCTGTACATATTACAGTCAGTTGAAAGGAGATTCCAAAGTACAAAGTACATTTGTAGATTAGAAATACTGAAATGTGCAATGGGAAACCTGGCTTCTTTCTTTCAATGGGGGAGTCACTTGCACCTCCACTTAATAGAATTCATTTGCATGTTTTTAGACAATAATTATTTTCATTTCTAGTATCTACAGTTTACAGAGTTGTGGGGAAAAAAAATTCCATAGAATCATTGCAGGTAGATTCTTTACCAACTGAGCCACCAGGGAAGTCCTCCATAGAATCAGAATTAGGTAATTTTGAAGGACATGTTCTAATCTAGAATGTGCTTTGCTACTGAATCATAAATGTTCCCTATGAAAAAACATTGATACACTCATTTGAACAAAATCCATTTTTTTTGAGATTTGAGATAAGACTACTTGGATTTTCTTTTCTTTTTCTTTCCCATTTTACCCTTGAAACAGAAAATCAAAAGATATGGGAACTGAATAGGCCCTTAATAATTTAGTTCTACGATCCCATTTGACAGATGAACAATTAAGGTGAGGCAGGGTCTCCCTGGACTTAGGAACTATAGTAACTTAGTAATTGTCCTGTATTAAAGAGAAATTTTACCTGACATTTGTTAAAAATGACAAGATGGGGGCTTCCTTGGTGGTCCAGTATTAGGACTTTGTCCTTCCAGTGCATGGAGCACAGGTTTGATCCCTGGTTGGAGAACTAAAATCCCACATGCCATGTAACCTAGGCAATTTCTTTTTTTTTTAATGACAAGATGGATTTTATTCTTGCTATTGTATTAGAGGAGAAAGTTCCATACAGAACTGAGCTCAACTCCAAATACATCAAGGACAACTGAGATTTATTGCCAGTAGGTAGAGTGGGAGGGTCAGTGGCGGAAAAATTGTTAAGAGAAGCTTGATTAGATGCCAGAGATGGGAAATTGCTAAACCTGTGCTCAGCGGGCCAAAGTCTCGTCGGGCTCAGAGGAACTTGACTTCAGTTTGGTGAAGGAGGGCTCGTCTCCTGTCCTTGTCTCTTTTGCATGTTATCAGCCAGGGACCACTTGCATGATGATTTTGTCGTAAGCCCCCAAAGAACAGAGAGCAAGATCTAAAACCTGTAGGTTTGGAAGGCTCTTTACAGATGTTATTGTCTGCCCAGCCGCTTTGCTTGGCTTTAATGGTTCGCTGTCTCTAACCCAGAGCAAGTAGCAAGTACAGGGCTGATGTGGGAGGTCACAGGGGTGGTTCAGGTCTGGGCTTTGGTGTCAGACCTGGATTTGAATTTGGTCCTGCTATTTAGACGGTAGCCTTGTTACTTCTATTGCTGGTGACAGTTGATCTAGCATGTGCACTCGGGTCTGTCCCAAACCTCCCCTATTGGATCAGACCCCACTTGGTGGTAGTGCCTGAAGTAGAGTCCTTCAGCTGAATCAGTGCCTTCATGTAGCCCTCTAACCTGAGAGGGTCGCTGGCCCAGTGGGAGCAGTGAGGACCTGGCGTTGGAGGCTGGTGAAATTCATTTGTAAAGGCTTGTCCATTGACTTTGACTTTGTGTAGTTCAAGTTCTCCTTTGATGGGCTCTTCTCTATAAGACCTTTTTATAACCGATTACCCACAAGTGCCTTAAAATAGTGGGGTGATGAAGAGCACCCTCCTGCTGCTGGAGGAAACTTGGAGGCCCCGGAATGTGGGGTGTAGCTCTCCCACCTGTGGTTACGGGGCTTCTGAGATATTCGCAAAAACAACGCTTTTGCGGTGTGACAAGCGAGGTGGGGTAGTGGAAGAAGCAATCTTTGGAAGCAGATCTGTGCGTCACCCAGCAGGGCCACTTTCCACCAAGTTTCTCTGCCTCTGCTAGTCTGTCTCAGCTGCAGGGGGTAATGAGACCGCTCACAGGCTGTTGTGAGGGTGGGAAAGTGCCTTGCACACTCCTTGGTTCATTGATACCCACGCATATCCCGCCCTCCCTCCCTGTGCAGCAAGCAACTCAGAGCACTCTGGGGGAGACTTTCCCCTCTCCCCTGGTTAGAGCAACAGCTCCCCTGGGTCATTTTCTCCCTGCAAATGGTTAGCAGACTAAACACATACCCCTGAGCATCTTCTCAGAGGCCTTCCCACTCTCGGCACTTTTAAGAACTACCTTTTTCTTTTAAAGTTGTCACTGTATCCCATCATAAGGATGTATCACATTTGATTTAGGGCTTCCCTGGTGGCTCAGACGATAAAGAGTCTGCCTGCAATGCAGGAGACCCAGGTTCGATTCCTGGATTGGTAACCCACTCCAGTATTCTTGCCTGAAAAATCCCATGGATGGAGGAGCCTGGTGGGCTACAGTCCATGGGGTCGCAAAGAGTTGGACATGACTGAGTTACTAACACACATACACACACAGATAATTGACTTGATAAATAGTACCCTGTAGATGGAAAAGCCCCTGATGTTGGAAAAGATTGAAGGCCAAAGGAGAAGGGGGTGGCAGAGGATGAGATGGCTAGATAGGATTATCAATTCAGTAGACAAGAATTTGAGCAAATTCTGGGAGATAGTGGAGGACAGAGGAGCCTGGTGTGCTTCAGTCCATGGGGTTGCAAAGAGATGGACATATAGACTGGACAGCGACAACAGACAGCCCCCATAAATGACCATTTATGTTGCCTCCAGGGTTTTGCTGCTACAAATGGGTGAGCTCCCTCACCTTCTTACAATCTTCCCTTTTTGAAAAATGATATCTGACACTCCCACCGGGACTTCCTCTTCTGCCTGTATTTCTTCCCCAGCACTCATGACCACCAGACCTGTCTTTTCCTGCTAGAATGTCAGCTCTGCAAAGGGTTTTGCCAGTTTGGCTCCCTGTTCAGTCCCTGTGAGCACCTGGTGGGTGCTGAGGCCCTGTGTGTTGGATGGATGAGTAGATGATAGGAAGAAGTAGAAGATGACGCCTGTGTGACTGGGGCCGTGGAGCGCCACGGGCAAGAAATAGCAGCCTTCCTGGGCCAGTTTGGCAGAGATCATTTACTTTTTTTTTTTTTTGACTGCGCTGGGTCTTCATCGTGGTGCTTCTCTAGTTGCAGCCTGTGGACTAAGTTACCCTGCAGCGTGTGGGATCCTCGTTCCCCAACCAGGGATCAAATTTGCGTCCCTTGCATTGGAAGGCGGATTCTTAACCACTGAACTATCAGGGAAGTCCCAGGGATCGTTGTTTGCTTTTTATTCATGAACTTTTCACTCTGCTGAAACAAGACTCATAGGCATGCTGCAAGATTAGTTGTGACTTTGTTTTCCTGCTCTTGACTTTGTCAAGAATAGTGCTGACCAGGAAATTTCCATCTGAAACCTGCAATTTTGAGACATGTTCATTGCTCAGGGTGATGGAAGGATTGTATTACTTCACATCTTTCCTTCACCCCAGGCCCCATGTTTCCCAACATATTAGTGTTTGTGTTTTTTAAGTGGCATTTCCCAGTCGGTGTCACATGGTGAGGCTTGTAACTTGGCATTGTATTCAAGGAACCACAATTCTGTGTTAATAATAAAAAAAAAAAGACAAGAAAATCGCCGAATATTAACTCTGAAAATGTCCCTTGTGTATGAATAAGGTACTTTCCCTCACTGAGGAGTAACTTGCTAGTGTTTTAGTAGAAGAATGGAAGGTAAACTGGAATTTGTAAAAACAACCTGGTGGTGTTTTTTGTTTGCTGATTTAGGCAGTTGAGCTGGTGGTGTCTATTCTGTGGCTCTGGCAGACCAACCTTTGACTCTAGTATATTTTATTTAAATATGAAAGGGGGAATTCCCTGGCAGTCCAGTGACTAAAGCTCAGAGCCTCCACTGCTGGGGGCACAGATTTCACCCCTGGTCAGGGGAACTAAGATCCCACATGCCCTGAGGCACCAAAAAAAGAAAAGAAAAGAGAAAGACAAAAAAGAAAGGAAGAAGTCAGGCACTGGTGCCTCCAGACAGATCAGCCTCTTCAGGATTGAGTCACATGATAGACACTCAGAAAGAGTGGTATGCAAACCAGAGAGCCTATTTTATGACTGATGATGAAAGATGATAAAAACCCCAGACTGTACCTGCCATGTGGGCTGAGAACACATTCTGGCTCCTGAGGGCAGGCCACAGAGACCGCCTGTTTCAGTTTGATTGGAATGTAGCCATGTTCACTGTTTCTGTATGTCTGTGGCTGCTTTGTGATACAATGGGAGAGCTGAAGAGTTGCGATGGGGATGACGAGACCTGCAGAGCTGAAAATACCTACTTTCCAGCCCTTTACAGAGAGTTTGCTGACCCCTGCCCCAGGAGAAGGCTTCCTGGGAGGCTGCTGGTTGCATGACCTCCCCTATCACTGGCACACCTCCCTGCCCAGTGTGGGGGCCCCTGCAGAGCTCTGGGGGTGGGAGCTTGACTGTCTCTTGCCTGACCTCACTGCTGCTGCTACATACCTTTGTATCACTTCCCCTTTTATTATCCCTCGGTGAGCCCTGGGCAGGTCAAGTGGACATGAGAAAACATCCTCTCATACACAGTGACATTAATAGACCAGCGGGTTCCGGGACTGGGTGGCCTGGGAAGTCCACTGCCCTCATCTGTTACTTACCTTGACCATTTCAAGACAGTCTTGAAACAAATCTGGGGCACGTTATTGTAGTTACCCATTCGATCCCTGGGTCGGGAAGATCCCCTGGAGAAGGAAATGGCAACCCACTCCAGTATTCTTGCCTGGAGAATCCCATGGAGGGAGGAGCCTGGCAGGCTACAGTCCACAGGGTCGCAAAGAGTTGGACACGACTAGCTACTTAACTAGCTAGCTAGCTGTGCGTCCATGACTTTGTAGTGGAGCTAAAGAAACCTGGATCTAGCACCAACTCAGATTCTTTTTTGTTGTTTGGCCATGCTGTGTGGCATGCAGAATCCTAGTTCCCTGACCAGGGATTGAACCCCTGCCCCTTGTATTGGAAGCTCAGAGTCTCAACCACTGGACTGCCAGGGAAGTCCCCCCACCTCAGATTCTTAATTCTTACACGTGAAGAATTGAGTTCCTGGGAGAAGTCATGCGGGGATAGAGTAGTTTCTTGACTAGGAAGCTGGGCTTCTGGGCAGAGCTGACTAGAGCCTGCCAGGGTCAAGTAAGAGGTATACTGCGGCCAAGTGTAGTCCTGGGCATCACCCAGAGCTTGTCAGAAATGCAGAGTCTCAGGCCCTGCCCATGCCTACTGAGTCAGACTCCGCCTTCTAACAGGCCCCCCAGGCAATTTGGGCGTATAGTCAACTTGGAGAAGTGCTGGCCTTTACTTTAAAAAAAAAAAAAAAAGTAAAGTGTCTTTACTTTTTAAAACTTTTACCAGACTCAGGGCTTCCTGTTTTTTCACTTGGGGGGAAATCCCATCATTTTGAGGTTTAGCACAGTCTTAGGCACAGATGCTGAGGATGGTTTCCTAGACGTCTTTCGTGCCTTAGCTGGCTCTGCAGTCCATGAGGACAGAGGCTTCGACTTGTCCCTACTGCATTCCCAACCCCCAGTGCTTTTTCTGGCAGGGTCAGAGTTCAGCAGACTCTGACTGAGTGGGTGAATGAATGAGTGAATGCATTAATGAATGAGTTAATGAGCACTGCTTTGTCAAAAAGCATCAGAGGCAGAGGTTAGCCTCGTAGACTATTCTGTTCTGAGTCCCTACATCTCAACGACTGTTTTTCCTCTTATCTCAGAATGACAGGCCTGGCTTCTGCCATAGGAAGGCTTTTTTAAAAATAACATAGTCAGGACACAGGCCATTAAAACAGCGTACTTGTCTGAGTAATACAGGGTGGCCAGGACTCGGCCTTAGCTCTGCCTTTTGTGCTTTAAAACTCTCTTTAAAGTTTTGGCCGTGAAGTGTAAAATTGGGCATGCAGCTCATTAAGAATAAAGTCTTGAGATGCAGAACCATGTAGCAGAAAGAGTGGACCAGGAATTCAGAAGGCATGGTTCTGGTCTGTGGCCAGTGCTGACTGTCCATAAATATTGGGTAAGTCACTTCTCTCTTGCTTCAACCTCCCCATCCAGTAAAACAAGGATTAAAATGTTTGCCCAGCCTCTTGTACAGAATAATGTAAATGGGTTGTAAGCATTATACAAAGACATTCATTTGGGCTGCCAGTGTTAGACTATAGTTTACCCAGATAGCTCACACGCGTAAATTGCCCCTCAGTATTTACATCAGGTGTATGTTGAATTTTTACAAACTTTGTTGTATAAGTAATATATATTATTTGTAGTAAAGAGAGACAAAAAGAAAGATCATTCTTAATTCTACCTATCTACCACTCAAGAATAACTACTGTTAGATTTTGTCTGCCTTCCACATTTTGCTATGCACACATTGTATGTCTGTTCTTTTCTTGAAACAGTTCATAGTATGTGGTGGATATTTTTCCAACACAGTGAAGTTTGTTAGTGAATTTTGTTTTCCGTATTCCAAGTTGTGACAAAAACTTTAAAAAGTTTCCCCAAGAGCTTCCTCAATATTCTTTGGTTTATTCTCCTAACTTCAACCCGTAGTGAAGGTGGGGCGCTATGGGCACCCCCCTGCTCCACTCCAGGGAAGTTTGACCCATTTTCTGTGATCTTGTCTTAGGGGCCAGCAGTGTTCTTCTGGTTTTGTCATTCCTTTTTCGCTTGACTCTGCCTTTTTCTTCCTAGATTTCTGCAGTGGAACTCCAACGGGGCAGGATGATTTGGGAAGTCACCGTGTTGCTCAGCTTGGTCCTGGGAATTGGTGCTGTTCCCCTGGAGGACCCTGAGGATGGAGGCAAGCACTGGGTGGTGATTGTCGCAGGATCAAATGGCTGGTATAATTATAGGCACCAGGTAAGAAAATGACTCATCTTCTCCTGTATGACACTGGCGGTCTGTTAGCAATCCTGGACCTTGTTATTAGAACAGGCTTTTTCTTTATTGTTTTTTGGTTTGGTTTTGCTTTGGGACGGAGTTGAAGCTGTCAAGATTTTATTTATTTTAAACTTCTAATTTTGTACTGGGGTATAGCTGATTAACAGTATTGTGATAATTTCAGATGAACAGCAAAGGGACTCAGCCATACATGTACAGGTATCCGCTGTCCCCTAAACCCCGCTCCCATCCAGGCTGCCGCGTGACAT
Organism: Muntiacus reevesi; assembly: GCF_963930625.1. Taxonomy (NCBI): domain Eukaryota; kingdom Metazoa; phylum Chordata; class Mammalia; order Artiodactyla; family Cervidae; genus Muntiacus; species Muntiacus reevesi. Next base: position 54,018,392 of record NC_089263.1, on the reverse strand, counting down.
TGAGCCGAGTTCCCTGTGCTAGACAGCAGGTGCTTGCTGGGTGTCCATTTTAAATGTAGCCATGTGTGCATGTCCATCCCAAACTCTAACTATCCCTTCCCCCCAGCAACCAGAAGTGGAACAGATGTTCCTCTTAGGTTGGCATAAATAAGTGTGTTGATGAGGATGTGGAGAATGGAACTCACCACTCCACCCCGCCCCCATTGCTGAGTGGATTGTAAAGTGGTACAGCCATTTCTGAAACCATTTTGGCTGTTCCTCAAAATGGCCCGTATGTGGTCACCTCAGTCTAATGCAGGGTTTCTCAACCTTGGCACTGTAGACGCTTGGGTCCATCCAGGTAATTCTTTACTGTTGGGGGACTGTCCTACGCATGTAAGATGTTTAGCAGCATCCCTGCCTCTGCCCTCTAGGTACCAGGAGCATCACCCAGCCACTGTAACGACCAAAATTGTCTCCAGACTTTGCCACATGTCCTTAGTTGAGACCTACTGGCCTAGCGCCTTCATTTTAATAAATAAGGAAACCGAGACTTGAAGACCGGAGGTGACTCTCATGAGGCCGCATAGCTGCAGACAGGACTCTGGAAGCAGCATCATGAGTCTCCTTGCCCCCACACCCCTACCCTGCTGCTCTGCCCTCACCCCTTCCTACTCATCTTTCCTGGCACTCAGCAAATCAGCCTGGCAGAAATTAGAGAGGAAAGAATCTACGTTTGTAAATACATTAAAAGTGCAGCCTCCAGGTGCAAATGTGAAATGGTATAACTGCTTTGGAAGACAGGCAGTTCCCCAAAAGGTTAATAACTGTGACCCCAGCAATTCCACTCTTAGGTATATATTCAGGAAAAAAAAGGAATATGCACGTCCCCCCAAAAAACTTGTACTCAAATGATTATAGCAGTTTTATTCTTGTTAGCCTAAATGTGGAAGCAATCCAAGTGTCCAATAAATGGATAAACAAAAAGTATAGTCTGTCCACACAAGATACTATTATTTGGCTATAAAAGAGAACAAGGTTCAGATACATGCTTCAACGTGGCTGAACCTTAAAAACATTATCCTAAGTGAGAGAAGCCAGTCACAAAGGACCACAGCATTCCATTTATATATGGAAGTCTAGCATAGGAAACTCTGTGAAAACAGAATGTAGATTAGTAGTTGACAAGGTGTAGGCAGAGGAGGGAACAGAGAATGACCGTTAATGGATATGAAGTCTCTTAGGGATGATGAAAAAAGGTTCTGGAATTAGAGAATGGTGATGCTTGCGTGACTTGGTGAAGATACTAGAAACCACTGAATTGTATATTTAAAAGGTTCACTTGTGTGATATGTGAATTATATACCTTAATAAAGTTGTTATTAAAAAACTCATTGAATCTTTCAGTTCTCAGAGACGAGATGCATAGGCAATCACAAGTGAACTCATTTGACCCCCACTGTGGGGTTATGTGCAGTCGGCCCAGTTCTTTTTCCCTATTTATGTTTACTTTCTGGAGAAGGAAATGGCGATCCACTCCAGTATTCTTGCCTGGAGAATCCCATGGAGGGAGGAGCCTGGTAGGCTACAGTCCATGTGGTCGCAAAGAGTCGGAATTTAGCGCAAAGAGTCGCAAAAAGCGACTTCACTCACTCACTCACTCAGTTTCAACTGGTCACCTTTGAAATGCTCAGTCACCAAGTGTGGCCAGAGGCTGCCAGATTAGACCTAGCGTCTGTGCTTGTGATTGCTTAACAGGGCTCCCTCATGTGTGTTTCCCTCCCGGGATATCAGTTTCATAATCTGTTAAATTGGGGTTGGTTTAGGTGAACTCCATACCAACTCTGTAATTTGATGATTATTGAGTGACTTAGTTCTTGAATGCTTTTTATATGCTAGCTGAATAGGAAATTTGGCTTGATTAAAAAGTTATTTTCATTGGCAGTATGATACCTTTTTAATACTTAACCCAGACCTGACCCCGGCTTCCCTGGTGACTCAGAGGGTAAAGAATCCGCCTGTAATGCGGGAGACCCAGGTTCAGTCTCTGGGTGGGGAAGATCCCCTGGAGGAGGGCATGGCAACCCGCTCTCCAGTATTCTTGCCTGGAGAATCCCATGGACAGAGGAGCCTGGTGGGCTGCAGTCCCTGGGGTCACAAAGAGTCGGACACGCAAGCGCAGCACACAGACCTGACCCAGTTAAAGAGGAGCAATCCGAGTAGTAACCACCCATCTCGGCCTTCTCCTCTGCCTCTCACCACGCATCAGAACGATGGGGTGTTAAACACGGGTCACTGATAGCAGACTCGATGCTTCATCAGACCCCCTGGTTTTTATACAGCTAACTTTAAAAAGCATGTATTAGTTAAACATTATTCAGCATAGGTATCCGATTACCCTTTACTCCCAGGAAATTTTTTTAAAGTGTTGCTAGTTTCCCTGGGTAAACTACTACATATCAAAATGGAATGAAGCAAGTAAAGCAAAAAGAAGTGGCCACAGACTGAAATTTCTGTCCCTAAAGAAGGGCAGATGCTGGCGCTAAAGCTGGGCAGAGGAAGCGTAGCTGCTGAATCCTGGTTGGCCTCGGCCCATATCCCTGCCGGCTGAGTTCTCTCCTTGACTAACTGTCAACACTTGCTGTCTTGACTTTGGAGACTGAGCATTTAAAAGAGCATTTGAGGTGTAGCCAGTTAACACCCCAATACAAAATAAAAAATTCAAAGTGTGGGGGAAAACAAAAAGAGCGTTTGAAAGAACTTTTCCCGTAGAACCTACACAGACTTTTTTTATCCCCCCTGCACAGACTTTTAAACTTACATTTTTATTGAGGTTTACGTTTTCCTTGAGTGAACATAGCACTCGTTATCACAAGTTTGTTTAGGGAAGAGTAGTATACTGGGCACAATTAGATCGTGGCAGAGCGCTCTTCTATGCTTTATGATGGTTATTTAACACGTGTTGGTTATATTGAATTGGATTTCTCTGTTTTCCATTTGTGGCTGGGATGAATGGATGGCAGTGAGGGAATTGGTGGGTCTGGGGCGATGCTAGTGGGATATGTTGCATCTTGAGTATGGGCCAGGAAGGTCTTGGAGGACAGGTTCTTGTGGTGGCGGAAGCAGGAGCCAGATTCTGATGCATGGATGACAGAGGAAGAGGTCCTTTGGTGCAAACCACACAAGGGATGCTGTACTGGCTATTCTTCCGACAGGCTTGTGAGAGGGAGAAAGAAGAACATAGGTCACCAGGGGAGGAATGGGACTAGAGGAAGGTTTCTTTCAGTATAGAGATCGGAGTGCATCGAGAAGGAAAATTGAGTGGATTGAAGGTGAAATTCACCCTTGCATAAGCCGTCAGGAGGATGTTGGGATATGGGGGGGGCGTGTTGGGAGGAGAGGAGATGTGAGCCAGGAGTCACTGGGAGCAGGGGGCTTGAGGGGAGCCTTGAGGTCACCACTGGGCAGTGGGGCTCTGAAGGAGAAGGTCTGGAGTGTTGGCAACAGGACAGAAGAAGTGAGGGAGGAGCTGGGAGAATGCTGATGTCCCCTCACCTCTGCTCGTCTCGAGCTGGGGGCTGTGGTGGAGAGGAAGGGAGTGCTACCATTTCCTGGGAAGGCTTCGGGAGCCTCCTTAAGAGCATCCATGGGTCCAAGAGGGGGCAGGGAGGGAGAGGGAGAAGTCCAAACCTTGTAGATGTTGAAGTTGGGAGGAAAAGATATGGTGATGGAGGGTCTAGTGGGAGTCATTGTACTTCTGAATGACCACCTTTCACTTTATATATTTAAGGGTGTGTGTAGTTACCACTTTTTAGAAACAGCTTTATTGAAGAGGTATGTTTCCATGCCATAAAATCCATCTATCTTATAGTTCAGTGATTTTTAGTAAATTCAGACAGTTGTGCAAATGTTACCACGGTTCAGTTTTAGGACACGCCCATCATTCTAGAAAGTTCCCCGTGCCTGTACTCATCCCAGCCTCCTGCACCCAAGGATTTGCCTTCCGTCTTTATTGTCTTGCTGTCTCCAGAAACTTCATAAATGGAATCATACAATGTGCACACTTTGGTGTCTGGCTTCTTTTACTCCACATAATGTTTTTATAGTTAATCCATCTTGTTAGAAAGTATCACTTTTATATTTTAAGAAAAGAAACAGATGGAGAGCAGAGTTGAGCAGGACTGAATTGGGGGAATGCAGTTAGCCCAGGAGGGCTGTCCTTGTACAAGCCGGGTGCTGGGCAGGGCGGTCGGGACTTGCATAGACCCCTAGGCGTAGTTGCTGTTCTTCCGTCATCTGCTGTATTGGTTTGAACAAATGATGTAATCTCACTCCAAACCTCTTGATTCTCCTCTGGAAAATCTGAGGTGGTGGTGGGCTCAGTGAGTGAAAGTCGCTCAGTCGTGTTTGACTCTTTGTGACCCATTGGACTATACAGTCCATGGAATTCTCCAGGCCAGAATACTGGAGTGAGTAGTCGTTCCCGAACCAGGGGATCTTCCCAACCCAGGGATCGAACTCAGGTCTCCCGCATTGCAGGCAGATTCTTTACCAGCTGAGCTAGCTGGGAAACCCAAGAACACTGGAGTGGGTCCAGTGGGTCTTCCTGACCCAGGAATTGAACTGGGGTCTCCTGCATTGCAGGCGGATTCTTTACCAGCTGAGTTAGCAGCCCCCTTGCCCCCGCCCAATGCCCGGACTCAGGGCTTAGCCTCAGCAGAGCTCAGAGCATGTGCCAGGAAGGCGTACTATACATATTCCTCTCAATGAGCAGCCCATGAGAACTCTTCCCAGCCCCTGCCTGACTTGAAGGTGGACCCCTTGGCAGTGATGAGAACACGCCTTTGCCACGGGCTGGTTGCCCTTAGTTAGCTTACAGTTGGCCTGAGGTGGGGCGGCATCAGCAGTGGCCCGGACAGCCCTCCACCAGGAAATCACAGGATGTATCAGTAATCCCATCGGAGCTCCTTACGCTGAGTTGAGTCAGCAGTCTCTGTTCAGTGGCCCAGAGAGCTCGGCCCTTTAGGTCAAGTCTTGCTCAATACCTTCCTCTCACTTGGCATTTCTTCTATGGCATTTCTGTTTTTAAGGGAAAAAATGCAGAGATAAGATATGCTCCAGCAAAGTCATTGAAGTAACCGTTAGCACTGCCTCCAAGTCACTTGACTTGGCTTAACCTTACTTTTTTATTTCTTTTGGGTGTGAGTGCTTGGCTCTGACCGAAAGCCCTTTTGAATTGAGTAAGTTGGGAGGAAAGCAAGTAATTCCAAGGACCCAGGAGAGGATCACTGCTTGACTTGAGACCTCTGTGTGCGGAGGCAGAGCACGAGGCATGGTGGTGGAAGCCCTGAGCCCTTACCCGAGCCTGTCCCCATCTGTGAAATGGGCATAAAAGAGGCTGCCTGTCAGGGCGGTGGTGAGGAGCCCGGGAGCATAGGGGAGCACTAACAGGATAGGTTGAATATATTTTCTAAAATGTGTGGTCTTATTGAAGTGTATTTTACAGATCGTATATAATTCACCCATCTTAAGTGTTTAGTGATGTTTTAGTGCATTTAGCAAGTTGTGCAAGCATCACCATAAATCAGTTTTAGAACATTTCCATCTCCCCAGTAAGATCCCTTGAGCCAATTTCCAGTCCCCAGCTGGAGGCAACTACTAGTATACTTTGTAATTCTGTAAGTTTGCCTTTTCTGAACATATCACATAAATGCAGCCCTGCAATGTGATCTTTTGTGTCTGGCTTCTCTTAAGGTCATGTTTTTAAACTTTATCTGTGTAACACATATCAGTACTTCATTCCTCTTATTGCCAAGTAGCATTCCATTGTACAGTTAAATCACATTTTGTCTGTTTACCACTCAATGGATATTTGGGTTGTTTCCTTTTTTCTTTTCTTTTTTTTTTTTGCCTATTTGAAGCATTCTGCTAAGAATATTTGAGTATAGATCTTGGTGTGGATAAATGTTTTTCTTTCTCCTGGCAGATACCTAGGAGGAGAATTCCCAGGTCATAGGGTAAATTTATACTTAACTTTTAAAGAAACTTAAACTATTTTCCAAAATGGCTGCATCATTTTACATTCACGCAAGCAGTGGATGAAGCTTCCTGGTTTATCCTCACCAGTACTTGTTATTGTCTGTCTGGTGTGAAGTGGTACCTCATTGTGGTTTGAGTTTGCATTTCCCTAACAAGTAATGATTCTGAACATCTTTTTATGTGCTTATCAGTATATCTGGTTAGGTGAAATGTTTATATAAATCTTTTATCTGTTTTTAATTGAACCAGTTGTTTTACTGAGGTACAAGAGTTCTCTGCATACTCTACATACAAGTTCTCTCTCAGATATGTGTTCTGCAAACATTTTCCTCTCTGTTGCTTATCTTTTCACTTTCTGACTGGTGTCTTTTGAAGCACTAAAATTTTATGTTTTGTTGTTGTCCATTTTATCATTTTTTTTCTTTTATAGACCACGCTTTTGGTGTTATATCTATGACATCTGTGCAATTACAGTTCAAGATTTTCTCCTGTGTTATCTTATAAAATTTTGTTTTAGCACTTACATTTAAGTATGATTCATTTTGAGTTAATTTTCATATATGGTGTGAGGTGAGAGTCTAAGATCGTCTTTTGGCATGTAGATATCCAGAATTTCCCAGCACCACTTGTTGATAAGATTCTCCTTTCCCAGGGTAGTTCTGAAAACAGGAAGTTAAAGTTCTCCAGCTTTCTTGTCTTCTTCAGTATATGTGTATATTTTTACTGTTGTAGTTACATATAAATTTTAGCATTATCTTGTCAATTTCTGAGGAAATCCCTGCTGATCAGTTTTTTGAAAAATTTTTTGAGGGGGAGAGGAGAGGTATTTTATTTTTATTTTTTTTTATCTTTTGTCTGTACTGCACAGCATGAGGGATCTTAGTTCCCCAACCAGGGATCGAACCCATGCCCCCTGCAGTGGAGACACTGGGAGTGTGGAGTCTTATCCACTGGTGTCGTGCCCAACTCTGCGACCCCATGAACTGCAGCCCACCAGGCTCCTCTGTCCATGGGATTTTCCAGGCAAGCATACTGGAATGGGTTGCCATTTCCTTCTTCAGGAGATCTTCCTGACCCAGGGATTGAACCCAGGTCTCCTTCACTGCAGGCAGACTCTTTACTGACTGAGCTAGTTTTTTAAAAAGTTTAAGGGTGGTATGTCTTTTGATCCATGAGCATGAGATATCTCTCTGTGTATTTAGATCTTCTTTAATTTTCCTCAGCAGTTTTATAATTTTCAGTGTATAAGTCTTACACGTCTTTTGCTAAGTTTATTCCTAAGTTGTTTTTGTTTTTTGGTGAACCTGCTTTATGGTGTCTAACAGGAGAGATAAATAATAGGCCGGTTTGCACTGAGGTGAGTGGGTGGGTGTGCCTGCTCGCTCCAGTTTCATTGAAAAGGTTAAATCTGACATAATATTTGTTTAATTTTTTATCTTATGAAATAGAAAACAAATATTTATATAAGGTGCCTGCAATGTAAAGAATAATAATAAAATGAATACCTATGTACTTTGTACTGAAAGGTTTGTTGCTGAGCCACGAAAGACTCTGGGATTCTTGGCCTCCGGAGGAGAATTCAATCTGGGGCCAGAGATGAGGCTTGATCGCTCAGAGCTTTTGTGTAATAAAGTTTTATTAAAGTATAAAAGAGATAGAGAAAGCTTCTGACAGAGACATCAGAAGGGGGCAGAAAGAGTACCTCCTGGCTAGTGTTAGCAATGGAGTTAAATACCTTTTAATTAGTTATTACAATGAATCAAAAGAATGTCTGGAGATTGTAAAGATCTTACTGGACCCACTCCTATAATTTACATTTTTTTTCATAATTTACATTTTAAGATAACAGGATTAGCCAGAAGGTTTTCAGGAAGGAGAAACTGTCCTCGATACATTGTAGTTTAAACTGAGTTGTTTGTTGTGTAATCATCAGTTCCAGGCTTAAAGATGAAAACTTGAGACTAAGACTAAGGAATGTAGAGGAAAAAAACCTTTGTCCTTTTCTTCTCCTTGAGAATTCCAGACCCCTCTCTCCTTGGGGACCCCTGGACTGCATATCAACCCACCTAAGAATTGACTGTCTCAGTACCCGACTGAAGAAAAAGAAAATTGTTAGTACACTGTCCCCCGTCTTGTCTAATCTTGACTCGGCCAGAGGGCAAGTTCCTTAGATTTCTTATACTTCACTTTAGAGTTTACCATCTGGGTATTTAACTAAACAGCATCATCTTTCCTATAGCCTGTTTTGACCTTTATATGAATGTAGTTATAGTGAATTTTTTTTTCTAGCATTTCTTCTTTTTCTCATTATGTTGCTGAGATTCATGTATCTTGAAGCATGGTTTGTATTTCATTCATTTTTAGGTATTCCATTTGTGTGAGCTTTATGGTACTCCCATTATATGAACATCAGACAGTTTAGTTTATTTTTCTGTATTGTCTGAAAGCAAGATCAGGTTATGGAGTCAGAATGCCTGGGATCTTTCACTTTGAGCTGTGTGACTTGGACAGGTCACCTCCTGTCCCTAAGCTTTGACGACCTCACTGTGAACTGGGAATCACTGTCACAGAGGGGTGTGATGAGAATTAAATGAGATGGTACATAGAAAGTCTGAGCATAGTGCCTGGCAAGTAGAGCAAGTCCATAAATGTATGTTTTCATATTCAGTTATCTGTTCATCTAATAGCTCTTGAATGCCAGGTCTTGGACTCACCCAAACAACATTTAGCAACTGTATTTTGAGCACCCATTTTTGCTATAAAGTCCATTTGTTTGGGACATCTACAGGCAGAATGCTGGGTTTGGTGGTGTGTGAGCTTTATTTCAGTTGCTCTGCTAAGAGCTGTTTAGAACATGATCTGTGGACATCCAGTTTCTGAAGCCCTCTTCTTTAGAGAGGCAAGTAACTGGGCACGGCATTTCTTTTATACTCTGCCCTAGGAAAGACATAATTAAATAAAAGCAGAAAGGTAGGTAACATTTTCCCCTTTTGCCCTCAGATTTCCGTGTCATGGAGTGTAGTCTGTATCATCTGAAATAGGAAGCGAAAATTGTCTTGACCTTTTTATGGACAAGGAATCTCATTAGCAAAGTTTTCCTTTTACCTTTACTACGGTCACCCTTGTTATTCTTTTTTAGACTAAAGAACACATTCCTCATTTTAGTTCCTGAGCTGAATTTTTGAGTTTTTCACACAGTTCTCTGAACAGCAACTGTGGCAGTTAGGGTTACTGGAACCAGAAGAATCCTGTGTGATACAGAATTAACCGCTAAGCTTTTAATCTCTTGGTTTATCATTCTGTCATTCTGTTCTTCAGCCCTAAATCAGTGCTTTCAGGAGCCTTTTCTATGGTGTGGAAAATGAAAATAACTTGTTCAGGACTTTCAAGAGCCCTTGTTTCCTGTAGATGTTTGGTGGTGGTAGGTGTGTGTGTGTGTGTGTGTGTGTGTGTGTGTGTGTGTGTGTGTGTGTGTGTGAGTGTAGTCCACATATTACACTAACTGCCTGATGAGAGTTTCATGGTGAAGGGTGGATTTTTAAAAAATTGAACTGAAAAAGGTAAATGAATGTGTTTTAAACTGATTTAAATACCTGACCAGTAGGGATTGGGACACAGCACCTCTTCCATGAGAAAGAACACGTCGCTCATGAAAACTCCCAAATTGGCTTCTTCCGGGCAAAATCTAACACTTGACAAAACCCCTTCTCCCAGGCGGATGCGTGTCACGCCTACCAGATCGTTCACCGAAACGGGATCCCTGATGAGCAGATCATTGTGATGATGTATGACGACATCGCCAACTCCGAAGAGTGAGTATGGAGGCCTTTGAACTTGATGGTGAGGAACTTCAGGGCGTTTTAAAAAAATACAGATTCTCAGGAATTCTTAGATGGGCAGCCTAACGTTAGAATGTAAGCTGACTCCCGGCTGAAATTCCACCCACCTACTTCATGTAGAGCTTTGAGCATAACTTGGTGGAACCCAGCAATGACAAGGACATGGCAAATGCTAGTGAAGGTGCTGAGGTTCGGGCTTTGCAAGCTTTAAAGCATGAGTTCCCCCTCGGCTTGGAGAACCAACTCATCACTAGGTTCTGCGGTATTTGTTCCTGACCTCTGTGCCAGGGCGCCTCGGAGGCCTGTGCACAATAGGCTCCTTTGTAGCTTAGATCCTCCCACCCTTCTTTCTATACGTATTTCCTTCTTTAAAAAATTGCTGAATTTAATTTTACAAACCGTTCTCTCATGCCTGCTTATCTGATTTCTTGAGGAGATCAGAAACAGCAGGTATGGGGGACTTCCCTGGTGGTGCACTGGTTAACAGGTCGAGCTTCTGTGCAGGGGGCTCAATCCCTGGTCAGGGAACTAGATCCCGCATGCCAAGTGGCTCACCCTTTCCTCCTCCACTGCCAAAAAAAAAAAAAAGCAGCAGCAGGTATGGGTATGACTCTAACCCGCTCTAGTCTCCCAGCTCCTCGGTTCCCAACTGTGCCCCTTCCAGTGATCACATGATGGTTCCTAATCTATTCTGAGCTTTAATGCCTAAGCTCTTGCATGAAAGCCTTGTTTTTTGTTCTCTCTCTGAAAGTTGTTTTTCTCTGACAGATCTCTTGATGAGATCTCCCCTCCAAGATGCAAGCTGGTGTCCATCAGGAGGCCAGGCACACGGGGGCCCGGGTTCCTGTCCTCAGTTTGCAGAGCTCAGCCCTTCACTGCTCCGGCTAGGAGCTCAGGACTTGGGGGACCCCAAGACCCTCGGGCTACTAAAACCACTACCATGCTGGGAACCTGGGTGGGTGATAAAAAGTGTCTGTGACAGTCATGACTGTTTAGTCCTTTATGCATAACCGGAACATATTTATGAAGATGCAGATTTCAGAGATACATCAAATTGTGTGCTTCATTGCATCCTTTGATTTTCAGCAATCCCACCCCGGGAATTGTGATCAACAGGCCCAACGGCTCAGACGTGTACCACGGCGTGCTGAAGGACTACACGGGCGAGGTGAGGCGGAGTGTGGGGTTGGAGCCGGCGGAGTCTGCTTCATTTCAATGATGATTTTCCCCTCTTCCTTGTACTTCTGGAATCAGGACCTCATTAGACAGATTTCTGGCCAGCATTTTGTGTTTATATTGAGATTTGTGCCTGAGGCATAATTTTTGTGAATTTTGAAAGAAAGCAGAAAGAAGAAAAAAAGTATTAGTGGTAGTCTACCAATCTTTTATTTCTAGTTTTATTATACTTTAAATCTCAGTAGTTTTCTTTCCATAATACCTGATTTTCTTAAGATACTGTCATTAATCTGATTATAAACTATTTGTGTCCTTTTCTAAAAATCAGCTTTCTCAAATGCCAGCCCTGGTGTAAAGTAGTATCTCTGAATTTTGCTGAGATAGTTTTCCACCATTATTATAATAGTATATCACTTCCAAAGTATTCTTCCCAATTGATTGAGGGTATATATTGGGTTGGCCAAAAATTTTGTTTGGTTTTAGGTAAAAATAAAAGACATTTTTCATTTTCACAATGAACTTTATTGAACAGCATATTCATTAACCAAACAAACTTTTTGGCCAACCCAGTACATTGACACATTTTTAAAAACACCATAATTTCATTAGCCTTCTGGATTTCATACCCTCTTTTTCTTAATTTCAGTGGAATCTTTTAGGAACCAATATTTCTCATGAGAGAGAAACATTTCTATGAAGTTTAGTGGTTCTTCCAGTTTTATTTTTCTCTTTTAAATTCAAGAACAATTAAATCAGATACATCATTCATATAACATAGATGATCCCATTTTTGTGAAATTGTTTCCATAGATTTATTTAAGGAAATGTCCAAAATTTAGGTGGTGGAATTTCTGATGATTTATTTTCTTTCCTCTATGCTTTTTTGTAATTTGTTTTTTTGTTTTAAATAATCAGATATCCATTTTACAAAGTCCCCTTTAAAGGATGTTTTTGGGATTCAGCCTTTGAGGAGGCAGGCCAGTTGCAAAGGTCGGCACAGAACTTTCCGTCTCCCTCTTTGTTGTGTCTCTGAGGCCACATGCTCTTCCTCTGCTCTTTGTCCCTTCCTACTGACATCTTTGGGTTTCTCCATCTGGACTTTATAATGGTCGAGAAGAAATGGCAGGCTTGCTGAATGGCATCAGCCAAAGACCAGACGATGCTTGAGACAAGGTCACGCACATGTCCTGGGAACCCTGACCTTGCTTTGGGTCTTCTTGGTGACAGAGTGTTTGCCCTTCATCCCTAAGCCTTGGAGGTGTGTGGGCATGGCCTGGGCCCTCTGCTACAGACTCAGCACACACACTGATTTGAAGTGACTGCTGCATCTGATTTCAGCTCCCGATTTTTCGTAGGATGTCACCCCGAAGAATTTCCTTGCTGTGTTGAGAGGTGATGCAGAAGCAGTGAAGGGCGTAGGATCTGGAAAGGTCTTAAAGAGGTAACGTCTGTTTTATGGCTGTCCCTTTGTTCTGAATGACCTGGTACTCCAGAATCGAGAGTTCATTTAGGCCTCGTTCTTGCTTCCGGCCTGTTTACTGGTGAGAGATGGCAGTGTGGGGACCTTTGTCCTGACAGCCTGCACAGAACCTGTGGCTTCTCTTGGCAGCCGTTTCTGTAACAAATTAACCCTATGAGCCAGTGTCCCTCGTTATTCTTAATGAAATGTTCCCCATTGCTTAAACCTGCTACTAGTCTATTGGAACACCCTGAGGCTGGCGTGAAGCTCTGCGGACAGTCAGGTTGTAGGACCCCCACCCAGCCTCCCGCCGGCCTTGTGCTCTGATGGCAGGTCAGCCCAGTGGGAGGAGGACATTGATAAGTTCAGAGCAAACCTCCGTGTTGAAGAAAACTCATCCCAGCGCTTGCCCTGCTGGCTGTGGGTGAGAGATGTCCCGTGTAGCATCTCTTTATGCCGCATTTTGACATGATGTCAGGGAGCTCGGGAGCATGGCCTCAGAGTCTCAGGTACTAGGCAGCTGGTGCTGTTCCGCTCGTATCTGAGGGGAGACCTGCGCTCAGGTAGCTCCTAATGAGTTAGAGCAGAGAGGGACATCTCGAGCGGGATAAACCAGATTGCCTCCGAGTGAGTTGTTACATCTCTGCCATCTTGGAACAGGGCCATCCGGTGAGGGAGCACCGGTGGCCGTCCCAGGCTGTGTGCAGGCCGAGGGCCCTGGAGGGCAGTCGGAACTGAAGGACCACATTTGGTGGCATGTCCTGGCTCCCCTACTCATTTTGGGGATATCTGGTAGGAGAGTGTGGCCGCCTGGGATGAGGCCCAATGGCCAAAGGCCCCCACTCTCCCGATCACCCTGGGCTGTCTGCTGAGCTCCGTCCTGGCCTTCCAGGCTCTGGGATGTGCCTCGTGGTTCAGAGTAGCACTCAGCGGGATCAAAGGGAATAGGCCAGACAGCGGTCTCTTGTGCTCCTCCTCCAACCTGGTTGGGAGACTGTAATCCTCAGGCTTCTCCTTAAGTTTTTTGACTGGAGTGACTTCTCAGAGACACGGAGGCAGGAATAGGAAATGGCCCACCTCGACTCTCATGCTTGTCTGTGTGTCTCTTGGCAGTGGCCCCCGGGACCACGTGTTCGTTTACTTCACGGATCACGGAGCCACTGGAATACTGGTGTTTCCTAACGAAGATGTGAGTTTCTTAATGTTTTAGAAACAAGCCGTGGGGAACTCCCGGGGTTCCAATAGTTAGGACCTCTGCACTCTCCCTGCCAAGGGCTCGGGTTCAATCCCTGGTCAGGGAAATAAGATCCTACAAGCTGAGAAGGGTAGCCCCTCCCCACCCTCCCCCAAAAAAAGGCAGGCAGGGAGAACAGGAAACAAAACCTCAGTGTCGGCGGTGCACCTGTGATGTGTGTCTGTAATGTCCTACATTACATGGTTTACATTACATTACATGGGGTGGTTTCTGTGCAGCTGGTGAGTATGGGGCTGCATTTAGCTGTTTGAAATCTATCCAGAGGCGTCTCTTGTGGCCAGTTTTCCCTGCATGTCTACTGACATCACAGTATCAGTCACTGTCCCTCAACTTGGGTGCCTGCACAAGACGCAGTCATAGAACACAGCCCTGAGTGCTCTGGATAAGGTGATGAGGAGGCACATCTGCTTCCTCTCTTTAATATGTGAACGATGTTCTGGGATGCTGTACACCATAATTATCTCTAAGGATTTCTAAATAAGAATTTATAATGCATCACTGGGACTTGATTAGTGGGTTATCCAGCACATGGTTTCTCTTGATGTGTTTGGTCTGAGTGTCCATATTCTTACCTTTCAGCTTCATGTAAAGGACCTGAATGAGACCATCCGTTACATGTACAAACACAAGATGTACCAAAAGGTAATGTCCGTGCTTGGGGTGGCCTTGGGGAAAAGATATGAGGGAGGCAGTGGGAGCAGAGCCCACGGTGCTGTGATGGGCCTTCTAACTGGATTGGCTGTGTGTTTTTTTTTTTGAAAAGGTGTCCTTTCCGTCAATCTTGACCTCTGGTCTCCCAGGAATAACTTTTTTGTGATTCTAAAGCTTCAGCTGTTAGGTCAGAATCACTGGCAATCTTGTTAAAACACAGTGTGGGAACTTTCCTAGTGGTCCAGTGGTTGAGAATCTGACTGCCACTGTCGGGACATGGGTGTGACCCCTGGTCCAGGACAATCCCATGTGCCTGGGAGAAACTAAATGTATGTGCCACAACTGCTGAGCCTGCACTCTGGAGCCCGTGCTACACAACAAGAGAGGCCACTGCAATGAGAAGCCCTCTCACTTTAACTAGGGAAAGCCCGCACACAGCAACAAAGACCCAGTGCAGTCAAAAATACAAATAAATTAAAAAAACAAAAAGGACAGTATAGACCCCACCCCCAGCATTTGGCTCAGTGTTTCTGGGGGGAAGCCCCAGGGTCTGCCTTTCCAACAATGTTCCTAGTCCAGGGACCACACTTTGGAGATTGCTCTTTCTAAGATTATCACCAGTCTGGGGTAGTTGGGGAGGAAGATACCACCTTATTCTCCCTTTGGCCCTCTCTAGCCCCTTTTGCACCCTGTATGGAATCTGCATAGCTCTGGCATGTTTGTGTGAGTGACGTGTTTTGCTCCTGAAAATTGTACCCTGCATTGGATGGAAAATCAGTTTTCCTTAGCATCATGTATGGCTCCATTTTTCCTGCATTATTTCAGCTAATAGATCATCTTATTTTATTAGCCATATGCAAGGATCTTCCCTGTAGCTCAGATGATGAAGAATCTGCCTGCAATGCAGGAGACCCATGTTTGATCCCTGGGTCAGTAAGCTCCTCTGGAGAAGGGAATGGCAATCCACTCCAGTATTCTTGCTTGGAGAATTCCATGGACAGAGGAGTCTGGTGGGCTACAGTCTGTGGGGTTGCAGAGAGTCAGACATGACTGAGCGACGACTACTACTAGCCATACACAAATTTGAGTCCTTCTGGTTTGTGTGACAACAGCATCTGTGGCCTCTGGCAGCAGCTTCTTACAGCGCATATGTCTCCTAAAAGTGAAAGTCTCTTGAGAAGTGGGTCAAGAGAGTGGGCAGAGCCAAAGTGGCCTTGGTGAGAGGTCTGTGCCTGGCCAGGAGGAGTTCACTTGTCTCATTTGCCTCCTAGATGGTGTTCTACATTGAAGCCTGCGAGTCTGGGTCCATGATGAACCACCTGCCACCCGACATCAATGGTAGGTGGTAGGCACACTGACCTCTGAGCTGGGCTGGGTGAGCACCGCGCTCTGCGGTGCAATTGGACATTCGCTGATTCTGCCTATGGGAAGAACCAAGTGTCTTAGAGAAGCAGGAGCCTGGGGCAGCCTGGTGCCTAGAAGTAGGAGGATACCTGTGGGCAGCTCTGGGCTTCTACTTCTGGAGGATTAGTGGTCAGGGGTGACGTGATGTTGCTCTGTGATGCTCTGCCAGGGTTCTCGTAGGGCTAAGTCCAAAATTATAGTCTTTGGACTGGCCTCTGTCCTTTGTAGTGTGTTGTTTGCTGGCTGTCTCATCTTGGACAGATGACTTATCCTCTTTTACTCTCAGTTATCCCCATCTGTAAAATGGGGATAAAGATAGTGTCTGTTTGGAGAGTTACACCCTTTTTTTTTTTTTTTTTGGAGAGTTACATTTTAAGTGATGACATTTATCCAGCATGGCTCTGAGTCCATGGTGGCTAGATAGTAAGTGGTAGCTCATAAATTCAATCAACCTAAATGTTTCTCTAATATTAGTAAATGTTCTGTTTCTCTGGAAATGAAATGAGGTCCATATCCTTCAAGATTCAGCTATTCTGATCTTTTAGCACTTTTACAAAACAGTTTGATGTCCCAATAAGCATGCCTGCTCACTCATTGTAGCAGAAAGTGTCTATCAGTTGTCTTCTCTTTCTTCTACCTTTAATTTTAGACGAGTTACTGTAACTGAGTGAACAGGGCTGGATGTAGGGAGGTCTTCCTGTCCTCCCTGAGCTGATCACAGGTGATGTGCTTTGATTGCACCAGGAAAGGAGCAAGAACTCAAGTTTCCAGGGGAATCCTCAGACAGCTGAGGATAAAACACGCCTGAAAGGTATCTTTAATTCCTTGCAGTTTATGCAACTACGGCTGCCAACCCCAGGGAGTCGTCCTATGCCTGTTACTACGATGAGCAGCGGTCCACGTACCTGGGTGACTGGTACAGTGTCAACTGGATGGAAGATTCAGACGTGGTGAGCCGTCGGGGGCCGACTGCTCAGTGGAGGCTTACGTGTCAGCTGCGATGGTCAGAGGGCTTGAAACGTTTTCACTTTTGCAGGAGGATTTGACCAAAGAGACCCTCCACAAGCAGTACCAGCTGGTGAAATCCCACACCAACACCAGCCATGTCATGCAGTATGGGAACAAGGTGAGTAGGGGCCTCACAGGCCTGACAACACCCAAGTCTTAGGCTCACTCGCCGGGAACATTCATCCCCCAGTGAAGAGAGCCGGGATCCAGGCAGGTGAGGAATGGCCGAGGCAGGGCTGACTCTGCCTCTCACGGCCATTCTGTCCTGGAGAGTCTGCTCAGGCTTTGGAATCAGACTCAGGTTCAAACTCACAAAGTTCTGAGGCTTGGGCCACCTACCTGTCTTCTCTGGGTCTCCGTCTCCTCCTTGGTCCTAGCGCTCAAGGTGATTGGGAGGCAAAAGTTGGCAGCACATCCCCAACACTAAACACAGACTTAGCGCCTGGTGAGAGGTTAGCGAATAATCTCATCCTGTGAGTGTTGTGGCTTTGCCCCCTGGAACCCCACATGCTGGATGTGTCCAGCCTTCCTGCACTTGCAGGATGTTATCGTGACCCATAGGCTCTAAATTAGAGATGTTTATCGCCTCCAGCTGTGAAAGGACCTAGGTGGTCCAATAGGTAAGTCCATCAGGGCTGTCCTGACAGAGTTACATTAGGTGGCTGCTGAAGGCTTGGGCCTCAAGTCCCACCTGTGGGGCCAGCCCTTGGGATGTGCAGGGGAGGTGATGGGGGGGGGTGCTCCCAGTCGTCTGTATGACCAGATGCCCTCCTCCAGTGGCCTGCCACCATCTGAGAGCTCACCAGCCGAATTCCTTCGATATAAGCATTGGCCTTCTAGAAGAACTGGTGAGCCAGTCAGTCCAGAAGTCCTTTAGCACTTCTTGGGCAGCGTGTGGATGGGAGGGCCCTGGAGCCAGTCACAGGCCATGAGACATGCACTCAGGAGGCTGTGGGCCTGGTCAGGCTTTTGAGAGGAGGGTAGTGGAGTGGAGAAGTGGAGAAAAGCCAGTGAAGGGTGCCTTGGGGGAGGCAGGGTCAAAGATGGCACCACCCTGGCTTCGTTGAGGGATTGGATGGAAGGGAAGGTAACAGCAGCAGCTCTTCTGCCCTAGGCTTTCTGTTCTCTGTAGTTTTCTCAGCATTGGCCATGTCTGCTCTTGGTTGAGGAGATACGAAGGATTTTGATTTTTTGGCTGTGCCACTTGGCATGCAGGATCTTGGTTCACTGACCAGGGATGGAACCCATGCCCCCTGCATTTGAGTGCAGTCTTAACCATTAGACCACCATGGAGGTCCCCTGAAGGATCTTTTCTAAGCATTATATGTCTATGTATGTATGCCTGTGTTTCCCGGGTGGCGCTAGTAGTAAAAAACCTGCCTGCCATTGCAGGAGACAAAAGAGACATACATTTGATCCCTGACTCAGGAAGATCCCCTGGAGAAGGGCATGGCAGCCCACTCCAGTATCTTTGCCTGGAGAATCCCACTGACAGAGGAGCTGGCAGGCTATAGTCCAGGGGATTGCAAAGAGTCAGATACAACTGAAGTATCTTAGCATGCACACGTATTTTATTTTTTGTTTTAGAGCTGTTTCTAAATTAGTGTTTTGGTAATTAGTGATTAGTGTTGCTTGGTTTAGGGACATGATTGCTTGCAACATTTCTTTTCCTCTTAATTGGGATCCAGTCTGCAGTGACCTCTGTGGGCAGACAGAGCCAGGCAGTCGGGCCTGCTTGTTAGACCCTGATACCAAGTCAGCCCCGCACCCCCCAACCCACACCCCCCACCCCGCGCCCCTGTGGCTTTGGCTCTCCCATGTCAGGGGACTCAGACCTCAGCTCTAACCCGCCAGATGCTCTGCATCTTCCTTCTGTCAGTAGGGGCAGGCGGGTGAGCATGGGGGTGGTGGTGACACAATCCAGCATCACCCGTGGCTGAAATGACTCTGGTCCAAGCTTGGCGGAACTGGGGCAGTTCTGCTGCAAGGGGTGCCAGGCATCTTCAAAGTTCATCATCGGTGGATTTCAGGTGCTCAAATGCATCTCCTCGCCCACTGCTGAGGACTGAACTTGTGCTTTCAGGCTGTGACTGTGACCCTTCCGTGGTCCCGAAACCACGTGGGGCAAACTTGGACTCCAGAACCCGGGGTACGTTTGGCACCTCTGCTCCTCCCACTCAAACCAACTCTCTCTCTCCCTCCCCAGTCCATCTCTGCCATGAAGTTGATGCAGTTTCAGGGTATGAAACACAAAGCTAGCTCTCCCATCTCGCTGCCCCCCATCAGTCGCCTGGACCTCACTCCAAGCCCCGAGGTGCCGCTCACCATCATGAAGAGGAAGCTGATGAGCAGCAACGATCTGCAGGAGTCCAGGCGTCTTGTCCAGAAGATCGAAAGGCATCTGGAGGTGAGTGGAGGCGAAGTTGCAGGCCCCAGCCTCGCCGGGGAGCGTGTGTGAGCCCCATCTGCCTCCTGACCGTAGTTCCGTGTTGGTGGGAACCAGGGCACGGAGCTCTGGGGTCACCCTCCTCCTACAACATGGGAATATATGGGAAACATAACCCTCCTTTGCTCGCTGTGAAATGGACGCACATGAGCAGGAGAGGGGCCAGCTTTATTCTCCTTGATGAACTGGCGTTGACCTCTTTGAAGCAGGAAGCAAAAGGAGGGAACCTGTCTTCTGCCAAGAAGTCAAGGCACATGGGTGTTTCTTTATTTACCCCTAGTTGCTTAGGAGACATTTTTTACTTTGCTGCTTGGTGAGTGAGTAGCTAATCATATTAAAAAAAAAAAAAAAGGTCCAGTCCACAAAAAATTTCTGCTGGCTTAGGAAATCATAGTCACTGCCCCAAATTGTTCCTAAAATGCTTGAGCAATCTTACGATAACTGGGTTTGTTTGGAACTGGTTGAATTTCTTTTCAAATTCAAGCTGTGTGAGTAGAACCACTAGGAGTTTACTCTTGAGTCACCTGGCAGAGACTGACTGTCCTTCCAACAAAGCCAGCTGTGCTGACTCTGCCCACCCCACCCATTCCCCCATTTTCCCCTCCCCCCCCCACCCCGCAATCAGCACAGCCCAGGAACTGATGTGCTGGGGCACGGCCTGAATTTTCTAAGAAAGAAAAAAGAAAAATATGTAAACTGTCTTAAATGCATGTATCTCATGATTCTGACAGTTAGCTATCCCAGGATGGTTTCTTTTGTTGCTATCACAGTGTAAGACAACAATTCTTGTATTTTTTCCTCTTAGACCTTTTCACATGCTTAAAAGTATTGATCCCAAAGAGCTTTTGTTTTTGTGGATTATATCAGTATTTACTGCTTTAGAAATGAACACTGAGATTTGTAAAACATTAACTCATTCAGAAATAATAATAAACCCATTTTGTGTTAATATACTTTTTATAAAAAAGAATTATTTTCTAAGATCAAAAGAACATGACTGAGACGAGTGGCATCATAGCATTTTTTTGCAATTCTGTTTTGTGCCCAGCATAATAGACGATAGCTTGATCCCTGTTCCTGTGTCTGCATTCACTCTGTTGGGCTCTGTAGTTCTGGCTGGAATATATAAAGAAAGTATAGCCTCACACAGATACATAGCTGAGAAAGGGAGGACATATGGAGCCCCCAAGAAATATAGGGGACCCCCATGGTCCTAGACGACAAATTGAAAACTGCTGGTCTAATACACGGAGGGCAGGGAATGTTCGGGCATGAATGGAACAAACCCTGGCTGGGGAGTGGGAGGGTCAGGGGACTCGATTATATATTTTGGATGATGTGGAAGCAGCCGCCCCTTTGCGATGCTGGTTTTCATCATCTGGGAAGAAAATGATGCCCTCCCTCTTTGTGTCATTCTGTCTAAGCATCTGCTGGTTTCTAGAATGGACAGAGGTGCCTGTGAACACATAGCACCATTTATGGGACCACAGTCTACTTTGGGACACAATTTCTATGCAGGCCCCCCTCCCCCCCCCCGCCCCACCACCACCCCTGCCTCCTCAGTCTGGGCCATACCTGCTCTTCAGGTATTTAGATTTAAATACTCCCATCATGCCAGAAGATCTCTAAGAGGCAAGGTATTTCTGGAGGTTTCTAGCTGTAAAGCCTTGTGTGCACATCTTTTGCCGCAGAAAGCATCTGTTGGCATCTCTGAACATAGTGGAGTGGGGGCGGTGTGAGAGAAACATCTAACCAGTCCAGGGTTCTAAGATAAGTAAAAAAAAAATGTTGCTTCACAGGCCAGGAACATCATTGAGAAGTCAGTGTGGAAGATCGTCAACTTGGTCTCGGGGTCCGCCGCTGAGGTGGACAGGCTCCTGTCCCAGAGAGCCCCACTCACAGAGCACGCGTGCTACCAGACAGCCGTGTCACACTTCCGCTCACACTGCTTCAACTGGCACAACCCCACGGTAAGCCCAGACCCCGGGGCCGCCGGCCTCTGCTCCCCGGATTCCGTGGCCAACTAGCTTGGCCTTCCTCTGCACCTTCAACTCCACACCCGAGTTAGTGTGGTCCAGTGGGTATCAGACCAGGTGCATTGCCTTGTAGAAAGTCCCGTGGTGTAGAAGGAAACAGCAGCAGACCCATTCTGTGGTCTTTGGTGGGATGTGAGAGGGGGAACGTCGTCCAAATTCACTGACCTCCCCCCCAGTCTTGGTCCCAGACACTCTTAACTGTCCCAGTGGCTGGGAGAGTTTAACCAGTTATAGACGATTCATCTCCCATTTCTGTTGGCCTTTGAAGGAGACTTCCTTGTCTTCACACTGGGCTTTCCTTGGCAAGTCCCACCCCTTACCCCTGCCCCTCACACCAGCCACGCAGGTTTTCTCCCTTCTGGGTTTGTTCTGACCTCTTCCCAAGGTTTGTTGCTGAAGTCAGTCCCTGGTGCATGGAGAAGAAAGTACCTGGTTTCTGCAGATTGTAGAATGTCAGGGTTGGAAGGTACCTAAAAACCCCTCTTTTTTTGGTCAGCGCTTAGATGATGCTTGGATCCTTCAAGGAAGGGGTTATTCCCAAACTGTGACCCACCGGCCCATTCCTGCCCACAGATTGTTGAGTTTTTTTTTTCTCCCAGCCTATTTTTATAAATAAAATTTTGTTGAAACACAGCCACAGCTGTGTGTTTTATAAATAAAGTTTTACTGAAACACAGCCACAGCTGTACTCAGTCACCCGGCCTCTCTGACTGCTTTCATGGTGCGGCTGAGTTGAGTAGCTCAGACAGCCCACAAAGCCTCAAATATTGACTATCCAGCCCAGGACAGAAAAGTTTGCCAAATCCCGCTTTCGACTTGTGCTCTTGATACAGTAGTCTCTAGCCTCACTGTGGGTGGCTGCTTAAACATGAATGTACATTCAGTAAAATGAAACAAAATGTAAAACTCCGTGCCTTAGCCACAGCACCCACATTTCAAGTGTTCAGGAGCCACATGTGGTTAGCGGCTACTGAATTGAGAATGTTATAGAATATTTTCATCATTGCAGAAAGTTCTGTCTGGGCTGTGATATGCAGACCATGATCACCCTCCAGTACTTCTGACTCTTTGCGACCCCATGGACTGTAGTCCAGCAGGCTCCTCTGTCCATGGGATTCTCCAGGCAAGAATACTGGAGTGGGTTGCCATTCCCTTCTCCAGGGGATCTTCCCCACTCAGGGATTGAACCGGCATTTCCCACAGTATCTGCATTGGCTGGCAGATATTTTTTCCAGATTGAGCCACCTGGAAATATTATATTCAGGAGATGGTTCTCCATTATTAAGAGAATTTCAGTTTTATTGTTCACTTTTTAGCAAAGCAGTCTCTTTAATAACTTTAAATTTTCCATTTTTAAAAAATATTTTATCATCGGGTGTTACTTTTTTGCCCTTTGGAATCACAGAAAGCGATGTGAGGTCATAGATTCCCTTGAAGTGCTTTTCTTCTTGTGAGGTCATAGATTCCCTTGAAGTGCTTTTCAAGAATAATATCCCCAGTTATTTCGGTCTTTGCTGCCATCTGGTTTAGCATTCACTTACCATACCTCGTCAGTTGTTCCAGACCAAAAGCCAGGCTGCCAGAGGAGGTTTGAGCTGACAGAGGGGAGCAGGGCCAGGAGTTTCTCATCCAGAAGTCCTTACCTGGACTTGAAGGAGCTATAGGATTCCTGTAAAGTGCTACAAATCTCCTGTGCACGTGCATTTTTCCTGGGAAGTGGTCTATAAATCGCACCAGATTATCCAAAGTTGGGGAGGGGGAATCCCTGACTCAGTAAAGGTCAAGACCACTGGCCCAATTTTTTTTTTTTTTTTTTTTGATGTATCAGATGGCTTATGGGATCTTAACTCCCCCACCAGGGATCAAACCTTGGGCCCTCATCAGTGAAAGAATCATAACCCCTGGACCTTTAGGGAAGTCCCAAGAACCACTGGTCTAGATGCTGTATGTATTCCCAAGTTAGGAGTTGATTGTGTTATAAAGTGATGATGTCTGATCATGTCATTTTGGTTTGTTTTCCTCTAGTACGAGTATGCTTTGAGACATTTGTACGTGCTGGTCAACCTTTGTGAAAACCCTTATCCGGTTGACAGGTAAGCTAGCACCTGGCATTTAAACGGTCAGTGGGGGTGGGAAGGTGAGGAGGTGGGGTCCTTCTGAAAGTAGAAGGTGTATGCAGCTTTGCTATCCCCTTCCACATGTGGGTAGTTTGCTTCTGCAGGCTTCTACCTCTCACTGTGGAGGAATTCAAGACAGATGCATCCCCAGGGGTGCTGGACTGGGCGGGTCTGTCATACACAAGTCTCTGTTCCCTGGTGGGTTCTCTCTGTCTTCATTTCTTCCGAGTTGAATGACTTCCAGCTCACCACCTCCTTCTTCCGGTTTCTTACAGAATAAAATTGGCCATGAACAAGGTGTGCCTTGGATACTACTGAAACACTGCCTCCTTGAAGCTCTACCGAATGTGATCACCGTCCCTTAGAATGTGTGCTGATCAGAGACTGGAGAGCTGGAGCCTGAGCGAGGCCCCCTCCCCCAGCCCCAGCGGCTGTCGGTCCTCCCAGGGATGCGGTCAGGCCCCCGGAGCCTGCTCCAGGCCTCTCCCAGGATGGCTTGCCCACCTTTACCTACTTCCCCCAGCACCTACAGGTCCTGTGTGATCCTCTGAAAAGCCCAGAGACTTGGGAAGCTCAAGCTCTGTGTTGAGAAGGGTGTATTTGCTTTTTAAGAGGGTGTTTTGCCCATGACGCTTAAGGAGTGAGAAGTTCACTGGGACTTCTGTAGCCAATGAAAGAGTCTTTGTTCTGCGGAATCTGACGTCAGAACCTCTTAAGTCTTCACATGATTTTCTGGAAGAGGGACACAAACCCCAAATGGAAAACTATTTTTCGAAAATAGTGTAGTTTTGGATTGATTTTATATTTTATTTGGCAGTAATGGACAAGTCTAAAAAATAAAGATTTATCACTGAATCTGAGTGTGAATTTCAGGTCCCCGACGTCCTAGTTTATGTTCCGGGCCCCTCCTAGGGGAGCCCTCCCCCATCCGTCTGTCTCCTGTCCCCTTCCCCGCCCCACTGGTTGGCTCTTCCTGCCAGCACCCCCGTCCCCCCACTTGCTGTACTTTTCAGCCTCCTGTGCCTTTGTTCCTTGCTGTGCGTCTACCCTGGAGTGCCTGCCCCTCCGCCTGGCCCATCCTCAAGGTGTATCTGAAAGTGCCCTGTCTTCCTCAACTTCCTCCTCTCCTCTGTCGGTATTTGCATTTCCCTTGGATCCTTCCCAGCACGTGTTGGGGTCTGCCGTACACCGCACATGGGGTCTGGGAGGTTATCTTTGACAGCAGAGGGTGCCTGCATTACCCTTGTTTCTCTTGGCTTGGTGTCCCACAAGGGGTGATGCCCACCGTAGCTTTGTGAAAGACATTTAAAAGGAACACTAACTCTCCCCAGGCAGTAGAACATTAAGCAGCAACAAAAAAGGATGAAGCTCTGATACAGCTGCAGCATTTAGCTTAGGGAAAGCAGCCAGTTACCTAAGACCCCTGTATTACATGATTCCATTTGTATCTAAGGTCCAAAATAAACAAGTCTACTGAAACGGAAAGTAGATGCGTGATGCTGGGAAATGGGGAGAGGAAATGTGGAAATAATCAATGCTAATGTGGATGTGGATTATTTTGGGGGTGAAGAAAAATGTTTGGAAGCTGATCGTGATAGTAGTTAGTTATATAACTCTGAATGTGCTAAAACCCAGTGACTTGTACACATCAAACGGAATCATATGGTTTGCTAATTATGTTTTAGTAACATTTTTAAAACTAAGCCATATAGCTAGATGGCTGTTTTAAATAGAAAACAAAGAAAAAAGGAACACTAAACAAGGACACTTGTAACCACATATGTTTATGTAGTGTCTTCTTTAGCAGTGATAGATGCCTTTAAAGTTTGGAGGTAGAGACTGAAAGTAGAGATAGTGTCAAACAGGGTTAATTCCAGGGTGATACTTCTGTTTCTAATGGGCCCGTTTTCAATCAGGTTATCCTTTCTCTGAGGCTGTCTTAATACAGTCAGTTGTGTGACCAGGATAAAGAACTTTTACTGTCCTGCGAATCTAGGGGAGCTTTAGTGTTTTAACAAGTACAAGAAGCATATGGTGTTTAAATGTTTATCACTAAAGCTCAAGAATGGGCAGCCCTAAGGGCTGACTGATGTTCAAAAAGTAGAATTTTTAAAAGGAGTCTCTTAAAACACAAGATTCAGGTAGGGAAAACTCTGTTCTCTTTTCTAGAACTGTTACCTACGCTTGTAACCCTGCTTCCCTCTTTTTCTTTGTCCTCCCTGTAGAACAAAAATATATTTAACTATTTAACAAGTGCAGAAACTTGAATGTTCATGGCTCTAGAGGTTAAAAGAGGCTTGTTCATTTTCTCAAATAAATGACAGTTTCCTAAGTCACACTGCCTTGACTTTTTTTTCTCCTCCTGTGGTTCTTAGGTCCCCAGCGGAAGGAACTCTCCATCCCTCAGGTTAAGCCATTTTCTATTAGATTTCTGATAAAGGTGACCTTTCCATGTATGTCACAACTAGGACCAGCATTTTGCTTCCCTAGTCATACCAAAACATGTTCTATCATAAGAGGTACAGAAACTTTAAAAGCAAAACATGGCCACTCCCTTTCCCCCCGCCAAATCCCAAATAACAGTTTGTATTCATCATTAGGATCCCCTTTCTACATATTTACATACTTATATACAAAGGATACTTAACTTTTTCACTATAAAATAAAAGCAGATCCAGAAAACAAGTACAATGCTTAATGAATGCTCAGATGAAATACCCTCGTAATTACCATCCAAGTCAAGAAATAGAACTTTACCAGATGCATGAGTCAAGATTCTCCTGAGAAATAGAAGCAATGGATGTGTATACATATAGAGACATTACCTGAAGGAATCAATGACTGTGGAGGCTTAGTAAATAGAAAATTGCAAGCTGGAGGAGGAACTGCAGTCCAGGCCAAAGGCCCCTGCTGGTAGGATCCCTTCTTGCTCAGGGATGATCAGTCTTTGCACTCCTAAGACCATTACCTGTTTGGACAGGACCCACCCACGTTACTATGGACTTCCCTTATAGCTCGGTTGGTAAAGAATATGCCTGCAATGCAGGAGACCCAGGTTGGATTCCTGGGTTGGGAAGATCCCGTGGAGAAGGAAATGGCAACCCACTCCAGTATTCTTGCCTGGAGAATTCCATGGGCAGAGGAGCCTGGCAGGCTACAGTCCATGGGGTCACAAGAGTAGGACACGACTTAGTGACTAAATCACTGCCATCACCCATATTACAGAAGGTCATCTGCTTTGCTCTAAGTCTACTCATTTAAATGTTGACATCGTCCAAAAAAAATCCTTCACTACAGCATCCAGAATAATATTTGACTAAATATGTGGGCACCATGGCCCTGTCAAACTGACACATAAAATTAACCATCACACTGGCCGCCCTGGAAGCCCTTTTTGTGCTCCATCCCAGTCACCACTCCTCCCTCCCAAAGTAGCCACTCTCCTTGTGTTCTCTGTGCTTTTAGTACAAGTGTGCATCCCTGGACACTTTTATAGTTTTTATTCTACAGATTCATCTTTTTTTTTTTCCCTCCCTTTCCAATTTCCGTTGAAGAGTCCAGGCTGGAGATCAGTGGAGTTTCTCAGTCTGGACTTCACTGATTGCATACATAAGCTGCTGCTCATCATGTCTTTATAATGCCCAGGTCTCTTACAAATTAGCAGCCAGATCCAGAGGATTTACATATTTCTATTGGGTTTCAATCCATTGCACTTCTCTATGGAAGCTCAAGTTGTCCATTTTTGACTGAATGAATGAAAGTCGCTCAGTTGTGTCCAGCTCTTTGCAACCCCATGGACTATATGGTCCATGGAATTATCCAGGCCAGAATACTGGAGTGGGTAGCCTTTCCCTTCTCCAGGGGATCTTCCCAACCCAGGGATCGAACCCAGGTCTCCCGCGTTGCAGGTGGACTCTTTACCAGCTAAGCCACCAGGGAAGTCCCGGTGGACTCCCAGGGTGGACTCCCAAGTCCTTTCAGAGGTCAATCCTAAAGGAAATCAACCCTAAATATTCACTGGAAGAACTGATGCTGAAGTTGAAGCTCCAATACACTGGCCACCTGATGTGAAGAGCCGACTCACTGGAAAAGACCATGATGCTGGGAAAGATTGAAGGCAAAAATCAAATCAGGTGGCAGAGGATGAGATGGTTAGACAGCATCATCAACTCAATGGACATGACTTTGAGCAAACTCCAGGAGATAATGAAGGACAGAGCAGCCTGGCGTGCTGCAGTTCATGGGGTCATCAAGAGTCAGACACGACTGAGCAATTGAACAACATCAAAGTAGGTTAGTAGTTGCAGGGAGATAGGCAGAGGAGAATGCGGTCATGAGTCCGTGACTGACAACCCAAGCCCTTTTGACATGACGCTAAGAATCTTCCACTGCTTCCTTCCTATCTAGTGTATCAGAATGTTTCATTCTACATTTCCTGTCCCAAAATTGGGATCAGCTATTGCTCCAGGAAACTCTGGCATCTTCATGAGACATTGTCTTTTAAGACAACAATCTAAATGCTAGGAGTGCTCACTGCTGCTGCCTCCAGCCTGAGCCCTCCAGTTCTGTTCTATGTGGGTGCAGAATTTCCAGACTTGCTGTGCTGCCAACCAGGGCCATTCAAGGACCTGACCAGCCGCCCCTTTGGCCTCACCTCCCACTACTCTGCTTCAGGCTCTATGTACACCCGATCTGGAAATGACCGGTGACCCTGCATACAGCACACTCCTATTTCATTTTCTGTGATTTTTCACTTTCTTCCATCTTCCTCATCCAAAACTGTCAAGAGTCAGAGATTTTACCCCACCTACAAGATAACAAGGTCACCTGCCACAATGTCATATGTGCTGGCAGGAGATATGAAACTCCTGGGAACATCACAAGGGACTTCATCACCCTCAGCACCCAGGTGCATGTGCTTCATATTTGCTGCCTCCCCTGGCCTGCCAAGTGCCCTGAGGGGCATGTGGAGGTGGGCCCTGATAGATGCTGTCCACACAGTGCATCTGGATCAGGCTGAGAAATGTCCGGCTTAGGAAAAGTTGTGAGCAGACCTGTCCCACTTTGGCCCTGTCGGAGGAGACACGTTCTTTCAAAGTGAGAGACATTAGTTAATTATTTTGGTCAGGAAAAAAAAAATTGCCCTCTTCCCAGGAGAAAGCAACTATATCTTCCAAGGCTAGTCAAATACTCTTTAAAAAAATACTATTTTTTTGTTGTTGCACTGTTTAGTTGCAGCAGGCCAGATCGTTGATCTTTATTGTGCCATGCAAGATCTTCACTTGCAGGATGTGCAATCCAGTTCCCTGACCAGGGCTCGAACCCCTGCATTGGTAGCTCAGAGGCTTAGTCACTCGAGCACCAGGGAGTCCCTAGTCAAACACCCTTAAGAAGATAGTCTGGAATAGAAGCTGTCAATGAGTCTCACCAGACACACAAGAACACCGTGGAGAGTTCCTGCAATCTTCAGGGGTTCTTCGATTCCCTTCTGCTCCAGGCCAACTCTTCATTCTTCAAGACCCACCTCAGCCATCCTCTTTGGCAGGAAGCCGTCTGCTTCCTCCAGGTGGGTTACACGCCCTCCACTCGCCCAGGCACATCCTGTGCTGACTGCTCTCATTAAACCAAAAATATGCACAGCTGCCCCCAGGAGTGAGTTCACCTGGACTCCCTGTAGACCAGCGGTTCCCCAGCCTTTTTGGCACCAGGAACCAGTTTCATGGGAGATAATTTTTCCATGGAGTGGGGATGGGGAGGATGGTTGGGATGGTTTGAGGATGATTCAGGTGCACTACATTTATTGTGCACTTTATTTTTAACCTAATGCCACCATTAATCTGACAGCAGGTACCGGTCCACAGCCCGGAGGTTGAGGACCCCTGCTATAGACCACATGACAATGTGGAAAAGGTGTCCCTTTCTCCGGTGGACACGGTCCAGTGCCAGGTGACAAGTGGGGCCCAGCCTGGGTTTCAACTCCCGGGTCCCCTCAGCCATGGAGCCTTGTCTATGAACAACTTTCCTGCCCTTATATCTAACTTTGAATTTATTTCCTTTTATCAAAAGATCTGAGGCTTTGCCTGCCTGCCCCCACCTGAGAGCTGGTGTGATCCCTGAGACAAGCCTGGGAGATGGGGAAAGAATCATTCTTATTTTAAGAATGGGGATACTGAGGCCCAAAGGTGTGAAGCAGCTTGCTGAGGGCTCTAAGCTGGCCTGGGATCCAGGTCTCCTGACAACCAAGAGAATTTCCTCCCGCCTTCCAGCTGAACAGATTTGCTGACTTTGAAGCAGATCTGAGCTCCCTTTTGGCCTAGGGTTGTGTCAGCTGCAAAGAGAGGATTCCTGGAAGGGCATTCCTAGGAAGTCGCTGTCTTCCAGCAAATAGCGTGACAACTGGGGGTGAGGCAAAGCCATGGCCACTGTGAGTCAGAGCTTTCTTCCCCAGAACCAGGCTCCATATGACCTTCCTGCAAAGGGAGGGCCTGGTTCCTGCCCAGCGACTTCCCGCTTTCCAGGCCAGATGACCCTGCAGAACAATGGGTGGCTGGTTCTTGGATTTAGGCCAGCTGAGTGCTCGCAGAGTGCCCACATCTGCAAACCGGCGAAATGGTCTGTGGGGGAAAGGGGGGGCACGTCTCCTCTGCACCCACAAGACCCTCTCTGCCTCTTTCTGCCCCTCCTCTCACCCACGGCCCCCCACTCCTCTCTGCCCACTTCCTTTGCAGTCTGGTCCCTGTTCCCCAGCGGAAGCCTGCTCCTAACTAGGGAGAATGCGGTACAACACGTTAAGGTCTTGTGAGGCCATGATGGGCCAGGTGTCTGCAGGGCGGGTTTGGGACTGCTCAGGACCGGCAGAGCTTTGCACCCAGCTGTCACTGCTAGGACCTGGGGACGGAGGAGCTGTAGAGCCTGGCCATGTCCTGGTCTCCGCAGATGTTCTCGTAGCTTCTCTCAGCACCGCTGACCCTAGCCCAGCCTCAGGCTGGGGGGTGATGGGAGAGGCCAGTAAAAGCAGAGGGAGGAAGCCAGCCAGCCAAGAGCACAGGGGACAAATGCCAGGGATGAGACAGGCCCAGTCCCGGTTCTACGTCACGGCCTGTGACCCCGTCACCCTCGTACACACTGATTCCTTGCTCGGGGCCCGTGGAGAAGCCAGGTCGCTTCACTTGCATCTTGGACCTCTGGGTCAAGTCGGCCCTGTGATGCTCACCATGGCCTCAGGCAAGCCCAGGAATGGATCCGGCAGGTGAGGCTCATCTGACTGGTTTTCTACGAACAGGTCACTTGGAGTGCCAAGTGGGATAAAGAGAGCCCTGAATTTGGGGGTAGGTCAACTCTTGAGTTCATTCTGGCCTCTAACCAGTTGTGTGACTTTGGGCAAGTCACCCCGTTGTTATGGGCTTAATTGTGTCCCCTCCAAGTTCACGTGTTGAAGCCCTAAGTCCTAGCATCTCAGAATGTGCCTGCGTTTGGAGACAGGGCCTTAAAGGGTTACTCAAGGTAACGTGAGGTCACACAGCTGCGCCCTGCTCCAATAGGACCTGTGTTCTTATAGGAAGAGATTAGGGGTGCTCAGGCCCAGAAAGAAGGCTGTGTGGGCAGGCAGCGGTCTGCAAGCCAAGGAGAAACCAGCCAATTTGGAACTTCAGGCTCCAGAACGGTGAGAAAATAAATGTCTGCTGTTTAAGCTGGCCCATGTGTGGTATTTTGTTAAGGTCATCAGAGCAGACTAATTCTCCCCGTTTCTTTGAGCCTTCACATCCTCATCCATAAATACCTCCAAGGCCCTGTTTCTCGACCCTGGATGAGGCCCGCACACCCCACTGGGGAGAGAGGCCTCCAGACCACAGGATCCAGGTAGCCCCACCTGTCCTGTTCTCTGGCCTCTCCTTTTGGGAGGGCCCCACACACGAGCACACACATGCATATGCACACGTGGGGTTCTTACAGTGCCCTGGTCCAGGTCACTGACTGGCTCTGCCCACTCCCTGGGAGCTGGACAGAAGAACCCCCCTGCCCGCCGCCAGAGTTAGACTGATGCCCAATCCACCGTCTGAATTCCAACCCCACCCCAAGTTTGGGCCCCCCTGGGCAGGAGGGTGCTTGGGTAAATGGACCTCCGTCTGACCCATCCCCACCAGTCTCAGGCCTAGTGGGAGGCAGTGGGCACCCTGCCTTACTGCTGGGGACTCGAGGCAGCACAGCCAGCTCAGCTTCGGGCTGCAGGGGGCATCGGAAGATCAGGAAGGGGACAAGGTCTGCACCAGGGGGTGGCGGAGGGAAGGGCAACCTGGGATCATGGCTGGCCACCCTCAGCGTCTGGGTATTTGCCTGTTTCCTCATGTCTGTTATAAAGATCCCCGGCCTGGAAAGTCCAGGGCTGGCTGGCTGCATCCTGGAGCGATCCCGGCATCTGACACAGGGCTGGCCTGGAGCCACAGTGAGAGAGATGTTTGTTGATCAGCTGAATGAGCAGGTTGCCTCCCAGGAATATAATTCAGGGAAGTCCAGCTGCCCTGCCCGTGGGCACGGCTCGCTGCCCTGACGCTAGGGCTGCCCGTTGTTTTGTTCTCTACTGACTCCCAGGCCCTAGAAGAGCGCTGAGATTGAACAGGCACTCAGCAAACATATATTTTTAATCAATGCTGAGGACGGACCCAGACATGAAGGGTCCAAGTCTGGTGGAGAAAGCAGAAGTATCAACAGACAGATGCAATTCAATGAGCTATCTCTTGTGACAGAGATGAGCCCATAGGGCTGGAGGACATGTAGAAGGACTATCTGGCCGGCACCCTAGGAAGTCAGAGAGGGCTTTCTGGAGGAGATGGGCTTTGAAGGATAAATAGGAGTTTGACCAGGCAAAGATGGTATGGAACGGTATTCCTGGGATAGGCAGCAGAGGCAGGAATGACGGGAAGTGTGGGTGCGAGGAAGAAAGGAAATGACCAGGCTGAGGGGCAGACAGAGCCCAGGGTCCTGGGCTATGTGTGCGTGCTAGGTCGCTTAAGTCGTGTCCGACACGTTGTGACCCTATGGACTGTAGCCCGCTAGGCTCCTCTGTCCACGGGGATTCTCCAGGCAAGGATACTGGAGTGGGTTGCCACGCCCTCCTCCAGTTCAATCCAGGGGCTGAACTTGTGTTTGTCTCCTGCACTGGCAGGCAGGTTTGTTTTTTGTTTTTTTTTTTAACCACTAGTGCCAGCTGAGAAACCAAAGATTCTGTAAAAAGTAAAAATAGGGCGCTCAGTGGAAAGGAGGTGCTTTTCTGAACCCCACCTTGGAGGGGGATTAGGCTGTTAAGGGGGAGGGCTGGCTGCCTGAGCAGATCTAGCCCTTTGAGAAAAGAAGATGCCATTTTCAAAAGGGCTTTTATTAAAACACTCCCCACACAGTGTCTCTTGCCACAAACGCCATAGTCCTGGGGTGCCCACCAAGGAGAGGGCCCTGAACAATGTTCCCTGTGGCCAAGGCTGGGCTCGTCCACGTAGCTGTGAAGCTGGCCTCGCTCGGAGGTCCCACTGTACGTCTGGCTGCTTCCGGAGGGGCTGGGGAGCTACGGGTAGCACGCAGAGTGCGGATGGCTGCGGGCTGGCTCTGACGCAGGGGTGAGATGCTCCTGAGATGCTGGGCCGGTCCAAACCAGTCCAGCTCCATGGGGGCGGGGCCGCTGTGGCCAGGCCACTCCTCCTGAGGACGGTCCTGGGCAAACCTGAGCCCTCCCGGGGAAAGGCTGGGGATCGCGTGGGCATGGAGTAAGGGCAGGGGGCGGGGGACAGACGGACTGGCCTGAGGGGCTGTGTGTGAACAGGGGCCGAGCTTGGGCTCTGGGTGCTGCAGGGGGCTGGAGGGTCCTTTCTCTCTCTGAGTTTCCGTTTCCCTTTCTGCCTAATGAAGGACGTGGCCTCTCCCGGCTCCCGCCCTCCTCCTGGGAGCACGCCGGGGCCACGGATCACGCTGTTTACACAATGGTGCTGCCACGGTGGCCCAGGCGCGCTCAGTAGGCTGCAAGCACGGGGCAACGTGTGGGCATCCCTGTTGGAAGTGTGTATGTGTGTGCGCGCGTGTCTCTGCGTGTGCATGTGTGAGTGGGGCGTCTGAGTGTGAGTGTGGGGCTCGAGGGTGCAGGCCGGTCAGCCGGCGTCCCCGCCTGGGTGGACACTGCCGTCGGAGGGGCCGCAGCCCCGGGCTCACAGGAAGTTGGGTTCCCGCACCACGAGGCAGGGCGGGCCCCCGCTGCCCCCGCCGCCGTCCAGGGGCCGGTACACGAAGTGGAAGTCGCGCTTGGGCTCGCTCCGCAGCAGGTAGCCCTTGATGCGGTGCGGCAGCGCCTCGTCGGCCAGCTGGAAGCAGCGGCCGTCCACCAGCACGAAGAGCCGGTAGTCCTGGGGCTGCACCACCTCGAACTTCTCCGCGCACTGGGCGCACAGCGCCTCGGCCAGCGTGTCCGCCCGCGACGCCAGCGTCCGCGACTGCTGCTCCGGCTCCAGGAACGATACGCAGATGAAGTCCTGCGGAGCGAGGCGGAGGGGGTCACGGTTACCGGCGGGGCCAAGCCCACGTCCTGTCTCACCCTCGCCCCGATGCTGGGAGCTTGGACAGGAGAAGCTGCGTGGCCTTGTCCTCTTTGGGCCCCCCGATCCCTCTCCATAGACAGCGGATGGATGGCAGCAGGGGTCGTGAGGCTGGCCGTCGGGGCCCCTGAGGCTGACCCTGCTGTGTGACCTCAGGCAAAGACCCTCCCTCTCTGAGCCTCAGCTCTCACTGGGTCAGTCGCTTGGCCTGGAGTCTTGACAAGGAGTGAGCGCGCCCCCTGGTGGCCAGTCCGTGGGCTTGCCGTCATTGAAAAAATCTATTTTTCACTTTCTCTTCTTCCCGGACCCTGCATTCCAGGCACTCTGCTGGGCACACGGGGCAGCATAAATAAGATCAGAGATTCAGACCCGCCCCCAGCATTCCATGGCTCAGCTGAAGCAGTTAAGGCAGGCTGAACAGTTCAGGCCCTGGGGCTGAAGGGGCCGGGGGATGGGAGGGGTGGTGTTCCCAGGAGCAGGCTGGCAGGAAAGGGCAGGGGGAGAAGACTTGGAAAGGGATGGGGAGTGCTTGCACAAAACAGCACACTCACACCTGGGTCCACCAGAGACCGTGGAAGGAGTCCCTGCCTGGCTTTGAATCTGCTCCCACTTACTGTGTGCCCTTGACCTCTCTGAGTCTCCATTTCCTCAACTATAAACTGGAGATAAAACCAGAAGTCCTTATTCTGTGCCTGGGGGTGAAGCACAGAAAACTAGCTCAGAGCCTGGAAGATCCCCCTTTCCCCCAAGGGCCCAGAGGGCGGGCAGGAAGTGTGTGTGCAGGGCTGCCCCCTTGTGGAAGGATGGTGAGAGCACAGCGGGCTCCTGATGACGCCGCCCAGTTCAGAAAGGAGATAATTAATGACTACGGAGCAGTGCCAGGCTCTGGGTCTAGAGTCCCTGGGATCACTTCTTTTTTTTTTTCCTAGGAGGGGAAGGCCCAGCCCGCTTCCCTGGGTCTCAGTGGCTGCTGAGCTCTCCTCAGCCACCGTCAGGCCTCCCCAGGGCCCTTGACATCCGATGATTCTCAGGCTCTGGGCTTTGGCTCCATGGGTAAGGGTGTGCGGTGCAGAGGAGGCACTGGGAAGGGGGCAGGCAGTGGTGCCCTCCTCAGACCCCAGAAACAGTGCTGATAAGTCTCATCCCAAGCCTCTTCCTGAGCTTTGCCTCCTTAGTGGGACTCACTGATGCTCAGCATTGGGAATCTACGAGGCAGAAGCAAGAAGGAAGGAATGCGAGGGTCACCCTTGGACCAAGAGCGCTCATATTCCAAGAGTTGGTGGAGGGGCAGCTGCCCCAGAAGGCAGGAGGGAATGCTGGTGTGCTGCAGCTGTAATCGCCAACTTATGCTGGCTCATACCAGCTTGAGAAAGCCAACTGTGTACATCTCTTCCCAACTCCAAGTTCTGTGATGCCAAGTTAGTAGCTTGAAATCAGCCATGGTGGCAGTATTTATAGTAATACCATGGAAATTGACAGAAGCAAAGATCAGAGCCTTTTTTTTTTTTCCTTTCTCCCCAGAGAACCAGTTACTAAACATTATCAAGACATCACTGACTAGAGGAGGAGGGACATCAGCTTGGCTGATGTTAGAACATGTACTGGGGAGGCAGAGCTCAAACGGTCCAGAGTCCCCCTGTGCTGACAGGAAATCTGCGTCCCAGAGCGACTTAGACACGGCTTGGGGTCACACAGCAAGCTAGTACAGAGCTGGCTCCATACCGTGAGCCTCTTGCCACCCAGACCTGGGCTCTCCTAGTTACAGAAAGGCCATTTGGAAAGCAGCCAGGCATGGGCTTCAGGTCCAGTGTGCTCTGGGTGCCAGGGAAGTGAGTCTGTAGACCTATTCACAGCTCTGGACTGCAGCTTGGTTCACTGTCCTAACTCCTGCCATTGTGCATACTCCCCAGGCCCACTCTGTCCCAGGCCCTGGGCTTGGACCCCCTGAGACGTGTGAGCAGTAGGGCCTGCTCTCTCAGGGTTACAGCTTTATACATAGATGGTTACAGTACAGGGTATATGTGCTGCAATAGAAGAAGTAGCAGCAGGAAGCACTTCTAACCCATGCCATATGGAGTGGGGGGCAGGTGGGGGGGTGTCAGGGAAGGCTTCTCAGAGGAGGGGTTGTTGGAGAAACTGAGGATGGGCAGTGGTAGCCAGTGAGGAAGGGGAAATGGACCAGCATGGGCAGAGAGGCTAAGCCCTAGGGAGTTGAGCTCAGCGTGTTCAGAGCTGTTTTTTTTTTTCATAGCTGTTCTGATGCATGAGTTTGAGTAGGCTCCAGGAGTTGGTGATAGACAGGGAAGCCTGGCATGCTGCAGCCTATGGGGTCGCAAACGGTTGGACACGACTGAGGGAATGAACTGAAATGAATTGATCTGATGCAGCCTCGGGGGTGTGGGATAATGGGATGGGTCGGGGCAGGAGTCTGGCCACCAGTGGCTTTTGAACCCTGAGTCTGTACAGACAGAAGTGGGGAAGGATGGGTGAGTGGGTTGGAGAGGGCCAGGCTAGGGGCAGGGGGACCCTTGGCAGCTGCTCCATTTGTCTGGGCACCGAGTGGCAAGGCTGTAGATCAGCTCCCGGGCTTTTTAACTGGGAGAAACCACTGTTCCCATCTCCAGCCCTAGCAGCTTTGCTCGGACATCACAGACGCTGAGGAGCGGTGGGTGAAGGTCTCCTTCTTCCTAGCCTTGTCTTGTGTGCCCAACTGAAACGCCGATGCTCGCTGATACTTCTCTAGTCTCCAGCCCTCAACTTGTCATCCCCAGCCCCTAACCCGGCACACACTGGCAGGCCCGGGAGCTCAGGGCCAC
Source organism: Muntiacus reevesi (assembly GCF_963930625.1). NCBI lineage: Eukaryota > Metazoa > Chordata > Mammalia > Artiodactyla > Cervidae > Muntiacus > Muntiacus reevesi. Next base: position 53,981,593 of record NC_089263.1, on the reverse strand, counting down.
TGCTCCCCACGTGGACGCCTTCCAGCTCCCTGGGGGCTGGGCGGGCCGGCCAGAGCAGCCAGTCGGCGGCGGAGGCAGGCTCCAGAACTGGCAGGTAGTAGGGATGGTCCGGGAGCAAGGTTCCCCGGCCCCCTCCCACCCTCTCGGTCCCAGGCCCCACCTGCACGGAGGAGCGGGAGGCCCGAGCCTTGTTGAGCGTGCGCCGGCGCTCCCAGCGGTGGATCGAGTCCTGCACCTCCACGCTCAGCTGCCGGGTCACCGTGATCTTGTCGTAGTTCTTGATATGCTCCAGGGCCCCGTAGGTGGTGGTCAGATAGTAGGAACCTGCAACAGGCAAGGGTGTGGAGGCTGAGCCTGGACCACCGTCTCCACCCACCCGCAAAGGCCGGGAGCCGGCCCAGGCTCGGCCCGCCCCGCCCACCTCTCCAAGCCAGGAGGTTGGTCACTTGCTGAGATTCAGACCCGTGTCCACCGCAGAATCAAAAGCTCCCTGAGCTGTAAGGCTCTGCTCAAAGCTTGTCGCTGGCTCCCCTTTGGGACGCAACTCTTGCTTATTTTTAAACTGATGCTTTAAAGTGAGTTTTTAGTTTTAAAATGCAAAGATAACACAAGAAACTGACAGCATGGATGTCTTTAGGGTGGGGAAAGCAGTGCCTTCAAGACATGGGCGGGCAGGAGACCTCTCTCTAGGTGTCATATACATTTTATTTAAAAAATAAAAAACTTAAAAATATGTGGAGAAATGTTAATCATGTTCATATGATTACACACTTTTAATAATTTCAAGAAAGTAAAAAATTTGCATCCTTCGTTTCTCCATTTCTTTTTATCTTAATTCATACATATTCCTAATACCTAATGTTTCCTAAGGTAATTTAATTTTTGAAATATGTCGTGCATGTGTGCTAAGTTGCTTCAGTTGCGTCCGATTCTTTGCGACCCTATGGACTGTAGCCTGCCAGGCTCCTCTGCCCATAGAATTCTCCAGACAAGAATACTGGAGTGGGTGGCCATTCCCTCCTCTTCTTCCAGGCCCAAGGATTGAACCTGTGTCTCTTATGTCTCCTGCATTGGCAGACAGTTTCTTTACCAGTAGTGCCACCTTCAGACTGAAAAATCTGCATGAAGTTTTATGATTAAAGATAATAATTTGCACATATACTTATAAATTTACTCTCCTTGCTTGTTGGAGGCTTTGGTTAAAATGCATGAGGAGCACTGGCCTTGTAGCGCTCCTCACTCTACAGGGGGTGGGGTGACTTGGCCAAAGTCTTGCTGAGCTTCTGGGCTTCCCTCCCACTCACCAGGCCTCTCCTCAGTGCTTTGGGTACCAGGGCAATGATTTATTTATTCTTAGTTAAAATTTTTTAAAATTAATTTTTAAATTGGAGTATAATTGCTTTACAATGTTATTTCTGCTGTAGAACAAAGTGTGTCAATTATATGTATACATATTTCCCCTCCCTGTTGAGCCTCTCTTCCACCCCCTACCTAGTCCTACCCCTCTAGGTCATCACAGAGCAGAGCAGTGATTTTTGCCATAAGGGTCATCTGCCAGTGAGCCCCCCAAATCCCATCTTCTTTTTCTTCCTAATTAATTGAACTCTACTTGTTTGGGGTAAGTAACACAACTGAAAATGCTCACTTCCCAGAATCTCTTTCAGTTTGAGGTACAGGTCAGGAGACCCCATTCTGGCTGCTACATAGATCTAAGTGGAAGTCCCTGGGTGGGGCTTCCAGGAAAGCCTTTAGTAAGGGATAAACTTAGTTGATATATCTTGTCAGGTTTTGGTTTGCCTTCCTTCCTCTTGGAAGGAACACAGGAGGTGAACCTGGAGGCACAGCACCTGTTTTGTGATCAGAGGTTATAGGCACAAAGACAAAGGTTCACATCCTAAAGAACAATGGAAAGAGCTGGGTCTACAATTTCTTGATGGCAGGGATAAAAACCACCATCATTATCAGTTGCTTACCCCAAGACTTCTTTTTCTCATTCAGATAATTTATTAAGAGCTGTGTTAGTGAAATTTGGGCTGTCTCATCTGTGTGATATTGCAACATGCAAAGTCACATACATTCTAAGGAGACCCCACAGAATTGAGAAACCTTCAACAGTACAGAGTCACAGATTGCAAAATTAAAATACAAATAATCCCCCCAATTTGGTAGGAAACACCTACAATATGAGGAGGCCTGGGATGGAAGGGCTCTTGCTTTTCAATAAGGCAGTTACAAAATGGAAAAAAACAAAAACAAAAACAAAAAACAACTCCAGGACTTCTTGATGCAAGAGACAATCCAGTCCCTTACTCTGATTTTTTTTTTTCTTTCTTTTTTTTTTTTTTCCTTACTCTGATTTAAACCATTATTAGTTATGTAGTGAGTTATTTGTAGCCCAAAGCATTCCTAACTGCTACACTGGATGAAGCTGCCTACATATTGCTACAAATTCCACAGACAGTATGGGAAAACCTCACAGCCTGCCTGGGGTGAGTAGGGGATGAGATAAAGGGGTTTGTGGCCACAGGATCACTTGCCCTTTCATGGCAGTGCAGGAAGGAGACAGTTTTTGAAATAGGTATGTCAAAGCCAGGGCTTCCATGGTGGCTCAGCAGTAAAGAATCTGCCTGCCAATTGCAGGAGATGTGGGTTCGATCCCTGGGTGGGGAAGAGTCCGTGGAGAGGAAATGGCAACCCCTTCTAGTATTCTTGCCTGGGAAATCCCATGGACAGAGAAGCCTGGAGGGCTACAGTCCATGGGGTCGCAAAGACTCCGACACAACTTAGCGACTAAACAGCAACAAAAACAATATCAAGGCCAACACGGAGCTTGGCTTAGTGCCCCTTATCAGAGAAGGGCCAGCAGACCTCCCATGGCTCTCCTATTCCAGCCCAGCTCAAAGCCAGTGTGTTCCAGGAAGCCCTGCTGCCTCCAGCCCTTGCTGGCCGAGAGTCCCTGTCCTCTAGCTGGCATTCCCCGTGGTCGTGTTTCCCATGGTGATCACGTCCCCCTGGCTGGTAAGGGGGGAACTGACTGCAGTGCGCTGACTGCAAATGTTCAGATTTGGAGTCACAGAGCAGGGTCCAGGTCTCAGCCTTCAGCAGGCAGCCCTGTGTTTCAGGTGAATTAGTGTCCTCTGCCCTTCCATTTCCTCATCCACAGATCCCATCAAATGTAGTGAAAAGAGATGAACACATGTAACGTGCAGTGCTCAGTAACGCATGGTGGTTAGGTGACCTAAGGGAGGTGCTCCGGAGGTTCCCCACCTTCTTGGGCAAAGGGAGGAAGTCTAGCCCTGCCAGCACACACCTGCTTGCTCACGACCTGCTTTTCCACAGCCTCCTGGCTCTCCTAGACCACTAACCTTGGACTTGGGGTCCTCTGCAGTTCCCATCATGACCGCTAGGCGGCAGGTGACTCTGCACGTGAGTTTTGAAGCTGGGCAGTTCTCTTTGGGGAGAGTGTGCTCCTGATGGAAAATGCTCATTGCCTCTCTTAAGATATTATTAGCTCAGCATGGCCAGCTGTCAGCCAGTGTGCAGAGGGGATGTGGGTAGAGGAATCTATGAGGGTGCTTCTGGGAGAGTTTGTATTTTGAGCTGGTTCCAGCCAGGTGCCCGGCAGCTGCCTGGGTCTCCCATCAGTCCTGTAATTACCCAGAGTGCTGGACGCTGCAGAAGGTGGGAGGGGAGAAAGGGGCCAGGGTCCCATCGGCCCAGTGTCCAAGTACTCTCTGCTTGGTGCAGGAAGTCCCTGACCTCTCACTCTCTAAAAGCCTGCTACAAGAAACTGAGACTCTCTCCCTGGTTTTTGCCAAATTACAGCATGTGAAACCAGTTGGAAGAACATGAAGGTCTTATAGGCTTCAGGCGAGTTCAGATCTGTCTGTTCAGCCTGTGAAACACAGGAAGGCAGAAGGCTGTTCCAACTCTCCTCCTGCCCCCAGCTGCTTCTTCAGAAGGCTGGAGTGCCCAGATGGTCTGAAAACCCAAATCTAGTCCCACGCCTTCCCTTTCCCAAGCCACAGAAGTTAAGTAGCTTGCCTGAGGTCTCCAGCCAGTCAGAGGCAGAACTGGGACCAATTCCAGCCTCCAAACTGCCCTTATTTCTATACTCTGTGTTAGTTCTCCTCGTGTGTGTGTGTGTGTGTGTGTGTGTGTGTGTGTGTGTGTGTGTGCACGCGCGCGCATGCTTAGTCGCTTAGTCGTATCCAACTTTTTGTAGCCCTTTGGACTGTAGCCCGCCAGGCTCCACTGTCCATTGGATTTTCCAGGCAAGAATACTGGAGTGGGTTGCCATGCCCTCCTCCAGGGGATCTTCCCAACCTAGGGATCCAATCCAGGTCTCCTATGTCTCCTGCATTACAGGCAGATTCTTTACCCCTGAGCCATATGGAGTAATTGAAGTTCTCAAGAGTAGGGACTTCCTGGAGCCTGCCCCTAGTTCGGGCATGTCTGACTCTGCAGAGCACCAGGGGTGGGGATCTGCCAGCAGGGACTGAACCCAGGCCCTTGGCAGTGAGAGCGTGGTGTCTTAACCACTGGACCACCAGGGAATTCCCAGGCAAGCCCCTCTTTTTACTGTACTTCCGAGGCTTCGGTGATGTGGAGCACCCTTTGGGCCACCACCCGGTGAAGACAGGAGAGTAAGCGGGGGAAACTCAAGAACAACTCCGCCCCCCGGCCCCCCCCAGGGCTCTGTCGCCTGCTCTTGGGCCCAGATACGTCTAGATGGAAGTCTGTCGGCTGGCAGGCTTGGGTTACTCATTCTGGAGACCCCCAAATCGTCCTTCTGCCAGAGTCCAACGCCTGTGAGGCTGGGCTGTCCTGGGTGCTGTGACCTCCCACTCTGGCTCTGGGAGTAGGAACAGAGAGAGGGGCAAGGGGGCAGGCATGCCACCCGGTCCACCTCCTGCCATTTTTCCTTCCAGCAAACACCCCACAGAATTCCTTAGAAAGTTCTCCATGGTGCCAGAGGTGGAACAGGGGGCCCTGACTCTTAAGTCTGTAAAGGGGTAGTGTGCAGGGCATCCAGGCAGTGTTTTGGGTCAGAAACAGTGACCCAAGTTTAAGATCTTTATGTATTTATTTGTATTTGGCTTGTCTCAAAAATACTTCATAGCGCCATGTATATAAAATAGGTAGGCAACAAGGATTTACTGTATATCACAGGGAGCTTTAGTCAATATCCTGTAATAGCCTATAATGGAAAATAATCTGAAAAAAAAATACATAAAACTGAACGACTTTGCTGAATACCTGAAACTAACACAACATTGTAAATCAACTATACTGCAGTTAAAAAAACAGTGCTTACTGAAGCCCTAAAGCAGACCAGCTCTCCTGCCCACAGGATTCCAGCTTTCCCACCTGAACCCCCTCTGTGGGTTTCGGGAAGAAGAAGGATCTCAGGAGGTTATGGCAGGATTGAGCGGGGGGCGGTTCACGTCCATAAGTAGAGGGTATTGGGCCAAGGATGTCCCTGGCCTGTCCCCGCTGTATGCCACCATGCCTGGAGTGGAGCCCTACTTGGCAGCAGAGATTGAGGCTGTGGATGGAGCAGGGGTCACTGTGGCCAGGGCATGGCTGACCACTGCCCTGGAACTGGCCGGCCGGGGCTCAGATCCATTGCGGAGCCCCACAGCCTCGCTCCATCCTTCCACTCCGCAAAGGGCTTTCTGTCTCTAAGACCCCCACAACAGTCCACAGGGCTGGGCCGATCCTCTGTGGCTTTACACGCTCCCCTGAGCTGCCCAAAGCTCACAGGACTAGACACGTCATACCGTCACCCCAGAGACCAACTCGGGCTAAAAAGGCAAACAGATGCAAAGAGGGCCAGCTTATCTCAAGAACCACAAAGCCCAAAGGGGCCACCGGGAGCCTGAGAGTCTCTTTCCATCCTTTGGGGGTGATGTCTCAGAGGGCGGCTCGGGGCTCCCTCAGAGCTGCTATCTGGGCTGGCTGCCCCTCAGGGATTCTTGGTGGAGGGGTGGCCGAGGCTAAGTGGGTGGAAGGAAGTGGTGGAAAGGAGGAAAGGGAAGGGAAAGTGAGGGTGTGACGAATTACACTCCCACCCTCCTCATCCAGGAGAGTGCATGGCCTCTTGTCCACAGCATTGCTCCCTTCCTACCAGCACTGGATGAGTGGCAGCCTGAGTCAAGTCCCCAGGGCCAGCCCTAAGAACTTGACCATCTTTCCCTTATCGTTTATACTGCCAGCAATGGCGGTTCCCTCTGCGAAGACGGCCTTTTGTCCTTCTTTATCTGACTGGTCACTGTTTATCCTTCAGTGCTCAGCTCAGACATCACCTCCTCCAGGAAGCCTTCTCTGACTGCACAGACTTAGTACTGTGCTCTGCTGCCCTCAGGGCCTCCCTTGACAAGCCTTGGTGATGAGGTCTCTTTACTGGCCCAGCTCCCCTGCTAGGCTGTGAGCTCCCCCGGGATAGGGACTGTGTCAGGCACTGTGTCGTGCCCCAGGAATCTGGTATCCAGGACGTTTGGGTTGAGCTGCCCAGCGAGCCCCTGGTGTGGCTGGGTCAGGGGTGGGTGATGGGCCCCGGGGGTCCGGAGATGGGTCTGGCACAATGACTCACCCTCCCCCAGCTGCAGGGCGGGATCCATGAGCTCCATCATGTATTCCACGTTGAGAAGCATCTCTGTGAGGTTGCTGCGCGCCAGGACATACATGAGCACCGGCAGGAAGTCGTCTGCCCCGTAGGGCTTCCCTGGGAGAGGAAGGAGGTGGAAGGTGGTGAGTGCGAGGCTCTCCTTGGGAGCTGCTCCCTGCCCAGGGCAAGGATCAGTGGTTTGCTGGGTGGGTGGGCGGTAGTCACCCCAGAAGAGGAAGCTTCCTGTTTTCTCCTGACTCTCAGGACACGGGGTGAGCCTAGGATCAGCCTCATCAGAAGGCCTGAGACACAGCCTGGGTTTTGGAAGAAGGAACCGAGAAAGGTGCCCTTTGCTGGGTGGGCAAGACCAGTCCCTTCCCTTTTCCCAGCTCTTCCCCTCCGCCCTCTTTAGTCAAGATCACGTCACATTTCAAGGACCCACCCAGGAGCAGCTGTCTGTCTCAGATGGATGTCTTCTGGGAAGGCTCCCTGTCTCTGTGACCACGTCTCCCTGCCCACCTGCAAAAGCGAAGCCCTCCCTCGACCAGATGCCACAAGGCCTGAAGCTCCGCCTCCAACCTGCATTCTTTGGGGCTGTGTGGTCAATCATGTCCGACTCTTTCATGGACTGTTGCCTGCCAGGCTCTTCTGTCCCAGGGATTTTCCAGGCAAGAATATCTGGAATGGGTTGCCATTTCCTCCTCCAAGGAACCATCCTGACTCAGGGATCGAACCTGAGTCTCTCTGGCAGCTCCTGCATTGGCAGATGGATTCTCTTACCGCTTAGCCACCTCAGTGGGAAGCCCGTCTTTTGGGTTAAGCAGTGCCCTTTACGGAGGGTTTCTTCTAAAGCATAAATACCTCTGAAAGGAATAATCCATCGCTACTGGTTTGTGTGGGTGCGGCGGGGTAGGGGGGGCTTCCCTGGCGGCTCAGATGGTAAAGAATCTGCCTGCAATGCGGGAGACCCAGGTTTGATCCCTGGGTCAGGAAGATCCCCTGGAGAAGGGCATGGCAACCCACTCAGTATTGTTGCCTGGGAAATCCCATGGACAGAGGAGTCTGGAGGGCTAGAGTCCATGGGGTTGCAAAGAGTCGGACACGACTGAGCAGTCAGGGTGTGGTGGCCTTGAAAGGTGCTTTCTTGGAGCTACTCACACACACACACACACACACACACTCTTTCTCTCTCTCTCTCTCTCTCTCTCTCTCTTTGTGGAAAGTGTTCCTGGGCTCAGAGCTCCTGACATGCCTAGGGGAAGCAGTGAGGTGGAGGTGGGCCTCAAAGATGCCCTGAGAGCCTGTCATGGTTTTTGAGAGACCGAAATGAGAAAGAGAATACAAAAGTGCTTCAGTGCCCACGGGGCGCAGTGGAAAACTGAGCTATTACTGACATCTCTCTTCTGCTTTCTGAGGTGGCCTCAGTTTTTCCACCCGTAAAAATGAATTGGTTGGTGGAGCTGGTAACACCCAGTGCTGAAAAGTAGAGTCAGACCCAGAGCATGAATCTCACTCCTTACCAGCTGTGTGACCTTGAGCTAGTTGCTCTACCTCTCTGAGCCTGCATTTCTGGTCAAGTGTGAATGGACACAGATAGCATGACGCCCTATGAGGTTTTGGTGAGAATTCTGTGAAGTGAATTACAGCGGGGTGCTCCGACACCGCCTCCATGGAGATGCCCACTAAGGAAGAGCACTGTTCCTCTTTTTCCAGCCCTGTGTTCGGAGGCTCTCTGGTCACTTCTTTCAAGTTTCCTGTGTCTCTGTGCGCAGGATCAGTCAGTTTTGGAGAAAGTCTTTCATAACCTTTCTGAGCCTGAGACAACTGAAGATTTCCAGGGGACATAATACTTTGTGCCAGGAGTTTATTTTTCATGTTGATAACTTAGAATTCTTGGAACATGGGAGATTCTTTTCTTGTTTGATTTATGAATTAGGGAACAAGGTGTGTCTAGCAACACGGATGTGAAACAGTCTGGTGCCCTTTGGAATTCACCTATAACTCATGCTGATTGAAATTTTACTCTACCTCCAAGAATATCATTTTTTTTTTCTTGGTATTGTATTATTGGGTTGGCCACAAGACGGTGTGGAAACACCTGAACGAACTCATTGGCCAACCCAATGATAACTCGCCAAACACAATAATCAGGAAAGTTTATTTTGTTGAGCAGCGGTTCTCAACCAGGGAGATTCTGCCCTTTGGGGCCACTTGGCAATGTCTGGCGTTGTTTTTGCTACTGGCATACAGTACTGGCATACTGGGATGCTGCTAAAAACCTACAGTGCACAGAAGAGCCCTCATAGGAAGGAATTACTCAGTCCCCAAAGGTCTACAGCGCCAAGGTGAGAAAACCTGCTTGAGGGGACAGCGACATTCAGCCAGAAGGACTATTCAGCTCTGGCCCGAGGTCTGAGGACTCAAGAGAGAAGGGGAAGGGACCCTCCAGACCGCGGCCTCGGGCTTTGCCCTTTTCTCCTTGTCCCCACGCTCTTGAGAATCTCGGCTGACCCTCAGGGAGGGCTCTGGGGCCCATCTCCTTGGTTCCCACGATTTTGTGTTCAGCCACCCCGTGCAGGGGACTCTTCAGACCTCATATCTCTTTGTCCCTCCACCTACCCATGAGCAACGTCCTCTCTGTTTCCCCAGTGCACAGAGCAACGGGAGGCAGGGTGTGTGCAGGAGATGGTGCTGGCTGAGTGTGAATGAATGAATGCTGAGCTCCCACCAGGACCTCAGAGCCCGAGCCTGGCGCTGACTCAGACGGGCCTCTGCGCAGACTCCAGGAGTCCTTCCCACACCAGGGGGAACGCAGAAGGACAACTTCCAACTCAGGATGACATTCTGCCACCCACTGCCACACTCTGAAGAACCCCCTACTATGCTGAATCGCAGCTGAACGCCACAGGCGCTTTCACTATTCTGCGCCTTCACACACGGTTCCCTCCGCCTGGGCCGCCCTCCCTTCCTTCCTTTCCCTTACTAACTTCTCCTTGTCTTCCCACATCCTCAATAGATGGTTCCTGCTCTAGTGCCCAGACCTTTGACTGTTTCAGAGCCTGCCCTTCTTGTGAGCTGTGAGCTCCCTGAAGGCAGGGATGGAGGCTGTGTGAGCTTAGGAAAATCACTTAACCTCTCTGAGCCTCTGCCCCATCACAGCCTTTCCAGTCTCCAGCACAGGGCTTGGGATCTAGGATACCAACAGCGAGCTGGCCCCACATGTCCTCCCACAGGTGGTGTCATGGTGGAGGTTACTAGGATCCATTATGGGCCTTAGACAGTGGTGTGCTGGGAATGCTTAACAACAGGCTCTCCGAAGGAAAAAAACTCTGCTTTGCAAGATTTGTCAATTTTCATGGCATAAATATTTCCCCCATGGCCAACTTCAAGCTACCAACATGAACATGGAGCAGGGAAGAGACGCAGATAACTAGCTTCCGTGAGATGGTTCATACCATCACTGACTTAGCACACCAATGGCTTTGGATTCAGCAAGTCCAGTCTCACTATGAGGAAGCTGAGGCTTAGGGATATAGAAATTTGCTCCAAGTCCCATGGTTGGTCAGTAGAATCTGGGTCTCTTTTCTCTGATGTGGTGAGAAATAACCACACAGGCTCCCTGACCTGCGAGCTCCTTGTGGACAAACACAACTTTTAAGCATCATTTAAAGGCACTGGCTTCCAGCCAATATCCTGGAGATAGTTAGTGCTGCGTTCTCCTTCTTAAAAGCCTGGAGCCCAAGGCTTAGGGCTCGGGGCTCAGCCCTGCACACAGCGGGGCCTCAGGTGATAGGACTGAGATGCCGGGGGCACAGGTGTAAAACAGCTGGCCTGTGATGGGAACATCTGTCTTGGGTGGGTCACAGATCAGTCCACCAAGCTGTGCCTCTGAGAGGCCCGCTGGGCTGCAGCCCGCATTTCCTGCTGATTCTGGCTTTCTTTTTTGCCAAAGTCACATCTGTTTTCCATCTGTAGATGCTGCAGGGAGCTGATTACATTTTGAAGAGCTGGCTGGGGGTCTTATGCATGTTTTCATCAGCTGGGAGGTTTTGGAGAAGAAGAGTTCTGACAAACACACGCTGAAGCTGCACGCCTGGGTCACACAAACCACGAGGACTAGAAGGCCCCTGTCTCAGCCACTGAACCAGCTGTGCTTTCTGGGGTCACGCCCTCTGAGCCTCACTTTTCTTATCTGCAAACCAGAGATATTAGTAATAACAAAACGTAGTCTGTGACTCAGAGCCCTGGTGACAGCGAATGAGTGGCTGGATTAAAAACAAAGTTCTGTCTTCTAGGAAGCATTTTCTAAAAGAGGGGTTGGCAATTTTTTTTTCTGTAAAGGGCTCTGCATGCTAAGTCGCTTCAGTCACGTCCAACTCTTTGTGACCCTCTGGACTGTAGCCCGCCAGGCTCCTCTGCCCATGGGGTTCTCCAGGCAAGAATACTGGAGCGGGTTGCCATTTCTTTCTCCAGGGGATGTTCCCCACCCAGGGATTAAACCTGAGTCCCTTACATCTCCTGCATTGGTGGGCAGGTTCTTTACCACTAGTGCCGCCTGGGAAGCCCTGTATAGGGCTGGATAGTAGATATTTTAGTTCTGCGGGCCACATGGTGGCAGAGGATGAGATGGTTAGATAGCAACACCGACACAGTGGGTATGAATTTGAGCAAAGGAGATAGTGAAGGACAAGGAAGCCTGGTGTGCTGCAGTCCATGGGGTTGCAAAGAGTCAGACACAACTGAGCAACTGAACAACCACCACGTGCTCTCTGTCCCAACTATTCAACTCAGTCATTGTATAAAAAGCAGCCAGAGATGCCATGTAACTGAATGGACGTGGCTGCTTCAGCACAAATTTATTTATAAAACCAGGTGGTGGGCCAGAGTTGGCCTGCAGACCCCGATCAAGAGGAAAGAATACATCACCTTATCATAACTGCCCCTTGAAGTGTGCTGACTGGGCTCTTATGGAAAGTAGGTGGCTATGCAACAATCCTGGGGCAGCTCACAACTGTGACGTGCTTTGGCCCTGACCCTCCAGCACCGTTCCCACTTGAAGCCACTCCCTTCCTCCAGGAGGCTTTAACCCAAGACCCTCACTCCCCCCCAATTAGGTACAGTGCCCTTATGACGGGTTTGCTGGCCCTGTCATTGCAGAATATGGAAAAACAAAGACATGCGAACTCAGAGAGGCCTCCCCTGATGTCCCAACCCAGAACGGCGAACTCCTTCACACTCCCCAGACCCCTGAGCCAGTTTTATTCATTGGAATAGCCTGTTCCGGCACTGATGGTCACTTCCAAGGAAACAGGAAGCGCCGGTTCCTTGTTTATCATCTGTTTCTTCCCTCTAGAATGGGAGCTTTATGCGGGCAGGGACACACTGTGCTCACCATGTATACCCAGCGCCTCAATAGCGTGTGTGTGTGCACTCAGTCATGTCTGACTCTCTGCGACCCCATGGACTGTAGCCCGCCAGCCTCCTCTGTCCATGTTAGTTTCCCAGGCAATAATACTGGAGTGGGTTGCCACTTCCTACTCCAGGGGACCTTCCCGACCCAGAGGTCGGACCCGGGTCTCTTGCGTCTCCTGCATTGGTAGGTGGATTCTTTACCACTGCGCCATCTGGGAAGCCCCCTCAACAGCAGTGGATGTTTAATAAAAACATTCGCTAAATGAATGAATGAACATCATTTATCTCACTGCACGGTTGTCACCTGTTGGATGCTCTGTGTCTTCCACTTGAGTTGTGACCATCCTAAAAACAGGCGCTGGGTTTTCCTGTTAACATTCATATTGTCAGTAGGTGTCTGTTGAACTGCTGAATGAATGAATTTATCTGATAAAAACACAGGATGGCAGGAAGTAGAGAGCATCTAGGACAGGAGGTTTTAAACTCACTTTTGCTGTGGAAGCCTTTGGTTAAGGGGTGTTTTATACAGAACTTGGCTTCTCTGGTTGATCAGAGACGGACAGCAGTGCTGGCCTCCTATTTCCTCTCCTCTCCCCTGCAAGATGTCCCCAGCACTTCGAGAGTTCTCTGGGACCAGTCTGAAAACCACCAGTCCAGTCTGAACTCCCATCTGCACAGATGACAGCTACAGCCCCAGGCAGGGAGGTACCCTATGGCCTGTGGCTGACGTGAGACGAGAAGCCAGCCTCTCTCCCGCTGAGCTTCCCAAAGCGACTTGCTAGGCTGTTTGTGCTTTCTGCAGACGCTGCTTACGTCTCAGTTCTGCTTTGAGCAACACCACATCCTTGAGGAAATCGCTCTGGCCTCCTGAGTTCCTCTTTAGGGAGCTCAGCCCACAAGGCAGTCGACCACGCAGGCTGTGGGTGCAGAGATCCGAACCTGAAAGTCCCAGGCTGGCTGGAAAACGTATGAGGCTACTGTAATTGGGTGTGGCCTATCTGAGGTCATCTCTGACCTGAGGGTGCCCTGGAGAGGCAGGGGAACACGGCAGTTTAGCACAGGACCTCGATCCAAGTCCCAGGGTCAGCACTCACCCGCTCACTTATGACCCTCAAGTGAGCTCAAGCTCAACCTTCCCGCGCGCCTCAACTTCCTTGACTATAAAATGGAGATAACAACAGCATCCGTGCCTCATGTGGGTGGTTGTGATGTTTCAGGAATAAGACAGAATGTTGTTATTGCTGCCGTTTAGTCACTCAGTCCTGTCTGACTGTCTGAAACTCCATGGACTGTAGCCCTCCAGGCTCCTCTGTCCATGGGATTTCCCAGCCAAGAATACTGGAGTGGGTTGCCATTTCCTTCTCCAGGGGATCTTCCCTACCCAAGGATTGAACCCACATCTCCTGCACTGGGAGGTGGATTCTTTACCACTGGGCCACCTGGGAAGCCCAAATAAGACAGAAAGTGATTAACATGGTACCTGCTGGGTTACTGGACTGTGAGAAATGTCAGACATGGTTATTATACAAGACAGGAGGGCAATGTGGCTTCTAATCCTCAGTGGCACTAGTGGTAAAGAACTCGCCTGCCAATGCAGGAGACCATGAGACACGGGTTCCATTCCTGGGTCGGGAAGATCCCCGGGAGGAGGGCATGGCAACCCACTCCAGTATTCTTGCCTGGAGAATCCCATGGACAGAGGAGCCCGGCTGGCTATGGTCCATAGGGTCGCAGAGAGTCAGACACGACCGAAGGGACTTAGCACGCAGTCCTCGGAACGTGACATCGTAAAGGTCCTGAACCCCATTTCTGGTGTGGGGCATAAAAACAAGGTTGTTCTTTGCTTCCAGGCCAGGCACATAGGTTCTCTGTCTGCCTACGTGTCTCTCTTCTGTTACCTGCAGGTCAATGCCTAGGGGACTTAGAAAGCCTCCCCCAGCCTGGATCCCTGGATGACTATGTGGCATGAAGCCCACGTCCCGCTCCTCTATCCAACTGGACCTACATGTGTGAGAAATAAACTTGTATTGAGTTAGAGATTGCAGCGTTTATTTGTTACAGCAGAAAGTATTTCCTTAACTAATTATCTATTTACCTACCTGTCTATATCTATTTCAAAGAGACCAGATAGAAATCTACCACAATACTAATCATCTTTTTCTACAATAAACATTAGTGATGTTTGTCATCAGAAATCAGTTTAGAATTTTTTAACACAGATTTTTAAAAACCCACCGCCTGCCCTTCCTCTCTTTTTTGCCCTCGGTAGATGTCACAGGCCTGTTGCTCCACACGCCTGGGTCTCCCTGAACCAGCTACACACACTATTGCAGGAGGAGGAAAAAGCAGCGGCTTGGCCTTCACTGCCCTCTGGGATGCTGCCTGCTCTTTATCTATATTAGAAGAAGGTTCTTTGTATTCTTTTAGAAATAGTCCCCATATTTGCATACACTGTATTCCTCTTTTCCTTCCCCCTCCTCTTGTGGAGGAGTTCTTGGACTTGAAGCTATTTCTCCCCAACAGCAAGGTCAGCCTTGAATGTCTGATCTTAGATACCGAAGAGGTGGCGACTGCTTGTTTATCCAAGTAATGGGAGGGATGATTCTAGAAGTTCTAACTGCTCTCACCAGGCCTCATGCAGTCTGCTCCTGGCTGCAGAAAGGAGGGCCAGGTCGATCCAAAGCCATCTATCTCCATGAACTCTCCACTCTCCCTGACACGGGCCCTAAACCAGCTTCACTGGAAAAAGTACTTGATCGGGGTTTATGAGTTCTGGGATCTGTTCCCAGCATGGCTGCCCGGTACAGTGCTGGAGGCACAGGCTCTGGAGTGAGGAAATCCCAGCCTTGAATCCAGGCCCATCCATATCACGGGCATTAAGAGCAACTACGTTCTGGAAAAGAAGGCCTGGCCCATGATCCCAGGATCTCACATCTCCAAGTTCCATCTTTTCCTCCTGTCCTAGCACGTTGCCAGCAGCCATGCCTGGCGGGTACCAGTTACTACTGCCAGCATCGTGTAGTGGGAAAGACAGGTGGGTGGAGCTTCCTCCCTGGACTTGAGGGGCTGGGGCAGGGTGTGGGATAGGGGATGTGGGCTGGTGGGGAGAAGGGCTTTTTTCTGCTAAGAGCGGGTCAGTGGTGAAGGCCAGCAGCACTCAAGCTGGACTTGTGCCCTCCATGGGGTCGCTGATGCCTCCCAGGGCTTCCATGGGGCGCTGTGGGTCTGTGGACCACACTCTGAGTAGCAAGGTGCTGGAAGCCTCCGGGCTGAATGGGGATGGGGATGAGGGGAGTCAGGGTGGGGTAGGGGGTGGGGAGCTGGGGTGGATTTGAGCAGAAGACCCGAGGTAGAGGGTCTGGTCCTAAGATCATTGAAGGTCCAAGTCAGAAGAGAATTTAAGAGATCTGGCTGAAAATGTCTCATCAAGAGGAAACATCTGACAAACACAAAATGCGGAACTTCCATGACAAAGAAACAATGAGGTGGGGGGTGGGGAGGAAAAAGCTGTATTCCTTAAAAATGTCAATGTCATAGAAGACAAAGAAAGGCTGTGAAGTTCCAGATTAAAGAAGACAGTAAAATGCGATCCCTGCCCTCCCACTGGATCCTGAGCTGGAGGAGGAAGTGCTAAAGAAAGCCCTGTCAGATCACTGACTGCCTGGAGTACAGAAGGTGCTATGGAGAAAAACACCGTATTGATGTAAAATTACGAAGCGGACGAGTTTAATGTGGTTATGTGAGGGAATACCCCTATTTTTAGAAGAACTTGGGGTAAATGGCCAAGTTGTATGTAAACCTGCCCTCATATGATTCAGGAAAAAATTACATATGCACAGAGGGTAAAAATGATAAAGCAAATAATGTTTAAGATATTAGCAGTCCACAAAGGGCATGTAGATGTTTCTATTTTAATGTCCTATTCCTGCTCTTGAAGTTTTTGAAGTCTGGAATTATTTCCAAATGAAAGATTTAAAAAAAAAAAAACTAAAAAGTTTAGCAGCAGAGTGGGTTATTTCAAACAGAATCCCAGATGGAACCCTGTGTATAAAACAGGGACCAGCAGGGCTGCCCGGGGCAAGCCCCACCTCATGTCCCTCTGGTGGGCCCTGGGGTGCCTCCTACCCAGTTTGGAAACCACTGAGTGGGTTCAGCCTCCATGTTTTGGGGGAACATGGTGAGAAGGTAGTCATTCCTGCAACCTCTCATCCACTGGACACTCACGCACATATCGGGTCGCATCTGAGCCTCACAACAGTCTCAAGAGAGGTGTTCCCAGCCCCCTTGTAAGTGAGAAAATGGAGGCTCTGGAAGATTAGTACCTCCTTGGGGCCTGAGCCATCCAGGTATTTCTTTTCCAGGTCCTCTCCCAATGCCCTGCATGGCAACCTGAGAGGCTGGTCGTATCATCTACATTTTATACACAAGCAGACGCCCCATGAGATTCAAGTCCAAGGCTACAGCACCGAAGCTGGGTTCAAATGCGAGTCCTTGAATGAACCCCCACATCCCTGCTCTTCTCTTCAGCTGCATCCTCCCAGGTGAAGAGGCTGAGGCCCCGAGTGGGGCAGCCCAGGCCTGCTCCGGGCACAGGGGAGACGGGAAGCCCACTGGTTCAAGGGCCAGTGCTCAGGCAGCAATGGCTACCCGAACAGAAAGCCATGTGCTCCTGGTGGAGCTGTTTCTGGTGGGAAATCTTCACACGGAGCCATGACCCCGCACTGAATTTCTGCCTGGAGCTGGCTTCTCAATCAGCAGGGATATTCCTGTCTCCCTGCACCCCCCCAGCCCCACCCCCGCCAGCAAGGGCCGAGGACAAGGACCTTCTTCTTCTTCCTCACATTTAGCTTTTCCCTCCCCTATTCCCTGCTCGCTACTAAGTTTTCAGTAAGTAAATTCACTCTCAGCAAAACTCATGGTGTTTGAAGTCACTGCCAAGACACTGGGTGTTCAAGCTAAAGGTTTCTGAGTCAACAGGGGACTTGCTGAGGATGCAGCTGCCCTTTACAGGCCCAAAGCTGCCTCCTTGATAACATCCCAGGGTCTCCAGGGCCCTTGGCCCTGACTTTGCCCCAAGCCCCCGCACGGCAGGGAGAATGGCTGCCCAAAGGAGAAGCTCAGATGGGGCGGAGGGTGGGGGAGTGGAGGGGGGCAGATAGGGAATTGTCCTTGGCAAGTGCCAGCCACTGGGCTGCATGCAAACTGCAGGCTCATCTAACTCCCACAACAGTCCCATAAGGTGGGTGTAGTTGGGCCCATTTAACACGGCGGAAGCTGAGGCTCAGAGCACTGACATAACCTTGCACCATACCCCAATCTCACACACACACTTTCGTTTGGTCTGTGGCCAAACTGGCCTGCCCTTCTCCAAGAAAGATGCATAACCCCTTCCTGCAAACAGCCATCATTGGGCAAGACCGCTAGGCATCATGTGTGGCAGGCTGACATTTTACACATGCTATTTCTAATATTTACAAGTGACCAAGTGTGGTTTCTGGAATGTTAGGGGTCTGAGTTTCACCTCTTTGTAAAACAGCTTCCAGAGATGAGGGAACTGGGTCCTATAAAGGAGTTAAGTAAATCATTCAAGGTCATATGGGTAGTAAGTGACAGATCAGGAATTTGAACCTATCTGTATGGCTACAGAGGTAACAATCCTTCCATTCTCCCTTTCCATGGCTGTCATGTACAGTTACACAGGTTGCTTACTGTACAAGGACATCCAGCTGAAGGGGTAATCAGGGGATGAAATGCAGCCAACATTCTGTTCACTAAGGTATGCACCACGGTGCAGTGATGCCTGTCCTTGTCTGCCTGGAGCAGCGCTGTGGTAAACTGATTAAAAGTGATCCCAGTGATTCCCTTCTCTACATCTGGACCCCTTGCTTTGTTCCCTTGCAGGTCTTCTCAGCATGCAGGGAAGTCTAGTTCCTCACCCTTTAAATCTGGGCTAGTCTTGTGACTCAGGGAGTCAGTGAAATGGTTCAGCGTGGCACCGTGCTAGTTCAAGTCCAGGTGGAGAGACTTTGCAGGCTGCACTTGCCCACTTGGATCCCATCTACCACCGTGGGCACAAGCTTGGGCTAACCTGCTGCAGAATTAGAAACACGTGGCCCAGTCACCCCCTTTCCAGACCAGTCAACAACCAATCAACCACCCAACCTATAAGCAGGACCATCTTAGCCCACCCAGCCTTCAAGTGACCCCTCACACGGACCCTCAAGCCAGCCCAACCAAGCTCAGGTGCACCTGACCAGATCAGCATAAATGCCCAACTGACTTTTGTAACTGATTTCTGTGGCCATTAAGGGCTGAACTGTGTTCTTTCAAAATCTGTATGTTGCAGACCTAGGCCTCAGTGCAGGGGACCTTATTTGGACATTAGGTCTTTGCAGATCTAATTAGTGAAGATGAGGTCATCCTGGAGGAGGGTGGGCCCCTAATCCAGCATGACTGACATCTTTATAGAAAGGGGAAATCTGGACACAGACAGACGCACAGACAGCATACCATGCAAAGGCTGGAGTGATGCTGCCACACATCAAGAACTCCCAGAAGCTAGAGGAGAGGCTTGGAACATGTCCTTCCCTACAGCCTTTAGAGGGGGTAGGGCCCTGCTGATAACTTGATCTCAAAATGCCAGTCACCAGTACTGTGGGCCAACACACTTCTGTTGTTTAAGTCACTAGTGTGTGGAACTCTGTCACGGCAGCCCTAGGAAACAAAGGTAGTGCCTTTCCCTAATCCATACGGAGGCACAGTGTGCGCTGGCTTCCTTGCCTGCTTCCAGTGAGGCTGCCAATCACGGGCCTCCTCCCAGCCCCCAGGGAGCACAAGAGGTGCCCAGAAGTTCCACCCCTGCCATGCCTACTCCCACCCTAACAGATCTCTGAATCTGGGAAGGCTTCTCCCATGCCTCTCAATGGCTCTGGAGTTCTTGAGGGGAAGGGGTCACAGCCTCACACAGCATCGCTGGTCCAGGGACCCAGAGAGAACATGCAGCCCGGGGCCCTCCCGGCTGCCCACCTACCTGGGTTGCCGAGGGCCATGGAGTCGTAGATGAGCTTACAGGTCTTGAGCAGGATGGATATCTTCTTCTCGGGCGAGTAGGCCTTGTGCATGCTGGAGAACTTCTGCAGGATCTTCTCCATGACGGGCACCTCTGGCACGCTGGTGGTCACGCCCAGGTCGGTGGTAGTGGTGGCCAGGATAACCTGCTGGTTATCCTTGAGCTGCTGCAGTGAGCCGTCCTTGCTGTGGATCTCACGCAGGCATGAGTAGATGGCTTCCTTCAGGGGCTTCAGGACACACTTGTACAAGGCAGACTCCACAATGGCTTCTATAGGTGGGTGAGAGCCAGAGGGTGGGATGAGGAAACCAGCGGCAGGGATCCCACCCCCAGGTCTTGTTGCCCAACAGTGAGGCTTCCCCATCCCTGGTCCCTGGAAGGACACACTCACAGCTCTGGCAGGTCTGGCTCACAGTTCTGCCAGCTGAGACTGTGTAGTACAGAAAGGCACAATGCTAAGGGCATCGGAGCCCTCCGGGACCCGTACGTGGAATCCTGATGCTTTTCACAGGGCCTGGCACAGATTTGACTCTCAAAGGGCTGCCTATTAGTATATAATCTGAAAGGGTCCTATTCACATGGGAGTTGTGCCGTCTACAACCTGTGCAACTGTACCTGGAGGGTCTAAGGGCCCAGTAAATGTTTGACATTTAAAAAATGTCAAATGTAGTAAATGTTTAACATTTTTAAAAAGTTACTCTTTTTTAAAAATTAAACATATATATATATATATACACACAATTATTATTATTTGGCTGTACCACAAAGTTGGGATCTTTATTTTCCAACCACAAATCAAACCTGTGCCCCCTGCAGTGGAAGCATGGAGTCTTAACCCCTGGACTGCCAAAGAAGTCCCAGTAGAGTTATTCTTAATATGTATTTTTCAATTACCAGATCCATTTGCCTCTAGTCTTAAAAATATAGTATAGCCAAAACTTGATTCTTCATCATCTGCATGGCTACCACCTGGACCTGGGCCGTCATCATCTCTTACCTGACTTATGTCAATAGCCTCCTGCCCTGGCTTCTTTTACTCCTTTACCCAACATAGCAACGGAGAAGGCAATGGCAACCCACTCCAGTGTTCGTGCCTGGAGAATCCCAGGGATGGCGGAGCCTTGTAGGCTGCTGTCTATGGGGTCGCACAGAGTCGGACACGACTGATGCGACTTAGCAGCAGCAGCAGCAGCAGCAACATAGCAACCAGCATAACCGTGCTCTGGTATGTTTGATCATGATATTCCTGTGCTCAGAACCCTGTAATTGCCCCAATCCGTGGCTCAGAGATTAAAGCATCTGCCTGCAATGCGGGAAACCCGGGTTCGATCCCTGGGTCGGAAAGATCCCCTGGAGAAGGAAATGGCAACCCACTCCAGTATTCTTGCCTGGAGAAACCCATGGACGGAGGAGCCTGGTGGGCTACAGTCCATGGGGTTGCAAAGAGTTGGACATGACTTCACTTTCTTTCTTTCTTTCATGCACAAAAGAAGCCAAAGTCTTTCCCATGGCCCACAAGCCCCTCTGTGATCTGACCCTGTGACCCCTCTCACTCATGACCTTGTCTGCTCCCCGTGTTCAGGCTGCTCCAGCCACCCTGGCCCTCCTGCTATTCTGCCAACCTGCCAGGTTTGCTCCTACCTCAGGGCCTTTGCACCTGCTATTCCCTTTGCCTGGAGGAATGCACATGGCTATTTGCATGGCTTATTCCTCTCTGTTCAAACGCTATCTTATCTAAGAGGCATCCTGATCAGCTAGCAGAGTGAGAATTAGTCATCTCTGATCTCACAGCACTCTGCAACATACATGTCATAATTCTCACTCAATAGATGGATCAACTTAGGCTCTGCTGGTGCAGGTCACAGTTAGTTGGGGGCTGAGCAAGGATTTGAACCCAGGTCAACTTGATACCAAGGCAATGCTCAGCTTTGATTGACAGTAGTGAAATATTCTTGGGAAGTCTTTTTGGCTCTACTCAATTCCTGGGGCAGATGGAGGGGAGGGTCTCGGCTATTGGCCCTGGTAGCAGAGGTCCCAAGTCCTATCCCTGTAGAGAGACACCTGGGCTGCCTTATCTCTGGGAGTGAGGGAGGAGCCTATGTCCCCAAGGCTGAGTTTCAGCAGAGGCCAGGTAACCCTTCCCTGCCATGCATGCCTAGAGCTGGCCCACGTCTGGGCTTGGAGTGGGTCCTGGCTGTCTTGGTCCTCATCCTCCAGCCTCCCTCTTCCCCTTTCCTTCTCCAGCCTCTCCCACAGGAGAACACACGACTGCCCTAGCCTCCCTCACCCCTCTCCTGTCTGTCCTTCCAAGTCCTCAGAGCCTCTGCAGCTGGAGGTGTGGTGACTCAGAGGCAGGGACCTGCGGTCAGCTTCCCCACTGCTCCTGGCTCCTGTGTGACCTCAGCCAAGTGCTTTCCCTTTCCAGGGCCTTTCCCTTAATCTATAAAACAAGAGGGTCCATGCCCTCTCCGGTGCCCTCATCTCTGAAGCCACCAGGTCTCCTGCAGAGACTGCCTCTGGCCCTCAGTAGCCACACATATTACCGCTGCTTATGCCACTAATCGCTCCTAGCGATTGTCTCCCTAATGAAACCAGGAGCATCCTGAAGGTGGGGGCCGACCCACTCTCAGGTGGTTGAGGTTCTGCCGTCTAACTGGGCCCATGGGCCGAATTCCGAAGGAAGGGGCAGAACAGCAGAGGGGTTATTCAAGGAAAGGGCAGCCTGTCTGGGGTCGTCCCTGGCTCCCGCCCGCTCCCGGCCCCTGCCCTGGACGCGGACTGACCTAGCTCCTCCTCGGAGTGCAGGGTGGGGTCCACCAAGGCCTTGAGCTCGGTGCTCTGCAGCAGGTAGCTCTTGAGCTGGGTCATCATGGTGCGGATCTCCTGCAGCATCTCGGTGCTGGAGGTCTGGTGGGACATCATCTCCAGGCTGTACACTTTGTAGTCCTGAACCAGGCTGCCGAAGTAGGAGCCCTTGTCCTGGGCCAGCTCCACCACCTTCTTGTACAGCTTGCGGTTGTTGGATAGGAAGGCATTGAAGACACTGCTGAAGCTTGCGAAGCTCAGGCGGTGGCGCGCCTTGCCCAGGATCATGGACGGCTTCTTCTTCATGCCGGGGCTGCTGAACTGCTCCAGCTCCTCCTCCGTGCTGCTGGTCGAGTACGAGTCCTGGTCAGCAGCCGAGGCGGGCACACCCAAGCTGTCCGAGAGGGAGGCCAGGGAGCCCTTGAACTCTGGAGCGCTCTGGGGTCGGGCCCCTGCCCGGGTACACGGGCTCTGATTACCCCCAGCGGGGGAGGCAGGACCTTGGATCTCTCCGGGGGGACCAGGCGTGGGCTTCTCCGGGGCCTCCCCTGCTGCGGAGAGCTCGGCCGTCTCCAGGGGAGCTGGGAGGACCGAGGCCAGCTGCCGGGAGACCCGTTTCTTCCTGGGAGGCGGGACTGGGGCTTGTCGGATCTTCCTCGGAGGCTCTGGCGCGCTGCCTGGGTTGCTGGCTTGGGCTGATGTTTCCTGGCCTGGCTCTGTGGTTCTCGGAGGCCTGTCCCCTGGGCTGTCTGAGGTCTGCTGGGGAGGCAGGCGGAGTGGTGATGCCCTGGAAGGACCCCCCGGGCCCCCCTCTGAGGCTGTCCCCCTGTCCGGCTTCCCTGCGCTCTGGTCCTCCAAGGAGACCTTCTCGGAGATGCGGCGTCTGGGGGGAACTGTGGGGAGGCTCTTCTTCGTGGGCACTGGGGGGGCGGGGGCTTGCAAGGGGCTGGCGGCTGTCCCCGGCTTCATCTCTTCCTCCCTGAGAGGGTCCAGGCCTGCGAGGGGGCGTGGGAGCCTCTCACAGGCTGTCATGGGTGGCTGGCTTGGAAGCTCCGGGGGGCCTGGGGCATGGGGTGCCAAGTGGGGGGCGGATGCTGGGGGTGACGGTGGAAGAGCCTCTGGAGACGGGAGAGCCGCCGCCGGGGGAGAACTGGGCAAAGGACTGGCCGGGGCGGGAGGAGCAGCGGGAGGAGGCCGGCTGAAGCCCGGGGGGTTCAGGGGGAGTGGCGGGGGAGGGGGTGCAGGGCGGCGGGGGGCCCACCGGGAGGTGGGTGAGGTAGCGTCAGAGGTGGGGGGCGCCGGGCGCGAGGGGCAGCTTCCAGCGGGGGGCTGGTCAGCCGGCGGGGCACGGCCACAGTCCTCGATGAAAATCGGATTCACAAACCACAGGCGGCCGTTTCCTATGGACAGCTCGATTTCACACGAGCAGTTTTCGGGATGGGCGGTGGACTTGAGGCTGGAGGCAGGGGGCACTCCGGGGGCTGGGTCTCTTGGGGCTTCCGCTGGACTCCCACCTCCTCGCCGGGGGTTCAACGAGGAGTCCCAGAAGCCTGTCCGAGAAGAGAGAGGGAGAGGCGGTCAGTCCCTGAAGCCGGGCCCCTGCCTGGACCGACCGGGTGGTGTTTGCGGGCTGCGTGGGGGCAGGGCCGAGGGAGGGCCCGGCGGCGAGGTGTTTGCTTCACCAGCTCAAAGGTTGTTTTCCCCTCCTGGACTGTTTTAAACCTCTCCCACCACTTCCTGCCTTGGGAGGGGGAAGCCCCACGCCGTCCTCCCCTGCGGTGCCGGGGTGGGGCCAGGACTGCGCCGGTGACAGGCTCCGCGCCTGGGTCCTGTCCCCTGGCATGTGAGAGCCGCCACAGGGGCACCCATGATCTGGGGTGCAGGCTCGTGTGGGCATGGAGTGGACGAAGCCCAGAGCTCCCGTTGCTGACCAGGTCTCCAGACCTTTCTAGGCCTCAATCTAGAATGGGGTCCCGACAGAGAAGGGACTCTGGGCCTGTTCTTGGCCACTGCAGTTGTCACAGCAGGAAGAATGAACTATGGATGGTGGCCAGTGAGCGCAGACCTGACCATCCAAGAGGGGGATCGCCTGCCTGCTGCAAAATGATTCCGCTTCTGGTCGATCTCAGTGCTAAAGCAGGAAAGTGCCCTCTTGCCCTCAGCTTGGAAAGCTTGAGCTCCTGCATTGCTGAGGCCCAGCACACGCCTTTCTCTTGACTTAGCCCATGGCTGAGGCCACCAGAGCAGGCCTTTCCCTCTCCAGGTACTGATGGTCAGAGCCAGGCTTGTTCTGGGTAAGGGGCATGGGATGTCCAAGTTGGGGGTTGACGAGATCACAGGAGGTCCCGACCTTTCGGTACCAAGCCCTCTGGAGAACCAGGTGAAAGCTCAGGATGCTCCAAGAAGGGCCCCAGGGGCACGTTTTGAGAACAAGGTCAGAGGGCTGCCAGGTCACTGCGAACTCATTCAAGCAGTCTCTTCTACTGGAGAGGAATAGGGAACCCAGGTCTTGTCCAAGCTGTTAATTTTAGAGATCGACAGTGCCAATTCCTTGTTAATGAGGCCAGGTCTCCAGTGTCTCACCCAAGGCTGTTTACCTCCGGGAAGGAGTCATCAGTAAGTAAAGTACCAAAAATAGCATCAAAGACAACACCAGGAACAAACATGTGCTGGGTCCTGGGTGTGTGGGCTGCTTGCTCTACAGGGACTGTCTCAGGGTTTCTGACCACAGGCCTCGGGTGTAAGTCCTCAGGTTGTCCCCACGCGACAAATGAAGATAAGAGACCCAGAGAGACGAAAGATCACCAGGTCGGGGAACGAAGGAGCTGGGGTTTGAACTAGGTCGCACTAGTTCTGAAGGCCGGGTGCTGGCCGATGTGTTACATGCGTGGCCGCCCTTCATAGGAACTTGCGACACTTCCCATCCCCGTTGCTCTCCTGGCCTGAGTGAGGGGTGGGGTGGCGTACACCCCAGAGCCAGGGTCGGGGTACAAATACAACAGGTTCTTGACACTGGAATAAAGGAGACATTGCAAGATGGCCGAGGGCAGCCGTGGGTGCGTGTGTGTTCATCCCAAGGGATGGGCACGCTCAGGGGTGTGGGTGTTCACCAGCTTGCTGGCCAAGGAGGTCAGAAACCCCATCAAGGTGAGCAGTGTGTAATTCCAGGACAGCAGGGCTGCTGAGAAGCTGGGAGAGTGCCGTGTGCATCCCTCTGGGGTGGGGCCGTTGCAGAAGAGCAGAGCGGGGCTTATGGTACAGCCCCTTCGTGGGCAGAGACCCCATGTCTGGAAGTGCTGCAGCCAGCTGTCTCCGCTGTATCAAGGATGAGAAACTTTCATGTGACTTTCCAATATGCACTCCTGCCACTCACTCCCTGAGGACGCCGGGGGCCCGCCGTGGGAGGGTGTGTCTTCAGGCTCTCCCACCATCTCCGGGGGAGGCGGGGGAGGGCTGTCTCTCATGGCCGCCTGTGCCTTGTGCTATGTTTTCTGGGGCAGCTACTGACCCCTCCATGACCTGTCCATTCTCCTGGGTACTTTGCACAGCCTTCTTGGAAGGCTTCCTAGCAAGGAGCAAGCAGGCAGCCAGACTGATGAAGGGACTGGGCAGCAGCCCCATAGGTGAGCTGAGGCTCCCAAGGCTCACCTCCAAGTTCCCGAAAGACCCTTCCTTTGGGAGAAAGTGCAAGTCACGGGGCAGGCAGTCAATAGAACTGCCGCCTGTGCCTGGCCACTCCCATTACTGCTCACCCAGATCACGGCCACAGCCTGCCTCCGTGTCCCCACTCTGCCTCCAATCCATTCTGCTCCTCGTGGCTCTGTGCTGGGCATATCGTAGACCCTTGATTGCTCTTTGTTCAGAATCACTTTTGAACTTGTAGCCTGGCATTTACCCCTGTGGGATCTGACCCTCTACACCTTTCCAGCATCACCTACTGAGTCTCCTCCCCAGCCTCCCTGCTGCTCACTCCTTCCTGAACATGCCATGGACCGCCCCACCTTTGGGTCTTGGCTAATGTTCCCTCTGCTTGGAATGTGTTTCCCACCCTCTCCACCTGGCAAACTCCTACTCAACCTTCAAGACCCAGGTCAAATGTCACCAGTTTGGTGGAGCTTTCCTGACACTTTCAGGCCACATCTAACTCCCCTGGCTCCCCAGCCCTGGTGCATACTGATGAGACAGACCAGCCCTAGGCCTGTCCTCTGGTTTCATCCTGGGCCTGGGAGGGTGTCTAAAGACAAGAAGTAAAGAAATGAGAACATGAGAGGTGAAAGGAAAAAGGAGGGCAAAGAGCTCTGTAAGTGATGGACTACCAGTTAGACTGCCCACCTCAAGACAGCAGGGGTGGGGGGCATCACATAGAAAAAAAGAACACATTTTCCACCACTCAGATCTCCATTCCTACAAGAGTGGAAGAGACAGCGGGGTTCAAGGAAATACGTCCAGAGGCTGGGGACTAGGCACTGCTCCCCTGCCCCTAAGATAGGCCTGGTGGTTACACCCCGCAGGGCAGAGGCCTCAAAGCCAAGGCCACTCTGAGAGGTGGGGGAAGCTGGGACCCAAGGAGCGGTGCTGTGGGGTCTGGGGGCCTATTAGGGAACTCAGGTCTTCATGCTTTTTTTTTTTTTTTTTTTTTTTGAAAAAAGGAAGTAGGTAACTTTTTCTGCAGAATGCCAAGGCCAGGGGAGAAGCGGAACGCTGTCATGAAATCATAGTGGTTGGTGCGGCCATGGGCGTCTGCGCCTGGCGGCACCGGGCCAAGCTCCGCTCAGCGGCCGCAGTTCCCCTAAGGGCCTGTGCCCTCTCTGCCTGTGTGCCGCCCTCAGACTGCGGCTGACGTTCTGCCGGCCCTGTGGCCTCCTGTATCTCACCTGGAGATGCCCCCTGCCAGCTGTCTATGCCTACAGTCCTCAGAGGACCTTGGCCAGGCCAGGTGCTGGGTTGTAGACCTTGAGGACAAACGCAACAGAGGTTTCACCCTTGAGGAACCCCAGGCTACCAGCGGAACAAAGAGGGCATGAGTAAAGGCAGCCAAGTGTTCCAGATGCCATGGAAACTGCTAGAAAGTCTGATGAGATCAGTGGGTGAATGTTTCTGTGACTTCCCAAAGGTGGGCTGTGAAGACAGTCATTCAAAATAGACTTTCCAATGAATTTTTGACAACTAGGAAAGTTCTCATTGTATAATGTAAAGGCAAAAGCAAGTTACAGGCCAACTTGGAAGAGTTATAGCACATATTCTCTTTTTCTTAGAAATATTAAACATAAACGCACTGCAAACATGTCTGAGAACCTCTGCAAGTCTAACTTGCTTTCTCTAGATTCCTTTTGCACTGAGAAGAATTAACTGCACGCAGTTTAGTCAACTGCTCCCTGTGTTAATTTTGTGGTCTCAAACTTCTACCTACAGAACCCTTTCGAAGGCTGGCTTTTCCAAGGCCAACTTCAGACTTTGTTACATCAGCTCAGGAGCAAATGTTCTGGGCAATCACATGGTGCTGAGCTTGTGGGTGAATAACCCCATTTCAGCACCATCATCTCTGTCTGAACAGCAGGCTTGTGCAATGATCTGGATATTTATGACACTCTATTCATTTTGTAAAAAGTGAGTAGAGTGCCAGAATAAGAAACATTGCTGACACTAGTGACAGAAAACACAAATGCCTCATAAACTTATTCCAACGACAAGGTCAGCAGATCAGTATGCAGGGGCGGGCATCAGAGCCCCAAGGATGGAGGAGTTGGGAGCGGGAACCAGAGGTTAAGGAGGCTGAGCTGTGTGCAGAGAAGAGCGTCTGCTGCCTGCAAACCTGGGCGGACCCTCTGCTCCTATCACGGATATTCCCTGGCTTCCTTTCACTAAATCCCCTTTTATCTAAGCTATTTTGAGTTGGTTTCACTTCTTTGCCACAGAGTGCCTTCCTTAGAGTGTGTGAAACGCTGGGCACTGTGCCTGGGGCGTCCGGCCCTTATCTTTGCTTATTTGTCATTGCTACTGCAGGTGAAGCCTGGGGCGGTCCGCACATCTCAGAGCCAAGGCTTCTGGTCTCTGATGGGACATGCCCTTTCAGCTCTGGGTCTCTATCCTTTCTGGGGATGAACAGAAAAATTAACCCTTCCTCAGCTCCAGGAAAAACTTCTGATGAGCCTCACTTCCATGCTTCAGCCCTTGGGGGCACCAGGCCTGATCAGAACTCTCTGGTTCCTAAGCTGCAGTGTCCTCGGGTTTCATTTAAATCCACTTCTCAAGGAAGCAGACGCTGACACACAACCTGAACTGCCACCTGCTTCTCAGACGGCCCCTCCCCTCTCATGTCCCCAACCTGCCCAAGAGTTCAAGCTTGCCCGGATAGAAGGGCTTGTCGATTCCAGAAAGGAATATGGTTCTCCCTAGAGAAGCATAGTCGTTCCTAGGGTTCAGGGACACCCCATCCCCAGGTGAGAGAAACCTGGGGGTCCCTGGGGCAGTGGAACCCAGGGGCACCTGCCTCAACCCACCTGCAGTGAGGCCTGCAAACAGACCCTCCTTTCGGTGATAAGCCTCCCAGATGGAGTGCATGCATCTCACTTGCCCTTGAACTTGACCTCAAAGTCAGCCAGCAACTGCTCGTTGCACAAACAACTGAGACGTTCGTAAGGTACGGCCAAGGGGCAGGGGCTCCGCTGTGCTGGGAGTCAGAAGGCTCTTGGTGCACTTCCCAGGTGTGCTCCTAGCCACCTGGAGCATCCTGGACATGTTTCCTGGCCGTGCTAAGACTTGATTTTCTATCTTTAAAATGGGAATGCAAGGATTACACAAGACAGCACCAAGAGAGTGCAATGAGAGTGTCACCTCTGCCATTTCAGCCCTCGGGAGGGGTGTCGCTGGGACTGTATGAGTTTCCAGACCCTCACCCATCCCAGGTGGCTCAGCAGTAAAGCATCCACCTGCCAATGCAGGAGATGTGGGTTCGATCCCTGGGCTGGGCAGATCCCCTGGAGAAGAAAATGGCAACCCACTTCAGTATTCTTGCCTGGGAAATCCCATGGACAGAGGAGCCCGGAGGGCTACAGACCATGGAGTTACAAATAGACACGACTGAGCATATACACACACACACCTGTCCCACACCCAAGCTTCTGGAAGAGTAACAGCCCAGCAACTATAACATCTGGGGCCCAAGCTTACTGTTTATTCCCAACATCAACTGCAAACCAGCCCCGAAGTTTATAAACTGGGTCAACCAAGCCCAGGAGAGCCTGGATATAGAGTGACGGGGCAGCACAAGCTAGTGGGTGGGGGCTGGAGTCTAACAGCCCAGCCCTCCGTGGATCCTGTGACACTACACGTGTCACTCAACTCCTTGTGACTGTTTTCTCTGCCATAAAGCGGGCTTTACAACATTACAACCTGCCGTACTGGGCTGTCTGGGGATCTGATGAGTCAATGCAGGTGAAGAGGTTAGAGCACGGTTATCGCTCATGAAATCCGAGGGCCTGGACTCCTCCTACTTCCTGGCCTTTGACCATGAGCTGCCTTGTGGCAGCTCTTTCTCTGTTGTCAACAGGCCCCCCAGGGGGTGGACAGTGATTGGCCTGAGAACCAAGGGGAATCTCCTCCGATCCCAGGTCTGCCTCTAGCTTCATTTATGCCTTGGTCCTGCCTGCTCCACCAACCTTTCTTCCATTTGACCAGCACTGGTAAAAACGTACCAGTGGGCTCAGCCATGTGTAGTGCAGGTTCCTGGGTATGGTTTAGACTTAAAAACTTTTTTAATTAATTTATTTTTGGTGGTGCTGGGTCTTTGTTGCTATGTGTGGGTTTTCTCTAGTTTCGGTGTGCGGGCTTCTAATTGCAGTGGCTTCTCTTGTGGAGTATGGGCTCAGTAGTTGTGGTTTCATGGACTTAGTTGCCTCCCAGTACGTGGAATCTTCCCATACCAGGGATTGAACCCGTGTCTTCTGCATTGGCAGGTGGATTCTCAACCACCGGAACAGGAGGTAAGTCTAACTTTTCTTTTTTTTAAAGTTGACATATAGTTGATTTACAATATTATATTAGTTTCAGGTGCACAATATCGTGATTCAAAATTTTTATAGACAATAATACTGCATTAAAGTTGTTATAAAATATTGACTATATTCCCTGTGTGGCTTAGTCTTGATAAGGGCCCATTAACTGCTTTGTTCATGATGTGACCTGGCCTCTGCCTAGGATGGGGGCCTGCAGGGGTGGCCAGCCTGGCTTCCTGGCGGCCCCAGATTTGGGAAGCATGGGCTTCCAGAGAAGGGCCACCATGGTGAGGCCATGTCAGAGGTGGGTGCTGGCTCAGTGAAGCCGTGGATAGGGCCCAAGAAGTGTGAACTTTTCTCACTATTACGTAGAAGGACTAGGATCAGAAACACTCTTGTCTTTTACTCCCCCCACCCCCAAATCCCTCAAAAGGTCAGAAGGGTAAGGGGCAGGGTGGGTGTGCTGAGCATGTGGTTGGGTAGGGAGCAGGCCAAGGGGTGGGGGGCACACTTCAGTTAATGATCACGGTCATGCTGAGATGGACCCTGGTGTTTGGTCTGGCTTCTCGCAGGCCACGCTCTGACACCAGGTCAGCCTGTGTGGGCCCTGACCGGCCGCTGCTCCCTCAGACCAAGCAAGGCTGTGCGTGAGACCCCCTGACAGGCCACTCTGAAAAGAGGGAGCGTCTCCCTGCTGGGGGGCTCGGCACCTGGGGCAGGGGAGCAGGTGGTCCCGTGGGAGCTGGGACTCAGGATCCAGCTTGGGCTCAGCCTGAGAGGCCTCCCGGGAACCCTGGTCCTAACAGCCCAGTCTCCTGCTCTGACCCCGGAGGGGACTTACCCAGGCCTAGGTTGGAGATGATCTCGAGGTCTGTGGAGCTGCTGGCCTCGAGGATGGCCCGGGGCAGCCTCAGCGTGAAGGGCAATAAATCTCTGCGGAGACACGAGGGGTCGGAGGTCAAGTCTGGGGAGGAGTCCAATCTCAGCCCCGCCACCTCCCAATTCACAGCCCGGAGAGGAGGAACCCAGCAACCCTGCTGGCTGCTGGAATCCCCACACAGACTAGAAACTTCCCTGGGGCCGAAGGGTGGAGTCAGGAGGCTGAGGGAGCAACCGGTCAGATCCCGGTCCTGTGTCTCCACTGGACTCAGATGCTGAGACCCTCCTTGGGCATGGTGAGGGGTGGTGCATGGAAGGGAAGCCCACGCAGCTTCCTCTAAAGGAGCTATTCTGGGGAAGGCAAGGGACCCACCCCCTCCGGCCCTCCGAACCTTGCCATTCCACACTAAGGTGGCAGCAGACGCACAGCCAGACCCTACCTCCCGCTTCCCCCGAAACCACGCGCGCACACCCTCTGGCGAGCTTGCACACAGGAACTCCCGACAGCACAATCTGCTGCCTTTGGTCTGAATGGCAGCCCTTTCAGGGATCGCTCCAGAGACCCCCCAGAAGAGGCCTATACAGCCCCCTACCTTTATGGTACAGATGGGGAAACAGGTCAGAGAGGGCCTTTATGATCCCCTCTGGGATGTTTTCTAAAACAATCCTCCAATTCTCTGGACAACAAAGGGATGTCCTACAAGTTAATTCTGACACTGCCTGCCTGGAGTTGGCACTAATTAACTACTAGTCCTTAATACAGGCTAAGGACTAAGTCCCACCATTTCAGATCCCAGTCCCAGGTCACCTGTACTTCTGAGTGACAGGCGTAAGTCAGGGGTTCTCATGACCCCTTCCTCAGGCTCGACAGTTTGCTGGGAACAGCTCACAGGACTCAGGACAACACTTACATTTCCTGACTCATTGTAAAGGATGCAGCCCGGGAACAGCCAGATGGAAGAGGCCACAGGCAAGGTCAGGGCAAAGGGCTCCCCTCCACGCCTCTCTGGACGCGCACCTCCCAGCCCCTCAAAGTGTCCATCAGCTAGGAGGTGGGAGGGTGGGGCTGGAAGTTCCTCGCCTTGATCACTGGTCTTCCTGGTGACCAGCTCCACCTGAGGCTGTCTAGGGGCCTCTCCTGTTTATGGGTTTGCGTAAATGCAGGTGTGACAGAAAGGGGCTCATTATGAATAATAAGAGACGCCCCTGTCAACTCAGGAAATTCCAAGAATTTAAGAGTTCTGTGTCCAGAACCTAGACTAAGGCCAAATATATTTTCTTCTTCTACTGTTACCTCCTAGTGGGTTGTGGGCCATGGATTAAAAGTACCAGTCACCATGTATATTATTAATATCGTATTAGCTCACACAGGCTAGCTTTCTCTTTCCCAAAGGGTTTCGCACTCACCCCCATCCTGTCCAGGTCCTATAAATTTTGGGGCAACTTGGGGAGCGCTTCCAGAATGGAAGGCTATGAGACCATGTCTGCAACCCCTCCATGCCTCATGGCTCCATCTCCTCACACATCCCGGGTAACTTTTATGGTTTTGAAAGTCAACCACTCTCAAAAGGAAAGTAGAGGGAGAAGCATGAATTCCCTTCCATTAAAAGAATTTAAGTGAGAGGGAGAAAGAAAAAACCAGCATGAGTTCTGGGATGGAGGAACCTGGTAAAATCTAGCTCTGCCATTCCTGGTGGGTGTCATTCCATCTCCTGGCCGGACAGGGGACGTGATGCTCGCTTATGGGGTTACTATGGAGACCACACAGCACAGCAGGGGGGCACCTAGTGGGAACCATTACGCCTGCTCCTACTCCTATGCCCACGACAAGAGCCCCAACGGTTCCCTAGGCTCCCCCTGCCTCCCCACTCCCCCCTGCAATGACCGCCCCCAGCCCGCCTGGTTCCCCATCCCCTGCCTGGGGCCTGGGTGGGTGCAGAGCCCAGCTGGTGTCCACACTCCCCTTGCCTCTGCAGCCACGTGGTTCTGCTCAAACGCAATCCATCTGTGAGCTGTAGCAACGCCCAGCACCAGGGAAGGAAGCCCTGCATGCAGCTCCTGGGCTCGGCGTTCCAGGCCTTCCAGGCACCTTATCCCCCACCCATGTGTCCAGCTCTCCCCAGGAGGCCATTGCCAAGCAACCTGCAGCTGACCCGCTGCCAGGCCTCTGACCATGCTGTGTCCTCTACCTGAACTCTTTTCCTGCCCTTCTTTGCTTGGCCGCCAGTGTCACCCTTCCCACTGAGAGGGCCTAGACTCCCCGCACATGGAAGGGGAGAAGCTGCTGCTGGAAGGAAAGCAGACCCGCGTCCACTTGACCACAGGCCTGGCCCTCTATGCCGGGCAGAGGCAGCTGGGCTCGGGAATCAGACAACCTGGGGTTCAGACACCTGGCTCAGAACCGAGCTGGGTGACCTGAGGCACCAGTCACTGCTGCCGCCCCCCTCCAGACACTTCAGTGTTTTTTACCAGCTCTGCACCCATCGTCCAGCCTCTGCGGGGTTTGCTCCTGAGGGCCGGCACCCATGACCCCCAGAGGCTTGTCCTGGCATACTGGAGCCTCAGCGCCTGCCCCAGTGGCCCTACAGAGAGTCACACGTGCCTGAGTCTCTGTGGCTTGGGGGCACAGAAGTCCAGCCCCATGGCTTACGGTGGACCCCAAGGTCTGCTCTGTGCTCTGGAGCTGCCGGAGAGAGGGATCCACTGAGGCCAGGCACCCCGGCACTGGACCCTGGTGGGGCGTCTCTCCTGTCCCCGTCCTGCACCCCACTCCCCTGCTGCTTCCTCCTTGGGGGAGGCCCTTGAGTGCCCCCTGCAATGGCCTCTCCTTTCCAAGTATGCCCCCGGGAGGCCCTCGGCTAAGCTGTTAGTATTATTTTCTTAGGAGCAGTTCCCAAACCTTGGTTTGCAGACAGGCTTGTTATAAATGCAGATTGTATGTGTGTGTGTTATAAATGCATAGTGTGTGTGTTATAAATGCAGTGTGTGTGTTATAAATGTGGACTGTATATGTGTGTTATAAATGCGGATTGTGTGTATGTGCTATAAATGCAGATTGTGTGTGTGTTATAAGTACAGAATGTGTGTGTGTGTTATAAATGCGGACTGTGTGTGTGTGTTATAAATATGGATTGTGTGTGTGTGTTATAAATACAGATTGTGTGTGTGTGTTATAAATACAGATTGTGTGTGTGTGTTATAAATGTGGACTGTGTGTGTGTTATAAATACGGATTGTGTGTGTGTGTTATAAATACAGATTGTGTGTGTTATAAATATGGATTGTGTGTGTGTTATAAATACGAATTGTGTGTGTGTGCTATAAATACGGATTGTGTGTGTGTGTTATAAATGCAGACTGTGTGTGCGTTATAAATGAGGATTGTGTGTGTGTGTTATAAATGCAGAGTGTGTGTGTTATAAATGCAGAGTGTGTGTGTGTTATAAATGCAGTGTGTGTGTGTTATAAATGCGGATTGTGTGTGTGTTATAAATGTGGATTGTGTGTGTGTGTGTTATAAATGCAGATTGTGTGTGTGTTATAAATGCGGATTGTGTGTGTGTGTTATAAATGCAGGTTGTGTGTGTGTGTTATAAATACAGATTGTGTGTGTGTGTTATAAATGCAGATTGTGTGTGTGTTATAAATGCGGACTGTATATGTGTGTTATAAATGCGGATTGTGTGTGTGTGTTATAAATGCAGGTTGTGTGTGTGTGTTATAAATACAGATTGTGTGTGTGTGTTATAAATGCAGATTCCTGTGTCCCACTCCAGGCCTGCTACTCAGAATCCCTAGAGTGGGCCCTGGAAGTGTTAACCAGGTCCCTGGGTGACTGTGGGACTCAGACTCTCTAGAACTCTCACACCATCCACCATCCAGCCCAGAGCATCAGGGTTCCAGTGAGGTTTGGGGTGGGCACCATGAAGCCGAATCTATGCCCTCCCACCACGAGGGCAGAGAAGCACGTGCTCCTGAGTGAGCGCTGGAGAAGGACCGGCCCTCATGATCCTGTGTGACCGAATCGGGGCTGGTCCACACTCTTACAGGGACTGTGCTCAGTGGACAGGCGCCGAGGCCACAGCGGCCCCGAGGGCCCATCGGGGAGCAGGCTCTGTCTGAAGCCAGGACTGGCCTGTATCACCTGGGTGTTTAGCAGATCTCAAAATGCCCCTCTGTGCAAGGCCCTGCTGGCGAAAAAGGCACCTAAAACGTGTATCTCTGGTTCACCTCCCGTGACCTCCGGGCCACTTGGTTCTGAAGATGGCTGCTTGTTCAGATTGCACAAAGGAACACATCTTTAGCGCTCTGGGGTTCCGTCTTGGCTCCCCTTGACAGGTGAGGTGACTGGGGCTGGCAGAAGTCGGGGGACTTGCCCAAGGTCACACAGCCGGGAACGGGCTCTCCACTGCCAGTCAAGGGCCCTTCCTTGGCAGCATTTCAGTCCCGAGAGGTGGCCTTGGAGCTGATGCCCCCTCCCATCAAACACAGGAGTTCCAGGCTCTGAGCCTTGTGACCTCCCAGTGGGTCCCCTGAGTGTCTGAGGGCAGGTGAACAAGCACCTGCTTTTCTGGAACGTGGAGAAACAGCAGCCAGAGGAGGAGCGGGTGGGAGGTGACAGCGGTGTTTGGTGACCACGGCTCTGGGTCTCGCTTCACACAGATGATGTCACCACCCAAGCACACCCTCCTGTGGCCCAACCCACGGAATTAGAACCAGAGCACCTCCTGGGTGTCGGGCAGTGTGCTGTTCCTTTATCTTATTTCTTTCTCCAGCATCTACAGCATGGGTGGCGTTCTCATTTTACAGAGGAGAAAGTTGAGAGAGAAAGATTAGCTCAAATTCTGAGCTCTGCAATTATGTCACCATTCGTTCATTCACTCATTGGAAGCATCTATCTTGGGCCAAACTCTAGGCTATCATCTTCCACTAAGGTAGAACTTCTCAGAATAGGAAAGGGCCTGATTCTGAGAACCTGATCTGTCACAACGTACAAAGGGCCAGGGAGCCCTGATGCTCGGCTTTGTGGGCCTAGAAGGACATGCTAGGTCATCAGAATCACTGTAGAATGAACACAGTGGGACGGCTGTACAAACACCACAGACCTTGGTGCTCTGCTTTGAACCTCCACCCTGCCATTTACCAGGTGCATGACCCTGAACAATTCGCTTCTCTAGTCTCAGCTTCCTCATCTGTAACGTGGGACTAACAAGAGCACCCCAGTGGTTAAGACTCCACACTTCCACGGCAGGGGGCACAGGTTGGATCCCTGGGTGGGGATCAAAGATCACATGCCCTGCATAGAGCAGCCAAAAAAACCCGGGGAGGTAGGGGACTAAAAGAACTCTTCACGGGGTGGAACTTTCCGCCAGATTGAAGAAAATAATGGATGTGAAACCCTAGCACCTCATTGTGTACCTGGAGAGCCCCCTACAGGCAGGAGCTGTTAGCACCTGATTATCAGCATCTGGATTCTGTCCACTGGGCCCAGCAGGGTCCTGGTAGGTGGGAGGGCTGTCCTGGGCTGAGTGCAGGCAGCATGAATGGTCTCTTTGTAGCAGGGAGGAGTGAGCCTGGGGCCCTGGGCCCCAAGACATCCTGCCCAGCCCTGGTCAAATCCCTGTAGCTTAAGCCGTTGGCTTCTTGGCACCAAAATGTATTTTTAAATTTCTGTTGACGTGCAACCAGTTCTGAATGAACAGAGCAGTTCTGAGGGTGGTTACAGACACCCACTCCACCCAGCAGCTGCTTCAGAAATCACACGCTCTCTCCCACGGAGAGGATCAGCCCTTCCTGTTGACCCTACAGGAAGTTCCTTCTAGAACTCCTCCAAGGGGGCGGGTCAGGTTCCTCACAGGACCGGCCCCAAGCTGTCCCAAAAGCCAGAAGACAGGAAGGTAATGGGCAGTGAGCCGAGGGGGCAGGTGGAGGTGAGGGAGGGACCTTTAAAGAAAGCAAGCAGGAGAGCAGGCACCCCCCTCCCTTTCATGGGTACCAGAGCGAAGCCAGGGGACTGCCCCCTCTCTCTGCATCCTGTGGGCTGCACCCTTCCCTCGGGGGCTCCCCTGTGACTCCTCCGCCCCCACCCAGGATGCATGAACATCTGCTGCCAGTGAGATGCCCTCCTGTGGGGCCGGGAATACTCACCTACTGACACAGTAGAATGCGATCAGTCTGAAGATGTCCTCAAACACAAGAACGGAGCCTTCCAGGTACAGTACTGGGGAGAGAGGACAGAGGCTTGGATGAGTGTCCCTGTCAGAGGAGAGGGGGTGTCAGTGCGGGTCTGCCCTGTGTTCACTTGTGGGTTCCGGCACCTGCTGCAGGGCCCGGCCTGCTGCAGTCACAAACACATCAGCAGCCCACTGGACCGTAGGTAGGAGAGAAGTGAACCTCTGTGGTGGTAATCCTGAGATTTTAGTGAAAGTCGCTCAGTTGTGTCCGACTCTTTGTGACCCCATGGACTGTACAGCCCATGGAGTTCTCCAGGCCAGAATACTAGAGTGGGTAGCCTTTCCCTTCTCCAGGGGATCTTCCCAACCCAGGGATCGGACCCAGGTCTCCCACACTGCAGGTGGATTCCTTACCACCTGATCCACCAGGGAAGCCCAAGATTTCAGGGGCCTCTTTATTACAGCAAGTGGCATTAACTAATAACACATGCACCATTTTGAGCGAAATAACACCGAAGACTCTAGATTATAAAAGCAGAACTTGAAAATGTCCCTAATTAAATACTCAGGGTCATCTCCACTTGACAATTCTGAGGACTGTGGGGGCCAGCAGAGGATAGCTTGTTCCTGTTCTGCTTTTAGCTTCCAGGAGATTCCTTGGTCCAGTGTGGCCTGTCAGAACCCCTGGGCCTGTCAGAACCTCACTTGATTTGGCTGCACAAGAGGGAGGGTGATGCCCATATTTTCCAGCTCTGACAAGAAAGAGGGATCAAGGGAGAGAGAGTCCATCCTGGGTGGATGTGGCTCCCTGGAGGGGCAGGGTGCCAGGATGTGGCAGTCAGGGCCCAAAGCCGGGGTGGACTGCCCAGAGGAGAGCGTGGTACCACATCATGCCCTGCAGCAGAGCACCAGGGTCAGGGGCCCAGAGACGCTGTGCTGCTCACCAGGGGTCTTGGCAGCTGCCCGCCCCCACGCCACCTGACTCTCATCCCAGGGCTCCATGCTCCCGACAAGTGATGCTCTCTGCATGTGGAGCCCACAGTGAACTTTCTCTGGCCTCAGAGGGCCAAGAAACATGTGTGCCTCACACTTCATTTCCATCTTCCTGAGGTTCTTCTGAGCATCCGTGGGGTGGAGGTATAAGGCCGGAGCTGGGTCCCAGGACTGGCTCCAACCCTGGGGAGGACAGTGTGACTCTGGGTTTGTCCCTTCCCCTCTCAATGCCCCAGTTCCTCTACCTGCAAAGGGAAGAGCCCTTCCAACCCTAAGCACTCATGCATCTAGGTGACCGCAGCCTGCTTCCAAAGCCTAGGTCAGCATTCCGCTGCACTGGTGATCTATGAGATGGGTATTGGAATACGCAAACTAACATGTTTTGTTCTAATAGTTTTAATACTTTCCTTCTTTCTATATGCTACTGCAGGGTTCTAAACAGTTAACATGATTTTTCTAAAAGATTGTGCTTAGTCACTCAGTCCTTGCCCGACTCTTTGTAACCCCATGGACTGTGGCCTGCCAGGCTCCTCTGTCCCTGGGGATTCTCCAGGCAAGAATACTGGAGTGGGTTGCCATGCCCTCCTCCAGGGGATCTTCGTGACTCAGGGATCGAACCCAGATCTCCCTGGGTTGGCATTGCAGGCAGGTTCTTCACTGCTTGAGCCACCAGGGAATTACATTCATCATTTATTTATGGCAAAGAGATCACGGTTTCTCATTAGGATAGATATAAAAATTTTACAAGGGAGTTTAAATCAAAACATTGAGTAGGTTACAGTTCTTGGAGGTACTGAGAAGACGTCCATAAAAAACCAGTCTGAAAAACATCAGTGCATAGAATTACCACCCTCCGTGAGCTAATGGACATGAGGCGGTCCACGATGCCACCTGGTGGCACGTAAGTGCATCACCGACCTTAGAAGCACCGACAGGCCAAGGGAATGTGAAAGTGAAGTCGCTCAATGTTGGACTCTGCGACCCCATGGACTGTAGCCCACCAGGCTCCTCTGTCCGTGGAATTTTCCAGGCAAGAGTAGCGGAGTGGGTTGCCATTTATAGGCTGGGGTCAAAAGATCTCTGGTAGCTGGGAGAGGTAGAGAGGGTGCTCCATCTGTAAACTGGAGTCAAGACCTTTCTCATGGATCCTTCAAGAGGGATTAGTGGTGATGCATGCAAAAAGCCTAGCCTCTTTATACCAGGCCTGCTCAACGATGAGCAGTTTTCCTTCACCACTGAGACACGGTCTGACCTTTGCAGACACAGATGAAACTTTTAAGACAGGCAGTCCCTTCCTCTCCTGTGCCCCTGGCACTTTCTGGAAAGGCCTCAGTTCCTTTAGACTTAGTGTACCCCCACTCTGGTCCCCTCCTCAGGAGCAAGGACCAGGGCTCATCCATTTTTGTGGCTGGGGCCATACAGAGTTCTAGATATAGTGGCCCAGTCCCCCTTTTTACTGTGAAAACAGGAGATTGGTCCAAGCACAAGTGAGGATCAAGGTCATGTTTGGTCTTTTGTAACCAGGCCTCTTCTGCCCCACCCCCAGCCCCCGGTTCATACTTCCCCGTCCTGCTCGTGGGAATAGCTCAGCAAGGCCACACCCGGGGGAGCTCCTTCCTGCCAGGGCCAGGGCTTTGCCCACACTTGAGCCCTCCTCAGGACCTAGCACGTTGTGTGGCATGCAGTTTAAAAAGTGAGCCAAGTTGCTTGGTCGTGTCCGACTCTTTGCAACCCCATGGACTGTAGCCTACCAGGCTCCTCCATCCATGGGATTTTCCAGCCAAAGGTACTGGAGTGGGTTGCCATTTCCTTCTCCAGGGAATCTTCCAGATGCAGGGATTGAACCCAGGTCTCCCGCACTGCAGGCAGACACTTTACCATCTGAGCCACCAAGGAAGCCGACATGCAGTTTGGAAGATAATAAATGTCTGCTAAAAGTCTGACTGAGGCTTCCCTGCTTGTCTAGTGGTTAAGAATCCACCTGCCAATGCAGGGGATGTGGGTTGAATCTCTGGTCCAGGAACATCCCGTGGAGCAGCTAAGCCCATGCATGTGCTCTAGGGGCAGAGCTCTGCAACAAGAGAAGCTACGCAACGAGAAGCCTGTGCCCCACAACTAGAGAGTAGCCCCCACTCGCCACAACTAGAGAAAGCCCATGTGCAGCAGTGAAGACTCATCATACCCCAAAACGAATAAAAATAAAGAAACAAACAGTTCAAAATATAAAAGCCTGTCTGGCAGGGGGACCCCAGAGGAGCAGAGGCCTCGGCGGGGTGAGGGGGGACGTGGTGCCTTGGCCGGAGTCTCAGGCCTCCCACCACGTGGCTCATGCCCTCCCTCCAGGGGCCCAAAGGGATACCTGGCACGTGAGGGAGCCCCGCCAGGCAGCGGGATACGTGTAAACGTATCTCCATCATGATTGCATACCCTCCCTGAGCCTCAGTTTCTTCAGCTGTATGCGTGCCTGCATGCTCAGTCGCTTCATTCATATCTGACTCTGTGACCTCATAGACTGTAGTCCTCCAGGCTCCTCTGTCCATGGGATTTCCCAGGCAAAAATACTCAAGTGGGTTGCCAGTTCCTTCTCCAGGGAATCACTTGAACTCAGGGATCAAACCTGCGCCTCTTATGTCTCCTTCATTGACAGGCATGTTCTTTACCACTAGCATCACCTGGAATCCCCTTCAGCTGCATAACAGAGTTAATAAAGTACCTGTCTTTTGTGGGTTGAACTGTGTCTCCCAGAAAGACACACTGTGATTCTAACCCCTGGTACCTCTGAGTGCGACTTTATTTGGAAACAGGGTCTTGGCGGATGGAATCAAGTTCACATGAGGTCAGACTGGATCGGGGTGGGCCCTAAATCCAACGATGGGTGTCCTTTTAAGAAAACATGTAAAGACTTGGGTCACAGACACAGAGAGGAGAAGCCATATGTAATGGAGGCAGAGATTGGAGGGATGCAGCCACAAGCCAAGTGTTGCCGGCTGTCACCAGAAGCCAGGAGAGAGGTCTGAACAGATTCTCCCAGGTCTCCAGGAAGAACCAACCCTGCCACACCTCGATTTGGCGATTGCTGGCCTCCGGGCCTTTGCTACAGCTCTCTCCCCAGGCAAGGAGGCTCCAGCTTCCACGTTCCTTGCTAATCCTCCTCATTTGTCTTTTGCCTTGAAGGCAAAGACTGTATCTTAAACTTCTCTGTACAGCATACTTGGCAAAAAGGGTATTCTATCATGATATGGCTTCCCAGATGGAGCAGTGGCAAAGAATCCACCTGCCAACACAGGAGACATAAGAGATGCAGGTTTGATCTCTGGGTTGGGAAGATCCCCTGGAGAAGGAAATGGCAACCCACTCCAGTATTCCTGCCTGGAAAATTCCAAGGACAGAGGAGCCTGGAGGGCTGCAGTTCACAGGATCACAGAGTTGGACACGACTGAGTGAC
This sequence comes from Muntiacus reevesi, assembly GCF_963930625.1. Classification (NCBI taxonomy): domain Eukaryota; kingdom Metazoa; phylum Chordata; class Mammalia; order Artiodactyla; family Cervidae; genus Muntiacus; species Muntiacus reevesi. Next base: position 53,940,213 of record NC_089263.1, on the reverse strand, counting down.
TGCACACACACACTATAAAAAACATACAATTCAGCATTTTAATAATTTTTAAGAACACAATTCAGTGGCTCAAGTACATTCACACTGTACGACACGAGGCTTCTTTTGTGATGTGTTGAAAATGTTCTCAGATTGACCCTGGTAAGGGCTGGACAACTGAATATACCTAAAGCCAATAAATCATACACTTTAAATGGGTGAATTGTATGATGTTGAATACATGAAGTAAATACATCTCAATAAAGTCATGATTAAGAAAAAAAAGAAAATGCACACACACACACACACATAGCGGGCTGAGTTTCACTTCCTGTATTATGTCTTTCTGGCACTTTTATAATGAGCATATGTGACATTTGTAAGCAGAGAAACTATGAAGAGTCTCTAAATTTTTCTCGAATGTTCTAAATTTGTAAATGTTTCTCAGGGGCTGACTGCTCTCCAGAGTCCTCTTGGTTCATGCTACTTCGGTTCCCCTCCAAGCCCCGTGAGGACTGACAAGCTCCCTGGGTCACCCACTGGGTGTTCCCAACAAGGATGCTGGCTCCCTCTGCTCCCCTCCGAAAACCTAAGCAGTGGTGACTCCTCCACTGTGTACAGCCTCCAGCCTCCTCAGTGGAAAGAGCAGTGGGAACACACCAGACCCCTGTCTAAACCGTCTCTCTTTCAAACAGTGAGGAGAAAAAACAGCACCAGCTAGTCCCATCTGCTATGTCCCCAGGTGACAACAATGGGACTTGACCCTGCCTAGATAAAAAGAAACCTTTCACCTCATGACTCACCACCAAGGCTGAGTCAAGACAGGGTGGAGATTCCGGGTCCATGCACACCAGCCTGGCTTCTGGCCTTTACAATCTCAACACCAAAATGAGTAATCCGCAAAGAACCAAAAGCTGTTGGAAGATTCATTTTTTAGGAAATTCCATTTTATCACTCAGTAATACAAATGAACTGCCAAGGCAGGAATGGTGTAGGTATCTTTTTTTCTCCATGGTACCCTCAGCACAAGGCATGGTGCTTAGCACATTGCTGGCTCTCCAGTATTTATGTAACTATTTCTTTAGCAATTGTTTTCTTTGGAAATACAGGTCCACAGGAAGTTGCAGAGATGAACAGAGAGGCCCTCTTCACTTTTCATCCAGTTTCCCTAAATGTCAATATTAGGGCGCATAATTAGAGGACAATATCTGAACCAGGAAGCTATCCTTCGTGCAATCCACAGAGCTCATTCAGATCTTACCAGGTTTATACTAGCTCTCGTGCATATGAGTGTGTGTTTGTAGAGAACTATGCAATTTTATCCCATGTGTAAATCCCAGCTGCCTGTAATCACCACCTCAATCAAGGTATTTCATATCACATCCACCCCAACACTTGGCAGCCACTAATCTGTTTTCAATCTCTGTGATTACATGATTGAATGTCATATAAATGGAGTCATACAGGACATACTCTCTGGGACTGGCTTTTCCCATTCTGGTTCATTTCCTCAAGGGTCATCCAAGTTATTGAGTGAATCAATACGCCATTCTTTTTTAGTGCTGAGTAGTAACCTATGGTCTGGGTGTTCCTTGGTCATTCACCCATTGAAGGACATCTGGAAATTTCTGGTTTTTAGTGATTATGCATAAGCTGCTGTGGAACTCTTAGGTACATGTTTCTGCGTGAAAATATACTTTCCTTTTTCTGGGATATATGCCCCGAAGTGCATTTGCTTGGTCACAAGGTTAAGTCCATCCTTTGTTTTTCAAAGGAAGGGCTGAACTGCTCTCCAGAGTGGCTGTACCCTTTTACATTCCTACCAGTTATGTAGCAGCGATGCAGTTTCTTCCCCCATGCTTGTCAGCTGGGTGTGGTCACTATTTTTTATTTTGGCCATTCCACTAGGTATAGAGTGTTATTTCATTGTGGCTTTAATTTGCATTTCAAAAAGATGCTGAATGCCCTTTCATGTGTACATCCTCTTTGCTCAAGTGTCTATTCATGTCTTTTCCTGTTTTCTAACTGGACAGTTTTTCAAATGTTGGATTTTTAAAAAACCATTTTATTAAGATATCATTCACACACCACACAACTCAGCAATTTAAGGTGCACGATGGTCTCAGTAGATTCACAGAGTTGTGCAAACATTACCACAATCAATTTTAGAACATTTTCATTATCCCCCCAAGGAAATGCAATACCCATCAGCGGTCACTTTCCATTCCTCCCTCCTCCTAGCTTCTGGAAACCACTAATCTACTTCCTGTCCCTATGGATTTGCCTATTTTGGACTTTTTATATAAATGGAATCATACAATATGTGGTCCTGTGGGTCTGGCTTCTTTCATTTAGCATCATGATTTCAATGTTTGTCCATGTCCATGTTGTAGCGGGAGTCAGCGATAGCACTTTACTACTCTTTTTTTTTTTTTTTAAAGTTAACTTTTACTGGAGTATGGGCTTCCCTGGTAGCTCAGAGGTTAAAGTGTCTGCCTGCAATGCGGGAGACCCAGGTTCGATCCCTGGGGCGGGAAGATCCCCTGGAGAAGGAAACGGCAATCCATTCCAGTATTCTTGCCTGGAGAATCCCATGGATGGAGGAGCCTGGTAGGCTCCAGTCCATGGGGTCGCCAAGAGTCAGATGCGACTGAGCGACTTCACTTTCACTTTTCTGGAGTATAGTTGGTTCTCAGGTGGCGCTAGTGGTAAAGAATCCACCTGCCAACACAGGAGATGCAAGAGATTGGGGTTCAATCCCTGGTTGGGGAAGATCCCCTGGAGTAGGAAATGGCAACCCACTCCAGTATTCTTGCCTGGAAAATTCCATGGGCAGAAAAACCTGACAGGCTACAGTTCATGGGGCCACAAAGAGTTGGGACATGACTGAGCGACTGAGCACCTGTAGCTGATTTACAATGTTGTGTTAGTTTCTACTGTATGTAAATACCTAAATCCACTCTCTTTTGGATTCTTTCCCATAGAGGTCACTACAGAGTTTTGAGGAGCACTCCCTGTGCTATCAGTGGCACTTCACTCTTCTTTATGTCTGAATAGTATTCTGTTAGATGGATGTACCACATTCTGTTTATCCATTCATCACTGATAGATATTTGGGTTGTTTCCACTCCTTGGTTATTACAAATAATACTGCTCTTGACATTTGTGTACAAATTTTTAAGTGGACATCTGTTTGCATGTCTTGAGCATATGCCTAGAAGTGGAATTGCTAGATCCTACAGTTAACTCTATGGGCTTCCCCAGTGGCTCAGCGGTAAAGAATCTGCCTGCAATGCCGGAGCCACAGGAGACGTGGGTTCCATCCCTGAGCTGGGAAGATCCCCTGGAGGAGGAAATGGCAACCCACTCCAGTATTCTTGCCTAGAAAAGTCCATGGACAGAGAAGCCTGGCAGGCTACAGTCCACGTGTTTGTAAAGAGCCAGACACACCTGACTGACTGAGCACACACATGGCACGCATGGTAACTCTACATATTTAAGAGACTGGTGGCGTGTTTCTCAAAGCAACCGCACCGTTTAACATTTCCACTCGAAACATGTTTAAGTTTCTCCACAGGCGTTCATTCCCTGGTGGTCCAGTGGTTAAGAATCCACCCGCCAATGCAGGGGACATAGATTCTATCCGTGGTCCAGGAAGATTCCACATGCTCAGGGCAACTAAGCCTATGTGCCACAACTATGGAGCTCCCGAGCCGCACGACTAAAGCCCACGTGCCCTGGAGTCTGTGCTCCACAAGAGAAGCCACTGCAATGAGAAGCCCATGCACCACAACCAGAGAGTAGCCCCCGCTTGTTGCAACCATAGAAGGCCTGTGAGCAGTGATGAAGACTCAGTGCAGACAAAAATAAACACACAAATTAAAAAAAAAGTTTCTCCACACCTTTGCTGGTACTTTGTCTATTACTGATTAGAATCATCTTAGCAGGTGTGAAATGGTATCTCACTGTGTTTTTAACTTATTTTGCATCGGGGTATATAGCTGACTAACAATGGGGTAGTTTCAGACGAACAGAGAAGGGGACTCAGTCATATATCCCATGTATCCCTCACTGTGGTTTTGATTTGCATTTCTGCAAGGATTAATGATGTCAAGCATATTTTCATGGATTTATTGGCTATTTGCATATGTACTTTGGAAAAATGTCTATTCAGATCCTTTGTTCATTTTGATTTGGGTTACTTGTTTTTTATTGTTGAGTTTTGAGAGTTCTTTATCTGATCTAGATATAAAGCATTTGTCAGATGTGTGATTTGCAAATATTTTCTCCCAGTTGTCTTTTCATCCTTGAACAGGGTCTTTCAAATATTTATTTGAAGAGTGAAAAAAAAAAAAAGAATACTGTCCAAATTTGTGAAATAGTAAGCATTTATATGGTGTCACATAAATAAGTCAACAGTTATATGTCCAACCTGCTTTAATGAACTCTCAACTCGTCTTTGCATTTGGCAGTATCTACCGTTATAATTAGGGGTTTCCCTGGTGGCTTGGTGGTAAAGAATCCACCTGCCAATGCAGGAGATGTGGGTTCAAATCCCTGGGTTAGGAAGATTCCCTGGAGAAGTGGCAACTTGCTTCAGTATTCTTGCCAGGGAAATCCCATGGACAGAGGAGCCTGACAGGCTATAGTCCAGAAAGTCACAAAGAATCAGACACAAGTTAGCAATTAAACCACAACCACAACAAATTGTGATAACTAAGGTAAGAGGGAGTCTTTAACCAGCTATTGCTCTTCTCTAGACCAAAGTCCCCTGTGCCACCTTACTCTTAAGTTCCTGGGCAGACGTGTTCTTCATAGCTGGTCCAGAGGTAAACTTCAGCCACACCTGGCTTAATTTTACCACACAATCCCAGTGACTGAGGTGAGTGAGCCTGACCAGTGAGAACCCCTTCTCCAGCACGTTCTTTTTAAAAAGAGACGGCTCTTGGCAGCTGCCTTCTCTAAAGAAGGTCTGATTTGTCTTTCCTGGCAAGTGAAGGTGAGCATCTGTCCACTTAAGCTTGACCCTGGGCTCTGCTGAGGAAAAGATCATCACAAAAAGAATGAATATACACCTTGCCACGGTTTAACATTGTGAAATGTACAGATTGCTCAGGAAATGTAAACTGTCTTCCCTGTTGGCAGACAGACTTGTCAACCTAAGAGATCTCTGTTCAAATACATTCCTTTTGACAACAGGAATTGTTCCATTAATTTCCAGGTATGACCCTCCTTGGAAGGACTTGGTCCGAGTTACTCTTCAGAGAGGACATTATATATTCAACCACTGACAAATATTTATCATGGTCGCGCTCTGTAGAAATCAGGGGAAACAGATTTAGAAATTTAGAGGAAGCTTAGCAGTGAGCAGGGTGACGGGGAATTTGCCAACGGTTTTGGCCACAGGACTTATCTGAAACTCCCTCCTGCGGGGAGAGATTCAATACAACCAGCTCATTCTTTTTTGAGGATTGAAAATGTGGTTGGGTAAGGGTAGGAGGGATGTTCATTGATTTTTATCTAAGAAAAAGCCCTGCAGGTATCAAGGTCTCAGCGTGTACGTTTACAGAATGGGGCCCTGGATGGATGAGAACTGCCTCATAAGAGGGTCCCCAGAGGGATGAAGGAAGGATCGCTACTGGCAGGAGAGGTGGGGTCTCGGACCTCTCAGAAAAGGGCATCACACGTGGCTGGGGGAATCTGGGTGGGCCCGGGAAGTGGCTCCACCCCAAAGACTTCTGTGACACTGCAGAGCCTACATTCCCTGAAACATAACACCCTGAATGGGTTGCCAGACAGATTCTAATAGATTCTGAACCTGCTTCCTGAAAGGGATCCTGCCAAGCTGGGTCCCTGATAGGAAAGGTCAGGAGTGCAGAGCCTGAGAATAAAAAGCCAACATGACCAGAGGCTGGGGAGTGGTGGGGGGGTGGGGGGTGTGTGGGGGTGAGGGTGAGGTGGGGGTGTGGGGTCACCTGCGGTGACCACGCCCATTCTTTCAGCTGTCCCTCCCACCCCCGTCAGCTCCATCCTCAGCTGGAAGTTCACACAGTTGCCTTCTGGCTGGAGGGACCTCTGCTGTCCAGCAACACCATGGTTGCCATAGGAACCATGACCTAGACAGTACGTGACAGAGGAGGAAAAAGACTATTTCATACTATCATCAGGCCCACTTTTCTGTGTTAGCTGAGAACTCCTTGCCCTGTTCCCAGGCATGGAACTGGGGAGAGTGGCAATTTCTCTGGCGTCCAGAGGACCTAGTGGTTCCAGGCCCGCCTTCAGCACCACTTGCTTCCAGATGCTGCCGCAGTGCATCTGGGTCACCTGTGAAGCGAGAGAGTTGGCTCTGTCCCCTCCAGAAGGAAGGGGCTGCTGGACTAGGGCTGCCGGAAGCTCTGGCTCCAGCAGAGGGCAGAGCTGTCAGAAGAAGCGAGAACAGAGTTCCGTGCTGGGCAGCCGATCTCCTGTGGTCTCGGAGCAGACTGGCTGCCCGACCATACAAGGACGGGAGCACAGAGCAGGGGAAATGCCTGTTCCCACTGCAGGCAAAGCCCAAACCCCTACGGTACTGACCAGGCCTGGGCTCCTGGCTCCAACCCTCCACGGGCCCAGAGACAAAGCCTTCGAGTCTCTGAAACTTGCTTTCTCTAACAGTCAAGGGAGGATCTGAGTAACTGAAGCCCTCCCGGGCTCTGCACCTGCTGTGCAGAGGCTGAGTGGTGGTACCCTGCAGACAGGCCCTGAGTGAAGACTAGCAGCCTCTCCCCTAAAGGTGACACAGAGTTCTGGAAGGTCTAGGGGGGACTGCGAGGGGTGGGGGGGTGGGGAGGCAAGTTAAGGCTCAGGGACCTGGAAGAGGATGCTGATCAGCAGATGTGCCAAAAATAGCTCCCTTTCTGTCTCCCTGGCTGTTACTGATGGTCCAGGGTGGGCATCTTGGCTCACTGGCTGGCCCTGGAGTCCTTTCATTCATCTGTTCACCGGCCTGCCCTCCATAAAGTCCCAAGCAACCCTGAAGCCTCTCAGTGTAAGATCATCGTTCCTGAGCCCTCTCCCCCATCAAATATGGACCCCTGGGGCAGGACTAGATGTGGGGCACAGCAAGCCTTTGCCCAGTGCACCTTTGACTAGAGGCCAATAGGAAAGGGATAGGGAGGACCCAGCAGCCATGGTCAGGGGTCCAAGCAGGGGCCATTTCCACATGCTCTCAGTGCCCCATTATGGGGTCTAACGAGGGAGCAAAGAAGGGCCTCTTTCTTCAGGTGGCTGCAGCCCTGCACAAAACTGCACAACCTGACAAGCAGAACACCAGCTGGATTTAATCCTACCAGGCACTTTTGGGCAGTGCACAAGCTGGGCAACTGTCCACGACAGCCCTGGGTATGAGTCACAGCCATCTTTCCTGGTTGTTCTTGGCATAAGAAGCCATCTCCTCTTGATTTCATCTTAAGAATTTTAGGATGAAAAAGGCAGCAATGCCTTCTCACTGAGTTCTCTACCATACCCCTAGTTTGCTCAAACTAGATCCAAGTACCTGTAAGTTTGCCTCTCAATGGATGGGGAACCACTGAAGGCCAGAACAGAAGGACTCTTAGAGACAGCTCTTGTCCAACCTCCCTCATTGCACAGACAGGGATACAGAAGTCCAGAGAAGGCGCATCATCATCTAATGAAAGAGGGTTAGCCTGGGTGTTTTCTAGAGTTTGATTCCGGCACTCTCTGGACTCTAGATTCTAAGCCTGGACTACTGCTGTTCTGCCTCCTTCTCCCAACTTCACAGTGTGGATTTTGTCCAGATTTGAGCTTCCTGATTTAGTAATACAGGGTTATCATTTTCAAAGTTTTAATAACCACATCATCATCTACCATTTACCACATGCCTATTATGTGCTAGCCTCTGTATTTCTAACTATCATGACAACTCCACTATTTTCATATTATGAGCAAATTAAGCCAAGGCTCAGAGAGTTTAAGGAACTGGACTGAGGGCATAGACCCAGTCGTGACCAGGTGTCACCAGCCCTGGGAGCCTGGCGCATGAGACACCTTTTGCTCAGCAGAAGTGACATGGGGCGGGGTGGTGAGGCATCCCAGGGCTTCATACCTACACTCAATGTGCCTACTTCACCTGTCAGCTAGCAGGGACACCTTCCCATGGACCACACATCCCCACCTGTTACTCGGCAGGCCCCGGGTTCCCCTCGGAGATGGCTTCCTGGGCAGGACGAGCTCCTCTCCCTCTGGCCCATCACTGGACACACACTCCACTTGAGAGCGCGATTTCCCCACACCACGATGTGTTCACGGGTCTGACGCTGGCCCAGAGCTCCTGGAAAGCAGGGGACGGGCCTTCCTTCTCTCCCAGATCCAGGGCTTTGCCTGGATCACACCACGTGCTTGATGGGTTCTGCCATTATTAAAAGCATTTCCTCTGAATCCACGTTGGCAGCCATCTCTGCAGTCACTGCCACCACACCGTCCAAGCTGTAATAAAAACTGCTTTTTTCTTGGACAGTGCACTTCCGTTTTTAACAACCGCGTCGATGAGGATTTAAGTGTGGGAAAAGGAACACAGAAGGAGCTGTCACAGTGCAGATGGGACTTTGCCGGAGAACTATTTATAGGTTCAGACGCCAAAACAGAAGGGGAGACGGTGGACAGATGTGCGAACCGTCAAGTGTCAGGGAAGACTAAATAAAGAGTAAAGCCACAGGGAGGTGTTGGGGGAGAAGGAACGGGGAGGGGTGGGGGGAGACGCTGAGCAGAGGCTGACCATCCTGGGGCTTGAGTTATCTATGGGGAAGGAGCTACAAGGCTGGGAAAGCAATCCGCCTGCTCCTTTGCTCAGACTATAGGGGCGGGGAGGTGTCTTTGCACCCATTATGAAAAGACACTGCTGTCTCCGGGAACAGAAAAAATAGGAGGAAAAGGAGGTGCCCTGGGCACCACCCTGATGGCAGGACAGCCCCAAGGGCCACAGGAAGATCCAGCAAGAAACCACTGTGCCCAGAAAACAACCCACCTTCAGCTTCAGAGGCTTATAAAGTTCATCCCACCTCAGAGTTTCAGAACTCTTATCTGTGGTCTAGGAGAAAGTGGCTGCCACTTATGAGAACTGTGACACTGAGAGAGGTTAAGTGGTTCACCAAAGGTCACAGAGCTGGGAAGTGGTACCAGGATGTGACCAGAAGCGAGACTGACTCAGCCCAGGCTCCCAACCTGCACACCGGGCCACTGGCTCTTGAGACCCTGCTGTCCCATAGAAATATAACTCAAGTCATGTGTGCAATTTAAATTTTGCCCATACTCATGTTAGTAATAGTAAACAGAAACAAGTGAAATTAATTTCAGTAATGGTCTATTTAACCCAACATATTCAAAACAACATCATTTCAACAAGCTATAAATATAAAAAAATTACTGAGATGCATCACAGTCCTTTTTTTCATATGCAGTGTTCAAAATCTGGTGTGTATTTTATACTTACAGCTCATCTTTATTCCGAAGAAGGCAATGGCAACCGACTCCAGTACTCTTGCCTGGAAAATCCCATGGACGGAGGAGCCTGGTAGGCTGCAGTCCATGGGGTCACTAAGAGTTGGATATGACTGAGTGACTTCACTTTCACTTTTCACTTTCATGCATTGGAGAAGGCAATGGCAACCCACTCCGGTACTCTTGCCTGGAAAATCCCATGGACGGGGGAGCCTGGTGGGCTGCCGTCTGTGGGGTTGCACAGAGTCAGACACGACTGAAGCAACTTAGCAGCAGCAGCATCTCTATTCAGACTCCACATCTGTAGTGTTCAGTAGCCCCATGCAGCTCGAGGTTGCTGAACTAGACAGCACAGCCTTAAGCAGTGTGCTTGGCCAGGAGCAAATCTGTCCCCCAGGAAACGTGTGGCAGGGCGTGGACACTCCTCAGGTTGTTGGGGGGAATCCAAGGCTGGATGAGGTGAGGGGTATCTAGTGGGCAGAGGCCTGTGCTTGCTCAGTTGCTAAGTCATGTCTGACTCTTTCCGACCCCATGGACTGTAGCCAACCAGGCTCCTCTGTTCATGGGATTTTCCAAGGATGTTGCTAAACCTACTAATTTAGTGCACAGGACAGCACCCCCCAAACTGAGCAAAGAATGATCCAGCTCCAAACATCAAGAGTACTGAGTTTCAGAAAACCAGCACAAGAGGATGAACCTGCTTCTTTCTGGGACAACCGGCAAGAGCCAGGAGCCCTGTGGGTGCCACACCTAGAGCTGCCTGCACGCAAAGGATGCCTGACATCAGTGCTGGAACCAAAGTGAATGCAAGACTGGAGGGTCCACCAAGACTCAGAACCCAGGACCTCAGCCTCACAGGAATCATGTTCCCGTCCTCTATACCAGCTGAGTCACAGGGCATGGTATCAAGAATAAGGGATCAGGGCTTCCCTGGTGGCTCAGTGGTAAAGAATCTGCCTGCCAATGCAAGAGACACAGGTTCAATCCCTGATCTGGGAAGATCCCACATGCTGGGGAGCAGCTAAGCCTGGGTGCCACAACTACTGGGCCTGTGCTGTAGAGCCTGGGGGGCGCAGCAAGAGAAGCCACTGCAACGAGAAGCCCATGCACCACAACTAGAAGTAGTCCCTGCTCACTGCAACTAGAGAAAAAGTCCATGTAGCAATGAAGACCCAGCACAACCAAAAATAAATTATAAAAATACACAAGGGACCAGTCTTGAGTCAACTGACATTTCTCTTGCTTGGAGATGCTACTGAGACACCTGCTGGTAAACACTCAGCCATCTGGGCTCAAGACACGGCTTTCTTCTCGCCGGCCCTGGTGTGAGTACCCTGGAGCAGGCTTGGCCCTTGCCAGGAGGAGGCCTTCGGTACCAGGGAACAAATTCAATGAGAGGTGTGATGCTAGGGCACTTGATTTCGGCTATAGGTCAAACTGCATCCTTTCAACCAGTCCATAGGTAGGAAAGCTGAGGTTATGATCCTTTATTCCCTTGCTGGTTCTGAACGCAGGAGTGGAAGAAAGGGAATGGTATTTATAGAACCGCCTCCATTTCCCAAATCCTCCACAGACCTAGGGCTGAGTGCTCCCCTGAGCAGGGAAGGGACACCAGCGCTGCTGCCAGAGGAGCATCTCTGTGGGCTCAGGGACATTCCCGTGACCTGCCGGGGGTCAGGGTCAGGGTTCAATGTCCTCGGGCAAGCAGACTCACAGAGCCTTGGGTTCCTCTGGCCTGTCATCTAGTCGAAGGGTCCGGCTACCACGTGGCATTTTTTACTGCCCAGTACGAAGAGTGGATTGATCTCTAGGCCCAGAGGTGGACACGGGCCTCTGGACCCCACAGGAGGTGACCACCATAGAGAGATGATGTGGGCTTAGCATCTCACCCCTCAGAGACTCTCAGAGCTTTACCTCGGGCTCCACCCTCCCTCCAGAGGCCTGGACCCAAGGCTTCATTCATTTTCATTCATCAAGTACCTTCCGAGCACCTGCTATGTGCCAGGTACTGCTCCAGGCGCCGGGGTGATGGTGGTGGGCTTCTTTCTCCCTGGCGTGGTGGCTCCCCACTGTCACCCTGTCCAACCAGTCTTCCCCTGGACCTGGGCTGACACTGCCACAGGTCCCCAACACCAGGGGCCCCAGGAGCCACAGACTCCTCTGCCTTCCTCAGCCAGTTCTTCCTCCTGGATATCTCTGGGCCGTGTCCCCTCCTCCCCACACTGACCATCACTGTCAGGTCCAGGCCCCTCATGCTACCCCCTAGTTGAGCTCCCTCTGGTGTTTATCCCCTGGGGTCTCCCACTGCCCCCAGTGGTGAAGGACTTCTGTTTAAAGGGTGCATCAGATCATGCCTCACCCCACCCAGCACCCACCCCTAACGCCCTTCTGCCGGGGTTCCCTGTGGCCTTTCAGATAAAGGTTGGGCTGCAGGACATGGATACATGCCCCTCTGTGATCCGCTCTGGCCAATGGTCTCATCTCTGCTTGTCCCTCCCTCCTCACACCCTACGTTCCAGCAGACACCACATCCCTTGGACACATCCCAATATCCTGTAACTCCATGTCCTCGCATGTCCTGTCCTACCACCTCGTGTGTTCTTCCTCCCTCATTCAAACAGGACACTTCTAGTCATCCTTCAAGACACAACTCCCATGTTGTCACTCCCCAGAGGTGAGCTGTGGGGTCTCACTCACCTTCCAGTGTCAGGGATCCTTCCTCTGAGTACAGTAAAATCCTAACATTTTCTTAATATCCTCATCTCTGTATCCCTAGGGCCTAATGTCCTTAAGTTGAGTAAATGAATAATTGAATGTCTCAGGTGATTCTTTAATCATATAGTGTATGTGATCCCTGCACCCCGAAATAGATAGAAGTTTCCCTGAGAGCAGAGCCCTATTTTCAACTCAAGAGCAGTACATCAGTGTGTCAGGAATGTGCTGGGGAGCCAGGCTGCCTGGATTTAAGTCCTGACCCCACCACCTACTAATGTGTGGTCTTGAGCGAGATACTTAGCCTCCTTATGCCTCAGTATCCTCATCTATGAAATAGGGATCGTACTTGTTCTGTATCTATTGCTGTGCAACAAACTACTTACAAAATTTAGTGGCATAAAGCAACCACCATCTTATTGTTGCTCATGATTTTGTCGCTTGGGAATTTGGGCAGGGCTCTGTTGGAAGATTTTTCTGCTCCTTCTAGCACTGACTAGGTCACTTGGTGATACTAGCTGGGGATCAGTCTGGTCCAGAGGGGCCAAGAAGCCTTTACTCACGCCTGCGCCTTGGCAGGCACAACTGGAAGGCTAGACTCAGCCAGGCCCCCTTGGGCCTCTCTCTATGTCCATATAATCTCCAGGCTTCTCCAGGACAGTGGTCTCAGGATCATCAGACTTCTTACATGGCAACTCAGGGCTCCCAGACTCCAGGCAGAAGCTGCCAGTTCTCAAAAGTGCTACACATGGAACTGGCATAGTATCACTTTGGCCTTATTCTATTGCCCAAAGCAGTCTGAGTTGACTCAGATTCACGGGGAGAGGGCATAGCTTCCACTTTTTGATGGGAAGAGTGTCAAAAAAAGCACAGCCACCTTCAACCTGCCACATGATAGTGTTTATATTCTAGAGCTAATGTGCAGATTAAATGAATTAATACATATAAAGTGCTTAGGGAATGATGATTGCTGTAAATGTCCTAGTTCCTTAGCATTCTCTCACTGTTCCTAACCAAGTTCTCAGGAAATATTCCATATCATAACTCAGTAGAGGAGGAGGCACACAGAGATTCTAGGCTGGGCTGCATAGAGGGAGCTTCTGAGACCAACCCCTGACCTATACTCTGCAAACCAGGGGTTCACCTGGAATCCCAAGATGCTGAAAACAGAGTTCTGAGGGAGCCCAGGAGAGAACAGAACCAACACAAACTCAGCACACAGTCCATAGATGCCAAAACCCACGGACTCCCCACCAGGGGTTTCCCCAAACACGTAAGTCACAGATGAGGAAACCAAGTTCAAAAAGGGAGCTTGCCCAGGTTCAACCAGCTAGTAAGTGACAAAGCAGACCTCACATCGGAGTCTGCCTGAGTGTCGGTTCTTTCTACTACAGCCACTGCCACAGAGAAAACCGCAGAACATGCTCCATCACATCTTCTCAATGACTCACAGGGCTTTGGTCCCACCCCTCAGGCTTCCACCAGAAAAGACTTCACGATCTCAAACGATCCACCCAATTTCTCTGGGAATCTCTGCCACACCTGCCGTTCCAACTCCCTAATTCCATTTCCTGTTTCTGCAAAGAAACAGCCCCCAACCTCTTTTAAAGATAGATTGTCATGTGAGAATTATAACAAACTACATATAAATATACGCAGCATATCTACACACAAACACACACACACAAAACACATCATGCTTTAGTCTGCAAAATGCTCACACATACATCCCCTCCCAATGGTTCCATGAGGTTGGCAGCACCGTCCCCATTTCATAGACAAGGAAACTGAATGGTGGTGTGCTGGTAATGTTTAACAACCAGCTTTCCAGGGAAAGAAAGCCCCAGTTTTATGACATTTTCCAATTTCCATGATGTAAATGCTCCCACTGCATTGATATCAAGCACTGAGTTGGGAGGAGATGTGCACTGTGAACTCTCGTGGGCTGGAAGGACCTGGCCCCAGGACCCCACCAAAATCGAGGCTCAGAGACAAGCCCACCTGCAGACAGTCATCAAGAGGCAGAACCATTAAGAGGGCATGAACTCAGGTGATCCCACTAGCTCCTCTCCATAGCTGTCCTTATTGAAGCCACCCAGCCCCTGTCTGCTCCTTTCTTTCCAGCTCTGGCTCTGTGCAATGAAAATAAAGCACTAGCACCTGGCTATACTCTTAGCTCAGGCCTCATACTCTGAGGATGGGCTTCTCTGATAGCTCAGTCTCAGTTGGTAAAGAATCTGCCTGCAATGCAGGAGACCCTGGTTCGATTCCTGGGTCGGGAAGATCCGCTGGAGAACTACCCACTCCAGTATTCTTGGGCTTCCCTTGTGGCTCAGACGGTAAAGAATCTGCCTGCAATGCAGGACACCTAGGTTTGATCCCTGGGGTGGGAACATCACCTGGAGAAGGGAAAGGCTACCCACTCCAGTATTCTGGCCTGGAGAATTCCATGGACTGTATAGTCCATGGGGTCGCAAAGACTTGGACACGACTGAACAACTTTCACATACTCGGAGGGTAATTTCAAAGTTCTCATGCATATTCCATGATGGTCTGCTCGACCCCTCGCTCTCTGTGCCGCCCCCCCCACCCCCTAACTTGGGAGACCCATGCACATGAGGACCACAGGAGGTAAGACAAGAAACAACCTGGCTCAGAAGAAGGTGCTTTGAACGTGGAGTTGAGAGCCTGGCTTCAGTCCCAGTTTCATCCTTGGGCACAATTCCCTTCAGTGCAAAATGGGGGTCTAGCACCTGCTTCGTAGGGCTGTGGTGAAGACAAGAGGAACGACTTCCATGAAGACCACCTCATGCCTGGTACACAGAGAGTCTGGTACACAGTGTGGTACATGGGGAGTTTCCCCAGTAGCTGGGGCCAAAGGCTATATAAGATTTCAAGGGTAGGGTCTAGTATTGCGGAACCGAGTCTCACCTGGGGGCTGCCCAGGGCAGTCTTGAACTGCAAACAATGACTACATTAAAGAAACATCTCAAGAGGGGAAGTTCCACTGTGGCAAGTTCCCTGAAAGTTTCCACTTTGTAAACCAAGGCGGAGACAGCAAAAAGCACAACAAAGAATATATGTAACAGACTCAGGACTGCCAGTAAAAGCAATGCAAACTATTCACTGATTCTTAACAGATCTAGAGAAATGGTGGTGGTTTAACTGCTCAGTCGTGTCTGATTCTTTGCAACCCCATGGTCTGTAGACATCCAGACTTCTGTCCAGGCTGGAGTGGGTTGTGATTTCCTTCTCCAGGGCATCCTCCTGACCCAAGGACTGAACCCGCATATCCTGTGTCTCCTGCATCACAGGCAGATATTTGATATCCAGGAGATGAACACACGCACACACAAAATCATGGAAGTCACCAGTCCATTTCTACAGAACTTTCCAGAAGGCTTCATCTCTGACTGCTTCCTTAAATAGTTTGGACAGAAAGGAGAAGTTGATGGGACAGGTATGATATTGTGGCTTCCCAAGTGGCCGGCTGGGTTGCCTGGGACACTGAACAACATGTGTTTTCCTCACCTGTGGTGAGGCTTCATATTCTAGTGCTTGGGATGTCTGGGGCCAGGCAAACCAAGAATAGCACCTTCTCTCCGTATGGGGCTTCATCTTTCTAAGGCATTTTATATCAATTTCTTGCCTGGTGAGGTCAGGTGGCCAGAGACATTGAGTGACATGCTTAAGGTAACACAGCAGGTTACTGGTGGGGCCAGATTAGAACCCCATTCATTGATACCTGCCATGGTTTTGCATAAACTCACACTGATGCTGTTCCTCTTTCTGGTGGGAAAGCTACCTGGAAGCTTCCAGAGCCAGGCAAATCTGTGAGGCACTTCAGAAGTACTCAGAGGTGGACTTCCCTGGTGGTCCAGTAGCTAAGACTCTGCACTTCCAATGCAGGGGGCCAGAGTCTGATCTCTGGTCAGGAGTCGGGAGCCCACAAGCCACAACTGAGACCCCGAGGGCTGCAAATAAGGCCCGGCACAGCAAATAAAATTTTTTTAAAGTGTCCAGAGGTAACAATCAGCTTTCCCTTTTGGAAAAAAAACCCTCAAATCTGAGTTCCCCTGGAACAATCCCTAAGAAGTCCTGAATATTGGGGGCACTCCTTCCAGAGCAAGGCTCCATGCAGGGACACCGTGAGAACTGCAAACCCACTTGTAAAAAGCACTTTGCCTTGTTTCTTCTAACCCACCAGCTACCCAAGTGATCCTTCTGAGAGTAGAATTTGGTCTCCTCTGAGCTCAGGGCTCAATAGATGCTAGTTATGTATACACGGGAATGAATAGATGGATGGATGGATGCTGTAGTATGCAGCTTGCTCTAGAATCTCTGTCAGGTTTCAAGTATGTCCGAATGTTTTCTTGTTTATTCCCCACAGTAATTTCCTTGGGGGCATCTTTAACCCTATTTATGGTTGATGAAAGTGAGGCCCAGGAGTCACACCTTGCTTGAGTTCCCAGAGCCAATTAAGCAGGAGAACTGAATGCAAATCCAGGTTTTCTGACTCCAAGACCTCTCTGTCAAGGGTGAAGGTGAGCAGAGAAGGGGAAGAGGCAATTAACTTTTCATGAGTACTGGCTCTATGTAGTTTCAATTAAGTCATCTGATTATGAGGTCATTTCACGGTCGAGAAAACCAAGGCTTATTGAGGTGGATGATTGAGTAGCATGGCCAAGACCTCACAGCTGATGAATGCAAAGGGGTGGCATTTGAGTTTGGATCCACTGGGTTCCAAAGCACACTCTCTGGGTCCTAGAAACTCTCTGTACAAGCGTGGGGTATGACTAACGGTTGAGCAGTGGTCCTACCCTTTGCTACGCTATGGGGACCCCAGATCTATCAGACAGAAGCTCTACCCTTCTGGAGATGAGTACACTTGACTGGCTGAGAGGAGAGGGCTTCGAGACCCCCAAGCACAGCACAGAGGCGGAGTGACATGCTGAGTGCAGAGGAGGGTGGCGCCAGATGGGGGTGCGAGCATTAGTTGTCTCCCACGGGCCTCGTTGTGGAGATAGCCTGGGAGAAACTGCCTCCATCAGGCAACAGACGCATAAGAACTTCACTGTCCGCCTAAGTAGTCTCATCAGGAAGTCTGCCGGCCTGGGCGGGTGGTGGGCATGGGGAGATTGCTGGAGGTCAGATGCAGGTGCCCCCCTCCTCTGCTATTTCAGGACGGCCAGGGCAAAGCAACTCCCACTCTCTGCCTGGCGCTCCACGCCTGTAATATCAGTACAATAACGTTATTTCTACGGAGATGCACGCCCTTGTGGCTGGGAGCACTACTTTATGGTGGTGGTAGTCTTTCACACGTTAGTATGAATCTGTTTACTGGCTAGAGACTTTCCAGAGAGCAGTTTTTCATGGAAGGTGGCAGAGGGAGGCAGAAACAGCTGGAAACGAAGGTGGGAGCCCCAGACACAAACGTTGATAATCCAAACCCAGAGTTTTCCTGTGACAGGAAGCCCAGGAGGCACTGGGGCCCAATCCCTCTGGAGTCACCCCTAAAAGAGGGGTAGTAGCTATGCAGAGACCCCCAGCTCTCTGAAGCCACTGAGTTGGACTGTCTTCCCCCAGACACATCTTCCGAAGCTGCAAAGCCCCTGAAGGTGGCAGTCACGGTACACACAGGCCGAGGTCACTCGCTGGGGCCTGGTGACGGTGTGACACTTCCCCTCCCCCCCACAACCCACTTCCCTCTTCTCTTGCCTCCGAGGCCACGTGTCCTGGATCTTTCTCCTCTCTCTGTCAAAACCTCCCCTGGTGTTCCATTTCCACAGAGCCAGACAAACTCCTGGTGCCCTCAAAGTGCACACTGACATTCTAGCTCTTATGACCCTCTGACTTCCATTTCTGGTTAAGTGCACGTGGGTCTGCTCAGCGTCGGCCAATGTCACACGCCGTGTCTTACAGGGCCTTCCTAAGTGTCATTCAGCACACAATTCATTGGATGCAAAGTCTTTGAAATGTTTAATAACACAGAGAAAGTGCGTAATAAAATGTTTAAGTGAAAAAAGAAGGCTAAAAAATATGCACCACTACAATTCAAAAATCTATAAAAGAAAGAAAGAGCCAAAGTCACCAAAGATTTACAGTAAGGTTCTTGGAGGTAAAGTATCTGATGATGCATTTTTTCCTGGGCCAACCTCAATTCTGGAAGCTGAAAAGGGAATTACTGAAAATAGAAAAATACAAACTGCGGTTACTTTTTTTTTTTGCCAAAACCTGCATGGGTCATAACCAATATGAGATAAGAAGAATGAATTAACTTCTTAGAGGAGTCCTGCAGGAGCACGACGCTGCAGGAAGTGATGGTTTTGAGGTCTGAGCTGCATGTTACTCAACCCCACAGCTAATTATAACTGCTAGAATGTATTGAGTGCTTACTACACTCAGACACTGTGACAGCTTTCCACCATACATGACTGCATTTTGTCCAGGAAACAACACTAGGATATTATAGTTACCTCTGTTCTGACACCAATCCCAGTGTCTGAGCTTTCCAAACCACCAAGCTATTCTCCAGCACCCACTGGGTGTCCTACAATGTAACTCAATTCTTTATTTCTAAAAATGTAAAAACATATATATTTTTTTTTTGGCTGAGCCATGCAGCATGTGGAATCTTAGTTTCCCTGACCAGGGGTCGAACTCACACCCTCCTGCATTGGAAGTGCAGAGTCTTAATCACTGGACTTCCAGGGAAGTCTCCAGTCTAACTCAATGCTGACACGATACACCTAGAGAGCGTCAGATCCCACAAAACTTCCCCCACCACCCCCACCCCCACTTCAGACACTAATCACAAGTCTAGGTTGCTACCTGTGCTTGTGACCAATCACCTATGGGACCAGAGGTTCTGATGACTTGGGTTCAACTAATCTGCTAGTGTGTTGCAGAATTCAGGAAACTCATTTACTCACAACATCACTAGTTTGTATTAAAAGATAAAACTCAGGAACAACCAAATGGAAGAGACACACAGGACAACGTATGCAGGAAGGGATCAGAGCTTCTCTGCTCTCCCCAATCTCCACTGTGTTCACAAACCAGGAAGCTCTCTGAACCTGGTCCCTTTGGGTTTTTATGGAGGCTCCTTTTCACAGACATGATTGATCAAATCATTGGCCATCAGTGATACTCAACCTCCAGCTCCTCTCCCTTTCCCAGAGGTTGGGAGTGGAACTGAAATGTCCAACATTCCAATCGAATGATTGGTTTCCTGGCAACCAACCCCCATCCTTAGGTACTTTCCCAAAGTCACCACACTGACATAAACTCAGGTGTGGTTGAAAGGGTTTGTTACGTGTCTCAAGACACAGTTACAGCTCTTTTTACTTAGAAAATTCTGAGGGAGCTCTGTGCCAGGAATGGGGATGAAGACCATGTATGTTTCTGATTGTAGGTCACAACAGCACAGGTCCAAGGCTGAGTACTTCCTATGTGCCAGGCAGCACTGCCTCGCATCCCTCCTGTGATCACTCATCAATCCTCCAACAGCCATGCTGCAGATGTTCCAAATTGAAGCAAAGAAATATTAAGATAATTGTCTAATGTCAGAAGATGCCAGGGACGGAATAAAAACCTAGAACTGTCAGTCTTTCCAAAGCTCATGATCTCAAAAGAGGTTTGCCTTGATAAGAGCACAAGACTAACCATGATACAGTGCCTCCTGCCTGATAAAATATCAAGAGCTTGCCTTCTTCACACCAAACCTGACTTTAACATAATCATCCCTTACCTTTTATGGACTAAATATATTTTGGTCCAAATACAGATGAAATCTCATTCAAGGATAATGGGTCAGTTGGTGAAAGGGTCAAACCCAAGAGCATCAAAGCAAATCTCGTGTGGACCTCAAAGGCAATCTGTGTGACACTCTGCCCTCCCATACATACAGATCTCTACTGCCGGGGAGGACTCATCTAGAATTTCTCCCCTCCTTGGTTTGAAAGGCCCCCCAGTCCAGCGGTGGTAATCACCAGCACCAGTCCGCACAACATTCACTGTTGAGGTGGGCTCTGTTCCCAAGTGCAAGTGTATTTATCTCATTCAACTACTTGGCCCCAAATCACAGGCCCAAGGGTGGGAGATCTGCACAAAACAAGAAGAAATCCTAACTGAGTTCAACAGGCCAGCCTTTCTAATGCCAGTGGTCGGTGTGGAATAGGGGATAGGCAAGAAGGGAAGTGCGGCTGCCCCGAAACTAGGCCAAGTGGCTCAGACTGAGTTCTGGGCAGTCACTTCCTGTAGGGGCCAGACCACACTATCCGCTGCTGTCTCAGGATTCCTCTTCCGCAGACAGGGCCACCTGACTTTCTGTTATATATCAGCCAGAAGAAAATGCCATCACATGAAGGTGTCATTGCTGCCATCTTCAAGGGTGCAGATTAATGAAAAAGATAGCTCATGTCCCCCAGCCAGCTAGTTAATTTCAGCCATAAAGGGGCAAGGCTGCACCTGAAGGCTGGTCAGAACTCCATCCATCCTGTGTCCTGCCCCTTCACCTCCTATATCCCCTGAGCCAATGTCTTTTCTGCCAGTTCTCAGCCACTACCCGCCACACATACACGTCTAGCCTCTGAGTGTCCCTGATGAAGCTAAGTGGTGATGCACTTGTCACCTTGGAGCAGCACAGAGGGGAATCAGGAATGCAATAGGTGACAACAGTTGTTCAAAATAGTTGCTACCCCTCCGTGATAGTCACACACTGGCGGGAGAATCATACTTACCATCCCACTGAGTCTGGTCTGGCCATTCAACCTGTTTTGGCCAGTGAGATGTGATGGGAAGTGACTTCTGCCACCTCTGAATAAATCGGCCATCTCTCTTCCTCCTCTCTGTTCCCACATGGGTGCTGCTTTTTCAGCCCAGATTGCAGAGTGAAATGTTTTTGTAAAGAGTCTCGGCTGACATGTGATGTGAGTGAGCAACATACTCGCCTTACTGTGTGTGCAGTCCTGTGGGGATACAAGCCACTGCAGTGCAGGGCCGTTTGTCACCACAGCGTAACTAGCCTGAGTGGACTGGTTCAGGATTTTGCCAAAAAACAAGGAACTAGAGGATGACCCAAATGCACAGAAGCACAGAGGGGGTCTGCAAAGGTCTCTCCCATTCAAGGCCGACAGAGGGGGGCCACAGATAAGGCCACTTTCTGGGGGATCCCCTGTCTCCTTCCTTCGCCTCAGCTCTGTGTGGGGAATCCCAACAAAAGGTCCCAGGTCCAGCTCTGGGCCTTCCCCTTGCCCACTTCCTCCTCAGGCCACCCCCCACCGCAGCCACCATGGCCACAGGAGGATGCAAGAGGTTGGTGGCTCCTTCCTCCCACAAAGGACTACGGCCAGGCCCCACAAACTGGGCTGGGAGATACCCAGAACCTTGGAACCCAGTGTATAGGCTTATTCCACCCCTCTTTTTGCCTGAATCCTGAAGGAGCCTTAATAATAACAGCAATAACAACAACAGTGATAATAGCAAACACAGTTATTACCCTCTAGGGTGCTCTGGGTACTACCCTAAGCACTTCATATACACTAGCTCCTCCTTCCAGCCCGCTATGGGGGCAGCACCATTATCATCCCCATCTTAGAGGCCTGGAGAGGTTAGGCAAGGGGCCCAAGGTCACACAGGTGGTTAAAGGCAGAGCTCCGATTCCAACATAGGCTGTGTGGCTTCTCTGGTCTGTGCTTGACCATCATCTTAAGGAGCAGGTACCACACAGGAGACAGCACAAAGGTGGAACGCTGATGCAGCGTGGCAAAGAAACACACCACCTGCTGCTTTCTTGCTGTTGTCTGGTTTCTCTCAGGGCAGATCTCAGGGCTGAGGTTTGGGAAGCAGAGGAATAAAATTAAAAAAAAAAAGAGCAAAATGAAACACATACAAAACCTATAGACAACATCTGTGCAGTCACAGGGAATGGATACGAAGAGTGATTTAGAAGAGTTATGTT
This sequence comes from Muntiacus reevesi, assembly GCF_963930625.1. Classification (NCBI taxonomy): domain Eukaryota; kingdom Metazoa; phylum Chordata; class Mammalia; order Artiodactyla; family Cervidae; genus Muntiacus; species Muntiacus reevesi. Next base: position 53,918,066 of record NC_089263.1, on the reverse strand, counting down.
CCATGAAGGATGTTTGGTTTGGGTTTTGATGCTCTTTTTCAGCTAAGCTGAGCATACATTTTTAAAGGTTTAAAAATGGAAAATGGGATTCTACCACGTGGCCCCGGGAGGAAGACATGAAATCAGAGAAGGAAGCTTCCTTCATCCCGAATGCCTTGGCGTATTCCTTGGGCTCCTACTCAAGAATGAGACACACAACCAGATGTGACATCTGGTTCCATGGATTAGACCTTGTGCGTGCTTCCCAACCAGGCTCCGAAAGCCTGGGGCAGCCAGACTGTCACTGGGGTGGGAAGACTGAGAAGTGATTACCCTGGAGATGGGGCAGGGAGGTGGGAAAAGAAGCTCGGGGGCCAAGGATTTCGGAAGGCAGAGCTTCTAGACATTCCATCCATCCAGCCCAACCCCCTTTTCCTCCACGAAGGCTCCCTGATCAGCCTGCCCTTAAAACCACGCTCCCTCCTTCCACTTCTTGCACATGGGCTGATGTGTAACTGGCTCAGCACAACACCCCCACTTTCAGCTACTTTCCCAATGTTGGTGTTGAAATTCAAGAGCACAACTGACTCCTGGGTTTCTAAAGGATGGTAGACACTTGATTCCTACAATTGTAGGTACTCTGGGCAGCCAAGTCCCCAAAAGCCTGGTTACTTACTCTCCATAAGAAGCAGGACGAAATGAGTCCATAAGCAGGAAGGCTGATGGCTGTCTTTTCCCAAGATCAAAAGTGCACCCAGGGTCTGTGTAGCCAGCGGGTGCCCCAAACAACCTCACTCCTTCTGTAGTCACCGTATGTTTGGTCTGGGGAAACTCTAACATTCTCCTTCCTCTCTGAGATCCCTACATTTTCTTTCCTGCTGGATGCTGTAGGACAGGAGTCATTAAGGATTGCTCTATAAATTAACAACCCCACACACTCCTTACCCTTTACCCAGGGAGCAGACTCTGAGCAGTTCACCAAGATCCTGGCTCTTTGTGCCTTCCCAGACAGATGTCTGGACTACATATCCCAGTCCCCCTTGCAGTTGGGCGTGGCCATGTGAGGAAGTTCTAACCAATGGAACGTGAGCACAAGTGTCACACTGACTTACAGGCATTGAGGTAAGACTCACCCACAAGACTCCCCTTTCCCCTTGCCATGTGGTTGGCATGGAGTCAACCACAGGAGGGCTTCTCAGGGGGCACTAGTGGTAAAAGAACCTGCCTGCCAATGCAGGAAACATAAGAGCCAAGGGTTTGATCCCAGGGTTGGGAAGATCCCCTGGAGATGGGCATGGCAACCCACTCCAGGATTCTTGCCTGGAGAAGTCCACGGACAGAGGAGCCTGGCAGGCTATAGTCCATAGGGTTGCAAAGAGTCAGATAAGACTGAAGTGACTTAGCATGCATGCATGTGCAACCTCAGGAAATTGGAGGCTGCATGCTCAAGATGGGGTCCCTGAATGAGCCTTCCCCACTGACCAGGAATCTTGCACACGATCAGGAACTGGCCCCTTTTGAGTTTGAAAGTGAAAGTGTTGGTCACCCAGTGGTCTCTGGCTCTTTGCAACTCTGGGGACTGTAGCCCACCAAGCTCCTCTGTCCTTGGAATTCTCCAAGCAAGAATACTGGAGTGGGTTGCCATTTCCTTCTCGAAGAGATCTCCCCGACCCAGGGATCGAACTCAAGCTGTTCCAACTTTTGTTGTTATTGCAGCAGCTGGCTAATCTTCCCGCTTACATGTTCTCCATAGCATGACTCTCCATCGGATGATCACCTTATATCACTCACTCATTTATTATCTCCTCTCTCAGAGCAGGGCCTGTGTTTTGCTCCCTGCTGTGTCCCAGCCCTACAGCAGCTCCCGACACCACGCAGAGACACTTAATAACCGATTGTTAAACACACAAATGAGCAGATGATGTTTCACCCATTCAGTGTTTGGCAAGAAGAGGAATCTGCCCCTGCTTTTGCTTTCTCCTCCACCTCCCCACCCCCAGCTAGAAAATTAGCATATAATTCAATTAACATCCTCACTCTTCTGGATCCTGCCTGTATTCCCTTCTTGTTCACATCCTCCCAGAGTCCTTCCCACAATGGTCTGCAGCCTCGGCGCCCCTGAGCTGGATTCCCTGTGCAGTTACAACTGTCACGCTGCATAGCAAGTGCAGATGTGTGTCTCTCCACCCACCATGTCCCCCATCCTTCAACTGGACTGGGAGAGCCTTGAGGCCAGAACTCTGTCTTTTTCAAAATCTTTGCATCTTCCCAGTGTTGAGGCACATCTTCCCAGTTAAGAGGCACAAGTGTCTCTTAAGAAACAAGCACCCTAAAATATTGAATAAATATTTGTAAAAACATTTACTGTATGTACATAATATTTGGGCTTCCCAGGTGGCTCAATGCTAAAGAACTCGCCTGTCCATGCAAGAGACATAAGAGACGTGGGTTAGATCCTTGGGTTGAGAAGATCCTGTGGAGAAGGAAATGGCCACCCACTCCAGTATTCCTGCCTGGGAAATCCCATGGACAGAGGAGCCTGGCGGGCTATGGTCCATGGGGCTGCAGAAGAGTCAGACACAACTTAGCAACTAAACAACAACAACAGGTAACATTCAGTTATGCAAACATTTGATTACCTTATGTATTTCTATCCTAAACACTTAAATATTTTGTCCTTTTTTAACTGTTGTTACTCTGCTGCTAACCAAGAATAAAAAACTTCCCACACTCTTGGATCCATTTATTAAGAGGACCTGAGCTGGTGCTCAGAATAGTCTACAGATTTCTTCTATTAAGCTTTTTGGATCTTAATGTTTGGCACATGAGAGGAGGGGGAAGCCCAAACACTTTCAGTTGCATACAAACCATCCCTATATTGGGGTCCCCAAATATTTTTCCACAGAGGCCCAAGCCTGCCCCCTGGCACCCCTGGGCACACACAGGATTTCTGTCTTTGAAAGCGCTTGCCCATTTGACCCTCACAAAGGCTGTGTGATACACACAGAAAGACACTGTTCTGTCTGTTTGAAAGATATGAAAATTGAGTCTCAGAGAGGTTCAGTGACTTGTCCAAGATCACTGTGTGCTGAGCTGTCACTAGGATCCAGGGCCCAGACATTTCCCCTCTTTTCCTTCCCTTTCTTCAGCATGACCTAAACAAAAGGAAACTTCACAGGGGCCTTGAGGAAGCAAAGCCATCGAACTGTGACACGGGTGAGCGGAAACACATTGACTCTGAGTGATAAACCTGAGTTCAGAAGACACTGGGCCAAACAACTTCAGCAGATGAAAGCTGCCCCCCTTCTTCTAATTTTAGAGCCTTCTGGCCTGAGAGGAGTGTCTGTGGTTACAGGGTGTAGCATCTGCTGCTGCTGTATGGTTGGAGGCAGAACGGGAAGATGGTACTCACTCGATTTTTCTTCTTTAATGTTGTATTCGAGCACCTCGGATGAGCTGTCGTTCAGGGAAGGGAAGTGGACACAGAGCACCAGGTGCTTCAAGCCGCTGTCTCGGCGGACCAGGAACGTCTGCAATGGAGAAAGAGGGCGCTCCGTGAGTCAAAGATGTGGCAGGTGGTTGGAAGGACAACTGTGAGATGGGCGTCATCTGGAAGGTTCCAGAAACCAAGAGTCGGGGTGGGGGGGGTGGAGTTAAGCATTCCCAAGGACAAGTAGGGGTTCTGTCCCAAGAGCCATGTGTCACCTGGCCCATGTGCCGTGGATCCTTGAGCCTCAGTTTCTCATTTGTGTACAGAAGTGAAGGTCAACTAAATCAAGGCAGATTCCTGTGTCCCCACCCTCTGAGATGCTGGTTTGTTGGAGGCGGGGGTGGGTCTGGAATCAGCTGAATCTGGTACAGGTAGAGGTCTGGGGACTACTTTTAGAAAAGCACAAATGTAACGGCTGAATTTCAACTCACACCCTACCACATATGCTCTGGGGGAGGCTGGAAACAATCATAGATATTAGTCAAGTCACACTATTTTTTTCCCCATGGAAACAAAAATAGCAAATAACTAATATACAGCTGGTGCTGTGACAGCAACTGTTAGGAATGCTTTGCATATGTTTACTTGCTTAATCCTCCCAATGACCCCATGATGTTGAGTTTTGCTGTTATCTCTGCTTCACAGATGAAGGAACTGAGATGCTCCCTGACCCTAACAGGACCTGGCTCTTCAGGCTGACGTGAAGACTGACTGAGGAAATACCTGTATGGGCTTGGGCCCCAGGACACACCCTGAAGGCTTTTCCTGGCCAAAGCCTCACAGCTGATGGGGCAGAGCTGGGATTCAGCCCAGGTCACTGGTATCCACGCTCTGGACCCCAGGCCCTGCAGCCGTTCTCTGTTCCCCACATCCCGCCTGGGGGGAACTTGTCCTTTCTTCTCCTGTGGATTTACTCTAGTCGAAAATGATGCTTCTGAGCCCTGAGGACCTAACTGTGCTGTAGTAACCAAGCATTACCTGAAGTCTAAACCAGAGCCAGCAAGTTTATAGATGCTTCGCCTTTACTTCTCCTGCTCCAGATGACCACTGTGCTCAGCTCAAGGGACTGAGACTCTGAAGCTTTCCCCTGTCATAGCCACAGCCGCCCTGGGGCTGTGCCCCCCAACCCCGAAGGCCATCATGGGGAGGGAGCCCCTGCTTCCTTTCACAGACTCTGTTGTTTTAAAAATGTTCTTTTTAGTCTCCATTGGCCCCACTCAGGCTCATCCCTCATTCCAGGTGATAACAGACACCTTCTGGACTCTCCCCAGCCTCCCAGGGCATGGCGTCCACCTGGGGAAGAGGGAGAGGAGTGGTCTTCCCCCCAGGGCAGGGTCGGTCCTTCCTTTCCTGAGAAAGGACTTGGTCACTGTGCCCCCCACTCCTCCCCCCTAATCCCCAACAAGGGGTCTAAGCCTCTCCCAAGAGCCCAGGTTAGAGTTTTAAACACCAGGAGCCTGGTCAAAGATGCTGAGAAAAATTTGGGGAGCAGGGCCACTGGGACCTCCAGAGCACATGGCCCCAAGCATAAGAGGATCTGGAGGAACGTGGAGATGGTGCTTCTTCCCTTCTCCCTCCAAGGCACTGTCCCACCACCTCTTGGGCGATGCTCCAAATTCCCTGCCATTCCAACTGATTACTACTCGACTGATGTTGAAGCTGAAGCTCCAATACTTTGGCCAGTTGATGCGAAGAGCTGACTCACTGGAAAAGACCCTGATGCTGGGAAAGACTGAAGGCAAAAGGAGAAGAGGGAGGCAGAAGAGATGGTTAGATGGCATCACTGACTCAATGGACATGAAAGTGATTAAACTCCGGAAGACAGTGAAGGACAGGGAAGCCTGGTGTGCTGCAGTCCATGGGGTTGCAAAGAGTTGGACTTGACTTAGACTGAACAACGATGACAAATTTATGATGATAATGCTACAGTATTGGAATTGCTAATTCAATGTCATTAAATTGTCGATGCATGCTAAGTTGCTTCATTCATGTCCGATTCTTTGTAACCCTATGGACCATAGCCCCTTGCGGCTTCCCTGGTGGCTCTGATGGTAAAGAATCTATCTGCAATTCAGGAGACCCAGGTTCAATCCCTGGGTTGGGAAGATCCCCTGGAGGAGGAAATGACAACTCACTCCAGTATTCTTGCCTGGGGAATTCCATGGACAGAGGAGCCTGGTGGGCTACAGTCCATGGGGTCGCAAAGAGTCAGACATGACCAAGCAACTAACACTTTCTTCTAATGGACCATAGCCCACCAGGCTCTTTAGGGCTGGGCCTGGGATCTGAGCTCAGGCCCTTTAGCGCGAGATCCTGAGCCCCGTATCCGGCCCACAGAGGGTGGTCTCTTGGTTTAAGCGTCTGCTCTCTGGGAGAGTGCCTCCTGGGGTCAGAGATACAAGGCATTCATTAGTCCTTGAACTGAGTCAGAAATGAGGTTACCAGCCTCTCCTCGCATAGGGCTGGAGACAATCTGCGAACCCAGTGAATGGAGGAAGGCAGTAGAGAGGCTTCTGGGGCAGAAATGGGCCACGGGTAGGGGTGCCGGCACCCCACCTAGAAGGCACCTCCTGGGGGATCTAGCAGGAGGCGGGCTCGCCTCTAGGTGCCTCTCTGCACTCCTGGCACAACCTTGACTGCTATGAGCAGCAACATCTCTGAGCTGATATATTCACCTGGACCTGAACTGCCCCTATGAATGCACCTTTCAAAGAAAAGAGGTCACTTTGGCTTCTCTTCAGAGATACAGGTAAGCATTAGCTTCAGTTCAGTCGCTCAGTCGTGTCCGACTCTTTGCAACCCCATGGACTGCAGCACGCCAGGCTTCCCCGTCCATCACCAACCCCCAGAGCTTGCTCAAACTCATGTCCATCGAGTTGGTAATGACATCCAACCATCTCATTCTCTGTCGACCCCTTCTCCTCCTGCCTTCAATCTTTCCCACCATTAGGGTCTTTTCCAAGGAGTCAGTTCTTCACATCAGGTGGCCAAAGTATTGGAGTTTCAGCTTCAGCATCAATCCTTCACATGAATATTCAGGACGGATTTCCTTTAGGATTGACTGGTTTGATCTCCTTGCAGTCCAAGGGATTCTCAAGAGTCTTCTCCAACACCACAGTTCAAAAGCATCAATTCTTTAGTGCTCAGCCTTCTTTATGTTCCAACCCTCACATCCATACATGACTACTGGAAAAACCATAGCTTTGACTACACAGATCTTTGTGAGCAAGGTAATGTCTCTGCTTTTTAATATGCTGTCTAGATTGGTCATAGCTTTTCTTCCAAGGAACAAGCATCTTTTAATTTCACGGCTGCAGTCACCTTCTGCAGTGATTTTGGAGCCCAAGAAAATAAAATCTGTTACTGTTTCCATTGTTTCCCCATCTATTTGCCGTGATGGGATCAGATGCCAAGATCTTCGTTTTTTGAATGTTGAGCTTTAAGCCAGCTTTTTCACTCTCCTCTTTCACTTTCATCAAGATCCAGGTACCTCATACCTATCAGGTCCATGGGAATCAGCATGTGTGAGGGAATGTGGGAGTGACTGAGTATGTGTGTGTGTGTGTATGTGTGAGAATAACCCTGTGGGTGCTATAAAAAAATACATCTGGCCTTTGTCCCGGTTCCTGGCACAGAGCTTCCGAATCCCTTGGAATTTCCTGTGTGATGGGGGCTTTCACAGTTCACAAAGAGCCCCTTTGGACCACATGTGAGTTTATGTTAACAGGTGGCTCAGATAGGACGTTAAAGAAGGGGCTGCTCCAGAGAGACGGTCACGTAATTAGAGGACTGGAACCCACAGACCCACTTCTACCTCTGGGCAGTGAAGAGGGACGCAAAGAGGTCAAGCCCGGGGCAATGATATAATCTCCTGGTTGGCAATGCACTGATACGTGTGGAGGGTGCTGTGCCCAGATTCCACGGGGCAGGGGTATGGGAGCTCCGTGGGGCCCTCCCCACCCAGACCTCAGCCCTGTGTGTCTCTCGCTCAGCTGCTCTTGAGTTTTATAATCAAACTGTCCACATAAGCATAATGCTTTCAGTGAGTCCTCTGGATCTTTCTAGCAAATTATCAGATCTAAAGAGGGGGTCATATTTGTAGTCAAGTCAGAAGTGTGGGGATCCTGGGGACCCCACTTGTGTCTGGCATCTGCAGTAAGAGTGGTCTTTGGAGGAACCTTCCCTTTAACTTACGGGGTCTGTGTTCACTTTGGGTAGTGTCAGAATTGAATTGTAGGACATCCTACAACTGTAGGATGGTTGACATCAGAGAACTGTTCAAGAGGAGAGTGAATGTGTGTGAGTGTGTGCACAAGTGCATGAATGTGTAAATGAATGTGTGTGTGTGGGGGGGGGGTCAGTGAGGAACGAGGGGACTCTGGGCTGAACCCAGGGCTCCCCTCCTGAGGCTGTGAGGGGCAGGGCATGCGGAGGGAGCCCAGCAGGTGCCAGGGGCGCCCCGGGAAGGCAGACAGCAAAGCTGGATCCTCGGCCCTGAGCCCAGGCAGGAGCTGAGGCTGGCGCCCTCCTGAACTAAAACCAAACTAGCATAAATTCTGTCTCTGGAGGACAAGAACTCTCGTTACAAGGGTGGCGTACATATGTGTGTCGGGGTGGGGGTGGGAGGAGACACAAGCCCAGGTCATTGTTCAGAAGCATATGTGCATGGCAGAGCTGCCCCTTGCCATCTGGCCCAGGAGGGAAGGAAGTGATTTCAAACATGACCCATTGACAAAAATGCCACCAATCAGTTTTCTTTTTTTTCCTCCACAAAAAAATACATGAGAACAAAACAAGATAATAAGGATACCTATCAGAAGGATGGACTATTTTTTATTGGAGCAAGAGAGAGAGAGATAGATGGAGGGCCAGGGCCACAGTACAACATATCTTTTACTTTTTATTTTTTTGATGTGGGTTGTTTTTAAAATCCTTATTGAATTTGTTACAGTATTGTTTGTTTTATGATTAGTTTTGCCACGAGGCATGTGGGATCTCAGCTCCCCAACCGGGGATTAAGCCCATAACCCCCTGCATTGGAAGGCAAAATCTTAACCACTGGACTGTCAGGGAAGTCTCCAACGTAGATATCTTACTCTACTGATGGCTTCCTTCTTCCTGGACTATTTGACCCCCACCGACCCCACCCTAGGATGACTGCAATGACAAATCACCACTGGCAGCCTCAACTGGGGCCTCCTGCAATGCCACCCTGCAACCTAACTGGCTCTTTCACACCCAGCATGTAACCATTTCTAGATTTCCTTACTCTGCTGAGACATTGACCCTGTTCTCCACCCTCCTGTTCCACAGAGAGAAAGAAGGGAGATAAGAGCCCTCTGACAGGAACTCCTCCAGCTGCAGAAAGAGTCAAATCCGCATTTGACAGTCAAGATCTGTCACCATCTGCATTTCTTCCTGGGCTCCCAGAGGGCCCTGTGCAGCCTGCTATGAGCTCTGTGGCCCTGGGTCATTCCGTAGCTTCTCTGAGCCTCAGTGTTTCTATCTGTAAATTGGAATAACACCCACGACCACCTAGCAGAAACAAGAAATGAAACCAAAGCCCTGCCCTTCTGTGTTGGAAGGAGTAACTGAGATGTTATGTAGGAAGCCACCCAGTGGGATAAAAGGGTTTCTACCGATACTCACTAAGAATTTATTTTCCCTCTGCTTTTGCCTTCCTTGACCATGGCTGGTTTACATTCCTCAACCTCCCAGTCTTGGGCTCCATCTAGAACTGGGGCTCAGTCTACCACATGTGTTTCTTGTGAAAAAGAATGGATTTCCTTGAGAAACGGTTCAGCTGCAAGTAAGGAGCAGAAATTTAAACAGCAGCTGACGCCTGTGCTCTGGACCAGGTACCTTACACCTCGCATCATCCAGCTCCCTCGCGGCTGGGTGAGGTAGGCACTATTACCATTCCTTCTGATGGGTGAAGACTCAGGGCACAGAGAGGTTAAAGAAACCCAAGAACATGCAAACAGGAAATGCAGAAGCAAGATGCAGACCTGGGCGTCACCGAGAACATCTCACTTATCTCTTGCCATCGAGTCTGTGTTAACTAGTCCTTGCAGGGCAGGGGTGCAGACTGGGGTGGAAAGTACCCCAGGCTGGGCTCAGGTTTCCCAATTCTAAGTGCCCAACACCCACCATTTTGGGCATGGCCACAGAGCCTTCTATAGCACTTCCTTTCACCATGGCCAAGTCCTGGGGCTCTTATCTGAAAAACTAAGATAATGCACTGGGTGAGGGGTTTGGGGAGGTGAATATGTTAAGGGGAGAGAAGGGAGGGAGGCTCAAGGAGTCCTCTGACCCTCCCTGCCCAGATGACAGTGAGGGAGAGGGCATTCACAGGAGCCTGCTATAGGCAGAACCCCGGTCAGTGGTCTGCACTGGTCATTATCCATTGGAATAAGATGGTCTGTTCTGCATTCCCCTTTGGGGAGGTTCAGCTGCTCAGCTAGTCACAGGGTCCCTTCCAGGAAGTATTCACAGATAGCACCTCAAAAACAGTGTCATTGTACCACTCACTGCAAGAACATATGCAGAGTGGTAACTCCTGCAAAGTGTTCTAGATTAGGGTGCATCTCCTGTGCTTAAACCCAGCAGAGTTCAGCCAAAGCTGGTACCAGGAGAAGAGCATCTGAGTAAATTGCCCATGTTCCCCTTGCCCCTCATCCTCTTTGGGTGTCCACTGCTTATCCTCTACAGAGATGCTGCCCACAGTGGTTGTTGCAGGTGAGCACCCAGAAGGCTAATGGGCTGGGTGTGCCACCCAGAGCTCCCACTCCAGCACCCTCGGGGGGTCCATATGCAAACTTCCCAAGCCCATCTTATTTCTCTATCTGCCCATCCTCTGGCAGCCCACTTTTTGAGCCCCAGGGGGACTTGAATCCCAGCTCTGATCTTTATCAGCTGTGTGTCCGTAGGCAAGTTACTTTTACTTCTTTGGCCTCAATTTCCTCATCTGAGCCTAAGTATAATGATATCCATCTCTCAGGGTTTCCATGAGAATTGTTGACCACATGTATGAATGCTTGGCACAGAGTATGCTCTGAAAGATATTTATTACTATTATTATAGACTGCTACCACTTACTGAACACTAAGCCACATGCTAAGATTTTTATTTGCAAATAGTAGCAACCGTACCTTCCCCTGGAGAAGGAAATGGCAACCTACTCCAGTATTCTTGCCTGGAGAATTCCAGGGACAGAGGAGCCTAGCAGGTTATAGTCCACAGGGTCACAAAGAGTTGGACACATTGAATGACTAACACTTTCACTTTCAATCTCATTTGACAAATAAATGATACTTATTAATAAGATTATTACTATGTATCTTTTTTTTTCCAAACAAAGAGCTAGGAAGACAGAATCAAAGATCATCTATGCAGCAGATTAAAAATGGCCAGAAATTCTTTGCAGCTCCTTCCTTCAAGAGGTAGAATCTATTTCCCTGCACCTGGAAGGTTGGCCTGGGACTTGCTTTTGGCCAAAGAATGCAGCAGCGTGGTGGTGCTGAGTTCTAAGCCTGGGCCTTAGGAGGCATGTCAGCTTCCATGTTCACCCTTTTGAACCATAACCATCACATGCAGAAGGCTGAGCAGCTCTGCTGGAGTCATGAGGCCCAGCCCACAGCTGGCAACAGCCTGCCAGACAGGTAGTCAAGGCCATCTGAGGACATCCAAACCTAGTCAAGCTGCCAGATGACTACAGCTGTTTGGTTGATCCCAGGAGAGACCAGCAGAAGAACCACTCAGCAGAACCCAGCCCAAACTGCTGACCTACAGAATCCTGAGAACATCAAATGGTGACTGTTTCAAGCCACTGGACCTTGGAGTGGTTCATATACCACAGTAGATAATGGTATAGCTGTGGGGTATGAGGAGATAGGGTCTCATCCTTTGGGTATCTCCCACTTTCCTTCTATTAGCTGCTGCTGAGGGGCCCCCAGATCTCAGTGGGGAAATTTAAAAAGCTACAGATGTATCCAGCTCCTCGCTCTACAGCTAAAGAAACCAAGACCCAGAGATGCAAAAAGACATCCTGAGGTCACATTATTCGTTGTTGGCAGAGCCAGGACAAGAATGCAAAGTCTATGGCCTTCTGGCTGGGGTTGCAATCTCCTACATGTCCTCCGACCCAGCCAACCCACCAAGTGTCAGCTGAGCGTGTTTCTACGTCAGACACCTGGCTGGAGGTTTTAAATACCTTGCAAGAACTCCCTCCCTGGGGTTTAGAATATTTTACCCCTTGTACAGACGAGAAAACAGTGCAGGAGAGGACTGGCAAAGAGAGAGAGAGAAAGGGGAAGGTTCAGAGTGGTGGGCCTTGGGGCCCTTCTGTGTAAGACTTCAGTACATGGGCTCTGGAGCCAGACTCTATATAGAGTTCGGTTCTTAGTTGGCCACTCTGGGCTGTGTGACTGCTCTGGGGCTGCTCCTTGCTCTGCAAAATGGGATCAAGATAGTTCCTGTCTGTGATGGTCACTATGAGTTAGCTCCCTGATAACCAGTCCCCTCCCTCTCCTTGCTAACTGACCTCTGCCACTCACTCCCTTCCCCAGCTACCCTCACAGTCAGGAGGGGTCAATAAGGTATCTGCAAAAACATCTGTTCCCTGACAAAAAGACTGATCCTAAGAGAAGAAAGCCTTTTGCCCATGACCTCCTGCTTTTGAATGGATGAGATGGCTGGAGCTGCAGCCACTATTTTGTAACCATGAGGTGACAAACCCGGGGGCCTTAAAAGCCAACCCTGAAAATGAGGGAACAGAAATGTGGAAAGAACTTGGGTCTTGAAGACATCAGTCCGTTCAGTCGCTCAGTCATGTCTGACTCTTTGTGACCCCATGGACTGCAGCACACCAGGTTTCCCTGTCCATCACCAACTCCCAGAGCTTGCTCAAACTCATGCCATCATGTAGGTGATGCCATCCAATCATCTAATCCTCTGTCATCCCTTCTCCTCCTACCTTCGATCTTTCCCAGCATCAGTGTCTTCAACCGTGAGTCAGTTCTTCACATCAGCTGGCCAAAGTATTGGAGCTTCAGCTTTAGCATCAGTCCTTCCAATGAGTATTCAAGACTGATCTTCTTTAGGATGGACTGGTTTGATCTCTTTGCAGTTCAAGGGACTCTCTAGAGTCTTCTCCAACACCACAGTTCAAAAGCATCGATTTTTCAGCACTCAGCTTTCTTTATAGTCCAACTCTCACATCCATACATGACTATTGGAAAAACCATAGCTTTGACTAGATGAACCTTTGTTGGCCAAGTAATGTCTCTGCTTTTTTAATATGATGTCTAGGTTGGTTATAGCTTTTCTTCCAAGGAGTAAGCATCTTTTAATTTCATGGCTGCAGTCACCATCTGCAGTGATTTTGGAGCCCAAAAAAACAAAGTCTCTCACTGTCATCACTTAACCACTAAACTAGCCCTAGACGCCAAACCTCCAGATTTCTCATTAGGTAAACAATAGTTGCCTTATGGTTGAAGCTACCATAGGCTAGGTATTACTTGAACTGAAAGCATTCCCAGCTGACCTAGTGCCTCAAAGGATACTGAAAGTGCCCAGCTGACTTCAGTAGAGTACCTGCTATATAATAAGCACCCAGTATATGGTATGGGGCTTTCCAGATGGTACTAGTGGTAAAGAACCTGACTGCCAACACAGGAGACATAAGACTTGCATTTGATCCTTGGGTTGGGAAGATCTCTTGGAGGACAGCATGGCAATGCATTCCAGTAATCTTGCCTGGAGAATCCCATAGACAGAGGAGCCTGGTGGGCGACAATCCATAGGGTCACAAAGAGTTGGACACAACTGAAGCGACTTAGCATGCACACAATATATGTTGTCTCTACCTGCCTCAGAGTCCCCTGTGGTGTGGAGGTGGCATTCCCATCTTCTCATTCTTGGATGATTCTATAGTCAGAAAAGTAACATACTGAGCACCAGGCACCTTGAACATGCAAAGCTATCCTCACTAGCAGCTCCAGACTTCATGTCTCAGCCCCGAGTGAAAGGATGAGCTCAAGGTGAGCAGAGAGGGAACACAAGGTGACAGGTCCAGGCCCCGGAGCCTTCTCTGTCCACCACCAAGATCCCTGCATGTGGGCTGCCCGGGGTCATTAGGACGGAGCAGGTCACACTCATGCCCACACTGGGACCCTCCCTGAGCAAGTGTTCCCGAAAGCCTCCCCTGATTAAGCAGGGCCAAAGCTTGCTGTGCCCCAGCGTCCTCACTCAACCTCTCTCCTCTATGAGTAGAAGCATCATCTGGTGACTTGTTGAGCCGACATTTGAGTCAGCCCACTCCTTCTGTTCCCTCTTTATTTATTCCCCTTTTGTCAGCTCTCCCAATACACTGGATTATGAACTTGCAAAAAGCAGAAGAATCCTCTTCCCCCAACTGTATAAACTGATGGGTGACATGCCCACCCCATGCTCTGAGGATCCAATTTTCTTTGAAGAGCTAGGATTTGCTCATCCCTACCTCCTGAAGCCACAGCGGGGTCATGGCCAGAGCCCTGGGCCGTGAGGTCAGACACAGTGTCCCTCCTAGTACTGACCCTGGCTTGCTGTGCCCTTCGGCAAGTCACTTCCCCTCTCTGAGCTGGCTTTTCCAGTCTAGTTCGGGAGAGGGACAAAAGGGTCCAGGACTCTCCATCTAGAAGATTCTCTCCCAGCATCAGGGGCCTGGGATCTTTCCCAAACCTCAGGGTTAGTTTTATAGGTAAGTCACTGCAGTCCAGGAGAGCTGAGCCCCTGGGTGGCATGCGAGCCCCTCCCTGTCCACCTTCAGACAGCATGATGAATTTTGGGAAGACCAGCTGATTTCAGTAACAGCTGGGACAGAATATGCTTAGGGAGAGAATGCAGCTACTGCATGCCCTTCCTTCTCTCCAAATAAATACATAAAAACCCAAAGCTAAATACACTATAAATGGTTTTGTTTTTACTATCCCTTTTTGGCCTGGTCAATCCAGAGCTGTCTGCTTTTCCACTTTTGTTATTTTAGGACTATTTTCCAGTTGCTTGGGGAAATTTTCCAATCATGCTTTTCAGGGCTGGAACAGAAGTGGCTAGTTCTTTATGGAGTTCACATGTGCAGGGGCATCGGTGCCCATGGAGGTCGGGGTCTGGTGGCTGAAGCCCAGTTTGGACATGCAGCCCATCTTTGTTACGTATAATGAGATTGTAGTCTGGCAAAGAGTGGGGTTTCTCAATCCTGGCTGCACATCAGAATCACTGAGGGAACTTGAAAACCTTGCTGATGGCTGAGCCCCACTCTAAACCAAAGAAATATGCATTTTGGAGGATGAGGCCAAGACATCGTGGGATTTTTTTGTGTATTTTTTTTTGTTTGTTTTTTAAGTCTTTGAAGGCAGTTAGTGCAAATCACACTCTATCACTTAGTAGCCATATTACTCAGGGTAGGTTCCTTACCGACAGAAGTGAGTTTCCTCACTTATAAAATAGAGAGCCCCCGGGAATTCCCTGGTGGTCCAGTGGTTAGGACTTGGTGCTTTCACTGCAGGGGCCCGGGTTTGATCCCTGGTTAGGGAACCAAGATCCTGCAAGCCACACAGTGTGACCAAAATATAAAAATTAAAAATAAGTAAATAAAATAAAGAGCCCACCCCTTGTTCTGCAGGGCTGTTGGAAAGATGAGAGATAGCACTTGGCAACACAGCAGACCTGCTGGCTGTGATTTCTACCCTGGTCCTAGCACCCTGAAGGTGAGAAAAGCAGCTTCACTGATGCTTTTGCCAAACTAATATTGAATGGAATTGGCATCCTTGGGCTCACAGTAGAGGAAGATGCCTTGCTTGTGGTTGGTCCATATCACAATTCAGGTTACTGCAACTCTTGCTAACCCCTCACTACAAAAAGCAATCTTACAAGAGGTTTCATTCATTAAAAGACCACCTTGAGGTCGAAAAGCAATGACACCCCAGTAGCAACACTGAGTGCCAGATTTTAGTTTCTAATATTATTCCCCAGTGAGAAATGGCTGTGCCTAGGACTAAGGCAAGAAATATATAAGACAGTCTAGAGCATAGTTTAGTGTAAGAAAGTGAGGAAGTGCTCCAAACAAACAAATAAGTAAAACACACACAGAATGACGGGAGTTCATCAAAGGGACACAGAAACAAACAGAAAGAGCTCCCCGTGGCCCAAGTTGAAACAATTTGAGCAACAAAATAATTATAGTAGTATTGGGCTATATTGGGCCCCCCTGGTGGCTCAGTGGTAAAGAATCCACCTGCCAATGCAGGAGATGCAGGGTCGATCTGGGTTGGGAAGATCTGCGGGAGCCCTGGTGAAGGAAATAGCAACCCACTCCTGTATTTCTGCTTGGAAATCCCATGGACAGAGGAGCCTGGTGGGTTACAGTCCACAGGGCTACAAAAGAGATGGACATGACTTAGCAACTAAACAGCAATGACAACACTGAATTATAACTCAAAGCACAAAATAAATATCTGTGAGTCCATACTGATAAAGTAAGTGATTGAATAAATAAATAAATGGAAAAGAGACAGGTCCTTTGTGCAGAAGAATTTCAAATAATTTACACAGATGCTCAACCCTCAGGGAGGAGGAGCACAAGTCCCCACTCTTCCTTCCAAAGAGGACGGTATGGAAGCAGGAGAAGGAGTAACTTCACAGAGGACCCTGACAGGTGATCAAGGTCAACAACCACAGTGACGTCATGTTGATAATGCGTACCTTAGTCACAGCAGGATGAGAATGGCACTTTGGCTCTGGGATCTTTCTCCCTCAAACCCGTACCCCCGTCTAACCATCAGACAAATCACGGGTAAGGGACATTCTACAAAACACCTGACCAATACTCCTCAAAGCTGTCAAGATCATCAGAAACAAAGGAAGTCTAAGAAACATGCAGCCAAGAGGAGCCTAAGGAGACTTGTGAGTATATGTGATGTGGTGCCCTGGAGGGGATCCCGAAACACAAAATGACATTAGGTAAAAATGTAGCAGTATTGGTTCATTAACTGTGACAAATGTACCAGACTATTGTTAGACGTTAACAGTGGGAGAAACTGGGTGAGAAGTACATAAGGGAACTCTCTGAACTATCTTTGGTAACTTCTTTGTAAACGGAAGACTTCTAAAATAAAACTAAAAGAAAAAACACCCCACCCTTTGGGTGTAGAATGAATAAAGGTGGCTTTTGACTGCCTTTGCTCTGGGTCCATGCAAATCAAAAATGCGCCAATATGTTCCCAGCACCTTATCAGAGAAGCAGGCTGCAGGAGATGGGGAGGGATTGGGCGGGGGTGGGGGTGGGGGAATGTGGTCAAGGTCATACAGATAACTGGGACAAAGGGGAGGGATCTCCAGTCTCCTGACCACTGGCCCCAGACATGATGAAGCACTGTCCCTCATCAGCGTCATGAGGGCGTGGGGCCCTGGGATCTCTGAGGACCCTCTGAACTCTCACAGCCTGGGGGCTATAGAGTGTCTGTATCTTTAAAAACTATGAAGTTATTGCACTGATGGAAATTCAGACAGTTCCCTGAGAGTGATAATATATAGCAAAGGGCCTTCCCAGCATCCCTGCAGATCACACCGTGCAGAATCTGCACTTTCTAGCTGTGTGACCTCAGGCAAGTGACTTAACTTCTCTGTGCCTCCATTTTCTTACCTGGAAATGGAAATGCCAATAACACCAACCAGAAAGAAGTCACTGTGAGAATCAAATAAGATCATGCAAAGAACAACTTTAGGTAAAAGTGGGACAAGTCTGTATCAGAGCATGAGCCTTAGGGCTTTGCTTTCTGCTTGAAAATACAGAAGCTCATGGGGAGGAGTAGGGGTGAGGGCAGAGAAGTGAACAGAAGGTGTCTCCTCCAGTGCTATGGTCCTCAGGGCTGCCCCAATCCCTATGGCCACAGAGGGGGCAGTAAGAGGGCAGCAGCGGGAAGGGCCCAGCTGACCTCCTCCAGCTCCCAACCTGTGGTCTTAACAGTAGCCTGTGGTCTCACTCCTGGGATCAGACTCAAGGCTCTGGACACAGGGCTCAGCATCTGCCTCCTCCAGGAAGTCTGCCTGGATCAGTCCACCTGGATGTGTTCCCTCCCTCTTCCAGGTCCCTCGCTGTCCTGCCTTTCACATAGCACTTAGACATCTCCTCCCCGTGCCATCTCATTCATATCCATGCATAGAACCCACCCTCCCAGAAACTCAGAAAACAGTGGTAAGATAATAGTTTACCCACCTTCATATGTGTTTAAGACCATAGTTTACCCATCTTCGTACATGTCTCATACCCACACCCATCTGGTATTGGTTGACCTCAGAAAGTCACTTCTTTTTCTTTCCTGCTACTAACTTTTGCCCTTGTGAGGGGTGTGCTCTGGCTTAGCTAGGACTGGGGTCAAATCTCAGCCCTGTAACTCACTACCCATGTGACCCTGGACAGGTGACTTCACTCCCAGCGGCAGATGCTGCTGGGTCCTGCCCACTCTTTTTAGTGGACCCCAGGCCTGCTTCCAGCAGCCAGCTTGGCATCTCTTTGCCCATCAGTTATTTCTGGCCAGAGTCAGAGCTTCTCATACTGACAGCAGAAGGGAGGTGCTAGAACATGAACTGTCATCCCCCACTGCCTGGAACCAGCAGCTCTCAGGAGTTGGTCATTAACACCAGCTCCCTCAGCCCTCTGGGCAGAATGACCTTGAGATGTGTGTTCTACCCTGACTCCCAAAGTGCCCCAAAAGAAGCCAGCTCCATGTGCCCCCGGGGTAACCTGCATGAACGTGAAAGTGAAAGTCACTCAGTTGTGTCCAACTGTTTGCAACTCCATGGACTATACAGTCCATGGAATTCTCCAGGCCAGAATACTGGAGTGGGTAGCCTTTCCCTTCTCCAGGGGATCTTCCCAACCCAGGGATCGAACCCAGGTCTCCCACATTGTAGGCGGATTCTTTACCAGCTGAGTCACAAGGGAAGCCCTTTATTAGGGTTAGGGTTGATTTTATTAGCTGTCTCCACTTTCTTGTCTTATTTCCCCCGCTTGTGGTCACTAGGGTCACCTCCCAAATAAACCACTTGCAATCAAATCCTCAGCTTGGGAAGCCTTTGAGTTTTAGACTTTGGGAAGCACAAACAAGGGTGCTCCCCCTCCAGCCTCAGTTTCATTATCTGTAAAATGAGGATCATGGCAGAGTCCACCTCACAGGATTGCTGCGAGGATTCAATGAGATGACAATCATGCTATACTGTACTTGGTACAGGGCCTGACATTAATAAGCCTGCTCCACACAGACCACTACTATTGCTTTGAGTAAGGCTTATCGCAAACTTTTTGAGGACTGAACCATTTGGTGAAGTGGGCATGACTTACACCCAATGCAGTTCGCCTTGGGACAGGTCCTCGCTATTCCACCTCCATCTACACACAGGCCTGGACACACCTCTCCTGATGACCCAGAAAGGTCCAGAAAACGGTCACCCTCAGCATCGCAACCTTGCACTTAGGCCTGTTTTTCAGCTGCAGCCTCCCCTCAGATTCTAACAGGGGAGTGGACAACCAACCAGGTCTGCAGCCTGGGAACGCTGACCCTAACACCTGCTGGTGTGAGTCTCCAATTTTATTTTCTGTGCAGTTTCATCATCTGCTCTGAAGCCTTCAGTCAATTCAAAATGGAAAGCCTTTTAGGAGGGGGAGGAATGAAATAACAGATCTAGTTTCCTGAGGACTACAGTCTCCCTGCCTGACCCCTCTAACTCCCTCCCAGGCTGATCTGGGGCTCAGGTGGGGCTGGGCAGGTCCACAGGGCGCCTACCTCATAGCTGGGAGTGGCCTCCCTTTGCTCCCTCGGGATTCTGCTTGGTCTTCAGGCGTCTCTGGTCCCCGCTCACTATGGCAGGGGCCTCTGTGGGACTTTGCTAGAGGCCCCATGTTGTTGCTGCTGTTGTTGTTTCATTATTACGTCGTGTCGAACTCTTTGTGACTCATGGACTACAGCATGCCAGGTTCCCCTGTCCTTCACTATCTCCTGGACTTTGCTCAATTTCATGTCCATTGAGTCGGTGATGCTATCTAACCATCTTATCCTCTGCCACCATCTTCTCCATAAGTTCCAGTAATTCCAAAGTTCAGGTACAATTGCCAACTTGATGGATTTTATCCAGTCCATGGTAAATAAGTCCACTATCCACCTGAGTCTCCTGTGTTTAGAAGCTTGGACTATTCCCCAGAGCGTAGCGATACATACCACACTGACGGTGAGAACAACACAAATGGCTACAAGATGTGATGCTATCCGTGTCAAATAAAACCTGTACATGGGCGCCCCCCAGCCACCTGGGTTCAAATGCCAGCTCGGGCACTGGCTCACTGTGCAAGCCTGTGGGACACTCAGCTGCATGCTGTTTCAGCTACTTTATCTGTAAAATGGGCACAACAGTAACATCTATCTCAGAGGGCTGCTGTGAGGATAAACTGCACTGAAGAACTTAGACTGTGCCCAGAATATAGCAAGAGCTTGGTGAATGGCTTTCTTGGAGGCTCAGATGGTAAAGAATCTGCCTGCAATGCAGGAGATCTGAGTTCAATCCCTGGGTTGGGAAGATCCCCTGGAGAAGCGCATGGCAACCCACTCCAGTATTCCTGCCTGGATGATCCCATGGACAGAGGAGCCTGGTGGGTTACAGTCCATGGTGTCGCAAAGAGTTGGACATGACTGAATAACTAACACTTTCACCCCCTGGGGAATGCTAGCTATTACAGATGTGGGGGTCTGAACGCAAGATGAACAGGACATACACGTTCAGCAAAAATGACTTCTGGATGCAGACCAGTGGCTGTCGGGGGCCAGGGGAAGAAGGAACAGGGAGTAACTGCTTAATGGATATGGGGCTTTATCTTGGGGCGATGAAATATTTTGGAACTAGATAGAAGTGACGCTTGCACAATCTTGTGAACATACTCAGTTGCTCACTTGAAAATAGCTAATTTTATGTTATGTGAATTTCACCTTAATTTTAAAAAGCCCCGAACAAAAAAAAAGACTTCTGGGTAGTAGATAAGTGGAAAAAGAGTAGGTGGCAAAGAACTTTATCAGACACTTTACTTCTTACTTTATCATTTCTGTCCAGCTTGATATTTTTTTTTTTACAATAAATACATATATGTATCACTTTTTAAATTAAACAAATTAAAAAAATTTAAAGGAAGTAGCATGTATGGGGGTGGTGGAAGGTGAGTGGGATTTGATGAGCTCTGACTCATATTTTATTATGTACCTATCTATCTTCCTCTGTAATGTTTGTACCATGGGGAGGAAAATACTATTAATGGCCCCATTTCAAAGAGAAAAGTGAGGTTCAGAAAATTTAAGCCATTTCCCAATTCACGGAGCCTGACTCAAAACCAAAAAAAAAAACACTCAAGTAAGAGAAACCTTTCGATTCTATTACACAGCCCCTCATCCTCGCATGTAAAATGAGGATGTAAAATGATTTCTCGGGTCCCTCAAACTCTGATATTCTCTAGTCCCTGGATGCCTGGCTGAGTTCTCCAAGTGCCAGTCTTGCCTGGGACTCCCAAGTACCCAGACACACCCCACTAGCCACGCTGCCCGAGGCTCCGCAGCAGGACACCTGCTCTCCAAGGCAGAAACCGGACAGCCCAACAGTCCCTCAGTCCTGAGTTCTGGGGGGAACGCTGATAAACCTGAGAAGGGAGCAAACGGGCGGCCGTCTAGAGGGCAGCTCCTTTTCCGTGGGAGCCCAAGCAGCTCCTTACAGCTGTACCCGCCCATTGGCCTCGAGGTGACGAGACCACCCCACTCACCCCGGGCGCCTCCCGATGTAGGATCCTGGCCGCCTCCGCCCGGCCCAGACCCAGCTGCAGCCACACGGGGCAGGTCTTGACGAGCTTCTCCAGGACGCTGATGTCCCGGCGAGGGAGGCAGTTCTTGGGAGTGCCTGGCAAGCCGGGCCCCGTGCCATCTTCCTCCTTCTTTTCCTGTCTCTCTCCTTTGCCAACATCTGGAATAGGACTGAGAACAGAATAGAATGATCAGCGCACCCTGACGCAGGTCCAGAGAGGACTTGACAACAAATGGGGATTCAGTTCTTATTGGACTGAATAAATCATGCTTGCTTATTCAGCATCTGCATAGCCAGGGCCTTTTGGGGAATTAAAAAATGGACAAGCCTTAAGGCTTGATCTTCACCTTAAGGCACTTAAAATGAGTAAGACACACACAGAAACAACCAGCTATAGTACAAGATCAGAATAAATATAGCAGGAGGAGAGTGCAATGGAAGGAGCTAATTCCAACCCAGGGTGGGTTCAGGAAAACAGTGGCATTTGAGCAGAGACCTGAAGAGAATTAAAAAAAAAAAAAAAACACAACTTCTTAACTGAAGTGTAATTTAC
This sequence comes from Muntiacus reevesi, assembly GCF_963930625.1. NCBI lineage: Eukaryota > Metazoa > Chordata > Mammalia > Artiodactyla > Cervidae > Muntiacus > Muntiacus reevesi. Next base: position 53,896,176 of record NC_089263.1, on the reverse strand, counting down.
ACACAGTAAAATGCACTAGTCTTTAATATACAGTTAGACAAACTTTTACGTATGTCTGCACCCACGTAACCATCACCCAGATCAAGACAGAGAGTTGTGCTGTCCAATATGATAGCCACCAGTCATATAAACTCTTAAGAGTGAGTTGTCTGAACTGAGACCCACTGTAAGTGTAAAATACACACAGGATTTCAAAGACATGGTATGAAAAGAAAAAGACCAGAAAATAGTTCATTAATAATATTTTACACTGATTGTGTATTGAACTGATCTTTTTGGACATACTGAGATAGAACATTATTAAAATTAATTTCACCCTATTTCTTTTTCCTTTTTTAGTGTAACTACCAGAAAACGTAAAACTACATAAGGGGCTTGCATTGTATTTCGGTTAGATGTGCTGATACAGACATTTCAGGTTTCCTTGTGTCTCTCCCAGTCAATCCCCAGGATGAGGATGTAACAGGTCAGGGTCCCCGGGAAAGGAGGAGTATCACAGGCCTGAGAAACGGCAGGACAAGTAGAGGACCGACCTAAGAGATTCCAGACTCTCCCCAACACGCTCCTTCCACCCGACCCCCTACACACACACACACACACACACACACACACACACACACACACGTGAGTTTTGATTCCAGAAAAGGAGGAACAGCATCTTGGTGCCTCAAATTCTGAGTCGGGGGTGGGGTGGGGGCTGCGTGGTCTGTTTGCCTGCTACCCGAGGAACAAAATCTCTCCGGGTATCTGCAGGGGTGAAAACCTTTTTCACTGTGGTTGTGGTTTTTGTTCATTTTCTGGCTGCGCCCTGACCAGGGATCAAACCTGTGCTTCCTTCAGTAGAAGCACGGAGCCCTAACCACCAGACCACCGGGGACTTCCCATGGGTGAAAACCTTCATCGGATAGAAAGGGGCAGTTATAAAACCAGGAAGATGCAGCTGGTGCCCCTTCACCCTGTATCCCTGAGATGCTGCACCAGAGATCAGGTCGGCATGTGCTATTAAGGAGCTGCCTGAGGATGGGGCAGGATGAAGCCAGAATGAGCCCTGCTAGAGGCACAGACAAAGTGGAACCATTTGCTGAGGTCAGAGGACATGGGGGACCCAGGAGTCCTGATGAGGGAACAGCATTCCCTAGAGAGGAGGGTGGGGGTCCTGGCAGTTCTCTGGATGGTGGGGAGGCTGGGAAGGTGGGGTTAAACAGGTCCAGCTGTGTTGGGTTTTGCAGAGACCAGACTAGAAAGATACATATAGTGAGAGATCCAGCAACATTAGTGTGCTAAAAATTCCCTCTTCTGATGCTCCTCACTCCTAAGTCCTTCTAGAAGCCCCCCCTCCCTGGAAGTTGCGTGTGTCGGGGGTTCTTATGAATTTCTCCTCTGGGTCCACACAAGAGTGTGCCAGGTCACCAGGCCAGCAGGAGTGACCAGCAGCTGCAGGCGTCATGGGGCTGGGAGGGGCCGCTGGGGGCATCCATAGGCTGTGGAGTTGGGTCTCATCTCGAGTTTGAGGGCAGGGCGGCCCAGCTCATACAAACATGACCTCTTCCCAGGCCCTGAAGTATGGTTCACATCTCCTCTGGGAAAGCAGTAAAGACAGCGGAGGCCAGAATCACCCAGAAATACACACTCTTGGTCTTCCAGGTTCTTCTAGCCTTCCTTAGATGCACAAAAATATCTTCTGGCACCAAAAGGCTTTATAGTCATCCTAAAATCTTCTTGCTTGGCCCCAGGCTTCCCCTCAGAGGCCAGTTAGGACTCTAACAGCCACTGGAGTGAGAGCAATTGGCTCCCATTTCTTCTCTGCCACTAACTAGGCTTAGGTTGCTTAGTGAAGTCTGTGAGCACATCCATTGCCTCTTAGGGCCTCAGTATCTGCATCTGTACAATGAGGAGAAGCAGCCTGGAAGACTCCTCTATTTGCCAGGTGGCCTAGGTAGGACCTGGACTTTTGGGACAAGGGTCCCCATTTTCTCTTGTGGAACCAAGATTAACAAGCTTTGAAAAAAATGAGAAAGTTCGCCTTAAATTCATTTATACTATGAATATTGTCTGAGGGCCTGAAAGCAGCAGATATTGTTCCAGGCATGGGGTTAGAGCAGAGAACAAAACAGCTTAAAAAGGAGAAAAACCCCTCATCTTTGGGAGAGGAGTCAGGCCACAGACACAGTGAAGGGGTGCCCTGGGGTGTTAGATGGTGAGCACCAGCCCGGCAAGCAAAGGGCTGGGGTCAGGGGAGCCCTCACTGAAAAGACTGAGTAACATCTGGATGCAGACAGCTGGGGAAAAGATTCCAGACTCAGGGGCAGCAAAGGCCTCGAGCAGTAGGCTGAGCTGCCTGGTCCAGAAGGAACCACGAGGAAGCTTGGGGGTGGCAGGAGGTAGAAGGGTGAGGGTGGGAGAAGGTGAGGTCAGGGACCAGGGTTGGGGGGGAGGGTCCCTCTAAGGCTTCTGGATCTACTGGGAGGGTTGGCTCTAAATCCACATATGTAAGCATCTTCCCTGGGATTCCGGAAGCTAGCAACTTGCTCTCACCAGACCCTGGTCTTTCTTGGCAAGAAGAAATGGACTGGTTAAGATGTGGTGGGGCCTGGCTGGCCTCTGGGCCCACAGAGATGAACCCAATCCCCTAGCCCTAGCCCCCAGCAGTCCCACCTGCTCCTTGAGGTACAGGCTGCTGCTTTCAGGGTGACCAAGTAGAAACTCTGCCCCAGGCTCCAGCACCAAAGGGACTGTGTCATCTCTCCTTTTGTGGTCATGTAGCTGCCCCACTCTAAAACCCTCAACGGCCCCCACTGCAGGAAGAGTCCAATCCAGTCCCTAATACTGAAGGCATTCCCATTTGGAGCCCCCACCCACAGAAGGAGGCTGCTGTCCACCACCCCTGCAAAACCTGCACATCCCCACTTGACACTCTGGCTCCAGCTATTCTGTTCACCTGCAGTACCTTCAGATTCTCTGTGACTTCCTCTCAACAGGTAGGCAAACATTTATTAGACGAGACACAGAAAGCAAGAACCATAAAGGAAAAGATGGATAAGTTAGTCATATCAACACTGAAACTTGTGCCCATGAAAACACCTCATGAAGAAAATGAAGACTCAAAAAAAAAAAAAAAAAAAAAAACCCACAAAACTGAAGACTCAAACTACAGGCTGGGAGCAAATATTTGCAAAGCATGTATCTAATAGAGATCACACAAATTAATTTTTTAAAGGGGCTTTGAGGATGCTTCAAAGAAGAAGACATGGCCAGGAAGCAGGTAAAAAGTGCTCGACATCATTAGTCATTAAGGAAATGCAAATTAAAACCACAATAAGATACCACGATACAACCACTAGGATGGCTAAAATTAAAAAGACTGATAACATCACATGTTGGCAAGGATGGGAAGTAAATAGAACGCTCACACTTTATTGGTGTAGATTGGTATGACCACTTCGAAAAAAGGCAGTCTTTTCAAGTCAACTTTCATATACACCTGCCCCATGGCTGAGCCATTCCACTCATAGGTATGAACCCAAAATAAAGGCAAAAGTATGCCCATGAAAAGACCTCTCCTTGAGTGTTCATATCAGATTTATTCATAATAGCCCCAAACTGGTCCAGACATCCATCAATCAGAGAATGAACAGACAGTGGTACCTCACATAGCAGAAAAATATTCAACAACAAACAGGAACCACTGATACACAGCATCCCATGTATAAACCTCAAAAACACTGCGAGAGAAAGGAGCCAGATGCCAAAAAATACATATGATATGTATCCATTTATATGAAGTTCAGCTGGTACACTTAGCTAGGGATATTTACATTTTATCATATGTAAATTTTACACCAAAACAATAAAAAAGAACCATAAAGAAATACTGAACTCTAGTTAATGATACATGTGCGAAATATTCTGGGGTGTCCAGAACCTTCTTTAAAATGCAGCAGAAAAAATAAGGTGGACTCATGGAGAAACAGGAATAAATATCTTTAGAAAGCAGATAAAGAAAAACATCAAGGGTAAGTGCTTACTCCAAAATTATTTTGACTCTTCTGTATGTCTAGTAATTTTTTTTATAACAAACTGTTGGGGATAAAGTTTTCCCATCCTTCAGGGCCCTTTCAGAAGAAGGCTGCCAGATGTACTACAAGCCCTAGGCTTGGATCCAGGCTGTGTGATCTCTGGCCAGATCCTTTACTTCTCTGGACTTCCATTTATTCACTTGTATAAAAATAATAATACTCCTTACTTCATAGGATAATTGTGAAAATTTGATGGGACATTTGTCAGGAACTTGGCAGAGTGCACACAATTCAGGAAATGCTAGCTACTGTTTCTCTTTTCAACTCCCTAGTTGGAATTCTTATTTTCCGCCTCTCCCTAGAGTTCTCCCACATTGCAGCCTTGATTTTAGGACTCAGCACGTTTAGAGTGGGGTACACCTTTGTGTGTTGCACTCCTCTTGTACCCAAGTCAACATCTGAGCCCAGTTCAAGTGCCAGGGAACCATTTCTTGACATGAACAAAAAAGCCAATTTTGGGGCACAGAAACAAATAACTTGGAGGATCCCTTTTATAACTTGAGCTCAGCTAGGGCCGGTGGAAAGACAAAAAAGACCTGGGGTTAGTGCAGAAACCTTCCAGAGATGAGCAGTGAAGGGGCTACATGTGGCCACTCAGACTAAACCACTCAAGAGGCCAAAGGCTCTTAAGATGCTGCTTTCCAGGAATTGTCCAAGTTGTTCAGGGTTCTCCTTCCCCTCTGGATGGGTGAGGGTGGAAGTAACAAGGGTTTGCTCAGGGCCCTATAAAGTGGTGGCTTGGCAGGATCAGAGGCTGGAGTGGAAGTAAGTGTCAAAGGCTGCAGCAAGGACTGTAAGTTAGCAAAGGAGCAGCTGAGTCTGGGGGAGGTTTGAGCCTTGCACCAGGTCATAGGAGCAGCAGAGCCCTGGAGGGACAGAGTGGCAGGGACACCTTCGCTGACCAGGCCAAGGAAGGGTAATGGGGCCAGGAAGATGCCCCCTAACCCCTGAGTCCCTGATGACCTTGAGCCTCAGGTCACTTGAACTTTCTGGATGCCCACTTGTGACCATTAAACGCTGAAGCTGACGCTGAAGCTCTAGGCTGGACTGTCGGGCTCAAGCAGGATGGCAGAGGCGTGAACACCCTGAGCAGGCACCATGCAGGCTGTTGCACTGCCATGATCACTGTCATTAAACAGCTTGGCCACACCAGCTTGAACTTTGAGGGCCCATCACTGAGCCCACGCAACAGCCGATACGTCATCTGCTGGCACAGTCAACCACTCCAGCACCCACACCCTCCTCCTCACTAGCCAAGCTCCAGCTGAGGGCCTTCGCCACAGGAACCCGGAGTAATGAATGGCATTGTTAGCACAAAGTAATGAGCCCAGAAACTTCAGGGCAATTCCACTGGAAACAGAAATCATTCCATGACTTGTTTCCCTTCTGCTTGCATGGGGGTAATAGAGAGATCAGCTCTAATTAGCAGTCCTAACAGCCTTTCAATTCAAGGGGTGGGCTGTCCGAGGACACCCAGGCTGCCCCACCCAGTTGCAGGGTGGCCAGACACCAGGAAATCCCTCGCCCTGGGCCACGGGGACCAGGCCTGCGCTCAGAATCCTGGCTTATTTGGGGACCTTCTTACCAGCTCCCAGAGGAAGGAGTTACTTGGCATGGTGTGTCCACCCTGGCATGCTGCCTGCATCGAGTCGTGGGCCTATTACACCTTGGTGAGGAGAGAGGAAAGTCCTGCTCTGGGGTGGAGAGGCCACCCGAGGGGCACCTGGGTGCGGGGTCAGTTAAGGGTGCAGGGCGCTGGCTGGATGCTGTCAGTCTGGGAGGAGGCCCCTTAGTTCCCAGCTCACGAGGGCGCTGGCCTCAGGCTGCCTGTGTGGGCCCCGGGGAAGCAGCTCAGAGAGTTCCAATGACGCATCACTGGAAGAAGAACTAAGGCCCCCTTGTGCAGACTTGGCCGGAACTCGGGGGTGGAAGGGGAGGACTGGGAAAAAGCCAGCTCCATCCCACCCGCAGTCCTGACAGGGCCCTCGCTCCAGGACCAAGTGGGTCTATTGAGAGAAAGAGACCTGGTCCCAGCAGTCAGTGTCACAGGATGGCCCAACCACTCCGTACAAGGGGGTCAGTACACAGACGACATGGAGGGGCCAGGGTGGGAGGGGCCAGGGTGGGAGGGGAGGGGCCGGGGGGGGGGCCAGGGTGGGAGGGGCGGGGCCCTGGAAAGGCCAGTCAGGGCAGCAACGTGCCTGTTCATCCCCGATAGCCCAGGGCACACAGTCATTCTCACACCTACTGGAGTGGCTAGCACCGTGTCCCCCAGAGAGACAAATTCAAATTCTAGCACCCAGTCCCTGTGAATATGACCTCACTTGGAAAAAGGATCTTTGCAGATGTAATTAAGGATGACATCATTCTGGATTTCGTGTTAGTTGCTCAGTTGTGTCTGACTCCTTGTGACCTCATGGACTGTACCCTGCCAGGCTCCTCTGTCCACAGGATTCTCTAGGCAAGAATATTGGAGTGGGTTGCTGTTCCCTTCTCTAGGGGATCTTTCCAACCTAGGAATCAAACCCAGCTGTCCTGCATTGTAGGCAGATTTTTTACTGTCTGAGCAACCAGAGAAGCTCTCTGGATTTAGGGTGGACCCTAAATTCAGTGAGAGGTGTTCTCATAGAAAGACATAGAGGAATTCTCTGGCTTCAGTGGTTAGGACTCTGAGCTTCCACTGTAGGAGGCAGGGGTTCTCAGTTTAGGGAACTAAGATCCTGCATGCAGCAGCCCCCAAAACAGACACAGAGATACAAGAAAATCACATCACAAGAAAATCACATCAAATCCTCTGATTGATGGCCACCACCAGAGGCTGGAGAGAGGCATGGCTCCTCTCTCAGAGCTTCCAGACACAACCAACCCTGCTGACCCCTTGGTCTTGAACTTCGGGCCTCCAGAACCATGACAAAATACATTTCTATTGTTAATAGCTGCAAGGTTCATGATGACTTGCTGCTGCAGCTCTTGGAAACTAACATATCTACCTGATAGTCCAAGTAAAGACAAGGACACTGAAGCACAAAAAAAATTGAACAGCTCATCCAAGGCCGTGTGTGTGCGCTCAGTCATGTCTGACTCTTTGCAACACTTTGGACTGTAGCCCGCCAGACTCCTCTGTCCATGGGGATTTTTCAGGCAAGAATACTGGAGTGGGTTGCCATTTCCTCTCCAGGGGATCTTCCCCACCCAGGTATCAAACCCAAGGCTCCTGGGGCTCCTGTGGCTCCTACATTGCAGGTGGATTCTTTGCCCGCTGAGCCATCAGGGAAGCCCAAGTTCACACAGCCTCTAAGTGGCAGAGCTGGGCTTCAAATCTGGACAATCTGGATCCTGGGTCTGGGTTAATAACCTCTACACTATTCTGGTTCTTGAAGAAACTTTAAAAATTTCCCATGCATATGTATCCTTATAGTACTTGGCAAAGAAAGTGCTCATTAAAGTTTGTTGACCCATTTGTAATTTATATAAACACAGAGACAGAGAAATATAAACATACACAGAAATAATGTCCTGAAAGCTCTGTATGACATCATTCAGTTCAGTTCAGTCGCTCAGTCGTGTCCAACTGTTTGCGACCCCATGAATCGCAGCACACCAGGCCTCCCTGTCCATCACCAACTCCCAGAGTCCCCTCAAACTCATGTCCATCAAGTCAGTGATGCCATCCAGCCATCTCATCCTCTGTCATCCCCTTCTGCTCCTGCCCCCAATCCCTCCCAACATCAGGGTCTTTTCCAATGAGTCAAGTCTTCGCATGAGGTGGCCAAAGTATTGGAGTTTCAGCTCAGCGTCAGTCCTTCCAATGAACACCCAGGACTGATCTCCTTTAGGATGGACTGGTTGGATCTCCTTGCAGTCCAAGGGACTCTCAAGAGTCTTCTCCAACACCACAGTTCAAAAGCATCAATTTTTCGGCACTCAGCTTTCTTCACAGTCCAACTTTCATATCCATACATGACCACTGGAAAAACCATAGCCTTCACTAGACGGACCTTTGTTGGCAAAGTAATGTCTCTGCTTTTTAATATGCTATCTAGGTTGGTCATAACTTTCCTTCCAAGGAGTAAGTGTCTTTTAATTTCATGGCTGCAATCACCATCTGCAGTGATTTTGGAGCCCAGAAAAATAAAATTTGACACTGTTTCCACTGTTTCCCCATCTATTTCCCGCGAAGTGATGGGACCAACGACATCATTAAGAACTGTCATTTCTGAGAAATGCATGCAGGGGGGTTGTTTCAAATTTTTATGCCAATGATGCATTACTTATATGATTAAAATCATCTTAAATCACTGTGTGGAAATACACTGGTTTGTCACATAAATGTGTGGAGAGCTGGTGGCTTTGGGGTCTCCTGAGCCGGCTTGGTGGTCACTTCACACACTGCACAGCCAGCTCCGCCTGACTCACTCAGAGGATATTTGCCTGTCTAACCACACTCACCCCCAGTCCCCTCTTCTGCGAAATGGGGAGTAAGTATAACAGGTAGAGAGGGTTTCCCTCGGGAGTAGAGAAGATGAGATGCGCACACTGCGCTATTATCCTGGGAGTGATTGACAGTAAACCTCTAAGAGCCATAACTGAATTGCCCGGTGCAAGCTAAGCTTCCAGAAGTCCAAAGCCTCCCTCCTTTTGAAGTGGCAGCTATTTCTCGAGCTGGGGCAAAACTGTCCACAGGCCCCAGGGGTGTTTGCCTCATGCCTGATCCTGGAGAACCAGCTGAGCCTTGATACTCCCGGGGAGGAGGGGGCAGTCACTCATGGCTGTCCCCACCCACCTTCTCCCTACAATTAGAGACTTGGTGGTCATTTCACATTCCACGTAGCCCAAAGATGAAAAACGTGGACTCACTCAGTCTCGGGCCCAGCCCTGCCACATCTGGCCATGTGACCCAGGGTGAGGTTTTTAACCTCTGTGGGCCTCAGTCTTCTCATCTGTGCAATGGAGCTGGTAATCCCTGCCACATGTAATGTGCATGAAGCAGCATCGGGCACACAAGAACACCTCGAATACATCATTATTCTCACTGGCTTAACCACACACGTGGTCCTGCCCTGTTTCTCCTACGCACACCAACATGAGAAATGACCTGGGATAGGTGAGAACCCAGTGCTCAGCCCCCCGAATGCCACCAGCACGCCAAGGAGGAGAAGCACCCCATGAGAACTAAAACAGCTGCACCTGCTCTGAAAGACTGTCAAAATCCAAAAGAGGGGTGCTGTAGCCAGGCCCCAGCAGCCCCACTCCCAGGACACACACAGGGAAAAGGTGGCAATTGATAATGGAAGCACTTAGAGTGAGAGGAAATGGGACCAACCAATGTCCATCCACGAGAAACAGACATGAGAAAATGATAAATAAGTTGTGATTCTTCCACCCTGGACTATCACACAGCTGCTAAAAGTTAGGAACCAATTGCTATTGGGTGAAATCTCAGTTGCATTGATGTTAATTTCCTGATATTGATTCTTGTGCTGAGGTTATGTAAGAGAATGGCCATGTTTGGGAAACACTCACAGACATGTATGCAAGTTAAGAAGCACAGTGCCTGCAACTTACTCTCACACCGTTCAGAAAAAGTGGAGAAGAGAAAACCAACAGTTGTGATAAAATGTTCATAACTGATAAATCTGACTGAAGACTGCAATACAGGAATTCACTGTACTACTCCAGTAACTTTTCTGGGAGCCTGAAGTTATTTTAAAAGAAAAAGTTAAGAAGTTTTAAAATCAAACAAACCAAAATCCCAATGTTGAATGAAATAAGCAAATTACAGAAGGAATGAAAACACTTATATAAAGTGTAAAAGTGTACACAACAGTTCTATGTTTTTTGTAAACACACAGGCACACCAAATCCAGGACAATGGTGACCTCTGAGGAGTTGGAAGAAAATGGGATCTGGGAACTCTGTGAAGGAGGCTTTGGCCAGTTCTGTAATGATTTATTTATTTTTAAAATGTCAGAAACATGCACCTTCTCCCAAGGTCCTCCAGAACATGCCACAAGCCCAGGCATTGTAGAGTGGGGGTCTTAGGATGTTACTGAGTCCAAACTCACTCTGCTTGCTGCACCACAGGCCGATGAATTGAGGTGTTGAGACAAGGAATATGCCTTTAATCAGAGAGTCGGCTGACCAAGAAGATGGCAGACTAATGTCTCAAAATAACCATTTGCCGGGGTCTGGATGCCAGCTTCTTTTACAGAACCAGAGAGAACCGGTGAGGAAGTAAGTCAAAAGGCAGAATAGAGAGGGAGAAGCAATGAGGAAGTGAAGTATTAATACAAAGGGCCATCAGTCTTACAAAACATCTCGGGGAGTGGGCTAGCCTGTGGAAGGGGTGTGTTAATCTTTCCTGCAGCCATTCACAGATGGGTAGGATGAGATTATCTTCCTAATAGCTGAACAAAGGCTAACAATTATTCCCACAATTGCTTGGTGACTCAGACAGTAAAGAATCCACCTGCATTGCAGGAGACTGGGGTTCCATCCCTGAGTCAGGAAGATCCCCTGGAGAAGGGAATGGCAGCCCACTCCAGTATTCTTGCCTGGAAAATTCCATGGGCAGAGGAGCCTGGCAGGCTACAGTCCATGGAGTCACAAGAGTCAGACACAACTGAGTGACTTATACACATACAGTCCAACAGTCAGGCAGAGGGGCAGGGTCCTCTGAGGCAGGCCATTATGTATAGTTATAATGGTGGTGCTGGGGTAAAGACCTTGCATGCCAATGCAAAAGACATAAGAGACTCGGGTTTGATCCCTGGGTTGGGAAGATTCCCTCAAGGAGGGCGTGGCAACCCACTCTAGTATTCCTGTCTGGAGAATCCCATGGACAGAGGAGCCTGGCGGGCTACAGTCCATGGGGTTGTAAAGAGTCGGACATGACTGAAGTGACTGAGCATGCATGTAACAACAGCAATGAAAAGCAAGTCAAAGAAACAGTTCCAACATGGAGTCAGAACTGGTTCTTCCCTGCAACAAAAACACCTAAGGCCTGTCCCTTCTGCCAGGCCAGTTCCTCCAGGATGACTCCCATTGTTTGTTTTTCTTGGCATTTTTCAGAAAGTTCTGGAGCCTGAGGGCCTGTGTTGAAAGGTAATGGAGATGAGTCCATCCAAAGAATCAGGCCCTGGGGGACTTTAAGGAAAATCTCCTGACAGCTGCGTCAGCAGAGCAGAAGCCAGAGAAAGTCACTGGGGGTGTGTCTCCACACTGTGGCAGCCACAAGCCTTGGGCCAAGGAGCAGCAGCTGATGCTAGAGTGAGTGACAGCTTGGAGTTCTGACTACAGGTGAAGATGCCAACAGGAACATGCAAGACGGGCGGCAGGTATCTGGAGCTGGGAGAACTCCTTCCGACGCCCCGGTGCTATGAACAAACACCCACCCAGGGCTCAGTGTCCCCCACTGTAAACAGGGAGACTAGGCCACTAATGAAATTAAAATTCATCTTTTAGGGCAAGATGAGAAAATTGAAAATAACCCGATCTATTTATTTTTGACTATGTTGGGTCTTCGCTGCTGCATGGAGTTTTCTCTAGTTGCGGCGTGTGGGGGCTACTCTCTATTAATAGGGGTTTCTCATTAGGCTCTGGAGTTGTGGCACGTGGGCTCAGCAGTTGTGGCAAATGGGCTTAGTCGCTCTGAGGCATGTGGCATCTTCCCAGACCAGGGATCAAAGCTGTGTCTCCAGCATTGGCAGGCAGATTCTTTACCAGTGAGCCACCAAGGAAGCCTGAGATGAGAAAATTTAAACATAAAATTTTTCCTTGCCAGTTTGTATCTCCTTCCTCCCCTTTAGGGTGTGTTGTGCAAGCGTGTTAAGCAGACCTCCCTAGGTGATAACATTCCTTCTTTAATCTTGTAAGGGGCCACGATGACCCATGACCCGCTACACACTTTGTAGTGTAGATCTGGACTGTGTAACCTGTCAATAACTTAGGTATGGCCCTTCGTCTCAAAAACTTACATAGCTGGGCTCTGACCTCTAAAAGGGTGGAACAATTCTCAGAGCTTTCTGAAAGACGGTCTCCTGGATTATAATGCTCAGGTCAGCTCAAATAAAAATTTTCATTTCTTTCTAGACCAACTATTTTTTTAAAAGATGTATTTATTTCTGGCTGCACTGGGTCTTTGTTGCTGCACGAGGTCCTTCTCCAGCAGCGGCAAGTGGGGTCTACTCTCTGTTGCGGTGTTCAGGCTTCTCACTGCAGAGGTTCCTCTCGTTGCAGAGCACGGCCTCTAGCATGTGGGCTCAGGAGTTGTGGTCCACGGGCTTAGTTGTCCTCCAGCATGTGGACCAGGGATTGAACCTGAGTCCCCTGCACTGGTAGGTGGATTCTCTACTGCTGAGCCACCAGGGAAGCCCCGAAATCAATTATTAATTCTTTCATCTACACCACTTGCCGCAAAGGTCATGGGACAGGGTATGGAAGAACTCAGCCACAGGGGACACTTAGGTGGTAACTCCCAGATGAGATGAAGAGCTCAAGACAGTTCATGGAAGAAGCCAGGGCTCATCAAATCCTGGGGCAGGGAAGGCAAACCCCCTGGTGAAGGAGAATCTGGGAATTTTGTGGATGGATGAGCATGAAACCAAGGCCCCCGGGAACTGAGCTTCCCTGATGAGTTTATGATTAACCTCTCTATCCAAAACTTTATTCCTTTTCTTGTCCGCCCCTGTTCCCCTCAGGATTGAGAAAAGGGGGAACTGAAACTGAGGACACTTTGGGGCCTTCCTGGGTACAGAAGCCCCTTGTTGTCCCCGGTTTCTTGTTTGTAGAAAAAGGCTTTGATCTAGCCTTCCCTGAGTTCCAAAGAGCAGACTTGAACAGTCAGTACTTAGGGAAGTGAGGGAATGCAGAAACAAAGGGAAAGCAGTCAATCAAGAAACGCAATGACAACTTAACAGTTCAGTGATTAAAAAAAAAAAGTGTCCTAGTCCCTCCTTAAGGGATACACAGAACAATCTGATGCCCATCTTTGAGTTGTTCTGCGGAAACTAAGATCAGCCACCCAGGTAAAGGATGGTCACTACATGCTGATCATAAGCACAGAGACTCCAGACTGGCTGGAACCAGGTTGATGACGGAGATTCCCAAAACATCACCCTGTTGCCTCACCACCAACCAATCAGAAGAAAGTCCCTGAGCTGCTGTTCTCAACCCAAATATTGCCTTAAAAACCTTTCCCTGAAAGCCACTGGGAACTTTGGGTCGTCCTTTTGAGCATTAGCTGCTCATGCAGTTTGCTTGCCACCTGAAGTAAATGTTGGACTTTCCTTCACTACAACCTGGGGTCAGTAGATTGACCTTGCTGCACGTGGGGAGTGGACCCACGTTCTGCTGAGTAACAAGCACTCCAAAAGACCTGTTGGAGCAGTTGGCTTAGATCAGTGATGTGCTGCTAAGCACCTGTCCGTGACAAAAAAAAAAGTCCTGATGTGTAGTGAATGAGGATTGCCATGGCTGTAAGTATTCCCACCACTGCTAATAAGAAGGTATCGATGATTTAACAACTAGCGTAAAATTTCTGAATATTGAACAACACTTTGTAAGCCTATCAGCTGTCCTCTATCTCAGAGGTTCCCCTAACACTGGAGTCCTCTGTACCATCCCAATATGTAGCTGTATCTGTTTGAAGACCTCTAATGACAGGGAGCTCACTACTTCACTGGGCAAGTCATTCTGAGAAGCAGTCCTCAATTTCTATTGGGATGAAATCTGTTCCTCTGAATCCTTCCTCTTCTTTTTCTACCCCTTCTAAGGCCACAGGGACAACACGCCTCATCCCCACGCAGCCCTTCAACTATGCAGAGAAGGCCAGCACAACTCCTCCCCTGATTCTCTAGGGTCAGCTCTTCTCCAGGTTGATCAGCACCCCCTCTCCTTATGGTATCCACAGGTAACATTTACCAGCTTTTCCCCTGTGTCTGACACTGAGTCACACATTGGTTTACACACATTGTCTCCGTGAATTTGCATATGAAGTGTTTTGTTTTTTAGTATTATTTTAAGGTGTACACTGAAATAGTTTTTAATACAATCACAGAATCATGCAACTATCACTGCAATTCATTTTAGGACATTTTCACCATCCCAACAAGGAATCCTGTCCTCATTAACTGTCATTCCCCATTCCCCCTAATGCCCCAGCCGGTGTCAACCACCAAACCATTTTCTGCTTCATAGGTTTGCCTTCTGATATTTCCCATATGGAATTGTACAGTATGTGGTCTTTTATATTTAGTTTCTTTCACTTGACATAAAGTTTTTAAAGTTCACCCAGGCTTCCCTGGTGGCTCAGACAGTAAAGAATCTGCCTGCAATGCTGGAAACCCAAGTTCGATCCCTGATGGGGAAGATGCCCTGGAGAAAGTCATGGCAACCCACTCCAGTATTCTTGCCTGGAGAATTCCATGGACAGAAGAGCCTGGAGGGCTACAGTCCATGGGGTAGCAAAGGGTCACTAACACTTTCACTTTCACACTGTCACAACTTACATAATGCATCAGCGCTTCATTTCTTTTGTTTTTAAAAATTATTTATCTATTTTTGGCTATGCTGAGTCTTCACTGCTGTGGGGACTCTTCTCTTGTTGCAGCTAGTGGGGGCTACCCTCTAGTTGTGGTGTGAGGGCTTCTTCTGTTGTGGAGCACAGGTTCTAGGGCACGTGGGCTCCGTAGCTGCAGCTCCTGGGCTCTAGAGCCCAGGCTCAGTAATTGCGGCACACGGGCTTAGTTGCTCCATGGCACGTGGGATCTTCTCGGCCCAAGGATCAAACCCACGTCTCTTGGATTGGCAGGTGGATTCTTTACCCCTGAGCCACCAGGGAAGCTCCAGTGCTTCATTTCTTTTCAGTGCCAAATAGTATTGCATTGTATGGACATAGCACATTGTACTTGCCCTATTAGTTGACGGATATTTGGGTTCTTCCACTTTTTGGCCATTATGAATAACGCTGCTGATATTCACATATGAGTTTTTGTATAGACATTGTTTTCAATTCTCTTGGGTTTATACCTAAGATTAGAATTGCTGGGTCATATGGTAACTCTGTCTACGGCCATACCACCCTGAATGCGCTGGATCTCATTTGATCTCGGAAGCTAAGCAGGGTCAGGCCTGGTTAGTACTTGGATGGGAGAACTCCTGGGAATACTGGGTGCTGTCGGCTTGGGCTTCCCTGGTGGCTCAGCTGGTAAAGAATCCGCCTGCAATGTGGGAGACCTGGGTTCGATCCCTGGGTTGGGAAGATCCCTGGAGAAAGGAACAGCTGCCCACTCCAGCATTCTGGCCTGGAGAATTCCATGGACTGTATAGTCCATGGGGCCACAAAGAGTCACTCGACTTTCATGGTAACTCTGTATTTAGCATGTGAAGAACTGCCAGACTGTTTCTCCAAAATGGCTAAAGAATTTACAACCCACTGACAATGTAGGGTTGGGGGGGGGGGGTCCCAATTTCTCCACATTCTTATCAACACTTGTTATTATCATTTTGAAATATTTATTATTTATTTGGCTGCACTGGATCTTCATTGTGGCATGTGGAATCTTCGCTCTTTGTTGAGGCATGTAGGATCTTTAGTGGCAGTGTGAGAACTCTTAGTTGTGGCATACGGGATCTAGTTTCCTGACCAGTGATTGAACCCAGAGCCCCTGCATTGGAAATGCAGAGTCTTAGCCACTGGACCACCAGGGAAGTCCCATTATTAGCTATTTTTTTTGTTATAGCCATCCTAGTGGGTTTAAAGTTGTATTTCGTTGTGTTTCTTTCTTCCAGTTTTCTGCAATGTAACTGACATACATCATTGTATAAGTGTAAGGTGTAGAGGATAATGATCTGGCTAACTTACATCATGAGACGATCATCACAAAAGTTCAGTGAATGTCTCATTGTGATTTTTTTTTCTCATTGTGATTTTGATTTACATCTCTCTGATGTAAAACTACACTGAGAATATTAATTATTGACGATTTGTACATATTCTCTAGAAAAATGTTTTTTTAAGATTCTTTACCTGTTTTAAGCATGTATATTATCTATAGTGAAACAGAACACCAGCCCAGGTGCGATGCATGAGACAAGTGCTCGGGCCTGGTGCACTGGGAAGACCCAGAGGAATCGGGTGGAGAGAGAGGTGGGAGGGGGGATCGGGATGGGGAATACATGTAACTCCATGGCTGATTCATGTCAATGTATGACAAAACCCACTGCAATGTTGTGAAGTAATTAGCCTCCAACTAATAAAAATAAAGGAAAAAAAAAATCAACCTAAAAAAAAAAAAGATTCTTTACCTGTTTTAGAATTAGATTATCTTTTTATTATTGAGTTGTAAGTTCTTTACATATCCTATATTTAAATGCCTTATAAGGTGTTCGATTTGCAAATATTTTCTCCCATTCTGTGGGTTGTCTTTTAATTTTCCTGATGAAAAGATGAAGGTGTCCTTTGAAACACAAAAGTTTTTAATTTTGGTGAAATCCAATTTACCTATTTTCTCTTTGGTTGCTTGTACCTTTGGTGTCATAGCTAAGAAACCAACACTTAATTCAAGATCATGAAGATTTACCCCTGTTTTCTTCTGAGACCTTTTACACTTAGGTCTTTGTTCCATTTTGAATTAATTTTTGCATATGATGTGAGACAGGATCCAACCTCCTCCTTTTGCATTTGGATATCCTGTTGTCCCAACAGCATCTATTATAAAGACTATTCTTTCCCCATCGAATTTTCTTTGCAACCATGTTGAAAATCAATTGACCATAAATTATGGAGTGGTTTTGAACCCCTTCATTGTACTGTTTTTATCCCCTTGAGTGTGCTGAGTATCCTTCTGTCTTTCTACCTCTGAAATGTAGAGTCTCAAGCTAGGAAATAACTTCCAGGTGTGTCCTGAGCAGCTCATAAAGGAGCGTGACCATCCCCTCTCTCAATCTAGACAGTCTACTCCTGTTAACATGACCTAAGACAGCTCAACTTTTCTGAAGCTACATATACAACATTCTTGGGGAACTATGGGCAAATTTTTTGAATTCTGAGCTTGGGATCACAATGTGGAGATGAAGGGAAATAAAGAGCTTAGGAGAGGAGTAATTTCATGCAGATACTGTTTTCATCAGGAGAATGGGTACAACTCAAAGGAAATGACAGCTCAGACTCAAGAGACCATGGTCTGGTTGTGTTGTTCACCTTTGGCTACTCATTTCCCGTCTCCAGGCTCAGCGGCTTCTTCAGTAAAATGAGAAGACTGCTGTAGATTTGGAATGGCAAGTGGGTTGAATTTCCCTGTGAACTCCAGTTGATGGGCAGAAGCTGCCCAGACTGTTATGCTAAAGTCTCGGCACAGAAAGTCTGCTGGGATCACCTAGTATTGTCAGCCACGGGCTGGGTACTGGGCTATGCACTGTCTGAGTGTGGATGAGACCTAAGTCTGCGGTTCCTTCCGGCACTATGCACTCCATGATTCTGCGACTCACCCGACCTCTAGCTCATACCATCTGAAGTCCCTCTGCCAAGCCAGGCTGGCTCCGGCCCAGCAGACAGTCTGAGAGAAGGTAGGCAGCCAGGCCAGCTTCTCCGTGGCTTCCACTCCACCAAGTGCTTTTTCCTGGACCTGTGGAAGCTGAGCCACAGCTGCCGCCTGGCTCCACCTCTGGCCCAGCCTTTGGAGTCACGTGGAGACGGAAGAGAGGCAGCCAGTGGCAGAATCAGCATCGCTCACATGTATATAATCTGCAAATGCTCAACCAATGCTTCCAGCCCGGTTCCACGGGCCAGATAACTGCATGAGGCCCTGGTGGATTCCCACAGTCACTGGAGCTCCAAGAACGGTGCCCGGGATCCTGTCGTGAGACAGCTCCCTAGGTGTCTCCTCACCGGGACCAAAAGGCCTTCTGAGATGAGGTGGGGCGTGGGGTGCAGCTTAAGCCCCCGACCCTCAGTGGGCGCCCCCCGGGAAGCTGGGACCGGACTTGGAGGGCCCCTGCCCACAGCCTCGCCGAGGGGAAGTCAGCTCAAGCAAGTCTTCCGGGCCCCGGAAGTGCTGAGAACAGGTCTGGCTGTCTCAGCTCGCACGTCACAGCCCACATCAAGGGGTCGAGCGGGTCCACGGCCTTCAAACTTTCCACACCTGTGCGCTGCAGGCCTCTGCCGCCCAGTATGTATCAGGCACCACCTGGCTCCCAGGCCTGCCTCCCGGGCTGCCTGCCTGATGCCCACAGCCTTCCCAGAGCTGGGGGAGAGCTCCATCCTCTCTCTGTAACCTTTGGCTCACGGGTCCCGGCCCCTTTCCATAACCCAGCCAGACCCTTGAACCCAGCCTGACATGACTCAGCCTGCTCGTCCTGCTGACCTCCCCTCCCCCCATCCCAGCCTAGGTTAGGACTGCCCACTGCCGTCAGAACCTGGCTTATAGGTGATGGTACCCATTCTGACCCCAGTGCTATGTGCGATTAGGCCTTGAGGGGTATGTCCACTAGCAGTTTAAGCATGGGTTTGGGAACCAGACAGCCTGGGTTGGAATCCCAGCATGGTGGCCTCGGCACATGACCAAACAATTCTGTCTCAATTTCCTCACAATTAAAATGGGAAACATAAAAAAAAATGAATAAAAAAGTGGGAAACATAAGCATTACTTATGGAATTGTTGAGGATAGTGTTGAGGATAGTGCCTGGCATACAGCAAACATTCATTGAGGTTATTATCATACATTCATTCATCCAATAATTTATTGAGTATCTACTATGGACCAACACCATAGAAGTCTAGAAGACTTATCACAATAAGACTTACAATAATAGCCACACACAGGGAAAGAGCACTGACAGTCCCTCCCTTCCCCCGCCCCCTTAAAAACCCCTTGGAAATTTCACTGAACATGGAAGTGGTTACTGGAGAAGACAGAATTTGGGGTACCAACTTCCTGGCTGAGATTGAAGCTAGAAGCAGTGGGTACAAGAACCCAGGTCACCAAGGGCAATGGACAGGCCCCGTGCACCTCTGTGATATGGGCACGTTAAGGTGCTCTGATGCTAGACTTTCCTCGTGGCTCAGTGGTAAAGAGTCCACCTGCCAATGCAAGAGATGGGTTCCATCCCTGGTCCAGGAAGATCTCACAGGTCTCGGAGCAACGAAGCCTGTGCACCACCACTACTGAGCCTGTGCTCTGGAGCCTGGGAGCCACAACTACTGAAGACCGAATACCTAGAGCCCGTGCTCCGAAACAAGAGAAGCCACTGCAATGAGAAACCTGCACGCTGCAACTAGAGAGCAGCCCCCACTTGCTACAACTAGAGAAAAGCCCATGCATCAACAAAGACCCAGCACAATCAAAAATAAATAAATAAAATTAGTTTTTTCAAAAGATGCTCTGATGCTGTCTCTCAAGGGGCACTTCACCTACTGTACATCCTTTTGCAGATTTTGGATTTCAACCATGGGACTATATCACCATCTGAAAAATGATCAAAGCAGTTTGGAACTTTGAAAAAAAAAAGTTCTAATTAACAGGGTTTCAGATGTGAAACTGAGCTGAGTTCCGTACATGCAGATCTAGAGAACTGTGCCTTCTCGGGGTGGCTCAGTGGTAAAGAATCTGCCTGCCAATGCAGGAGATGCAGGTTCAATCCCTGGGTCAGGAAGATCCCCTGGAGAAGGAAATGGCAACCCACTCCAGTATTCTTGCCTGGAAAATCCGATGGACAGAGGAGCTGGTGGCCTACAGTCCATGGGGTCGCAAGAGTCGGACACAGGACCTAGTGACTAAACAACAGCAACAAATCAATGAACTCAAGGCCTCTGTAAATACTATGCAACTTAAAAAAAAAGAAAAAGAAAAAGGAAGCTCTCTGCGTACTGACATGGAAAGGTTTTCAGGATATGTGGTTAAGTGATAAAAGCAAAGTACAGAAGAGTGTCTAGACTGTGCTCTCTTGTTAGAAAAAAAAAAAAAAAAAAGCTTATTTATATTTGCAAAAAGTCACTCTGAAGGAACACACCAGAAACTAATGGTGGGCCAGGGGTGGGAACAGGCACATGGGGGAAAAGGTGGGAAGACTATTTCATTGCATTTTTTTTTTCAATCAAGAAACATGAAAATACTGATATAGTGCAGAAATAGCCTTGATGCAGTCTGTGGCATTAACCTCTATAAAGATGTCCTTTCAATCTTAAACCAGTTAAATCCTAAACCATTTTAAAAAATCATGACTTTTTAAAAATGTATTTTTATTTTGAATCCTGCAAATGTTTAACCTACTCAAACATAAATTAGTAATGTTTCCAGAGATTTCTGTGACAGGCATTGCTCTAACTGCTTCGCATATAATAACTAAGTTGACTTTTTCAAACAACCCTATGAGATAACTCTGGGTATTGCTCCCATTTTACAGAGGGGGAAACTGAGACACAGAGAAGTTAAGCAACTCAATAAAGCTACGGAAAGTGGCAGCGCTGAGACTGGAACCCTGGCCATCTCAGAGTCTGTATTCTTAATCACTCTGCGAAATCCCTCTAGACTCCTATTCACAATGTAAGATTATTAAACGTTATAAACATACAATACAAGAAGGAGATGGAGGGCAGATCTCATCAACAGAACGGAAGACTTAACACTCTCAAGGTATGAATCCTATGCAAACTGATTGAACGAATCAGCACAATTCCAGTTAGAACCCTGAAAGTGTTTTATGAAAAGTGCCAAGAACATCCAAGACACACTTGAAGAAGGGGGTAGAATTTGGGCTGCTGGAAATATGACAGAGCTACAGTGATGAAGAAGGTATGGTATTGGGGCAGGGACAGGCACAAAGGTCAGTGGACGAGACAAGTCCAGAAACAGATCCCCAACAGTCACTTGAGGTACATATGGTCACAGCAGAACACCGAGGAAAGGACAAACTTCGCAACAAAATGTGCTGAGACAAGTAGCTATCTGCATGGGAAAAAAATAAACGTGATCCATTCTTCATAGCTTATACAAAAATCAGTTCCGGGAAGATTCTGTTCTGATAAAATGTAAAAGGCAAAACAAACAAACAAAAAAAGCCCCTAGAAGAAAATAAAGAATACTTTCATAATCTGATGAAAGAGAGACTTCTTAAACAGTGCACACACAAACACACACTCACACACAATCCTCAACCTTAAATAAAACTTTAAATTTGACTGCATTAAAATGAAGACTTTCTGTTTATCAAGACACCATTAAGAGAGTGAAATTTATGCCCTGTGTGGGAGAAGATACTTGTAACACAAAGTGCTCAGAACTAGATTATACATAGAACTTCTACACATTGATAAGGAAAAAACAAGACAAATAAAAAAATGGGCAAGAGGCTTGAGCTGGCACTTAACACAGAGGCCATCCAAATGGCCAGTGAGCATCTGAAAAGCTTCTCAAGAGCAGAGGAATCAGAGAATCTGGAATTAAAACTTCAGGAGCCTGTGAGAACAGCTGTCATGAGGCAGACCTACACGATCAAGGACCGGGGCCGTGGAGGAACGCTCCTGCTCTGCCTCTGGGAATATAAACTGGTCCACGAGCGGTTCTTAATCCTGGGATTGACTGATTTCTGTCTCCTTCTTGACACTCTTTTTGCACATTCCAAATTTTTACACTGAGTGTGTATTACTATGAAAATCAGAAAATAATGGGCGAACATTTCAGAGGAAACAATTAAAATGGAAGAAAAGATGGCCAGGGGAAAGACTTCCCGGAAGATCGATGTGCTCAGCAGGCTCTCTCCTTCACATACAACTGAGTGAAATGGGCAGGGATTTGAAAAGATCATCAGAGACCTGGGCTGCTTGCCCCTCAGCTACCCCGGACACACCGAGGGAAGAAAAAGGCCTCTGTGCCTAGAAAACCAACGTGTTCCAATCTGTCCCTTACCTCTCTGAGTCTGTTTCCTCTTTTGGAAAAAAATGCAAAATATCATTCTCATGAGTCCCAACAGGTGGCTCGAATGGTAAAGAATCTGCCTGCAATGCAGGAGACCTGGGTTTGATCCCTGGGCGAGGAAGATTCCTTGGTGCAGGAAACAGCAACCCACTCCACTCTTCTTGCCTGGAGAACTCCGTGGATACAGGAGCCTGGCAGGCTACAGTCACACTTATAGGGCCAAGGAGCCGGGCAGACCAGACAGACTTGCGTCTGGGAAAGGTGGATGCCCAGACATAGTTAAATACATAAAACAGGTCCAAAGGAACCAAATTGATTCCAGAACTTATTTTTCAGCTGGCAAGGTTTTCCCTGTTCGTGGTCCAGCCAGTGCTGCCTGAAAGAACTGAATGCAGTGATGGAAACGTCCCATGTCTGCACCGTCCAGTGCAGTTGCCATCAGCTGCCTGTGGCTTTGGAGCGTTTGCTCTATGGCCAGTGCAACTGTTACTTCACTTTAATTAATTTAATTTGTAAAACAGATACATGAGGCTGGTGGCTAATGTACTGGACAATGCGGGTCTAGACTTTTCTACTGTTTAAATCTTTTCAGTGTGTGTGAATTCATATATTATGTGTGGAATTTGTTTTTAATTAGAAAGAAAGAAAGAAGATTAAAAAAAAAAGGACAACTCAACACATGTCAGTGTTATGATCATTAGCCAATTTGGAAAGTTCTTCAGGAAGACCATGCCTTCGGTCATCTGTTCCAGTGTTTAAGGCCCCCTTTTCTCAGGAGTTGCCCATGCCCCCATGGCTGGCTGTAGGCCAAGGTCCCTTTTGCACATGGATCCCAGCCCAGGCCTCCCCAGGCTCGTCCCTACAGAGCTCCCAAGGTCCGCGCCCACCTCCCTTCTGCTGTCTTCCCTTCCCCATGTGGACCAGGTTTGGACAACAGGAGGCCCGTCAGCTCTGGGAAGGCCCGTCCTTGGCCCCTGCCGGCCTCCCTCCCTCCGGAATCGCCCCCGCCACGTGGCAGCCCACAAGTCCCACCGTGACCTTGGCCTCTGGCCCTGCTGTTGCTTACTCAGCGGTTCCCCCATCATCTGGGGGAAATGGAAAGGTGATCACAACCCTCCCCTCCTGGGCCTGACCCGGGGTTTAGGAGGTGGAGGCAAGAAGAGGGAGCAGGGGCCCCGTGGTGGACAGGTCTCAGCCCAGAAGGGGAGAAGCGGGCTCTCCACGTCCTCACCCAGGCCTTCCTGCTGGATCTCTGCTTAAGTTTCTCTTTCCTTCGCCCTTCGTGTCTGGGGCCTGACTGAATTCCCCTCTGAGACCGGCCTTTCAAAGTCTGTAAAATGAGACTGAGAACAGACCCCAGAAGCCGCGGTGAGAACAAAATGCCGACTGCATCTGGAGCTTCACGGTAGCTCTGTCTGTGGTCACTGCGGACACGACCGATGCTGGACAGCTCTGAGCGGCGCAGGAAATGCTCTGCCCCAGAAAGGCAGCCGGGCTCTGTTCCAGCCTCAGCGACAGGCTGGCTGTGTGTCCTCGGGCAAGCCTCCCTCCCTCTCTGGGCCTCGGTTCTCTCACTAGTGAGATAAGCGAAAGGATACTCACCCCTCCCTCTTTCAGAGGCTTGCCAGAAGGGTGAGACATGAGCACAGAGTCAGAGGGGTGTGCTTTGACAAAATGAACCCCCATTTCTAAATCAGAAGTGGGGTCACGCCCAGGGCCTGTCCAGGGGTCAGGGCCAAATTCTGACCCGATCCCTGGCTGGGGCTCAGCCTGCACCCGGAGGCGGCAGGCTCTGGACATCTGCACCTTGCAGGAAGCTGCTGCGGCGTCACGTTCCTCCGGCCCCTGGCGACACTGAGTCAGCCTGCGACCCACCTCACAGCTGTTGTGACCGCATTTCCTCTGCAGGGTCCTATGCATGCCCCAGCTCGGCAGTCCCGACGCTGTCTGGCAGCACGCCTCCTGGGCCCAGGCCCATCTCCCAAAACAAGACGGGCATCCCACCCCCTGCCCCCGAAACCCCACCTCCAGGGCCGCGTCCTTTTAGAGCTTGCCCCTTCCCTGTCAGACTTTACAGGGTGCACGGTCCCTGACGCCCGAGCATAAGGGAAGTCAGCCACAGTGAGTTTTCAAGAGCCGAGGAGGCCGAGGTCCCTGGCTCATTACCTTCAGGAGCCTTCGGGAGGCACTGGGGTGGGGAGAGAGGAAACACACTCCACCCCTCCCAGGTTAAAGTGTCTCCCAGCAACTCCAGGAGAAGAGGGCAGCAGAGGATGAGATGGTTGGATGGCATCACCGATTCAACGGACATGAGTCTGAGCAAACTCCAGAAAATGGTGAAGGACAGGGAAGCCTGGCATGCTGCAGTCCGTGGGGTTGCAAACAGTCGGACACAACTGAGCGACGGAACAACAGTGACTCTGAGGGTGGGGGTTACAGGATGTGACTTTGTCAGTGGATGACAAAGGAGAGACTGGAAGATGGGGCCAGGCCCCCATTTCTGCACCTCTGAGGTTCTTCACGTGGTCCATCATATATGGCTAACTTGGGCAGGGGCTAGGCGGTCATCCCCTCCGTGGGGCTCAGCAGGCCCCAGGAGGGTCCAGCAGCATCCCTCCCTCTAGAACCAGGCATACCTGGATCTAAGGCAGGCAGCAGGTCCTAGAATCTTGGGAGGCAACACAGGGACGCAGAGAATTCACGAGCGAAGGCTGTGGCTCCGGACTCAGATAAACCTGGATTCCGGCTCCGAGTCTGCCACGGAGCGCTGAGGGCTTCCACTGAATCACTTGCTGTGCCTCAGTTTCCCTGCCTGTAAATTGGGCACTGCAACCCCAGCCTCACGGGGCTGTGACGATTAACTGAGAAACAACTCTTAGCAAAGGGGCCTGAGGAATTTCCTGGAAGTCCAATGGTTAGGGCTCCATGCTTCCACTGCAGGAGGTGCAGGTTTGATCCCTGGTCAGGGAACTAAGATCCCACATGCCCCGCAGTGTGGCCAAAAAAATCTAGAACAAACAAGCCAAGGGGCCTGACATAACTGCTGTGACTATTAGTGTCATCTATAAATACCACAGGTCCCTGATTTTTATGCCTTGATCAAAACTCTGCTCCTTAGAAGGACGCTTCTGTGAGAATCACAGAATGTGACATATTAGCACTGACTGCTCCCCTCTTTGAAAACTGTCCTTTCCAAGCCTTGAATTTCACTGGAGGGAGAGAGGACCAAGGCCCAGGGACAGAGGGATGGCACCTACCCCCAAGGACTCATGCATTTTAAAGACAGACCATGCATGAGTTGGGCACTTCTTAATCCGGAAGAATGAACAGCTGATAGAGACGTTCAGACAGCGCAGTGGAGAGGCTGGGACTGACTTACCTACTTCATGCATACACAGTCCACTCTCAGCATCTGTGGTTGGTACATTCCACAAACTTTGCCACGGACACTGAGTTAGTGGAAACAAAACCACTGTTTTTGGGGAAAACACAGGGGTAGGTTCCCATGAACCGCTGGTCACAACATTTCCACCCGCTGATCAAGACATATCTTGTTTTATGTGTGTTTCTATTTAAAGATACCTTATTTAATACGTATCATTGATTCATTAACACTGAACTCACGGCCAACAGGGTAACTCATGCCTGAGCGAAGCTCTTCTAATACCCATATTTTCTCCACGGGGCCCGTCTCAGCCTTCTCACCCTCAGGAACCCTAGACAGCAGAGAAGCACTGTACTTGGGGGACATTTTAAACAGTGAAATCGTCAACCCAAAGCAGGAGAACTTGAGAAACATTAACAGACCACGACAAGGATGGAAACAAGAAGGCACCTTGTTCTCAGATGGTTCAGATTTTTCATCACTGAAAAATGATGGAATCACTGAAAAATTTGCAGCAGGGCTGCAAATGACCTCCAAAGCACTACGATTTGGGGGTTATGAATAAACCTCAGCAAGCAGGCCAATTTGCAAATGCAGAATCTGTGAGTAATGAGGATCGGCTGCAAACGTCCCTTCGTTAGGCTGGCCGCCACTGTGGCCCACCCGGACATGAA
Organism: Muntiacus reevesi; assembly: GCF_963930625.1. Lineage (NCBI taxonomy): Eukaryota > Metazoa > Chordata > Mammalia > Artiodactyla > Cervidae > Muntiacus > Muntiacus reevesi. The sequence continues at coordinate 53,870,128 of NC_089263.1, read as the reverse complement.
CTCTGCTCACAACACAGCATCTGTCAAGGCCTGGGAGCGAGCTGCTGTGTCGTCCGAACTGGGACCCAGCACACCCCTCGCCCTGGAGCCCAGGCCAGGCCCCCACCTGGCACCCACCCTGTCACTGCTGAGGCTTCCAGCTGCCACCATGGGCAGTTCCTGTCAGGGGCAGAGGACAGATCTGGGGGCATAAGGGGAGGACGGTATTTGTGGCAGCTGCAGGGGAGCCTCTGGCAGTCCCCAAACCTGTGTCCTGAGAGCCTCTCACCAGCCTGCCCCAACAGGATCGTGACCAGGACCCACAGCCACGTCTCCATGAAGTGCCTACCATGGGGGTCTGCTGGGCCACGTGCTGCTTCGCCCAGAGCCCGGCACACGGTGGGGCTCTGGCTTCCACATTGCATGAAAGCTGGAAGCAATGGTCAGAGAGGGCAGGGAGCCAGCTTAAGGTCTCACAGCAAGTCGGGCAGACCCGGGGACGAGTGGAGTGGACAAGAAGGTAGGCACCGAGGCCTTTCCAAAGACCATGGGACATGGCTCACATTTCTTGAACACCTACTACGTGTCAAACTCTGTCCAAGCTCCTTACACGCATTAACTCATGTAACACAATAGCAGATCTAAGAGTATGGAACTATTAGTACCCCATTTTACAGATGAGGAAACTGAGGCGGAGTACAGAATGGGAACCTTGACAGTTTGCTCCATGGCCTGCACGTCTAACCGATATGCTGTACTGTTCGCCTCAACGTTCTCATATCCAGACAGCTACGCTGGGCCACAACAGCACCTTCTCCTGGGCAGGTGGAGGGCGGGCTGGCAGGAGGCAATAAAGGTGGCCTCCTTGCCTCCATGATGCATACCCAACCCACCACCAGGCTCCTTCCTAGGTACACTCTGGGGGCGCCCTATCTCTCCATCCCCACTGCCAAGATCCTGGGCCAGCCCTCCATCTCTGCTCACCCCGACCCCTATAGTAGCTTCTGCCCCATGCGCTACTCCCCCAAACCCCAGGCCCTTCTTCACACAGCAGCCCGATGCAAGCAATCCATGTGATTCCTGTGCAAAACCTGTACCTTATACACAAATGTTTGCAGCAGCTTTATTTGCAATTGCCCCAGACTGGAAACAACCCAAATGTGGCACAGTGGGAGAATGGATAAACAAACTGTAATACATCATACAATGAAATATGGTCAGCAATAAAAAGAACATAATACTGAAACACAACACAGACGGGTCTCCAACGCCTTCAGGCAGGTGAAAGAAGCCAGACTCACAAGGCAGCATTCATCTGAAGTTCTCAAAACACCAAAACTCAAGGATGGAGATGAGTGATGATGCCAGGGTTTGGGCGGGGGAGGGGCTGCCTACAAAGGGCACAGGGGAATTTTGGAAGGTGATGGAACTGCTCTATATCTTGACTGCGGTAGTGGTTACCCGAAAGTCAACGTTTACCAGAATGTACAGAAAAGTTCCCAGAAGAGAGTGAAGCTTACTCCATAAAAATTTTACCTTGTTATGGGTCGAACTGCATCCCTAGAAAGACATGTTGAGGTCCTAACTCCCAGCACCCCAGGACCTGAGAATGTGACCTTATTTGGAAATAGGGTCATTGCTAGTGTAGTAAGTTAAGATGTGCATGCTAAGTCGCTTCAGTCGTGTCCAGCTCTTTGTGACCCTGTGGACTGTGTCCCGCCAAGCTCCTCTGTCCCTGGGGTTCTCCAGGCAAGAATACTGGAGTGGGTTGCCATGCCCTCCTCCAGGGCATCTTCCTGACCCAGAGATCAAACCCGCATCTCTTATGGTGCCCTGCACTGGCAGATGGGTTCTTTATCACTAGTGTCACCTGGGAAGCCCCAATCTAAGTTAATATGAGGTCATTTTAGAATGGGGGCAGGAGGGACCCTAAGCTGATATGACTGTTGTCCTTAGAAGAAGAGGATCGACAAGAAGACACACAGGGAGGACATGGCCCAGTGACCAGGCAGAGACTGGAGTGATGCAACTGCAAGTGAAGGGACTGCAAAGACTGCCAGGGCCACCAGAAGCTAAGAAGAGGCAGGAAGATTCTACCCAGAGTCTCAGAGGGGGCACGGCGATGCCGTCACCCTGATCAGAACACCAGCCTCCAGAATGGCGAGAACAAGCTCTGACTGTTGTAAGTCACCCAGCTTGTGCCGCTTTATCACAGCCGCCCTGGGAAACCAATACACAGCCCAACTTTAAAAATGGGGGGGCGAGACTGTCTCAGTCTCCAGGGTCTTCAGGTCCCAGTCTAAGAGCCTCAGGTGTCTTGTCCCCTCTCTTGCATGGGTCACCTCCGGTCCACGCACAGTGCAAATACCAGGCACACTGGGCCGTGGTACCCGCAACCGGGCCATGCTGGTTCCCCCATCCCCACAGCTGCCCGGGAAACTCCCAGATGTCACTCAGCTCGGCTCAGCTCTCGCCTCCCCGGTAAAGCTCCCCCAGATGTGCTCTAGTCTGAGTGGGACACCCCTGAGCCAGCCGGGGACCCCAGCACTCCAGGGGACCATCCTGCATCGTTCAGGCATTGCATTGCCTGCCGCTCCTGCAGCCCCACAAGACTGGGGATCCTGGGACAAGGGTGAGCTGTCTGGGGAGGAGCTGGGGCTTTGGCAAACACCCACACTGCTCCCGCTCGGCCCTGGCCCTGCAGAGTGGAGCCGGGGCCAGGCCTGGCGTGCCTCAGGTTTCTCTTGCCACAGTCTCTACTCTCAAGGCTTCCCACCCAGAGCTGAGCTTGAAGGCCTGCCCAGTCATGCACCTCACGCTGCTGCTCAGCCTTGCATAGCCCACAGCCTCCTCTGCAAGCTCCCAGCAGGCCCCTTCCCATCTCCCAGAGGCCCTCTATCCTGGTCAATCCCTCCCCACCTCTCTTCTGGGCATTAACCTGCCATATATTCATTCAACAAAGCCTTGCGTGGGACGCTCCTCTCCAGCCCCTACTCTTGCTTAGCTTGAGAGTTCTCTGAGTCAAGCACTCTATGCCCAGGACAGTGTGGATCTGGCAACCACACCTGCCAGGAGGAGTCACTCTCTGCCCCGAGAGCTTACAGTCTAGCGGGGCCACAGACCAAGAATACACCGTGACAGCTTGAGAAGCGAGGCTCCGACAGGGCTGATGGGTCTTCGCTGACTGGTGTCCTGGTACTTCTGTGTAAACTAGGAAAAGATGCTTCTTGCTTCCCATGGATGCAGACAACCCCTCCTCCACCCCGCACACACACCTAACATCACACAGGGCTTGGCAAGAGAGTGAAACTTCAGGGGCCCCTTGTTCCTCTCTCAGCAGGTGCCTTTGTGCAGTGAACAGCCTACACAACTGTACGCAACAGCCTTAGAGGCTAGACAGCCTGGAAGGCTTTTTGCAGGAGGCTGGAGGTGGTGTGTGTATGCTTAGTCCCTGAAGTAGGAAAGCACTCAGCACTACCCGGAGGCTGGAGGGAGAAGCAGCCAGTGAAGGCCGATGTGACTGTCCCCCCCACCTCTAGAGCCTCACGTGAAGGAGCAGCCTCGGCACCTGCACGGAGCCGTGGAAACAGCCTGGGTCCAGCTGTGAGAATTTGGGGCAACCACATCCCCTCTCTGAGCCTTATCTGTGAGCAGGGGCTGGATTATGGGGTCACCAGACCCACACTGAGCTCTGACGCCTGACAATGTTAGGGCCAAGGATGGGGGCCACTTTGGCTCATGGAAAGAAGCCCCCAGCCTGTCTTTCAAACTATTTCAAAGGCAGTTGCCTAGCCTTTCAAGACAGCCCACCCTGCTCAATCCCAGGATACCTGTGGCCTCTTAGACAAAGGCCCTCAAGGCCTCCCCAAACCTGGGGGTGGACGGACAGCACGATCCTGGGCTGTGGGAGGGCAGCTCAGAGCAGGGTCTTAGAGGCTCCGAATGGACCTTTGCTACCCCTAGAAAGGGAAGCCCTGGCCATCTCAGGGCAAACCTTTCCCAAGGCTGAGCAGAGTGGTGAATTGACCACTCAAGACCTCTAGTGGCAAAAAAAAAAAAAAAAAGACCTCTAGTGGCCAGCGGTCAGCACAAACCCAGTCTGGCACCCGTAAGTGATCAATAAAGAAGCAATGAAAGAATGAATGAATGGTGGCAACCATCAACGATACAAGCAAGCACTGTTCGGAGCAGGCCCCAGCCTTTCTCCTGCTGGTTTGGTCAGAGAACCAAATCTCAGAACGGCGGCACAGACAGGAAGTTTCTCCATCTAAAGTGCAGATGAAAGGGGCTTCCCTGGTGGTCCACTGGCTAAGACTCCACGCTCCCAACGCAGGGGCCCCAGGGGTTGGTCCCTGGTCAGGGAACAGGATCCCACATGCCTCAAATAGTGATCCTGCATGCCGCAACAAAGACCAAAGATCTGTGAGCTGCAACTAAGACCCAGCACAGCCAATAAATAAATATGTTTTAAAAGCCAACATATTTGGAAAAAAATAAAGCATAGATGAGGAAACTGTGGCTGAGGGAAGAGACATGGCTGCCTTGTTCGGCAGTATTTAGCCTTGTCAAAGCACAAAGTTTGAGAGTCAGAATTTAAACCAGAATAACTAGTCAGAAGCTTCTGGTGAAATCTAAAACTCACAAACACCCAATGGGAAAAACAAGTTTGCAACATAGTCTTTGAAACAAGCGGCTTAGTTGATGCAAAACATCTCTCCCCTCTCCCCCTTTTCCTCCTTCTCATCTCCACTAGGAAATAAAGGCTTGCGGGTAGCCCTGAAAAGCAGCTTTAGTGTTTCTGGCATATACTCTGGTGCTATGTGACAAGGGATAAATTTGTGTGTGTGTCAGGATTAAGTTTGTCTGTGATAGAAAATTTTAAACAATAGTGATTTAAGTAAGGTAGATATGTATTCCTCTCTCATACATAAATCTGAGTAAGTAATACAGGGCTGGGATGATATACCAACATGTCTGAGAGCCTTACTACATTTATATATTATACTGCTGCTCTACTCTGCATGACATCCATTCTCAAATTCACCCCAGAGTCCAAAATGGGTGCTTCAAGTCCAGCCATTACGTCTATTTTCCAGCCAAGAGGAAAGAGGAAAACAGAAAGGCATGACCCTTCTCTTTAAGGACATCACCAAGTAAATTTTACTCCCCATATATTTTTCTGTCCAAACCTAATCGCACAGCCACATCTAGCTGAGAGGAAATTGGGAGGTGTTTAGCTAAAATTTACACCCAACTAAAATTCAGGGGGGCCAATCAACAGATTCTGCTTCACCCCTGAACTCAAATACTCCAAGATGATGGCAGATGACAAGGAAATGGTCCCCAAACCCTAGACCCACAAAAGTTTTCAGGAGCTTCATTTAAAACAGAGGGAACTTGGAAAAAAAGTTGACATATGTCTATGCCAATTCCAACCATTAATATGATCATAATATGATGAGGTCTTCAAAGATGATAGGTAGGCAACATATCTCCACAGTATGGCATGCAGAAATACATATAGGAAATAACACTCAGTAAAAAAGGAGGAACACAAACTAACAAATACACAGAGCTCAAAACCGTGTACCAGAGATGGAAGTTAAACAAACATGCACTTGGACTGGGTGTAGCCTCAAAAAGATGACGTGCTTGATGCTTTACATTTTACTATTTTTTATGTCTATGTGTGAACTTTTTCAGATATAAAATGTTGCTTTGAAAATCAACAGCATGCGTGTGCACACGGGCCCACACACACACAGACACACACCATACACAGACAGGCAGCAGCCCTTACCTGGTCTCATAGCCCAAATAACCAAGAATATCCTCTCACGTAAGAACCCTGCAAGGCAGGGATCATCGCCGTGCTTGGCAGAGGAGGAAGAGGAAGGAGTCCCTGCAGGTACAGGTCAGTGACTTGCCCGGGGTTGCCCAGCTCTAAGAGGCAGAGCAGACCTGTGGTCAAATTCAGCTCCTCCACCTGCAGCCACATGGCCCCAACTCCCTTTCCAGGCCCATCGCACCAAGAACCCTTCTTCCCTGTCCCCAAACCAGGCTCTTCAGAGCTCCCCCACACAGCCTGTCCTTTCTACTTTCCCTCTTCATGCTTTTCTCCTAAGATACCCTTCCCGATTTCAGTTAAAATCCCACTCACCCAGGGCTTCCCTGGGTGGCTTGGTGGTAAAGAAATCTGCCTGCCAGTACAGGAGACACGGGTTCGATCCCTGGTCCGGGAGGGTCCTACGTGCGGTGGAGCAGCTAAGCCCATGCACACAACTACTGAGCCTGTGCTCTAGAGCCCGGGAGCTGCAGCCACGGAGTTCACATGCCTAGAGCCCGTGCTCCAAAACGAAGAGCGGCCCCAGCTCATCACAGCTGGAGAAAGCCTGCACAAAGCAACGCAGACCCAGCACAGCTGAAAATAAATACATAAATAAATAAAAAATTTTTAAAAAATCCTACTTATCCTTCAAGACCTAATACAGACGCCACCTCTGCCAGGGAGTCCTTCCAGCTCACCACAGCCAAGTGTAACAGAGCCTCAGCCCCTTTGTACACACTGCCCTATACTTAGGTGCATATTTCACTTACTTCCCCTAGGAGATGAACTGAAAACTCCTAGATGTCCAACCAATATTTGCTGAATGGAAGGGTGTAGTGGGGGAACAGATGGAGGGATAAAGGGATGGAGAGACGGAGAGCTGGGTGCATGGGTGGATAGGTGAGAATGGCTGAGATTTCACTGGTTTCCCCAATGGTTTCTTCGGGGAAAGAAACCCTGAATATACTTTAGACAGTTGCTCTGTCAAAATGACATGAACAGAAAGAAGCAAGCATCATAAATGCAGATAGAGAGGTAAAGCATCAAGCACGCCACTGATAGAGAGGTAAGTCTTTGCTTTGAACCACAACGCGTGCATGCTAAGTCGCATCAGTCATGGTCTGACTCTTTGCGGCTCTATGCACTGTAGCCCACCAGGATGCCAGGCTCCTCTGCCACTGGGGATTCTCCAGGCAAGAATACTAGAGTGGGCTGCCAGTCCCTCCTCCAGAGGCTCTTCCTGACCCAGGGATCAAACCCGCATCTCTTATGTCTCCTGAATTGGGGGGTTCTTTAACATGAGCACCACCTGGGACTGCAGCACCCCCAGGGGAATGTACAGTATCTCTGTCACTGGCTGAGATTAAGGGGGCTGGGGCTACGGTGGGTGGGCAAAGAGATCCCCAGTGTATTCCTTCTTGAGAACTTTCTCCTTTAGCCAGAGATCATTAGATTGTGAATTTCAGACACAAAGTCCTTTACTTCTTTGGTCCCTGGAGGTGGGTGAAGATGCACATTTATTAACACAGGGAACAACCCAGCCCTGGGAAAATCCGTGCAGGAGGGGAATGCATTTCTGCTACCCCTGGGGTCTCCTCTTCTCCTGTTGGGCTGTCCCTCTCCATCCCCCTTTCTTCTTTTCTGCCTTGAGGAAACAGGCCCTTTCATCAGGCCCTGACACCTCGTATTGAATGTCAGTCAAGGGGTTGGCATGGTGTCTGGCATTTGAAGTCCCATCTCTTAACTAAGGAATAAAAATTTCTTGGCTTCGATAAAGATCCCAGAGTCAGTGATGAAATGGGGGCCACGTTCATGGGGGTAAGTGTCCCCTAGGAGAGCCCCTCCAGGGCAGCCCCTCACCACTCCCGGCTCCCTCTCCTGGAATCCTGGGCCTCCCAGGGCTCCAGGCTGGCGGGTGGAGCCCGGTTCTCGGGGAATCTCACGCTGCCTGGTCCCAGGTCAGGGAGGCAGTGGGCCTTGACCTCGGGCGGGTGCCGTTTCCCCATAGGATGTGGCCTGAGTGAGCGCTGATGCTATGCGCAGACGGCAGCAACAGGCCTTGACCACAACCGCTCCAGAGGCCGTTTCTTCTAAAAGGGAACCGACAGCTCACAGCAGGCTGGGTAGGTCTTCAAACACATACAGGCTGAGCTAGGGGCACCCCCAGGAGCTACGGGCAAGACGGGCAAGGGGCCCTGCCGCCGCTCTCGGAGCGCCTGCCCCCCAGGACTGTTCCAGCCTCAGGACCAGCGTGCGGCTGCTCGGGGGCCTCACGGGCAAGTGGGGAGAGACAGAGGCAGCAGTCATGATGGCGGCTTCCAGATCCTTCTCTCCGAGGCCTGAGGCTGACGGCCACACGGGTGTGGGGTCAGTAAGGCCTTCCCACTGCCCTGTAGACACCCCAGCTAAGGGAAGGCCTCCTCTGTACCTACCCACCTCCTTTCTTCTCTTTTAAGAACACCCTGGCAGGAGGCAAAGGGCTGGTTTCAGAGTGTGTGTGTGTGTGTGTGTGTGTGTGTGTGTGAAGGGGCAGGTTTCACTGTTTAACACTGTGTGTGTGTGTGTGTGTGTGTGTAGCAGATACACTGTGTCCTCGGGCCCCCCTCCCTCCTGCATACGGACAGCCTGGCTCTGTCGGGGCAACAGTGGGGGTGCTGTGGGGAGGCTGGGCCTGCCTAGCAGGGAACCCCTTCCCTCAGCTGAAGGGCCTGTCCAGCCCCCCGTCCTGGGCCTTTCCTCGGACCGTGCCCCTCTCAAACCCTGTCAGCAGCAGCCTTCCCAGCCAGGAACCCCGTGCCTGACACCAGGCCGCCTGCCCTCTCGCCCGCGCCCCCACGGCTCCCACACCAGCGGGCCAGAGCAGGGCCCACTCATGCACAGCCACTCACACTCAGAGAAGCCCCTCCAAGGAGCCTTCCCAACTCACCGACCAGGCGGCCAGTGCTACCAGGAAGCCAGGGGCCTCTCCCCAAAGCAGTACACTTCTTTTTTTTCAAAATGAGTTTTTCAAAAATCACCCCACACCACTGAAAAGACACTTTCTTCCAGGCACTTGATCAGGGTGACAACCCAGAAGTCTCCTTTCCGGGTCTTTGTTTCTTATGAAAGTATGTTCTAAATGGTTCTAGAAGGAACATCGGGGGAAAGGAGAGCTGTCTCATCTCCAACTGGCACTCCCATATCACTCCAGGATACCAGCTTCTGCTGCCTGTTGGCCAGTAATTCAGGGAATCACTGAGTAAGATGGAGCAGGGTCTTAGAGATCACTGAGTTCATTTTTCAGTAGAGAAACTGAGGCCCAGGGAGAGTAAGGGACTTGATCCCTAGAGAAAACCCCAAACCCCAGAACAGCGTGGGACCCTAGGATATCCTCCAGCCCTACTGATGTTCTTAGCACACAAGTCCTGAAGCATCTTCAAAATCAGCACAGGACCGTATCACCAGGCCGACTCCCTCACGTGAAGGGGGGACAAAATGGATAAACTCCACTGAAGCAGCTCGAGCAGTGCTTCTCAGACTTTCCTCCGGCAACTTCTTATTTTGACAAAAAGACATTAAAAACTAACAACTACCGTCAATGTGCCCGATCATTTCATAAAAGAAAGGAGGTTTAATACAGGAAGAAGACCTAATCTCAGAATAAGGAACAGTGCTGCCCAGGAAAAGATAGTTTGCAACCTTGACTGATAGGCATACACACATGCACAGGCACGCACACACACACACACACACCCCACCACAAAAACACATCATTTTCCTAGCTTCTCATGGGAAGGACCACAAACCTTTATGACCAGCCAGGGTCCCCCCAGATCCTGTACATGCAGCTGACCCCATTCTTTTGGCGAAGATGCATGTCTATTTGTGATCCAGAGCTGGCCTGGGTCTTTTCCAGGTCACCTCCCCCATAACTGGGCTCTTTCTGGGTACACAGGTGCCCCGGACCCCTAGAGTAACCTGGGCAATGAATGGGGCCCCGTGAGCAGTCCTCTTCACGCTCCTGCCAATCTCTCCCTGGCCAAAGCTGGCCTTCCCTGCTCCCTTCGACCCCAATGCCTGATAACTTGGGGGCAGATCCCTTCCCTTCCGGGCCCACTCTACACTTCCCACCTCAAAGCCTTTGCTCGGGCACTTCTCTCCCCCGAACCTGCCCCCACCCCCTCCCCGGCTGCCCACCCACTTCCGCCTATGTGTCACTGCCTGGATGACACAACCGAGGGGACGCCTCTCAGGACAGAATCTCGCCGTGACAGATGGAATCTGTGAGCGGGTCTGAAGGATGGGGTTTGTGGTTGTCTGGGACCTGTTCTTCCCTTCCCTCTGCTCTGGCCCATGGCTGGGAGGCCCACTGAGTTCGCCGCAGGCCAACCCAGATGCCTGTCCGTAAAAAGGAGTTCCCGGGAGACCCGAGAGGGCAGACGGAGGGCCCGGGGTGCGTGCTCCCTTCAAGTATCAAGCCCGTTCCTCGTTGGTCTCTGACTTGATTTCCTGATCTCTTGGATTAAAATGCAGGTGATCTCGTTGTATTTTAACACTTGCTGCCTCAGTAGAGATGACAAAATAGGGACCCGGGCCCAGGATAAGGCCTGTCAAGTGGTGGGGATGATGGGCAGGGGGCCAGGGGTAAACGTGCTGAGACTCTCCCATCCTAAGCAGCCCCTGCACCCCTACTCCCTGCCCTCCTATGTGCTTCCCAGGGGTGTCTTTTCACTTCCCAGGGGTGCGCTGGGGTTTCTCAGGGTCTGAAGTGAAGGAAGGCACCTTTTGCTTAAGCTGGTGAGGTATCATTTGCTTCCTGTGGGTCAGAGTCTCTTTTAGGGTCTGGAAGGGGGTGGGTATCCCAGTTGAGTGCCAGCCAGGACCATCTGGGAGCATTAGCCCCTGATGGCAAGGAAACCGGGGTGAGTGAGCAGAGAGGTGGCTGGGACCCTGAATTCATCACTGGATCCTCTTCTGGGTGGGTCTCACCCAGGAAGAGCCCCCACCGTAGCGCTGGAAGTGGTTGAGGGGCTCCTTGAGGCATTTGGCAGGACCCCTACAATGGATCAGGCATAAGGGAGACAGCCAGGGCTCTCTCAAGCCTGGGGCCTTGCCCGGGCCACCCCCTGCAGGCCCAAGGCTCAGGAGTCCCGTGTTCTGGGCCCAGCTCCCCTGATCTTGGGTAAGTCACTTCCTCTTTCTGTGTCTCCGTTTCCTGGTCATACGAAGGGACTGGATGAGGTCTGTGATGGCCACATTTTTTCCAAGAGTAGGCTCTTTTTTCAAACAAAATCTTAAACAGACCCTTAATTTATCAAACAGGGGGAAGCGGATGGGCTCTGAGCACACACATCCCCAGTGACCCCGCCACTCAGTTCGGCGTCTGGTCGCCCGGCACTCACAGCTTCTGCAGCCTCACCGCACCTCCAATCCACCAGCGAAGCCTGGGCCTCCAGCTTCTCACGTCTCCACTGTCCATCGCCCCGGCTCCAGCCCTCTCTCCCGGCCACCACAGGGCCCCCCCTGCTTCTTGTCCCTATTCCCCCCACAATCTGTCCTCAATACAATCCAAATACAAAATCCACCAAATCCATCCCTCTGCGAACCCCACCCAAGGCCCCCTCTCACCTACAGCACCCTCCAAAGCCTGTATCCCACCAGCTAGCCTTTTTCTGTCCTCTTCTCCCCGACTCCACTCCAGCCTCCCTGGTCTCCCCGTGTCAGACATACCAACCACCCCCCAGCCCCACCCCCCAGGGGCTTGACTCACTCTCCCCACTTCCTTCAGATCTCGGCTAAACACAGTCTTCTTGGAACGGCCTTCCCTAACCACCTGCTCCAGAACAGCCCCCCTGGGCTCCCATACCCCTAACCCTGACTTTCTGTCTTTCCTTCTGGGAAGGTCTGCTGCAAGCTGGCAGGGGCTTGGTGTAAGGCTGGGCCCCCCCTCCATCTAATGCAGATACTACTTGTGGAACGAACACTGAACGCATAGAGGAAGAGAAATGTCTGCATCCAGAGAACTAAGCAGCCTGTCTGCATTTTCCTTCTCCCCAGCCGGTGTTTCCAATAAGCAGCAGACAGAGCTTGCTTGCCAAGATCCTCATACTCCTGTTCCAGGGGGCTGACATCCAAGCCACCCTCTCCAAGCCCCTGGGTGTGGGGTGGGAGGCATTCCCCTAGCTGTCTGGACATCCATCTCCTGCCAGCGAGGAGGAGGGGGCTTTGGGAGCTGGGTGGAAAACTGAGATCAGCTGAAGACTTGGAAGCCAGCCCTGAGTGGTCTGCAGGCTCTGGGGGAGGCCTGGGGGATGAGGGGGTCATAGATTATTGCCCCTCATCATCTTTGGGTACTGTAACACGGGCAGATGTGCAGCTCAGGGGCTGACAGAGGATGCAGGAGTGAGACTAAGAATTGCCTTCTAGTATTTGAGAGTGAAGAAGGATTGGGCCCCTCTGAACAGGGTTTCTAATGGTACAAGTTAAAGAAGGCAGACTTTCTCTGATATCTATTGGAAAGACTACGACAATGGTGGTAAGTTCCCCATCACTGGAGGTATGTAAGTACCTTTCAGGAATATTATCAATAGGATTCCTGTACTGGGCACAAGGTTAAATGAAATACTATCTCGGAACTCTTCCAACCTCAAAGATCCTCTTAAATAAAGCAACTTTTTTTTTTTTTTTAGCAACAAACCAATATTCAATTAATATTTGTGATGGATGGGCCCCACACAGCTCTAAGTAAGCTTGTACTGGTGTGTTAATCCTTGGCTGTCTGTGGATAGCTACTTAAATAGTAACTCATCCAATCCTCAAAACACTCTTAAGAAGCAGGTATTATTATTATCCCCATTTTACAGATGAGGCCAAGGCGGGTCCCATCCCAGTTAAGCAGTCGGCAAACAGGTTATCAACAAATGATAATAGCAGTAATAATAATAACTATTAAAAGTCTGCCCTCCGCCACAGGTGCAAAACTTCTTATGCATTATCTCATTTAATCCTCAAAACAACTCTGAAGGGTAGTTATTACTTATCGTCATTTTCTAGGTAAATAATGAGGCACAGAGGGGTTAAGTGTTAATAACTGACCCAGTAATAAACAGAGAAAGGCAAGAGGAAGTGGCTAAAGAGAGGTCAACCTGGGGAAAATATGGGAAGTCACAGAGGTCGGGACCCAGGCCCCTCACCTCCCCTTCCTCCCTGGGAATCTCCTCCTAGGTCCACCCATCAGTATTGGGTGCGGTAGATATTTGGTTTTGGGGGTGGGGGCGCCCTCCCCAACAGAATTTCCAGTTCCTCCAGCGGATGACATTCGTCCTTCCACTTCCAAGGGAAAGGATCCAGGCTGGGACGGAAATGGGGGAGGGGGAGGAGGGGAGGCATTCGGATCTAGTGCTCCCAGGCCCCTCTGAGACACCCCTCCCACTAGCCTAGGGCCAGTCACCTCCAGCTGCTCCCCAATTCGGGGCTGCCGGAGAACGGCCCGTCGCTCTGTTTTAACACTGGGGAAAACTGAGGCCCGCGGAGCTGAGGTCACAGAGCTAAGCCAAGCAGCAACTGGGTGTCCAGCACAGAAGTAGCTCGAGCCTGGCTTCCCCCAGGGCGCCCACCATCCTTAATCCTCAGAAAGGTTCTAAGAGGTTTGCCCAGTAATCCGCCTCTGAACGGGAACCTCTTCAACCCACTGAAGCTTTCCCTGGGAGCCGGCTGGGCTGGGCCTTTCGAGAGAATCTACTTCGGAGCGCAGCCCTGAGCAACGTTCATAAGTCCGAGGGTGCGAGATGGGGGTGGGGGACATGAAACCAGACGCTAGAGACCCCTCCCGAAAGCCGCTTCCCAAACCGGTTTGGTTTCACGCATTCCAAGCAGCGCCTCCTCCCTTCCGTAGGGGATCCCTCAGGCCACGCGCAGTTCGTGCGCCCTGGACCCTCCCCAAGCCCCAGGCTTCGCAAAGGCCGGTCCGAAGGTCACCGTCCTGGAATCCGCAAGAGGGGTGGGGGAGGGGATCCCGGTGGGTCCTCGGTCTAGGCGGGCGGGTGGGCTATTAGGCCGCGGGCGTGTCCAAACTTACGGGGACCCGGGTCCTCGGCCCCACGCGCGGCCAGCATCCGAGGACGCGCGCGGGACACAGGCGAAGCGGCGGGCGCGGGAGGCTGGAGGGGCCCGGCCCGCGAATGACCGCATCTGAAGTTCAGGCGGGACCAGAACCCGGGGAGGGGGCCGCGCTCACAAAGCCCCTCCTCTTCGGCTCTGACAGATAGAGACGACCCTCAGATACCCACCAACCTAGCCCCGGACGTGCCGGCCGGTTTTCCGGCGAGCGACTTCTGGGTTTAAAAGTTTCGCCAAGTCTTGGGTCCTGCAGAGGCACTAGGGCCGCCCCCTTCCGCGCAGTACCCGGGGGGACCGGCCCAAGTCGCGGCCAGGGGTTCGGTCTCAGTCCAGCACCCCGAAGTCCTGCGGCCGGGCTACTCCGGAGTTCCGAGCGCTCTCGGGGGCGGGAGGGACGCGGAGCGAGAAGGGCCCGGGGACACCGAGGGAGAAGGGGGCGCCGCGGCTCCGCACTTACCCCACGGGGTCCGCGCGCTCGGGCGCCCCGGCTCGTCGGATCATGCCGCCGGTAGCTCCGGGACGGTGAAGGCAGGGGCTCAGGCGCCGGGCGGCGCGGGCCGCGAGGACCCGGGCGCCCGCATGCCCCTGGCGCTGCTGCCCTAGGGAAGGGCCCGGGCGGGCACCGCTGCCAGCCCCGCGCCGAGTAGGGAAGCCACCGCCGCAGCCGCCGCCGCGCTCTGGGGCCCTCGCTCCCTCCACTTCCTGTATCGGAGCGAGCGGGGCTTTCAGGAAGAGGCTGGCCTTGGTGGTCAAGGGTTTTTTTGTCAAAAGCTTTTCGGCAGCGGCTCGCGGCCCGGAGCCCCCCACACCCGCCCCCAGGGGCCCTCGGAAGCCCCCGCAGCCGCGCCCCCTGGGCTGGGCCGGGCCTGGCGGCGGGCGGCGGCGTGTCGGAGCGCCCAGCCGCTGGGTGCTGCCTGCGCCGCTCTGGCGGCTCCCGGAGACCCGGGAGAACAACTTGGAGAAAAGTTTGCAGCTTGGTGGAGAGTCCCGTGGGAAGCAAGGCGTTTCCGCTCCGGACCGGCAGGTGGGGAAGCGGAGAGCTCTAAGCAGAGCACTCTCGCGCTTTACCTCCTGCCCGAAGGAGGCTCAAAATGCCACAGGACAGCTCCAGACCAGAGGCAGGGCGCCTCCTCCACGTCTCTGACAGGTGGCCACGCTGCCTTCTCTTGAATGCCTCCACTGACGGTGAACTCACTACCTCACAAGGCAGTCTGTTCCTCCGTCAAGCTAGGCATCTAATTCACCTGTTCTAGGTACTAAGCTTAGATCCAAGCAGAGGGAGAAAGCCAGTCAGTTTACACAAATACAACTACAGCTACTCTAGTGGGACCAGGAGTCCTCTCTTCTAAAGGCCTGGGCACTCAAAAATGCCTCCTGAGCCTGGGCTGCCCTCAGAACATCTCACAGTGACTGGTTAGCACTGAACCCTACAGAGCGACTTCAGTCTAATGCAGGATTCCTCAGCCTCTGCACGATTGATATTTGGGGCCAGATAATGCTTGGTTGTTGGAGCTGTCTTGTATCTTGTAGGACGGCCTCTGCCCACTCTGCTTGTAGCATCACACTCTCCTTGTAACAACCCCAGAACGTCTCCAGACATTGTCAATTATCCCTGGTGGCCACAAGCATCCCCGTTTAGACCCTCTGGTCTAACATCTTTATTTCACAGATAAGGAAACTGAGACAAAGGAGGTGACTTACGGGAGGCACATGGCAAGGTAAGGTGCCATAGGGCTGAGGCCCAGGGCTCTGGGGAAAGCATTCGGAGGCGAGGCCTCTTTGCCCTCCCTACTCCTGCTTGCTCATCTGTAGAAGTGATATGTATAAAGGGGAGCAGGTGAGGGGGGCACTCTGGGGTGCCATTATTATTAGTCCTCTGCTGTTGCTAAAACAAGCCTGTAGGCCACTCCCAGGGCTCCCTGGGCCCCAGGCTCCATCCAACTCTCACACCTAGACTAGTCTTCCAGGCCCTTCTAGGCTGATCTGGATTGCAAGTAACCGCACTCTTCCGTGGCCTCCACAAATAAAGGTTTCCCTCAGCACCCTAGTGGGCTTCCCTGGTGACTGAGATGGTAAAGAATCTGCCTCCAAGGCAGGAGACCCGAGTTCGATCCCTGGGTCGGAAAGATCCCCAGGAGAAGGAAATGGCAGCGCACTCCAGTATTCTTGCCTGGGAAATCCCGTGGACAGAGGAGCCTGGCGGGCTACAGTCCATGAGGTCGCAAAAAGTTGGACATGACAGCGACTTGCACTCACTCCGCTCCCTGGACCATGTATGAGAAACTCAGGACAAGCTCCTCAAAGCCTGGATTCCATGAAACCATCTCCAGGGCTCTAACCATGGCCCTCAGAGGCCTCCACAAGGCCTGCTCCTCACCTCTGTGAAGATAGAACTCCTCTGGTGGACACCAGATGAGGCCCCACATTGACCCTGTTGCTGGTAACTGTGGAGGAGGATGTTGCAAGATAGGAATCTGAGCAGCCCCCTTTGGTCACGGCCTCTGCCAAGCTAGCCCTTAGATTCCTTCCTGGGTCCCCTTTTCCTCTCAAATCCTCACACTCCCCACTTCTCTCCCTGGAATGAATCTGAGGACTCCTGTGGGAAGTGAAAATCTCCAGCTGTTTACACCTACAAGCTCCTTCCTCTACCCTCACCTTTTCTGGTTAACAGTACCCCAGGACCTGGTTTCCGTTTAAGGATTCAACCCTCCTCAGTTAAGGTCATGCGGAGATAACCAGATTCTACCCCCACTGTAGAGGACATACACCAATCTAATCTGACCAATCAGAGCCCTATACTTACCAGGCCCAGTGATTGGCTCATGGATGAGCACATGACCTAAGCTGGACCAATAAGATCCCTCCCTGGGACTTTATGCTGGCGCTATCAGGAAATACCAGCAGTCTTCCCCCGCAACCACAAACTGGCCTTATCCTGGGAGAGCATAAGCTTGGGGCAGCCCAGTGGTTACTTGAGCCACCAAGTGGTAAAATTGTGCTCAAAAGACAGTCAAGAAACGAAAGCAGTGCAGAGGGAGACTATGCCCTAATGACATCTTTTGAGGTCTTGATTCTGAGATGCTTAAAGCACCATTAGACATCTCATGTATAAGAACCAATATAGTCCTTTATATTTTCTTTCCGTTTCTGAAAACTCAAGCCAAATCTCGGTCAGGTTTCTGTTAACCATCAAGCAAAGACTCCAAGCTGTCCGTGACTGCAGCCCCATCTTCCACCTTCCACTCCCTGCTGGGTCTGGAGGATGTCCAGTTGTGGCAGGGCTGTAGGAATGCAGAGGTAAACACTTGAACTTATTACCCCCAAATAGGAAAGGCTGCTTTGCCTCTCTGGGTCCTCCTGGGGTAGCTCTCACCTCCACAAGCTCCTCCACCTTCCCCTCCCTCCACTCAGGTGAGGCTTGATCCAGAGGTGGAATGTGTGAATTTGCATGGGAAAGTCACCTTCAGGAGGTTAACTCCAAACCTTGCTGAAGTTTGTGGGGACGATTAGCAAAGAAAAACATTTCACAGCACAGTCTTATTTTTCAAAACTTGCCAACATCTTGCTCTGAGTTGGACACAGATTTTGAGGAAACAGAGGGTATTTGTTCAACAGAACTTTTCCTAGTTTATGGAGTAGTTAAGTCAAGAGTAGGGGCTGGAGTCAGGAGGCCAGGGTTCAAATCCTAGCTCTGCCACTTAGCGGCTGTGCTGCTGCTGCTGCTAAGTCACGTCAGTCGTGTCGGACTCTGTGCGACCCCGTAGACGGCAGTCCACTAGGCTCCTCTGTCCCCAGGATTCTCCAGGCAAGAATACTGGAGCCAGTTGCCGTTTCCTTCTCCAGTGCACTAAAGTGAAAAGTGAAAGTGAAGTCACTCAGTCGTGTCCGACCCCCATGGACTGTAGCCTACCAGGCTCCTCTGTCCATGGGATTTTCCAGGCAGGAGTGCTGGAGTGGGTTGCCATTGCCTTCTCCAGTGGCTGTGCAGTCTTACGCAAACTACTTCACCTCTGTGTGACTCAGTTTCTTCATCTGTGAGATGGGATAGTAATAGCACCTACCTCATAGGGATTCTGTGACTGTTGCATGAACTAATGTACGTAAGGGACTTAGAACAGACCCTGGCATGTAGTAAGTACTCAATAAGTATTAACAATTATTTGTGCTATGACTAAGCACAAATGAATTAGTCAGCTCTCACAGGTACTTCTGATTAGGATAAATTGAATAGGGCTTCCCTGATTACTTAAGTAGTAAAGAATTTGCCTGCAATCCAGGAGAGGCAGAAGAAATGAGTTTAGTCCTTGGACTGGGAAGATCCCCTGGAAAAGGGATAGGCTACCCACTCCAGTATTCTTGGGTTTCCCTGGTGGCTCAGATGGTAAAGAATCCGCCTGCAATGCGGGAGACCTGGGTTCGATCCCTGGGTTGGGAAGATCCCCTGGAGGAGGGCATGGCAACCCACTCCAGTATTCTTGCCTGGAGAATCCCCTGGACAAAGGAGCCTGGTGGACTACTGCAGCATGTGCATGAGGAGGATTTAATAAATGTGTAGTGGGAAGTAAAAGGGACTGTGCTATCAGTCTTAGGTCTATTATCTTCCTCAGCCTGAAGACGAGAAGGAGTGGTTACCAGACCCAGAAGCAGAGAGTCCTGTCCTGTAGAGTGATCACCTAGGGAGCGGACCAAGGACCCTCAGTCCAGGGATGCAGCTAGGAAAATAAATAATCTGAATCATTTCCCTCCCTCCAACCTCCAGCAAGCAGTGGGCCCTTCAGTTGCCAAAGCCAGCTGGAAGCCAGAGGGTTTGGGAGCCTATTGGTCAGTCCCTATAGGTGTTGAGTCCCTGTGGGTCAGCCTATTGGGGTGTGGGGAAGGACTGGGGTCAGAGAGGGCAGGAGGGCAAAACTGTGGAATCAAACAAAATGAGCTCAAATCCTACTGGACTTTGGCAGGCAATCTTGGGCAAATCAGCCAAGGGACCAGACAGATGAGTGAAACCATCTTGGATCCTCCAAACCAGCCCATCTACTAGCCAAATATCATGCAGTGACCTCTGTCAATGTCACATGGACCAGGAGAATCACTGGACAAGTCCTACCTGAATTCTTGACTGGGAAAATCTTGAAATATAATAAAAATGTTTGGGACAATTTTGTTTTGCAAAGATAGACACAGAAAACAGCTCTCTTCCTGAGGCTTTTCCATCTTCTGACCTCCTTCCCCCACCAGAGCTCCGACATCTCTGTTCCCTGTTACTTTGGTGAAATATGTTGAAAGTGGTGGAGAAAAACTTTATTATTGCAAAATCCATCAGTATACTTTGGGTCAGCCAGGAACACAGTGTCTGCCATGACTGGGTGGGGGCCGGGGTGACCTGAGAACCCAGATCTGGAGGAAGTGGCAGCCTTTTCTCAGTTCTCCCCGACAGACACCCAGCAGGAATGAAGGCCTGTGCATAAAGGGCCTTACAATTTAAAAAAAGAGTAAAAACTGGGACTCTGGATTTTTATAGGACTATATCAGATTTCTGGAACATGACCCTGACTAAAGAAGCATTTCTAAAAGCCCAGTTATCCTATGGATGCTGGCTTAGGATCTGACCACACCTTCTGTACCTTCAGCCACTCTGAGACTCCATGTGGCAGGAAGGTGAATTTGACTCGTGTGAAGGTGTGCCTGGTGGAACCCACAGGTGCGCAGGGATTCCATGGATGCAGAAGGGATGGGATCCTGATAGACAATGTTTGGCCCAGCTGGCTCAGATGGTAAAGAATCTGCCTGCCATGTGGGAGACCCAGTTCGATCCCTGGGTCAGGAAGATCCCCTAGAGAAGGGAATGGCTACCCACTCCAGTATTCTTGCTTGGAGAATCCCATGGACAGAGGAACCTGGTGGGCTTCAGTCCATGGGGTCGCAAAGAGTTGGACACAACTGAGTGCCTAACACGCTTTTCTGTCCCCTAGAACCAAGCAGGATATCTTTAATCCCAGTCTCTGGCATTCTGCCTCATTGTCCTCTAGTTGCAGATCCCTGTCTTTCTTCCCTCCTCTCTGTAGACAGACAACCCCACAACCCCCAAGTTTCCTAGTCTCAGTCACCTCTGTATAGAGACTGACCAGCGTCCGACAGTCCCAATTCCCAGTTCTCTGGAGAAATCATCTGATTATCATCTTGGCTGCGAGGGGTTGGCAATCTCAGAGAGCAAGGGTGCTCATGAGGACACACCCCAAGAAACTTTTAAAGCAACCTCCAATCTGGATTATTGGGGCAGCTTCTTGTCTGGTGTCCCACTTGCCCTTGGCCAGCCCCACTTTTCACTGTGGCAGAAACTGAAAGCTTTCAAGATCTTTCTTAGAGAAACTTTCTCCTGCCCAGGCACTGCATTGGTTCGTCTGACTCCAGGTCCCTCTCTGAAGCCTGCATGCTCCCTACTGAAGTGCCCTCTTAACCCACACTCGTTACATAGTTCTAGACACTATGATGTTCCTCATGCCTCTGTTATCCTTAGCATGCGAGTGCCAGCTCCCTAGGAACAGGGAATACGCCCTCTTTAAAAAAATTTTTTCTCTCCCCTCATCAATCAAAGGAGGGATTTGCAAATAGCAGGCACTTAATAATCTCTTATTGTCTAAATAAAAAGACTTGCAACCAAGGAGAAAGCCTGCTCCATTTCTGAGTCCTGTTTCATCGTTTGATTTGTCCCTGCTTTGTGCTGTCAAAAGATGAGCTAAAATTAGGGTCAAGAATGTCCTTAATTGGGACGTCTCTGGTGGTCCAGTGGATAAGACTCTGCATTCCCAATGTGGGGGGCCCAGGTTCGATCCCTGGTCAGGAAAATAGAATCTTTATGCTGCAACAAGAGATCCCTCATGCCTCAGCTAAGACCCTATGCAGCTAAATAAATATAAGGAAAAAAAAAGAATGTCTTTAATTCATACAGTCTACAAATTATGACACCAGTGAGGCTCTGGGAGGACATGGAAGGCCTGTCCTTGAGGAGATTTCAAGCTAGTGGAATGAGATATGCCATAGGAAGATGCTTTTGGGTTTGAGTGACAGGAAACCTCGACTCTAAGTGGACCGAAGGAAATGTCTTGTCTCATATAACTCACAGCCCAGATTAGGGAAATGCGTCTGTTATCTCAGTTCAGTTCAGTCGCTCAGTCATGTCTAACTCTTTGTGACCCCATGGACTGCAGCCCACCAGGCTTCCCTGTCCATCACGAACTCACAGAGCTTACTCAAACTCATGTTCATTGAGTTGGTGATGCCTTCCAACCGTCTCATCCTCTGTCATCCCCTTCTCCTCCCACCTTCAATCTTTCCCAGGATCAGGGTCTTTTCCAAGGAGTCAGTTCTTCACATCAGGTGGCCAAAGTATTTGAGTTTCAGCTTCAGCATCAGTCCTTCAAATGAATATTCAGGACTGATTTCCTTTAGGATGGACTGGTTGGATCTTCTTGTAGTCCAAGGGACTCTCAAGAGTCTTCTCCAACACCACAGTTCAAAAGCATCAATTCTTCACCGCTCAGCTTTCTTTATAGTCCAACTCTCACATCCATACATCATTACTGGAAAAACCAAAGCTTTTACCAGATGGACCTTTGTTGGCAAAGTAATGTCTCTGCTTTTTAATATGCTGTCTAGGTTGGTCATAACTTTTCTTTTAAGGAGCAAGTGTCTTTTAATTTCATGGCTGCAGTCACCATCTGCAGTTATTTTGGAGCCCCCCAAAATAAAGCCTGTCACTGTTTCCATTGTTTCCTCATCTCTTTGCCATGAAGTGATGGGACTAGTTGCCATGATCTTAGTTTTCTGAATGTTGAGTTTTAAGCCAACTTTTTTACTCTCCTCTTTCACTTTCATCAAGAGGCTCTTTAGTTCTTTGCTTTCTGTCATAAGGGTGGTGTCATCTGCATATCTGAGATTACTGATGTTTCTCCCAGCAATCTTGATTCCAGCTTGTGCTTCATCCAGTCCAGCATTTCTCATGATGTTCTGTGCATATAAAGAAAGCTGAGCACTGAAGAATTGATGCCTTTGAACTGTGATGTTGGAGAAGACTCTTGAGAGTCCTTTGGACTGCAAGGAGATCCAACCAGTCCATCCTAAAGGAGATTAGACCTGGGTGTTCATTGGAAGAATTGATGTTGAAGCTGAAACTCCAATACTTTGGCCACCTGATGCAAAAAACTGACTCATTTGAAAAGACCCTGATGCTGGGAAAGATTGAAGGTGGGAGGAGAAGGGGACGACAGAGGATGAGATGGTTGGATGGCATCACCGACTCAATGGACATGAGTTTGAGTAAACTCCGGGAGTTGGTAATGGACAGGGAGGCCTGGCGTGCTGCAGTCCATGGGGTTGCAAAGAGTTGGGCACAACTGAGTGACTAAACTGAACTGAACTGAACTCTGCATATAAATTAAATAAGCATGGTGACAATATACAGCCTTGTTATCTATGGCTGTGTAAAAAAAATGACCTCGAACTTAGTGGCTTAACACAACATATTTATTATCTCATAATCTCTGTGACTTGGGATTCTTAGCAAAATTTTGATGGTTGCCTCTGCTTAAGGGTCTCTCATGAGGCGGCTGTCAAGGTGTTAGCCAGGGCTGGGGTCTCAGCTGAAGGCTCAGCTTGGGAAGGGTCTGCTTCCAAACTCACTTGGCTGTCGGTAGGACTCAGTTCCTTGAGGGGCCTCTGCTCCTTGCCTGCTGTTGGCTGGAGGCCATCTTCATGTCCATTCCTGGACACGTGGAAATGTCTCACGTGGCCACTTGTTTCATCAAAGTGTGCACGCTTAGAAGGTAATGGAGAAAATCTGCCAGAAAGATGACAGTCTCAGCCTCGTACCACCTAATCATCATCATTGCCCTATTCTTTTAGAAACAAGTCATAGGTCCTGCCTACACTCAGCAGGAGAGACTTAAACAAAGGCATGAAGACCAAGCAAGGACTATTTGGAGCCATCTTGGATGCTGCCTAGTAAAAAGACTCAACGTTACCATTAGTCACTTAGGTTTGGTCCCTCTTTCTGCTCTGGCCTCCTCAGCATTGACCTCAACCTCAGGCTGGCTCTCCTATGGTTCTAAGACAGCTTCCAAATGCAATTGACATCATGCTCTATGAGGCCATCCTGCAAGAGAGGGGAAAAGTCTGTTTCCGAAGCATGCAACCTAAGTCTTCCAGTGTGATTGGCCATCTTAGGTCACATGTCTAGCCTAGTCACCAGGAGAATGTTACACACCAGTTGGCTTAGGTTGATTAAGATCCACACTTGGTCCTGGGTTTGGAAATGACCTTCCTTCAGATCATGCTGGGGGGTGGTTGAAACCCTAGCAAAATTATGAGAAGGAAGAAGAGAATGGATGTAGGGTAGATAGCCAACAATGTCAACTGCATCTGTATAGAGATGACCAGAAAAACAAGGTCATATATGAGGAAATACTTGTGGCTGATTGTTATATTATATTATCTTGATTGTAGTGATGGTTTCATTGGTATTTACATATACTGACATCAAATATACGCCTTTAACAAGCACAATTCTTGTATGTCAATTTTACTTCAAAAAAGCTACTTCTGAAAGTATGTATTTCTTTTAGTCATTGTGCTATGAAAAGCACAAAGAAATTAAGCAAACATTCTTCCAGTCTTCAAAAACTATTGTCTAATTGTGTAGAGAAGTCCTCACGTCATCAATGAATGAGTACAATTCTGACTATGTATTTACTGTTTTGCTTTGGTTATGTCCATTAGTGTAAATTGTGTTATTTACAACATTCCTGTCATTCATCAGTTGCAACCATAGGGTTGGTTACAGATTCAAGAGTTTGGTGAAACGTTGTGAAAGCATTCTGTGAGAGTCAATAGGCTCTGTGGAATTCATAGCAGAGTGTTGCCTATGTAGTATTCAAGAAAACAAAGCCACGAGTTATATATATAATTCAAGTTGCTCTGACAGTATGGTTCATAAAGATTCGGTGTGGGGAATCATTTCTCAAGAAGATCGCTTTCTTTCTTTGCTGCCCCTCTGTCTGAGTGAAGGATGACCTGGGAGCCCTGAAGGAGGAGGCAGGCCTTGGAGAGCCTTGAAGGATGCAGCCTTCTCTCCAGCTGCAGGCAGCTGGCTCAGGAAAGGCTCTCACTTGCCTGGTTTCCATGTCCTTCCTCTTGGCAGCATGGGGAGTGAGGGAATGGAAAGAGGCTTTGAAACGGTGACCTCTGAGAAACGAATCCACATTTTTGACCGGAGGCCAGACCATTGAGCATTAACAGCTCATCATTTCTTAAGCTGGCTCATCTCACTAGAAGGCAAGCCAGGAGGTAGAAGATTTTCTCTGGAAAGCAGAGCTCCTACTGTGTGCCAGGTCCTGTGACCCTACTGTGTGTCAAGGTGGAGAAAGGGCTCCAAGGGTGAGGACACAAAGGACGTGATTTCCACCCTCTCCCCTGTAATTCCTCGTGTTGCAAGTGACAGTCTTTAACTTTGTCTGATTCATCCATGGGTGTCCAGACTGGGGGCTCAGAATAGTCAAGTAAACAGACTAAACCTATATATACAGTGTAATAGTTATTCATTGATGTGTAACAAATTACGCTCAGATTTAACAGCTTTAAACAACAATAAACTTTTTTTTTAGAATCATATCCAGTTTCCTTGGGTCAGGAATTCAGAAGCAGCTTAACTGCTTGGATCTGACTTGGGATCTCTCATGAGGTTACAGTCAAGATGAAGTTAGGCAGCCGTTTTGTGCTATGAGGCAGAATTTATATCCTGAGGAAGACAGAGCCACCACAGATAAAGAGGTTGACTCCCAGGCACCATGGAGTGCCCCAACAGGTTGGAATGAGCACCCTTGTCTTCTTCTACACCAGACGGAAATAAAATCCTATTCTGTTTAAGCCACTGGTCTTTGGTGGTTTTCTGGAGGAAGGTTCCACCAGGCAGAAATAAGGGAAGGGCATCCTAGGGGGAGGTGAAAGCAGTATGAAGAGAAGCCTGGAGGTAGGACCTTACTTAGCTGTCAAGATAGTAATGAGGGAAAAATGAGTTACTGCCTAAGAAAGCTTAAGTGCCCATCACTGAGAGGAGCTGGAAACGCTCACCATAGCTCATCCTCCTCATTTGTCTTTTGCCTTGAGGGCACGGAGTGTATCTTTTTTAAAAAATGTATTTTATTATTTATTTATTTGTGCTGTGCTGGGTCTTTGTTGCGTGTAGGCTTTTCTCTAGGTGCAGGAGTGGTGGCTACTATCTGTGGTGTGGTAAGAACATGGTGGTGGCCTCTCTGGTTGCAGAGTGCAGTCTCTAGGAAGTGGGGGCTTCCGTAGTTCTGGCTCCTGGGCTCTGGAGCACAGGCTCGATAGTGGTGGTACACTGACTTAGTTGCTCCGAGGCCTGTGGGATCTTCTCAGACCAGGGGTAGAACCAGTGTCTCCTGCATTGGTGAAAGTGAAAGTCACTCAGTCGTGTCCGACTCTTTGCGACCCCGTGGTCTATACAGTCCATGGAATTCTCCAGGCCAGAATACTGGAGTGGGTAGCCTATCCCTTCTCCAGGGGATCTTCCTGACCCAGGAATCGAACCAGGGTCTCCTGCATTGCAGGCGAATTCTTTTCCAACTGAGCTATCAGGGAAGCCCCTCCTGCATTGGTAGGTGGATTCTTTACCATTGAGCCCCCAGGGAAGCCCCAAGGATCATATCTTAAACCTCTGTACAGCGTGCTCGGCAAAAGAGATGTTCTATCACGATGTGGGAGAGAGGCCATGATTTATTTCTGTTTCACTTCTCCCTTTGGGACTATTTACTTCCTCTGAAAATCAAGTGTGGTGTCCTCAAGGCATCTTCCTCATGAGAAAACCCAGGGTGGGTCCTTTAGAATCATGGGTCAGCAACAAGTCGGTCAGAATGAGAGGAAGCCTGACCCAGCACTGGTCTTCTTGACCACAGTCCCAACCTGGGCCTCTGCTGCCGTCCCAGGGGAGAGTCCCCAGAGGGGTGTGCACCCCGCAAGAGGCTCCTGGGACCTCAGGTTAAGAACACTCCCCATCGTGGACTCCCTGCCTTCAGGAGGTGCTGGGCGGTGGGGTGGGTGCTGAGATGATGCGTGCTCTGGCCGCTTCAAAACCGCACAGTGCAGTTCCCTTTCAGTGACACTCTTGCCCTCTGTGTGACCTTGGAGAAGTTTCTTAGCCTCTCTGGGGCCCAAGTTTCTTTTTCTGGAGGATGGGTGGACGCCTACCTCACAGCTGCTTGTGAAGATTGTATGGAAGGTGGCTCCCTGTGTGTTGAGTAGCACGTTTGTGACAAATGTCAGTTTCCGTTCTCTGACTTATTTTTTGTTTTTTCCCTTGTGCAGTGCTGTGCTTAGTCACTTCAGTCGTGTCCGACTCTTTGTGACCCCATGGACCGTACCCACCAGGCTCCTCTATCCATGGGGATGCTCCAGGCAAGAATACTGGAGTGGGTTGCCATGCCCTCCTCCAGGGGAATCTTCCCAACCCTGGGATCAAACCCAGGACTCCCGCATTGCAGGCTAATTTTTTACCCTCTGAGCCAGCAGGGAAGCCCTTTTATTTTTTTCCCTTATTGATTTAAAAAAAAAATTTATGTTTATTTTTGGCTGCCCTGGGTCTTTGTTGTTGAGCTTGGGCTTTCTCTAGTTGCAGCAAGTGGGGGCTACTCTCTTGTTGCGGAGCACGAGCTCTGCGTCATGCAGGCTCAGTAGTTGGTGGTGCATGGGTTTTGTTGCCCTGCAGCACGTGTGATCTTCCCAGACCAGGGACTGAACTGGTGTCCTCTGCATTGTAAGGCAGATTCTTAACCACTGGACCACCAGCGAACCCCTTCCCCACTTACTGATTTTTATAATTGAAGAATGGATGCCCAGCTCCATGGACTCTGCAGTGCCTTCCACCCCATGCTCTTCCCCTGACAGGGGTGCCAAGATGTGTGCTTAAGGAAGTTTGAGTTCAATTCAGCTGTTATTAATTAATGCTGCCTCTGATGCTGAGGACCAGAAAGGAAGGCGTGGGGGTCCCTGCCTTTCAGGGGTGTCGTCCACAGAAACCTTGGCTACCGGCATTGCAGTGTGTGATACTCACAGGGGGTGGGCCTAGAGCAGGGCTGGCTACACGATTTGCAGGACTTGGCGCAAAATGAAAATGTGTGACCCCTTGGCTCAAAAAGTGATACAGATTTCAAGACAATGGCAGTAGAATAATAAACCGAGCACAAGAGCGTCTAAGTGTAGGATCTTCTAAGTGTGGGCTCTGTGAATGCACAGACCATACACCCGTGAGCCTGGCCCTAGCCTGGTCCCGGCCTGAGGGGTTTCCCAGTACAGGGGAAGGTGCCAGCTTGCTTGTGGCACCTCTACCCTGCTCAGCCCCTGGGAGCCTCGCTGACCCTGCGGGCCCCTCAGCCCCTACCCCATCCAGCTCTGTGGCCCCGAGGCCCACATTAGCGGTGGTTCGTGGGTCAGGAGGCCCACAGGAAGTAATCTGGCTCCCGAATCTAGGACGCATCCTCTCTCTGTGCCTGGCCTTGCTGCCCACCCCTGGACTCTGCTGCCCAGAGAGCGGGCTCTGGCCCCCAGGCACTGTGCCTCCTCCCAGAGGCCCCAAGGCAGCATGAGGCAGTGGTAAAGAAAACAGTCTTCACGATCCTCATTAAAGAACAGGCAGGCCTTATTCAAGGAGGGCCATCGCCGTGGGCGCAGGGACCACCTCCATGGGGTCTTGAACCTGTCCGATCTAAATAGAACAAAGGCAAGTGGGAGCAGGGTGGGAGTCAGTGGATGGGATACTGGTTAGAGGAAATATCAAGAGTCAGAGGGATTCTGACTAAGCTGACCTAACAAGATTCCTACTGAAGGCAGGCAGTGCAGTCAAACATCACCTGGAGTCAGGGGAGGATGAAAAACTGGATCAGATATCGAGAGTTATCAGTATGGAGGATGGGCGATCTGGCTAAACTGACTTAGCAGGATTCTTGCTAAAATTTGGCAATGCATCTACATGTTTTATTTGGCTTTGTTTGTTCTTTATTTTGCTTTTTAAAAAATATTTGGCATATGAATGAAATCATATGGTATTTGCTTTTTTCTGTTTGACTCCTTTCACTTAAAATAATACACTCAAGGTCCATTCATGTTGTTACAAATGGCAAGAGTCCATCTTTTTTTTTAATGCCTGATTAGTATTCCATATATATACCTTATATTATATGTATACATAGTACTCCATTATATATAGTTTTATATACATAGTTTTCCATTATACATATTTAGTCTTCCATTATATTTATATATATATAGTATTTCATTATATATGTTCTTATTATATATTTATAGCATTCATATGATGAACAGGGAGGCCTGGTGTACTGCGATTCATGGGGTTGCAAAGAGTTGGACACGACTGAGCGACTGAACTGAACTGAACTGACATATATACATATATATATATATATATGTATATATATATAGGGTTTCCCTTGTAGCTCAGCTGGTAAAGAATCTGCCTCAATGTGGGAGACCTGGGTTCGATCCCTGGGTTGGGAAGATCCCCTGGAGAAGGGAATGGCTACCCACTCCAGTATTCTAGCCTGGAGACAGTCCATGGGATCACAAAGAGTTGGACACAACTGAGCGACTTTCACTTTCTTATATATATATTTATCTCTCCTCACTTAATGTGCAGTTGCTTCCATATCTTGGCTACTGTAAAAAATGTTGTGATGATCATAAGGGTGTATATATCTTTTTAAAATTTATTTATTATTTTTGGCTGCCCTGGGTCCTGGTTGGAGTGCGTGGGCTTTCTCTCGTTTGTGCAAGCAGGGGCCACTCTAGTTGTGGGGCATGGACTTCTCATTGTGGTGGCTTCTCTTGTGCAGCACTGGCTGTAGGCGCTCAGACTTAGGTAGCTGGCAGCCCTCAGGCTCTAGAGCACGTAAACTTCAGTACTTGTGGTACACAGGCTTTGTTGCCCAGTAGCAGGTGGAAGATTCCCGGACCAGGGATCGAACCAACGTTCCATGCATTGCCAGGCAGATTATTAACCACTGGACCACCAGGGAAGTTCATAGACATCTTTTTGAATTAGAGTCTTTGTATTCTTTGAATAAGTACTCAGACATGGGATAGTTGGGTTGGAATATGGTAGTTCTAGTCTTAATTTTTTGAGGAGCCTCCATACTGTTTTCCATAGTGACTGCACCAATTTGTATTCTTACCAATAGTGTATGAGGGTTCTCTTTTCTCCACATCCTTGTCAACACCTGTTATTTCTTGCCTTTTTGATAATAGCCACTCTAACAGGTGTGAGGTGATATCTTATTGTGGTTTTGATTGTATTTCTGACAGTGACTGAACATTTTTTCATGTGCCTGCTGGCTGTCTGTATGTCTTCCTTGGAAACATGTCTACTTGGGTCTTCTGTCCTATTAAATTATAGGCTTTTTGCTGTTGAGTTGCTAAATTCTTTATATATTTTGGATATTAATCCCTTACTGGATACAAGATTTGCAAATGCCTTCTCGCATATGGAAGGTTGCCTTTTCATTTTTTTGATGGTCTCCTTTGGTATGCAAAAACTTTTTAGCTTGATGTAGTCCTCTTTGCTTGAGGCGCCCAGATGGCACATTGCTAAAGAATCCATCTGCCGAGGCAGGAGACACAAGAGATGTGGGTGTGTTCCCTGGGTTGAGAAGATCCCCTGGAGAAGGAAATGGCAACCCACTCCAGTATTCTTGCCTGGAAAATCCCATGGACAGAGGAGCCTGGTGGGCTGCAGTCCACGGGGTCGCAAAGAGTCAGACACGACTGAGCGACTAAAGCACAGCGCAGCACTGAAGACTGTAGCCAGAAAATCAGTCGTAGGTTGCTCTGAGGATGGTTCCAAAGTGGTAAGAGAGGAATCAAAATGTATAGAAATGTTTGCTGAAAACAAACCCAAAAAACCCATCTAGCTGAACATCAAATAATTACTGCTAATCTGTCTCTCACTCACACACACACACACACACACACACACACACAAACTCAAGTTAATGATTTTAATGCTTTCTGACATATCAGAAGATGCCAGAATCTGGGCTCATTGAAATTACTCCTTTGATATGCATCTTAACTACCTGGGGCCAGTACTCCTGTTTTTCTCCATCCTGAATTCCCCTTCTGGCGTAGCACTGGGCTGGCTGGATTGGTGTGGGCAACATTCGTGGTTTACTGAAATGGCAGACAACATTGTTTTCATCCACAAAATATTTGAACATCTCTGTCATATTTTCTCCTGGTTATTCATTGACTTTTTTTAAACCATGAAATGCTTGCTATGATTAGAATGTGTCCCCTTCTGCGTGGCTCATGTGTGGGTATGATATTTCCCAGCCTGATTCCTGACTGTCTTTATCCCTGAAGGCTCAGCTTGAGTCAACATCTCCCTGACTGCGAGGATGACTGGACTTCTCTGTGCTCTTGCCTCCTGGGCTGGCTCCCTCCCAGAACATGGGGATCCCTTGAAGTGACCTTGTAGCAGTTGGCTTGCTGGAGAGCAGGCCTTCAATACATGTTTACTGACTAAATCAGGGAATGACCAAAAACTCTGTGCTCTTTCTAGCTTTAAGGACTGGTCTAAAAGATGGGTAGTACAGAAACCTCAAAATTGGTGACCTTCAATAGTTGGTGGAGGCTGTGGGCAAGTATATGAAACTGTTCTAGAAAATTCCAAATGCAAAATTGTCAAAAAGTATCAATAACTGAAGCAAGTTTACAGACAACAACAACAAAAAAGATAATTAAAAGCAAAACAGAGGACTTCCCTAGCGGTCCAGTGGTTAAGACTCTGCGCTTCCACTGCAAGGGGAGAGCATTCGATCCTTAGTGGGGGAACTAAGATCCCACATGCCACGGGATATGGTCAAAAGAAAAAATAGCCTGTTTCCAAGCTCTCTCTAAAAAAAATTAAAAAACAAACAGAAGCAAGTGATTCATTCTGGCCTGGAGGCCTAGGTAGGCCTTGAAAGAAGAAGTGTGGGCCTTCCTCTGCAGGACAAGGGGTGGGGAAACCATTTCAAGTAGAGGAAATAGTAGAGTCTCTGAGGTTAGGCAGAGTCATGCAGGAAAAAGGGGAAGATAACATATTAAGGTTATGGCAGGTCCGAGGTAACTGGGAGCCATGGTTTTTCCAGTAGTCATGTACAGATGTGAGAGCTGAATCATAAAGAAGGCTGAGCACTGAAGAATTGATGCTTTTGAATTATGGAGCTGGAGAAGACTCTTGAGAGTACCTTGGACTGAAAGGAGATCAAACCAATCAATCCTAAAGGAAATCATCCCTGAATATTCATTGGAAGAACTGATGCTGAAGTTGAAGCTCCAATACTTTGGCCACCTGATGAGAAGAACTGACTCATTGGAAAAGACCCTGAATCTGAAAGATTGAAGGTTGTAGGAGAAGGGGACGACAGAGGATGAGATGGTTGGATGGTATCACCGACTTGATGGACATGAGTTTGAGTAAGCTCTGTGAGTTCGTGATGGACAGGGAAGCCTGGTGGGTTGCAATTCATGGGGTCACAAAGAGTCAGACACGACTGAGTGACTGAACTGAACTGATGAGAAGATCTGATTCATTGGAAAAGACCCTGATGCTGGAAAAGACTGACGGCAGGAGGAGAAGAGGATGACAGAAGACCAGATGGTTGGACGGCATCTTCGATACAATGGACTTGAATTTGAGCAGACTCTGGGAGATTTTGAAAGACAGGGAAGCCTGGGGTGCTGCAGTCCATTGGGTCACACACAGTTGGACATGACTTAGCGACTGAACAGCAACAAAATGCTTCTAAGTTCTAGAAGACAGATGAATCAGATTTCTGCATTAGAAGATCCCTCTAGTTGCTGAATGGAGGCTAGACTGGGAAGGGAATGAGGGTGGAGGCAGGGAGACCAGCTCAGAGCCTCTGCCCTGGATCATATAAACAGTGCCAGTGGGGCCCTGAAGGCTGGAACGGAAAGGGAGTGAGAAGTTGCAAAAATGACCGCAAGGGAGAAAACAAGAAGATAGCACTAGGGGCAGTGGGAGGAGTTGACATTTTGCTGGTGACTGGTGAGGTATTGGGAAAGAGCAAAAGGTGATTGGGGGTGGGAGGAGAGTTTGGTGATTTTCCCCAACTTTTTATTATGAAAGATTTTAAACATATAGAAAAAAAACACCCTGTACTGTGAACATTCATACACCCACCATCTACAATCTACCACTAACTCTACCAAACTCGCTATATCACGTATCTGTCAATGACCCACCCAGGTATCTTGGTAAGTTGCAGACATCAGTATTCTTCACCCCTAAACACTTGAGCCAGGATATCACTACCTGGAGTTCAATATTTAAGATTTTCCCCCTATTGATAACATCAACATCTCTGTAAGTTATTAAATATTCTCTTTTACTCTATCCACCTGCTGATGGACATTTGAGCTATTTCAAGTTTTGGGGTATTATGAAAAAATTATGCACATTTATCTCTTTAAAAACCTGGATTATTTTTGGACTTCCTTAGTGGTCCAGTGGTGATGGATCCTACATGCTGCAGAGCAACTAAGCCTGTGTACCACAGCTACTGAGCCAGTGGTCTAGAGGCTAAGAGCTGCAACTACTGAAGCCCATGTGCCTAGAGCCCGTGCTCCGTAACAAGAAAAGCCACCTCAGTGAGAAGCCTGTGCACCATAACGAAGAGTAGCCCTGGCTAACTGCAGCTAGAGAAAGCCCATGTGCAACCATGAAGACCTAGCACAGTCAAAAATAAAGTTTTTAAAAATTGGATTATTTTTGATCATACTGACTGTGAGGGACTTGGGAAGCTAAAAAGTACATCAGGGGGTGAAAAGTGTCTGTGAGGGGGTCTGGAGGGACAGAGAAACTTGTGGCTGGCAGTATCTATCTTGAGGGACAGCAGTGAAGCTGTTAATCATTGCTGTGTCTCAGAAGGTTGAGTTGGATCAATGGAATCTTGGTTGCACATTACAATTACCTGTAATTTTTATCTGCAAATTAGGGGCTTCTCTGATGGCTCAGATGATAAAGAATCTGCATGCAATGCAGGAGACCTGAATTTTGATCCCTGGGTCGGGAAGATCCCCTGGAGAAGGGAATGACAACCCTGGAGAATCCTATGGACAGAGGAGCCTGGCGGGCTGCAGTCCATGAGGTCACAAAGAGTTGGACATGACTGAGCGACTAAGCACAGTACAGGATCTTTTAAAACCCTAATGCCCAGGCCAGCTTGATTGGACAGTCCTGTGTTTTAAAGCTCCCAGGATGACTCCAGTGGTCAGCCAGGATTAAGAGCCACCAAGTAGAAGAAACACTCCAGGGTGGAATGCAGGTAAACACTTTCATTTAAAGAGCAGGTGGAGGAGATGCCAGGAGAAGAGAGGGAGATATAAAGAAGTGGAGAACCAGAGTGAGTCTGTTTATTAGAAAGGACGTAATCTGCAGTGTTAAAACCTGCAGAGTGACTGAGAGGAACCAGAGCTTCGGGGTAGCATGGTCTGAAGACGCATTCAGGGCAGAGAGTGGGACGGGAGACCTCAAAGGCAGTGGGTGTAGGCTGAATCTCAGCAGAGAGCTCACTGGTGGGGACGAGCAGGGGTCAGAATCTACTCCTGCCCTTGGCTCTGGCTGGAGGACACCAGCTAGCAAAGTGAAAAGTGCAAGTTGTTCAGTCGTGTCTAACTCTCTGTGACCCCATGGACTGCAGCCTGCTAGGTTCCTCTGTTCATGGAATTCTCCAGGCAAGAATACTGGAGCGGGTTCCCTTCTCCAGGGGATCTTTCTCACCTGGAGATTGAATCTGAATCTCCCACATTGCAGGCAGATTCTTTACCGTCTGAGTCACCAGGGAATGGACAAAACAAAAGCCCAGGAGAAGGCCTGCTTCTCGCACCAGGGGACCATCGGACTGCCTGCACCAGCACCGCGGTGAACTTGGAAGTGCCTGGGGCAAGTTTGAGAAAACATCAAAAACAAGCTGATAGAGCCTGAGTTGTGAAATCAACTAGGAGATGAGCTCCAAGATTCCACCAACCACTCTCTCCTTTCTCTGGTCTGGGCAGTCCCAGGCCTGACTCTTCAGGCTGGCTCTCAAGGTGAGTGGACGAGAGACCCTGCACACAGCACACATACTCTCTGAACCTCATCTCCTACATCTGTGAAATGGAGATATTTTCTGTTACTCTCCTGTATTCCACTGGTTTTTGTAAGCCATGCAGCGCCAGATGGACTGAGGGACAATGAGCTACTGAGAATTAAGAACTTGAGGCTGCAGGATCCTCAGAGCTGATTGAACTGGAATTACCAAGTCAAAGGACTTCATACCGTGTGGATTGAGTTTTATACAGAAAAGGGTCAAACCCATCTAAACACTCATCTGAAGTATAACTTCTCATCTGAAGTAGAACCTGTGGGGAAGACTTTTTAAAAACATTTAAAATTTTTTAATTCATGTGTAGAGATGTTTCCATGAGTACAACAAAAGTTGCTAGAAAAATGCAATGAAAAAAACATGTTCAAAAAAAAAAAAAACATGTTCAGACACAAATGACTCATCATATTGCCATAAATGTTTATACTCTCAGCTTCTGTACGTGTCTTGTGGCAGATGGACAACAGTCTGAGAGGCTACACAGATGTCCAGCTCACACTCTGAGTGGGACTAATCCGTTTGTGCTCAGTCATGTCTGACTCTTTGTGACCCCGTGGACTGTAGCCCTCTAGGTTCCTCTGTCCATGGGATTTTCTAGGCAAGAATACTGGAATGAGTTACCACCTCCAGGGGATCTTCCCGACCCAAGGATCATACCTGCATCTCTTGCACTGGCAGGTGGATTCTTTACCACTAACACTACCTGGGAAGCCCTGGTATTGATCCATCTTCTCACTATTCTGCATGGACGAGCAGCACTGCCAACACCTGGGAACTTGCTGGAAGTATAGCATCTTTGGCCCCATCTGATCCTGCTGAATCAGAATCTGCTTTTTAACAAGACATTCACGTGATTCACATGCATGTTAAAGTTTATGGTGGCACTGAGACAGCTGGGACTCAGGAAACATTTCAAATGAAGGAATTAACCAGAACATCTCCCCCCATTGCAATTTCTCATGACACAACAGCTGATGGCATAACATTCTTTTCTAAAAATTTTTAGCAAGTAAATCTGTGTGAAGTTATCCACTTTATTAATTCCAACTGGAAATAAACCTTTCAGTCAACCATGCCAGGATAAATACTGAATTATATTTCTATCCTCATAGGAAATGGGAATACAAAATCACTGTCAAGAGATGATGAAAAATACACAGCCAGAAAATGTAGAAAAAATATTATCAAGGAGTGTTAGATGATTAATAAAAATGCTATTGTATTTTTACTGGCTTTTTTACATTTGTGAGACTTTCTTTTAAAAACATGTAATTTGTTGTGATTCCTTTTCTCATTCTAAAAAATACTCACAGTCACATTCAGTTTTGCATTCATAGGTTTGAAGACCCATTACAGGCAGACTCTTTACCATCTGAGCCACTAGGGAAGCACATTGAAGACCCGGCTCCCGACTTTGTTGCTTCAAGCCTTATAGACCTATGGCCCTGCATATTTTACTGTATTTAATATGTATTCTCTGCTGTGGTCAGTGAGATTGAATTTCCTCTGTTAATTAGCCATTTATGCTGCTTCTTTTGAGAATTGCTTTTTCTTTATCATTTTTCTATTGAAATGTTTTTGCCATTTTCTTATTAGCTTGCAAGAGTTCTTTGCCTAAGGATACCAATCTCTTGTCTGTTATGTATAGCATAACCTTGTTCTTAATGAGCAGGACCAGATTCATAATTTTTAGGGCCCAGGGCAAAATGAAAACATGTGCTACAAGGACATATTGTACAATCAGGGAATTAAAACATTATTTTAAAAATATAAATGGAGTATAACCTTTAAAAATTGTGAATTATATTGTACATCTATAACATATATTGAACAACTATAATTTTAAAAAAAGAAAATGTGAGGTCTCCTTAAAATAATCATTTAAGACTTCAAGATGGTGACAACCGAGCCTGGGGGCTTTCTGAGTATGAGGCCCTGTATGGCTGAACCCATGGGTGCCCTGTCCATAAAGCTGGCATTACTGATGAGACAAGAGAAGGCTGGATCATTCTGGATTTACTTGTGCTTTGCTAAGGTAAGTTAAGTGGACCTCCTGGGTGGCTCAGATGGTAAAGAATCTGTCTGCAATGTAAGAGACCCAGGGTCAATCCCTGAGTCGGGAAGATCCCCTGGAGAAAGGAATGGCTACCCTCTCCAGTATTCTTGCCTGGAGAATTCCATGGACAGAAGAGCCTGGTAGGCTATAGTCATGGGGTTGTAAAAAGTTTGACATGACTGAGTGACTAACACTTTCATTTTTCAAGGTAAGTTATGAGTTTCCTGCTTCATTTTATTATCAATTATAATTAAAAAGCACCAACCCACATCCTTTTCAAAGTTTATTTTTCTTAATATGCAAATAGAAATGGTTTCCATAAATGGCTTTTATTCCAGTGTAAAGAATTCTTTCCAAAAATACAAATATGTATGTGTCTATTAAAACATGACTGGAAGCTCTCTATAGGGAAAGACAACTTGTGTTCATTTACTTTATTGACAGTGTACAGATTTTCATAGATTGCATTACAATACTGACTGCTAGATGTTTTATAAAGGTTTAGTTTGTATTTACTCTAGATTTGTCTTCACAATAAGAATAAACTCATGCCAGTGTTTAGAAATCAATAGTAGCAATTCATTCAAATTTAATGACAATTTTATTAAACTAAGAATCTCATATCACAGAGCATTCACAGTGCAGGAGGTCACAGTTATTGAAAAAATAAATAGTGGGATAAATATATTTATTATTTACAACTTTTCAGCTCATGGCTCCTGCTTTGCCCATTAAAGATGATGAACAAAGATGGCAGCATGCCAGAAGTGTCTTACTCAGGTGACGTGTAACAGCCTCAGAAGTTTTGGGTTTTGGTTGCTTCTAAGGGGGGTTCCTTCTGGGCATGAGAGCTCCGGTTCTATCTACCTGCTATTTGCTAGATAACACCTGAGCCCCAGGAAGATCCCGTGGCCCTGTGGGGCCCTGGGCTGGGTCAGGCCTTCGCTGCCCATTCTCTGGCAGCTCCTGCATCTGTGCATGAGCCCAGCCCCATCTGGCTGGCAGCCCTGTTTCATCTCTAGGTAATCAAGGCTCTCTTTGTATTCAGACACCCAGCAACTGCTCTGGGCTGGCAGCAGCTGGATAGGAGACACCCACAGAGGGCAGGCACCCAACCAGGGAGCGTGTGCTCCGAACTGGACACCCAGCCTCCCAGACTAGCAGCTACTGAGGAGGCTCCCTTAGACTTGGCCACAGAGGATTAGCCACAGTTCTCTCCCTGGGCCTCCAGATATTCCTGGTCCAGGCAGGTGGAGAAAGTGCCAGGAAGTGTCCCGTGGGTTCAGAAGGGCACCTCTGGAGGTGAGAGCAGGGATGCCCTGGCGGCCAGTGAAAACACCCACCAGAACATCTGATTTGGAAAAACAGAGCTTCTGGCTCACATCCCAGCCATTTTCGGTGGGAAGAAAGGCCTCGCTCCTGTTGAAAGGGGACTTCACGTTCGTCAGGATACTCCCAGGTGTCTGGGACTTTCTGGAGTGGGGGTGTGGGGCTCTGTTGTCTGGGACCCCGCTTTATGCACAAAGGTTGACCAGACCAAGCCACACACCCAGAGACCAAAAGCTGAGCATACTTTCAATAGTTAAAAAAAACTACATTTTTCAGTGGTGGGATGGGGAGGGTACACACTTTCTCCAGGATTAAAGGCTTTATTGGCTGCTACTGTGGGTAAGCCCCAACCAACGTGCTGCATAAAAAGCAACTGTCTGAATTCTGGCAATGGATGGAATAGGTGTGGATAGGCCTGCATGTGTCATAGGGCTTTGAATAAAGCAGCAGCCCGTCCCAGACCCATAAATCTAACAGTGGA
Organism: Muntiacus reevesi; assembly: GCF_963930625.1. Classification (NCBI taxonomy): domain Eukaryota; kingdom Metazoa; phylum Chordata; class Mammalia; order Artiodactyla; family Cervidae; genus Muntiacus; species Muntiacus reevesi. Next base: position 53,832,134 of record NC_089263.1, on the reverse strand, counting down.
AACACCACACCAGCAAGGGCTTGACTTTCACATGGGTTCAGGGAGCGTTTCTAACTGTCAGAGCCACCTGCCATGACCCTGGGTCTGTTCCAGGGTGTCCGGGCAGCAGACGTTTTCCTAGATTAGAAGACGGTAAGTTCTCAGCCCCTGTTATGAAGTGTGTGGAGGACACACCACTTGACAACTGGATGCCAACACCATAAGAGGTGATGGAAAGCCTGGAAGCTTGTGCAGGTAAAAGATGACACGAGCATGCCCCCCTGCAACGCATGAGGATTTAGCAGAGACCAAAGGAACCTGGGAACTATTGGTCAAGTGAAAAGTTAGAATTTTTTTAAAAACCCCATAGAATAATCAAAGCTCTAATACAACCTAGCTGGCTTCCCTGTTGTAATGGAAGAAACAGCTCCTCCTGGGTGGCGAGATGGGAGAAAATACCTTTTCTCCCGATTTCATGCAGGTACCATTTCCTTGAGGTCGGGCAGCACGTGACTTTGGATACTGACCCATCAGCTATGAGGTCTGGAATTAACCGCATACTAAACTAGTGTCCCAATTTGGCTTTCTCTATTTAAGAAGCAAATGCAACAACCTAAATGGAATGTGCCCTTGGGAGAACGGTTCTCTGCGGCAAGGCGAAGGGGCTCCACAAGAGCCAGGTCACAAAAATCTTCCTCCCACCCACGTCCTTGGCCTTGGAGGATGGGCCTGTGCCAAGGTGCTCTTGTTCTACCACCCACATGACGGACACAGTACAGGAGAGGCCCCTTCTATATGCCTCCAGAAGGTCCTGAGAGCATCTTTGCACTTGAGGGGCTCCTGTGACCAGCTGCAGAGAGAAAGGCTCATAGCTGGAGGGGTGCCCAGACACTTGGGGTGAATCCACATAGAGGGCAGGGGCGAGAGGCAGCATATTGGGTCCAGGGATAAATGGGGGATGACGTTCTTCCTGCCACTCAAGAGCTGCCCAGAGAGCATTTTCAAAAATGTCTGGAATGAGCACCATGTGGTGACGAAGCTGCTGAGACGTGACCCATCTCAGGGATGCTGAATGCATCTGCTAACTGCCCCAAGGGGAGGAAGGTTCACACAGAAATGATGTTCACAGGGCATTAGAGGGACCCGGTAATATGGGCTGCAGCCCGCCATGGGATTCTCCAGGTAAGAATACTGGAGTGGGTTGCCACGCCCTGCTCCAGGGGATCTTCCTAATCCAGGGATCGAACCCATGTCTCTTACGTCTCCTGCATTTGGCAGGCGGGTTCTTTAGCACTAGCGCCACCTGAGAAGCCCATATAAAACACAGTGAAAGTGAATTGAAAGTTGCTCAGTCGTGTCCGACTCTTTGTAACCCCATGGACTATATAGTCCATGGAATTCTCCAGGCCAGAATACTGGAGTGGGTAGCCTTTCCCTTCTCCAGGGGATCTTCCCAACCGAGGGACCCAGGTTTCCCGCATTGCAGGCAGATTCTTTACCAGCTGAGCCACAAGGGAAGCCCTTAAAACACCCAAATTTCCCAAAGATTTTCACCCTAACCAGCAAGTTCTTTGTTTATTCAAGCAACAAGCATTTGCTGAGAGCCTGTCATGTATGCTGCACAACCATCTTTTCCCACCAGGGAAGGAAAGGTGAGGCTGAGAGACAGGCCAAGCCCAACCCCTAAGGACTCACTCAGTGTCAGGGCGGATGGGGGGCCACGAGCTCACTGGGCAGTGCCAGCCCGAGCCGAGGAGTCTCTGCTTCTCTGTCCTGTTCCAGACCTTGACTCCGCTAGCGCATTTCACACTTGGGGAAGGAGGTGGGGGATGGACCCTCTCCCAGTCCATCTTGCCTCTGTCCGCCCCCACCTTAAGGACAGGGAGGGGCCCTAGAGCTCAGGGAGGGGAGATGCCAGGAGGAAAGGAGGGCATCAGGCCAGGAGGCCCACACTCTTCCTGGATTCCCAGCCTGTGTGTGGAGACCGGTGTTTCCTGAGGGCCGAGTGCCCAATGATGCTACAAGGCATGCAAATCCTCCCCAAAAAGGAAGAGGGGGACTTCTCTGGTGGTCCAGTGGTTAGGACTTCAAAGCCCTTCCAGTGCAGGGGGTGCAGGTTCAATCCCTGTTCGGGGAGCTAAGATCCAACATACTTCCTGGTCAAAAATCCAAAACATAAAATAGAAGCAATATTGTAACAAACTAAATAAAGACTTTAAAAATGGTCCACATCAAAAAAATCTTTAGAAAAAATTTTAAAAAGGAAAGGTGGGGTAGTTTCTTCGCTTAGAATGTAGACCCTGGGAAACCCAGGAGGGGGTCTTTGGTCGGGGTCTGCAGGGGGTCTCTCCCCCTGGAGGGATGGGCATGCCCATCTGGCTCCTGAAGGGTTATTCTTGTCAGCTGCTTGGGTGTGTAAGAGCAAAAGATTGACAAGGAAAAGTAATGTGCTCAGTCACTTCAGTTGTGTCTGACTCTTTGCAAGCCCATGGACTGTAGCCCGCCAGGCTCTTCTGTCCATAGGGAATTCTCCAGGCAAGAATACTGGAGTGGGTTGCCATTTCCTTCTCCAGGGGATCTTCCTGACCCAGGGATTGAACTGGTGTCTCATGTCTTCTGCATTGGCAGGCTGGGTCTTTACCACGAAGCGCCATCTGGAGAAGCAAGAATGAGCCCTAATAGGTGGGGCGAGGGGAGGAGCAGCAGGTAATGAGCAGTGGAAAACTCACAAGGTCGGTGCACACGGAAGGTGAATTCAGAGGTCGGGAGACCATGGGTTACAGGAAGGATGGGAATGAGGCCATTCTGATCTGCCTTTAACATCAGTCTCTCACTGCAGCTGATCCAGAGCCCTCCTCCAGGGCCAGGCTCTCAGGACACCGCACACCTTCCCCTAGATTATGCTCGGCTGGCAAAGGCAAATCCAAACCAGAGATGCCAGGAACCTCCTGTTCCTGCTTCTATAGACGTTTTCTATCTGAGTACAATGGGTTCATTTTTCTGCCCCCAATTCAAAGAGCCAAGTTTATTTTTCAGATTGCTTATTTTCATAGCAGAGTAATTACCCTGTGCTAATTAGCTTTGGGAATAAAATAAAGGAAGTAACCCTGTGCAGTGACGAAAGCATTATTTTTCAAATGAAGGCCTAATTAATCAAGTAATTCTTTAAACTTGAAATGGAAAAAATAATGAGTTACAAAAGAGACTTCTTCACCTACCATGTATATATAGTTTCCTAGATACAATAAATGCATAGATCCTTTAAGGAAGTTACATTGGCACATTAAAGTCATGAGAGGATTAGCCAGGAGGGCTGTTCTACATACTAGAAACATTAGTTTTTGGACTGGAACTGCAGCATAGTTATCATCTCAGATGGGTTCTGGTGAGGAAGAGGTGGGTGATGAGGGTGTGTTCTCTGAAAGCTACATAAGGATTCAAAGATGGAACACCAGCAGGGCTCTCAGCAGGCCCATGCGGCCTAGCTAAAAATATTTTTTGATCTTTATCAGAAAATAATAGGGACATAGGATGGGGATACATATTAGGATGGGAGACAGAGCATCCAGATGTCAGTTAGAAATGTGATGAAGTTTTGACTCAAACAATAAGGGCCAACCCCAAGGACAACAAAAAGGACACACCCACGCCTGCACGACCAAGGATGACCACACACTGGACTGGCTGAGCCGGGTGGTGACATGGGGCTCGGCTCCTGTTTGCAACTTACTAGCCATTGACCTAGAGTCACCTGACCTCTCCAAGACTGAACTTCTTGTTAAATGGGGAAAATAATCCCTACTTATATCACAGGGCAGTTTTGAGATTCAAAAATGGAGACAGATATGCTCTGAAACCTAGATGAGGCTGTAAGACAAAGGAGACCAGGTGGCTATTCTCTTCGGGCACAGAGTGGTTCCGACAACTCTGAAACACTCTGCGTCTAAACGTTTATGCTGATGAAGCTTGGGGCTCCCTGGCTGCCCATTTAGCTAATTTCTCAGGAAAATGACCCTTGTCCTCAACTGGAAGACCACTGAGTATCTAAGAAGAGAAACAAAAGGAGAAGTCTTGACTTGGTGTAGCTACTAACACTGATGAGGATCCAGAATAGAAACCTGGTGATGGGGTTGTCATGTCTGAGGCTCATGCTAAGGAAATTTAAGGAACATAAGCTTAAACATGCCCTCCTTCTGAAATTCAGGAGGCCACAGAGAGCACAGCCACAGATTCCACTGTGGGTTACAACCATTGTGTCTCAGGAAAGAATCAGCTATTGGATCTACACTCATCACCCGTGACTAATTATCAGTGAATCATTAAAACCCTCCTTTCCTCATACCATCATTGGGGCGTTCCCCATACAGTCGTCTGTGCAAAATAGCCCAGTATTAAAAGTGCATCAAATCTGATAGACTCTTTGCAATAGAAACATTAAAAAAATAAAAAAGAACACCTCTCTATAAAATGAATTGTGCTTTCTTTTCAGAAACCACAAATGGTTTGTGTTCGTAAATCTTTTTAATATAGATTTGAGAGCTACGAAGCAGTCAGAATTGTTTAATATGTTTCTATCTATTTTTGAATTAACCTCCCATCTTTGGCCTTTCATGCATAGCAAATGATGAGATTCAAGAACCTTAGCTCTAAAAATTTCCAAGTTACGGTTTCCATACTTGCCTCCAGCTCACCAGAGAGCAATTGGTGGTTCTGTAGGAAATCTCTCTTCTAGTCATTAACCATTACTTCTGGCACACGCATTCCAGTTCAGCAGGCTATGAAATTTGTTGGGCATATAAACAATTGGGTCTTTGAACAGGGTGATGTTGAGGGCAGGGCATTAACAAAGAAATGACAAAACCGAAACTGACAGCGCGTCCCATGCCACAGGAGGTCTGGAATGAATGGCTATAAAGTACTATCTCCACTGTGTCTCTGAGTTAGCACCCATTTAGATGTTAGTCTTCTACTCTCTCTATGTTCCAAACCAAACGTCTTAGTGTCAACGCAACATGATACACATAGGATCTGTTTCCCATAAGTATTACCTTTTTGGTCCCCATCAAGGTCCTTGGTATGTGATGGTATTTTTCAAGTATGATGATCTATAGCTGACATTTTATTTTGACTGTGTCATTGCTCATTCTCTGAATGCATCAATGAAAGTGAGAAGAGTATGCACTTGTTTTTTCTCTTCCGCTGTGAACAACTGTTTCTGTTCTTCCAAATTTGTCCAGGAAAAGGGGTGGAATGTTTGTTGTCATGGCCCCAAACTCCCAACAGGTTGAGCCTCGCTCTCTCCAAACCTTGAGTGCTTCCAGCAGGATTAAGAAGCTCTAAGGAACACATGCTGCTCAAGGAACCCACACCCTCTGGTCCAGAGGGGCCCCTTGAGAACAACGCTCCTATTTTGCACTTGCCCCAGGAGACCTTGAGTTCACCGACCGCCTCATTTCCGAGGCTGCCGTGCGACAGAAAGACAACCCACATACAGAAGTCCTCCTGATCCAAGCGTCTGAGAGGAGATACATGCCACGTCCCTATGGCCGGCGGCTCGGAGGTCTGCGAAGCTGCTCCAACAACGGCCCCTGAATCTTGCCTTTTTGTAGGGGCAGAACTCCGAGGAGGAGGATGACGCCTGGCAGCCTGGCCCGTGACCAGACAAAGACCACAATGGCGCTTTCTTCCCATGGATGAAAGAACGGACGGTGGCGGCCGATGCAGGAGAGATCCGTGGTGAGGAGGGGCAGGGAAAAAGGACGCCAGCGCCGGAGTGTCCAGAACAGCTCCCAGGCGGGGGGCAGTGGCTCTGTTTTAATCGTCTTCTCGGCACATTGGCAGGTTGACAAAGGTAAAGACGTTGAACTCTATCATTATGGAGAAGCACAAGAAGACGGCGTAGAGGACCAGCACGTACACTCCCAGCTTCCGGTCCAGCTTCCACTTGTTCAAATGGATGCCGAGGACCTGGAAGGGGACAGGGAGAGTGTTGGGCTCGGGGAGCAGAGAAATACAAAAGGCGCTTTTACTGGAAATTCACACATGAACGATGAACCCCAGCACTTCCTCCAAAATGTGGACAAGAACAGAGGGGTGCTGCCGGGTGTATCATTGGTTTGATCAGAATAGCCTTGTAGGCTTTAGACTTGTCTGATGAGAGGATGCTGGCTCCAGGCACACACTGCAGCTGTCCTCAGGGCACTGGCCCTCCCCGGGCAGGCACACCCCTTCTGGGGATGCACAGGCCTCCCAAGCCTTCTTTAGTGACAGCTGGGGTCTGCCACGGGCTCCTTCCTTTGCTTTAGAACTTGGCATCCTCAACCCTCTTTAGCAAAACCTTCAAGGCTCCCACTGGCCCACTGTCTAGACACCTTCAGTTTGGACTGCGTGTGTGTGTTTGGGAGACAGGGTTGGAATGCTTTCTCTTTCTACATTCGTTTCATATTTGCCTACCTCCTTTTACTACCATCTTTCTTTTTTAAAATTAATTAATTTATTTTAACTGGAGGCTAATTACTTTATGATACCGTGGTGGTTTTTGCCATACACCGACATGAATCAGCCACGGGTGTACACATGTCCCCTCCATCCTGAAACTACTTTCTTTCTTATCCATGAATCAAGGCTCCCCAAGAGTTGAATCATAGTTACCTCCAATGCTGTGGGTCCTTAGAGACAGACCAATAGGGGCTCAAATCCCAGCTTTTCCTATCTCTGTAGACTTCACGAAGGGAGTGGATCTTAGTCCTCATTAAAAGGTTTTAGAAAAGTGGGGTCCATGAAGAAGGGATTCCTTTTTAAGCAATAGCACTAATGGGACAGTTATGGGAACAATTATGGGAAACAGCCATTTCCTATCCCTGTGACCTGGGACAAGTTACTTAATTCCCGAGCCCTGATTTCTTCTGCAAAGTAGAAAACCATCAGGTGCTTGTAAGGATGGACTAAAGTAAGCTGAGGTTCCAGTTTCATCCATCTCATTAGAACTGATTCAAATGAATTCTTTTTAATGGCTGAGTAATATTACATGGTGTATATGTACCACAGCTTCCTTATCCATTCGTCTGCTGATGGGCATCTAGGTTGCTTCCATGTCCTGGCTATTATAAACAGTGCTGTGATGAACATTGGGGTACACGTGTCTCTTTCAGATCTAGTTTCCTCGGTGTGTATGCCCAGGAGTGGTATTGCTGGGATGAAACTGGAGCCCATTATACAGAGTGAAGTAAGTCAAAAAGATAAAGACCAATACAGTATTCTAACGCATATATATGGAATTTAAAAAGATGGTAACAATAACTTAATATGCAAAACAGAAGAAGAGACACAGATGTACAGAACAGACTTTGGGACTCTGCGGGAGAAGGTGAGGGTGGGATGTTCAGAGAGAACAGCATTGAAACAAATATACTATCAAGGGTGAAACAGACCACCAGCCCAGGTTGGATGCATGAGACAAGTGCTCAGGGCTGGTGCACTGGGAAGACCCAGAGGGATGGGATGGAGAGGGAGGCGGGAGGGGGGATTGGGATGGGAACACATGTAAATCCATGGCTGATTCATGTCAATGTATGGCAAAAACCACTACAATATTGTAAAGTAATTAGCCTCCAACTAATAAAAATAAATGAAAAAAAAAATAATAAATAAGCTGAGGCATTGTTTACCACAGTTCGGGGCCTGTGAAGTAAGGAGACCTCCGTGTCACCAGGTACCAGCCCGGAGACCCCATGGCAGCTCAGATGGGCTGGGGGTTGGGGGAACGTGTCTCCTACTTGCATCATTGAGGGGAGACAGACTGGGCAAGCAAGAAGAGAGGAAATCTAAGTCCCTCCCTCTGGGGACTTCTCACCAGCTCAGGGAAAAGTGTAGTGGTGGATGCCAACATTCTTGGCATAAATTGTGTCTGGGGGTGTCTGTGAATTTATGTTTTTTCAGCTTAATCCCTCATGGCCAAGGGGAAGAATTCAGAGACTGTGCAGAAACCACGCATGTGTCAAACTGCCATTCTGGAATTGTAAAAACTCACAGTGAGAGCGACGGAGCCCAGCAGCAATGCCACGGAGTAGACCAGACCCCGACTGTTGATCTTCACCTGGAAAAACAAACACACATGCCCTGAACCTCTAGGCTGCTCAGGGGCCCATCTGTTTTGGGAGCCCGCTGCGCTTGGCTTATCCTTTCCCTCCTCTGGAAGCCACAGGTGGGTGTTCACAGCCGAAGCACCTGTGAGTTCCAGGCAAACACGAGCTGCCTCTTGCAGGCACCCCCAGGCTGCTCTGGACGCCTCTGCACAAAGTGGCTGCCAGCCTGCAGAGGAGATGGGGGCAGTGCCTCCCCTGCAGCTCTTAGCTGCAGGGCCAACACCACACTCGCTCCCTGTAAAGCACAAGCGTCGGGTGTCATCTCACTAAGGAAGTGAGACGAACTTACCGTGGACCCATAATTAACAACCATGGTCTGCAGCCCCCACGGTATGCCGAGTCCCACGAGGATGTCGAACACGTTGCTTCCTATGGTGTTAGAGACCGCCATGTCACCAAGGCCTGCGGGGGACAACCGACAGGTTATTCCTAACCCCCAATACCTCAGAATGTGATTTTATTCAGAGATAGGGTCTCTACAGGGCTTGTCTGGTGGCTCAGATGGTAAAGAATCTGCCTGTAATGCAGGAGACCAGGTTTTGATTCCTGGGTTGGGAAAATCCCTTGGAAAAGGAATGGCTACCCACTCTAGCATTCTTGCCCAGAGAATTCCATGGACAGAGGAGCCTGGAGGGCTACCGTCCATGGGGTCACAAAGAATCGGACAGGGGTAATCAGGTTAACATGAGGATGAATCCTGATTCAGTATGATTGGTATTTTCATTAAAAGGGGAAATTTGTGCGGAGGTCTGCACACAGGGAGAACTCCATCTGCACATGAAGACCATCACCTATGAGCCAAGGAGAGAGGCCTGGAGCAGACAGAAAGAACCAGACTTTCCAACACCTTGACCTCTAGCCTCCAGGACTGTGGGACCATCAGTTTCCATCTCCCTGTCTCCCAGTGTGCAGTAATTATGGCTGCCCTAGGAAACTCACCCAGAGCCCTTCATTATCTCTCCTGCAGGGGTGTCAGCCTATGTTCTGGGATGACCCACTACATGCTTCTCCTTATTTGAGATGCCCGCCTTCTCTGGGAGGGAGGGGGCCTTGTCCTCGATGCATACTTGTGATCCAGGCGATGGCACCATGAACTTGACCCGGATGATAGAGCAGCTGGTCTTAGGCCTGGTTGGTCTCCCAAGAGTGGACTCTTTGCTCCCAAACAGACTAGAAGCATCTTAGAGGCGAGGGGCTATGTCATTACCTTCCCCCTCCTGCCCCACTGTCCAGCCTCCTACCAGCCAAACAGTCTTAGGAACTTAATAACTTGAGAGGCTTCAAAAGTTAGAAAACAAAGTTTTAATGCTGGCTGAAATCTCTTCTAACCTGGCTCCCTAGCCCAAATTCAACACGACTGTCATAATCTGGCCACAAACATCCGTGGAAAGAATAAGCCTGAAATGCATGCGCCTATAACCGTAAAGTCATCTTGGTCACTGAGCCGCTGGCAGAGACTCAGACCAGCAACCAGACGACTGCCTCACCTCTGTTCGACCCCCCGCCCTGGGTGTTAGCCAGGCCACCTCCTCCCACCCTGTTGCTGTCATCCACTGACCTCCAGACCACAGTGTCTCCCCGAGGGCCTCACAGATCCCTCCCGGGCCTGGGCACCTATCTGAGTGCCTTCGAAATCCTAGCAGCTTAGTCCTACTGGGGGCAGTATCTCTGGGAAACCTGCCTTCCAGTCTCCCAGGATCTTGTGAAACAGGAACGTGCAGCTCCTGTTTGGGCCAGCTAGTCATCCCTGGTGGGGAGGCAGGCACTAGCCGGATGGGTCAGGAGGAACCAAATGCCTGCCCGGGTCTGGGAAAGAAGAGCGAGTGTGTTCTCAGGTTGGACTGCCAGGCTCTGTGTGGGTGCAGCCCCCTAAGGAATCTTAGAGCAGCAATTCTCAGACTTTGAGAGCACATGACTCAAATTTCCATTCCCACCAACCACAGTCCAAGAGAGGTTCCCTTTTCTCCACACCCTCTCTGGCATGTATTGCTTGATTTTTTGAAGATGGCCATTCTGACCAGTGTGAGGTCATATCATTGCAGTTTTGATTTGCGTTTCTCTAATAATTAGTGATGTTGAGCATCTTTTCATGTGCCTCTTTGGCTATCTGTGTGTCTTCTTTGGAGAGATGTGTGTTTAGGATTAGGACTGACACATGTATACTGTGTGTTTGCTCAGTCGCTCAGTCGTGTCCGACTCTGTGACCTCGGGGACTGTAGCCCATCAGACTCCTCTGTCCATGGGATTTCCCAGGCAAGAATACTGGAGTGGGTTGCCATTTCCTTCTCTGGGGATCATCCCAACCCAGGGACCTAACCCATGTCTCTTGCATCTTCTGCATTGGCAGGTGGATTCTTCACCACTGAGCCACCTGGGAAGCCCATGTATCCGCTACCCTGTGTAAAGTAGATAGCTGGTGGGAACCTGCCATAAAACACGGATAGCTCGGCTCGGTGATCTGTGATGGCCTGGCTGGGTGGGATGGGGTGGGAGGGAGGCCCAAGAGGGAGGGGACATACGTATACATACAGTTGATTCATTTTGTTGAATGAACTAGCACAACATTATAAAGTGATTATACGCCAATAAAATATTTTTTAATTAACAATAAAGGGCAAACAACTCGCTGGGGTCTTGCTGAAAAGCAGACTCTGGTTCAGTGGGGCTGGGATGGGGCCTGGGACTCTGCATTTCTCTCAAGCTGAGGCTGCCAGCCTGGACCACACTGTGGGCTGTGAGACTTTAGGGAGCCCAGGATGTAGTCTCTGCATGTTAGAGCTTACTGCACAGCTCCTGCCTCATGCAGGGGCTCTGGGCAGAGGTTTCTGCATCCTCCACCATAAAGAATCCATGTTTAATATTGTCTGCTGGATCCTCTGTCACTCACATCAGCATCACCCTTAGGACAGCTATACACTCTCACCCCCACGTCAGCCTTCCTTTGTGTCTTTCTACATTTCACTGGAGCCACTCTGAGATGATATCCCCACCTGTTCGTTCCTACAGAGTCCCTTTGGACCACGCTGGGACGCTCCTCTCCCCTTCTTAATCTTCTCATATCATGACCCCTTCCCTGACCCACTAGCCTGGACTCCAAGGCCAGTTGTTTAAATGGCACATTCTCTTGGCCCCTTGACCTTCCACTGTGTCCACCCAGCCACCCCCAGCTCTGGATGAATTCATCTGTGTGTCGTGGGAGCTGGTACAACTCCAAATTCATGCTGGAACCCCACCCAAATTCACAACCCCGAACGTCAGCCAGGCCCTCGGGGCGTATTGTTCCGTTTCCTCCCTGGACCGCGTTGAATAGCGGCCCGCGCTCATGTCCACCCAAAACCTGTGAACGTGACCTAACTGGCCAATAGAATCTTTGCAGATGTGGTCCAATTAAAACGAGATCATCCTGAATTAAGGTGGGCCCTAATTCAATGACTGGTGTGTCTGTGGACACAGACACACACAGAGGGAAGAACACCATGTGAAGACACAGGCAGACACTGGAGGGAGGCAGCCACAAGCCAAGGATTCCTGGCACCCCCCCTGAAGCTGGCAGAGAACAAGGAAGGATTCCTTCCCAGAGCCTCCAGGTAAGTACAGTCCTGCCAACACTTGACCTTGGACTTACAGCCTGCAGGACCAGAGAATCCATTTCTGTTGTTTTAAGTCACCCAGCTGGGGTACTTCGGTTTTGACAGCCCTGGGAAATGAACACACTCACCTTGAAGGTCACTCAGTTCAATTCCATCTCCCTCAGCTGCCGTCCCCAGCTGTCGCCATTCTCCACAAGGCTCCAGACTCCTGACAAATATACTCCCACCCTTCCCTTCCCCTCATTTCATCTTTTCTCAGGACCGATCAGCCAACTAACCAAACTTTCTTTCATCTTGAAGAAATGAAACATTTTCCTCCTTTCTGAACCCCCTTTCTGTTTGGACACTTCTCTCCTCTCCTGTCTCCTCTGAGATTTCACTCCACTATTTGCCCTTCCTGCCTCCGATACTTTCACACTACTGTCTACGGAGGAAGGTCAGTGAAGTCCAGGCGTGGATGCTATCTCACTGGTAGCAAAGGAGCAGCAGAGGAAGGCTGGCTCTTCACAGCCCTTCTGTTCTGCCATGGAGGAGTATACCGATGTTCCTTAGCCTGCTCACCCCCAAGGCACTTAGCTCCAAAGATAATCCACCAAGCAAACCATAACATTATATAAGTTCTAGAATTTGGAAGAGGAATCAGAAAATAGCTGGAGACATAGGATATCCCCACTTGGCCTGCCTGGGATCAGAACATTAGTGCATTTGCTCTAAAAATTCTGGGCTCCCACTCTGTTCAATCTCACATTGGTGATGTCAGAACAAGTTCAATTTTTTTTGGCAACACAGCTAGTGGGATCTCAGTTCTGGCAGTGAAAACCTGGAATTTTAACCACTAGGGCATCAGGGAGCTCCCAGAACAAGTCCATTTTTATTCACCTCCACACAGATGCTTCAAGAGGTCTAGAGGAGGTGATCTTGGTAGTAATTCTCTCCATGGATGGAATCTACATGATGCTTTCCAGTCATCACTGTTTCCTCCACAGCAGGACTTAATGACAACCAGTCCTGAGAGCTATGACCTGTAACTCAGGCAGGGGGGAGGGCCCACTTGGTGATGCAGATGGCTGGGGCCCCGAGACACTATCCGTACCTTGTCTGGCCACAATCAAGCTGGCCATGCAGTCGGGAACGCTCGTGCCTGCTGCAAGGAAAGTAATGCCCATGATGACATCGGGGATCCCAAGGGTGTATCCAATAATAGTCACCTGCAGAAGACGGGGGAAACATCAACACACAGAGGAGCGCCCGTGAAAACCCTGCTTACAACACAGTGTTTTTAACTTAAACATAGTACTCCTCTATCCAACAGAAAAATCTGGAATATGGTTTCATTTTTTAAAAACTGTCTTTTGAGTATTCTTTTTTCCAGATTACAAGAGTAATCTGGGTTTACTGTTTTAAAAAGTTAAGAAAAAAAGTCAAATGAAAGTATTAGTAAAAATCACCTACCATTTCTAAAGACCCTCAGACAACCACTATAAAACTTTTTACGAGCCAGTGAGTCTTAGACTTGAAAATGTAGGAAATCCTGTAGTGAGCTGTTAAAATAAGACCCGCCAGGTGAGCAGGGATTCCAGGCCAAGTCTTTCTGACTCTAAAGTCTGCACTCCAACCTTGCCATCACGCTTTTTTAATTGGATGGTAACTGCTCTACAAAGTTGCATTGGTTTTTGTCACTCAACAATGCAGATCAGCAGTGAGTGTATGAATGTGTGTGTTTTACATATATTATATATATACATACATACATAAGTGTATATATATATCCTTGCTCTTGAGCATCATGTTGTCTTGTGTGAAAATCTCTGGGTTCTCATCTTACTATTATATCCTTAGGAAATGTTCCAAGAAATAGAATCACTGGATTGAAGGATACACAGGTTTTTAAGGATCTTGAAACATGGTCACATAACTCCTCTAATAAATGCCTGACACTCAGGAAATGGTGAGCAGCAGCTGAATGGAAAGCCGTAGAAGCACTTGGACAACCTCACTCAAAACATCCCTTAGATGGCTCACCTCCCCAACTAGAAAATGTGAACAGCAGGATCTTTCCAGGGTTGTTCACATCTCAGCTGATGGCTCCAGTCCCAGCAAATGTTTGGGTAAGCTAGTTTACTTCCTTGAGCCTCAGTTTCCTCATCTGTGAAATGGGCTTTTAAATGAGGATTAAGAGAAAAGATGAGGTGACAGTGCATGGGCTGTGTAAGACATTCATAGATGTATGTTTCCCTTCACTTCCAATCACTCATCTTGCAATCTATGGGGGCACAGAAAATGTGAGTGATTAGCCCAGATGAAGTGTGCTTTCTAAGGGCAGAGCTCAGCCCTGGAATGAAGCCAGAGCTTGTGGACTAAAACGATATCCCTCCTAGGACAAAGCTTGCAGATGGGTTTGGAGATGCTCGACCCGAAAAGACAGTGCTCAGTTCTGCATCACCAGGAACTGGGCAGTGCGTGCCCTGACTGACCTGCTCTGGGCTGTGCAAGGAGAAAGACTGAGGACACCAAAGCCACACAGCTGATGCATCGGCGCTTAACCCACACTGACCATGAGGGAGGTCTCCACAAGCACAGCCTGGCTGTGGCTGACATGTGCTTAATTGGTGATACCAGATGTCATACGTATAGGAGCCTGGGTTATTCTGGCAATAATGAGGATGCTTCCTTTGTTTTCCTTTCCTTGTATCACTGGACTACCTGGCTAAGAAGCTGGAGGGTGGAAGGACATAAGGAAGGTTCTGTGTGTGTACACACCATGGCAACCCGCTCCAGTATTCTTGCTTGGAGAATCCCATGGACAGAGGAACCTGGCAGGCTACAGTCCATGGGGTCACAAAGAGTTGGACATGGCTGAGCGACTACCATTTGAACACACTCCAAGCATTCAGGACCAGAGATGCTACCTGCGTGTGGCTTTGCCTTGGACTCCAGCCTGGGGCCCTCTCAACTCCTGATGTTGCGGTTTCAGAAAGGGAAGCAGAGCCAAGTCCAGAGCTGGGCTGATCCGCCTGACTTTGTTGGTCACACCTGCTCTTTGGTCCTCAGTCTCCCCAGTTGGGCAAAGGTCCTGGATCGGATGACTCATTTTTGAGATTCCCTCCCTTTGGATACTGACAGTCAAGAATCGTTTTCCCCAAAGCCAGGGTTGAGAGATGTGAAGGATGGTGGGGGTAAAAGATGGGCAGGTGAGCCGTCAGTGCTCTCTGGCGCCCCCATGAGGACATGAGGAAAGTAAGCGCCTGGCCCCTGGCACATCTTCCTTTCGCAGAAATCAGGCTAACCTGGCACTGTTGTCTTCACCACTTTCTACCGTGTAAACCACTCAATTACCCGGAACTGAGGCCAGCTGAAGTTCCAAATCACAGGTAAGAGTGCCGCAGCAAGGTGGTTCCTATGACTCTGGCCAAGCCACTGCCAAGGCTCTCTTTTAAGAAGCAGGAATGGGGTTTACAAGACAAGGTGAGGGGGATGGGAATGCTATTCAATGTCCTGCCTCACAGCTAATTAGTAGAACTGATTTCATAATACTGTTGTTTTCATTAATTAAAAAGAAGAAAAAATTTCACACATTCATTAATTTGATCTTCCCTAACTCTCACACCCACTCAAATGTCATGAAATACTTTTTTCACTTGCAATATTGCTTGTGGAATGCACTTTAGTAAAAGAAATTGGTGGGTCCTTTTATCAAAATGTAAGCACGGGCTGGCCTTTAACCCTACCTCAGTAGTCATGTACAGATGTGAGAGTTGGACCCTAAAGCAGGCTGTGCTGAAGAATTGATGCTTTGCAATTGTGGTGCTGGAGAAGACTCTTGAGAGTCTCTTGGACTGGAGGGAGATCAAACCAATCAGTCCTAAAGGACATCAACCCTGAATAGTCATTAGAAGAGCTGATGCTGAAGCTCCAATACTTTGGCCACTTAATGCCAAGAGCTGACTCACTGGAAAAGACCCTGATGCTGGGAAAGACTGAAGGCAAAAGGAGAGGAGGGCGGCAGAGGATGAGATGGTTAGATAGCACCACCAACACAATGGATATGAATTTGAGCAAACTCCGGGAGATAGTGAAGGACAGGGAAGTCTGGAGTGCTAAAATCCATGGGATCACAAAGAGTTGGACACAACTCAGTGACTGAACAACAACAACATCTTTGACTGTCATCCTTTTCTGGTGGGGGCGGGGTCTGTTAGTAGCTATTTCCAACTTCTTTTCTACGTAAAAACACACACCTTGGCATCTATGGGGATTTAAACCTCTATCTGAATAAGCTTGGAAGCAGTGTCGGCTGCACCTCATGGTGAACATGGCTGATATTTACAGTTATGATCAATTTGCTATGTTGCTAGCTCACACCTGATGCCTGAACAGAACACTTTCATCTCCCAATAACCTGCAGACAGTGGTGATCATGTCCATTTCGCAGAGGGGACAACTGTGGCTCATGGAAGCTGAGTCACCTGTCCAGGTTTCATGGCTCCAGTGGGGAGAACCAGGATTCACAGCCAGTTCCACGGGACCCCACAGTTCTTCTTCTCCCACCAAACTGTTGCTCTTGGGTTAAGAGAATGTTGCTCTTGTGCCTCTGAGGCCAACACACACCTTTGCCCTGTGTGTTAGGTGGCATCAGGTGTTAGGAGGAGAGTGAAATGGCTGCATGGATACTACTGAGGTGTGAGTGGCTTGCAGGTGAACTTCACAGCAGAAATGCAGAGGTTCTGTACCCGCTTTTCTCGCTGTTCACAGGCTCCCCAGGTGGGCGAAAGGAAGAGGGGGAACCCCACAAGATGATATACAGAGTGAGGAAAGGGGGGCTCCTATTTGGCCCCACCCTGCCAGTGAAAGGTTTGCCCAGGGAGCAGTCATGTGGGACCAGAGGGGCTATGCCAAAGCCTCTCTGCCTGAAGATTCTAAGCGTAAACTGAGAGGCCATTCAGATGAGTGACTGAGATCTTAGACTCTGGAGATCAACACCCAGGTTCTAATCCCAACTCTAGAATTCACTAGCTGTGTAACTAGTTGCGCAATAGTTGCTAACTGTATAACTAACTGGACAAACGACTCAACCTCTAGGCCTCAGGTTCCTCATCTGTAAAATGGGCACAGTAAAACTGCTTATCCCATTGGGTTATTGTGAGGACTAGAACAGTTTGCCTAAAGTTTATATCTGTGCCTGGACATAGGAAGGGGAGCAGAACATCCCTGGGCAGGGGCCATGGAAAGGGGCCATGTTTGTCTCCCTCCAACTCCAGTCTCCATCACATTCCTCTACAGATGCTGAAAAGGAAGGGGGCCTAGTGGTTAACCCTCCAGAGCTCTTTCTAGAGAGTGTCTGCCATCCCTGCCACATTCCTCTTCCCATCACTCCAGGGTGACATGTCCCAGGCTGTCCATGTGAAGGTAACCCTCCCTCCCATGGACACCGTGGACCATGCTGTGTCTCTCTGGGTGTCCATGGTACACAGCACGGCTTCATAAGACTCTGCTGAAATCCCTTCCTACTAAGAAATAAGCCAAGGTCTGTTAAGGTAGGTGAGTTGCTGAAGGTGATCCAGCAGGGCCTGTGGTCACTCTTGATCCTAGCTCTCCCACCTCTGGCAGATGCTGGGCAGGGGCTGTCCGTACAGTCCACCCCCTCTCCCGCCACTCACCAGCCACACCATCAGGTAGGAGAAGACAGCGATCCACAGCGTGGCGATGACGAAGGTGAGCATGAAGAACTTCTCCCAGCGGGGCTTGCTGCAGTTGGGGATGGTGATGCACAGGAGGAAGATGAGCGGCCAGGTGAACACCCACTTGACTTTGTCCCCTCTTGCCTCTGCAGAGGGGTGGGGTGGAGCCAGAAGGGGGAGAAATACACACTAGGTTACACACCTTCCAGTCTACCTGTAGGTTTACTTTTTCACGCCAAACAAGAAAATGCTATGAATAGGCCTCCCAGCAACGGACTTCGCAGAATGACAGAGCTCTGTATTGTCGACCTGGAAGTGATCTCAGTAAAACAGTTGAGTGTTGACTGAAAAACCACTGTCAGTCCAAATCCTTCATTTGACAGGATGAGGAAAATGAGACCCAGAGCGGGAACAAATTTGTACAGGGCAGCTGGAATGGGATGTTGAATACGAACAGGCTTTAGAGTCAAACTTGCAGTTGGAATTCAAATGACCTTGAGCAATCCCCTCAACTCCACTTCCTCCTCTGACAATAACAGATGTAAGTGACAACACAATAGTTGATGCAGGGAATATTTGCTATGTGAAGCAGGCATAATGCTAAGCATTTTGCATTTTAGTAGTTTCCTCTGCTAAAAGGGAACATTACCCCTTTCTTGGTTGTTGCAAAAATGACATGATGCAATGTATGTAAAACACCCAGCACAAAGAACTTGGCAAAGAAGGTGCTCTAGAAATCTCAGCTCATTTGCTCCAAGGTCACATACTCAACCAGTGGCAGATGTAAGACTGAAATGTGGTGTTCTGCTGACAGGTATAACCTCACTGATCCCTACCAAGGGAACCCACAAACAATTTAACTGAGGAAAAGTGGCCACTGAGTACAAGCATAGTGTAATTATCCTTAATTAGTGGCTTATCCTTAATAAGCCACTGGGTATTTTGAGCACACGCACCCTCAAAACAGGCTTGTGGGTAATGCCAATGATTTGGTGGAGGAAGGACCTCTGAAAATTCTCTCCTCCATAAAAGCAATGAAAACATTGGCAAAAATGGTCTGAGTCAACTTGTTTAGAACTCTGGAAATTAACCAAAGCCTTGTAGCCATCCAGGGAGTGTTTATTTAAGAAAATAATCTGGGTAAAAGTAACAACAGTGAACTTTATAGAGTTTTAACTTGCCTTGTTTTAATTTTCTTTCATCAGCTTTGGAGCAGTCTTGAAAAACCAGTAGCCTGGCATCCACCAGAGGGGGAAGGACAGGATTAGAGCTCCTTCCAAGTCTGTTCCCAGAGGACTGGCATTTTCTGACCTGTCTGCTGGTTTCCTGGAAGACCCTACTTTTAAGGTGTCTTTATTTTACCTGAATCAGAGCTCACCCAGTGTGAATCGCCTTTTCCTTGAGGGCATTTGTCGAAAACTATCAGAGACAATTGTTGAAAACTGTGCTGCCTGCAGTGGTGGAAAACAGCTGGACAAACAATAGGTTAATGAAAAAGCTTAAAAGGAAACGCTGGGAATGAGATATCCCTAGAGGACTTGGAAAAGCTCCCAGGTAGATCTAGGAATATGAAATTTCATGACAGGCATAGGGCTGTTCCCAGGGTTATTTGCATTCTTAGGAAAGACTTGGCTTCCCGGGTGGCTCAGTGGTAAAGGTTCTGCCTGCCAATGTAGGCGCCACAGGAGATGTGGATTTGATCCTGGGTCGGGAAGAACCTTTGGAGGAGGAAATCCACTCCAATATTCTTGCCAGGATAATCCCATGGTCAGAGGAGTCTTGTAGGCCCCAGTCCATGTGGTCGTACAGAGTTAGACAGGGCTGGGCAACTAAGCATGCAGGAAAGACTTGAGAAGACCTTAAGCTTTCACTTCTGCCTAACATTGAGACTCCGAGAAAACAAGAAGTAAAGGCTAAGGTGGAGTTGTAAACTGCCTGAGTGTTAAAGGCGTGCCCCCAAACACACACAGAACCCAGCAAAGAGAAGGGGGCAGGAAGAATACTTGAACTCATGCTCAAAAATTTTGCATATCTGATGAAAAACATTAATATATACATTCAAGAAGAAGACACCTTCTCAAGTTCACATGGAACATTCTATAGGATAGATCATATGTTAGGTCATAAAACAAGCAACAATACCTTTGATTTGATTTAGTCACTAAGTTGTGTCAGACTCTTGCGACCCCATGGACTGTAGCCTGCCAGGCTCCTCTATCCATGGAATTCTCCAGGCAAGAATATTGGAGTGGGTTGCCATTTAAGTATTTAAATCATGTAAAGTTTATTCTACAACCTTTCCACATTGGAAAGAAATTAGAAATTAATAACAGAAGGAAAACTGGAACATTTACAGATACGTAGATATTAAATAACACACTCCTAAACAACCAATGGTTCAAAGAAGAAATAATAAGGGAAATTAGAAAATACTTTGAGATGAATGAAAATGAAAAGAAAACACACCAAAACATATGGAATGAAGTGAAATCAGTACTTAGAGAAAGATTTATAGCTATAAATTCCTATATTAAAAAGGAGGAAAGGATTTAAATCAATGACCTAAGTTTACATTTTAAGAAACAAAAAAGCCAATTAAGTCCAAAAAAAGAAGAAAGGAAAAAATCAAGATTGAAGCAGAAGTATGTGAAATAGGAAGAAAAAAAAAATCCCAGAACCAATTAAATGAAAAATTGGTTCTTAAAAAGATAACAAAATTGACAAATCTTTAGATAGAGTGACCAAGAAAAAAAGAGAAGACTCAAATTACTTAAATCAGGAACTAAAGAGGGATTCCACTATTAATCTTACAGAAATAAAAAGGATTATTAAGGAACACTATGAACAACTATGTGCCAAAAAACTAGGTAACCTCGGTGAAACAGAAAAAACATTCCACAAAGACAGAAACAAGCTGACTCAAAAAGAAACAGAAAACCTGAATAGACACGTAACAAGAAACTGAAATAGTAATCAGAAAACTTCCCTTAAGGTAAAGCCAGGACAAGATGGTTTCATGGGTATTTCCACCAAGTGTTTAAAGAAGAGTCCTTTGCAAAGTCTTCCAAAAGATAAAGAAGGAGAGAACACTTCCCAATTTGCTCTATGAAGCCAGTAGTACCCTGATACCAAAGCCAGACATCGAGAAAACAAAACTACAGACCAATATCCCTTAGGAATATAGATGCAAAAATTCTTAAAATTCTGGTAAACTGAATCTTGCAACACATAAAAAGAATTATACCCAAGGCTATGGTTTTTCCAGTGGTCATGAATGGTTGTGAGAGTTGGACTGTGGAGAAAGCTGAGTGCCCAAGAATTGATGCTTTTGAACTATGGTGTTGGAGAAGACTCTTCAGAGTCCCTTGGACTGCAAAGAGATCCAACCAGTCCATCCTAAAGGAGATCAGTCCTCGGTATTCATTGGAAAGACTGATGCTGAAGCTGAAACTCTAATACTTTGGCCACCTCCTGCGGAGAGTTGACTCATTGGAAAAGACCCTGATGCTGGGAGGGATTGGGGGCAGGAGGAGAAGGGGACGACAGAGGATGAGATGGTTGGATGGCATCACCGACTCGATGGACATGAGTTTGAGTAAACTCCGGGAGGTGGTGATGGACAGGGAGGTCTGGCGTGCTGTGATTCATGGGGTCGCAAAGAGTCGAACACGACTGAGCAACTGAACTGAACTGAACCAAGTGGAATTTACCCTAGGAATGGTTTGACATACCCTAGGTTGGTTTGACATACCCTAGGTTGGTTTGACATACTGAACTGAACCAAGTGGAATTTACCCTAGGTTGGTTTGACAACCCTAGGTTGGTTTGACATACCCTAGGTTGGTTTGACATATGAAATTCAATCATACACTACATTAACAGAATAAAGGATGAAAAAGCACTATCCTCTCAATTGATACAAAATTCAACACTCTTTTATGATAAAACACTTAGCAAACTAGGAATAGAAAAGCATTTCCTTAGCTTGATAAAGGGCACTTACAAACCCCTGACACCTAACATCGCATTTAATGGTGAAAGACTGAAAACCTTCAACAAGATGAGGATCTCTGCTCTTAGAACTTCTATTCAACACTACTTTGGAAGTTTGAGTCAGGAACTGTAGGCAATTCCTCAATACGTCCCACAAAAATCTGTACTCAAATATATATAACAGCACTTTTCATAACAGCCCCAAAGAGGAAACAACCCAAATAACCATGAAGTTACAAATGGACAAACAAAATGCAGCATATAAGTCAATGGAATGTTTTTCAAGCATAAGAAGAAATGAAGCATTGATACTACATTGCATGGATGAACCTATAAGACACTGTATGAAATGAAAGAAGCCAGGACTTCCTTGGTGGTACAGTGGATAGGAATGTCTGTCAAGGCAGGGCCCGTGCAGCAGGGAAGACCCAGTATAGCCAAAAATAAATAATTAAAAAATTATATGGTGGTGAGGTTGCACAACTTTGTGAACATACTAAAAAAACATTGACTTGTATACTTTGTAAGTATGAATTTTATGGTTGATAAATTATAGCTCGATTAAAAAGAAATTGCAAAGTAGGCTGGCAATGGCAGTTTTAGCTCTGAACACCTGTGCTTGAATCTTCCTAAGTCACTAAAAACATATTTGCCAAGAAAAAACACCCAGCCTGCTTATGAATCATGAAAATACGGTTAGCTAGAAATCAGCAAATTCATTCTAGATGCTACACCTAGAAAAACATCTGTCTTCCGAGATCTTCCTCCACATACACTTTTCTGTATTTTGTAATCCTTGCACAAACAGAAGAAAGCTTTCCTGATCAGTTTGTCCAAAATTTCAACCCACATCCCAACTCATCCAGGCTGCCAGAGAAGGAGGGCATCCCCATAAATGACCTAAAACCCTGCATGTGAGGGAAGGATTCACTTTGGGGAAGTGTAAACCTGGACACTTACAGGCTTAGGAGTGTCTTTGCAGGCACATATACATGCCACAGCAAAAGGATAATTTCTTATTTTCACAGACACCAAACTGCATCTGATATCAGTTTGCCTAGTATGGATTTCACTTCTGGTTTGGACATCTGATCTGGCCCCACTCAGCTAGCAAGCCTCAAGGTCCACAATTGTTTACTAAGAGACGATGCTCCATTAGACCTGTTCCATGGCTATTTTTCAACTGTTGGATGAGACCCATTAGTGGATGGGATTCTGAAATCAATTAAGTGGGTGGCATCTAGTATTCCCCTAAAAAGAAAAAAGTATCATAGCTATGGTATATAATGTGTTAAATATTACTCTTAAGACTTCTGTTTCCTTTTTATAGATATCCGTGTGTGTGTGTGTGTGTGTGTGCATGCATGCACGCACAAGGTATTTGTTACTGTGGGTCATGGTCCAAATGTGGAAAACATTCACAGTGATCATGCTGTGCTCCTTCCCTCCACCCCCTACCCCCACCTTCCACCAGTATTCTCTATTGTTTAATCAGGCATTGTAAGACATCAGACACGGAAATGATTATTGTGTTTTCCAGGAGCAAATGCAAGGCAGGGTGAGCAGGCTTCGGATTGGCTCATTTGAACAATCTCAGGAGGTTCTTGAGCACAGGGCTGTCTCCAGTCATCTGGTACTTGACCCTGGGTGATCAGGGCAAGGGAATAGAGCCTCGTGCAGTGAGAGAGCCAGATGGGACCCTGGTTGATCAGCACCAGGGAACAGAGCCTGCTGGCATGTGAGTGCCAGATGGAGGCCGGTGATTCAGAATACGGGGCTCAGGCTTGGTTAGTCTGCATATGAAAAGTGTAGTTCTGGATGGGTAGTTTGCTATCTCTAAGAACTGGCTAGCTGGAGCGATATTCAGTTGTGCTGGGCATTTATTGTTCTTCTCTGCCCAGCATCCATTCCCCCTTACTGGTAACAGCAAGCTATTTTTTTTTTTAGGGAACCGACCCTTCATGCCACATCATTGTGATTTGGAGGGCTGACTCTACTTCCTAGTTCTATGGGTGGGATGTGCGAGTCAAGCTTGGCTAATCGTGCATTCCATAAATACTTAGTGTGTTCATTCTCTGTGCTAGGCACTATTCTAGGTTCTGAGAATCTACCAGCGGACAAGTCAACAACCCTTGCCTTTGAGTGGCTTACATAGGTTTGGGCTTGAGTGGATAACCCATTTAGAGACCTATGTGTGGGTTTTGCTGAGAATCACTGTCTATAATACCCATTATCCCTTCCTCCTTATTAATAGAATCTTATTTTGCTTTAGACAGTAGGTTCCCAGCTAAAAACCTTAATTTCCTAGGCTTCCTGGCAGGAAGGAGTGGCCACAGACAGTTCTGGACAATGAGATGTAAGTGGATGTCTATGTGGTGGGGTTTCCAGAAATGTGACTATCCTCCTGATAAGAAGAGATGGTTTTCGACACACCTCTTGTCCTTTGTTCTTCCTCCTTGTTCCTGCCTGGAACATGAACATACAAGCCACAGGAGCCACTTGGCAAATTGAAGGCAAAAGTCACCTGCTAAGGACAGATGAACAGAAATGGAACACCGATGGTATAACAGAGCTACAAGACTTCCTAATCTCGGGACTTAGTATGTGATTAAAAATAAATCCCTTGAGGTGAAGGCTTTGTCACTTAAATTTTCTGTTACATGCAGCCCAATGCAATCCTTAGTCAGCCAGACACACCACTTGTACGTACACTGGGTTAACCCAATGGGATATAAACGAGGACGGCTGGTGGTCATCTTTGCCAGCTACTTGAGGATGAAGCCAGTGCAGGGGAAAGCCTTGCTGAGATGGACAGGGTCTTGTAACCACTTGAGCCCAATGTCAAGCTTTGCCTGAAGGTAGATTCTCCCGGTGAATCTGCCACTGTGGGTCCTTTGGCTTAAACCAACCTGAGTTGGATTTCTCTAACATCAAGCCTAGACTAATTTATGGGGCAAAGTGATAAGAGGTTGGGGGGGCTACGGGGGTGACAGTGTTTATCCTGAGGGGCACTCCTCTGACATACAATGAGCCCCTCCCACCCACCACCAACTGCCATCCTTCAAGTGCAATGTCAAGGACATCTGAGAGATGCTCACTGTGGACTCTGATGTGCAAACATAAGCGAGAGAAAGAAGAGCTGCTGGTGTTTCTTTCCCTCTTAGATTTCTTTTTTGAAGCAGGGAATCACAATTTAATTATGTGAAAAAAATCTTTACAAATGAACTCTATCAAAACAGATGGCTAATCATACTGGTGCAAAAAATTAAGAACAGATGCAGATGCTAATGATAAACTTCAAACAAAATAATGTGGACAATTAACTACCTAGAGTGGTTAACTTGTGGTATGAGGGGGTGTGTGCTACTAGATGAAGCAGATATTTGTGGGCCCTAAACTAGGAGTGTTTACACAAGAGCATAGGTCTAAGACCAGTGGTTCTCAAACTGGAATATAAATCAGAATCCCCTGGAGCTAATGATTGGGCAGCTTTGGAGTTGCGGGGGGAGGTGGTTCGAGAATTTGCATTTGTTAACAAGTTCCCTGGTGCTACTGAAGCTGCTTACCTGGCTTGAGAAACACCATTCCAGATTGACTCCATTTAAAAACTGAGATAATAAAGATATCATACACTGGAGAGGTGGCCGGGCATGATCAGCACGGACAGGCCTCAGATGGAGTCCAGGTCCTATGAATTCCTTCTTCACTTCTGCCTCTGTAATTCAGCTTGCTCTTTGCAAAGTCTTGATCACGTAGGTCTCAAAATGTAGGGACTCACAGTACTAGGAACTAGGATTTATCTCACTCACCCTTGTCCTCCTCTTTGCAATTGCCCAAGCCCCTGCAAACCTGCAAACTCTCTTAATCATGCCTGTACATGTATAAAAACTCTGTAACCCCTTTGTTTGGGGCTCAGAGCTTGGAGTGTTAAGTTCTCTGGGCTCACCGGCATAATAAACCTGAGTTCTCCACCAAAAAAAAAAAAAAAAAGATATCATAAAATTCACTACTTTTAAAGTGTATGATTAGGTGGTTTTAGTATATTAGAAAGCTATATAATTCCAGAAGATTTTCAGGACCCTGAAAAGAAACCCCCTCCCTGTTACCAGTATTCCCCATTTCTCCTCCTCTCAAGCTCTATGAATGATCTACCCCGTCTCTGCAGATTTGCCTATTCTGGATATTCTATATACCTGGAATCATAATATGTGGCCTTTCATGCCTGGCTTCTTTCGCTTAGCAGAATATTTTCAAAGTTCATCCATGCTGTAGTATGAACAGTATCTCATTCCCTTTTATGGCCAAATAATATTCCATTATATGAATATATTATATTTTGTTTAACCTGATCATCACTTGGATACTGGGATTATTTCTACCTTTAAGTTACTATGAATAATGCTCTTATGAATATGTATGTACAAGTTTTTCTGTGGACATATGTTTTCATTTCTCTTGCATATATAACGAGGAGTTATAACTAGAATTGATGCACCATACAGTATGATTCAGTAGGGACATGAGTTTGAGCAAACTATGGGGAGATAGTGAAGGACAGGGAAGCCTGGCATGCTGCAGTCCACTGGGTCGCGAAGAGTTAGGACACAACTGAGTGACTGAACAACAACAGTGACTTTACATTTAACCTTCTGAAAGCCTACCAGCCTGGTTTCCAAGGTGCTGCACCATCTTACGTTCCCATCAGCAGTATATGAGGTTTCCAGTATACCCACATCCTTGCCAACACATTAATGTTGTCTCTCTTAATTATAGCCATTCTACTGAGTGATGAGTGGTAATCACACCGTGGTTTTGATTTGCTTTCTCCTGATGACTAATAATGGTGAGCATCTTTCATGGATCTATTGGCTATTTATAAATCTTGGGAGAACCGTTGACTCAAATCCTTTGCCCATTTTAAAGGCTGGGTTGTCTTTTTACTGTTGAGTTCTAAGAGTTCTATAGTTCTATATATAGAATTATATATTCCAGATACTAGGTCCCTATCAGAAATATAATTTACAAATATTTTCTCCCATTCCAGGAGTTTTTCCATTTACTTCATAGATCCCATAAAGTTTTAATTTTGATGAAGTTTGTTTTTTAATTTTCATTTTTTGGCCACTTCTGCTTTTGATATATATAAGAAACCATGGTCATAAATATGTACATGTATGTTTTCTAAGAGTTTCATATTGTCAGCTACTACATTTAAGTCTATCTCAAGTTTCATATGTGGTGCTAATTAAGGGTCCAACTTCTTTTTTTAAAAAGCTATCTAGCACCATTTGTTGAAAAGACTATTCCTTCCCCTATTGAATTGTTTTGGCACCCTTACCAAGAATTTTTGACTTTAAAGTTCTTTTTCTTTTACTGCTCAGTTCAGTTCAGTTCAGTCACTCAGTCATGTCCGACTCTTTGCAACCCCATGAATCGCAGCATGCCAGGCCTCCCTGTCCATCACCAACTCCTGGAGTTTACTCAAACTCATGTGCATCGAGTCGGTGATGCCATCCAGCCATCTTATCCTCTGTCATCCCTACTCCTCCTGCCCCCAAACCCTCCCAGCATCAGGGTCTTTTCCAATGAGTCAACTCTTTGCATGAGGTGGCCAAAGCATTGGAGTTTCAGCTTCAGCATCAGTCCTTCCAATGAACACCCAGGACTGGTCTCCTTTAGGATGGACTGGTTGGATCTCCTTGCAGCCCAAGGGACTCTCAAGAGTCTTCTCCAAAACCACAGCTCAAAAGCATCAATTTTTCGGTGCTCAGCTTTCTTCACAGTCCAACTCTCAAAACCATACATGACCACTGGAAAAACCATAGCCTTGACTAGACAGACCTTTGTTGGCAAAGTAATGTCTCTACTTTTTAATATGTTATCTAGGTGGGTCAAAACTGTCCTTCCAAGGAGTAAGTGTCTTTTAATTTCATGGCTGCAATCACCATCCACAGTGATTTTGGAGTCCAGAAAAATCTGGAGACCAGATGCCATGATCTTAGTTTTCTGAATGTTGAGCTTTAAGCCAGCTTTTTCACTCTCCTCTTTCACTTTCATCAAGAGACTTTTTAGTTCCTCTTCAGTTTCTGCCACAAGGGTGGTGTCATCTGCATATCTGAGGTTATTGATATTTCTTCCGTCAATCTTGATTCCAGCTTGTGCTTCTTCCAGCCCAGCGTTTCTCATTATGTACTCTGCATATAAGTTAAATAAGCAGGGTGACAATATACAGCCTTGACATACTCCTTTTCCTATTTGGAACCAGTCTGTTGTTCCATGTCCAGTTCTAACTGTTGCTTCCTGACCTGCATATAGGTTTCTCAAGAGGCAGGTCAGGTAGTCTGGTATTCCCATCTCTTTCAGATTTTTCCACAGCTTATTGTGATCCACACAGTCAAAGGCTTATGGCATAGTCAATAAAACAGAAATAGATGTTTTTCTGGAACTCTACTGCTTTTTCGATGATCCAGTGGATGTTGGCAACTTGATCTCTGGTTCCTTTGCCTTTTCTAAAACCAGCTTGAACATCTGGAGGTTCATGGTTCATGTATTGCTGAAGCCTGGCTTGGAGAATTTTGAGCATTACTTTACTAGCATGTGAGATGAGTGCAATTGTGCAGTTGTTTGAGCATTCTTTGGGATTGCCTTTCTTTGGGATTGGAATGAAAACTGACCTTTTCCAGTCCTGTGACCACTGCTGAGTTTTCCAAATTTGCTGGCATATTGAGTGCAGCACTTTCACAGGATCATCTTTCAGGATTTGAAATAGCTCAACTGGAATTCCATCACCTCCACTAGCTGTGTTTGTAGTGATGCTTTCTAAGGCCCAGTTGACTTCACATTCCAGGAAGTCTGGCTCTAGGTGAGTGGTCACACCATCATGATTATCTGGGTCGTGAAGATCGTTTTTGTACAGTTCTTCTGTGTATTTTTGCTATCTCTTCTTAATATCTTCTGCGTCTGTTAGGTCCACACCATTTCTGTCCTTTATCGAGTCCATCTTTGCATGAAATGTTCCCTTGGTATCTCTAATTTTCTTGAAGAGATCTCTAGTCTTTCCCATCCTGTTGTTTTCCTCTATTTCTTTGCATTGGTCACTGAGGAAGGCTTTCTTATCTCTCCTTGCTATTCTTTGGAACTCTTCATTCAAATGGGAATATCTTTCCTTTTCTCCTTTGCTTTTCACTTCTCTTCTTTTCACAGCTACTTGTAAGCCTCCTCAGACAGCCATTTTGCTTTTTTGCATTTCTTTTCCATGGGGATGGTCTTGATCCCTGTCTCCTGTACAATGTCACGAACCTCTGTCCATAGTTCATCAGGCACTCTGTCTATCAGATCTAGTCCCTTAAATCTATTTCTCACTTCCACTGTATAATCATAAGGGATTTGATTTAGGTCATACCTGAATGGTCTAGTGGTTTTCCTTACTTTCTTCATGCTTCAGTCCAACTCTGTGTAACCCCATGACTGTAACCTACCAGGCTCCTCTGTCCATGGGCTATTTTAAGCAAGAACACCAGAGTGGATTGCCATTTCCTCCTCCAGGGGATCTTCCCGACTCAGGGTTTGAACACATGTCTCCTGCATCTCCTGCAATGTCTGGGCATACTTCTGGACTCTCAGTTCTATTTCACTGAGCTATATTTCTATCCCATGCCACTATCAGGCAGTCTTGATGACTATTTCTTTGTAATAAGTTTTGAAGTCAGTAAGTCTTTCAATTTTGTTCAAGATTGTTTTGGTTATTCTGGATCCGCTGTATTTCCATGTGAATTTTAGGATCAGCTTGTCAATTTCTGCAAAAAACAAACAAACAAAAAACCCCCCAAGCCCCCCAAAAAATCTAGCATGGATTTTCACAATGATTGCATGAAATCTATAGATCAATATGAGGACTACTGCCACCTTAAAAATTTTATTTCTTTCAACCATAAACTTAGGATGTTTTTTCATTTATTTAGATCTTCTTTCAATAATGTTTTATAGTTTTCAATGTACAAGTCTTGTTCTATTTTTGTTAAATTTATCCCTAAGTACTTTATTGCTTTTGATTGCATTATAAATGAAGTTTCTTACATTCATTTTTCATAGTTAATGTATAGAAATAGAGTTGAATTTTGTATATTGACTTTGGAGCCTGCAAGTTTATTAATTCTAATGGTTGTTTTTTGTGTTTTGGTAGATTCCCTAGGATATTCTATATATAAGGTCGTGTCATCTATGAACACAGTTTTATACTTCCTCCTATCGAAATTGAATGCTTTTTATTTTTTTCTTGCCTATTTACCCTGGATAGAACCTCCAGCACAAAGCTGAATAGAAGAGGTGAGAGGTGTCTTGTTTCTAATCTTAGAGGGAAAGTTTTCTATCTTTCACCACTGAATATGACATTAATTTGGGGGTTTCTGTAGATGCCCTTTATCAGATTGAGGAAATTCACTCTATTCCTAGTTTGAGTGTTTTTTTTCCCCCATTAAGGAAGGATGTTGGATTTTGACCAATGCTTTTTCTCTGTCTGTTGAGATGATTGTGCAATTTTTGGCCTTTATTCTAATAATACAGCATGTCTTATTGTTTTTCATGCGTTGAACCAACCTTGCATTCCTGGGATAAATCTCACTTTGTTAAAGAGGAAAACCAAGTCCCATGAAGGTTAATGAGCTGCCCAAATCTCACAGAAAATTAGTGGCAGAGCCACAAACAGACCCTGCATGCCCAGCCAGTGACCTCTGAGCTGGCCCTTATGGGGAGGTGAGGGGATGCAGTTGAGGTTGGAACGCTGTCAGGGATGGGTTAAAGAACTGTCCTGTCACCATTATTCAACATTTGTGTTGTGCCGTACACATTTTGGAGGTGGTTTTCACAAGCACTATTTTTCATATCAACTTGGGGTAGATATTCTCCCCATTTCACAGGTAAGGTTTGGTGAAGTTCAGTGACTTAAACATCACAAGCTCAGAGACAGTACCAGGATTTGAATGCAGGTCTTTAGAGCCTAAATCTTGACTCCTCTGTACCATCCTACTTGTCTGCTCTCTGAGTCCCATGATTTCAAAGCCTGTGAAAGTCCTTTTGCTGCCCACTGGTGGGCAGCGTCATCAACTGTCAGATTAGAGTCTTACACTTTTAGCTCATGGCTGTGATTGAAACAGAAAAATCCTCTTAAGTAGCGGAACCATTAAAGTTTTCTTATTCCTTGGGGGTGAATGAATCTTACCATCAATTTTTAGTTACTTCTAACACATTTTTGTTTTATCCTTAGACTTACCATCAAACTGATTGCTCTCTGAAGGGCACAGAAACTTCATGGTTAATGACAGCTAGATTGCCAGGTTCAAACCCCAGCTCCGGCATATTCTATCTCTGTGAACTTGGAAAAGTATTTAGCCTCTGGGCATCTCAGTTTCCTAAGCTGTGAAATGGGGATAACAACAGTTCTTACCTCGCAGTACTATTGTGAGACTAAAATGAGCCAACATACGAGATGCATTTAGCACACACTTGGTAAAGAGTACGCACTAAATTTTAGCTTTTGTTGATAATAATGGTCAATTAAGTTCCACTTACTGAGTACCTACCACTGTCAAGCACTGAGTTGGGTGCTTTTCTGGAAACTAAAACAGGTTTAAGACCCTGATGCTGGGAAAGATTGAAGGCAGGAGGAGAAGGGGACGACAGAGGATGAGATGGTTGGATGGCATCACTCACTCAGTGGGCATGAGTTTGAGTAAACTCCGGGAATTGGTGATGGACAGGGAGGCCTGGCGTGCTGTAGTCCATGGGTTCGCAAAGAGTTAGACACAATTGAGCGACTGAACTGAACTGAAAACAGGTTTCAAGAAGTAAGCTGTCTAGCCCAAGGTCACATAGCTAGGAAGTGGCAGACCCAGAAGTCCAATACCAAAGCCATCTTAATGACACCATCTTGAACCCTGAAGTGTGGGTTTTGAGCCTAAGGGCACTGGAGAGACCAGGGGGGTACTCTGTGGGAAGTAGATAGGATCAGGGCTGTGATTAAGCTGAGCTGCCAGGCTGAGGTTTGGGAGGAAGGGGAAGACAGAAGGGGAGCATGTGAGAGAAAACAAGAGGCTTCGGCGAGGTCGGAGGCAGGACCTGCTGGGGGCTGACATGGAGACGTGGGCAGTCAGGCCTGAGTGCACAGAGACCAAAGGCCCAGAAGAGACTGGCAGCCCAGTGTAGAGACTAGAGAGCTTGTGAGGGGCTGTGAAGGGCCGTCCCCAGGGAGGCAGCCTTGGCTTGGTCTCCCCCTCTTACCGCAATCAGGCACCATGGTGCAGCCTCTGGGGCCCTGTTCATGCTTTCCCAAGAAGTGTTCTCCCCCTGGGAAAAGGGGGAAAGACCAGCATGCAGACCAGGATCCCCCAGCCAGCACAGAAGCCAGGCCCAGAGCTCCCTCAGCGGGCGCAGACCAGCTTCTGGACTAGATGTAAGTGGGTCCCAGAGCTGAGGTCGGTGAGTCACCTCTCTTGTTCTAAAGATGACCCCAAGCTATGACCAGTTCTGCACTCCACTGCAGGAACCTCAAAGCTTGGGGCCAAAGAGCTGTCTGTCCTCTGTCACTCGTGACTTTGTGGCAGGGGGTGGACCTTCAACCTCTCTGAGCTACTCCATCCTCAGCTGTGACATGATAACTTCCCCCATCTCACCCACCCCAAGGATCTATGGGGAAACAAAAGAAAGGCAAGAAGTACGAAGCTGACCATCCTGCTTCTGAAGATTGCACCTTGAGTCTGGAGGCCCTGGGGAGTGAAATAAGAGCCAGGAATGCTTTCTGATCCTCCTCCCTCTTGCCTTAAACATCCAGCAAACATCCAGGGCAGGGCTGTGGGTTCCCAGTGCTGACGAACCCCGTAGACACAGCAGCTGGCTGCCTCCTCCCCTTCCTTCCTGCTGCCCCTGTATTCCAAAGCACACACTCCAGCCTGGCAGAGGGCCCTCCTGGCCACAGTCAACACTGGGACAGGCCGAGGACAGCCCTCAGGGCGCAGGCAGACCTGGGGTACCAGCCCTGCCTGAGGCCCTGGTTAACCTGTGTGCAGCTACCTGGGAAATGGGGACCACACCAGACACGCGGCAGGGCTGTGTGCAGACTCTAAGCACCGAATATAAGGTGTGTATGGCCCAAGCTCCATGAAGAATGTGTCTGCCAAGCTATAAGTCAGGGCCCAGCCCTCTCCTCTGCCTCACTATGAGATTGGAAGCCACATGAGCCCCTCACCAGGTCTGCTCTGGCCTAAGTCATCAGCAAAGAGCAGTTTCATGGCTTTTTTCCAGGCATTCCTGCAGCTCCCAAGGGAGTGGATATGCTGAGCCAGCCCTCAGCAGCCCCCACACCAACCCCCTCCTAGGGTGTCCATAGAGGCACTTCCCAGACTCCCTTGCAGTTGAAGTTCTAGACTCGAATTGGGCTCCTTACTTTGAAAAACAGACTGAGGGGCTGGGCCACCTTTCTGCTGCTTTCCATGCATGGCTGTGAAGCAGGCCTCTGGGGATGCTGTTTCGGCTACAGCGGTGCATTGCTGCCCAGAAGCTAGCTGAGTGGGCACCAGGGATGCCTTCTCAGGCTGACTAGCAGCCCGGTGGCAGCTGCTGGTGGCAGCAGAGCTGTGGCAGTGGCCTCCTGGTCCCTGGGTCGTGACTCTGAGTGTGAGTTCTTGTACACTTCAGCACTCCCCAGACCCCCACCTCCTTGATTCTGGGAGAGGTGGTGGCAGTCAGTTCAGCGGGAGTCATTGCTGATACCCAGCCTGGAGTGTCCTTCCCACCACTGCGTAAGGGACCCACCTACTAGGTCTATCAATTTCTATTTCTCCCACATCAACAATCAGTATCCATCATCTGATAATGCCTGAGGCACCTGTCACAGACCCACAAGGGGTGCAGGTGTGTGTGCTCAGCATCCCTTCTCTCCAAACAATCCTCCCTCCCAGGGGCCACCAAAGCCATGCTGGCCAGCATGGCTACTGACCAGGGGTGGACCCCTGCCATCTGGACTGATGGCATTCTCCCTCTCAGGACTCTGGAATTCAGATGCAACACCAAGTGAGGGAGGCAGGAAATAGCAAAAGTCAGTCTGGGGTCAGTGGGAGGCCACGGTCTGCCATGGGCACTGACTGTGGATTTGAGAAAAGCCAGTCTACAGCCAAGGAGTAGAATGAGACAGGCAGGCACGTGAAAGGAAGACAAGAGCCAGGAAGAGCCTCAACACGAATGGAGGTTTTGAGTCCAGCCTCTGGGTGAGTCCAATTGTTTGTGGGATCCAGAACACACCCCTATATCCTTATGATTACAAAGGTCCCCTTTTATCTCAAAGGAAGCTCATGTGGGCTTCTGTTGCCAGCATCCATAGACACTTCAGGCCCCCAGCACATGCCCAACCCACAACAGGTCCTGAGCCCCTTCACCTCCCACCTCCCAGTTTGGACTGTGCTATTCTGGCTGTGGGGTGATCACAGAGTAGATTCCAGGGCAGGTGGCCCAGATGTCTGGCTCCATCCTGTCAATATTGACCCCTGGGCAAGCCCCGGCCCCTCAGTTTTCTGCTTTGGAATACAAGAAGGCTGATCTAAAATCCCCCAGACCGCTTTTAACCAGAGTATTCAGAGACCATTCAGAGATCATCTGTTGTTAACCACAGAGAATTCAGAGGAATATTGCTTTCATTTAGATTAAAAACAACCCCCCCCCCAAAAAAACCCTCTTTCACTATTACACTTTAGCAGCTGTTTTTATAAACCACTTATCACCAGAAAGCGAAGATAATCCAAATGTCCATCCACTGATGGAGAGATGTGGCACATCCATACAATGGAATATTATTCAGCCATGAAAAAGGAACGAAGGACCGACACAATGTGGATGAAACTTGAAAACATCATGCTAAGAAGGCAGACTCTGGGAGACAGTGAAGGACAGGGAAGACTGGCATGCTGCAGTCCAAGGGGTCACAAAGAGTCAGACATGACTTAGCAGCTGAACAACAACAACAAAGAAGGCAGACACACAAGGCCACTTATTAAATGATTCCATTTATATAAAATATCCAGAATAGATAAACCCAAAGAGACAGAGTAGATTAGCAGTTGCCAGGAGATGGGGGGGAGGATGAAGAATAATTGCTAGCAGGTAGGGGGCTCCTTTGGGGGTGCTAAAGAAAACCGATTGTGGTAATGGTTGCACAACTTTGTGAGTAGATGAAAAGCCACTCAACTGTGTACTTCAAAGGTGTGACTATTACGGTAAGTAAATTACACTTCAATAAAGCTGCTATATTAAGAAACTACAGTGCTCAGCCAGTGTTTGTTCTAATTAGGTGTGAGTTGACACCTCTGGGCTCCACAGTGACTGATAAGGCCACTTCTTTGAGATCGTGACCTTGACTTACGAGACAGTCTACAGACTGTATGATTTCTCTGGCGACTCCCACGACCCAGGCAAGAACAAACCATTTTCACTGTGAAGTGCTGTGTGCCTCTGGGGGCCCGGAGCAGACAGAAATTGGGTGTGGAATTTCACATGTACGTGAGCCCACGGCACCAGCAGCTTCTCCTCCGTGTTCCCAGCCATGCCCAGTGGCTAAGAGGAAACAGCTGGGCCCGGGGTTTTCTAGAGCTCCATTTCTGCAGCCACCCGTACTGGGCTCAGAAACTAAGCAGACCCCTCCTCTCCCAGCCAGCACGGCTCTCTAGTTCCCTGTAGGGCAGAGAAAGATGGGGTGGGGTGGGGAGAAGCCCTCCTAGAAACTTCCCGAAATCCTCAGACAGCTTGTGCTGAGTTTCCTGATGAAGAAAATGTTTAGCTGTGTCATCCGAGGCCTGAAGAGAGCGTGCCAGGTCCCCAAAGGCCTATAATTCAACTCAATTTAACATGGTTTCTTAACACAGACAAGCTCCTTGGCACCTATGTACCAGCTAGAAAACACCATGGACAGAGACAAGCATTTTCTTAAGGATTCCACAGGACGCAGAAGAATCCACTGGTTGGCCACAGTACTGTCCCTTAAGAACGTCTGGGGTGAAAAATGCCCGTGTGGGGTGCTGTCCCTTCTTCCTGTGTGATCGTGGGCAAATAAACCTCTCTGAGCCTCAGCTTCTTCACCTGGGAAATGGGGATAGTGACAGTACCCACCCTCCAGGGCTGTCCTGAGGACTGAATGAGTGTGTGTGTGAACCACCCTGCCCGATCCATAGGAAGTGCTCAGTAAACTTTATCTTCGGTTACCATTCAAGGGCTTTCCCGGTGGCTCAAGTGGTAAAGAATCTGCCTGCAGTGCAGGAGACCTGGGTTCGACCCCTGGGTCAGGCAGATCCCCTGGAGAAGGAAATATTTACTCCAGTATTCTTGACTGGAAAATTCCATGGACAGAGAAGCCTGGTAGGTTACAGTCCATGGGGTCAGAAAGGGTCGGGCATGACTGAGTGACGAACACACACACGGTTCAAGAACCTCCAAGGGCCTAGATTTCTGCTCCTGACTGGACCAGCCCGGGGTGGCACTTGTCGATCAGGAGGCTCAGGGTGAAATGGTGGCTCCCCACATAATAGTGGTGTGACTCGGGAAGTCCCATAGCCTCTTGGAGCCTCAGTTTCCCTCTCTGTAAAATGGGGGTAATGGTAATGCCTCCTTCTTAAGATAGCTGCAAGGATGGAATGAAAATGTACAGTACAAAGAGACAGTGGTTAGTCTGGGCCACCCAGGTTGGAAACCCTTGTTTTCCTCTTAGTAACTGGGTGACTGTGGGCAAGTCACCTAAGCTCTCTGTGCTTCCGTTTCCTTCTCTGTAAACTGGAGATGATCATCATCCCCACCTTATGTATTGTCATGAGGATTAAATGAGGGAATACATGTAAAGCTCTTAGAAAAGGACATGGCACACAAAAGCCCCAGAAAAGCCCTGTAAGAATTCCCTATTTTTCGTTCAGTGCCCGACATACAGCAAGTCCCCAGTATATGTGGCCACTTACAATAATGGTGGACATGAGGGCCAGCATCCCGGACACAAGATATGATTTCCTTACCCTTACGGGAGCAGGGGGAGTTCAGTTGGAGGGCAAGGGGTGTGGTCCATGGGGCAGGAGAATGTCCCAGGCAGTACATCAACCACAAACAGCATGTATTAAGGGTTTTCCCCAGCCAGACTGGGGCTCAGGGTCACTGGCTGGACATTGCAGGGCAATGCCTGCACTGCAGACCACAGTTCCCATGCGAGAAGGAGCTGCTTCTGCTTTTCCTCTCCCCCAGCCAACAGCTGGCCCAGGAGGCCCAGTTACCAGCCTCTGTGGCCTGAAGTGGGAAGAGCACAGCTGCCCCACGTGTAGATGTAAATCCAGCATCAGACTGGGTGGGCACGGGAGCCAGGCTACGGCTAGGTGCCCTCGGGCACTGGTCTACAAGTCCAGTGACGCATTATGTGGGTGGGCAGAGCCCAGGGGCCACAGGCTGGCATTTCCACCACCCCCACCCTTCAGCTGTGTGGTGAGAGCAGGAGATGATACATAAAATGTATCGTGCGGTCATCTGCTCAGATTTAACCCACATGCCTGGAAGTTCCCAGAATCCATGGGTGTCCTGTTTCTACCTGGATCACCAAGGCCCATAAGAGTCTGGTACCCAAATATTTACTGACTGAAATAATCATCTTGTCTGCAAAGTACCTGAAGCCCAGTGCCCGGCACAAAACAGGTGGATAGCATAGTAGATACCAGTTCCCTCTTCCTGACTCTGGGAATGGCCACGGTGCCAGACCTCCAGGGATTCTGACTCCTGTGAACTTTCTAGAACATCATTTATGGTGCAAGAAGGAGAGAGCGTGAGAAGCTGAGTGTAACAGAAACCATGTGATTAAAGCATGTTGTCATCCATGGTGGCCCTAGTGATAAAGAACCTACCTACCAATGCAGGAGACATAATGGACACAGGTTTGATCTCTGGGCTGGGAAAATCCCTTGCAGTAGGAAATGACAACCCACTCCAGTATTCTTGCTTGGAGAATCCCATGGATGGAGAAGCTTGGTGGGCTATAATCCATAGGGTCGCAAAGAGTTGGACACGACTGAAGCGCCTTGACATGCATGCATGTCATGCAAAAGAACACTTACTGAGCACCCATGTGTCACAGTGCACAGAAAGGGTGAATAATGACCTATGTACTGCTTACAGAGGATGCCTTCACCCCATCTTGTGGATGAGGAGTTGGGGTTTAGGAGATGAAACAGCTTGCCCAGAGTCACAGAGCTGGTGAATAGTAGAACCAAGATTCCAACCCAGGACTTCTAGCCTCCAGTGCCTGCCTCCCAGCCTGTCCCCAACCACACAGAAGAGCTGCACATCAGACAGCCTGGGCTCATTCCTTGATATCCGCAGCCACGTTAGTTCTTTTTCTTTTTTTTTTTTTTTAATTTTATTTTATTAGTTGGAGGCCAATTACTTCACAACATTTCAGTGGGTTTTGTCATACACTGACACGAATCAGCCATTGAGTTACACGTATTCCCCATCCCGATCCCCCCTCCCACCTCCCTCTCCACCCGACTCCTCTGGGTCCTCCCAGTGCACCAGGCCCGAGCACTCGTCTCATGCATCCCACCTGGGCTAGTGATCTGATTCACCATAGATAATATACATGCTGTTCTTTTGAAACATCCCACCCTCACCTTCTCCCACGGAGTTCAAAAGTCTGTTCTGTACTTCTGTGTTTCTTTTTCTGTTTTGCATATAGGGTTATTGTTACCATCTTTCTAAATTCCGTATATATGTGTTAGTATGCTGTAATGTTCTTTATCTTTCTGGCTTACTTCACTCTGTATAATGGGCTCCAGTTTCGTCCATCTCATTAGAACTGATTCAAATGAATTCTTTTTAACGGCTGAGTAATATTCCATGGTGTATATGTACCACAGCTTCCAGGAACAAGACAGGGGTGCCCACTCTCACCACTACTATTCAACATAGTCTTGGAAGTTTTGGCCACAGCAATCAGAGCAGAAAAAGAAGTAAAAGGAATCCAGATAGGAAAAGAAGAAGTGAAACTCTCGCTGTTTGCAGATGACATGATCCTCTACATAGCAAACCCTAAAGACTCTACCAGAAAATTACTAGAGCTAATCAACGAATATAGTAAAGTTGCAGGATATAAAATTAATACACAGAAATCCCTTGCATTTCTATACACTAACAATGAGAAAACAGAAAGAGAAATTAAGGAAACAATACCATTCACCATTGCAACAAAAAGAATAAAATACTTAGGAGTATATCTACCTAAAGAAACAAAAGACCTGTACATAGAAAACTATAAAACACTGATGAAAGAAATCAAAGAGGACACAAACAGATGGAGAAACATACCGTGTTCATGGATTGGAAGAATCAATATTGTCAAAATGGCTATTCTACCCAAAGCAATCTATAGATTCAATGCAATCCCTATCAAGCTACCAACGGTATTTTTCACAGAACTAGAACAAATAATTTCACAATTTGTATGGAAATACAGAAAACCACGAATAGCCAAAGTAATCTTGAGAAAGAAGAATGGAACTGGAGGAATCACCCTCCCTGACTTCAGACTCTACTACAAAGCCACAGTCATCAAGACAGTACTGGCACAAAGACAGAAATAT
Source organism: Muntiacus reevesi (assembly GCF_963930625.1). Classification (NCBI taxonomy): domain Eukaryota; kingdom Metazoa; phylum Chordata; class Mammalia; order Artiodactyla; family Cervidae; genus Muntiacus; species Muntiacus reevesi. The sequence continues at coordinate 53,793,108 of NC_089263.1, read as the reverse complement.
AGATCAATGGAACAGAATAGAAAGCCCAGAGATAAATCCATGAACCTATGGACACCTCATCTTTGACAAAGGAGGCAAGGATATACAATGGAAAAAAGACAACCTCTTTAACAAGTGGTGCTGGGAAAACTGGTCAACCACTTGTAAAAGAATGAAACTAGAACACTTTCTAACACCATACACGTTAGTTCTGAGTGGAACATATCCTCCCCTCTTCCCAGCGCCCTGCCCCTTATCCCTCCCCTGGCCCCAGCTTCCTTCCTGGGCCCCAATTTAGGGGAACACTAGCTCCACCCACCCCTAAAGCCCCTCAGGGCCTCCCCACGGTCTCAGATCGTTGTGATGCCACAGCCGGTTGTTTAGTCGCTCAGTCGTGTCCAACTCCTTGCAACCCCATGGACTGTTGCCCACCAGGCTCCTTTCTCCATGGGATTTCCCAGGCAAGAATACTGGAGTGGGTTGCCATTTCCGTCTCCTGGGGATCTTCCCAATCTAGGGATCAAACCCATGTCTCCTGCGAGTCTCTTGCACTGCAGGCAGAGTCGTTACCACTGAGCCACAAGAGACAAGCTGAAAAGATGACGAGGATGAGTGGGTGGATGGAGGACCTGCAGCTGGCTATGCAGAATTTCTCACAGGTGCTGTGTCACGCTGCCTGGCTCCACATTCCTGTGAACCCCTGTCCACACTGGCCTCAATTTCCCCTGGCCACTGGACACACCTAAACAGGCAGCAGCCACACAACCCTGCTCCCTCGCCCCCGCTTCTCACATTGAAGTTAGAGGAGATGGAGAGGAAGTACTTGCGGTTTCTCAGGGCGCCACCTGGAAGCACTTCCGCAGGGACACAAAGGGAGCTTCCGCAGGGACACAGGAAGCCCCGGCCCATTCCAGAGGCGAGCCCTGGGCGGAAGCTCTGCTGCGGGCCAGCCCAGAGGAATGTCCCGGAGCCTCTGGCTTGCAGAGGAATGTGGAACCAACTTCATCAGGAAGTTCCCACCCGCCAGGAAAGGCGGAGCTCCCTGGGAACGGGGTTCATGGGTGCAGAGAACCTGGGAGCGATCTGGTCCCAGCCCTGAAGAGAGCAGCATTCCAAGCTCCTCACCTCAGAAGGTGACCTGCCCAGAGTCCCTGCAGGGAGCTGGACCCAGTTTCCCACAAGCCACTTCTCTAAGAGGCATCAGATCCTGGCACCAGGACGAGAGGCCCCGGGGACCACCCAATGCAGTCCTGCCAAACTCAAAGCTTCAAGGAAATGGAAAGATGAGCTGCCCTTAACATGAGGCTGCCTCCCTTTGCAGAACGACAGCTGCCTCAAAGGGCAGGTCCCTTCCCTGGTTTCCTGCAGAGCCCTGGACAATAAGCGGGGTCAGGAACAGCATCCAGATGAAGTGGCAGTAGGGGGTGGTGGTGATGACCCCGTCAGGCCCCACATCTGTAAAACGGGGATTCCATCCACTTCCTGGGGCTGGAGAACAGGACCCCTGACGGGTAGCTTCTTCTCAATCTGAACCCCCGGCAAGGTAGGCTGTTTCCTGGACCATGTCTGCATCTTCCTCCCTGGGACCATGCTGCTTCTCCTCTCCTCTCCCCACCCCAAGGCATCTCCCAAATCAGTTGCCATCTGTGAGCCTGCTGTTAAACACAGGAATCTTTTTGGAAAAACGTCAAATTTTGGACTTGAAAATCTTGGAATTCTGCTCCCTCTCAGGATGGCAGGACACCAAGAAAAAACCTCCGAGATGGGGCCAAAGAGTTCAGGCCTTCATTTCCCATCATGGACTGCAGAGGAGTTTGGCTAAAGATGAAGACAGATTGGGTGTGTCTGGGGATGCTCTCACACACAAATTCCTGAAATCATTCACTTGATGGACATCTCCTAAGCACCTACTATGTGTCAGGCTTGGGCACCGGGGATACAACAGTGAATGAAATGGACAAAGATACTTGCTGGCACGGAGCAGATATTTTGGCCGGGGAGACACACAAGATTAAAAAAATATACAAAGTGCTTAAATTAGGGTGGTCAGAGAAGGCCACACCAAGAAGGTGACATTTAAGCAGAAACCCGAGGAAGGTAAGGAAGCGAGTGATGCAGGTAGCAGAACAAGGCACATTTCAGCAAACGGCAAGTGCAAAGGTCCTGGGCAGGAGCATGCCTGCTGCTTCCTGAGGACGGTGAGGAGGCCAGTGTGGCCGGAGCAAAGGTGAGGTCAGCTGGCAATCAGATGACACGGCCCATCCAGGGAGATGGGAGGACACTTGGGCCTGGGGCAGAGCCACCTCTGCTCTAACTTATTTATAGGTAGGAGTTATCGCCAAACACATAAGGTGTAACTGTCTAAAGATCATGTGTGGCTTTAGCGTATCCTGCCCCAGCAACTATGCAACACACGGGCAAAATGGCCTGCCCACGCGGGAAGGGCTGGAGAGTCTGAGCGTGTCCATGAAAATAACCTATGTGCTTGCTTTTTCTCACTGCACAAGAAAGTCCTGCTGCCCCGGGCACTCGTGTGCAGTTACGAGGGGTTACTGGGGCATTTCCCAGGCCTCCACTTGGCCAGCTGTCTGGCACCCCAGGCTCCCCAGCCCTGGGCAGTGCCTGCCTCCTATGGCGGCTCTAACCCACAGTTCAGCACCGAGGAGGTGTTCATTGAATGACTTAACGCCGGGCCCTCACACCAGCCTCCCCCGCCCTCCTGGGTCCGGCTCTCCATCCTGAAGACCCGGACTTGGACCCTCGGAGCCCCCAGCAGTGTGGCCTGAGAGCCCTGGCCCCTGAAGACCCGGACTTGGACCCTCGGAGCCCCCAGCAGTGTGGCCTGAGAGCCCTGGCCCCAGGACTCACCAGGCATGGAGAAGGGGGACAGGAAAGCGGCCTCCACGGGCTCTGGCTCCTGGGGAGGCGGCGGGGGCTGCGGCGGGGGCTCTTGGTCCCGCTGTGGCTCTTCCAGGTTTTCCACGGGCACATTCCCGTTCTCGATGCTCTCGTGTCTCCCGTTCTGAAGCGGCTTGCTGCTCACGCCGTTGGCTGAGTTGATCAGCCTCTGCCTCTGTGTGGACAGTAGGCAAGACAAACACCCAGGCATGTGACAAAGCTGCACCCTGCTGCTTGGCTCCTCACAGGCAGGTGGCACTTAAGGGTTTCTAGAACAACACCCCTGGCTTCGGGTTTGCCTGAGACATGGCTCCAGGACCTTAGAATCCAGCTAAGTTTGCTCATTTCCACTCGGACCAGTATCAGCGAAGGTACTGGTCAGAGCCCAGGGTTTCTTCTTAGTGTCAACCTGACAGACTAGCCCATGACACTGGATAAAAGCACATTCTGACGTTCCCAGTGGATGGTCATAAACCCCCAGAAGACATTCACAGGAGAGGCTTTGCATAGTTAAAAAATCTTATTTCAGGTATATCATGCAATAATTGCATTTACATTGTGTATGATGGTCCAGTGATGGTTCATATTAAGATGTAGAACATTTCCAGCCTCTCAGACAACTTGCTAAGGGTCCCCTCTCTCCAGAGGTAATTAAGGTAACCCCATTCTGACTTTTATACACATCAATTAAGTTTTTCCTGAACTTGAATTTCCTATAAATGGATTAAGAGAGGACATATTATTTTATATTTGGCTTCTCTCACTCAACCTAATATCTGTGAGGTTCATCCACCTTGTGGCATGAATCAGTAGTTCGTTATTTTCCAGGGGTTTATAGTACTCCACTGTGTGAATAACACACAGTATGTCCTTTGCCACTTGATGGGTATTTGGGTTATTTCCTCTTTTTGGTTATCAGGAAGAATGCCATGACCATGCCTTTTTGTGGACATATGAACTCATTTCTCTGGGGTATTTATCTAGAAGTGGGATTGTGAGATCGTAAGGTAGGTGCAAGGTGAACCATTTCACACTTGTATCAGAAACAGATTATAATTTCAGTTGCTTCCCATCCTTGTCCATGCTTGATATTGTCAATTTTTCCCATTTTAGTTATTCTGGTGGATGTGTGGTGGAATCTAATTGTGGTTTTAATTTGCATTTCCCTTTTAATTTGAGCATCTTATAGGGTTAGTAGCCATCTGAAAGGCTTCTGCTGTCCAAATCTTTCGCTATGTGTAATGGGTATCCTCTGAACCAATCAAACCTCTTCCCTCCCCTATTTCCTTATAGCTGTTGACCAACTTTGCCTTCTTTCCACCCAAGCAGAAGCCAAGTCAGTGGGTTTCTACTAAACTGGAGAAAGGCAGAAACCACATACCAAGAAATTAACAGGTTTCCATGTTTCTGAAAATGTTTGCCTTTGCACAGCTCATCTTTATCTGGCTCTCATTAAAAATATTTATGCTTTAGGATTAAAGCCCTGTGGGTAATAATCATCACACATGGACACAAAGCTCCTTCACAGTTACATCAGCAGGAAACCAAGAGTCAGTACACAGGCCCCCAAGGCAATACTCCATAACTGTGTGCCTAACACTTATCCTTGTGGTTACTGGAAGCAAAAAGATAGGCAAAAAAGTCATTACTACTTAAAATGGAAACATGCTATTTTTCCAAAAGAAAGAGGAATTGACCATTAACTGGCTTCATATTGGTTTTAGGCAGGGACTCCTACATCATGAAGTCTAGGATTGGGTGGAAAATCTAAAACTTTTTTTCCTACAAACGTGTCCACAACATTTAGCCACCTAAAACAGAAAAGTGATCTACATCTGAGACGCACGTCCAGGCATAATATTTTACTAACCAAGAAGGGGTAAATGAAATGTAAGGGGTCTTCCTTACAGTCAAAATAAAACAAAACAGGGAAAAAAAAAAAAAAAAAAAAAAAAACAAACAAAACACTCTGCAAATAGCTGTGTTGCAGGGAAGAACCAATTCTGACTCCATGATGGATCTGTTTGACTTCAACCTTTGAAAAATTACATTTTTCACCTGCAGCCCACCAGGTTCCTCAGTCCATGGGATTCTGTAGGCAAGAATACTGGAGAGGGTTGCCGTGCCTCCCACCCAAGGGGATCTTCCAAGCAGAGTTTCTTTTGTCTCCAGTATTAGCAGGTGGGTTCTATACCACTAATGCCACCTGTTGTTATTATAATCAAACATAATAACCTGCTTCAGGGAACCCTGGGCCAGGAAGATCCTACCTGGAGAAGGGACTGGCCACCAGCTCTAGTATTCTTGCCTGGAGATTCCATGGGCAGAGGAGTCTGGCAGGCTACAGTCCATGGGGTTGCAAAGAGTTGGACATGACTGAATGACTAATAATTTTCAGGGAACCCTGACCCTCTTCCTGAAGAGATGAACACATTCCCTCCCTAAAGGCCTGCCTCAGGGGAGCCTGCCCCTCTGATTAACACATCACCCCTCTTCCCCCAGGTTGGCCATTCCAGGAGATTTCTGCAAGATAGAGGTCTTTATTTACTTAATTATCCCCCTCCCCACCTCTGTCCTATTGAGACATTAGTCTGCCATCTTCTCAATCAATCGCTTTCCAAATAATGTCCAAGTCATTGCTTCAACACCTAATCTCTCAGTTAATTGGCCTGTCCTGTGGTGACAGGCTAAGTTTGGACTCAGCAACAGCTGTGCAAGGACAGAATTGTAAGGAGGTGGGGCGTGACTCAGTAGGAGTATGAACGGTAGCAATGGGAAGGGGGTCATGACTCTAGCTTTATAGGAATCAAGAGAGAATTATCCTTGGAAAAAGAAAATCTGCAGCTATCTTGAGGTTGCATTAAAAAAAGACATAAGTTATAACACTGGTAGCTCAGCTGGTAAAGAATCCGCCTGCAATGCAGGAGACCCTGGTTCAAGTCCTGAGTTGCGAAGATCCACTGGAGAAGGGATAGGCTACCCACTCCAGTATTCCTGGGCTTTCCTGGTGGCTCAGCTGGTAAGGAATCTGCCTGCAATGTGGCAGCCCTGGGTTCAATCCCTGGGTTGGGAAGATCCCCTGGAGAAGGGAGCAGCTACCCACTCCGGTATTCTGGCCTAGAGATTTCCATGAACCATGTAGCCCATGGGGTTGCAAAGAGTTGGACACAACTGAGCGACTTTCACTTTCACTTCACTATCTCGTTATAACAAAGGAGGTGATGGATCCACATGCTGAGAAGACAAACCAGAAGGCTTCTATAGTTTTTCAGTTTTCTTCTAGAGTTGCTCTAAACATAGAGAATAGGTGTGCATTCTTTTTTTTTTTTTTGCCCTGAGTAACATTAAAAAGAAAACTCTGTACTTCAGACCAGTCTTTCTCCAATTAGTCTTTCTCTAGTACTTGACAAAATACCTAGCGGAACGTGGCAGACATGGTATTCAATTGCTATCTGCCTTAAACTCCTTCCCGATAGGATCGTTTGCTGCCTGTGGGTGCTGTCTGGGCTTCCTTGCTTCACCAAGTGCTGTGATAAACACCAGCCTGGCAGAGGACACTTCGGGCCCAACGCCAGGAAGTGTCCCGACAAGCCAGGGCTTCCTGCAGTGCTGGAACCCATCCAAGGCCTTGGGCTCGAGTGGTCTCATGGGCCTTGAAGGAAACTTACCTCATTAATTATGATCCTGCTGGCCATCCGCAGACGAGTCCTGGGCCCAAATTTATTGGTGATCATGACGCGTAAGCCTGCCTCTGGGAAGGTGAACTTGGGAGGGCTGGAACTCATGACCTCGTCCACCATCACCACTGGGTTTTTGTTGTACTGTGGCTCCTCCTTCACTATATTGAGCACAAAGCCATGATTAGGGCTGAGAACCCCCAGGGCAAAACCCCAGGGCTTGGGTGACTGACATCCCCCCAAGGTGCAGACTTCTTGAGCTGTGGTCTCAGCAGCTGGTAGCCACATGGGAGCCTGGCTGCAGATCCTCCCATTAGTAGAGCAAAACACCTGGGTCTGAACCCCCCACAAGTATTGAACAGATCCCCAGGGTCCCCCTTTTACAGGATCACTCGCACATCTTCAGGGCTAGTCCCTCTGCTGACTGATGACCCTCTCTTCTGGGGCCCAGTCTTGGCTAAATGCAAGGGTCTTTCAGTTCCTCACCTAAGCCTCATGGGGCAGCCCACCTACAAGTGCACTGGATCCCTGCCACCTCTCACCAATGACTCTGAGCGGGACCTTTCTTCCCCACCATTTACAGAGGCTCACACAAAACTTAACAAATGGACAAGGGTCCCCTAAAGGGAAAAGGCTGGGAGGTAACAGAGAGCACTAGTTCTAAGCTTCCTGTGAAGCTACCTGCTCTGTTTTAGAGGAACAATCTCCACCTTGCACACAGTATGCTTCCAAATTTGTTCTCCATGAGGCGGTAGGCAGCGAGGTCAAAGATCTGGCTCACAGGCCCTGACGAGGCAACTGAGACCGAGGAGAGGAGCCTGCTTGTGAGGGGTGCACAGTGAGCTGCTGGCCAAGACCAGTGTCTCCAGTGAAACCAGCATCCTCCAGCAGGGAGGCCACTCTCTCTGACCCTTTGCTTCCACTCATGAGGCTGAAGACCAAATCTCCTTGGTCCCTGGACCTTCCCCGCCACTTTCAGGAACATGCTCTGGGCTGGAGTCCCTGGGGGACTTGACAGTTAACTCCAGAGCCCAGGAGGGTCCAGAAATAGAAACACTCCTGAACACAGCACACAGAAGCAGGGGAGACTTTCCCCTCCGAGGGGCTGCCAAAGCAGGCATGCCCGTCCCTCTCCACTGGTCACCAGCTCCAGAGGAGTGTCCTTCCTGGATACCAGGGTAACTAGCAGCAGTCAGAGCAAACCTGCATGAGAGTTAATAGCACAAACACGAACAAATGCACACTAGACACACACACCCTCACCCAACAGGCAGCAAGGCTCAGCAGACAGGAGGCATGTGGTTAGAACCAAAGCCGGGAGGACCATGCATTTGTGGGAGGCAAATATTAACCGCCAATGAGGCGTGCATTGGAGTCGTGGGTTCTGTTTCTTAAATGCATGTGTTATTGCTTGGGTCAAAGCAGATTACTTACAATTTAGAAGAGAAGTGTTAAGGAGACAAAGGCCAACAGAGATTGCAGAGATGATTAGCGTGCGGTGGACGCCGGGAGTCTGGGGCAGCATTCTTGATGGTGGCCAAGATGCCGGGGGTTATGTGAAGGAGGGTGTTAGTAGGGGGACTTCAATGCTCGGGACCTCTGGCCTTGGGGACGGCCCCTCTCCTGGCTGAACCCCACAGCTCGGTTCTACCCTGAGGAGCAGGACCCTTCATGCCCGAGGCCCCGCCCTGTGGCAGGAAAACTGGAATCTCTCTGTCAACTACACATTGGTGCCTGTGCATCTTTTTTAGTTGACACCCCCGTCCTCTGGAGCCCCCACCTCCAAGGGAGGGGAAACCAGGAATACATCCACACACTCCATAGGCAAAGCCAGCCCTGTCACAGGCATCGCCTTGGGGAACAATTGGGCTTAGGAGTAGGGAAAGACCATGATACTTGGCTTCTTGGGCATCTCGTCCTGGCACCACCCACCACCTGCTTAGAAGGTAACCCAGTCAATGTCACCATGTTGCCCCAGAAGTTCAATCTAAGGCCAGGTATCACCTGCTCCCTCCCCGTTCCAAGACAGAGTTGTATCCAGGGCCAGGGAAGCTTGGAAAGGTCCTACAGTGAGCCCAGCTGGTGGTCAAAATGGTCCCGGCTATCGGGTCATGTGCAAGGCCCCCTGACAGCCAGAAAGGAGAGGCCAGACCCCCCCAGCCATGACAGGAAATGGGGTGCCTGCCTGCCTCCATCCTGGACACTTTTCTTGGTGTATTGTGCTCTGCTTTCTTGAGCAGAATTGAAGTGTGGTATAAAAAATGTGTAAAACTTTTAGGGAAAAAAAAAAAACTGCATGGAGAACAAAACTGGAGGATGCTATTCCCCCTAAAAGAGAACACCAGCTTGTGCTGATCTGGTGAGCTGAACTGCATGATCTTTAAAAGCATTCAAGTACATAATGGCATTTTATAGGAGTGCGGGGTAAAAAGACAACGTCTCCTTTCCTGTCAAGTCATTGGGTTAAAAAAAAAGTTTGATTTTACATCTATGGGAAATACCCAAACTGCAAAATAGCAAAATCAGGGTTTTGTGTGTGTGTGTATCTTCCTGAAAGCATCTCTAAGCCAGCAATCTTTGACAACCCTGAATGGGGTGGTTTATGTGACCTGCCTGGAGGACCAGGGCAGATGAGCTCTGAGTTTGAAAGATTCTGTGGCAACACTGTCAGAAAAGGTAAAATCACGAAGGCCTGTTCTCCTCGGGCCACTCCCAGCCCCCACTGGGGTGTAATCTCCTGCCCCAGTCAATCTGCTTCTAGGGGACAGTTCCCTTCAGTGAGTCACAAACACTTGCCCCGCTTGCCCCCCATCCCCCACCCTGTGTGCACGTTGAGCAAGTATTGGGTCGGCCAAAAAGTTCGTGTGGAATTTTCCTTAATATGGGATGGAGGGTCCGAACGAACTTTTTGGCCAACCCAATCTGTTCTGTCCCGTCTCAGGTAACCCCCAGGGGAAAGGCACCTGCCGTGGGTGCTGAGTGAGGGACGGATCTCTCCACGTGGAAGGAGGAAGGCTGCTGGGGAGAGGCGCCCACCAAAGGAGAGCCAGGAAGGAGGCCTGAAGAGCACGGGCCCGAAAGGAGCAGCCACCATCCGGGCCTGCATCTCTGGGCTCCAACCTCTCCGATTCCAGGCCTATGTCCCCCAACCCTGCCCCAGCCCGTTTCCTCCTTGGCTTTTATCTAAGTGCGTTCACCCTGATAAGAGCTGGAGGGAGACCTATGTCCCCTCCTTTCCTTGGCCTTAGGGGACCGTCTTGTGTCTAATATTTCAATTTTCCAGAAATTGTCCTTGACCCTGAGGTTTGGGGGAAAGCAATAAACTTGTGGGAAATCCTACTGACATGGATACAGAAGTGGGGGCCATCAGAGAGCACCGGGAAAGGCCCCACGTGGCCTCAGGGCAGCCTGGATTTGCCTGGAAGAGGAAGTGCTCACATCCCTGACACGTGGCACGGGGGACCAGCCTCCTCCATCAGCCACACGGGCAGCAGGTAGCTCCCGGGGCTGGCACCTGAGGATGCGGGCATCTCCCACTGGCCCGAATGACTCAGCACATGGAATCGCTCCCCTCACCACGAAGGTCCGGAGGACCCCAGGAACCCTGATCTCAATGTACGAGGATGGACAGGAAGAGCCTCTGTCTTAAGAAAATGTGAGGGGTGGGGACCCGCCTTGGAGCCGCCGTGTCTGTGGAGCTAAAAATCCCAGACAGCGTCCACACTGTTCCCTCCCCGCCCCCGACAAGGCTGTTCTGGAAACGGCTCTCCTCTGGGGCAGCCTGCTCACGTCTAAGATACATGCACACGCCACAGGCCCGTGCTCTGCTGGCCTCCTTCCTGGGGCCCCCCGGGGTGGGCCTGTGACCCTGGCTGCACCCATATCCTCTTCCCAGCACCCTTCCTCCTTCCACGTGGAGAGATCCATCCCTCACTCAGCACCCACGACAGCTGCCCTCCTCCTGGGGGTTACCTGAGACGGGACAGAACACATTGGGTGGGCCAAAAAGTTTGTTCGGGTTCACCACACCATCTTACGGAAAAATCCAAATGAACTTTTTGGCCAACCCAGCACTTGCTCAGAGTGCACATGTGAGGAATCTCCTACCCTGATCCACCCCAGGGTGAGGGCTGGGGAAGTGCCTAGGAGTATAGATTTTGGCCCCTACGGGTCCCAGACACGGGCAAACAGTCCCCTCTGAGCCTATAGGAATTAGGAATTAAAGTGACCTAAAAGAGACAGTGACTTGCCCAAGGCCGTGAGGAATAAAAGGAAATACCCCCCAGGAGGCTGGTCCATGGTGCTTTTTCCTGGTTAAAGGAGACCTTTACCAATACCGTGGGTGGAACTTGTTGGCAATGCCAGTTAAAGCTGTTTTTTCCCCCGGATCCTAACTCCAAGAACTATTCAGACCTTAGCATAAGTCTTGGGAGGGAGAGGGCATCAATGCTGTTGTCTCCCTGGCAGAACTGCCCCGCTGGATGGAGTTACCAGGTAACCAGTTACCAGATAACTGGCTGGGTTAAGAATTGAGAATATGGAATTCCCTGGTGGTCCAGTGGTTAAGACTCTGAGCTTCCACTGCAGGGGACATGGGCTCGATTTCTAGTTACCAAACTAAGATCCTGCATGCAGCAAGGTTCAGCCAAAAACTAAAAAGAATTGAGGACAAGGTTCCCAAGGCAGGAACTGGTCAGGCCCAGACATTTGGGGGTACTTGACAGACTCAGGCTGGCTTCAGAGCCCCAGAATCCCCAGACAAGGGTCCAGAGAGCAGCTGAGGAGACCAGACTGCAGCCCCCAGGAGAAGGGGCTTCCAGTGGGGCTCTTGGGAGCAGGTCTGGAATTCCTCACCAGCTCCATGGCATCCTTCCCAGCCTTGCTGTTCCTCTGGGCAATGAGTCAGCGGTCTCTCTAGAACAGAGCTCTCCAGATCTGGGTCTGGCATCTGAGAAACCACAGGGAGACCCCACCTGCTCTACCTTCCCAAGTCCTCAGCTTCCTGCCACTGGCCTTTGACCCGGGTCAGATATATGGTTCACTGTGTTTCAGGAAAGCCAGGCAGGCCTTGAGTCTTCCTCAGGAGGCCTGGGGTGACCCCTGGGGACATGACTGTGGACGCTGGGCTCATTCTTGTCCCATCTGAGGCACAGTTCCCACATCACTTGCCCTCCTCATGTAGGGTCCTGGGACCAAGGGAGACAGTGACAGCTTATGGTGTGTGTGTTTGTGTGGTTTTAATGGCACGTTCGCCCGCTCCTGTCTGCTCAGCCTTACCTTGCCCCAGCAATGGCAGGGAAGGGTCATCAGAGCTACTATCACAGTAATCATTACCATCCTCCAGCTCACTGTTGACCGTGTTGCCATTTGCAATAGTCTTTTGTTTGATTGTGAAAAAGGCCTGCATCTTCACATTGTACCTGCAAGTGAGTTAAGGTGGGAGGTCAGAGCTGCAGGAAGGACTGGGCAGGGGAGTGGGCAGGGGCCTCTCCCCACCCCCCTCCCCTGCGCACCTGCAGCGAGCTTGGCCTTGGGTGAGGGGGTGGGGCACTAAGGGTTTTTTTTTTAATTTTTATTCGATTATGTTAATAGTTGCTTTACAATGTTGTGTGAGCTTCTACCGTATAGCAAGTGAATCAGCTCCGTACACAGAGATATCCCCTCTTTTTTTGCGACTTCCTTTCAATTAAACTTATCCCAGAGCCATGAGTAGGGTTCCCTGTTCTATGCAGTAGGTTTCCCATTATCTGTTTTACACATAGTGTCAATAGAGTATTTATGTTAGTCCTAATCTTTTCAGCTGAGCTGACAGAGTTTCCTGACAGGAACCCTGGAACAATGGGGCCTGCCCCTTTTGAGTGGGCTTCCTGGGGTCACAAGAGACCTTTTAGCTCAAGAAAAGGACTGACGCCTTCTTATGCGCACCATAAGCCTGTCCTCACGAAAGCAGCTCAGCCCAGCCTCGGGAGAGGCTCGAAGCAGGCGCTCCCAGGCCTGGCCTTGCTCCCGTGGGTGCCCGGAGGCCCTGTCCCCACAGAGGGGAGACTCCGTCCCAGACCCCGGGCTGGCGGCCTCACCCAAAGGCACTCAGAGAGGAGACCTTTCAAGACAATTCTCCTGCAGCTTTGACAGCTTACCATCCATTTTTAGAAAACACGATACGTGTTTTATATCAACGTGGGGATTCATAGTCTCATAAACCTCAGTGGTGTTTTCTTTTTTAATTATCTGCGGAGGTGTGAGGAGAAAATTAAAAATCTGAATGTGGCTTAGCTCATGGGTAGCTTTTTTTTTTTTTCAATTGTGGAAAAATACATCTGACATAAAATTTTCTATTTTAACTATTTTCCATTTTCAGGGTCACGTTTGGGTGGCCATAATTACATCTCTAAGGTGGTGCAACCGGTCGCCACTATCGAGTCCTCAAATTGTTAGTATCTCGAGCAGAACTCGGGTCTCATTCGTCAAGGAATCATTAATGACGCCCTCCCCCAGGCACCCGGTAATCAAGCTCTCATCTGCGGCCTGCCTCTAGGAATCTGAGTCTCCTCAGTACCTCACAGAAGTGGAACGGCCCGGTGTTTGTCCTTTTGTGATCTGACTCCTTTCACTCGGTATAATGCCCTCAAGGTTCACCCACATCATGGCATGAGTCATACTTTCCTTTTCACGACTGACTGCTACTCATCATGGGTAGTTACGAGATGATTCTGACCCGGGGAAGCTTCCGGAGGCCTCACGGGTGCACACCCCCCCCAGTGTCTGCACCTTCAGAACGGCCTGCGGTGCCGCTGCAGCTGTGCAAGGTGACAGCCTCCAGGGGTGGCATGTTACGAGTCTGGAGAGATTGGAGCTGCCTGGCTCTTTCCAAAGAGCGGCATTAAATTATCAGGGGATTTATAGAGACAGCAAACAAGGGCAGTCACCCTGGGGCCAAGGGTGTGGAATTCGGTGAGAGAGAGGTCCTTGGTTGTTATTCGTTCGGGGAGCAGCCTCAGTCTCCGGCCCCCAGCCGCCCGCCCTGGCCCAAATGTGGACGGTACCCCAAAACACAGTCTGAATCTCTCTCTCCCACCTTGGCTGCCCCAGCAGGGTGTAGAAAGGGGTGGCCAAAAATGACCAAAAGGGCTAACAGAGGTTTTCTTCTGGCTCTGATGAAAGGCCGCAGCAGGCATGGAGCCAGGGGTGAGACAGCCCAGGAGAGGAGAAAGTGGACTTACTTCATGATCAGGATGTAAAACACGTACAAGATGATGAGCACCAGGCCTTCCCACCTCAGAGAGAGAAAGGAGACCGGTTAGAACCAGGGAAGCCCGCGGCTGGGAGTGCCCGGCGCGGCAGGTGGGGCAGGGCGGGGTGTCCTGTCACCTTCCCTGACCCAGGACCCAGCCTGGTGGACGAGCCGCCCAGCCCCCAGCTGTCCGGCAATCTGGCACTCGCTCGGTAACAGAGAAGGCTGGGGTGGGGTCTTCTCAGCTACAGGGGCTCAGCGGGACTCAGGAGGAGCTCCTCTAGCTACCTAGAAAAGGGAGGAACCACCTCATCCCAGGCCTTCTCTGGGAGCTCAGCCGGTAAAGAATACATCTGCAATGCAGGAGACCCTGGTTCGATTCCTGGGTCAGGAAGATCCTCTGGGAAAGGGACAGGCTACCCACTCCAGTATTCTTGGGCTTCCCTGGTGGCTCAGATGGTAAAGAATCCACCTGCAATGTGGGAGACATGGGTTCGACCCCTGGGTTGGGAAGATCCCCTGGAGAAGGCAGTGGAAACCCACTCCAGTATTCTTGCCTGGAGAATCCATATGAACAGAGGAGTCTGGGAGGCTACAGTCCATGGGATCGCAAAGAATCAGACACGACTGAGTGACTAAGCAGAGCACCTCTTCCCAGGGAAGGGAGGGGAGTGGCCAGGGGTCATGCAGACTTGATCCTAAAGGGCCCTGTGGTCAAGCGAGATTCCGGCCAGTGACCAGAGGAGCTGGGGTCAGGTGGCAAGGAACCCAAAGAACTGCCTGAAGAGACAGGCCGAGCACAGTAGCCTCTTGGGTAGAACACGGGTTGGGGGCCAGTGGGGTGGGGGCCTTTCTGGGGTGCACTCTCCCTGTTGTCCTGCAGAAGCAGCATCCAGCCCCACACGCGATAGGGATTTCTGTAGCTCCGAACAGAAGCCTCTGGGCAGTCCCATGGCTTAACTTGTTGGATCATCTGAGTAATGTGTCCTGAAGACCTACTAAGTGCCCAGCATGAGCTATACTCATTTTGGGGAGCTCTTCCTCTGCTGACAGAGCCCAGAGCTCAGCAGAGCGATAAAGGGGTTTGCAAACAATTTGACCACCCCCTCAGAACTCCGTCTACAGGTGAGGAAGAGGAGACCCAGAAGAAAGAGTCTTTCTGGCTCACAGGGTGAGGCAGACCCAGAACCAGCATGCTCTGCTCCCATAGCATGCAGCTGCTCACATCAGGCCTCATGAATACATTCCCACAAATGATCACATACAGGATACAGATCTCAATCACTGTCAACGAAGAGAATGTTTTTATGGCTTGTGGAAGATATTGGGTTGGTCAAAAAGTTTGCTCGGGTTTTTACCATAACATATTATGGAAAATACGATGTGATGCTAAAGCTCTAATACTTTGGCCACCCAATGTAAAGAGCTAACTCATTGGAAAAGACACTGATGCTGGGAAAAACTGAGGGCAAGAGGGGAAGGGGGCTGCAGGATGAAATGGTTGGATGGCATCACTGACTCAATGGACATGAGTGAGGAAACTCAGGGAGATAGTGATGGACAGATAAGCCTGGCATGCTGCAGTCCATGGGGTCGCAAAGACGTGGACAAGACTTAGTGACTGAACAGCAACATCATGGGGAGAATCTGAATGAACTTTTTGGCCAACCCAATATATTCATGCCTTAAAGGTTACAGTGGAAATATCAACCTTCTCTTTAGAAGTTTGTGCCTTTTGTATCTTAATTAAGAAATCATTTCCAACCTCAGTGTCATAAAGACGAATTTTATATTCTACCCTGAAATGCTTTAATTTTGCTTTTTGCAGCAAAATCTTGAATTTATCTGGGATTTATTCTTGTATAAGGTGTGAGGGATCTACATGGATTCTTCGTTTTTGCAGAATCTGAGGCTTCCCTCCTCCCCATCCCCAACTCTCTGCCTTGTAATGATGCCCCAACTCAGAACTGCCCATTACTGTGTTCTCGGTTCCATATTCTGCATTGGCCCATCTTTATTTCTGTGCTAAACATCATACTGCTTTCATTATTTTAGCTTTATAAAATATCTTGCTATCTGGCAGGGTGGTAATATTAAGGAAAACAATCTTTGTCACTTTGAAAAGATAGATAAAGTTATGACTGCTTAGAATGATACCCTTTTGGGGATGTCCCTGGTGGTCCAGTGGTTAAGAAGTCACCTTCCAATGCAGGGGATGTAGGTTCCATCCATAGTTGGGGAACTAAGATCCCACATGTCACAGGCAATTCAGCCCGTGCACCACAAATAGACAGCCCATGCACTCTGGGGCCACGCCACAAGTAGAAGCCTGCGCACTGCAATGAAGATTCCGTATACTGCAACTAAGGCTCTATACAGTCAAGAATAAATAAATAGTACAAAAGAATGATAGCCTTTTTTACTTTCACAAGTTCTTATATTTGTAAAAAGAATTTTTAAAAAGATTCAGTGCACCCAACAAACAAGGATACTAACGAAAAGTGAAAAAGAAACAAACGTTTAAAACTTACCATACAATTTCTTCATCATATATGAACTGGGAAGGCAAAAGAAACAAGAGTGGGGGACAGAATTACTCCAAAAGAAAAACATACACAGACCCCTAAGTACCGTGAGGAGACGCACACCAGCTTGTTCTGATTTTCACAGAAAGCTGGCACCTCTCTTTGGGTCTGGGCTTCTCAAATGTAGAAGTGACTCTTCCTTAGTGGAAACCTCGGTCTGCAGATGCTGCAGGGTGAGGCCTAGTATGGGTCTCCAAAGAGAACTGGTCTGGCCTTCTGATAATCCAAGTAGCCATGGGGGCCCATCTGCAGGGGTCTGCCCTCATTAATGGAACAGGGTTGCTAAAATCAAGAATCTTAAAAACTGAAAAGGTATCTCTGTATGTCTGTGCCTGCATATCTATCTATCTATCTATCTATCCCTCCCTCCCTCCATCTTTGGTACTTCTATGTGGGGTGGGATGGGGTGGGGTGGGGTGGGGAGGAAAGGGTGTCATTGTCTTAAAAATAAAGAATAACCCCTTTGGAAGCCCTGAGGACAAAGGACCCACTTGTACCACTTGAAGGGAGGCCGGGGTTGATGGCGAGGTTGCCACAGCTTCGTAAGAGGGCATTAACATTGCCCAACATCTCCACCCAGCATCCCCTATGTGGGATGCAGACAAATGATGCCTTTGTGGTCCTGGGAGGCATCCTGTAACCGCCCCGGCCAGGCCCAGTGCACACAGGAGGGGACTGTGTCCACCAGTCAGATCTTGGAGACACTGGGGTCCCCACACACAAGGCCAAGACAGGCCACGGGCTGCAGACTGGGTTTGGGCCACTGCACCCTCTGCTGGTTGTCGGGAGGGCAGCACACACAGGATCTGCTTTGGGAGGCCACTCAGACAGGGTCATCCTGGCTGAGCACTGCTCTGAGGCTCCCCAGACTCAAGGCTGAGGAAGAGGCAGAGGGGAGCCTGGTATCACCACCTGGGGAACCTGGGGGACACTTATGGGGACAGTGTCAGCTTTTTATTACCCAGTGGAAGGCTACTGGCATTTAGAGGATGAAGACCAGGGACACCAGTCAGTCTTGAACATGTAAAATGTTTCTCCCAGAGGAGTTATCCATATTTGACACACATCTTAAATTTCCTGCTAGATATTTAAGCCAGCAGCAAAAAGAAAAAAAAAATGACCTGAGCCTTGAACTTAACTCCATTTTATAAACCAAAGTATTTTTACACAGTTTTAATAAATACTTAATTTTCCAGTGAGTTAGCTATCACACACGTGGAAAGGGATGACTGTACTTGGCTCAGTTTAGGATTTTATCGGGAGTCATTCATAATTTTGGAAAATTCCATCATCAATGTCAACACCACTCACGGGGAGGCCAGTCCAGCATATCAGCCTGCACTGGGAGCCATAGGGCCTGGAGACTTCCTGTATGAGGGCAACAGATTACATCACTCAGCGTTCTAGCATCTTCCTGCCCAAACAGTGATACACTAGATGTATTCTTTTATTAAGAATTACTTTTGTCTTTTATGATATAGTTTGGGCATTATGCTGATTTGGTAAAATCATATATAGGTAAATTGTTCTACCTCTAACTTTCATTTTTGGGGGTGTGGTGGGCTGTCTCTCAGATACCTGACATTCAAGCTCCCCTTGTGTATGTGGCCTGATCTTAGGGATCTGCTCCTAACAGAATATGGCAAAAGTGATGGCTGTCACGTCCGAGATTCGGTTACAGACAGACTGTGGCTTGCATCTCGGCGCCTCCTCGCCCTTGCTGGGATGGGAAGCAGTCCCCAGTGATGTGAGTTGTTCTATGGACCAGCCTGAGGCCCGCCCATTGCCTCACGAGGGATCTTGAAAGCAGATTGCTGTCCAGGGGAGCCTTGCCATAACTGTATTCTGGCTGGTACACCGGTGAGAGATCCTCAGCCAGAGGGCTTGGCTAAGCCACTCCCAGATCTGATCCATAGAAAAAGGGGGCAATAAATGTTTGCTGTCTTAAGCTGCTGAGAGTTGAGGGAAATTTGTTACATGGCAAAAGCTAATTAATACAAAGATCATGGTTATCAAATCCAGTTGGCTCTAGATGTCCTTAGGTGGAGAACTATTCTAGAACACATTTCATACTCTGAGATCTGGGCATGCCACATGCATCTGCCCTCTTGATATGACCTGCCCTCATGCGCTCACTTGAAAGCTGCTTTTGGATGGAAACTGCTCCCCTGCGGATGGTCCTCGGCAGTAAACCGTGTCCTGGGCTTCACTGCTGTGTCACCGTCGCGTGCTATGTATGATGTCACCCCAGCCCTCAGGGGTCCCTGTTTCAGGCCCTCTGCCTTTTCTGCCCACATCCTTGCTCCCAGCTGCCTACCCTGAGGGCTCCCAGCTGGTCTCTCTCTTCCCAGCTCTGCAGTGAGCTGGGAGACCAGAAACTCTGCTCCTTAGGAAACCGGCTCTAAGTGAGGATCTGAAAGCCTCTGATGAGCACATTCTTGAGCTTAACTGCATCAACCATATGATGCCTGCTTTAGCTTTTTCAAGGCCTTTCTGCCCTCAAGGTGGTACCTGGATGTGATTGATAACCAAGGCATCAGGTATGAGGTTTCTGGGGCAGGGAAGCACCGTGGTGGGGAGTAGGTCAACACGACCACAGTGAGTGGCCAGCCTGGGGTGCCGCGGGTTCTCTGGTCATAACGCCAGGGACAGGACAGTGGGTGGGGGGAGGGCGCGTTAACTCACGGCGATGAGCACGATGACAGACAGGGTGTAGTACACGGAGTCCCGGCACACGGCCCACCACGTCAGACGGACCACCTGCCGAGCAAAGGGCCACTAGCGTCACCGGCTGGGGAGATGGGGTGTGGGGGGTCACAGCCGGGGGTCCCATCATCCCCAGACCCCTGCCGCTGCAGACACGTGCCCTCGGAGCTCATCTTAACTGTCCACCAGGACCACAGCGTGTCTGGCTGCTCGAGGCCACCTTGCGCTCTTGGTCATATTTGGGGACAGAAGGACAGCATGTTCACGTTCATAAGTAACGGCAAAGCTGCCCCCTGCTCCTTCACGGTGACCAAATGGCACGTATCCCAGGAGAAGCCATGTGGCCGTGGGAGGCCAGAGATACTCACTCTTCTCTCAGTGCTAGAACTTTCTGGGGGTGACTGGCTGCCTCCCTCTATCTCCCTTGGCCAAACACGGCCTTCCATGAGCCCAACTCTCTGAGGTCAAGTCTAATGTCCCCCTGTGGCTCCAAGGATCAGGAAGATGTGACAGGGAATCGAAAAGCCAGCTTCATGCACCCATAGGGAGGCCAAAGACAGGCCCCAAGTAAGTCCAGGGTCTAGCTCACGGTCAGGGTTACGTTACAGGAGACGCTTCTTAAATATTTACTGCTGTCAAATAAATGCCCCACATCCCACCCCCAGACCAGCCAAGGGGGCAGCTGCCACTCTTTCTGCTCTCAGACTCACTTGTGGAAGGAACACAGGACACCCCTGTCATACACGAGGAAATGGACTCGGAGGGGACACCCTGGCTCAAAACCATGGGGAGTTACAGGCATGGCTAAGGCTGGGCCTTGGGTCTCTCCCACGCTATCCCTATTTCATTTCATGAGAAGAGAGACACCACTGACCTGCCCCGCGAATAATCCACAAACTCCAATTATACACAGGATGTTGAACACAGCAGAGCCCACGATGGTCCCAACCCCGACGTCTCCGTGGGTGATGAACACGCCTGGGAAGAAAGAGGCACAAACCTCAAGTGCAAGCCCAGGCCTACTCCTTCCTCAGACCCTGGCCAGCTCCGTGTCCCCCATCCCATGAATGGACAGCACTTGTTCTTACTACCAGGGAACACCCAAGATGCTGGTGAGAACGACAAAACCAGACATGGAAGAATCCTTAGGACCCGCTACACCAATCCTCCCATTTTGGGGAACAGCTTTAGTGATAATTCACATGCTGTAAAATTCACCCATTTAAAATATCAAGTTAGTGCCTTCTAGTGTAGTCAGAATTATACAGTCATCACTGCAATCTAATTTTAGAACATTTTCATCACTTCAAAAAGAAATCCCCTACCTGTGAGTACCCTACTCCACTCCACACCCCAGGGAACCACTAATTCACTTTCTCTCCACGTCTCCCATTTTACAGATGAGAAAACTGACACTCAGAGCTGAAAAAACATGCCCACAAGAGTCTGGGCATCCAACCTGGGTTCTTCCTATATCCCATGTCTCAAGCTGATAGGATTTCTTACCAATAACAGAGGCAAACAGCTCTGGTGTTGAGCTTCCCGCAGCCATGAAGGTGGCTCCAGCCACGTCTTCGCTCAGATGGAGTTTCTGAAACAGAAGCGACCGCAGACCCTCAGGCTGTACTGCGGGAGCAGTAAACACGCCTACTGGACTCTTACAGAGAGCGCGGGGCACAGACCCGCAGCCAGCGTCAAGCTTCAGGGCTGGTGGCCTCTCTTCACTCATCCTGAGCACACACCTTCCCCACTCTGCCTGATGCTCACCCCCGAGTCCCCTCTCCCTTTCCCCCACCGGTCAATTTTTGTTCATTGTCTGAACACTTAAATAGTCTCTCTTTGATGAAGGCTTTTTAAAAGGGCCACCACGAGTCAGCCACTCCCCCAGGGAAGAGAAGCTGAAACATGACTCATGCAGTGAGGATCTGAGGTCCACGTGCATGCTTCCCCACTGGATGACAAGATGGGTTTTTTTCACCTTTGGATGCCTGGAACAGGAGCTGGGGATCATCGGGGAGTCTGCTAGTCTAGCGCCTGTCACTTCTGGTGCTCATGCAGACCTTGGGTACCATGCGAACATCAATACATCAGGTTGTGGGATGTGGAAAACTCAGGTGCATAGCCTGGCCCCAGAAGGCCTTCCCAATGGCAGGCCGGACACCTGGCTGCCCACTGGAATAGACCTTACCTCTTGTCCCCAGAATTGAGTCGGTCCTGGGTAATAATTTCACTGGGGGAGCATTTTCTTCTGCCAAGCCCTGGGACAGGGCTAGAGATATCTAGGCCCACTATGCTTGGTGAGACCATGTTCTGGACACAGAGGTCCATCCTCTGATCTGGAATTTGGGGCTGGGGGCGTTGGGTGCTTGGGAAAACCATGGATATGATATTCTGAGCCCCCCTGAATGCCAACCTGAAGGTGCCCAGCTATGGTCCTTAGAAGGCCTCTGGGAAGACTGGCTCAGAGCAGGACTTGGTCTCCTCCAGCTCCCACCTCTCAAAGCACTCCTGGGGAGCCTGGGCTCTGAAGTCACTGAGGAATCCATTCCCTGGGCCAGTACAACCTCCTCAGTAAGCTTGCTACGGAAGGAGTCCTCAAAAGGGTTGGAGCTGTGGGTTTGGTGGAAAATGGGATGGGGGCATAGCATTGACCCCCCCAGACAGAAGCCCACCCACCCTAGCTCTGCCAAAGAGGAGGTGTCACAGAGGTTTGGCCATCAAAGCACCTAAAAAACTTTTAGCAGAATCCAAACCATGCTATATCCTGTCCTGCCGCCTTCCCGCCTCTGCCTGGAATGACCTTCTCCTTCCGCTCAGCTGGTGGAACTTCTCACTTCCAAAGCCTGGACCAAATGCCACCTCCTCCATGAAGCTTTCCTTGGTTTCTCCCCAGAGATGCTCCCTCCCTTCTTTTGAATCCTCAGTGCCTTTGATGGCTCTCACTAGGTCTCTTCCATCAATCTTCCCTATGAGGCCAGGACCATCACCCTTGCTCACCTCTGTGCTTTTAGGGAGATGGGTAAACTCGTCTAGCATCTCCACTGAATGTGGTCCTGTGTCCATGTGCTTCTGTCACCCCAAAGAGGGCAGGGGACCCAACCTTGTTGCTGCGACCCACAGCATATTCTGGGGTGTGTATTCTGCAAAGACCAGTTGATTGTTTTTCCTGAGGGCCTCCTGTGAAGAAGTGATAGCCCACCACCCGCGGGCTGCCTCTAGGTTGAGCATTCAACCCTGACATCCCAGTAGCCATTTCCTGATTCTTTTCTTCCTCTGGCTCAATTCTGTCACTGACAAGTGTCTTGGAAAAGAGCATATGGTTTTATCTGAGTGGGGTAAGGGGTCAAGTGTGGAGCAAAGGGAAGGCAGGGCCTTTGCACACTTTTGCCAGGTCACTCACCACTTAGTGAACTAGGTCAAAAGCAGCCAGTCCTGCTGTGAGCTCAACAGAGGGTAAAGTAATGGGGATGTGCCAACCCCTAACAATCCATGTCCAACCTGCAAATCTGCCAATGACAGTATGACCTCAAATAGCTGGGAGACTTCATGTGGATAAAGTGCAGTGACACCCAGATCAGTCTGCACTTGTGCATGTGGGCTAAGTCGCTTCAGTCTTGCCTGACTCTGTGTGACTCTATGGACGGCAACCTGCCAGGTTCCTCTGCCCATGGGATTCTCCAGGCAAGGATACTGGAGTGGGTTGCCATGCTCTCTCTCCAGGGGATCATCCCAGCCCAGGGATTGAACCCACATCTCTTGTGTCTCCTGCATTGGCAGGCAGGTTCTTTACCACTAGCACCACCTGGGAAGCCCCCAGTCTGAACACAGTAGATGCTAAAAACAGAGACAGTTTTCCTTCCTTGGCTAGAAGCTGAGGGAGGAGGGGGCAAGACTGGGAAAATGTAACAAAAGAATTAAAAGGAGAAAATGTCAGGCTGCAAAGGTTAGGACCAAGGGCATTCCCTGCCATTGCAGCTCAGCATCTTCCCTGGGGACACAGAGCCCCACATGGTACCTGCCACCTGCAGCTGTTTTTGGCAAATGCTTCCTAACTAACCAGCTTTGGCTTAACTACCAGCACCTGCTGTGAAGCCAGAGGTCCTGGGTAATAATTTCACTGGGGGAGCATTTTCTTCTGCCAAGCTCTGGGGAAGGACACTGCCCCCTAATTTTAACCTGGAGCTTCAGAGCGAGGCTTTGCACTAGCAACGCCAAGTACTTGGCCTGACAACCTTCATCGTCCTAGTGCTCCCCACATCTTGGCCTGATACTAACACACCAACTGTCATCACCCCCAGCCCCCCACCCAGGCTTTGCCAAAGGTCCTAAGTCCTTCCCACGCACCTCGCAGATCTTCTCTAGAGATGGAACAAAGAAGTCATCACATACTATGGCCAAGGCGTAGAACATGTACAGAGCCTGCAAAGGAAACAGGGAGATAGCATCAGCCAGGACTCCCGCCAGCAATGGGCATGGCCAGGAATCCATCACGCTCCAAACCAGCCTGCTTGGGTTAGGAAAATTCCAGCACCACTGGAATGCGCTTCCTCAATCCTCTCACTGGCAGATGGGGCCCAGACAGGAGGAATAACCTGCTGAGCATCAGAGGGTACTAAAAGTCAGTCCACAGGGTCCTGTGTCCCTTCCTCTCTTCTTTAACAAGCAACCCTCTTTCTCCAACACACAAGTAGGCCCTCAACAGGCAAGATCCAAACCTCAAGGGCCAAGAAGGAAAGCATTTAAAACCACTATCTTAAGAATTTAAATTAATCATCATCCTGATTTCCCCTCTTCGAGTTTTAGCGAAGGCATCATTTCCTGTCACCAATTGCCCGCCTCCTGCCAAAACAGACAACTTGAGACCCAGCATTTCCCAGGATGCTGCTTGATGTTGGTCCAGGTTAAAAATACCTGAGCCACTGAACACTGGGAGACTCATGGACCAGAGTCCAGATTATAGGGCTGATCCTGAGAATTTTTTGCCTTGTGACTGAGGATAAATCATGTCTCCACGTCGCAGTTTCTTCTGTTTGATGACAGAGCAAGACAATCAGTAGTTTTTAGATGGTGTTATCTACAGAACTCCTCTCTGACCTGTCCACCCAACATGACTTTACTGAGCTCATCTTATATGACAGGTACTATTCTAGCCATTAGGGATAGGTGACAAGGATGCCAGGAAAAGCCTCTGCCTCTTTGTGGGGGACAAATAGGCAAATAAAGTATCTATATTGGCCGGGAAACAGCACATGCAAACATCCTGAGGCAGGAATGTGTTTGATGCATTTGAGAAACAGCAAGGACATTGGTGCAGGCAGAACATATAGAAAGTAAAGTGGAAAATGACTAATGTGAGGTTGGAGAGAGAGGCAAGATCAGAATCTGTGGAAAGGAGAGGGGATTTCATGTTGAACACTGGTGGAAGCCATTTTTTAATTCAAAGAAAAAGTGACATGAATGCCCTATTCACAAAAAAGGGAAAGGCTGGGCTGCTTCAGCTTAGATGGTGTGATATCCCAACAACTTTACAATTAATTGCATGCATGCACGTTCAGTCGCTCAGTTGTGTCCGACTCTTTGCGACCCCATGGACTGTAGCCCTCCAGGCTCCTCTGTCCATGGAATTTTCCAGGCAAGAATACTGGAGTAGGTTGCCATTCCCTACTCCAGGGGATCTTCCTGACCCAAGGATCAAACCCGTGTCTCTCGTGTCTCCTGCATTGGCAGGCAAATTCTTTACCAACTGAGCTATTAAGGAAGCCCACAGATAAAGTGGAAGATCTATCAATTGTGACCACAGCATCCAAGGCAAATGTGTACTGGAGTCCAGGTGCGGCTATCCCTGAATTTGATTATCTTTTGGGGGGAAGCAAAAAGAAACAAATACTGGGGGTGTAGGAAGGAGAGAGAGAGACAGGAGACACTGCTACAAATCTCAGGATCCCAACTTAAATTCATACCCTCAGAAATTCCCCTCTGCAGCAGTTCCCAGGCAAAGAGCCTCTGGCTCCCCTGACATCTCAGAAACACTGGAGAGAGAGGAGGCCACGATGACACCACTATTTCCTTCACTAGGGCAGGAATGCTGAGAAGCTTCTTAGTCCTACAGACAAAACCTGGCTCCAAAGCTCAAGTTTTCTCCTGCTCTAAAGAAGGGCTCGGCAAACTTTTTCTTAAAAGTGTCTAATGAGTCTTTACGGACCATACTGCCTGCCATAACTCTGCTGCTACAGAAGAAGAGCAGCCATGGACATGAGGGTGGTTGCCTACCAATAAAACTTTATTTATAAAAACAGGAAGTGGGCTGGATTTTGTTCTCCAGATGTAGCTGGGTAGTGCTTGCTCTAAAAGGGTTCCTGCAAAATTCCCGAGGACCTCTCGAGTTCAGGAAAAAAGGCTTTGACAAGACATTGGTGAGGCAGAGGGCTAGACTGTGGGACTAACCGGTCAAACCCACATCCCAACAGTGAACGGAGAGGGCAGGGGAAAGCCAGAGAAACTAGAAAGATAGTAACTCCATTTGAGAAATAATACACAAGGCTGTCACTTGAAATTTGCCTACAATCTTCATTTTCATTAATGGTTTATTCTGTTAATTAAAACTTCACTCACCCCTTATTCTCAGGTGGCTACTATCTATGTGAGAATCCCAGCTTTCCCTTGCTTAATTATCTCTTGCAAAGATGAATACTTGGTTGGGTTTAAATATAGAAGCAGATGGTGCTGAGTGGTCAGGGAACCACATCGGGAGGAACATTTGCTGTGGTTGATCCAAAGTAGAAAATTAAACCCTGAGCGCTTTCATTTCCCTGCATCAGAAAACGAGGCTGGCAAACTTTTTCTAAAAAGAGACAGACAGAAAATCTTTTTTGGCTTTGTGGATCCCGGAGTCTTTGTCACAACTACTCAGGTCGGCCAGTGAAGCAGAAAAGCAGTCACAGATGATATAGAAATGAATGAGAATGGCTGTGTTCCAATAAAACTTTATTGATAAATATGGGCAATGGCTGTGGGCTGTAGTTTGCATGCAGAGAAGAGCAACTATTACCCATCATATAGGTTTGAGCCCTCTATGCCTTTTTGAACAGCTACTCAAACTCTGCCGCTGCTCACCAGGCTCATTTTAATACCGAGGAAGTTTGAGAAGAAGGGCACCAAAGTCTCAAACCGCACTTATGTCAGGACGGTAAAATGTGGGGGGGTCCTGGAGAGCATTATCCCATTCCCTGCTATGTCTGAAGGATGTGACCCATGTTCACCTGTATTTACACATCTGGGGAAGAAATGCTGTCACTCCCATTTTATAAAAAGCAGGAAAGGAGGCACAAGAAGACGTGAATCTTTGTCCTGGATCTGGGGTCACTCGCTGCGTGACACTGAGCTAGTCACTTCACATCCTTAAGACTTCATTTCTTTGTGGTTGAAACACATCCATGACCTGTTCTCAGAGGGCTCTTAGAAGAACACGGTGAGATCTCGACACATTGTGCTCTGCAGACAGGCTTCCCCGTTGGAAGTTGAGGGATGTCCCACCCCAAGAGGGCCACTTACCCCGAGAATGTGCAGCAGAACGGCCCCATGCTGTCGCTCGTTGTTGGAGAACAGGTCTGCGGGGAACTCGTGAATCGCTGGAAGACAAGAGGACAGGGTAAGGTGTTAGTTCTCAAGGAGTGTCCCTAGGGTTTGGCCATGGAACTGTGGAGGCCCCTGGTGTTGGACCTGGGAGAGGCTGGCTATTTCTCCTCTGTCTGTGGCAGATCTGAGCTCTTAGGAAAACATTGCTGGATATGGATTATCCAGATATTCTAGTACCTTAGAGTTGACCATGGTTTGTATATCCCTTGCAATTAAAAAAAGGGAGCATGAAACACATCACAACCACTAGGATGGCTATAAACAAAAAGACAGATAAAAACAAGTGTTGGCAAGGATGCTGGAACCCTCATACATTAGTAGTAGGAATGCAGTCACTTTGGAAAATAGTCTAGCAGTTCCTCAAAAGATTAAACAGAGAGTTTGACCCTGCAATTTTACTCCCAAATATCTTCTCAGGAGAAACAGAAACATACATTCACACAAAACCTGTACATGTATGTTCATAGTGGTATTATCGTAATAACCAAAGTGCAGAAACAACCCAGACATCTACCAACTGATGAAAGGATAAAGCGTGATACATCCATACAAGTGGAATATTATTTGGTGATAAAAAGAAGTACTGATACATCTTATAACATGGAGGATGCTTGAGAACATTTTGCTAAGTGAAAGAATTGTAAGAAGTCAATCACAAGACTACTTATTGTATGATTTCATTAATATAAAATGTCCAGAAGAGGCCAGTCTATAAAGATGGAGATAGACTAATGGTTGCCTAAGGCTGGAGGGTATGGTGTTTGGGGGATGACAACTAAGAGGCACAGTGTTTCTGGGGTGATGAAAATCTTCTAAAATTGTTTGCAGCAATGCTTGTACAATTCTAAATATGAAGAGTCACTGAATTCTATGTTTTAAACAGATGACCTATATAGTATGTGAATTATATCTCAATAAAGTTGTGACCCCAGTTGGCATTAGTGGTAAAGAACCCGCCTGCCAACGCAAGAGACAGAAGAAACACAGGTTCAATCCCTGGGTCAGGAAGATCCCCTGAAGGAAATCACAACCTATTTCAATAATCTCACCTAGAGAATTCCATGGACAGAGGAGCCTGGCAGGTTACAGTCCATGGGGTCGCAAAGAGTTGGACACAACTGAAGCGACTTGGCACAGAGTTGTTACCAAAAAAAAAAAAACATAAAAAGATCGAAAGATGCCAAAAAGGAAAATCAGGGGATGGTTCCTCATTCTGTCAAAAGATTCTGATCACATTCTTAGCAGAGAGCTTTCCAACTGGCTTCAACGCACACTCAGATCTGTTACAAACACATTCCCCACCAACAGTCTTGCTGAGGCTGGAGTCAGTTGTCTTGCTGTGAGCGGGCTCTGAGTTCACATGGCAAATTTCAGTTCTTAGCTCTAATATTTACAGGCTGGATCAACAGGGACATGTTCCTTAACTTCCTTGTGCCTCGGTTTCTTCATCGGTAAAATGGTGAGCTTAACTTTAATAACATGCCTTAAAGTGTTTCAAGTTCATGGTGAGCTTCCAACCAGCATCCTCACCCCAGGATTCTAGAATCCTCTTCCCTCACCACTGTCAAGTCAGAGCTGAGAAGCAGCTCCACAAAGAGATGAGGCTGGAGTCGCTTCAGAACTTGGGGACAGGCAGCATCTTGCAAAGACCTTCCGGTCTGGACCCGTCAGTCCCTTCTCCCGCCTTCTCCTTCTCCTCCCGCCCACAACGCATCTGTCACTCCAGGTGGGGAAGCAGCGAACCCAGGGAGGTCAAGTGACATTGTCAGGGAGGGGGTGGCACTGTGGGGACCAGGAAGCTCTGCCCTGTGCTGAGCACTCATTCAGCAGAGCCTCACAGAGCAGGGAAAACAGTCCATGGGAGGCGAGGCTCCAGGTCAGCCTTGGAAGGGGAGCTGAAGCCAAACTGGAACAAGGGAGGAGGGAGGGCTAGGAGCACCCTTGTCTCCACCCCAATGCCAGGTACGTTTCCACTAGTATAGGCAGCATCTCAGGTCACTGAGCACCATGTCATGCACTTTTCTTTGGCCCCAAGAATGCCCCTGTGGGGTAGGTACCACCATGCGTTCTGGGCTTGCAGCATTCTGGACTGGGGTGAGCCCCGAGATGTGGAGAACCCTCTGCTTTGGGAACCAAACACTCGGGATGCAGATACTGTTCCCGACATGCCCAAGTAGTCTGAACAACTCATCTGCTTCTTGGCCTCAAAATGCTCACCTGTAATGGAGGAATAACTGTTTCTCACCATCCAGTCAATCCTAAAGGAAATCAACCCCGAATATTCATTGGGGGGACTGATGTAGAAGCTAAAGTTCCAATACTTTGGCCACCTGATGCAAAGAGTTGACTCATTGGAAAAGACCCTGATGCTGGGAAAGATTGAAGGCAGGAGGAGAAGGGAACAACAGAGAATGAGATGGTTGGATGGCATCATCAACTCAATGGACATGAGTTTCAGCAAACTCCGGGAGATAGTGAAGGACAGGGAAGCCTGGCATGCTTCAGTCTGTGGGATCACAAAGAGTTGGACATGACTTAGCGACTGAAAAACAACCGCCCCCAGTGGGTGACCAACAGGTGAGTATGCTGTCAATGTCATTTCTGCAGGTTCTCCTTCAGACACTGCCACATCCCCATATCCTCATCACTGGTCCTCATTGATTCAGCTGTCCTGGAAGCTTCTGGAGGGCATTGACCCACACTGTCCTGGCACACAGTAGGTTGTCAATAGACCTTAACAGTCAACTGAAAAAACAATGCTGTAATATTTGGTTGGCCAAAAAGTTCATTCAGGTGTGTCCATACTGTGTTTCTGGTATGTCTGGGTTTCTGGAAAAACCCAAATGAACTTTTTGGTCAACCCTATATTAACAAAAAGGGCCTCCCTCAAAGTTCAGTTGGTAAAGAATTCACCTGTAATGCAGGAGACCCTGGTTCAATTCCTGGGTTGGGAAGATCTGCTGGAGAAGGGATAGGCTACCCATTTCAGTATTCTGGCCTGGAGAATTTCATGGACTGTGTAATCCACGGGGTCGCAAAGAGTCAGACACAACTGAGTGACTTTCACATATTAACAAAAATGACAACGTACACCATCTCATCCTGTTAGACTGCTTTCATTACTCTTGCAAAACTCTTAAACACCTAGAATGACACCTCTTCTGGTTCGGAGTGGGCACTCAATAAATGCTTATAAGTGCATGCTCAGTTGCTCGGTCATGTCCAACTCTTTGTGACCCCATGGACTGTAGCCCACCAGGTTCCTCTGTCCATGGAATTCTCCAGGCAAGAATACTAGAGTATGTTGCCATTTCCTTCTCCAGGGGATCTTCCCAACCCAGGGATCGAACCTGTGTCTCCTGCATTGCAGGCGGATTCTTTACCCACTGAGCTACCTAGGAAGCCCCAAATGCTTATTATAAACTTCCAGGATAAAAGTCCCTACTCCGTGAATATAATTTGGCTCTAAAAGTGATGGGTTTTCCTTTAAAACAGATTTAAAAATTCTGCTTTTTAAGTCTCCCAATAAGACCTAGAAAACATTATTAGCTCCCCCAGACATTCAGAAAATGTTCCCACTTTAAAACAAGCAGCATTTAATGAAATATAGATTCTTTCACTTTTCCCCCCTGTAATCAAACTTCTTTAATAGAATTGCTGCTGTCAGTTCAAGGGCAGGAGTCTGCTTCAAGGCTCGGCTCAGAGATGGAGAATTATAGAGGGAATAAGTTGGCATTCTTGCGTCCAGGATCTTGTTTCCAGGAGAAATGGAACTGTCTGGGATATAAGGGCAGATCAAACAGACATTTCTGCCATGAAAATTTGAGTCCATTTTTGATTCTCCAAACCAATGATTTGTGAGCTGGTGATTTATCCAATCCTAGGCACTCTTTGAGAATTAGAAACAAGTAAGGCTGCCTTTCTACTATAAGGACATATCGTCTGGGCTCCAGTTGGGAGGGGGATGTGGGTTATAAATGACTTTGTCCTTGGTAGGAAATGGCTTCTACTGGTTCAGCTGCAGCAGCTTGCTCTGTGACCCCATGCATATGCTGGAGGGCTGTGGATGGGAGCGAAGGCCATCATGGCCTGAGTTCTGCCAGCAGAGACAGAGTAACCGGCAGAGCCACGAGCGGCTCATGACCCATTGCCCTCTGTACCTACCCAAGTCTTCTGGACACACCCTGAGCCCGTGAGGCAGGCGCCACAGCCACAAATGTCCCTGTATTCCAAATAAGACTCAGCAGGGGGATGATCTGTTCAGGGACCACATAAGCCGGGATTTAGCATGGAGACTCTCATGAGGGTTAAGGGCTCCCTCTAACGCGGATGGAAATCACGCAGTACCGGGACATGGAGACTTGACTCGGGTCCTGATTCAACTACCCATCAGCTTGAGGGACCCTGGGCGGGTCATTTAACCTCTCTGTCCTTCCCGTTTCTCCTGTGGCAATCTGCTACCACATGAGGGGGTGAAATAGTCATTGTTACTGTGTGCGGTCTGCCCTGGCATGGATATCAAAGGCTACAAGCAGAGAAATGGTCACCCTGCCCTCCCCCGTTGGCAGCTGGTAACTGGGACCCGTCCACTCTCCAATTCAAGAATCAAATCCTCTAGAAACCGGCATATGGGGCAGGGGGGAAGTGTAGAGGCCACAGAGCAATGTATTAATAGCAGGAGCTCCATCCCTCCCACCTTTGTCATCAACAGCAACAGTTTTCAACTGCAGGCAGCCTATGCAGCTGCTCAGGGCTTTGTCTCCAGAAGCAGATAACTTGCAGGTTTCAGGAAGTGCCTCTGTCCTTTGTTACCTGTATGACCTTGGGGAGTTGTTGAACACCTCCTGGCTGTGACCTCATCTCTAATGGGGATGCTACAGACCCTGCCTGCCAGGCTGCAGTAAGGATTAAGTGATATAGATAATGTATGCACGGCACTTAGCCCAGCTAGGTGGCCATCACTCTGAGGATCACTGATGGACAGACTCCTCCCTCCACACCAGGTCGGTCCCCGCTGATCCAGAGGACAAGCCTCGGCTTGTGAAAACCAAAGAGAAGACGAAGCCAGCTTAGTGGGGTAAAGGGTGAGCATGATTAGATCGGCCACAGTAGGATCTGAATGCAGGTGCAGTTTAGTCCAGGCTTCCTGAGAAAACCTTCTTCTTCTCTCTCAGGCTTGCTGGGATCACGAGCCCCTGACCACATTCAAGGGCAGGATGTCTGCATGTCGAGAGGGGCTGCGCCTGCCTTACCTGATCAAATCCACACCAGGGAGAAGGGAGGAATCAACAGGGCACACACAAGCGGCTTTTGAGGTCACGCCTAAGCCTTTAAGCCGCAGAAATCTGGGGGTGGTGGGTGTGGGGAGGGGGAAGAGACGTGTCTGCAGGTGGAGCGGAGCTCAGAACACCAAAGATGATTCCAGCACTGTCCACACTGCGGGGTGGGGGTGGAGGAGCTGCCAGCGACTCAGCAGCCACTCCCAACCCCTCTCTTAGAATTCTTTCCCGTGGACCTCAGTGCCCATCATTGGTTTCTCCATCACTCTTGGTTTGGGACACCCCCCCCACCTCGACTGTGTGCAGGGGGTGGGGGCGGGGGACTAGGGCAAGAGGTCTTTCCTGTCAGTTGCCTTCCTAAACGCTAGGGCTTTACCCAGTCTTCCCAGGTGGCACCTGCCTGACAAACAGGAGACAAAAGAGGCTCAGGTTCAATCTCTGGGTCAGGAAGAGCCCCTGGAAGAGGGCATGGCAACCCACTCCAGTATTCTTGTCTGGAGAATCCCAAGGACAGAGGAGGCTGGCAAGCTACAGTTCACAGGGTTGCAAAGAATTGAACATTACTGAAGCAACGGGAGGGATTGGGGGCAGGACAAGAAGGGGACGACAGAGGATGAGATGGCTGGATGGCATCACAGACTCGATGGACATGAGTTTGAGTGAACTCTGGGAGTTGGTGATGGACAGGGAGGCCTGGTGTGTTGCGATTTGTGGGGTCACAAAGAGTCGGACACGACTGAGTGACTGAACTGAACTGAAGCAACTTAGCAGACCTGCAAACATTGGAGGGAAAACCATAAGGCCACAGGGGACATCTGTCATCCCCTCCCCACCAAAAGCTACCAAGTTCTCTAACATAAACCAGACCCTAGGGCACAGCTGACCTTTTTTGTTGACACACACAGTTAGATGGGTGATGTCATTATATTTCAGAAACCCTGAATTCATGTTGCCCTTTCAAAGCTCTGTACTTTGGCTGACATTGCTGCTAGCTGCAAAATGTATGAATTTGTTTAACAAGTATTTGCTGAGCCTCCACCTGGCAGGCGGTGGACTCTCTGGGAGCAGGCAGATGAGGTCCTGATGCATCTACGAGCATCCTCAGGCCTGGCAGCGCCTCACCTTGGAGGGCAATGGGTCTTCTGGAGAAAGTCAAAGCTACTCAGAAAGTAACTGGTTAGCCGGATAGCAAACATCCTGATTCTGAATGAGTACAAGTCAATACAGGCTTCTTGAGAGTTGACTATGCGTCAGGCACCAGGCTAGGCGCTGAGCCTTGAGGATGGGCTCTTAAGGGTCTGGCAGGAATTGGACAAGTCAACATACGATTGAGAGACAGTAACGCTTGCTGTGATGGTGAGGCATGAGGAAGCCAGGGGTTACCGACCTGGGGGAGGTGGGAAGGGCAGCAAGCCTGTGGAGAGAGTGATGACCATGTCAAGTTTCTCTTTTTTTGACCAGAGGATAATTGCTTTAGCATGTTGTGTTGGTTTCTGCCGTGTGATGAAGTGAATCAGCTCCATGGATGTGGTATCCCCTCCCTCTTCAGCCTTCCCCCATCCCCTCCCCATCGCATCCCTCTAGGTCATCACAGAGCACCAGGAGCTGCTAGGATGGGCTCGACCTGGAAGGATGACCAGGAGATGGTGTGGCTAGCTCGTCTCCTTCCCCAGTTCCTGGCTTTCCAAACTGCTGCCTGGATGCTGAGCCATGATCCTTCCCTGATGGAGCGTGTTGGACAAAGATGTGCTTCCATTAGATGTTGATCTTTCTTAAACCTCCTAATTAGCGTATTCCCTTTAGGGAATAGAAACTGTGAATTGAATTTTTCAAAAGGAAAAAAAAATGCCTCAAAACATGCCATTCTCTCTTCGCTTTCTATCCTGGTTAAAAATAACCCCATATTCTAAGCCCTGACGTTTATTCTGAAACTATGAAAGCTAGACGGGCGGTCTGGGGAGTAACTGAAAGAGCTTCAAATTTCTATCATCCCAACTTCTGTGTTTTAGAAATCACCCATGTGCCAGAAACCAAATGCAAAAAAAAAAAAAAAAAAAAAAAAAGTCATGATTCCCCCAAATTCTATGGTTTAAAATAATGTTGCAAAGAATTGCATATTTTTCAAGGACAACAGTTGAAATGTATAGGTTTTATAGCATCACTCCCATGTCCCAAACAGGAGTAAAAATAATTAGATTAAATCATTGGCTTAACCAGCATGAAAATGAGTCTAAAATCCGCTCTCTCATTTCAGTACATTCTGAAAGAGATTAAGCACCACGAAAACTAAAAATATGATTGGAAGGTCCAGTGGAAGTATTGTTCTCTCCAGGAGAAAGCACTGTGGAATTTTATGGCTGGAAGAAGTTCCAGATGCCACGTGACCCAGCTGTTCTCCACTCAGGAGGGGACCTGGGCTTACCGAAATCACCCGAGAAACATTTTCTAAGCCATCCTTGCCATCTCCACCTCTCTCCCTGCCATGATGCTGGGCATCCTTGTCCTGCCCATTGACAATAGCTTAACCTCCCATTTTCAAGGGAAGAGAGAACATGGAATTCCACACAGGTCAAGAGCTTTCCTCAGCATCACCACTGGTTAGCAGCAGCAGGACAAGAGCCTGAACATACAAACAGATACTGGCCAAGCCATACAGGACAACAGAACTTTGACTCATGTCCTCTGCAATAGCTAGTCCAAGAAGCCCAACTAAAAGCCACAATACTTGGCCCACCAGCCAGAGTAATGATCCAGATGGTCAAGACATGATCAGCGAGGGCCAGCCTCTCTACTGCTTGTCCTGATTTCCAACTCAATCCAACTGAATCCAACAAGAGCATTTTACAGAAAGGCCAATAAAATATCTGAAGGGGATCAGTCATCAAGACTCCTGTCCATTACACAGCAACACAACTCTGAACCATTCACCAGGAGGCACCACATTAGTGCTATTAAGTTTATGAAAAAGACAACTTTTTCATAGGCATAACTTTTCTAAGCAAGACTTCTTTCATGTATAAAACAAAAATAGCATGTTGTCTGATCAATATGCAGAAACAATTATTGTCTGGCTGAATATATAGAAACCAGCAGTCTGCGCAAGTCCCAAGGACAAGGCTCTACATCGTGAGCCCTCAAGGGATTGGGCCACATTGGCTGGAGGTCCCTGATATACCCCTGGCACTTCCACAAGATCCTGGCACATAGGATGTACCCAGATTTGTTTCCTAGGGTTGATGCATCAAAGTACCACATGTCAGGTGCCCTAAAATGACAGCAATTTATACCTC
This sequence comes from Muntiacus reevesi, assembly GCF_963930625.1. Lineage (NCBI taxonomy): Eukaryota > Metazoa > Chordata > Mammalia > Artiodactyla > Cervidae > Muntiacus > Muntiacus reevesi. The sequence goes on along the minus strand of NC_089263.1, from coordinate 53,757,828 downwards.
TGTGTTTCTGAAGGCTGGAAATGGGAAAAACCAAGGTGTGGACGGGTTGGTTCCTTCCAGAGACTCAGGGAGAATGCGTTTCTGACTCTCTTCTGGCTTCCAGTGACAGCCAGCAACCCCCGGAGTTCCTTGACTTATAGACACATCACTCCAGTCTCTGCTTCGTCATCATATAGCTTCTCCTCTGGGTGTTTCTGTGTTTTCACATGGCCTTCTTGTCAGGGACCAGTCATTGGATTTAGGGCCTGCCCCCTATTCCAGGATGACCTCATCTTGACTAATTGCATCTGTAAAAGGCCCTATTTCCTAATAAGATCCCAGTCACAACGCTGGGCTTCCCTGGTGGCTCAGATGGTAAAGAATTCACCTGCAATGCAGGAGACTAGAGTTTGATCCCTGGGTCGGGAAGATCCCCTGGAGAAGGGAATGGCTACCCACTCTAGTATTCTTGCCTGGGAAATCCCATGGACAGAGGAGCCTGGCAGGCTACAGTTCATGGGGTCTCAAAGAGTAGGACATGACTGAGTGACCAACACTTTCACAGATGCCAGGGGCTAGGACTTTGATACCTCTTTAGGGGGACACAGCTCAACGCTATAATTGTGTTTATTTGTTGACTTGATTAACCTTTATCTACAGAACATAGAAGACCACTCTGCATTAATGGGTTCTTAAGAACAATATAATAATGGTTGTTATTCAGTCTTTTATATGCTCCCAAACCATCTTATTTACACCAGCTACCCAAAATGATTAATATGTCCCCTTCACTCTCCCAAGTGTACCAGTTTGATGATAAATTTTATGGCTACTCTGTTCGTTAGAAGTTAAGTGCCCTTTAGTAAAAACTCATTATCAGCTAGTCAAGAGAGCTCAAGTTAACCCCTGCCTATGTGCCAGGAAAGACTTCCACCATTTCCAACATAGACATTCAGTACGTCCCCTTCCTAGAAGTGCTAAATCACTTCAGTCATGTCTGACTCTTTGCGACCCCATGGACTATAGCCAGCCAGGCTCCTCTGTCCTTGGGATTTTCCAGGCAAGAATACTGGAGTGGGTTGCCATTCCCTTCTCCAGCGGATCTTCCCAACCCAGGGATCAAACCCACATCTCTTATATCTCCTGCATTGGCAGGCGGGTTCTTTATCACTAGGGTCATCTGGACAGGCTCAAGCAAATCCTTGGGGAAAGATAGATGCCGAAGCAGGTGCCTGGGCTCAGGACTGCCTCCTCTCCCAAGGACAAAGCTAAGGGAGGGTGAATGATTTGCCAAGAGCGAGTAGTTCAGGCTACCCCCGAGCCAGGACAGGACTTGGAGGAAGGTTGGAATGGCTTCTCCTTTCACCTCTGACACACTCCAGTCCTGAGATCAGGGCCAGGCTATATGATAGAGGTGATGGTTAATTTTATGTGCCAACCTGGCTAGGCAATATATCTAATCATTTAATTAAGCATAAATCTTAGGGGTTGCTGTGGAGGTATTTTGTAGATCAGTTCAGTTCAGTTAAGTCGCTCAGTCGTGTCTGACTCCTTGCGACCCCAAGGACTGCAGCATGCCAGACCTCCCTGTCCATCACCAACTCCTAGAGTTTACTCAAACTCATGCCCATTGAGTCAGTGATGCCATCCAACATCTCATCCTCTGTTGTCCCTTTCTCCTCCTGCCTTCAATCTTTCCTAGCATCAGGGTCTTTTCAAATGAGTCATTTCTTCCCATCAGGTGGCCAAAGTATTAGACTTTCAGCTTCAACATCAGTCATTCCAATGAATATTCAGTACTAATTTCCTTTAGGATGGACTGGTTGAATCTCCTTGCAGTCCAAGGGACTCTCAAGAGTCTTCTCCAACACCACAGTTCAAAAGCATCATTTCTTTGGCACTCAGCTTTCTTTATAGTCCAACTCTCATATCCATACATGACTACTGGAAAAACCATAGCCTTGATTAGACGGACCTTTGTTGGCAAAGTAACGTCTCTGTTTTTTTTTTTTTTTTTTTTTTTTTAATATTATTTTATTAGTTGGAGGCCAATCACTGTCTCTGTTTTTTAATATGCTGTCTAGGTTAGTCATAACTTTTCTCCCAAGGAGTAAGCATCTTTTAATTTCATGGCTGCAGTCACCATCTAAAGTGATTTTGGAAACCCAAAAGATAAAGTCTGCCACTCTTTCCACTGTTTCTCCATCTATTTGCTATTTTGTAGATGTGCATTAACAAATATCATTGGTTGACTTTAAGTAAAGGAGATCACTGTTAATAATGTAGGTGGGCCTTGTGCAATCAGTTGAAGGCCTTAAGAGCAAAAACTGAAGTTTCCTGGAAGAGAAAAAGGAGAAATTCTGTACAGTACAGGAGACTCTACTTGATGCTCTGTTGTGACCTAAATGGGAAGAAAATTAAAAAACAGGGGGATATATGTATATGTCACTGACTCACTTTGCTGTATAGTAGAAGCTTAAGCAGGGCTTCCTGGTGGCCCAGTGGTAAAAAATCTGCCTATCAATGTGGGAGATGCAGATTCGACCCCTGATCCAGGAAGACCCCCTGGAGAAGGAAACGGCAACCCACTCCACTATTCTTGCCGGGAGAACCCCATGGACAGAGGAGCCTGGCGGGCTACAGTCCACGAGGTCGTAAAGAGTCAGACGCAGCTGAGTGACTGATCAATGACAAACTAAGTCGACACTGTAAAGCAACTGGACTCCAATAAAAATTAATTTAAAAGAAAAAGACTACAGCATCAGCTCCTGAGAGTTTTTTTCAGCCTGCCAGCCTGCCCCTCAGTTTTCAGACTTGCCAGGCCCTATAATCATAGGAACTAATTCCTTGAAAAAAATCTCTTTATGGATATGTACACACATATACAGATACAGGGGCTTCCAGGTGGCCCTAGTGGTAAAGAACCCACCTGCCAACGCAGGAGATGAAAGAGGTACGGGTTTGATCCCTGAGTCGGGAAGATTCCCTGGAGTAGGAAGTGGTAACCCACCCCAGCTGAAGTCCCTGGGAAATATTCTTGCCTGGCAAAGCCCATGGACAGAGGAGCCTGGCGGGCTACAGTCCATGGGGTCTCCAAGAGTCAGACACGACTAGAGAGACTTAGCATAATGCATACAGACATAGGGTGTGTGTATCTCCTATTGACTTTCCTTCTCTGGTGAACCTTGACTGATACACTGGATCTTGGCAAATTGGGACTGAGAGAGAATGAGGAGCCGTTCCTGTCCTCTATGAGGCCAACCCAGGACACCAAGGGGCCAGCCTGGCAGAGGGACCTGAAGGCTGCTGTCACCACTGGCTTGATAGCCCACAGCTGTGGGCCAGAGTCACCCTGCTGCAGCGCTCCGAGGCCCCGCCCTGTCTCTCCAGCCCTCACTCGAGAGGCTTCCTGTTTGGCCATCCTTCTCCTTGGCTTATAAAACTGCCTCTCTTCCCAGACTTAATCCATGCTGGTCCCCCAAGCAGCCTCAAGGCAAGAAGCCTCCGGTCAGGACTGAGTACGAACAGAGGCTGAGGGCATCAGTTACATTCAGCAAGGCCCACCGAGACCCCCTTGAAAAGGACACAACAGCTTCTCCTTTTGTACGAATCCCAGGCAGTCCCTCAGTGGCCTTGTCAACACTTACAGCTCTAATGAGACCACTGAGCCACTGGAGCTCAACTAACAGGGTGAAGCAAGGTGACAAGCACAAAGGAGGAGGCTGGCAGATTGCTGGATCCCCAGGGTGTTGCACATCGTAGATGCTTAACTAAACAGTCGCTGAGTGACAGACGGTTGTAATTTAGACACACAACCTCTCTTTCCTAAGATCGCAGAAGATCAGAAAAGTCTGCCTAATTCTTTCTAAGTTCTATGCTTGCTCTCATCCTTAGGTTCTGTCAAAAACATTTCCAATGAAGAGTCACTAGGGTCTGAATTTTATTCTTGGCCTTCCTTTGTGAGTTTGTGGAAAATTACTCGGCTCCTTAGTTTCCATGAAGCACTGTGAGGTTTGAGGAGGTTATTAGCCTGTTATGAACAGGAGAGTCATCGGAGCACAGAACAAACTATAAAATGAACCACATGAGTTCACTGAAATTCAGGCCCGTGCTCCCCCTTCACAAATAGCAACAAAATTAAGATTTGTGAGACAGTCAAGAATCAGATAATGAGGGACTTCCCTGGTGGTCCGGCGGTAAAGAATCCACCTGCCAACGCAGGGGACACGGGTTCGATCCCTGGTCCGGGAAGATCTCACGTGCCACAGAGCAACTAAGCTTGTGAGTCACAACTACTGAGCCTATGTGTCTGGAGCCTGTGCTCGGTGACAAGAGAAGCCAGCGCGATGAGAAGTCTGCACACCACAACTAGAGCGCAGTCCCCGCTTGTCACAACTGGAGGACGCCCGTGCAGCAACGGAGACCCAGCACGGCCAAAAACTAATCAATTTTCAAAACGGAATCGACAGTGGTCACTGGACTGAGTCCAGAAAGCTCAGTTCTGGCCTCAGTTCTGCCACTAAATGTCATTTTGACAGAGTGGCTTCGGTTTCCCCCTTAGGAAGAGGAGAGCAAGAGGTCCCTAATGAGATGTCTGACCCAACCACTCCTCAGCGCAGTTCCTCCGGGTCTCATCCCCTCCATGTGGGACACGCTGCATGTGGCAGGAGAGACGCTGATCACTAAGGCGGGAAAGGAGTCTCACTTTCCCACCAGCCTCCATCGCCTCCCTCTACATGCCCGCCCAGCACTGCAGACCCCTCCCCAAGGGCACTCCACAGACCATTCCCAACCTAACGATGATTCCACGCATGACTTTTTTACTTTGCCACAGTGTGAAAGTGATACCCATTCAGCGGCAACCATCCTTCACTTCTACTCGAGCAGAGAGTGAAGGTTCTTAAACCTCCTCCCAGGTCTAGAGCTGTGCTAAAGTGTGGTCTGCAAACTCTTTGTTAGCAGTCCACTACAGGAGGAGAACAAGAGTGCGAAGAAACAAATAAACCATGAATCACTTGCAAGAGATTTGATGTTGTGACAAACAAATTTGTGATCATTTACTGAGTGATTCATTTTTCCAGTATTTTACAAACACACTTCTGTAGCATATTCAAGAGTATTGGTAAAAATAAAGAAACAAGTCTTTCACCACAGAAAACATGAGAAGCGGTCCCTGGGAAAGTGTTTCTCAACTGGGAATGGCTGTGTCCCTCTGCCCAGGCGAGCTCTGAGGATGCCTTTTGTTGGCATGCTGGGGGCAGGGGTGCTACAGGCATCTAGAGTATAGAGGCCAGGCATGCTGCTAGTCATCCCACGATGCACAGAACAGCTCCCATAACCAAGCACTGTGCACCCCTGGAGCTCCCCTGGTGATCCAGTGGTTAAGACTTCACCTTCCAGTATAGGGGGTGCAGGTTCGATCCTTGGTTGGGGAGCCAAGATCCCATAGACTCTCGGTCAAAAAACCAAAACATAAAACAGAAGCAATACTGTAACAAGCTCAATAAAGACTTTACAAATCATCCACATCAGAAAAAAAGAATCTTAGAAAAAAAAATCATACAGTCCCAAATGCCAGTAGTTGAGAGATGTTTGTTTAGGGAAGGAAGCACATTAAAATGGTGGCCGCAGTCTTTGCCCACTGAACACTGATGCCTGCCTCTCTCTGCCTCCCATAACTAAGACATGCCCACTCTCTGCCTCTTACGCATAGTGGGTTTACCAGTCCAGATGCTGTTAAGCACAGGTCTTCCTCCCTCACGGGACCCTCTCTACCCAAACTGGGTGCCTAGGAACATGCCAGAAACCTCTGCGTCCCCCCCATCCCCTGCTTAACATCTCATTAAGTTAACCAATCCCTATTCATTCTGTCTTATAATAGTTTCCTATTTTTCTTTGGCAAGCTGCACATTCCAACGCATGTGTTCCTATACAACCAGCAGGTGTGTCCCTCAGACAGAAGCTGATTCCAGACCAGACTCTGACTTCCACTCCTTCTGACAAGTACTGAGTGGGTACCATCTACTGGGAGAGTTTGTGCCGGGAGCCGCAAGGGAGGACAGATAAACCCAGCAGTGTCTGCAATCTAGCGGGGAGGAGCAACGTGTGCAGTTTGGATGGCGACTGTACCAAGAAAAACGCCTCAGGGACTGAGCTTTAGTGGGATGCAGAAGAGGGAACAATTACCTCCAACTCAGAAAAGATGACTCAGGGAAGAAGAGGCAGATGAGAGAGCTGGGCTCCAAAGATTTCCTGGACTCTCCCAGGAAGGAGAGACGAGCTTTCTAGGCAAAGGAATGAACTGGATGCTGAGGCAGGAAGGAGGGAGCCTCTGAGTCATGGAATTCTGTGCAGTCAGGACCCAGGAAGTGAGGGAGGTGACCATCAGGAGAAGCTCTGAGTGCAAGGGTGGCAATCAGCTGCGTCCCCGTGACACCAGCGAGCACTAGAAGGCTTCTGAGCACAGGGATGACAGGATTAGAATATTTTAACCCAACAATTGGAAACTTAATTCTATGAAGGGCCAGATAGTGAGTATTTCAGGCTTTGGGGGCCATGTAGTCTCACAAATAACTCATCTCTGCTTTGGTAGCAATGAAAGCGGCCATATACACACACATCAAAAGACGGGCGTGGCTATGTGTCGATAAAACTTGATGCTCAGTGAAATTTGAATCTCACATAATGTTCGAGTATCACAAATGATTACTCTTACACATTTCTCTCAGGCATTTCAAAATGTGGGAACCAGTTTTAGCGTTCCCATCCACAAACAGGTGGGAACTAGATTTGGCTCTTGGACCACAGTTTGCTGATGCCTGTTTTAGAAACATCATTTGGAGTGGTGGGGAGATGGGGGTGAGGAGCAGGGACCTCAGGCAGAAGCTGCTGGAGTAACTCGAGGATGGAGAGGAAGGGACAGGTGCACGAATATTGTGGCTGCCTAAGCAGCAGGATGGAGGACCAAGGGTGGGCAGGAAGGACGCACCTTTGGTTTCTGGCTAGAATGATGAGAGGGCTGTGAGATGCCATGAGGATAGGCAGGTGATGATATGGAGGTGGCACGGGTCAGGAAGGCTTGGGGCCACTCACCCTGTGATCAAGAGGACAGACATGCCTGGCCCAAACGCAGGTGTGCTTGACTCAGAGAGAGCTAGATTATATCAGAGTTGGGAACTCAGAGTCCTGGGGCGGACAACGGAGTTGATGTCCTTGTTTTGGCCTGCTTAGCATCCTGCAACACTTGTTCTCCTCCAGGGAGTACCTTTTCCCTGTTCTTGGCCGTTTGATGAGCGTGGGGCTGGTCCCTCCCTAGGGCTACATGGTTGGTTCAGAGACAGGTAAATGATCCAATGAGAGTCAGTCCCAGGAATTTGAGGGGAAGCTTTCTTTCTGCTGAACCTAAAAGTATGAAAGATGCAGGCCATGACTTTCCGGGATTCCTGTGTAGAGCAAAACTGGCTGGGAAGGGAACCAGCATGGAAAAGAGCTGGGCCTATCCTGTTGCTGCCCACTGACCCCTGGATCCAGTCATGCCTACAGCTGGCCCCAGACCTCCCAGATCAGGAGCCAATCACTTCCCATCACTTGCTCATGCCAGTCCAGGCTGGGTCTTGGTCACTTTCAACCGAAGTCCTAAATCAGCCAGCTGCTATTAGACTGAAACCCAGGAAGGCAGAGGCCTTGCTCTTGGAACTGCATGTGATAAAGTGTGCATCCAAGAGGATTATCTGATAAATGGCCTCATCTAAAGCGTTCACATCTGTCTTATTTATCTCTGGAAATTGCCACTTATACACAGCAGGTGCCCAATAACACTGGGGCAAGAAGGAAGGCACATAATCCCAGGGCACCAACACATTGAGCTGGAGGAAGCTCTCGGAAGAGAGCAGGCAGTATGGATTTCTTGTCTTCCCCCGCCAACTAAGGGTTCAGAGAACGCATGAGCTTCAGGGACCTGGTTCTGCATCATACAAACAACTGAGAGACGCTCTGGCTGGGAGAGATGGAGGGTTGCCGGTTCTCACCGCGTGTCGGGTGAGAGCCTAAATGAGAGAAGGGAATTACTTGGTCTCAGAGATGGTCAGAAAAGGGGTGGGCCTCCCACTGGGCACAGAAGATGCTGGCTCTCAGCAGCAGCTCACTGGGCACAGAGAGTAGGTGGACAGCAGAGTCTATTAAGTGTTCAGCCTTGATTCCAAGGCTGGAGGGGGGATGTGGGCAGGCAGCTGGGGACCCCAGCCTGTGACCCAAGAGACGCTCTGCACTATTCAGCTCAATGGTGAGTGTCTGTGAAATGTGTTCACGGAGAAGCTGATAAGCAGGGGTGTTGCAGGGGAGAAAGGAAAGAGATCTATACAAGGAGTCCACACCCTCGCGTCTGAGTCCCAGTTCTGACCCTCACTGAATGTGTGACCTTCCGTGAGTCACCTCTTCTCTGTGTAACGAGAGGGCCAGACCCTCTTCCTCATCTGTAAATGAGAGGACTGGGCCAGAGAAGTGCGTCTCCAACTGAGAGAAGTGCTCAGAGTTGGTCAAGAGGTGCTCACAACCAAGTGTACTGAGTGAACATGGGGTGAACACACTCCCACATGTGCAAGCATCAGAAATGTCTAGACCTCCATCTGCAGATGCATTTATGGTTTATTCATCAGAGTACTAAATGAACAATTACACTTGCTCATTCTCTTTTCTTGGTATGCAAACTATAGTACCTCCAAGGGTCTTCCATCTCCGCCCAGAGGAGGTGGACCTCTCACCACCTCTAAATTTGGGTCTACCACTTGCTAGTGGTGTGGTCTTGGGTGAGGTTCTTAACTTGCTGTGTCTATGTGTTCTACATGTGATACGGGCACAATCTTAGTCGCTACCTCTGAGGCTTGTTCAGAAAATGGAGCGAGACGGTCTATGTAAACATGTGGAAGAGGGCCCAGTATACAGCAAGGGCTCAGTACAGCCAGGGAGGCTGGGGCAACCAGAAGGGGGTGCAGGCAGCCTTCTGGGGCCAGTAATATTTCGTCGCTTGATCTCGTGCTGGTGAACCGGGTATGCAAGGTGTGGGAAAATGCGTTAAGTCCACTTTCAGGTATGTTATCTGTCAGTAAAAAGTTCTAAAACCCAACCTACTCTCGAACAAAAAGACAGAAGGTCAGCGGCAGCTGCAAAGCTCCCAATAATGAAAGTATTTAGTGCATTTGCATTCCCTATTCCTTGTTCCTGAGCAGCTCCTCTTTGTGAGGAGTGCTTTGCACCTCACAGCCTCCAACAGCCTCCATCTTCATCCAGCCCTGCAGAAACGGGCTCCCTGGGAAACAGCGCCAGCAACCCCCCACCCCCAGGTCCATTCCTCCACCCAGGTGCTGAGCAGTGCCTCCTCTTACAGCCTGGAGTTGCTGATGTCAGCTTGCTGGACCCCTTTGTGACCGAGATGGGAAAGGCCTGAGGAGGCTGAACTTTATCAGAACTGACTGGGGCGCTGTTTCCCAGAGGCTGTCCTGACCCAGCCCCGCCTCTGTCTGCAGAAAGTCCACCCAAAGTTCCACTCACACCCCCTGCTGCGGCTACTGCTGCTAAGTCGCTTCAGTTGTGTTCGAATCTATGTGACCCCATAGATGGCAGCCCACTAGGCTCCCCCGTCCCTGGGATTCTCCAGGCAAGAACACTGGAGTGGGTTGCCATTTCCTTCTCCAATGCATGAAAGTGAAAAGTGTAAGTGAAGTCGCCCAGTCGTGCCTGACTCTTAGCGACCCCATGGACCACAGCCTACCAGGCTCCTCCATCCATGGGATTTTCCAGGCAAGAGTACTGGAGTGGGGTGCCATTGCCTTCTCCGACTCACACCCCCAATTAGCCCCAAAGACTCAGCCAGATGGTATCAGGCCAGATTTCCTATAGCTTCTTCTCTCTCCCAGAAAACCCCAGCCCCCAGGATGTTTTATTTAGTCCTGCCAATAATGCCTTGTAATCCACACATACTGGCATCAAAGTTCCCCACGTGAGGAAAAGGCATACAGTAATACATCCACCTGAAGTCTTCCCACAGGGAAACTCCCTGTTGGCAGAACAGATATAGATTAACCTGCTCTAAAACAAAGGAAGAGGTGCAACAAACAGTGATCCACCCCCAGTATAATTAGCCCGCCTAGAAGGCTTCCAAGGTAACATAAACTCACATGCTTGCAGAGGTAGAAAAGCTTTAGCTGCACTTTCCAACACACAGGCACTGACTCTTGCTATTCTGGGACAATCAAGTAAATAATGAAGTAAGCCACTTCCTTAAACAAATAAACCCAGAAGACTCTATTTAACCACAACAAGTACAATAATAGATTCTAATCCCAGGTCAATTTAGTCACCCCCCGTTTTTTCTTCCATCCTGACTCACCCCTCCTTGTGGATGCAAAACAAAAGAGATACACACTCTTGCAGCAAGGACAAGCACACATGTACGGTATGAGCATCCCATTATAAGTTAGCACTTTGGTTCACTGGAAATCACTTCTGTCTGAAACCATAATAGAAACAAACGTAGGCCCCCCTCCCCAAAATACATATACCTGGCGGGCCGCGGTCCATGGGGTCACGGACAGTTGGACACGACTGAAGTGACTGAGCATCCATGTGTATATGTATATTATATATTATGAGTATGTATGTAAATATGTATATGTGTGTGTGTATATATATATATATATATATCTCCCTCTGCCTTCACTGTATCAGGTCACCCTGCAAACTGATTCTAAGGCTGAAATCAATCCTTAATGCTGGAAACCACTGAAGCGGTTGAGGCCTATGCTAAATGTTTTAATTCCAGGCACCATCTTGACCACTCAGGGCTGATAGAAAATCTCCCACTTGAATGTTCATATTTACCGCTTCGTTACAAACACAAACAACTATTACGCCCTGTTCTTAAATTATGTCATTTCTCTGGAGATGATCTGACTCCCTGCTGAAGGGCAAACTAATCCACCTGATCTGTCTGGCTGGGAACACACAACCCCTGAGGTATGGCAGAAATTTCTGCAATAACCGAGCATAGGGCACAGAGAGGTTAGGTAACCTGTCTACAGTCACACAGCAAGTGGCAAAATAGGGGTCTGTACCGAGGTGATTAGCACGTCATCACTACACTGCATTCCTCTCTGCACACGGAGATGGACGTGCATAGAATCCAGGCACCAAGGGCGGTGTTCATTTTTTTTCCCATTTCTTTTACATTTGTGTTTAAGTTTCACAGCTCACTTCTTTCTAATGCAGTCACTGAACCGAGTGTCTGACAAGCCCAAAGCAAAGCTTTTTCAAACATGTTCTTTTAAAAATGCAATTATTTCCCAGAGAAAAAGAGCTGTCAGTCAACTACACATTAGTATAAATGACTCCTATCAGCTTCACCTCTTAATACTGGGCATCAGCGGTACTTAAGAGAAGGGAGGGATATAATACAGGAACAGGGATATAATTCAGAACGGAGGGGGTGGGGATGCAGAGCCCAAACGGAGGTTTTCAGCAGCGTCTGCAGAGGAAGGCATTAGAAGGATGTAAAAGAAAGAAGAAATCGAAGCGAGACGATGCCTACTTCAAATTTTGACGAAAGGTTGGCCCTAATTGTATCCAGAAGAGATGATGATAATTCTCCTTGATTTTTTAAGACCATTTAGGACCTTAAACTTCAACCAGTACTCTCTGAACTTTAGATAATCTGCTGTTTGTGTGTTTGTGTGTGTGTGTGTGTCTGTCTGTGTGTGTGTCTGTGTGTGTCTGGGTGTCTCTGTGTGTCTGTATGTGTCTATGTGTCTGTATGTGTCTGTGTGTATCTGTGTGTGTGTCTGTGTGTGTTTGTGTCTGTGTGTGTATCTGTGTGTGTGTCTGTGTGTGTTTGTGTCTCTGTGTGTCTCTGTGTGTCTGTGTGTGTGTTGGGGGGGGATACTATTACTCACGACTGCATGAGGGGCACGTTTCCTAAAGAGCCATGCTCCCTGCCACAGTACAGGCTTGCTGCTGGCATAAGCTGCTGTCCACCCAGGGGACTTCATCAGCCAAACCACCAGTGACTGCCATGCGTCACTTCTGTTCCAAAGTCCCTCGGAAGCCAGCGCTGCTTCTTCTCAACGCTCTCTCTCCTTCCACGGGGGTCCTGGAGGCCACCTGAAGATGGCGCTGGAGGCAGGAAGAGCCCGGATCCCTATGTCATTCCCTGGAAGGTTCCCTGCCAAGTGCTCACACTGAATTGCTGAACAAATGAAAAATTAAGTACTACTGGGTAAAGCTACTGAGATTTGGGGATTTCTTGGTTACTGTTGTGGTTGTTATCTTAATATTCAAAGGAATAATACTTTCTGATTTTCCTAACATATGTTCTCAGTCTTGAAGCAACCACCTCTATGATCTAGAGTTGGGGGTTTTGTTCATGGTCTGAGGATCACACTTAGGTGATGTGAAGGAGCTGGGATGCCCTTCATCTCAAGGCTGTTCTCAAGGAGATACACCCAGGAAGTTTCTACTACCAAAATGTAACTTCAGGACCATCCCAATTTAGTGGTTAGTCATACTAAATGCTTTCCCAGTGACTCAAAGGGTAAAGAACCTGCCTGCAATGCAGGAGACATAAGAGATGTGGGTTTGATTTCTGGGTTGGGAAGATCCCTTGGAGAAGGAAATAGCAACCCACTCCAGTATTTCTTGCCTGAAAAATCCCATGGACAGAGGAACCGGGTGGGCTCTAGTCCAAAGGGTTGCAAGGAGTCAGACACGACAGAGCACTAAGCAGACATACTAAATTAAGTTGTGAGCACACTTAGCATTCAATAATCCTGCCTGCCTCACAGAGATATTTTTAGAAGCCAGGGTAACCAGTTTTATGTCTTGCTTTTGACATAAGGTTTACTTATTCCAGAGAACATTAATCTTGTTCAGCTTTGCCCTTGTACCTTGAAACAAGAGTATAAGTTGATAAACATTATCTGAGGACCATAATCAGCAACTATCAAGTGCTTAAATGTTATGGAACTAATGTAGCCCATCATCAAGGAAATCGGGCAATGGACCTTGAAGATTTGGATGTGTTTAACCCATATTTCTCTTTTGTGAGTATTGGTGTTTAGAGGAAAAACAGAATGAGTTTTGTTGTTACTGAGTGAATTTGGCTTTTGTCGGGCCTGTACCCCAGGAAAAGGCAGGAGCATTTTGTGGGGAGGGATGTGAGTGTATTAGTCAGATGAACTGTTTAGATTCATCCGGCCAAATGGGAAAGCTTTATCCCTATCTGAGTGAGTGAGTGAGTGAGAGAAGTCGCGTCCGACTCTTAGCGACACCCTGGACGGTAGGCTACCAGGCTCCTCCGTCCATGGGATTCTCCAGGCAAGAATACTGGAGTGGGTTGCCACTTCTGTCTCCAGGGGATCTTCCCAACACAGGGATCGAACCCGGGTCTCCTGCATTGCAGGCAGGCACTTTGATCTCTGAGCCACCTATCCCTATCTGCTGCTGCTGCTGTTAAGTCGCTTCAGTCGTGTCCGACTCTGGGCGACCCCATAGACGGCCGCCCTCCAGGCTCCCCCATCCCTGGGATTCTCCAGGCGAGAACACTGGAGTGGGCTGCCATTTCCTTCTCCAGCTATCCCTATCTAGTAGGTGCCAAAGATGAAGTGAGATTCAACTGCCTAAGCAAGTTTATCGTAATTTAGAACCCATGGAGTGACATTTTTAATTCAGTGTACGTGAAATTAACAACATGTTATCTTTTGAGAACCCAGGTCTAGATAACTGTATCTTACTGAGAATGCATTTTACCATCAATTGAGGCCTGAACAAATTATCAGGGCTCTCAGCAGGCAGTTTAGGAGAGTGTTGGCATTTAAATGTCATCTAACCAGGCTGTTACAGTCGTTAATTAAGATCCTAAATCTTGCTGGAATCCCCCTCCAGGAGCTCGCTGATCATCCTCAAATGCTGGATGGTTACCAAGTCTGCAGCTAGGTTTCCTCGGACTGGCTGGCCCTGGGTCGGGTGGATCCTAGGGTGGGACAGCGGCAGGTGTTGGGCAGGGATGGGCCACCCCACAGGAATACAAGGGTCCCTCACGTGGTAACTCCATCCAGTGTAGCCCACCCTCTCGGTGGTAATTTATGCCCAAACAGCCATAGAAATTCCCCTCCCCACATCATGAGGGTCAGAAAGGCTCTGCTTGGGCCCATTAGGTGGGACAAGTGTGAAGAACCTAGATGAGAAGCCCCTGGCCGGTCAGGGTCCTGGGAAGAAGCAAGGCACTTTTTCTTTCTTTTGTGAAAATATTTATTTACTCATTTAGCTGCTCTGGGTCTTCATTGTGGCATGTGAGATCTTTAGTTGCAGTATGTATGGATGTGAGATTTGGACCATAAAGAAAGCTGTGCGCCAAAGAATTGATGCTTTTGAACTGTGGTGTTGTAGAAGACTCTTGAGAGTCCCTTGGACTGACTGCAAGGAGATCCAACCAGTCCATCCTAAAGGAAATCAGTCCTGACTATTCATTGGAAGGACTGATGCTGAAGCTCCAATACTTTGGCCACCTGATGAAAAGAACAGACTCCTTAGAAAAGACCCTGATGCTGGGAAAGATTGAAGGCAGGAGGAGAAGGGGATGACAGAGGACAAGTTAGTTGGATGGCATCACTGACTCGATGGACATGAGTTTGAGCAAGCTCCGGGAGTTGGTGATGGACAGGGAAGCCTGGTGTCCATGGGGTCACAACTAGTCAGACATGACAGAGTGACTGAACTGAACTGCATGTGAAATCTCAGTTACAGCGTGTGAGATCTAATTCCCTGACCAGGGATTGAACCCACGCCCCCTGCATTGCGAGCAGGGAGTCTTGGCGACTGGACCACCAGGAAAGTCCCCAGGCTTTTTCTTAGGGCATGGAAAGCTTCAAGGAAGAGGAGGAGATGTCAGTAAAACCAGGCTTTGGAGGCTCACGCCTTTCATGTCCTTTCCCATCCCTCCCCTCCTATCTCCAACAAGCCCACCAGTTCTTCCTCCAAAACGGCTCTCACACGCCCACCTCCCTGACACTCTAGAGGATGCCCCTTGCCAGGCCCACCTCTCTTCTCAGCCCTGCCAAGGTTGTGCCAGGCTGTTTCTCGGAGGCCCTCAGTGGCCCCCGCAGCCCCAGGGTGGCACTGACCCGCCTTTCTGTTGCCCAGTGGTTTCTGATGACAATTTATCCTCCTCCCAAGTGGCCCACTTGCAAGTTTCTGGCCAACGTAAGCACACAAACAGCCAGGATGGTTAGAAAACAGAGTCGAGGCCTATGCTGGGGGGTGTGGACCGAAGGGGTGACAGCAGGAGCCCATCCTTCTCAAGGCTCAGCCCTGAGCCAGGGCCCGGGGGGAGGCGCTGTGACAGCGGTGCTCACGGCCCCGAGCTCAGGCTTCAGCCCTGCTGGGCCCTTATTTTGGAGGCTTGGCTTGTTCTCGAAAAGGAGAAGTCAGGTTGGGTTCCCTGTGGCCTCCATTAAGTTTTCTGTTCCAGACCACTCTGGAGCCAAATCCTACATATTCTACTTTTTAAATTCTTCAAAATTAATTTTTATTGGAGTATAGTTGCTTAACCATGCTATGTTAGTATCTACCATACAACAAAGTGAATCAGGTATACGTACATCCCCTCTTTTTTTCGGTTCCTTCCCATGTAAGTCACCACAGAGCATTGAGCAGTTTCCTGAGCTAGATTCTCATTAGTTATCTATTTATACACAGTATCAATAGTGTATATATCGAATCCTACATATTCTATTGAAACTGAGCAGAACCTTACAGCACCTTCCCCCGATGTCAAGTACAAAGCCCTAAGTCCCCTGCCTCTTGTTTGCAGAAAAGCTGAAGCCTCCCAGGACTCCCACAGTCATGAAAGAGCAGGCTCGAGCAGCTAATGATTAGGACAAGAGAGCCACATCCTCTTTCAGTCTCTGATACACATTCCCGGGTTGCGGTACAGACACTGTACTGTCACCAGAGGGAAAAAGCCAACTGCACGAAGACCAGACTGCAGCCATGACGTAAGGTATTCCACCTGGAGCTGTGCTGAGCCTATTGTGTTAGTTGCTCCCTTGTGTCCGACTCTTTGCGACCCCATGTCTATGGCTAGCTCAGTTCTAAGAACTGGACCCAAGAGAATAGAATTAACATCATTGCTCATAATAATACTGCATTTTTATGGGCATCAAAAATAATTGTAGCTTGCTCTGCCCAGATATGCAAGCAGGCAACTAAAAGTGTCAGCAAAGAGATGCCACCCACGTTGACATATGCCACTCTGAGAATATGACGCCCTATGTCAGCATGAAGGAGTTACAGAAGACGGACCTTTACCTTCAATCCCATAGAAATGGAATGATGTCTGACAGTGGAAAATTGAAAGCCGCTCTTTTGCCCCTTTCCTGTTGACCCATTTCTGTCCCCTTCAACCTTAAAAACCTAATTATAGGAATGAGATCACTAAGCAATTGGAATGAACTCCTGAATTAATGTTTTCCTGAATGCACACCACGCTTTGCCTAACCTGCAAAAAGAGGATAGAAGAGTGAAGTAGTAAGAGAATGACTAGCTCTCTACCTCCATCAGCCCCATAAACAATCTTGCAGGCAGATCACACAGGAAAAGTAACATCTGAAGACACAGCCAGCCAGCCTGCACTCAGTGGAGAACGATCCAGAACCCAACCTCCTGCCTCAACAATTCCCTGAGATTTTTTCCTCCATTTTCCCTTGAAAAACTGTCACAGCTGAGCAGAATCTTGGGAGCTGGTCTCAGGAACTTCTCCCCAGATTGTTGGTTTTTCTATTAAAGCAACTTTCCCTTCTATTGACACCTGCCTCTTGAACTATTGGCTTTTCAGTGTGAAGTGGCCAAACCTAAGTCCAATAACATTATGAATCCTAAATAGCCGAAATTTGCTTTTATTTTTTGGCTGAGGAAAAACATAGGTCAGAAAAGCTTCACTACCAAGTGGGTTTGCTCTTTAGGTTTTTCAAATCCCAATTTGCAACTTAGATAATCACAAACAGAACTTTCAGAAACACTTCTCATTCCTTCCAAAATCTGTTGCCCTGGATAACAATTCCAGGGCTTCCCTGGTGGCTCAGTGGTAAAGAATTGGCCTGAAAAGGCAGGAGACGCGGGTTCAATACCTGGGTCAGGAAGACCCCCTGCACAAGGAAATGGTAATCCACTCCAGTATTCTTGCCTGGGAAATCCCACGGACAGAGGAGCATAACAGGCTACATTCCATGGCTCACAAAAGAGTTAGACATGATTTAGTGACTAAACAACAGCATAACAATTCCAATCTTGCCAGTCATTCCCTCCGGGGGTGGGGGACCCCAGTCCTGTAGCCTGATCACTGTCCCACACACAACGTCTGGCCAAGCTGACTTCTACATCTTTACTCATGTACGCCCCTTCCTTTGCTAGTTAAAATCCCTCGTGAGCACAGACAACCCCCACAAGACGACAAAGCAAATATTCTCAGGCAAAAGGTCTTTTTTCCTTCATTAACAATGGGGGAAACAGCCCTGGACTGAGAGTTAAGGAAACAGAACGGTACTCTGCTCATCGCAGACAGACACCCACATATCTCCAGGCTGTGACCCCTCGTCAGTCACAGATGGTCACTCCACATGGTGACTCAGGGACTCCTTCCAATATCACAGCCGGGAGAACCAGGCGGGAGCAGAAAGAGCTAGGCACAGAGGGAGGCTAATTTTCCGGGGGACTCTGAGAACAGACACCTCTGCATTCTAAATGCAAATTTCAGATTATCCACTGTGATATGTTTCACACCATCCTCCAACCTCAGGGCAACAACCAGGGAACCTCTGGTGTGTATTACTATAGCAAAAATGGCAGAGAACTTCTCCTTTCCCCTGATGCTTCTCTATATAAACCTTAGAAGCAGTCAAAACTTAGAGTGATAAGAAAATTATACTTTCTACCTACCAGACAATGAGAAAATGCTATTAACATCTTGAAGGCAGGAGCCAGTGGCTTGTCTCTGTTAAAATCCCTGGGGCAGCACAGAGCCCGGCATGGAGATGGTGCCCTATAACCCTCCATGCTACAGAAAGACGCCAATTCTTATCTATATGTTGGTAGAAATAGGATGTATGGGTGACGGGGAGGTGGGCCATCGTGAGCAGAGGCTGTGACATAGATTCAGGAAGCCCTTCAAATGCCCCTATTAGATCTGTTAACATCACAGCTCAGCAGACTGCTGTACACATAAGAAACAGAATTCTGACACTCAAAGAGAGACACAGTCAAGAACAGAGAAGATGGATGAAGACGCAGAACACTAAGTCAAACACACTGTGTATAAATCTTGCCCCATTGCAGAGAAACAGCTACAGATGCGCTAGGTGTATTTGGAGAAGGAAATGGCAACCCACTCCAGTATTCTTGCCTGGAGAATCCCAGGGACGGGGGAGCCTGGTGGGCTGCCATCTGTGGGGTCGCGCAGAGTCGGACACCATTGAAGCGCCTTAGCAGCAGCAGCAGCACTAGGTATAAACTGACTCTTAAGACAAAGAAGCTGTGGGTCCACTTTTAAATACGACGTTAAGCTGTATGGTGATGCAGGAAGTCACCCTACATCCTCCCTAGGTTTGGTCTCCATTCCCTCCTTAGGATTCCTGCACCCTAGTCTTTCTTTGAGCATGAGTTCCCACATCTTTCACTTTTTAAAACTGAAGGACAGTTAATTTATAATGTTGCATTAGTTTCAAGTGTTCAGCAAAGTGATTCAATTATACATATAGTCGTTTTCAGATTCTTTCTGAAATATATATGTTTCAGAATATAATATAGGTTATTATACATGGAATATTAGCCATAAAAAAGAATGAAATAATGCCATTTGCAGCAACGTGGATGGACCTAGAGATTATCATATTAAATGAAGTCAGTCAGAAAGAGGCAAGTACCATAATACCATATACCATATAATGTCACTTATATGCAGAATCTAAAAATTAATACAAATGAACTTATTTACATTTCATATAGTACTTTCACTACTACAAGATACTGAGTGTAGTTCCCTGTGCTATACAATAGAACCTTGTTGCTTACCTATTTTATATTAACATATGGCAGTATGTATGTGTGTATATGTTAATCCCCAACTCCTAGTTTCTCTCTCTCCCCCACACCTGCTATCCCCTTTGGTAACCATAAGTTCGTTTTTAATTTCTGTTTTGTAAATAAGTTCATTTGTATTATATTTCAGATTCCACATATAAGTGATACTATATGGTATTTGTCTCTTTCTGACATGAAGGTGTGACAAATTGACCTGTGAGGCAAACAACCCACACCAAACTAAACTGGCAATGAAGCCGAACTAATAGGGATTTGCTTATAAATGAAAAGCAAGAACAGAAGCAATTAAAAACTACGAGCATCTCAAGACAATAAACAGAAGGGGCACTCGAAAAGCAAACTTCCTCCAAGTCAAGGAGATTCCAACTCTATTTGGATACATGTGTGGTCAGAGCTGGGCAGTATCACCAACTGTTGAGTGGGATCCAGACTTCTTACAGAATCCTGAAGTAAGGGCCCTCAAATGCTAGACACTCGTGAGCTTTTAGTTCACAAATAAAAAGTGTTAGCCTTTGGTCCTTAACAGCTAGGTCGGGTAATAGTTAACCTTCACAATTCCTGCAAATGAAGTTTTTGGAGTTAATCCTAAGTATATCATTTGTCCAGGCTTTCCAGGTGGTGCTAGTGGTAAAGAACCCACCTACCAATGAAAGAGATGTAAGAGACATGATTTTAGTCCCTGCATTGGGAAGATTCCCCTGGAGGAGGGCATGGCAACCCACTCCAGTATTCTTGCCTGGAGAATCCCATGGACAGAGAAACCTGGCGGGCTACAGTCCATGGGGTTGCAAAGAGTCAGACATAACTGAAGCAACTTAGCACATACACACACATGCCATTTGTCCATGAGAACCAGAGGAAATTTTTTTTTTTTTTTAACATCAGCTCTGGCCTGTCAGGAGTCCCCCTAAGTCTTCTGGTTAAGCTGAGGACTTTGCTCTGAGAACCACTGGTCTTGAGAGCACTTGTGCCTCACTGCCTTGTTAGAGGCAGTGGGGGTGGGAAGCCTGGCTTCCACTCATGGCAACTCAGAGCAAGATAAAAATCGTGCAGTCAAAGGACTTCCTTGGTGGTCCAGTGGTTAAGACTCTGCTCTCTCACTGCAAGGGGCCATGGTCTGATGCCTAATCAGGGAACTAGATCCCACAAGCCACAATTAAGAGTTCTCATGCCTCAACTAAGACCCAGCACAAATAACCAAATAAATATTTAAAAAGTAGTACAGCCAAGATTAACCCTTAACCAAGATATCTGAGCTCCTCAGTCAGACAGAAATAACTGGCTGTAAAAGTCAGGCCAATACAATCCAAGAATCCCACTCCTGGACATATATTAATATCAGAATAAAACCATAATTCAAAAGGATGTCTGCACCCCTATGTTCACTGCAGGACTATTCACGATAGTCAAGTCAAGGAAAAAATCTTAATGCCCATCAACAGAGGATTGGTTAAAGAAGATATGATACATATATACAATGGAATACTACTCAGCCATTAAAAAGAATGAAATAATACCATTTGCAGCAACATGAATGGACTGAGAGATTATCATATTAAATAAAGTGAGAAAGATATCACTTACATGTGGAATCTAAAATATGACACAAATGAAAAAAAAAATATGACACAAATGAACTTATTTATGAAACAGAAATAGACTCACAGACATAGAGAACAGCCTGTGGTTGCCAAGGAGGATGGGAGAGGGGAGGGATACAGTGGGAATTTGAGGTTAGCAGGTGTAAACTAATATATATAAAATAAACAACAAGGGAACTATAGACAGACATAGGGAATTACATTCAATATCCTGTGATAAACCATAATGTATACATAATGTATACATAACTGAATCAACTTAGCTATGCAGCAGAAATTAACACATTGTAAAACAACTATTTTCAATTAAAAAAAAAGTCAGGCCAAAAGATGGGTGTACAATTTCTGAAGAAAAATAGAAGGACAGTTTATAAATCTATCTGGGGTCAAGTTCAGAACTGTTTGGTGACATTATCCACATGGGAGGTCACTCAGCCCCTCTCCTACTGAATCCCTTTGTTTTTTCTGCCCTCCCTTCCTATCACGTGATGTATGGCTTTTGAGTGGGGAAGTTACCCTTCAGCTCTAGTATCAAAGCAGCTCTTAATTGGCACCTTGCTTTCTTTGGGTGGAAGGAGCCAGGAAACTGACCCTGAAGCAGAAGAGCCTGGAATGACAGTATTCAAGTCAGTACCCAGTTTTCAACTCTATCTCACCATTTAAAATTAAACCACATTCAGAGAGGATGTGTAAATTGTATTGCTGACATCATACACGACTGCGTATTAAGCAGCTATTTGTGGTTCAGAGTAGTGTCCAAAGTTATAGGGAGAATAACCTGAATTTCTACAGAAAAAACATATGATCCTAGTCTCTTCTATGATTATTTTGAACTAAACTTTGTGTAGGATTATGTATGATGATAAAAGCAGTGTTACAAGTGCAGCAAGTTCTCATCTGATGATCCTTGTTAACTGTTTGCAGAAGTCTGCATTTCTTATGCATTTTAACAACGTTGCCTATAGATATGACTTGCCTAAATCAAGTAAAACATTCTAATTTATAAAAAGAGTAAATGGCGAAATCCAAAGTGTGAGAATTAATGATAAGGGAAAATTAGGACTCATGGCTTTGTTCTTAAAATCTTGTCTTGTATAGAACTAGGTAGAAACCATGACCATCTCCCTCGGCACCTGATTGGCCTCTTATTTCGGATGGCCAGTATCCATGTGGGCCAAGTCCCTTGTACCCACCGCACTGCAGGAGACACGGTAACCACCTGAAGGACAACGGTAGGAACTCCTGGAGCCTCCAGGCAGAAATCATTCCATAGAAACTTCCAGAAGGGGCGATCTCACCAGCAGCCTCGATTCTTTGAATGATGGAAAAGAAAAGTCAATCCTAACTGACTGTTTCTCCCTCTTACCCTTTGCCACCAATTCAGAGGGCTTTGTGATTCCTCCACTGTGGTACCTGGGTACCCATCTCCCATTCCAAGGCCTGCTTCAGGGAGTGGTCCTAAAAGTGAACGCAGGGTACCCAGAAGGGCATGAAATGCAATCAACAAAGTCTGCATGTCCCTCTGCTGGAGCAGTCACTGGAGACAAGGCTGCTTCTGGCCACAAGCGAGAGACGAGAAGCTGTTGCCCCAACACATAAGTCAAACCATAAGTAAAACAGACAGCCAGTGGGAATTTACTATACGATACAGAGAACCCAAAGCTGAAACTCTGGGACAACCTAGAGGGGTGGAATGGGGAGGGAGGGGACACATGTATACCTAATGGCTAGTTCATGCTTATGTATGACAGAAACCATCACAATACTGTGAAGTAATTATCCAATTAAAAATAAAAATTAAAAAGAAACAGTGTTGTATGTGAAGGATGGAAAATTGGCCCAGGATTCAAACGGGAGTCATCAGGGCCCAGACATTCAGAAGACAAGTGGCAGGCAGATGGGATCTCAGGACGAAATCAAGCAATGCTGATGCAACTTGGAAGAAAAGGAAAAGAAAATCTTTTGTGATCATCTCTTCTTTCAGCGATCCTAAAATTAAAAGTGAGGAGATGACAACTCAATGTATTTTTCAGATCAAGACATTAGTTTTTTACACACTCATCTCTAAATGCAGAAACCCTGCCTGATCTCTGGAAAATTATACTACAAAAAGTTTCTGATACTGTTGAAAGAGAAGAATCAGTAAAATCCATAAGGGACTGGGGGGAAGGAAAGAAAAGTTTGAAAAAGGCACTTTCGAGGAGGGTGGCCATGCAGCCAGAGCTGGTGGTGATGGTCCTGGCCTGGTTGGGGGCCCCGTGGGGAGAGTGGGCAGAACAGAGAACATGGAACTAGGGTCAGAAGAGCTGTTCTCGCTTGGGGTCTCTCAGGCAGCTAAGCCTGATGCTGACTGAAGTTGCTGTCATCTGAAGGCTCGACCGGGCTTCACATCCTAAATGATGCACGTACCTGGCTGGCAGGTGACGCTGGCACCCTGCTAGGAACCCAGCTGGGGCTGCCAGCCCACCAGGAACACCTCCAACGTTACTTGCACTTGGGTGGGGCATAAGTGGAAGTGGTGGAAGCGATACATCCTTTCAGACCAAGGGCATTAAGCAGCAGGTGTGTTTATTTCACCATTTTCTTTCCCCAGAGCCCTAGAGAGAGAAAGCCAAAGATGGAAGGAACCCAGGTCCCTGAGTGACCATGTGGAAGATGCTCCACAAGCCAAGAACACACCCTGGAGTGTTATGTAGTGAAAAGAAAACCTTTATTGTGCTAAGACACTGAAATATGAGGGTCTGTTACCCTAGCTGGCATCTCGATCTAACACCACACCACCTCCTGGTCATAGTCAACTCAAGGTTCCCAAAATAGGAACAGCAGTTTTCCCTGGTAAACCTGGTGCTTTTTGTTTAAAAAAAAAAAAAAAAAAAAAAAAGTGCTGCCAGGCTCATCCGGTGACAAGTAAGTTCAATGATACAGATGGGTCCCCAGGAAGGCTGATGGGGTTCACAGAGGAGCCCCCCTCCCCCACCTAGTCTGGTGCAGGGTACACAGTGCAGCCAAGGAGAAGGCTTTATCATTTTTGTGGCGGTTCTCATTTCAAATGTGTTGCGAAGGAATCAAGTTCCAGAAGCCATTTTAAGAAAATATATTGTCACATCTTCAGGGGAAAATCCACTGGAAGGAGAGCTATGTTTTAACTGGCGGGGGGGAGAGTTAAAACTAAGGCAAAAGTGTTAAGAGGGTTTAAAAATATCTTAAATGGAATAAAGGCTGACAGGCTGATGAAAACGAGTGGGAGGCCGGGAATTCAGGTCCTGTTTGCCAGCAGCTGCGCCCTCCGCTCAGGGGAAGGTGAGATGGTGTGGGCACGCCTTGGCGTGAGTGGAGAGAAACGCACTTCCCTCTGTGAGGGTGGAAGGAAGGCATCGGCCTGGGCCATGCGGGCAGCTGGGCGGGAGCCGGGTGTGGGCTGAGCTGGGAGACACAGGCCAGAGGGAAGCGGGAACAACCCGGGATGAGGGGGAGAGATGGGGCAGGGATACATGGATTTTGCAAAGGATGGGCGAAGCCACCTGTGCAGAGCGGCCAGCTGGCATCTGCAGAGGAGGCAAGTTAGGAAACCAAAAAGACTGGGAGGAAAAGAAGTACAAGAGGATGTCTGGGATTGAGACTCGACCGGGAACGCAGGAGACCCAGGGTGAGGGGAGATTTGAACAGCGAAGTTCAGGAGCCCAGGGAGAACACAGGAAATGAGACCGTGCTAATGAGGCACACGGTACCCGGGGCTGGGCCAGGAGCTCCGGCCGATGCAAGGGAGTCGCTCTGCCCCGGTGGAGTTAAACGACCGGGGTTGAGTCATTACCTCTTCCTGTAACGATCTCTAGGTCCTGCAGGCAGGGCTTCCTGGGGAAGGCAAAGCCACAGTGACAGAGTCAGGGCTCGCCCAGGACATGGTTTTCCAGGGGCTGCACAGACCTGGGGCTGACACTCTCCATCCAGGGGCAGCAGCTCCACAGGGTAGAGCAGCAGTAAGGGAACCAGACCTGGTTCAGATCCCAGCTAAGCCACTCAGCTGCTGAAAGGTCAAGGTGCCTCCATTTACCCACCTGTAAAATGGGGACAACAGCACCCACTGCTCGTATGTTGTGACCATTTAATAGCTTAGAGAAGCGTCCAAACTTAAGAAGTGCTTGGCGCAGGTTAGTTTCCTTCCAAGAATGGGGTGGAGGAAAAGGCTATATTTTTCTTAATTTTCAATATGGAAAAGGTCAGACATAGGAACAGAGAGAATAGTGTAATCAGCGCTCATGCGTCTGCCACCCAGCTTCAACCACTATCAACTCAGGGTCGATCTGGTTTCATCTCATATCCCTGCCAGTTTGCTGGCTCCCGCTGTCTCCTCATCCCATTTATTTTGAAGCAAATTCCAGTTATTATGGTATTTCTACCATAAATGTTCTAGTGTGCATATCTAAATGGAAGTGGGTCTTTCTGTCTTTTGAAGAAATGCAACACAAAAGCAGGACAAGTGCTCTAGAAGTGTTCTCCACTCCCTATGCAGGCTGACCAGAGGTGAGCATGAGACATCTCCGGGGCACCAGCCTTGGTCTTTGGGGGTTTGCCCCAGAGCCCGAAGTCCTTGTCCCAATTACCTGAACACCAGTAGCCTTGACATCACTCGGGGTCGACAACATGAGTTCCAGAACCATCAGCTGGAACTGGTATCGACCACCCCAGAT
Organism: Muntiacus reevesi; assembly: GCF_963930625.1. NCBI lineage: Eukaryota > Metazoa > Chordata > Mammalia > Artiodactyla > Cervidae > Muntiacus > Muntiacus reevesi. The sequence goes on along the minus strand of NC_089263.1, from coordinate 53,732,420 downwards.
GATCAAGGACACCTCTGATGTTCCCTCTCCTCCTCCTTGGTACCAGAGGAGAAAGGGGAAGGGTGGCATCTCTACTCTACATCTCATCTCTACATCATCTGCAACTGCAGAAGTGTAGACATTACATGGCTTGGGAGCCACGAGGGAGGAAGCAACCGAGGCCATTGGCTAAAGTCAAGCCCAGAGGATAAGTGTCCCAGTGAGTGCCTGTGGTCCTTCTTCAACCAACAAGGTTGGAAGTCAGCCATCGGAAGCTTCCAAGAACCAAAGAGCCTGTGGCTGGGAAGCCAGGCTGGATGGTAGCAGCTGCAGGTCTCAATACTGAGTCCTGGGGAGCCCATCTCCCATGACAAGGACACAACCTCAGGTCTTCCTCACGCTTCAGATCTAATTCTCTCTCACACAAGTCCTAAGGTTTCTCTCAAGGCTTTATTATATAAAACAGAGGAAAACAGTATAGGAGTGGGCACCGAAGGAGGACTAGGTGTGTCAAGCCCAGATGCAGGCAATAAAGGGGTACACGGTGCATGAAGAGTTTAAAAAGTATGGCAGTTTCTCAAAAAGTTAAACATGAAATTACCAGATGATCTAGAAACTTCTTTTCTAGGTATGCACCTGAAATAACTGAAAGCAAAGGGGCTTCCCTGGCCATCTAGTGGTTAAGACTCTGAGCTTCCAGTGCAGGGAACTGGGGTTCAATCTCTGGTCAGGGACCTAAGATCCCACTTACCCCACTGCATGGCCAAAAAAAAATTTTTTTTAAGGGAAAAAGAAAAAGAAATGAAAGCAGGGACTCAAACAGATATTGTAGTTCCATGTTCATTGCAGCATTATCTGCAACAGCTAAGAGGCGGAAGCAACCCACATTCCATCTATGACTCAACGGAGAAGCACCACGTGGTAAACACACACCATGGAATGTTATTCACCCTTAAAAAGGAATGCAGGACTGATACACCTACAACACAGATGAACCTTGCACATATTATACCAAATGAAATAAGCCAGCCAAAAAAAAAGCTAAATACTACAATAATCTCATTTAAAGGCATCTAGAGTAGTCAAAGGGGCTTCCTTCGTGGCTCAGACAGACATAACTGAGTAACACAGACAGAGCAGTCGAATGTGTACAGACAGAAGGTAGGCTGGTGGGCGCCAAGGATGGAGGACGAGGAGTTAATGTTGAATGGGTGTGCAGTTCTAGTCTGGAAAGTTCTGGGGATGGATGGTGGTGACGGTTGCACAGCGAAGTGAAGGCACTAAATGCCAGTGAACTGCACACTTAAACACGGTTAAAATGATACAATTCATGTTATGTATATTTCCCATGATAAAAAAATAAAAAAATAAATTACAAAATTTATGTATATTTCCCATGATTAAAAAAAACTTGATATAACTTCAAACGCCAGTGATACAACACTCCTCTCCAGAGGCAGACAGCTCCCCCTCACCCCTGCCTGTCGCCCCCAGACCCCCTCAACTCCTGCTGTTTCATTTTCTCCCTCAGATCCCACAGCGCAATAGGAGGCTGGTGGAGGAGGGTCCGCAGGACTGGAGACAGACTCACGAGGGTAGGAGTGAGAGCAGGAGCCTCTGCAGTTGCAAGGGCAAAGGGGATCTGCTTCATGGGCAGCTGTGAGAACACATTTTTACAGCAATGTGCAAGACTGCTCCCTCCTCCTCTCGCCCACATCTCTCCACCGAGGACCACTTGGAATTTCAACCGAAATGGTGAACCCAGCCTCAACTGTGGTGTCACTCCACCACCAGCTGCCCAGGCCAGAGATGGGCAAATCATCCCGCACAGAAGTCCCAGTTCTGCTCAGATAATCTGCTTACACATTAAACACAGATTAAAGGAAACGCCAAACAAACCCCTTTCTGTCGCTTTGGCTCCTGCTGTGGACAACATTCTTCTCTGACTTTCCCTGATTTGACTGCCTTTGGAGGGGAGAAGGGAGGGGAGAAAGAAGCTGGCTTTAAATAACATCAATTCTGGTTAACAGCAGGTACCACGCATCATTTAGAGGGTTTATCGTGTATCGGGCACTGTGCTAAAGGCTACCCCATCCTCCCCCAGAAAGCAGACCCCCCTGGGCCGGGTCTTGCTCACAGCGGGATCCCGGGTGCCCTGATGATTTCAGGCTCTCCCAGGGAATCGTAGAAGGAAAGATGTCTAAGTGCTTTACGTGCATTCAGTCAGTCTGCATAGTGACCTCAGGAAGTATGTCCGATCCCATTTTACAGTTGAGAAAATTGAGGTGCAGAGGGTTTTAGTGACTTTTTCCAAGGTCCTCATGAGTGAAACCCAGGCCCCTCTCTTTCCAACACCATTTTCAGTCAGTTCAATTGCTCAGTCGTGTCCGATTTTTTGTGACCCCCTGGACCCCGAGGGAGGCACGCCAGGCCTCCCTGTCCATCACCAACTCCCGGAGTTTACTCCATTTTAGTGCTTATCATATGACATTCCGTGCCGCCTGCTCCCCGGAGGGCCACTTTGCTCCCACTGAGCATCTAGAGCACAGAAAGATGAAACCATCATGGGAAACACGCTCCCAGGAATGGAGATTTGGAGTCTGAAAATTCCCCTTCTGAGGGATCTCACAGATCTTCTAGATACCCCCTCCCTACCTCCCCAAATCAGGGCAGGGCCTGGAACCCTCACCAGAGCAGTAGCTGCCTTGAAGGGACACAAGTTCTGAGCATCCAGAGTCCTGCCACCTAGAAGCCCCTCCTCTTCCATAAGGGTTCACCTCTGCTGTCCGCTCACCTCTCCCCACAAATCCTGGGAGGTGAGACATCAAGTTCAGGAAGCAGGCGGAGGGCTGAAGGGAGGCACACGGGATAGGCAGACACAGTCCTTGAGACATCCCGGCTCAGCCTAACCTGGAGACAGGTGTGCACCGAGACTACACAGGTGCCAGCTCACCTAGAATCTGTGACAAACACCCAATCCTGTTCCTGAGCAAGCTGTGGGAGCCGAGTCACTGTTTGGAAGCCCTGTCATGCACGTGTGCGTACTCAGTCGTGTCCAACTTTTTGCGACCCCATGGATTGCAGCCCACCAGGCTCCTCTGTCCCTGGGATTTCCCAGGCAAGATTAGCAGAGTAGGTTGCCATTTCCTCCTCCAGGGTATCTTCCCAACCTAGGGATCAAAGTCACATTTCCTACATTGCAGATTCTTTACCACTGAGCCACCTAGGAAGCCCAGATTCTTCACTATCTGAGCCACCAGGAAAGCCCTGGAAACCCTGTATGTGCATCTAAATGGAGCTATGCGACCCTGACCTCCAGCTGAGCTTGTTGCTGTTCCTGTGCATGGGAACTACCTCCAGATCCCTCTCAGAACACCTGGGAACTGGGAGGCACTGTGTCTTAGCAGAGATGCTAAGAGGTAAGGCATGACCCAAACTGGGTAGTAAGACAGTAAGTCAAGCAAAGCACCAGCAGCCCACACTTATAAAGCACTTGCTATTCATCAGGCATGGTTTCTAAGTCTCACTAATGGCTTTCTTTACTGCTCAGAACCACTCTTAGGTGCTATCCTAATTACTTTGTCGATTGCAGATGGGGAATGATGGTTCAGAGAAGTTAAATCACTTGCCTGAAATCACACAGTTAGCACAAGCAAGAGCCAGGATTTCAGCCCCGGCCAGTGGGTGCTCCCCAAACCACCCCCCACCCCCCCCCCAGTTGAGTCTCTTAAATATTACTCTCCTCTTAGCACTGGTCAACCTGAGTCAGGCTTCAAAGAACAGATGGGAGTGGGGGTGGAGGCAGAGAGAAGCCAGATCCTTTCTCTGCACCGTGCGGATGGGGCACTTAGTAACCAGCCCCTACAAGCTGCCCTCTGAGCTCAAGGAGTGGGAGCATTCACCCACCATCCACCAGCTGGCAGGTTCGTGTCTACTGTCATCCCCAGAGTCCCAACAGTGGAAAATGCCCCCAGTGACAAGAGCTCTTGCATGCCACGGGCAGCCATTGCCAGAGCCGTGACTCTCAAACACCCTCCACTACTTGACCCCAACTTCCCTTCTCAAGCCTGTCCCTTTCCTGTTCCTGGTTCCCACTTGGGCCCATCTGGTAGCCTCCTGGCTTCTGAGCCGGCTGCTTTTCTGGGTCTTTATCATGCTCCCTCCACCTGGGCTGACTTTCCCCAGATGCAGTTAACACATATTTAGAGCCTCAGCCACATAAGACAGCCTCAGCCTGTCTTCCAAGGCCTGCCTAGATGGCCACCTCCTCCATGAAGCCCCCCAGGATGGACATGTTAGGGTTCCGAACTTGCTGCCTTTCCCTAGCACCCTGAGACCTTTCTACCTGACCTACATTATTTACAGCTGTCTGCTGAGGACAGGTTTCTTCCCCAGTTCACCTTTCTATCACCACATTTCCCCTGCAGCACAGTCAAGACCAGGCTCCGGATGCACACGCAGATAATGTTTTGAGAAATCAAAACTGATCTAAAAACCTCCATTAAATATCCCTGAAAAAAAAAAAAAAAAATCAGCTCTAAAATGTGACCACATTACACTGTACAGCCCGCCCTTCAGTCTTGATAAATGCAGTCCTGATATTTAAAGCAAATTTTAATTACAGCAGAGGCTAAAACCTCTGCCTAAAGAGGCCTGTCATTTTCTTTTCTTATGCTACTTCCAGCATTACTTTACCCCATAGGCCTTGCCTGCCAGGCTCTCTCCAGAGGCGCTATGGAGTACACATTCTGGCTTGAGCTGGGGGAGAGAAACACAGGACAAGAGAGATGCAAAGATTCACAGTGCTCACGTGGTAATCAAAAATTCATTTCACTCAGTGTTTATTCTGTTCCTATTGCATGTGAGTCAAGCTGAAGTCCTGCAATGGCTTGAAAGTGAAAGTATGGAAGTGAAAGTCACTCAGTCAAGTCTGACTCTTTGCGACTCCATGGACTATACAGTCCATGGAATTCTCCAGGTCAGAACACTGGAGTGGGTAGCCTTTTCCTTCTCCAGGGGATCTTCCCAACCCAGGGATTGAATCTGGATCTCCCATATTGCAGGCAGGTTCTTTACCAGCTGAGCCACAAGGTAAGACCAAGAATACTGGAGTGGGTAGCCTATCCCTTTTCCAGGGGATCTTCCTGATCCAGGGATAGAACCAGGGTCTCCTGCATTGTAGGCAGATTCTTTACCGACTGAGCAACGGTTTGGTCAAGACTAATTCGATTATCTTTCAGAGTCACTGGGCTCTCAGCCAAAAGCACGATCTCTAGCACCTGGGAGGGGGGTCCAGCCAGGCACGGCTCTGGGCCAAGCTGAAGATCTTCTCGAGGGAGTGGATAAAGAAGGTGCCTCTGGGACTTTTCTGGCTGTCCAGTGGTTAAGACTCTGCACTTCCACAGCAGGGGACGCAGGTTCTATCCCTGGTCAGGGAACTAAGATCCTCCATACTACACAGACAGCTAAAGAAAAAGAAAAAGAAAATTTTTTTTTTTAAAGGTGGAGTTTCTGCAGGAGGAGGCCCCCAGGGCACAGGGACTGGGTGTCTGGGAAGTGGCCTTCATCTTCAGTTATTTATAAACACCGGAGCCCATTCCACGAGGGGCACCTTGTTGACAGGCGAAGCAACCCTGACAGCTGATTCAGCCTCTGCCCTGGGGAAGCAGCCAGTGCTGCTGGGAACACCAAGTGGGAAACAGCTTCACAGGCTCAACGATGAGGCCGGGCAGGGCTGGGGGACGGGCGTGGGGCGTGGGGCTGTGTTGGGAGGCACGGTGGGAACAGAAGAGAGCAGAAAGCAGTCCTTGGCTACCTGGAGTGTCAACAGGAAATATTTCATAAGAGGGGAGCTGGAAAGGGAAAGTGAAGGTCACTCATTCGTGTCTGATTCTTTGCGACCGCATGGACTATACGGTCCGTGGAATTCTCCAGGCCAGAATACTGGAGTGGGTAGCCTTTCTCTTCTCCAGGGGATCTTCCCAACCCAGGCATTGAACCCATGTCTCCCGCATTGCAGGCAGATTCTTTACCAGCTGAGAGGGAGCTGGGCCTTTAAGGCCACGGGGGTGGGGCCTGGGGGCAGAGGGGGAAGGGCACCCCTGTGCCCCCTGGGTCTGCCTGCCCCAGTCCGTCAAGGGTGTGCAGCAGAGGTGGGCACAAAATGAGGCTAGTGAACAGGGTCAGGGCCAGGCGGAGGGCCTCAACGTATGAAAGTGACAAGAACATATCTGCTGGTTACGGAGACTAGGAGGTGCTATGAATGAAAGCTCACGGAGCGAGGCAGACAGGCTGCGGCTGTCCAGAAAACCCTGGGGGCGGGGAGGCAGGGCGAAGGCGGAGTGGATGAGAGAGATTAGCCAATGAATTCATTGTTAAAGAGCGAAGACGCACAGCTGGTGATACAGATTGTCTGACTCTTCATACCAGGCCCAGAGGCTCTGTGGCCTAGATCGGACGCCCTTCCTGTATCTGCCACCGGCGGGGGCACAGTGCCCAAGGCAGGACCCTCTGACCCTCTGAGTTCCAGGGCCACTTGTTTTTTTTAAGTAAGTATGCATGTACTTATTGGGCTTCACCAGGTCGTAGTTGCAGGATCTTTCAACTGTGGCATGAGAACTCTTTAGTTGCAGCATGTGGGATCTAGTTCCCTGACTAGGGATCAAACCTGGGCCCCACGCGTTGGGAGCTCGGAGTTTTAGCAACTGGATCACGGGGAAGTCTCCTCTCCCACCCCACGTACCCCCTCCCCCATCACTGCTCACCACAATCCTTACACAGGGCCACTTCTAGGGGCACAAGGTTCTCTAAGAATTGCTCTAGGACCCGTTTATAGAACTGACCCATTCATTGTGTCCCAGCAGGGTCAGGTGGTCAGCGCATGAGAAGATAGCTCAAACCTGCGCCCCCATTTGGGCTCTGACAACAACCAGAGGCAAGTTTTGCTTCACTTTCCTCATTTTCTGCTTCTACAGCTACCTCACAGGTTTGTTTGGGGGATTAAATGATTATATGAGATGGTATACCTAAAATACACTAATACCCCAGTAATAGTAAAACTACTGGCTAATACATACTGAGCACTATGTGCTAACCAAAGTTTATGTATATTAATGTATTTAACCCTCACCACAACTCTGAGGCAGACTAATTATCCCCATTTAACAGCTGGGAATGCTGAGGCTTCAGTTCAGTCACTCAATTGTGTCCAACTCTTTGTGACCCCATGAACTGCAACACACCAGTCCTCCCTGTCCATCACCAACTCCTGGAGTTTGCTCAAACTCATGTCCATCGAGTTGGAGATGCCAGCTAATCATCTCATCCTCTGTCATCCTCTTCTCCTCCCACCTTCAATCCTTCCCATCAGGTGGCCAGAGTATTGGAGTTTCAGCTTCAGCATCAGTCCTTCCAATGAACACTCACGACTGATCTCCTTCAGGATGGACTGGTTGGATCTCCTTGCAGTCCAAGGGACTCTCAAGAGTCTTCTCCAACACCACAGTTCAAAAGCATCAATTCTTCAGCACTCAGCTTTCTTCACAGTCCAACTTTCACATCCATCCATGACCACTGGAAAAACCATAGCCTTGACTAGATGGACCTTTGTTGACAAAGTAATGTCTCTGCTTTTAAATATGCTGTTTAGGTTGGTCATAGCTTTTCTTCCAAGAAGCAAGCATCTTTTAATTTCATGGCTACAGTCACCATCTGCAGTGATTTTGGAGCCTAAGAAAATAAAATCTGTCACTGTTTCCATTGTTTCCCTGTCTATTTGCCATGAAGTGATGAGACCAGATGCCATGATCTTAGTTTTCTGAATGTTGAGTTTTAAGCCAACTTTTTCACTCTCCTCTTTCAGTTTCATCAAGAGACTCTTTAGTTCTTCTTTGCTTTCTGCCATAAGGGTGGTGTCATCTGCATATCTGAGGTTATTGATATTTCTCCCAGAAATCTTGATTCCAGCTTGTGCTTCATCCAGTCCAGCATTTCTCATGATGTACTGAGGCTTAGAGAGGTTAATTGGCCTAAGGTAGAGCTAGCAAGCTGTAGAGCCAGAGGTATTACTTTTACTTATATATATATATGTGTGTGTGTGTACATATATATATATACATATATATGTATATATATATGTATGTATACATATAGTATATATATTTTTTATATATATATATTTGCAAGTCAGAGTGTTTAAACCACTGTACCAGAAGCTTGAAAAACTATAAATCTCCCCATATAAAATTTAATATATCTAGTTATAGGAAATGTGCCCAGAGAAAATTTTAAAAATATGAAATAATCATAAAATGAAATTCCTGGCTATCCTTCAACCCAGAGATTACCATTTGACTTTTGGCATCTTCATGGTTATAGCATAATAGTTTTGGCCTCTGTCATTACAGTAACAGAGAAGGCAATGGCAACCCACTCCAGTACTCTTGCCTGAAAAATCCCATGGACAGAGGAGCCTGGTAGGCTGCAATCCATGGAGTCACTAAGAGTCGGACGTGACTGAGCGACTTCACTTTCACTTTTCATTTTCATGCACCAGAGAAGGAAATGGCAACCCACTCCAGTGTTCTTGCCTGGAGAATCCCAGGGACGGGGGAGCCTGGTGGGCTGCCGTCTATGGGGTCGCACAGAGTCGGACACGACTGAAGCGACTTGGTCGCAGCAGCAGCAGCAGCATTACAGTATATCCATAGGAATATCCTTGGAAGAAAAGTTATGACCAACCTAGACAGCATATTAAAAAGCAGAGACACTACTTTGACAACAAAGGTCGGTCTAGTCAAAGCTATGGTTTTTCCAGTAGTCATGTATGGATGTGAGAGTTGGACCATAAGGAAAGCTGAGCACCAAAGAATTGATGCTTTTGAGCTGTGGTGTTGGAGAAGACTCTTGAGAGTCCCTTGGGCTGCAAGGAGATCAAACCAGTCAATCCTAAAGGAAATCAACCCTGAATATTCATTGGAGGACTGATGCTGAAGCTAAAGCTCCAATACTTTGGCCACCTGATCCAAACTACTGACTCCTTGGAAAAGACCCTGATGCTGAGAAAGACTGAAGGCAGGAAAAGAGGACAACAGAGGATGAGATGGTTGGATGGCCTCACCAACTCGATGGACATGGATTTGGGCAAACTCCAGGAGTTGGTGATGGACAGGGAAGCCTGGAGTGCTGCAGTCCATGGGGTTGCAAGGAGTCACACACAACCAAGTGACTAAATTGAACTGATAGGAATATCCACATGACCTCAAGGGAGAACTCTCTACTACAATTTTGTACCTTCTTCATTTCCCCCTCTCCCTGTAACAGTCTAGAGAAAATCCTAAAACAGAGCCGTCTTTCTAGTTTAGACGCCTCATCCTATAACAAGTTGGTTGATGTGTTTTTTATGTATCAGCACCATTTGTGCCTCTACTCCTGCAAAAAGCCTTACAGGGACACAATCCTTGGGCCTGGGCTCAAGGGTCTCACAAATGCCAGAGATGCACGTTCAAGCCTGTTTACATTCAAGCAGGCCTCACTGGGCACTTCCCACGTGCCAGGCCTGGAGATCCAGCAGTGAACGGAGAGTGAGGCTCTCAAGGGTTCACGCTCCAGAACAGAGCAGCCAGCAATAAGTAAGGAAATAAACACGGTAATTATAGCAGTTCCGGCCACGAAGGGTAATGCGATAGGGTGTGACTAGGGAGAGAGTGGCTTGAGACTGGAAAGTCTGAGAGGGCTTCTCTGAGGAGGTGACATTTAAGCTAGCTGGGAATAGATTTCAAGGATCCCGCCTTATCAAGGTCTGGGAAGAGTGTTGAGAAAGAGGGAACAGAGAGTGCAAAAGCCGTGAGGCAGGAAGGGGTTTAGAGGACTAGAGGTAAAAAAAAAATCAGTGGAGATTTTCAGTTAGGGAGCTGACCCACACACTTCAAATAACAGACAAGGTGATAGATACAAATTGACACAATAAGGCAAAGTTTCTTTTAAGAACCTCCATGATTTTTAAAATTACCTGTCTTGGGTGTCCTACAGATTTCCAAAAGGCAGTGAATCAAAGAATACATGTGGAACTTCCCTGGCAGCTCAGGGGTTAAGACTCCAGGCTTCCACTGCAGGGGGTGAGGGTTTGATCCCTGGTCAGGAAACTAAAACTCTGCATGCTGCACTGTGCAGCCAAAAAAATAAACAAATAAATTATATTTCTTAAAAAAAATACAGACACAATGTCCTAAAACAGGGGCTTCTCAGCCTTGGAATCACTTGGGGAGCTTGGAAAAACCCTGGGGCCCAGGTTATGCCCCTGTGGTGACATCATAATGCTGGGAGAGGATGGGGAACCTCAAATTTTAATTTAAAAAAATAATTTTTTTAACTTTTTAAAGTTCTCCAGGTGATTCCACTCTTCAGGCATGGTTGAAAATCCTGAGCCTAGGAGATTAAAAAGCAAAGCAAAACAATATCACCTAATTGAAGAACTTCAAAGTACTGTTATACAAATGCAATTCAGATTTTTAAAGTGACTATCAGGTTGCATTTTGTGGTTCAGTGGGCATCTGTGCCATTCACCCCTTACTTGGTGCACATCCTCCTGGGATTGCTGTTTTGACTGAATCCTTACAACATGTCCCAGGAAAAGGAGCGATGCCCCTTTCACATAAGAGACAGCCAAGGCTCAGAGGGTTCACCACTCTCGTCCATGGTCGCTGGCTCACAAACAGCAGCAGCTCATGTCCAGCCCAGGCTCCTTGTGCCTCCAGAGCCTCTGGCCCACGGGGCACCCAGCCTGGCACATGTACGGGGCAAGGGGAACAGCCTCGCCCGCAGGTTGAGAGTCCTGGGTGCTGAGGGACCCTGGATAGGACCCACAAGTTCCTTCCGGGGCTGATAAACCTCACCTGTCTCAGAAGTGGAATTCTGAAAAGGCCAATATTGTTGTAAAAGCAGCGTGTCCTGCTCTCACGGTCAGAGGAGCCCCACTGGTGAGGGGTGGGGTGCTGAAAACCTAACCCCAGGCTAGCAGGATCTCACACTGACCGAGTCTGCCCAGACACCTGAAAGCCACCCTCGCACCTACACTTGCCTGCCCCAGCAAAGGGCCACCTGGCGCTGCTCCGAGCCCAGCATGGGGCTGTGGTTGTCATGGCAACGCGTGACTTCAAGGGGCAGGAAGCAGGCTTCTCAGGGCAGAGCCCTCCCTGAGGCTGGGAAACGTGGCCACCTGCTGGCCCCCTCCTTCAGACCGACGGGGCCAAGGGTTACGAGAGAGAGCATGGTTGGCCGCCTCTTAGAAAATTCAACCTGGCCTTTGGAGCTTCCAGCTCTGCTCCTAGTCCTCTTGAAATCAGAGGGCACAGATGGAAGGGGGGTCCTCTCACCTCTGGTCGTGGAATTCGTTCAGCCACCCTGTCCCGCCTTCCGTGGCGGAGGACCGACTCCTTGTCATCTTCAGGGTTTGTGACTTCCTACGACGTGCCAGGCACACGTACAGACCACGGGGCTGCAGCAAACCGGGTGAGGTCCGTGCGGGAGGGAGGGGGAACCTACCCAGTCGTGCATGCAGCCCAGCATCAGGGAGCTTCAGGCGAGCTCCAGAAGAGACCAGGGCAGGCGAGGGTGAGAGTAGGAAGGGCCACGGAACGGGGGAGACAGGGAGCAGAGACCTGGACGACGGGAAAACAGGGCCGGGTGGTGCTGGCGGGCGGGCGAGGAGAGAGAATAAATTCAGGGCATGGTTTAGGCAAGGGCAGGAAGTGGTGATGTGATCGAGGAACAGGAAGGTCAAGTGGCTGGAGCAGAAGTGATGGGGAGGGAGGCTGCGCTGAGCGGTAGGGATCTGGGTTTCCAGCAGGAGTGCTGGTCCTTGTGGGAATGAGCCTCAGCCCCTTCAAACCAGGCACCTGCCAGGGTGGCCCAATCCCTGGTGCTAGGGATCCAGACCAGCCAGCCTCCTGAAGCCTTCTTTCTCCAGGGCTCCTAGGTCTTGGAGACCCTGGGGAGGCAGAGAGGATAGGGGTACCCAGCTTCCCCTCATCCCACCTGAGGCCTGAGCCTGATCCACTTCCTCCTAGTTATTCCAGCAGCCCCTGCTGTGGCTGTGGGGGACGAGGCTGCCCCTGTAGCCAGAGAGGAGGTGGTTTGGGGCCTCGCTTTTGCCTTTGGGTTCAGAGCAGAATCTCTGAGAACATACGACTCATCCATGTGAACTCCCTGGATTCTCCGCACACCCCAGGAAGCCAGGCAGACGGCATCCCCTTTAGAGCCAGAGACCTGGGGACCCACCTAAATAATAGTGATCCAAGACTCAAGATCACTCTGAGGCCTCCCTTCTCCTCTCAAGACACCAGGCATTTTAAATCACACTAACAGGAAGTCCCGGGTGGCCCAGAGGTTAGGGCTCTTCTCTTTCACCACTGAGGGTGCAGGTGCAACCCCTGATCAGGGAATTAAGATCCCACAAGCCACATTGAATGGCCAAAAAAAATGTCACACTAGTCAGAGTAGTAGGCTTCCTCTGTCTTCTAAGCCAGCAGTCCCTAACCCCTGGGCCATGGACCAGTATTGGTCAGTGGTCTGTTAGGAACTGGGCCACACAGCAGGAGGTGAGCGGCAGGCCAGTGAGCAAAGCTTCTTCTATATTTACAGCCACTCCCCATTGCTAGCATTACTGCCTGAGCTCCACCTTCTGTCAGATCAGTGGTGGCATCAGATTCTCATAGGAGCGCGGACCCTACAGCACTTGAATCATCCTGAAATCATCCCAACCCACCAGACCATGGAAAAGTTGTCTTCCATGAAACTGGTCCCTAATTTCAAAAACGTTGAGAATTGCTGTTCTAAACTACCAGCTTGCTTTGGTTTTAATAAAGATGTTCATTGCTGTCATTATTAACTTGAATGTATTAAAATTTAAAACCTTCATTCAAAAATAGCAGTAAGAGTGCAAATGAAACACATGGGAGTAAGGAGATACTCTTAGAAGATCTAAGAAGATACTGGAGTAGGTAGCCTTTCCCTTCTCCACGGGATCTTCCCCACCCAGGGATCGAACCTAGGTCTCCTGCATTGCAGGCGGATTCTTTACCAGCTGAGCCACAAGGGAAGAAGATACTCACAACGCACAAATCTGACAATCAAGAGACTTGGATACAAATTAATCAGAAAAAGACAATATAATAGAAACCTTGAGGGCTTCCCAGGTGGCGCTAGTGGTAAAGAACCTGTCTGCCAATGCAGGAGACTTAAGAGATGTGGGTTCGACCCCTGGCTCAAGAAGATTCCCGTGGAGAAGGGCATGGCAATTCACTCCAGTATTCTTGCCTGGAGAATCCCACGGACAGGGGAGCCTGGCAGACTATACTCCATAATGTTGCACAAAGTCAGACACAACTGAAGTGACCTAGCAGGCATAGGAAACTGGACAAAGACTCAGACACATCACAGGGGGAAGAAAAGATAACTGAATAACCAATAAACACAGGTGAAGGTGACCAGAACCACTCATCATTGTAGGCAGACGCTTTACCGTCTGAGCCTCCAGGGAAGCTCAAAATTACAACAAGGCACTGGAAAAGAAATGTTGGTCAGGACATAAAGGAACCAGCCCCCCATATGCCCTAGTGGAAGCAAAGAGAGGTAAACTTGGGAAAACTGTCTGGCCGAGCCTGTGAAAGATGTCCAAGCACATCCCCATGACCCAGCAGTTCTACTCCTAAACACTCAACAAAAATGAGAGACCGTGGCTCCCAAAAAGCACATATAAGTGAGATAGGCTGGGACCTGGCATCCTTAACCCGAGTTTGCACTTATACCTGAACACACATTTCCTCAAGCAACAGAACACATAGAAACTATAACATACAAAATATAATAATTGCATACATGCATGGTTGGGACAATTATAAACAAAAAGATATAGGACTTCCATGGTGGTCCAGTGGTTAAGACTCTGCACTTTCAATGCAGGGGGCATGAGTTCAATCCCTGGTCGGGGAACTAAGAGCCCACATGCCATGCGGCATGGCCAAATAATTTTTAAAACAAAAAATAATAAATAAAACCTGTTTTTAAAAGAAGATACAAAAAAAGGCCACAAATCAACTGCTATTTCTGAGGCTCCAGGAGCAAAAGCAGTGAACTGGGCATGATCCCAGCACACAGCATCAGCAAGAAGGTGGGCAGATTACCTAAGCCTACCTCCCTCCTCCACCTCACCCTCTTCTCCGACCCTGACCCTCACCCCATTTAGGGAATCAGCTCGACCCCCACTCAGGGAACAAGCAAGGGCACCTGCTACTTGTTTTCACGCCCCTGGGCTATAGGAGCCCAGAGAAAGTCTTCCCTGAATTCCTCCTCTGACCTCTCACCCACTTTTGTTGATGAAAGAATCCAAGGACTGGAGTTGGTAACAGAAGGATGTTCACTGCAGCATTATTCCTAATAGCTCCAAACAAACTAAATGTTCGCCAAGAGCTGGATGGACCAACCAATTCCTTATATAGTCATATCATAGAATTACAGCAGTGAAAAAGGGCGAGCTGTTGTTCCCACAACTTGGAGGAATCTCACAGATAACGTGAGTGAGATCAGTCAGACCGCACACACACCCACTGCCCTGAGGTCACACTCAACCACGTGTTGGACAAACCCCACTACTGGTCCCACTGTGACTCACTCAGACCTCCTGCCCCCAAATCTCCTGCATCCTCCTTTTTAGGTAGGATCCTAGCACTCCCCTTCACCAAGCTAGAAACACCTCCCACCTCTCCTCCAAGTGCAAACCAATCACGGAGTTCTGCCTGGTTCACCTCCTGCCTCTAATCTGTCCTCTCCTCCCCACCCCACCTCCATCCCCACTGATTCAGCCCAACTTTACGGCCTAAAGCAAACAGACATCCTGACCCATCACCTGCCCAGGTCGCTCTTCCACATAGCAGCCAGGATGCCTGACCAAGAATGCAACTGTCGCTCCCCTCTCACTCTCAGGATGAAGTCTGAGCCCTTCTGCAGAGCATCCAGGTTCCCTTACTGCAGCACGCTTCTCTCCCGTCACCTGGGCCTCCAGAGCCAGTTTGGCGTTCAGCTCCTGCCACAGCTCCACGCCGGTTCATGCCTTTGGACATGCTGTTCCACCTACTTGAAACACCTTCCTCTGCTTTTCTTCTTCAGGCCGACTACTCAGCTCGGGCAGCACCTCCTCAGTGTGGGTGCACCCTTCTCCCTGAAGCTCTTCATCCTTAGCATGATAGATTTAATTTGTTTTAAGGTCTGCCCCCCGCCCCCAATCCACCACATTTCTAGGTGCCTTGTGAGCAAGGATCATACCCCAGGGCTCCCAGGCAAGAAGCAGTGAGTAATGTTGGTTTTTCTAAATAAAACATACTTGACCCATTTGGTCTCCATAAAGTGTCCTAGACATGTGTTATTTTCCCTTTTACTGATGAAGAGTTGAAGAATCAGGTCCTGGAGTGAGGCAGACCTCAGTTCAAATCCCAGCCTGGCCACGTGGCAGGTGTGTTCCCTGTTGCTGTGGTTGTTCAGCCACTCAGTCGAGTCCAACTCTTTGCGACCCCATGGACTGCAGCACGCCAGGCTTCCCTGTCCTTCACCATCTCCCGGAGCTTGCTCAAACTCATGTCCAGTGAGTCAGTGATGCCATCCAACCATCTTGTCCTCTGTCATCCCCTTCTCCTCCTGCCTTCAATCTTTCCCAGCATCAGGGTCTTTTCTAATGGTCCCTGAACAATGATCCCTCCTGGGTCTCACTAGTCTTCCTCCATGAAGTAGGGAGGTGCCTATGCGGATGTTGAGATAACAAATGGGACACGTGTGGCAGGCAGGAACGGTCCCCTCTGGGGTGCTCCCCTGGCATTATAAACCCGCCCTCCTGGGATTTCCCCGGTGGTCCGTTGGTTAAGAATCTGCCTGCCAACGCAGGGGATACATGTTTGATCCTTAGTCCTTGGACCAAGAACTAAGAAGCCACATGCCACAGGGAAACTAAGCCCACGTGCCACGCTCTGCAACAAAAGAGACAACATGAAGAGAAGCCAGGGCACCTCAACGAAGAATAGCCCCTGCTTGCTGCAATTGGAGAAAGCCCGAGTGTAGTAATGAAGAGCCCAGGCACTGCAACCAGATCAAGCAGAGCCATGAACAGACAAACCCGCCCTCCTGACAGATGTGTTCAGCGCAGGGATCTGAGCCCCAGCACCACTGACATTCTGCACCAGAAAGTCATCTGTCCTCACAGCTGTCCTGAGCATCGCACGGTGTTTGGTACCATCTCTGGTCTCTGCTCACTGGATGCCCTTAAAAATCCCTTCCCCTGGGGGTTGTGACAGCCAAGAATGTCTCCAGACCTTGACACATGTCCCCCTAGGAGGCGGTCAAGAACCACTGACTTTGGTTTTGGTCCCAGGAACTCCCAAACTCTGCTGGCACCTGAACTAAAGCTGGTTTAAGCAGCTGATCCTGGTGCTGGGCTAATCCATGCCTGGAAAAACCTGCAGGTCCCAGCTGGGGACGAGGGCACACGCATCACCCCTCAGCAGGAGCTGGACAGGAATGGGCCCGCCCAGCACCTGGCAAAGGGGCTTCCGGGGCTTTTCGGCTCCAGCCCAGAATCTTGCGTGCAGCGTGCAGCAGATGGACCACAGAGGGGGTAAAAACAGACACCTTCTGTGTTTAACTTATTTAGGGACCTCCGAGCTATTTCCCTTGGCAGCTGCACCATTTTATATCCTCACAAGCTATACAGTATAGGAGAGTTTCATTTCTCCACATTCTTACCAGCCCTTCTTTCTTTCTTTCTTTCTTTTTAATTACAGCCATCCCCAGTGGGAGTCAAACAGCATCTCCCAAACTCTCTCTCGATCACATGCTTCATGAACCTTACTCTATAGGCACTCAGATCACTGGTGGGCATAAGGACTGAATGATACATCCTACTAAGCCCTAGAAACAAATCTGGCACAAAGTTGTAACTGTTTTGAAGGGAACCTAATCACTGGTTTAATTTCTCATGTTTCCCTGGTCTTATTATCAGAGGTTCTGGGGTGAGTGTTGGGGGGTCATGACCTCATTTCTAATCAGATTTAGATTACTGTTGTAATTCTGCAGGAGTGCAGGCATGGAAAAAAATGTACTCTATAATCTGTTGACATTTTGTTACCCAGAGGACTCAAAAACACACGTGCATTTCAAAATTTAATAAAAGCAAAAGATAGGAGCAAATGTTTAAGGAGAATTAAAGGTCTATTAACAAAAATAGAGCAAGCAAGCAAATTGCAAAACATTGGACCCAATGCTTAAAAGTCCCCTAACTTTGTGTAATACAGTGTTAAAATGTCCTGTTTTTTAAGGCTCAGTATATTGAGAACATGAATTTAAAATTCAGGCTGAGATCTCAAACACTGAGCATAATAAGAAAATGTGGCAAGAGCCGGTGATGCTGAGAGTTAAGGAAGAGAAGGTGGATGCAGGGGATTGTTGCCAGGGACTCTTCTTTCCAGAATGCCCAAGCTTTCCGTAAAAGATACAACAGGCTTGGTGTCCACCTGCCAGGCACCTACCTATGGGAGTACCACTGGCTGTGGGAGAACACCCATCCTCTGTTTACAGAGTTCAGCTTTGCGACTTGATGCCACCTTCCAAGAGACTAATGACTTATAGAACCATGACCAGAGAATCACGCCCTTCAAGATGATCCAATTTAATCTCACAAGAGGGACCCAACTCTTGTGTCCGACTCTTGGCGACCCCATGGACTGTAGCCCGTCAGGCTCCTCTGTCCTTGGGATTCTCCAGACACAAGAATACTGGAGTAGGTTGCCATTTCCTACTCCAGGCATCTTCCTGTCCTAGGGATTGAACCTGCGTCTCCTGCATTGAGTGCTAAGTCACTTCAGTCACATCCAACTCTTTGCGACCCTATCAACTACAGCCTGCCAGGCTCCTCTGTCCATGGGAATCTCCAGGCAAGAATACTGGAATGCGTTGCCATGCCCTCCTCCGGGGAATCTTCCCCACCCAGGGATCGAACGAGTCTCGTAGGTCTTCTGCATTGGCAGGCAGGTTCTTTACCACTAGCGCCACCTGGCGGATTCTTTATCGCTTGAGCCACAAGGGCTCAGGAGAGGTAGGGTAAAAATTACCCAGGATCTAAATCATTCCTGACAGCCCATGAACCCACTCTTCTGTCTCCAGGAGCCACGTCCAGAGAAGAACGAAAGCAAAGAACTTCTGAGTTCCCCTCTGCATTTGGGCTGGGGCCCTCTTTTCCCAAGGAGGCAGTGGAGACCCAGGTCTAGTTTGAAAAAAGTATAAAAACAGTTCATTTCTCAGATGCAAGAATGGCATGCAATAGTGGTGATGTCATTAAAAAGCCTTTTAGAGATATATGCTGAATAGCTGATGAATGATATCCTGTATATGTGGAGTTTGCCTCAAAATAATAATGGGAAGGGGCAAGTAGGGGGATAGCCATAAAATGGGATGGGCCACAAACCTGGATGATGGATATGTGTGTGTGGGGGGGGGCTCATTATACTATTATCTCAAATTTTATACTTGTTTGAAATTTCCTTTATTTTTTGTTTTAGATAAGATTGGCCATGGTTAAACACATACCCACACATAGCTAAGTGAAGGGTGTTTTTTCTCATTAGAAAAGTGCTGTGTGGCTGTCCAAATCCATGGAGTTCATTGCCCTCATCCCCAGCTGGGGGGACTTTCCTGGTGGTTCGGTGGTTAAGAATCCACCTGCCAATGCAGGGGATTAGATCTAACCAGGGGTTAGAGCCCTGGTCCAGGAAGATTCCATATGCTGCAGAGCAGCTAAGCCCATGTCCCACAATTATCAAGACCATGCTCTAGAGCCCACAAGCCACAACCACGGCGCACTCATGCCGTAACTACTGAAGCCCACACACCTAGGGCTGGTGCTCCGAAACACCGAGAAGACATCGTAATGAGAAGCCTGAGCACCACAATAAAGAGCAGCCCCCGTCTGCCACAACCAGAGAAAGCCCACATGCAGCAACAGAGACCCAACACGGCCAAAAAAAAAAAAGACATTCATTAGGGGTGGAGACAGATCTCTTCCCCAGCCTTATTCTCCGTGGTGAGTTTCTCTGATATCTGAAAGACTTGGAAAGGGAATAATTATTGCAAGACTTAACAATGCTGTCACTCAGGATGTTTGATAAGTGACCACAGAACAAAACAATCAATGAGGCAAAGTGGGGCTGTGGCCCCCATGTAGGGGACATGCACCCCTGGATACCGGGCACCCTGGGTACCCATCTCAGTTAACCCTGGCTCCCTATGGACCCTGGGCAAGGCATTCTCCTCCCAGAGCCTTTGTTTCCAAATATACAATTTTCTTAAGAACTCCAGTAATGCCCTGCTCCCAACCCTGTTCTCTTAGACTCGATGGAATTACAAATGCAATGCAACAGGCAATGTTCCACCCACATCTGTGAAACCCAGAGGCTGACATCATCCCCACTCTATGGACAAGAGAAGTGAGATCAGAATGGCTCAGAGCCTGATGATGGTCCAAGGAAGTGAATCTCTTTCCAGATTCTGGGGCACACTTCGCTGAAAAACACTGCCTAAAAGTCCCTGATGATGCACTGCTGAGATATCCCAGCTCACAATCCATATGGTCAAACAGAGCTCGTGGTTCTATGCAGTAGAAATTATGAGAGAAGCCTCCACCCATACCCTGCCTACCTCTGAGACACCCCCAGGGGCAGAGCACAGTGGAGCCCCTATACTCCTCTCTCCTGGGTCAGACTCAGGTCCTCAGTGGCAAATACCTGTGGGCAGTGGCTACTCAAGGTCAGAGCCAGCCTGGCTGTGGGTTCCCCGTACACCTTGCTGCTTTCACTCAGGGGGAGGTGGCGTGGAAGGTGGGTCCATCCTCTGAGACTCATATGCTCTGACTGGTCCCCAAGGGCTGCAAGGAATCTCAAACTCACAGGGGACCCCTCTACCTGTAAGCCCTCTCCCCAGTACTGATTCATGTCTGCACATATTCACAGAGACCCCGCCCCCCTCTGCTGGCCTAAGCCCTGCCCACCCTCACCCCCCAACTTCAAAATGCAGCTCAGAACCCTGAAAGCCCTTCCTGGAGTTCACAGGTTGGAGTCTTCCTTTCACAATGTATTTTACTTACATAAACTCATCAGTGCCTGTTTCCTTCCAAGCCACCCTTGCATCCCAGATCCTTGGATTCTTGAACAAATCTCTCTGTTCTTGATTCACACACTCGCGACTGTAACAGTCTGAGAGAGAGTCAGGGTCACGACCTCTGAAGTCTACACTTCCTGAGACACAGGCCAAGTTCATAGCCAGTGTCGGACTTGAGGAAATACCTAACGCCACTGGGCATCTTCTCCCCGGTGGACCGGGAGCCCAGCCTGGTGTGATGGTCAGTGTCTGGCCAACAGCACAGACACGAGAGCCCGTGGGAGAGAGGATGGGCGTCCCCTACCTTGGTGGCCGAGGAAGGCCCAGCGCCAGTTGGGGACACTGAGCCAGGCCCCAAAGGCCACCTGAGGAGCAGACCCAAGAGTGTGTGTGACATGAGTGTGTGTTTGCAAAGTGGCTGATGTCGAGATACATTTGAGACCCTGCATGTCTGAAAATGCCTTTATTCTGCACTCGACCTCGATCAGAGGCTCATCAGGACAGAGAATCTAGGCTGGAGTGGTTTTTTTCCAGGATTTCCAAGGTGTCACTCCCTGGTCTTTCAAGACATCTGATGTGACCTCTTTCTCCTTGTCTGGAAACTTTCAGACACTTTACTAAACACTGGGGACAATTCCACAGTGAGAAGCCTTAGGAAGGCCCATTTTAATCCACATTGCCAAAGACTTAGTGGGCTTTCATTGGGAAATTTGGTTCCAAAAACTGTTCTTGAATTATTTTTAATAACTTGCCCCTCCATTTCTCTTATCCTCTCTTCCTAGAATATTATTCTAATGTTGGACCTTCTGATCTCTAATTTTCTTATTTTTCCCCTCCTGTTTAAGACAAGCATGTTTATTCATAGAACTATTGTCAAAGAATATTTCACAAGTGAATGAATGAATGAATGAATATATATAAACCCCATTCACACAAAGTCTAAGGGTCAGAGAAATGTGTTTCACATTAAAGACGGCAACCGCCTTCTCCATTCATGAGGGAGGCAAGACAGAAATGATGAGCTTCATTCTCCCAACAAAGAAATTGAAATCTGTAGAGGTCACACAGTTGTCCAAAGTCAGATGGTTAATATGTGGCAGGTTCAGGCAGCTCCTGTATTTAATTTCTGCTCCATACCTAGATGACTCTCACTTCTACCTTTTAGCCATTTTTTTGAGTTCTATGACTTCTCCTTTGCCAATTTGTTATATTATCTTACTGTGGGAATTTTCAAACCTAAAGGAAAATTTAAAGAAAAAATTATGTAACGCCCATGTACCCTTCACCTAGACTAACCAGTTAATATTTGTCACACTTTTTCTGTACCATACATTTGTTTTGTTAAACCATTCGAAGATCAACTGCTGAAGTGAAATTCAGCCCTAAGTACTGGGTCGGCCAAAAAGTTCATTCGGGTTTTTCCATAACACCTTATGAAAAACACAAATGAACTTTCTGGCCAACTCAATACTTTAATGCCTTTCTCCTTAGAAAAAGAAGTCTCTCCTTCATGCCAAGGGGTCTCAACCAAGGGCGATTTTACCCTCTCCTCACCTTCTTTCCCAGGAGAAATTTCACAGTGTCTGGAGATAGTTTCTATTGTCAAGAGTTGAGAGGGTATTACTAGAATCTGGGGGGTAGAGACCAGGAATTCTACTAAACATCCTACAATGTACAGGGCGGCACCCCTGTTCCCCACAAAGAATGATCTGACCAAAAATATCAATAGCATCAAAATTTAGAGACCCTGTTTCTACCCACATCACTACCGTGACTGTCAAGCAATTTAATCTTGATATACTACTCACATAGAGCTCACATTTAGATTTCTTCAACTATCCCAGAAATATGTTTTGCAAATATAAACGTTTTCCAGTTCAGGATCCAACCATGGCATTTGGTAGACACACCATCTTCATCTCCTTTGTTCTAGAGTTAGGTCAACTTTCCTTCTCATTGCTATCTTTGAGGTCTCCACATCAGTTTCCTGCAGACTGATCCACACAAGAATTTGTCTGTGTCCCCGGGATTAGATCCACACTAAAGATTTTGGCAAGAATACTACATGTGTGCATGTTCAGTGCCGCAGTCGTGTCTGACTCTTTGCATCTCTAAGGACTGTATCTCACCAGGGTCCTCTGTCCATGGGATTTCCCAGGCAAGAATACTGGAGTGAGTTGCCATTTTCTTCTCTAGGGGAACTTCCCAACCCAGGGATCCAATCTGTGTCTTCAGGAGTTCCTGCATTGTAGGCAGATTCATTACCACTGAGCCACAGTACTGCAAAATCTACCTTCATGCTAGGAATACATGCCGGGCCCCAAATTTCATCTGCCCCCACCCAGGCATAGTTGGGTTGACTCTAAATTGCTTCTCTTCTGTTTGTCTTACAAAGTCAATGCTCTTCTTGGATACCAGGTGACCCTTGGTCATCTGGACTCAAGACAGAGGTATGAAGCGCTGCCTGGACACGCAGGGCACACGCGTGAAGCTGGTGGCTGAGCATCTCACCGTAGCACAATCAGGGTGTTTAGGTGGGGACCTCTGGAGGTTAGGTCTGCAGATCCTTACTCTCAGGCTGATCAGTCCCCAGAGAACTTCCCAGTCTCCTCTGAGTGGGTACAGAATTGGCTGCCAGCTTGTTGAAAGCTGAGAGGGGAAGACAGCTCTGAGTCTCCAGCCAGCTCTCTAAACCTTCTCCTAATCCCTTTTCTTGGCTCTGCTCTCTCCAAAAACTAATCCCTCTTTTTTTTTTTTTTTTTTTTTTGGCCATAGTAGAAAGCGGGAGGGTCGTCTGGTTGTCCTAAGTGGAGGAGGAGTGAGGAGAGGGCATCAAACTGCTTCCCTGACCTCCCACTGACCCTTGGGTCTTCAGCCACCACCTCCTCCCCAACACTTATAAAGGTGCTTGCACTCTCCCCCCAACAATTTATGCTGTCCCCTCCACTTGCAAGATGACTTACTATTCATATTTCTACTCCCCCCAGCTTCCAAAATTCTTAATATTTCCTTTTTCTTATCTTTCTGGATTCCAGTTCTTAAGAAAAACCATTTTCCTGGTCTTCCAATGGGATTTTGGGAAGAACTGAAGGTGATGTGTATTTTCAATCCACCACCTTTGACAGTGAGCCTGTGTCCTTTAATATTTAAATAGCAGCGAGAGTCCCAAACCCATCCATGACAGGAAATTCAGAGGAACCTCTCCCCAGATGTCACTAAAAACTTAAGGAAAAATTATCCAACTCTGAAATAAGGCAGATGAATGGCTGCTGTCCCTTTAAAGTCACATTGGAGCAGCATCTAACCTGTTCAGCAAAAGGTCATCTGGTCCTCCTGAGCATGTCATTTTGATAATTTTTTCCTGATGCTTTTGAATTGTGGTGCTGGAGAAGACTCTTGAGAGTCCTTTGGATAGCAAGTAGATCAAAATAGCCAACTGTAAAGGAAATCAACCCTGAATATTCATTGGAAGGACTGATGCTGAAGCTCCAATACTTTGGTCACCTGATGAGAAGAGCTGACTCATTGGAAAAGACCCCAAAGCTGGGAAAGATTGAGGGCAAGAGGCGAAAGGGGCAACAGAGGATGAGACTGTTGGATGGCATCACCAACTCAATGGACATCTTTTTGAGCAAGCTCCGGAAGCTAGTGAAGGACAGGGAGGCCTGGTGTGCTGCAGTTCGTGGGGTCACAAAGAGTCAGACAGGACTCATTATTGAACAAACACAACATTGTGGCTCAGACTTAGTAAACTTAGAGGATAACTCACTGAGAACTGGTAAACAGCCATTTGTTTCTGTCTAGAGGGATAAAAGATGATCCCAAAGGTGGTAGCTTCACTTCCTAAAGGATGCCCATTGATTTGGTAGCTCCCTTCAGAATTGGATTCCAGCATCCTTTCAGTCATGGGGATGTCTTCCGTCTGTATCTTTCCTAGAACCACCTTTGTCATCCTGCTGGTTCTGTCATTAATGAGTTTAGTAAGTCTTTGACAAGTGTTTGCTCTCCATTTGTATGAGAACTATGTTTATCTTTTTCAAAACTATACTCTGACAACTCTCCAAGTACTCCTGCTTCTGAGTTTCTGCTTCTCTCAAATGCCCATTCTCCACCCTGAGATTCACAGGCATCAAACACTGGTCTTTCTGCACTCTGCCCCACGCTCTGATGTCACCTCCTGCTTTTCCATTCCCCAAAGCACCCCAGACCAGAAAAAGCATCGCAGCGATTGAAGGTCTGGTGTAACAGTGCAAACACCACCTGAAACGGAGCCTATGGAGCCACTCTGAACCACGACCCAGGACGGGGAGTCTCTCCCCCTGAGCAGCCTGCGACCCTCTTTTTCTCGCTGTTTCTCTTATAGAGAGCTATCTTCTACCCGCTGGCATCCCTTTATTCTTGTTCATTTCTTAGGCAGAGCATTTCAGTTTACTACCTCAAACCTCATCATCTTCCAAACCAGGCCAGGGCCAACCTTGGGGAAAAGTAAAAATTCCATTCCAGTGCTCCGTAAACCATGTGGGATTAAGGGCATGTCTGGGGGTTGAGGTTGGAACTCCAGCTCTGCTGCTGAGTAACTGGGCAGAATAACCTTGACTTCCCTCTGCCTTGTGGTGAGGATCCAGCGACTCAGTACAACACTGTTAGAACAGAAGCCCCTGGAGGGAGGTTCGAGAGAGAGAGGATATATGTATACCGATGGCTGATTCATGTCAAGGTTTGACAGAAAACAACAAAATTCTGTAAAGCAATTATCCTTCAATTTAAAAATTAATTAATTTTAAAAAATAGCAGCCTCTGACCTCATGTAACAAGTGCTCAATAGCTCCTGGAAGTGTGTCTCCGCCTCTCGCCAAAATAGCACAGAGCTTGGGCAGAAGCAGTGATTGCACTCCTGCTTTCACGTGATTAGTGTCAAAGGACTGACCTCCCAACCTCCGAATGAGCAAGACCTCAGGTGAGCCTTTTCCTTTATGCCTGCTGCACCAGAAGGCATTAAAGTGACAACAAGGACCCAACAACTCCTGGATGATATGTGGGACAGCCACCTGCTCCCTCACTCCACTCCTGAGACTCAAAGCCAGATGGAAAGCTCGGATTCCTCAACCAAAGCTAGGAAGAGGGCTTTACAGAGTGGCCAAGAAGACACTGAACTAAGAACAAGAGACTGGGGTCTAGTCCCAGCATGCTGTGTGGAATATTACACAGCAACAAAAAGGATTACAGTATCTGGACATGCGTTACCATGGGTGGATCCTAAGAAATTTATGCTGAATGAAAGAAGCCAAAGAGGAAGGCTACACACTGTATGATTTAATTTGTATGAAACTATAGAAAACGCAAAACTATAGTGACAAAAATCAAATCAATCATTGTCTGCAATGAGGTGTCAAGGACAAAAGTGGGCATGAAGAAGTTTTGGGGGGTGAAGGAAATTTCTGCATCTTGACTGTAGTATGGTTACAGAATCTCACACAATGAACAAAATTCTCAAACTATACACTTTAAAATGGGCGAAATTTGGGATTTCCTTGGTGGTCCTGTGGTTAAAACTTTGCCTTTCAACGCAGGGGGTGTAGATTTGATCCCTGGTCAGGGAGCTATGATCCCACATACATCATGGCCCCCCAAAAAACCACCCAAAATGCATAAAACAGAAGCAATACTATAACAAATTCAATAAAGACTTTAAAAAAAGTGAATTTTAGAACTGCACATCAATTATACTATAATAAAATAAAGAAAAAATTAAAAACCAATAAAAGGAATAGTTATAGTCTATGCATGAAATGCCAAGAACAGTGGCAGACACATAGGAAGTCATCAATGAATATGAGCTGCTATTATAATCATCTTCCACCTGCTTGGGGACCTCCCTGTCACAGCACACACCACCCCAGGGATGTTAGGACCCGAGGCTGGCTCGTTCCCTAACTGTGCTCCCTCTCTGAGCTTCAGGCCCTGGGGACAGCGGGGTGAGTAGCTACAGTCCTGCCTTCACAGTGAGAAGGAAGCCAAAAACATGTCACAGCTAAGACGTGCTAGAGGGGGGAGCACGAGGGGAGGGCCTTGGAGGAAGGGAGAAGCACAAACCAGCGCCCAGAAGCTCCAGCCTGGTTCCCCAGCACGAATGCTAGGGCTCAGAGGCCAGCCCAGCCAGACAAGGAGGCTTTCTCACCATTTGGACATGTGAGCGATGAGCCCATTCAGACCTGCTCCAAAACAGGGATTGTTAAGACAACAGCAAGTTTGATGATTATAATACAAGACTGTTGGGACTTCCCTGGTGGTCCAGTGGTTAAGACTCAGCACTTCCAATGCAAGGGGTGCAGGTTCCCTGGTCAGGGAATGAAGACACCACATGCAGCCCAATGCAGTGAAAAAAAAAAAAAAAAAAGTGAAGTAGCACCAAGAACATAATAAAAAAAACTGCTGTCTATATTCACTACACTATGCATTAGATTTCTAGCACTCATTCACTCAATGTTTTAAGTTTGTATTCTTTTTTTTTAAATTGAAGGATAATTGTTTTACAGAATTCTGCTGTTTTCTGTCAAACCTCAACATGAATCAGCCATAGGTATATATATATCCGCTCCGTTTTGAAACTCCCTCCATCTCTCTCCCCATCCCACCCCTCGAGGTTGCTACAGAGCCCCTGTTTGAGTTTCCTGAGCCATACAGCAAATTCCTGTTGGCTATCTATTTTACATATGGTAATATAAGTTTCCATGTTATTCTTTCCATACATCTCACCCTCTCCTTTCCTCTCTCCATGTCCATATGTCTATTCTTTATGTCTGTTTCTCTACTGCTGCCCTGTAAATAAACTCTTCAGTACCATTTTTCTAGATTGCATATATACACATTAAAATATGGTATTTATCTTTCTCTTTCTGACTCACTTCACTCTGTATAACAGGTTCTAGGTTCATCTGCCTCATTAGAACTGACTCTTAAAAATATTTAGGGAAAAAAGACAATAGCAAGCCTTGAGATCACTGTAGGTATCTGGCTGATCTGCAGACCCAGTCTCATCAAGACAGCCTCATCAAGGCTCCAACAGCCCTGGGAGGTGAATGAAGATTAACTCAGACTTTTCCCAATGGGCACAGATGTGCCAGACAACACTCTGTGTCCTGGCAGCCAAAGGGTGAGCAGGTGGCTCTTGTCTTCAGGGAGCCCCCAGGATGGGGTGGCGACAGACAAGTGGTAGTCAGACTGTGAGTCTGTTCACACCATGTGGCCCAGATATACAGAAGGAGAAGGGCCCGGTTGACACTGTGGGGTATATCCAGGGGGGATTCACGAGGGAGGCACTGCACAAAGGAAGCTGGAAAGGCTGAGAGGGAGGAGAGTCAGGCAAAGACAGGAGCAAGGCAGGGAGACGGGGCCCACAGGGTGGGCTGGGGAAGTCAGCAGGCTGCTGGGCCCCAGTGGAGGGAGCAGGGCAGGGGCTTCATTCAACAAACACTTATTAAGCCCCGGGTGTGTGCTGGATGCTGGGGGAGGTTCTGCTAGACACACTCAAGCAGGAGCCAAGGCTGTTGTGGTCACTAGTGCAGTCTGTCATTGGAGGGGGAGGGGGAGGTGCTCTGATTTCCTGTGGACCACCAGGAAATACCCAATGGAGGTGAAGGAGACCCCTGGGTGGGGGGAGCTCTCTCTGTGCAAAGGGAACAGCAAGTGTGCATTTAGTCCTTCCTTCCCGCTTCTGGCCTCCTGTGACGGGGCAGAACCTCTGTAATTGAGCAGAAGGCTGTTTTCTGATGGGCCTTGCACTCCAATGACACCTCCTCATGCCTATAGCCACCATCGATCGCCCCACCTGCCCCCTACACCTGCACAGGTGTTGCCGTCTGTGTACACATTTGTTTCCTCCTGTGTTTACGGATAAACATTCGAGCAGTCCCTGTCTCTCCCTTTCACCCTCAAAGGCAGTCATCCCATCCCCTTCACTTCAGGGCTCCCCCCTGTCACTTCCTCTTGTCCTTCCCACCCTTCTCCAGCCCCCAAGTAGGGGGTCATCAAGGAGGGGACCACAACCATGACAGATTCGGGCCATTCTGCTAAAGGCTTGGGACCATCACATGCCAACCACGGGCTGGGTGCTGGATGGAGAGCTGAGTTGCTCACAGCACATCTGGTGGTAGTAGTAATGCGAGTCACTCAGTTGTGTCCGACTCTTTGAGACCCCATGGACACAGAGCACCAAGCTCCTCTGTCCACGGGATTCTCCAGGCAAGAATACTGGAGCGGGGTGCCATTCCCTGCTCCAGGGGATCTTCCCAACCCAGGGATCGAACCCAGGTCTCCTGCATCGCAGGCAGATTTCTTTCCAGTTTGAGCTACAGGGAAGCTCTTCTAAGCACATCTGGAAAGACAGTAAAGTGACACATTAATTATTATAATCTACTTCATGGGAAATAGATGGGGAGACAGTGGAAACAGTGGCTGACTTTCTTTTTTTGGGCTCCAAAATCACTGTAGATGGTGACTGCAGCCATGAAATTAAAAGATGCTTACTCCTTGGAAGGAAAGTTATGACCAACCTAGACAGCATATTAAAAAGCAGAGACATTACTTTGCCAACAAAGGTCTGTCTAGTCAAGGCTATGGTTTTTCCAGTGGTCATGTATGGATGTGAGAGTTGGACTGTGAAGAAAGCTGAGTGCCAAAAAATTGATGCTTTTGAAGTGTGGTGTTGGAGAAGACTCTTGAGAGTCCCTTGGACTGCAAGGAGATCCAACCAGTCCATCCTAAAGGAGATCAGTCCTGGGTGTTCATTGGAAGGACTGATGCTGAAGCTGAAACTCCAATACTTTGGCCACCTCATGCGAAGAGTTGACTCATTGGAAAAGACCCTGATGCTGGGAGGGATTGGGGGCAGGAGGGGAAGGGGATGACAGAGGATGAGATGACTGGATGGCATCACCGACTCGATGGACATGGGTTTGAGTAAACTCCGGGTGTTGGTGATGGACAGGGAGGCCTGGCGTGCTCAGATTCATGGGGTCGCAAAGAGTTGGACACGACTGAGCAACTGAACTGAACTGAACTGAATTATGTTACAAAAGCAGTAATGGAAAAGAAAAAAAAAAACCCAACAGCAGGTAACCCAGTCTGAGGGCGTCAGCTCTTTATTTGGGTGTTGAAATAAGAAGCTGAAGTCACCAGATGACAGGATGTGGGGCAGAGGAAGGGGACAGGTGAGCGAGCACCGAGGAAGCTTCCGAGGGTGAGAAACGCGGCCGAGAAGTGCGCAGGAAGGGGCCCTGGCAGCCGGGCCCAGAGCACCAGGCGCTCGGCTGAAAAGTTTCTTCTTCATCCCGAGCGCAGAGGTGCATTCTGGAGACTTTACCAAAGCAGGGCCTTTGGCAGTGACCGCCTTCACAAGGGCGGTCTCCTGGTCACATGGACGACAGAGCCGAGGACAGACCCTCAGCATCATTACCCTGAACCCTTCACACGGCGTAGCATCCTCAAGGGCCTTGTGTCCTAAGTGGTGCTGGCCGAGCAGCAGCCACTGGCCGTGAGCTGGTGGCCACCTGACCCCAGGACACAGGGTGGCCTTCGGACAGAGTGCGGAAACAGAATCTCTCCTGGACTGTAGACGTCCACACCCGCTGCCCAGCGGCAACTCCCCCGCATCCCGATGTGGCGCTTAGCACCCAGCGGGTCTGCTCCAGCTTCACGTCCTGTAACTGTCACCCGAGACCCTGGTGGGGACAGGCTTGTCCTCCAGGCACCAGCTGAGCCATCTGCCTGACTTACGCGCCTCACATCCCGCTACAGCACCCGCCACCCAAGGAGAGACAAGGGACTGGGAAATGGGAGGAATTCTCCCCTCCTCGGTGATCCTTCTTTTTCTTTGTTCCAACAAACTCCAAATTTCCTTAACTAGGCTTCCCAGATGGCTCAGTGGGTAAAGAATCCACCTCTAATGCAGGAGACCCGGGTTGGATCCCTGGATTAAGAAGATCCCCTGGAGAAAGGAATGGCAACCCACTCCAGTATTCTTGCTGGAGAATCCCATGGACAGAGGAGCCTGGTGGGTGAGAGTCTATGGGGTCGCCAAGAGTCGGACAGGACTGAAGCGACTGAGGAGGCATACAAGGCTTGGCTAAGAGAAAGCCAGGGAAACGGCCTCAGTGTGCGTGCTCCTTGCCAGCCGCCACCCTCTGGCATACAGTAGGGATTCAGTGTTTGCCGACTGAATACCAACAGCATTGCAGCTTCTGCCCCAAGCTGTCTCCTCTCTTTGCACCTTCATTCTGCAAAATTTGTTGAGCAAAAAACATGTTCACTCCAGCACAGATGCCAGTGCTACATGGGGTGGTGATGGGGTAAAGGGAACTGTCTTTTAAAGTCCTCATTTTTAAGCCCACATTTCCATTTCCCTGGAAGCTCTTAAGCCAGAAGCCATCTCTACCATGCCCCTCAAAATCCCTCTTAGGGATGCCCATTTGCGTCAATGGCTGTGTGAATATATTGGCGTAATGACTTGATAGTAAATTTCAGTGGAGTCAATCCAATCTACAGCTGCTGACCTGGTACCCAACCCCCAGGCCCCTCTGAGCAACAAGAGGTGAACACAGGAGAGCTGAGAATGGAGGGACTGGAAGGAAGGGAAGGACTGAAGTGCCAGGAGGAGAAATGTAGGAACGAAGAGCACAGGAAGGGGCCGGAAGTCAGGCAGCACCCCAGCCTAGAGGGATGTGGTCCTAAGATGCTGCCATCCAGGCATGTTGGAAAAGGAAGTTCTCTTTCCAGAGACCAGGGGAAGCAACACAGGAAAGGTTAGGCCTGAGCTGCTAAGGGTCTAGGCCCCTGAAGTCAGGCCTCAGGGCCCCTGAGGTCAGCCCCCAGGGCCACCCGAATCAGGCTGGGATCCCACAGGGAGGCCAAGGCCTGGGGTTTCTGTTTCACTCCAGCCAAGCAAAGATAGGAAAGTCCTGGGCTGCATGCCCAAGTTACCTGGTCCGGGGACCACGTCCACTCTAACTTCCCCGTGTTGTTCCAGGCCATGGAACTCTATGATGGAGCCTCCCTGAGCACCGCGAGCCAGGCAAAGCGCGGGTTCTCCTCCCAGCCCCAGAATGGGATGCTTCGCAAGGCTCTCCTTGCCCCTCCCAACCCTGGAAGATCCCATATCCAGCCCGCATCTCTCCAGGCTCCAACTCCAACCACCAAGCTGAGGACCCACAGAGACCACAAATTCAACAACACTAAAGCTAAGCTCATCGTCTCACCCCACCCCCACCCCACACACCCCCAACTCAAGTGGAATCTTATCGTCTCTGTAATTGTCACCTGGTTTTTCTACCAAATACAGTGCTTGTTTACTATTTCTCTTTGCCCACACACTAGACCACAGCATCATGAGGACAAGAACTTTTAGTTAATTGCTGTCCCAGCACCCAGGAAGCATCAGATTTACTGAATGTGTTGACCGAACGACTCCTGGCATGCTGCCCTTGCCTCTGAAACGTCCTCCATTCACTCACTTCCTTTCCATCTCAACCTTCGTTTGCTTTATCTTTACAAAGCGACTTAGCAACCAGAAACTTTAGCAGCTGAGAGCTTAGCTTTAGGGAATCAGTTGAGCCCCACCTCTTACCTTCACAAGGACCCCATTCTCCCTAACTACTCTTCTTCTCCACCCCTGTTGGCATTTTCCAAGAAGAAATCCTGAAGCCTAAGATGTTTTTTTTTTTCCCCCCCAGACATTTTTTAGCTAGTGCTGGGAACATTTTTGCAGTTTCAAATGCTATCTTCAGCAAAAAATGTTCTATTACATAATCCGTCAACATCCTCGAGATGAGAAACGTGTGGGGAGCGATGCCAACTGTGGGCCAACCTGAAACGTTCACCAGCCACGGGCAGATTTTGGCCGTGAACACTTGTGGCTTTTTCCATCCTGACGCCTCCTACCTGAAAGCTTGCTGGGAGCATGGCAACGCCATGTCTTTTTATAAGATTAAAATGTTCCGTTTCACTTCAATTGTGTACTTAAGAGGCTGGACAGTTTTATTCTAATTACTTACGCACACAGAATGGCCTGTCCTTTGAAATAACAAGATGATATTGTGTAGCCAAGTTGGGCATTGGAGATTTTTGTGCTGTAGAAACTCAGACCTCATGGTAACCTGGAAGCCTGGCGAGTATGAAGAAGGAAGACTAGAGTCCTAGGATCAAGGTTATCCATCACCCTGATAAATGACTCTGGAGGACAGGCAATGTGCAGGTACCACCAACACAGATAAAAGGACACTCATCCTCAAAACATTTACAGATCTAGTGGTGGTGATGGATGGTCCAGTAAGTTAGCACTGACTCCTCCAGGAGCCGCTCCTGTACCTGTCCAGGGGGGCATCACTTTATCTAAAAACAGACAGTGAGCATTTTCCCTCCCTCACAGCACCTCCACGAGGATCAAGTGAGAGGAGGAAATGCGCAGGGGTGTTGGGAATTAAACAGGAATATAAGCTGTATTATTATCAATACTGGGCAGGCATCTCAGACCAAAACATCTTCTCCACTAACCAGTTAAAGCACCTGGAATCCCTTCATTTACAGACCTTGAAGGTTTGCACAGAGGAGTGTTTTCAAGACGCTGTTAAAATGTAAATAACCTGGAAGAAGTAAATTCATATTTTCTGTCAGCTCCACTGTGAGCCGAAGGAACCGCATACAGACCCTTTGAGGGTCTCAAATGCTAGACTGGGCTTGACCTAGAAGGGATTACCCCCACACCAAGGCCCCAGCTCTTATTTATCCTCAAGCCCTGTGCAACCATGCTGAATCTTAGTATCTTCACAGGCCTTCCTCTAGTCTGTTTAAATCCACATTTGTTGTAAAGCCACAAAATCCCCAGACAGATAAGGAACAGACTTTTTAGCTATTTACAGAAAAGATACAAACCGTGAAATGTGGGAGAATGATTCCTGAACAACAGTCTCACTTCAACACATAGGAAACAAGTTTAATTGTAAGAATACAAAAATTCATGGCACCCATTATCCACCTCGTAGTAGAATTTTCTAATTAAAAACAGGTCACCGGCATCTATTTAAAAAACCAAGAATTTTATACTCTGCAGAGAGCAAACTGGCATGATTCTTTTTTAAAAAACAGTTTAATAGAGCAAAGCCTTAAAAATGTGTATACTCTGCCCAAGTAATTCCATTTTCAGGAAATTATCTTAAGGTAACCATTTTAAGTGTTTTTTTAAAAGCTTTATCACAGAAGGCATTTATCCCAACATTATTTATTTATGATAGCAGAAGTTAGAAACCACCTAGAAATCTAACAACTAAAGTCTTTTTTAAATTTAATGGTGTAGCCACTTCTCAGGATGTAATTATAACAAGTAATCTTTGGCATAAAAACAAACACATAGCTAAATGGAATAAATTAGAGAGCCCAGAAATTAACCTACATATATATAGTTCATTAAGTTACAGCACAGGAGCCAAGAATACACAGTGGGAGAACGACAGTCTCTTCAATAAAATGTGTTGGAGGGGACTTGCCTGGTGGTTCAGTGGTTGAGAATCTACAATGATCACGACATGGATTCAGTCCTTGGTCAGGGAACTAAGATCCCACATGCTTGGAGTAACTAAGCCACATGCCACAAGTAGAGCAGCTACATGCCATAACTAGAGAGTCTGTCCACTGCAACTAAAGAGCACGCGCCTGATACAATGAGGATCCCACGTGCGGCAACTGAAGACCCTATGCAGCCAAATACATTAAAAAGCAAAAAAGGTGTTGGGGAAAACAGACAGCCATATCCAAAAAAATGAAACTAGACTCCTATCTCACACCGTATACAAAAATTCAAAATGGATTAAAGACTTCAATGTTAAGACCTGAAACCATAAAACTCCTAGAAGAAAACACAAGAGTTCCTGGTAATCAAGTCTGGGTGGTGATTTTTTGGATCTGACTCCAAAAGCAAAGGCAACAAAAACAGTAATAAACAAGTGGAACCATAGCAAAATAAAAATCTTCTGTACAACAAAGGAAACCATCGACAAAATGAAAAGGCCGCCTACTGAATGGGAGAGAATATTTGCAAATCATGTATCTGATAAGAGATTAATACCAAAAATATATTTTAAAAACTTACACAAACTCAAAAGCAACCCCCCCCCAAACAACCTGAGGATAGGATCTGAACTGACCTTCTTTCCAAAGACCTACTGATGGCCAACAGGCACATGAAAAGAGGCTCAAACATCACTAGTCATCCGGGAAATGCTAATCAAAATTACAGTGAGATATCATCTCACACCTGTCAGAATGGGTATTATCTGAGACAACAAAATAGCAAGTGTCAGCAAGGATGTGGAGAAAAATGAACCCTGGCTTACTGCTGGTGGGAATGTACATTGATACAACCACTGTGGAAAACAGTATGGAGACTCCCTTAAACAGTAAAAACAGAACTACCATATGATCCAGCAGTTTTGCTTTTGGATATTTATCTGAAGAAAATGAAAACAGTAATTCAAAAAGATATATTCACCTCTAAGTTCACTACAGCATTATTCACAATAGCCAAACTCTTGATACAACCTAAGTGTCCATCCATAGATAAATAGATAAAGAAAGAAGATGTGGTATATATACGATGGAACATTATTCAGACATAAAAAAGATCGAAAGCTCACCATTCACCACAATATGAAAGGACCTTGAGTACATTTATGCTAAGTGAAATAAGTCAGAGAAAGACAAATACCATATGATCTCACCTATATGTAGAATTAAAAAAATTAAATCAATGCAAAACAAAACAAGCTCATATATACAAAGAACAGATCAATGGTTGGGTGAAGGGGGCATAAAATCATAAAGGGGAGGATCAAATTGTTTTAATTTTAAATAATCTTTTCAAAAATTATAAAATCTTTTCAAAAATTTAAATCTTTCAAAAATATTAAAATTTAAATCTTTCAAAAATATTAATAGAAAGTTTTATCTTTTATTGAAATCTTTATAAAGATTTCAATATAGTCAGGTATGTTTAAAACTCATAACAATGTTACAGGAAGGAAATGGACAAAGATTTTAATAAGAGTTGTGCTTAACTGAACGGAACTGAATACATAGAGAAGCATGACTGAGATGACAGAGAAGGAAGACCCTGAGCTCATCTCTTCTGTGAGCATATCGAAGATTATAACCATTTGCAGAGTCACTATCTATGAGAACAACCTATGGACTAGCAGAAAAGATTTTCCATAACTAAAGATATAAAGAAGGAACCACAGTAAGACAGGAGGGATGGAGAGGAGATATGTGTGTGTGTGCTCAGTCACTTCAGCCGTGTCTGACTCTTGGCGATCCCATGGACTGTAGCCCACCAGG
Source organism: Muntiacus reevesi (assembly GCF_963930625.1). Classification (NCBI taxonomy): domain Eukaryota; kingdom Metazoa; phylum Chordata; class Mammalia; order Artiodactyla; family Cervidae; genus Muntiacus; species Muntiacus reevesi. The sequence continues at coordinate 53,696,870 of NC_089263.1, read as the reverse complement.
CTCCTCTGTCCACGGGATTCTCCAGGCAAGAATAACGCGGTGGGTTGCCAAGCCCTTCTCTAAAGGATCTTTCCAACCCAGGGATCAAACCCACGTTTCCTACATCTCCTGCATTGCAGGCAGATTCTTTACCCACTGAGCCATCAGGGAAGCCCAAAGACATAAAGAAGGAACAAGAGAGGAGGGATGGAGAGGAGGGATAGTCAAGACCAACATCATCAGATAGGTGGCTCACAAATGAGAGGATACTTACGACTGCAAAGGTCCTTCCCCAGGAATGAGGGGTCCAAGCCCCACATTGGCTTCCCAGCCCAGGAGTCCTACAACAGGAAAAGGAGCCCCTGAAACATCTGGCTTCGAACGCCAGCGGGGCTGGTGTATGGAGAGCCGGAAGGCTGCAGGAAACAGACTTTGCTCTTAAAAAGCACACACGAGAGCTCTTGGATGCTAAGTCCCAGCACAGAGGTGGTCATGTTAAAGGAGCCTGGGTGGAGAAAACCTATTGGCCGTGCTAGAGAGCCTCACTGAGGGGTAAGAGCAACTGGGACTGCCATTCTGGGGTCCTCCGGTGGTCCAGCAGCAGCGCTGGGACTCCTGCTTCCCTCCCTGGGATCCAGCCCCGTACAATAGTGGTGCCAGAGTCACCACACAAGGCAGGGCCTGGCAGCCAACTGGGCTCAGAGCCAGCTGCACCTCCCAGCTCACCCACTGCAGTCAGCCCCACCCCCATAGAGCCCACATAGGGGGCACCCCTAGAGCATATAGGAGGGCAGGAGGAGAAGGGGGCAACAGAGGATGAGATGGTTGGATGACATCACCGGATCAATGGATATGAGTTTGCGCAAACTTCAGGAGATAGTGAAGGACAAGGAAGCCTGGCATGCTACAATCCATGGGTCGCAACGAGTTGGACACGACTTAGTGGCTGAACAAAACAACTAGCGCATATAGCTCTGGTGACCAGAGGGGCGTCTGCTGCAAGGCTCCATAGGATGTCTACTCCATGAGGTCACTTCTCCAGATCAGGAAACGTAACTGACCTACCTCATACACAAAAATAAACACACAGAATTAGGCAAAGTGAGGAGACAGAGGAACTGTTCCAAACAAAGGAAAAACAGGAAACCCCAGAAGACCTAAGTGAAGTGGAGATAGGCAAACTACCCAGTGGAGATCAAGATAATGATCATGAAAATATTCAGACATGGGAGAAGAATGGGTGAACACAACGAAAAGATTAACAAAGAGTTAGAAAATATAAAGAAGAACCAAACAGAGCTGAAGAATACAATAAATGAGATAAAGCAGATTAAATGATACAGGGGAACAGATCTGCAAACTGGAAGATGGTCGTGGAAACCACCCAATCCAAACAGAAAAAAAGAAAAAGAAGTTATTAAAATGAGTTTATGAGACCTCTGGGACAACATCAAGCATATTGACATTCACATTACAGGGTCCCAGAATGAGGAGAGAGAGGGGAAGGGGCAGAGAACTTATTTGAAGAAATAATAGCTGAAAAACTTGGCTAACCTGGGAAAGGAAACAGACATCCAGATGCAAGAAACACAGAGTCCAAACCCCATGAACCTAAAGAGGTCCCAACCGAGAAACGCTATAATTAAAATGGCAAAAATTAAACATAAAGAGAATATTAAAGCGGCAAGTGAAAAGCAATGAGTTGTGTGCAAAGGGACCTTAGTAAGAGTATCAACTGACTTTTCAGCAAAAACTTTGCAGACCAGAAGAGCATGGCCCAATATATGCAAAGTGACATGGAAAAAACCTATAACCAGGAGTACTCTACCCAGCAGGGATATCATTTAGATTTGAAGAAGAGATAAAGAGTTTTACAGACAAGCAAAAGCCAAAAGATTTCAGCACAATTAAACCAGATTTACAAGGAATCCTAAAGGGACTTTTTCAAGTGGAAAATAAAAGACTGTGACTAGAAATCTGAAAGTTATCGAAGAAAATACCCCATTGGTAAAAGCAAACATACAGTAAATCAATCACTTACAAAAATCATAGGCAAATTAAAAGACAAAAGGAATAAAATCATCTATACCCACAATTAGTAGTAAAGGAATGTTGTTATTTAATCGCTAACTCATATCAAACCCACCTCTCTTGGATTGCAGGTGGATTCTTTACCACTGAACCACCTGGGAAGGCCCAGTTAAGGAATACTCAAAATAAAAAAATAAAATATGCTTCTGAGGTGGCAACAGTGGTAAAGAATCTGCCTGCCAATGCAAGAGACGCAAGAGATGTGGGTTCGATTCCTGGGTCTGGAAGATCCCCTGGAGACGGAAGTGGCAACCCACTCCAGTATTCTTGCCTGGGAAATTCCATGGACAGAGGAGTCTGGTGGGCTACAGTCCATGGGTCACAAAGAGTTGGACATGCCTGAACACACATACAAGAAGAAGAATGCATGATGTCAAAGACATTAAATGTGTGGGGAGTGGTAAAAACACAAGGTTGTTAGAATCTGTTTGAACCTAAGAGTTCATCATCTTAAAATAATGTGTGTGTATATACACATTCTATATACACACATATGTATACATTTCATACACACACGAACACACACAGGAGAGAGAGAGAGAGAAAGACGGAGACATTGTTATCTATGAACCTTATGATAACCACAAATCAAAAGCCTACAACAGATACACATACACAAGAGGAAGCAATTCCAACACAACACTAAGACAGTCACCCAATCACAAGGGGAAAAGAGCAGGGAAAAAACTACAAAAATAACCAGAAAACAATCAATAACATGGCAAATAAGTACATACCTATGAATAATTATTGTAGCAAAAAAACCCAGAGTAAAGATATAGAAGCAAGATATATATATGTGTGTGTGTATATATACATACATATATACATATTTATGCTGTTTTACCTGGAGGAGGGCATGGCAACCCACTCCAGAGTTCTTGCCTGGAGAATCCCCATGGACAGAAGAGCCTGGTGGGCTACAGTCCACGAGGTCGCAGAGAATCGGACACGGCTGAGTGACTAGCACACACACATGCTGTTTTATTTATTATAGCACACTGTTATTTGTATGTTGAAAATGTGTTCCTAGAACACTAACTGATGGAGTATTGATAATTAAACTGAAAGGAGGAAATGCTGGGCTCAACAGGAGAGAGGTCCTGCTGCATGATAAAGGATTTCCCTTTATTATGTTGAACTTGGGCTGGGACTCTCCAAAGGACACAAAATACACATTTCCCAGCATCTTTTATCAATGGATCATCTTCAGGGTTTAGAACTCTATGCAACACAGTGGGAGATGCTTCAGTAAGCTCTGCTGCTTCCCAGGGAAACCTGCAAATTTCCAGAGAGACACTGACGCTCTCTCACACTTTTTCCCTTTCTCATTCATTGAATTTTACAGCTCACAGGAATCCTGCCTAGGTTTGAATCCCAGCTCTTCAACATTCCAATTTGGTGACCTTAAGTATTTATTGTGTCTCTTCCTCATTTTCCTCATCTGAGGAAGCAATTTAAAACAGTGCCAAGTACATGTAAACACTACATAAAGCGTTCAATAATGAAAATCATCACGACATACATCAACCACCTTTTAAATTTTTTCAGAAGTCCTTTATGGCACCTGGTGGCTGTTTTTCACAGAATTTATTTCACAGAACTGTGATTGATTTATTCAACAGTGTATGAGCTTCTACTATTAACCAGGCTATGTTTGGGGACCAGAAACACAGCAGAAGACAAGCCAAATAATCTCTGCTTTCAAAGATGTGATATTTGACCAGGGAGAGAGAAATTAAAGAAAAATAGTTTAAGACATGATCAATGATTTTAATACAAGAGAAAGAACAATGAGGGGAGAGATCTCATGGGTAAACCGAGAAGGTTCTCTGAGAGGGTGGTACTGATATTAAAGATACAAGAGACATCCAGGCAAAACTCTGAGAGAAGAATATTCCAGGGAAAGAGACCAGCAAGGGCAAAGGCCCTGAGGCAGAAATGAGCTTGGTCTGTTTGAGAAACAAAAGTGAAAGTTGCTTAGTCATGTCTAACTCTTTATGATCCCATGGACTGAAGCCTGCCAGGCTCCTCTGTCCATGGAATTCTCCAGGCAAGAGTACTGGAGTGGGTAGCCATTCCCTTCTCCAGGGGATCTTTCCAACCCGGGATCAAACCCAGGTCTCCAGTACTGTAGGCAGATTCTTTACCATCTGAGCCACCAGGGAAGCCCAAAGTGCTTCTTGGCAGCGGTGGGATTCAAACCCACAACTCCAAAAAGACTGGAGCCTTACTTCAGCGCCTTAGACCTCTCAGCTATACTACCCAGTTGAGAAACAGACCTAGAGCCAAAATGGTTAAACAGGAGGGTAAGAAAGAGGTAAGGGGTTTAGAAGCTATTTGGGGTTAAATACAGCTGATTCAAAGGAGGAGGTGACACTCCATGATTTGCATTTTTAAAAGGTCACCCTTCATTAATAGAACACTGGGCTTATCCACCAGAAATAGTGTCACTGGACTTCTTTCTTACACATTCTCAGGCAAATTACAGAATTGAAGGTGAAAATTAAAAACAGAGTTCTTAGAAGACAAGGCAAGAGGATATCCTTGTGACTTTGAGGTAGGGAAATCAATCTTTATCAAAACACAGGGCATACCAACTAGGAAGACTGATGCATTTAACTCTATTAAAGTTAGACCTCCCTTTATCAACAGACACCCTTAAGAGAAAAAAAAAAAGCAAGTCACAGACTGGGAGGTAATTGGAGCAAAAGCCAATGAACCCATATCTAAAACACAAACAACTTTTACAAGTCAATAAGACAACTTATAGAAAAATGAGTAAAAGATGAAAACAGGCAGCTCACACAGAAGATGTCTAAAGGTCATTAGACTGATGAAAATGTGTTCCAGCTCTTAAGACACTGGGCAAGTGCAATTCCAATAAGATATCACTTACACAGCCCCATGCAGAGAGTGATAGTTACAAAGGCCACCATACTATGTGTGGATGACAGCATGGTGCCCTAGAACTCACAAATGCAACTAGAGGGAACGTATATTGATACAAAACCCGTGGAAGCTGTTTGGAAGCAATTTCATTTCTAGGGCTTGCCCTAGAAGTAGGGTTAGCCCATGGACCAGGTGACATGGACAAGAATAGATACAGGAGCATGACTGGTATTAGCACTAAACATCTAACAACTGCAAGTGGATAAATAAATTGCATTCAATAAAATGCATAGTAGTGTATAAAATAATGTACAGTAATGTCTGAAATAAACACAATGGCAAGGAACTACAACTACAAGGAACCCATGGACAAAAACAGAGTAAAAGAAAAAGACATAAATGTGTGTATGTGTTTTCATATAACTCCATTAATATAAAGGCTTTTAAAGCAAAATAAAACTAGTGTTACCTAGTTTAGGAAACGCAAGGCAGTGACTACATCTTAGACTACATCTTAGGTGGTTACTGGAGTAAAGGGCTGTGGTTGGCAGAGGACACGCTAGGGAGCCCCTGGGGGCTGTGACAACGCTCCATTTCTTGACCTGAGTGACCTTTCTCTAAGTGTTCACTTTATAATGCTGTGTTCCCTGATGGCTTAGATGGTAAAGAATCCACCTGTCAATGCAGGAGACCCAGGTTCGATCCCTGGGTCAGGAAGATCCTCTGGAGAAGGGCATGGCAACCCACTCCAGTATTCTTGCCTGGAGAATCCCATGGACAGAGGAGCCTGGCAGACAGTACAGTCCATGGGGTCTCAAAGAACTGGACACAACTGAGCGACTCTTTCACTTTTTTCACTTTCATACTTATATTTGTGTTTTATGCATATATTTGCACATGTGGTATAGTATTTGATAATTTTAGAAAGGATTCAACAATCATCGTGGCTGTTTGAAAAGTGGATTGTTGGTGGGGGGACAGCCGGGGGCTCAGTAAGATGCTCCCCCACTCATCTCAAGGAGCCCAAGAGGCTCGGCGAGATAAGGGCAGACAGCTCCCTAGGCTAGGCTAGACTAGAAGAGACTAGCTCCCTAGGCTAGACTAGACAGGACAGGCCCCATGGGTTAGATTCTCACCCCAGGCTACATTAGAGAGGACGGGAACCAGGACTGGGGAGGTGATAACACAGATGGAAGAAAATGACAGATTCAGGATGGCTTTGGAGCCTGATGGGGCTGTCGGTGGGGTGTGGGAAGGAAGGACATCTGATAGCTTCTAGCTTGTGCACCTGGACAGGTGATATCACTGAGATGGTGAGGAGCTGGGGCCAGCATGGGAGGGATGAAGGAGGACATCAAGAATCTGCACTGATCGTGTGAACTTGGAGGTGTCTGGTAGACATCCCAGAGGAGGTGTCCAGGAGGCCACTGGATATGGGAGCTCTCCACTGTAGAACGAGTGAAGACTGCTCAGCAGTGGTCACGGGGCAGCCCAGTCAAGCCACCCACCACTCCTGGCACGTACAGAACACCGGTGGATCAGTAAGTAATATCTTCTCCTATGTCATAGGATTTCAACCTGTGCTTGCAAACAGCAGAACCCACAAGCATTATTATCATTGCTAAGTGAAGTGAAAGTCAGTCAGTTGTGTCTGACTCTTTGTGACCCCATGGACCGTAGCCCCACCAGGGTCCTCTGTCCATGGGATTCTTCAGGCAAGAACACTGGAGTGGGTAGCCATTCTCGGCAATGGCAACCCACTCCAGTACTCTTGCCTGGAAAATCCCATGGATGGAGGAGCCTGGTGGGCTGCAGCCCATAGGGTCACTAAGAGTTGGATGCGACTGAGCGACTTCACTTTCACTTTTCACTTTCATGCATTGGAGAAGGAAATGGCAACCCACTCCAGTGTTCTTGCCTAGAGAATCCCAGGGACGGGGGAGCCTGGCGGGCTGCCTGCCGTCTATGGGGTTGCATAGACGACTGAAGCGACTTAGCAGCAGCAACAGCAGCAGCCATTCTCTTCTCTAGGGGAATCTTCTCGACCAAGGGATCGAACCCAGATCTCCTGCATTGCAGGCAGATTCTTTACCATCTGAGCCACCGGAGAAGTCCATCATTTCTAAGGGTCAACTTAATTAAACATAAACATGTTTCAAAATGGGTCACCACTGTTTGCTCTTTAGATGGAGAAAAAGAAAGACCTATACCAGTTGAATGCATTTAAATGGCCTCTCTGAGCATACTCTCCTTTTCTTTTCCAGTTTCCTACCCAATATTTCTACCTTATGTCCCCTCTAGGCAGAACTGAAACAAGCAATTTTTGGAAGAGGAGAATTCAGGAGAAAAGAACCAACTTTAATTTCTCTCTCCACTCCACACTCTCTGCCAAAGCAGCCTTAAATAGCAGGCCTTCCAGGAACATCCTCAGAAGGTAACTTAACCAAAAACAAACATTTGTTCACATTTAGTTTTGTGTTTTAGGGAGATCTGAGAGACTTTTTGATTTCATTCCACTAAAAACAGCCCAAGACAGGTTGAGATGATCTTCCTTTACTTGTCACATTTCTGAAACATATATTCTTTAAAAATTTTAAACTGTGGTAAAATACACGTAAACTCTACCCTCTTAATCATTTTTAAAGTACACAGTTCAGTGGCATTAAGTACATCCACATTGTTATACAACCATATCACCTTCCATCTCTAGAATTCTCTTCATGTTGTAAAAATCTAACTCTGGACCCTTTAAGCGATAACTTTCCTTCCTCCCGCCAGCCCCTGGTAACTATCATTTTACTTCTGTATCATTTGACTGCTCTAAATAACTGATATAAGTGGAATCACACAGGATTATATTTTTGCGAGAGGCTTATTTCATTTAATGCAATGTCTTCAAGTTTCATCCAGGTTGTAGCACATATCAGAATCTCCTTCCTTTTTAAAGTGTGTGTCCAACTCTTTGTGACCCCATAGATTATACAGTCCATGGAATTCTCCAGGCCAGAATACTGGAGTGGGTAGCCTTTCCCTTCTCTAGGGGATCTTCCCAACCAAGGGGTCAAACCCAGGTCTCCCACATTGCAGGCAGATTCTTTACCAGCTGAGCCACCAGGGAAGCCCAAGAATACTGGAGTGGGGAGCCTATCCCTTCTCCAGCAGATCTTCCCGACCCAGGAATCGAACCAGGGTCTCCTGCATTGCAGGTGGATTCTTTACCAGCTGAGCTACTAGGGAGGTCCTTTTTAAAGCTGGATAACATTCCACTGTACGTATACACCACATTTTATCTATTCATCCATTGATGGATACTTGGGCTGCTTCCAGCTTTTGACAACTATGAATAATGCTATGAATGTGAGTGTACAAATGTCTCTTCAAGTCCCAAAATGCAACGTGTATTCTACATAGCTAAGCTTCCTAAATGAAATTTAATTCAGCTGACCAATTTCTGGTTTTAGACCAGGATATCCAATTCCTTTTTGCAACCAAGCTTTCTGTCTGGATCTTTACTGACTTTAGAAGAACTTCTCCCTAGGTCCTAATTATGCCAAGTCCTTCTGGCAGAGACGATCCTAATCTTACCCTTTCAAGGAAGGCTGTAGCATTGACTTGACCTTTTTTGATGAAATAGCCCGAGTGTAAGTCTCAAGAAACTGAGAAATGTGGTTCTAATACTGAAAGGAGATGTAATTATCCAATGACTACTCATCAAAGCTAGAAATACAACTGAGTAAAATAGAAAGAGAACAACTCCACTCAGGCCCAACAGAAGCAAATGTCCCATGTCCAGTTACCTGGGAAACCTGGATATCAGCAGCCAACATCTCCGTAAGATTCCTTTGGCATTTAAAGTGCTTTCTCTGTACTCTGAGAGCTGTAAAGCTTTTCAGCTTAGCATTAGATGCTCGGGGACATGAAGCTGTAATGTATTGTGACAGTGGGTTATCTGTATACCTGGGTTATCAGGTAAGCGAGGGGCATGAGAAGAGAGGAGCCAGAGAGAGCTGAACAGCATCCCACTACAGAGAGTGGACTTCATCCTGTATCCACGGGATCCACTGAAGCGTCATCAAGGAGGAGGACATGGTGCAATTCACTAAGCTTGTTCTATGTGCCAGGCACCACGCCATACGATGAAATCCACTAATTCCTCTAATCCTTACGACAACCAAAGCACTGTCATTGCTGTCCCCACTTTACAGTCAGAGAAACTAAGGCACCAAAAGGCCAAATGTTTCACACAGCTAGTGAGTGGAGGATCTGGGGTTCAAATTCAGGAGTTCTGGTTTCAGAGATTCAGCTTTCCCACCTGCAACAGTCCGCAGGGCGGCACGCTCATGCTGGTTTGCAAGAGAGAAAAACATGGCAAATGTCACATTAATGTCATCAGAGTTCTATGCTTCGTGTTTAGACTGGGTGTACGTGAGGCAAGTGTATACTTCATACCTTCTGTAACATGCACATACCCACAAGGAAATAAATATGACGTCAGCCAGTCAGGGTTGTAGGCAGGTAAGGCTGGGGTCCCCAGGGAAGAGAACCAGGCCTGGCTTTCTTGACTTAAGAGCAGCCATTGTAGGCTGAGGCCATTCTGTGGTCTAACCCTGGCCTCCATGCTTGCCTGTGCAGAAGAACAGCTCTCAGTATTTAACGATTTTAAGGGAGCAAAAGAAAGCGGGAACAAGCAGCTATTGCCTGGCTGGGGGAAATAACCATAACGGAGACAATAAATCAATCACAAAGACTCCCAGTTCTGTTTCAAAGGTGAAGAATAGCCTGACGCACATTCTCAAGCTGTTTTATAGGGTCCAGACCCCCTCGGACAATAGGCCTCCAGACTAAATGATGCCAGAAAACTGATGGTGCTGACCACGCAGCTGCCTCTCCTGACTTCCAGCAACTAGGACCTGGACTCCTAGCGTGACTCTTGTCCCAAGTCTATGCTCAGTTCCTCTCTGTACAAGTGCCCTCATGAAGATGCATGCTCCCTTAGCTTAAAATGCCCCCCAATTGTGCTGTTCAGGGACACACTCCTTTGGGAAAGATCCTTGCTGTTCTCCTTACTTGCTGCAAGTAATAAGTCCCTCCTCCTCTGGCTCTTTGGTATGGCTGGGTCTTTTGGCTTGACACCCACCAAGAGGCGAACCCAGTTCTCAGGGAACAAGGGGACTATGAGGAAGGGTGAGTGCCCGCCCATGGAAAGACTTTCCTGCCGAGACCACACTCAGGGCCATTTACCCACCAGCTCATGGGGCCAGCATCACTAAAGGCCACTGCATGCGACCCCAGCTTGAGAGGGATCCTCCAAAGCCTGGGGGCCCAGCCCCAGTGGACACCCCCAGCCTGGGCAGATGGCATTCCCAGGCCCAGCTGCCCTGAGCTTCCCCTCTGCCCTTCCCCAGCAAGTCCTGCTTCCAATATTTGGGCAAAAAGGCATTTTGAAACACTAGACCAATTTCTGCATGAACTGACAAAGGTCCCACACTTTGCAGGTTTGCATCTCCAAGTAGAAAAATCTGCAGGCTGAGGACTTGGGCTCAGGGGCTGTCTTCAGACAAACCATCAAATTTCTCTGACCTTGGCTTCGATCTGAATGTGAGACCCACTGGGCCACTGTCATTATCTAAATGAAGGCAGCATTTGTGTTTCCACAGCCTACGAGACCTTCTGCCCCACGTCTACAGTCTACTCTCCTGATGACCCCCACCAGACTCTAGCCAGGCTTCCCTGGTGACTCAGCAGTAAAGAATCCATCTGCCAAGCAGGAAACTCGGGTTCGATCCTCGATCCTTGGGTTGGGAAGATGCCCTGCAGAAGGAAATGGCAACTCACTCCAGTGTTCTTGCCTGCAAAATCTCATAGACAGGGGAGCATGATGGGCTACAGCCCACAGGGTCACAAAAGAGTTGGACACGACGTGGTGACTAAACAAGACTCCAGTCACATGCACCTCCTTGCTGTCTCCCTGATGACCCAGGCTTCTCCTGCTGCCGAGGTCCGAGCACTGGCTGTCCCCTCAGTGTCTGCAAACCTGTCCCTCACCTCCTTCCTATTCCTGTTCACACATCACTTTCTCAGCGAGGCCTGGGGTGGGGAGCCCATGAGATATTTCCGCTGGCCCACCCCCAAGAACACCCAGGGCCCTTTTTCCCTGCTCTATGTTTTCCCCTGTTGCTTTCCCCCTCCCTTTAATTTAGGGAAAAAAAAAGTTTCGGCTGCATCCAGCTTTTTAGTTGCGGTGCATGGGTCCTTCACTGCAGCACTCAAGCGTCTCTCTAGATGTGGCACCCAGCATCTCTAGTTGTGGTGTGCAGGCTCAGTAGTTGGGCCTCAACTGCCCCAGCACTATCTGTGATCTAAGTTCGCTGACCAGGGATCAAACCCATGTCGCCTGCCTTGGAAGGTGGATTCTTATAACCTTCCCCATTGCTTTTAACACCTTCTTCGCCTTGTTTCCGAGAGTGTGGTCTGGTCTGGAGACCAATATCAGTAGCATCTCCTAGGAACTTGTTAGAAATGCAACATCTCGGGCTTCGCCTGAATTAAAATCTGCATTTTCACAAGGTGCACCAGGGCATCTGCGTGTACAAGAGAGGGTCGATTACAGCGGATATATACTTTGCCTGGGTATCCTGTCTGTTTCCTCTCCCACCTGGGCTGTAAGTTCTGGGCCTTCATCCATTCTCATCTCTACTGTGGCCCCCAAACTACAAAGGTCCTGGCCACATTGTAGGCAGACCAATAGATAATGAACAAATGAATGAACTGAAAAGCAGTCAAGGTCAGGACAGTGAGGGCCACGATCCCCTGGCTGGAGTGGCCAGGGGCTAAGGACACCCAACCAGGGAGCAGGGGAGGGTCTAAGATATGGCCTTGGGTTCCAACAAGAGAGCCCTATTGCCTAGCTCACTAGGAAGGCCTGGAAAACCAGGAGGTGATTCAGTTCAAGTTCTCATAGCTTGTGACTGTGGGTGACAGTCCCTGTCCCTGTCCAGGCCAACTATGCAGGGAGCTGGAGAGAAGTCCGCAGTAGAGGCAGGCAGGTCCAGGCCAGCTACGCCGGAAGCTGGGGAGAGGATCTCAGTAGATGTAGGCAGCACAAGTGGGTGGGAGCCCCGACCCCTGGAGGGTTACAACAGCCTCGGGAGCTGAGCACCCCCTGCCCCTCCCCTAGCCTGCTGGGCCAGGCCCTCCACTTCAGGGCTCTCTAAACTCATCTTCAGGATCCCTCAAGGGGGGCAATTCCCCTTTCTGACAAGACAGCCATCATGTGCAATTGATTAAGTGTCCGCATAGAAAAGAATGTAAATGATAGTAAACAGAAAGGGACACAAAACGGTTCAAACAGGAAAAGATGTTCAACCTTGCTCATGAGTGAGAAGCAAAAACTCCACCCACCCCCCAACCAGCCGCCGGATTGGCAGCCTCAACAAGTCTGATGACACCATGGGGTCTTCATCCCTGGCTTCATGGGACAGAGGTTGGAAATTGATACAAACTCGATGGGGGGGTCATTTGGTACCAGCTGTCAAAATCCCGAATTCACATACTCTCTGGCCAGTAGTCCCCCGTCTAAGTTACTCATCACAACACTGTTCCTGCTCTCTCTTTTTCTAAGTTTTTTTGATGTGGATCCTTTAAGTCTTTATTGGATTTGTTATAACAACTGATTGTTTTATGTATTAGTTTTTTTGGCCATGCGGCATATGGGATCTTAGCTCCCCAACCAGGGATTGAACCTGCACTCCCTGCTCTGGAAGGCAAAGTCCCAACCACTGGATCAGCAGGGAATGCTCTGTTCCTTGCTCTCTTTTGCTTTACCTGTCTACACAGGTGGGTCAGGAGGGAGCCGGCTCAATAGATCACAGCCCTATCCTACAACAGAATACTATGCAGGCTAAAGAGGAAGAAACTCACATTTAATTTACTAATGATCTGTGATAGCTTTCAATAGCAAGGGAAGGTTCAGAACAATGTGTCTGCTATGCTAACTGTGTGAAATATATAAACCATCACACAGCCCCATGCTCTATGTATAGCTGCATGCCAAAACTGGGGAAGGGTTGCCTTGCAAAATAGATATGGGTAACTGCCAGACAGCAGGACTTCCCTGGTGACTCAAGCGGTAAGGAATCTGCCTGCAATTCAAGAGACTTAGGTTCGATCCCTGGGTCAGGAAGATCCCCTGGAGGAAGGAATGGCAACCCACTCCAGAATTCTTGCCTGGAGAATTCCATGGATAGAGGACCCTGGTGGGCTACAGTCCATGGGGTTGCAAAATGTCAGACACAACTGAGGGGGGATGGGGGGGACGGCTGCAGAGAATTTCTAGGTATTACCTTTTGTCCTCTTGAAATTTTGAATCACACAAATACATTACTTACTCAAAGGCTAAATTTTTTAAAAATTCCCTATACTGAATGACAGAACTATGGACGGAGGTTCGTGACATTGTACAGGAGACAGGGATCAAGAACAACCCCATGGAAAAGAAATGCAAAAAAGCAACATGGCTGTCTGAGGAGGCCTTACAAATAGCTGTGAAACGAAGAGAAGCGAAAAGCAAAGGAGAAAAGGAAAGATATACCCATTTGAATGCAGAGTTCCAAAGAATAGCAAGGAGAGATAAGAAAGCCTTCCTCAGTGATCAATGCAAAGAGATAGAGGGAAACAATAGAATAGGAAAGACTAGCAACCTCTTCAAGAAAATTAGAGATACCAAGGGAACATTTCATGCAAAGACGGGCTCAATAAAGGACAGAAATGGTATGGACCTAACAGAAGCAGAAGATATTAAGAAGAGGTGGCAGGAATACACAGAAGAACTATACAAAAAGATTTTCATGGCCCAGATAATCACGATGGTGTGATCACTCACCTAGAGCCAGACATCCTGGAACGTGAAGTCAAGTGGGCCTTAGGAAGCATCACTACAAACAAAGCTAGTGGAGGTGATGAAATTCCAGTTGAGCAATTTCAAATCCTGAAAGATGATGCCGTGAAAGTGCTGCACTCAATATGTCAGCAAATTTGGAAAACTCAGCAGTGACCACAGGACTGGAAAAGGTCAGTTTTCATTCCAATCCCAAAGAAAGGCAATCCCAAAGAATGTTCAAACTACCACACAATTGTACTCATCTCACATACTAGTCGGAGAAGGCAATGGCACCCCACTCCAGTGTTGCCTGGAAAATCCCATGGACGGAGGAGCCTGGTAGGCTGCAGTTCCATGGGGTCGCTATGAGTCGGCCATGACTGAGTGACTTCATTTTCACTTTTCACTTTCATGCAATGGAGAAGGAAATGGCAACCCACTCCAGTGTTCTTGCCTGGAGAATCCCAGGGACGGGGGAGCCTGGTGGGCTGCCGTCTATGGGGTCACACAGAGTTGGACACGACTGAAGCGACTTAGCAGCAGCAGCACACGCTAGTTAAGTAATGCTCAAAATTCTCCAAACCAGGCTTCAGCAATGCATGAACTGTGAACTTCCAGATGTCCAAGCTGGTTTTAGGAAAGGCAGAGGAACCAGAGACCAAATCGCCAACATTCACTGGATCATCGAAAAAGCAAGAGAGTTCCAGAAAACATCTATTTCTGCTTTATTGACTATGCCAAAGCCTTTGACTGTGTGGATCACAATAAACTGTGGAAAATTCTGAAAGAGATGGGAATACCAACCAGATCACTTTACCTGCCTCCTGAGAAATCTGTATGTAGGTCAAGAAGCAACAGTTAGAACTGGACATGGAAGAACAGACTGACTTAAAATTGGAAAAGGAGTACGGCAAGGCTGTATATTGTCACCTTCCTTGCTTACTTAACTTATATGCAGAGTACATCATGCTAAATGCCGGGGTAGATGAAGCACAAGCTGGAATCAAGATTGTCAATATCAATAACCTCAGATATGCAGATGACACCACCCTTATGGCAGAAAGTGAAGAAGAACTAAAGAGCCTCTTGATGAAAGTGAAAGAGGAGAGTGAAAAAGTTGGCTTAAAGCTCAACATTCAGAAAACTAAGATCATGGCATCCGGTCTCATCACTTCATGGCAAATAGATGGAGAAACAATGGAAACAGTGACAGACTTTATTTTCTTAGGCTCAAGAATCACTGCAGATGGTGACTATAGCCATGAAATTAAAAGACGCTTGCTTCTTGGAAGAAAAGCTATGACCAACCTAAACAGCATATTTAAAAGCAGAGACGTTACTTTGCCAACAGAGGTCCATCTAGCCAAAGCTATGGTTTTTCCAGTAGTCATGTATGAATGTGAAAGTTGGACTATAAAGAAGGCTGAGCACCGAAGAACTGATGCTCTTGAAGCATGGTGTTGGAGAAGACTCTTGAGAGTCCCTTAGACTGCAAGGAGACCAGTCAATCCTAAAGGAAATCAGTCCTGAATATTCACTGGAAGAACTGATATTGAAGCTCCAATACTTTGGCCACCTGATGCAAAGAAGAACCGACTTATTGGAAAAGACTCTGATGCAGGGAAAGACTGAAGGCAGAAGGAGAAAGGGATGACAGAAGATGAAATGGTTGGATGGCATCAGAGACTCGATGGTCATGAATTTGAGCAAACTCTGGGAGATGGTAAAGGACAGGGAAGCCTGGTGTGCTGCAGTCCATGGGATCACAGAGAGTCAGACATGACTGAGCGACCTTTAGAACCTTTAGAACAACAACAACACCCTTACACCTTCACCTCCTACATTCTTCCTCTATCACTCTACACACTCCAGACTTGGCTGTATTGCTATCATATACCACACCTTTCCCTGCCCCAGGGCCTTTGCACCTGTCATTTTCATATTCCATCTTTCTCCACCGAGGTAACTCCTACCTTGTCTATTATGATACCTCAAGTCAAATATCCCTGCTTTGGGGGAGCTTTCTCTTATGAGATCAAGCCCCTTTTATGCTCTGACTGCCTCTTGCCCCTGTTCACAGTTTATCTCACTCTTGAATTCTTGTTCAAGGCCTTTCCTCCCTAGGAGAGCCCCCACTTCTCCCTGGGGGTCAGGACTCTTGTTCACTGTCATCCACAACAGTGTTGATCAAAGAGCAGGTGCTGAAATGCCATTTCCTTTCCTCCTATTACTCCCCCAGCCCCTGCCATTCTTGTTCCCATCTCTCCAGCAATAATGAAGCCTATAGCTTTTCCATCAGAGAAGGAGCACTAAAGAATGATTCTAAAGGGCACGTGTCTTGTTCATATCAGTGGAGACAGAAGAAAAGCTCAGAAGCATTTCTTTTCACTTAACAACAGCAGCTAACATTTCTTAAGCTCTACCAGCAACCCTTAAGATAGGTCTTATCTTTATTTCATGGATGGGGAAACAGCAGTTAAAAAAATCTGAGTCCCACAGTCTGTAAGTGTTAAGGGTGGCATTCTGTATTTCAGTCTGTCCTGCAGCCACTTTTTAAAAGATACCTGTAATTTACTGAGCTTTCAGTATAGACAGTGCATGTGTGTGTGTGTGTGTGTGTGTGTGTGTGTGTGTTGTGGAAGACGATTTTTCCACAGACCAGGAAAGAGGGGCAGGGATGGTTTTAGGATGATTCAAGTGCCTTATATTTATTGTGTACTTTTTTTCCTGTTATTATTACATCAGCTCCACCTCAGATCATCAGGCATTAGATCCCAGAAGTTGGGGACCCCTGCCCTAGAGGATGCCGGTGCCCTAATCTAGAATTCCCACCCCCAGGGTAGTGAGTTAGCATGATGAATGGCCAAACCCCAGGTCCTTCAGCTGCCTCTATTCCCCATCAATTCAGGGACTCTGCTAATCTGCATAATGACTTAGATATACTGGTAACCAGAATCCTAATTTGATGATCAACATACTGGGTGTTAGAAATGGACTCTCACTGATTAAATCAGTGACCTTGGAGATGGGTGGATAGGCTGAGATATTTTGGAGGTCATCCCCACCCAGGGCAACTAGGAAGTGAAGTGTGCATCGTTAAGGATGCTGCCTGATCACCAAATGGTCTGAACCCGACTGTTGGCTCACGGTGGGTTCTGATTATCTGATCCCGACTATGAGATTAACTGAATCCTGACACATGAATATATGATCAGTTCTACCTTGAACTTCCCTACAAGTTGTGCTCAGCATACCTACAACGATAGTGTGTTAGAGCCTCATTTATCTTACTAGCGGTTGTACATTCACACGTGGCAGAATCTGACTGGTAGCTTCCTGTCTTTATAAGCTGGCAGCAAGGTTATGCCGAGGAGCAACTGGCTCCTCAGGCTCCTCCACCCTCCAGTGTTAGCAATTCCCCACAAAGTACTTAGCTGCCCATGATCAAATAGCAGAGTCAGTTCACCAGTTAATACTCTCCACTGTCTTTCTAGATAGAGACTTTAATAGGGTCTGGTGGCTCAGTAGTAAAGAATCCACCTGCAATGCAGGAGATACAGGAGACGTGGGTTCGATCCCTGGGTCAGAAAGATCCCCTGGAGAAGGAAATGGCAAACCACTCCAGTATTCTTGCCTGGAGAATCCCATGGACAGAGAAGCCTGGTGGGCTACAGTCCATGGAGCTGCAAAGAGTTGGACACGACTGAGCAACTAAATAGCAACAGCAACACATTTGGAAGCCTGCAGCCATCGTTTATAAACGCACTATTCTGAGCTCAGGCAAGTTTCCCCTCTACAATCATCCCTAAAAGGATTCCTTGTGACCAAGTATCCACCAGGTTGAGTGGCAAGTGTCTGTCCTGTGAGATCAGCATCACGGAGCATCCTCAAACCCACAAGAACGGCCTCTTAGGAAGACAATTACAAAGCTCCTTTATCCTTAATTCAGAAAGACATTCTGCTGTTGGAAACAAGACCCTCAGCCACAGATAGTATTTGAAAAAGAAAGTCATTCAAATGATTGAACCGTTCTGCTGGCATGCTATCCTATTTGACTGCCCCAAAATTCAATAAAAGTTTATACTTTAAAATGCTGTATGACAACAGGAGGGATCCCTGGGATGATGGAAATGTTCTGTATCTCTACTGCATCCGTGGCAATATCCTGACAGTGATCCTGCACAATAGTTTTTCAAAATATTTCCACTAGGGAAAACAAGAGTATACGGAATCTCCCTGTACTATTTCTTGCAACTATGTGTGAATCTACAGCTCTCAAAATTAAAAGTTTAATTAAAAAAAAAACTTAGAAAGGGACTTCCCTTATAGTCCAGTGATTAAGAATCCACCCACCAGTGCAGAGGACAGGGGTTCAGTCTCTGGTCTGGGAAGATTCCACATGCCGTGGGGCAACTAAGCCCAAGAGCTGCAACAACTGAAGCCCACGCTCTCTAGAGCCCGTGCTCTGCAACAAAAGAAGCCATCACAATGAGAAGCCCACTCACTGCAACTAGAGAAAGCATGCACACAGCAACCAAGGGCCAACACAGTCATAGACATAAATACATAAACCAATGTATTTATAAATCATAAACAAATACATAAATCATTGAAAAGGTGGGTGAAGTGGAAGTGGCTCACTCGTGTCTGACTCTTTGCGACCCCATGGGACTATACAGTCCATGGGATTCTCCAGGCCAGAATACAGGAATGGGTAGCTGCCCCCTTCTCCAGGGATCAAACCCAGGTCTCCTGCATTGCAGATGGATTGAATCATCAGGGAAGCCCAGGAATACTGGAGTGGGTAGCCTATCCCTTCTCCAGTGGATCTTCCAGACCCAGGAATTGAACCAGGGTCTCCTGCATTGCAGGCATATTCTTTACCAGCCGAGCTACCAGCAGAACCCTAAAAGGTGGGGGCTGATGTTTAAAAAAAAAAAAAGAATATGCATTATACGCTCAAGAAATATCATCCAGTCACTTATTATTTAGGACACTGAAAATTGGGAGGTGGGCAGGAAGGGCTGTGATTCACAGTAATTCTTACATCACCCTTCCTACCTGGAATGGGGAGTGTCCCCATTTTTGCCTGCTCTTCCATGATGGTTTGTTATGAGCCTTCCTGAAGTTCCTGCATGCATTGCTGCCTCCCTACGAGCTGGTAACTTCAGATCATCAGCCAAGGTCAGTGGCTAAACCTTAGGCAGAGCCTGCTTTCCTTCCTGAGTTTAGACTCTCACTCCTATGTAACATTCTCAGTGATGATGCTCCCATATTCATAAGAACCTGGCTCCATCCCTTGGCAGCCCTGGGTTTCAACAAGCCTTCCCCAAAGAGAGCACTCAGAACCACGTGCTTCAAAAACATTTCCCCATGCACATCAGAAGATGAATCCCAGGACTTCCCTCGTGGTAGAGTGGTAAAGAATTCACCTGTCAAAAAAAAAAAAAAAAGAATTCACCTGTCAGTTGCAGGGGACACGGGTTCGATCCCTGGTCTGGGAAGATTCCACATGCCACAGGGCAATTAAGCTTGTGTACCACAACTACTGAGCCCAAGCACCCTAGAGCCTGTGCTCCACAAGAGAAGCCACTGCAATGGACAGTCTGAGCACTGCAACTAGAGAAAAAAAGTCTGTGTGCTGCAACAAAGACCTAGTGCAGCCAAAAATAAATTTTAAAAAGATGATGATGAAGCCCAGAGGAAGTGCATGGGCATGCTGATCCTGTTTCCAATTTCTCAAGATGAAACTCTGTCTTCATACGAACCTTAGGAAAAAGACATTAACCCAGAAAACTAATAGCTTGGACAACAGGAGACTAATTACTGTGCAGTCTCCGTTTATGATGGTGTGCAGTGGGGAGTCCAGAGGAACTGATTCCCAGAGACTTGGGAATCAGGAAACTGCCAACTGGTTGTGTGACCCAGGGCAGGTCACCAACTACAGCTCAGAGTTAATAAAGTTTTATTGCAACACGTCCACACACACAAATTTGTCGTACAATGGCAGAGTTGAACGACTGCCATAGACACCGTACAGCTTGAAAAACCTAAAATATTTACTATCTGGCCCCTTATAGAAAGATTTTTGCTGACCCCAGACTTGGCAATAATCATGATAAAAATGCTACTGTGTCTGTGTTCAAGTGCCAGGCATCCTGCCAAGTGCTTTATACGCCTTAACTCATCCAATCCCCACAACAAACCTGCAAGGCTAGGATGGTCTCCATTTCATAAATAAGGAATTTATAAGGAGGTTAAAACCTGCCTGAGTTCCCATGTCTAGTAAATGAAGAAGCCAGGATTCAGACTCCTGTGCATCTGATACGGAGTGCCTGACTCGCTCCATTGCATCATCTTATCTCCTGAGTAAATCTTTCTGCTCCTTGGGTCTGGGTGTCAAGGTCACAAAAGAAGCTCTAACATCCCAACAACTTCTTTGAACATGACAAGAGCAGCTCTTCTGTAGTCAACTACTGAGGCACAGGGTAATATCCAAATTACCTAGCATTTATTTTCTTTATAAGTGCTTTTATAGCCCAAATACTTGAAATCGGAAAACAGCTGAAAGTCGAGTAGCTATGTGGAGAAGCAATGGTAAAGAAGGACTTGAGAATTAGTGTTTTTCTTTTTAATTGAGTCTAAGGCAAATGAGCATAAGGGCTCCCTGGCAGCCCAAGCAAGAAGGGAAACACTACAAAGAACTGGAAGCTCACTCCCTAATGAGACGCCTCTTCCTTTCCTGACTGCTACTTTACCTTGAAGTTCCAGTGTTTCTGACTCTGTGTGCGCCATTAGTGTGGTCTTAACCCACAGAGAGACATACCAGGCAGCTGGTGTCTTTGGATCCTTGAAAGGTTTGGTGCATCCCAACACAAACCAGGTGGAATGAATCTGTGGTAGGACGTTGGACGGGTTCAAGAATGTATCACATTAATTCCCATCACCACACTGACTAAGGGTTATTACCAACTCCCCAGAAGGAAGAACTAGGAGATTGACATCAGAACCTACCGGAGAGCCTGCACTCTTTTTAGTGACACAAAGGGAGGCCACTGTAAAGCCCTCATTTTTATGACACTTTTCTTAGAAGATTAAAAATCAAGCTATGTCCCACTGCATAAATGAACCATACTGGCAATGGAAGTAGCTTATACCACTATAGAGGAAGTAGCTTAGTGAAGTCCTGACTCTTGAGGTCATTCTTACCCCAGCACCACCCGCTGCCACAGTCCTATATCCCAGGGGGAAGGATCATGCGTCTGGCACACAAGCCCCCAAGTCTCCTTGCAGAATCTTCCAGAACAAGAGGTCACACGCCACCCCCAACCCAGCTCCGTGGTTTTTAATCATGGCTGCACATCTGAATCACCAGGAAAACTTTAAAAACTACTGCAGACTGATCCACACCCAGGGATTCTGACTTACTTTGTCTGAGATGTGGCCTCAGCATCAGGATTTTTTAAATCCCCCGGATGAGTCTAATGAGCAACCAAACTTGAGAACCACAGCCCTTGTTCAATGCCATTTCACAGTTGCCATGGTCATTTCCCCCTTTTGCAAGTAAAATCACCACCACAAGTAGCTATTACTGCAATATAGATAACAGCTTGGATATAATGCCTTTTTAATTAGGTGGTTACAGTAATGATCCATCACTCCCTTATGACCTCAGATTTGAACCCAACATGTTATACTGGGGAGACATTTCCATCCCTTCCCTCAGATCACTCTCTCCCAAGGCTTCTAATAATTAATGTTTACTGAACACGTCCTCGGGGCTGAGATTGAGGACGCATGACCTCATGTATTCCCCACAACCATCCCAAGGGAGTAAGGAAGACCATTCCCGTTTTGCTGATGGGACCATTTGCTGATGATCATGCTCATGTTACTGAGGCTCCAAAAAAAACGTTAGATTTGAGAACAATATATTCCATCACCATTGTGTATCCCATCTGCCATACAAACTGACCCTGCAAAAGCAGCAGAAAACTTCAATTTCCTTAAAAAAGAAGTGGACGTATTTCAATGAGCAAACTATGTTCCAGTCACATAGCCTTGCTGTTCTGGAAAAAGTCTCCTCAGGGCCTTTACACTTTCTATTTCCTTAGCCAAAAACACAACTTCCCTTTCCTTTGGCAGACAGCTAGACAGCCCTCCCTCACCATACGGAGGCCCCATCCACAAAGAAGCCTTTCTGAAAACTCTATCCTTTTAAAGATTTTTTTTGATGTGGACTATTTTTAAAGTCTACTGAATTTGTTATAATACTGCTTCTGTTTTGTTTTGGGTTTTTTTGGCCCCAAGGCATGTGGGATCTTAGTTCCTTGACCTGGAGTCGAACCTGCACCCTCAGCATTGGACAGCAAAATCTTCACCACTAGACCACCAGAAAAGCCCCCTGAAAGCCCCCAAACCCACCCTGTTCACTATCTCCTTATCCTAGTTTATGTCTCCTTGTGCTGTTTACCATCTGATCTTAGACATATACTTATTTGCAAATTTATGTGCTGCCCTCTTCGCTAAAATAAACTTCATGAGGGCAGGGACTCTGGTCACTGCTGTATCCCCAGTGCCTAGAACAGTACCTGGCACCTTGTAGGTGCTCAGTAAATACCGCCCTGCCCTCCACCCCCCACTACTTCAACAGTCCTTACTGTGTATCAAGTCCTATTCTAACTACTACACTCATGTTAATGCTTTGAACCCTAAGACAACTCACCTCAGGGACGTCATCACCATCCTACACATGGGGAAACTAAGGCACAGAAGGGTTAATGAATAACCTGCCCAACATCACTGTTAGTGAATGGCAGAGCCAGGATTCAAACCTACGCAATCCAGCTTCAGAGTTGGTACTTCAACCACTTTGCTGAATGATTAATGAAGGAGTGATGCTACTATAATTGGTACACCATCTCTGCAGGCTCCGAATCCCCAGATTCAGCCAACCACTGATCAAAATTCACACCTCAGCCTGTGGACAAGGAGGGCTGACTCTGCTGCTCCATTTTATACAAAGGACTTGAGCATCCTGGGATGCAGGTGTCCCTGGAAGCAATCCCCCGTGGACACAGGGGACAACTGCACACTGATCGATGAATGGGGGCAAGCCAAATCCCAAAGTCCCTCATGGGGTCCCCTTGCATTCTGCTCTGGGGTGACTGCACCCCGACAGGACCCCATCCCCCAGGCATTCCATCTGCCTCCTCGGTCAGGCCCTGTCACACCTTTACCCTGTTAGCAAAACAGTTTGTGCAGCAGCAGAATTTTAGTCAGTTTCAAAGCTGGGAGTGAACTTGAAGTCCACCCCATGCCTGGCATGTCTCTCCAGACCTCTCGTCTTGACACAGCAAAACGAAGCATCTTGGAAACAGGAGGTACTGAGGCACGTGGTGAGCTGGCCAGATGGTGCTGGCCTCCCTGCTTATGGAGGGTCTAACAAGGCAAAGCGTCCCCCCACCCCCAGGAAGAACATGGTCCCTGTGCCGCTCTCTCCCCCACCTTCAGGCAGCTGCCAGGTCTATGTCAATCTGACCGTGACCTAGTCTCTGAAATGGGACCCTGTCTCTACTCCACTGTTCCTGCCCTCCTCTTCTTCTGCCTGGAACCCAAACAGCCTCAAACATCTCCCTAGGACCAGTTCCATCCTCTGTCCTGAGGTTGGAATCATCTTCCCAAAGCATGATCCTCATCCCATCAACCCTCAGAAGCCTCCCCCAACTCCCACTGTCTCAGTTAAGAAATCCAAACTCCTTAACTGGACAACAGAAGCCTGTTGTCCATCTGCTTCTAAGGCAACAGAAGCCTGTTGTCCATCTGCTTCTCTTCTACAAATCTCCCCTCACTTTACATGTAAGCAAAACACACCATTCTGAGATTGTCATCAGTCAGCTTTCACTAGATGACTGTTATGATGCAATAACAAACAAGTCCCAATTATCAGGGGCATACAACACACATTTATTTCATATTTGCATTGTATACTGGCAATCATGACTTAGTTTCTCTTGTCTTCCCATTCTAGAATCCAGGCAGAAGGATAAGGCCCATCCAGGACATGCCATCCTCATGAGAAAGGGGAAAGAGAAAGGGCTAGCAGAGACACACAGTGGCTTTTAATGCTTCTGTTCAGACACAGTATAAGTCACATCTGCTCATGTGCCCCTGGCCAAAGCAAGCTTCATGTCCCTGTCCAACATCAATGGATTGAATATTCTATAATGCAAGTCACATTTCTACCTAGATGGGGAGAGCTGGAGATAAGGAAGTGCAGACATGAAACAAATAATCACATAAAGTTCTACCTTAGGGCATGGAGAGCTGGGTTTGATCCCTGGGTTGGGAAGATCCCCTGAAGAAGGGATGGCAACCCACTCCAGTATTCTTGCCTAGAGAATCCCATGGGAAGAGGAGTCTGACAGGCAACAGTCCATGGGGTCTTAAAGAGTTGGATTAGGGCCTAGGTTCATGGAGTTCCCTCCATCTGTGGGGTCTAAGTTGTACATGCCATCTTTAAGGCCAGCTCCACGATCAACCACGAAGGAAAATCTCTTGCTTCTCTGAGCCTTGACACAGCTTTATCTGCCTCTGAAGGTATGTAGATCTGAAAGCCTCTGTATCCCTAGAGAGTGTTTCAGTTGTTAGTCCTTCACAGTTCACCTTCCTGTCAGATTTTAACTTTGTTGTTTAGTCATGTCAGACTCTGTGGAGACCCCATGGACTGTAGCCCACCAGGGTCCTCTGTCCATGGGATTTCCCAGGCAAGAATACTGGAGTGGGTTGCCATTTCCTTCTCTGGGGATCATCCCAACCCAGGAATTGAACCCATATCTCCTGCACTGCAGGATTCTTTACCACTGAGCCACCAGGGATGCCAAATTATAATTTAGGATCCTTGAAATTGGAGTTGGTCTTTCTGCCTATAGTATTTGCACAGGGTGGGCATTCAAGCAATGTTTATTTCATGTGAGAATGAGTTTTCAGAATAAAGAGTTAGATTTCCATTTAACTTTTGGGATTTTTTTGTTGTTGTTGCAAAAGCAGTTACTTTCTTCATCATGATGTGCTAATAACTGGATTCATGTTTCCTCTTTCCTTCCACACTGTATGTTAGGGTGAGCCCTGTTCGATTCATCTACACTTGGCAAAGTGCTTCCCACATCAGAGGCTCTTGAATTTCTTGGGTAAATGAGCAAATGAGTAAATAAATGAGTGAGCAGATCGTCTGAGCAGACTTCAACCCCAGAGGCAGCAGGAGAGGTGTGAGGTGGGGGGGGACCCAGTCAATCTGAGAGGCAGGGAGAAGCTAACTGGAAAAATCTGGCTTCGAGGATTAGCTAAAATCAAAATAATGATTATTCAAATTGAATGGAGAATGACAGTGAATTTCTGATAAGTCTGCAAACTGCATCTTACTCTGCCAACTACTCCTAGAAAGAGACAACAGGGTACTACCATTTAAGATACAGACTGTGTCCAAAAGACAACTCCCAAGGTGCAATTACAGGAGAGGAAAAGAGGTGACCAAACAGACGAGCCAGAACAAACCATAGCAAACAAGCCATGAAAGATTGCGTCTACTACATAGTTTCAGGGTCACCTCTGTCCCTTGTTGCTATATTGACACTGGGTTATATGAAACCAGGAACGCAGCAGAAAGGGAAATGGTGGACTTTTAAGACAGGTGAACTGAACAGGCAGCTACACCATGAATGGCATGAGCTGAGTAGTGATGTGCCTTCAACAGCCAGCAAAGCTGGTTGCTAGATGATCAATGTCGAAAGCCTGCAGCTCAGAGTAAGCTCCAGACCGACTCACCCACACAGGCTCCTAGCCTGACTCTTCAAACCTAAAATGCAAATGGGCTTCATGGTCTACTCTTCGTGATAGATTTTCACAGCCAATTCAAAGGAGCGCCTGCTCCTTTGGGCATGGAGGAGATGCACCCACTTTGGGCATGGAGGAGACGATGGGCATGGAGGAGCCTGATGCACAAAAAGGAAGAAACAGCCCTTATCCTCCTTCTGCACCATGGATAGAGACCCGGGTATAAAAAGTCATAAAGACTCCCTAAGAGAACGATGTGGTCAAGAATTGAAATCATTTCTTGTGGTCGTGAGGGTTTTTGAAAAATCATTCCTTTGCTATCACGTATCTCTATGGAGTAAAACAGCTTGAAGACATTTCTGCCAGTTTGTTCAAACCACGTGTGCCACTCTCTCCAACTGGAAAGGGTGAAGAAGAAGGTCACCACCATTACACCACAGTCAGAGGTGCCGAATCAGAAAGGGACTTTCCTGTCCCTGGGCTCCGCAGCTTGCCTACTGAGGGGACTGGTTACCAGTTTGAAGTGAATGTGTGGGCTTGGTTACCATGGGTTTACCAGCTCTGCTCCTGCAAATTGTGCTCCTGGGCCCAGGAAAGGAGCCGACCCCCTGGTGCTTATCTCACCCCCGCCTTCCGGTGTATTACCCAGCAGGACAGAGCAAATGTTGCATGATCTTTTCAGGATTGAAGGTCTCCTTACAGAAAACCCCAGGACCAGGCACTCTCAAGAAGAGAGGACCAAGCTGGATGGCTTAACTTGGAAGAAAAACAGCCCTTTGGCACGTTTCCTGGGTCCATGGTACGCTATTAAAAAAAAAAAAGACCAAAAAAAAAACAATTTAAATGCCTTTAAGTTTTTCCTCCACACTATGACACATCAGACCAAAGTACAATCGGGCAATCAAGATCACCAGTTCCTGGAAGTTAAACATGGACAGCAGACCACTAAACAATGGCTCCTAAGGTCAAATCCTGCTAAGGTAAGTCCCTGTCTCAGGGAGGGGCAGCGTTTACCAGCCCAGGCCATCTGGCCGACGGCAAGAAAGCCAGAAACTCAATCTCTCAAAGTGACAAGGAGAATCCACGGCCATCTTCCTGGATGAGAAGTACTTGAACTGTGGTGCTCCTACTACCCTCTGTAAACAAAAAGCCTCCCAAAGGAAGGCCTTGTCTCCTCTGTATTCAGCTCTGAGGTATGCCACGCTGAGGCAAGTCCACGTCTGGGCACCAAACGTGACTTCATGCATGCGCAGGCCTGCCCCTGGCAGGACCTCCCCAGCAGAGGGGGACAAAATACACTTGTCAATATGGCCTGGGTTTACGGGAACTCGAGGGACTGCGAAGCAGTCTTGGGCACCCATGGCAGGAATGCCAGGGCAGGAGCTCGATCTGGGTGATGGAGACTCATGCAGGGACTGCAGCACGCAACATCCTGGGACTCAGTGGGCCCCGCTCTCACCCCAGCCCTGCACCGCCACTGTGTGTGAACCTCTGTAAGTCCTCCCACCCCCAGCTCCTTGTTACTGTCACCTGGGAGCTTTAAGAATACCTCTCTCCAGGTCCCAACCTTAAAGGTCCCCATTTAATTGGTCCAGGGTGAAACCCAGGCATGGATAATTTTTTTTAAAGCTCCCTGGGTGAGTCTAAAATACAGGCAGGTTAAGAACTTCAGCTTACAGACCTGAGAGTCCCACCAGGCCTGTAATATACAGGGTTGGAGAGAGCGGGCTAGACTGTTCAGCATTTCTCCATTCAAACTCCTCCCCAACTCCCGTAATATTTGGGAAATAGTAGGTTGAATAAAGTTTAAAGCTCAGATACTTGTAGACATATATTCACAGCAACATCATTCACCACAGTCAAAAGGTGGAAAGAACCACATATCCAATGATGGATGAATAGATAAACAAAAGGTGGTCTGTACACAACAACAGATTACTCAGTCTTGAAAAAGGAAGGGAATTCTGACACATGCTACAGTGTGGATGAACCTTGAGGACATTATGCTAAGTGAAATAAGCCAGTCACAAAAAGGAAAAGACTGTATGATTCCACTTATACAAAGTATCTACAGTAGTCAAACTCAGAAAGGAGAATGGGGGCTGCTAGAGGCTGGGGAGGGGAAAGGAGTCAGCTCTGGTTTCAGCCAGAGTTTCAGTTGGGGATGACCAGAAAGTTCTGGAGAGGGATGGTGGTAAGGGCTGCACACTTAGGCGAACTGCACCTAATGCCACTACACTGCCTACTTTAAAATGGTTTAAATGGTAACTTTCATGTCTTTTTCCATGATACAGATTTTTAAGTTTAAATGTTTTCTGACTGCAGAATATTTTAGAAACTTGAACATGCTACTGTGACCCAATCTGTTTCCATGAGAGGCAGACTTCACAAGTCTTCCCCAAAGTTATCTGATCACAAATGCTGTTTTGAACAAGAGATGGGGAGTGGGGCAGATCATCTTCAGGACCCATGCTCCTCGAAGCAACTGGGAGAATGCTGAACCAAGCACTAGGTACCAGCTTTCCATATCCGAACCCTGGCTATGTGGCTGCTGGAGCATTAAGCAAAGCGGCTAATGGGAGGATCTCACTGAATTCTACCAAGACCCCTGCGGGGTAAGCAATATAGCCCTCATTTCATTGCTGGGGAAACTGAGGCTCAGAGAGGCCAAGTAACTGGCCCAAGGCTGCTCAGCTCACTGGCAGGGCTGGGACTCATATCTCAGACAGGCAGACTCTACTCCCACTACAGTTAAGTTCCTTCCATTTGAACAAGTTCCATCTAAGAGCACGTTTGTAAATCCAATGTGTTTTTTAAGTCCAACAAAGTTAGCCTAGGTACCCAACTAACACGATCGGCTATACAGTACTGTACTGGAATAGGTTTATGCCTTTCACACCAACATATAAAAAACCATCACAAAAAAATAAACATTTTTAATCTTAAAGCACAGTACCTTGAAAAGTACATGAGTACAACAGCTAGCATACAGGGGCTGGCATCGAGTGAACAGGCAAGAAGAGGTTCTGACGGCAGGAGGGAGAGGAGGTGGAAGATGGCAGAACTGAAGGGACGTCAGCAGTAGGAGAGAGAGGGCAAGCTGCAATGTCTTTCGTGCCTGATGTTAATGGAACACACGTTTGCATCTTTGAAAGTTCGCAACTTGAAGTTTCGTAGGTAGGGGACTTACTGTACTCCAAAGCAGCAGTGCTGATATCTCCCCCGAGCTTGTCAGAAATGCAGAGCCTCAGGCCTCCCTCAGACCTCCTGCGTCTGCATTTTAACCAAGTCCCCAGGTGACCGTGGGCACATTGACGATGGGGACGCATGGCTCTGTGCTCTAACACATGCAGCGCCGTGATCTCTCGGGGCCCTTCTGACTTCATTGACAGTGTCTAAATATTCACCGTGAGCTTGGAGCTTGGAGGCTGTGGAAGCAGCAGCAGTGTCTGCCCGGTGCCTGTGGTCTGCAAATTAGACACCAATCTCCTCCACTTCTTTCTTTCTTCCTCCAAATGTATATGGGCCACCCAAAGCCCTCATGTCATTTGGATACTTGTCATACCACTCTACATTGGGATTTTTTGCCAGCGAAGGAAAAACAAGCAAGGTTTTTAAGTGACCAAAAAGATTTCAAAGCAATTCTTTCAAGGGTTTCCCCCCTCTGAGGCCCATAGAAGAATTACTCAGAATTAGAGAAAAGATGCAACAGCACAGCCAGTTCATTCTGTTACCAGTTCCCTAATAAACACTCCAGCATGCTGGCCCATCTAATTTAAAGAGTCCAGGTGATGGGGCTTCCATTTTCCTGGGGAGGCTGTTTGACAAGCCAAGGTTTCCTTTAAGAGGCTCTTCCCCTCATGGTCTGAGGATTCCCCAGGTACAACCTCCTGCAACCCGGTGAAATCACTGCCAAACCATGTCAAGTGCCCCTTCTCAACACAGCCCGCTTTGACAGAGGCTTAATAAACCAGAGTGACTTAGCTGCTCTAATCTCTGCTTCTAAGTCATTCTATCTACTCCATTAATCACCTCTATCGACACTCCTCCAGGTCTCCAGGGAAGTTCCACTTCTCTCTGGTAATGGGCTTCTCCAGACTGCAGACTAGCCTTTCAACTTCAGGACTCCCATCTCTGGCTCTCATGCATGCCCTGTAAGGCCAGTCCTGCATCCCGGGAGCCCCCACCCAATCCTCGTCCACACCCTGGGGGAGGGGAGGATCAGGCAAGGTCATCAGCCATTCTGTGGCAGCCCATTCAGCAGAGAGGGCATTTCACATGGCATGTGAACGGTCCCTGTCCTGATGTTCACCTCCAAATAAGGTAGGACCAAAAGGCCACCAGCCCACAAAGGGAGGCTGGAGTGCTGACACTCTGCCAGGGGTCCTCGTGATGACACAAATCCTTCCAGGACAGGCACTCAGCTGCCCCTCTGCATACTCAGAGTGGGCAAAGAGCTGCAGAAGCGGGACTCTGTGGGGCTCTGAGTGTTGGCTATCACCCAGAACAAGGGCCACAGAATTCTCTCTCTGCTAAATCTGGTTTTGTTTAAATGCCTATGTGTCACTTACAGCAAAAACCTCTGCAATTGAAGCCTCTGGAAAATCCCATGGGGCTTAAGCCTGGCTGATATAGAAAGTGTCATAACCCGGGTGTCCCAACACGGGGGGCAGAGTGCAGAGGGATCTGTGCTCCCTTGACTGTCAGCTGTGCTCCCCGAGGCTAAGAACTGCATCTGTCACCCTGTATGAGCCAGATGGAGGAGCAGTGCTCCCTTGGGCTCAGCACAATGCAGCCACAGGGCCCACCAGAGCAAAGCCAGCTGAAAAAAGCCACGCTCACGCCTGATCCAGCCGGGTCCTCTCTTACCACCCTATTTCTGCAACCACTGTACCCAGCACCAGGAATGTTGCATGCTTCCATCTGTCCAGCAAATACCACTTGCGTCAAAGCACATCTCAACCCTGCATGGTGCACGATGTCTTCCAGCCACGCCGGGCATTAGAGTGTCATTCCAGGTCACACGTGGCAGTCATACCTGTGGGCTCACCGAGAACAGGGCCTTCTCTCCCGACCCTCAGCACTGACCAAGGGCCTCACACACGGAGAGCCAATGAGTGTCTGTGTACTTCAGAACACAAAACAGAGGACAGAAACCAGCCATGGTGCTCAATAGAAGGTTCTGGGTGAGGGTCCCTGAAGAGGAGTCCAAGTCTAAAGAAGGAACGGACGCTTCCCAGGCCCCCATCTTGGAAAATGGTGGGTTGTCTGGACCCTTTATCTGCATCTGTGGTCAGAAATGACATCTTCTACCTCCAACATCTGCTGAGACCTGCAGAAGATGCCTTTCTTCATCTAGTCCTCCACATCCAGCACAAGATGACCACTTTTGCCTAATTTCTTTCCAATAGCTCATAACTGTTCTCCCTGTCTTCACTTTTTTTTTTTCTAGGCATGATGCTAAGAATGTTCACCTTATTACCCTAAAGTTATTACCTTAAAGTTATCCCCCATGTTGACAGCAAGTCGTCTTCCTAAAACACACAGCTGCTCAGAAACCATCTGTGGCCCTCACTGCTTACAGGATAGGGGTCAAAAGGCCTTCAGATGTTTGAGTCTCTTGGTCCAACATGCTTGTTACATGATGACTAGCCTCCCACACCCGCCCATACACATTGTGCTCCAAGCTTACCCCAAGACCTAACTGTCCCTCACCCAGGGGACACTTCCTCATCTTCCCCAAAGAATACAAGCTTTGGGGCCAGGTGGCCTGAGTTCCAATTCCTGCTCTGCCAATTCCAAGTTAGGAGAACCTGGGCCAACTATTTAAGCTCTCTGTGCCTTCCTCATATCTTCTGTAAACTGAATATAATAAAAACAATAGCAGTACCCACCTACCACCTACCTTCCTAGGATTGCTACAATGCTCAGCAAGGGAATGTGTAGGCCCACATTCAGGGCCCTCTTTTGACAGGATGCTCTTGGATCCTGATATTTACGACCTACCTGTCCTTCTTGGGTTCTAATCTGCAGGATTGGAACACTTCATATTCCTACTTGTATTATACTCGATTTCGCATTTGAGCCTCTCAACTGGAATGAGAGCTCCCTGGAGGCAGGGTCACATCTAGGTCAGTTTTCACTTCCCCACGGGCCTAGGAGATAGTGTTGTTCAATCAACACTCATCTGGCCGCCAAGTACTAAACTCAAAGATGGTTTCCTACCTGAGCTCAAAGAAACTGCCCTCAGGAGGCCTTCTAAGTAATTTTTTCATCCACGTGATTATTTTAATAAATCTTAAATCGTTCATAAATCTTAAGTACAGAGTTGAACCAGCTGGTATGGGATTGAACCAGCTAAAAGGCTAGTCCCTGAACTAGGCATGTATAATGGAATCAACAGTCAGACATTTATAAAGTGAAATGAGATAAACCAATGTGGGGGGTCATAAAAGCTGGTATTTGGAAAGATGTTCTAAAAGGCCTCCTGCATCTTTTTTTTCTAGCCAGACATTCCATGAAAGGGAGCCTTTCCTGCATATGGGCCATGTGCAGCAATTGCAACAAATCCTACTTGTGGTTTAATGAGTCAGTTCTGAAAAGTCCCAAATAATTGATTTTCTCCATTTCACAATGAAGGAATGTTCTTCAAAAGGTTAGGCATATATTATAGTTACACAAAGGGCTTCCCTGGTGGCTCAGTGATAAAGAATCCACCTGCCAAGCAGGAGAGACTGGTTCAATCTCTGGGTCAGGAAAATCCCCTGCAGAAGGAAATGGCAACCCACTCCAGTATTCTTGCCTGGGAAATTCCAGGGACAGAGGAGCCTGACGGACCACAGTTCACGGGGTCACAAAAGAGTCGGACATGCCTTGGGGACTAAACAACAACATAGCTATGCAAACAGTAGTAATAATACTTGTGCAGCACCTGGCACTTGATCCTTAAAAGCCTTGGATAAACAGCATCATCATGATGCCCATTTCACAGGCAGAAAACTAAGGCTGTAATAGCCAAAATGACTCATTTGTGCAGGTTGTATCAGGACCAGAATGCAGACTCTGATCTCCAAATTCCAGATCGCATTCATCAAGTCCCCCTTCACCCACAAAAAGGACCAGATGTGGAACACACAGAGGCCTCCTTCATCCTGCACAGTCCGGGCCATCTTAGCATCAACCATGCAAAAGGCCAACAGCACACATAGGCCCAGATATCGATTTCTTAACCTTTCTACTCGAAATGAAGCAAGTGCTGCCTTTACAAAATTCACCCTCATTCCTTTGGTTCTAAAAAATTCATCCTGTAAAATTATGTTCCATTTGAGTTATCTTTAGGAGGTAATTTCAGCAGCAAAAATCTATTCAGTACTTGGTCTGTGCCAAGCTCTCCTGTAAGTACATTACATAGACTAACATGCTAAGCACATGCAACCCCATGAGGAAGGTACTGTATGGGCTTCTACATGCACACACATACAGTGCTATTCTAGAATTTGGGCTATATCAGTGAACAAAACAAACCCTGCCCCTTCTGTGAGGTTAGAAGATAAAGTAACTAGTTCAAGGTCAGGTAAGCAGTAAGGGCAGCGGCAGGATTGGAAACCAGGCACTTTGACTCCAGAGTTCATGTTCTTAACCTCTGAGCTCTTAACTCTTAATTCCTCTTGGCGGGGTGTCCTGATCTGTCCCAAAGCAACAACAGGCAAGTGGGGACAGTGCTTTCGTGGGCTGCAGCTCCCTGCCAGGCAGAACGGGGACCTCTGTTGTCCAATCATTATTTGCCGCAAACTGAGTTCATGCCTGACTCTGGCCTCAGTTCTAGAGCCAAGGACGCAGGGGACACAGCCCTGCCCTTAAGAAGCTCCCAGGCTAGTGTGGAAAGACTAGCAAATATTTTTATTAGTTTACCATCTGTGCTGGGCCCAGCACCACCTGTGAACTGGGGTGAACTGCCTGAATTGTGACTTGGGGTGGGGGCAACGTGAAATCATTTATCAACTTCATCCTGAGCAGCCCCAGCATATTGTCCGACCCTACCTCCTTCTGCTTGAAAAAAAAAAATCAAAGTAATCTGATTCAGCCTAGCCCTGGTTGAGCACTGACTCCCTGCTAAATCCCCAAAGCCTAATTACTTAACTATTGTGCATGGTAATCTTAGGAGGTGTTTGTTTTCTCTCTCCCCTTGGACAGCCAATGAGCATGAGGTGGTGGTTGCTAGTGAGCATTGCTCAGGTAGGAGATAAAGCTGTGATTTCTTGTGCAGCACTTTCTATGGACCAAGCCCTCCACTTCAGAACACCCTTCAACGGCCACCTCCTACCGTTCCAGTGCTCGATCAGGCATCACTTTCTCCAAGGAGGGGACCCCTGCCCTGATCCACCATACTCATTCCTCCAGAGATATTTCCCATAGGTGACTCTGTTATTTAAGACCCCGACTCCTCCATGCAAAGCCTATTCCCTGACAGTGGAGACTAGATCCCCCCCAGCTTCACAGCCTAGTACATCTCAGGCTTTGTAGACAGTTGAGAAATGCACATTGCCATTACGTCCTCAGGCAATGTCTTGAGACCCAGAGTTGCAGCCCCCTTCTGTGCTGAATTAGCAAAGGTTGCTATGGACTCAGAATCTGGGGGCACCTTCCCATGTGCAAAGGGACAAGCCACTGGGCAGCGAGCTCCTCTGCTTCTCAGCCATATCGTGACCTTCCTATTCCTTTCCCAAAGGGGACATGCACTGCCCTTTCAGAAGAAACTGTAAATTATTCCGGCACATTTATTTTCCTTCTTTTTTCGTCAAATGCTATGCTCCAATGGCCTCTTCATAATGGATGATGTTTGCTTGTTTGTTT
This sequence comes from Muntiacus reevesi, assembly GCF_963930625.1. Taxonomy (NCBI): domain Eukaryota; kingdom Metazoa; phylum Chordata; class Mammalia; order Artiodactyla; family Cervidae; genus Muntiacus; species Muntiacus reevesi. The sequence goes on along the minus strand of NC_089263.1, from coordinate 53,662,345 downwards.
TTTTTTTTTTTTTTAAAAAACCCTTTTCAAGTATTTGACTTTGCTATTGAGTTGAACGGCTGGATCTCTTCCACCCAAGGCAACACATGGCAATGTTTAATGATTTCCATTTTTAACTCAAGGAGGAACGTTCCTCAGAGTTCAAGAGGAAGCCGAGTGGGTGCTCTGGATTGCGGGAGGCCCGCATGGCGTCAGGAGCGGAGAATCTGGAAGTCAACGGGGGGAGCAGATGGCCCAGCAAGGAGGCGAGATTGCTAGCAGATGGCCCCCATAGTTTGGATAAGGCAAAAAGAAAAAAAAAAAAAACTTTTGATTGCAAACAAATTGGTATTAGAAGCATACCAAGAAGAGAGGCCCACACAGATGTTTGCTGTTGCGATGGGCAGGCATTCCCTGTTCCTTTAGGGGGGCACCCAGTCAGTGACGGAGGCTGGGATTGCAACGCAAGTCCTCATCTCTAAATTGTCTTTTTTCCACTTGGTTTATTCATAATTATGGATAAGGATGTAGGCACACAATTCAGACCATCCAAATTAAAAAGTTTGGCCCCACAGAGGACATTTAGGGCAGTGAAAGCGCTCTGCAGGATATTGTCCTGGTGGATACGTCATTAGAGGTCTATATCACAACTCAGAGAATGCACACACAAAAGGTGAATCCTGATGTAAGCTGTGGATGTGGTTAACAATAATGTACAAATATGGGCTCATCAACTGCAACAAATGTACCGCAGTAACGCCAAGTATTAACGGGGAAGCTGGGAAAAAGAGGAATAATAGAGGAATTCTATTTTCCTCTCGAATATTCTAAAAACCTAAAATGACTCTAAAACAAAGTCTGTGGATTCTCTCTCTCATGCACACACCTGGCTCTTCTTGCTGGCTGGGGGACCTTGACCTGGTCACTTAACCTGAGTGGCCTTTTCCTTATCTTCAAAATGAAGAAGCTAATAGCACTGACCTAAAGGGTTTTTATGAGAAGTAAGTAAGCTGATACACAGAAGGAATAGCTCCTGCCCCTAGTACGCTGGTATTAGCCATGATTACAAGGATGACCACAGATACCATGTGTCAGCGATCCAGAGATACTTCAATCATCCATCATGGGATTTAAGGCTTGCAGCAGCCCTACGAGGCAGGTAGGAAATGCTGCTATCCTCATTTTACAACAAAGAAAACCTGAAGCTTAGAGAGATTATATAACTCGCTGAGGGTCACATGGCTGGTCAGTAAGGGTGAGCTGGGACTCAAACCCACACAACTGCCTTCCCCATCACAAGCTGCCAAGTCCAAGAAGGAAAGAGCTGGTGCTCCCTGGACAGGGCCACTGTCTGGCTGCTGGAAGGCTTTGCACTTATCCTATGTAATCTCGCTTTGGAGGGTGGGGGGTTGTGGGAGAGGGACAGGGGTGTGTGAGAGGGAGGCGGGGTAGAAGGGGAGAGACCGACTCCAAAGGCCAAGTAGGATCTTGGCAGACCAGTACTAGAACCCAGACTTTGGCTCCCAAACCACTTGATCTGCTGTATTAACATATCCACTCCACCCACAAAGAAAAGCCAAGAGTGATCACCCTTGGTTGATCACCCTTGGCTGTGATGACAGACTGCTCTCTTCCTTGGCCTCCACTTGTGATCAGGGTGGTGGCTCTGCCAGCCTATCGCTGTTCCAAGGCAGATGGTGACAACGGCCCCAAGAAGTCACCTGGCTCCTCTGGAGGTTGCTCCTTGCAGGAAAGCCCCTGCCCAGGCTGGACCGCCTGCTCTGCCGCCTGGGACAGTAACTGAATCGTGATCTCCCTGCCCACAGGGATAAGTTCAATTCTTGCTTTTCCAAAGCAGCGTTTGCTTTTACATAACAACTTTCAAACTTGGGATGTGTGACTTGTCTCCCAAGCCTGCTGGAGCAGCCTCCGAACAGACGTTCGTTCAGAATCCAGACACTTCATCTCGTCTCCGGTACCACCTCACCTCCACACCCACGCGGCCTGATGTACTTTTTGCAGCTCTGGGTCCCCTCCTCCTACTCTTGCCTTCTCGTGCTTTCTGCTCCCTACACCGGGGGCGCCTACAGGGACCCACAGCAGTGGGTTCCTGCTCCGTGATCACGTGTCCTCTTAACCCAGCTCAATGCCAGCTGCTATGTGCAGGACATCACACCCCCCACTCACCCCCTCTCCTGTCCCCCTGGTCTGTACATCAGCCCTGACCCAGAACAGAAAGGGAAAGTAGATCAGAGGCAGGCTGACCGCAAAAGATCCCCTACCTAGAATGTGATCCAACGCCTCTGCTTTCCTGGAAATCTAGTGCCTCCCTTCATCTTCACATGCCTCTCAAGAACCTGTCTGCCCTCTCGTCCCTCCAGCCTTCCCTCTATGGACACTCTTATGGGCTGAATGCATGCATGCTCAGTCGCGTCTGACTTTTTGTGACCCCATGAACTGCAGCCCGCCAGGCACCTCTGTCCATGGAATTTTCCAGGCAAGAATATTGGAGTGGGTTGCCATTTCCTACTCCACGTGGACTGAAGGTGTCCCCACAAAATTCCTTTGTTGAAGCACTAACCGCCCCCCTCCCAAGGTAGTGGTGTTAGAGATGGGGCCTCTGGGAGGTCACGGGGTGACACAAGTCATGAAGGATGGCTTTGGACCTGATGGGATTGGTGGCCTCCCAGGAAGAGCCAGCAGGGCTGTCCTCACTCGCTCTCTCCTGCCACGTGAAGAGACACACAGGCCAGGAAGAGCGTTCTCACAGGAGCCTGACCATGCTGGTATCCTGATTTTGGACTTCCAGCCTCCAGAATTGTGAGAAAATACATCTCTGTTGTTTAAGCCACCCAGTCTACGGTATTTTTGTTATGGCCACCCAAGCAAAGACACAGAACCATGAGCCCTTTCAAAAGACATATGTGAAAAGCAAGAAAATCAAACATGATGAAGAAAATTCCTTCAGCATCAATGGTGGGAACCAAGCTCCTCTCTTCCTTTTCAAGCACAAGGCATAGGATGTTGGGAGCCCAAATGAACAGGAGTGACGTGGCCGAGGCAGGGCCACTGGTTCCATCTCAAATGTGTAGAAAAAGGCAGTATAAGAATGGGGGAAGGCATTCCCACCCCAGCTGAGAAGCCAAAGGATAAAACGCCACCTAAATGCCAAGAGACAAAACCAGTTTCTCTATCCAGAGGCAAGTTCTGCAAGGTACACCATCCTCCAGCATCCCAAACCTCCAAAAGGTTAAAAACAAATAAGAAACATAAAAGTATTTCCAGAAGAGAAAATAAACAGTGTGTGGTAAGATGTTTACTTCTTAACTTGTCCTCATAAAATTCAATTGACAGATAGTTTTCCAGCCCCTATAATACACAGGCACTGTGTCATCTCCGGGGTAAGTAGATTAAAAAAATAATCATGAAAATGGAAGCTGATGTGTGAACATGTGTGTATAAATGCTTGATGGGTATTAACTCATTTAATTCTAACAGCCCTATGAAATGAATGCAATTATCACCCCCTTACCACCATCATTTTACAAAAGGAAACACTGAAGTACCTATTACAGTTTTAAAAAGCAAATGAGCCTTGTCTCTTATATCCTAGTTGAGAGAGGCAAATAATGTAACAATAGATATAGAGTCTGTTAAAAGCTCAACCAAGAGAATCAATGACATAGAAGGCTACTTTGGGTTGGGTGATCAGGAAAGACCAGTGGAAGCTGGCAATCACACAAAAGACCCCACCTTGGAAGACTGGGGGTGGAGGAGTAAGTGGTCCCCAGAAGCTCCAAAAGTCAGCCACAGAATGTGCCCATCTCTGGATCTCACAGGTCCAGCGCCAGGCTCAGGCATCTGTAACTCTCAGAACCTCCCAGAGTCACAGGTCCCACTCTCAACTGTCTTCAAACACTCCAGGTGTCACCACCGAGAGATGTGTGGAAACCCTTTGGGTCCTGATGCAGACTGAAGGTCTCTGTCTCCCTGAAACTCTTACGTTGAATCCCTAACCCCCGAATGGGATGGTGTTCAGAGGTGCAGCCTTTGGGAAACGGTTAGATTCATTTGAGGTCATGAGGGTGGAGTCCCCATGAGAGGATGAGTGCCTATCTAAGACAGGGAAGGGAGACCAGACCTCTAGTTCTCTCTCCACCATATGGGCACACAGCAAGAAGAAAGCCATCTGCAAGCTAGGAATGGAACTAGCCAACACCTTGATCTTGGACTTCCCAGCCTCCAGAACTGTGAGAAATAAATGTCTGCTCTTGAAAGAGAAAGAACAAATATCATACATTCATGCGTGCATATGGAATCTAGAAAGATATTGCTGATAAACCTACTTGCAGGGTAGTGATGGAGATGCAGACATAGAGAATTGGCTTGTGGACACGGTGGGGAAGGAGAGGGTGGGATGAATTGAGAGAGCAGCGTGGAAACATATACATCACCATATGCAAAATACAGAGCTAGTGGGAATTTGCTGTGGGACACAGGGAGCTCAACCCAGAGCTCTGTGACAACGTAGAGGGGTGGGATGATGTGGGAGATGAGAGGGAGCTTCAAGAGGGAGGGGACATATGTATACCTGTGGCTGATTCATGTTGATGTATGGCAGAAACCAACACAATATTGCAAAACAATTATCCTCCAAAAAAAGTGAAGAAATAAATGTCTGCCACCCAGCCTATAAGGCTTTGTTCTGTCATCCCAAATTAAGGCAGTTCCCACAGGATTCAGGGTCACTGCCCTTCATTCCTATTTCATGCATTTTGTAGGGAGGGACCCAATGCCTCTGGGGGAAGAAAAATAAATGACTTTTCCATAGACTTCAGTGGTCAAAACGAAGCTTATTTTGTTTTTTTTATTTTGCTTTTTTTTAGCTTCCCTACATTTAAAAAGAAACCAAACTGTGTTTCACTATGTCAGACTAAGTCTGAGCCTTCATTTAACATTCAGACACTTACTGAAAGCCTAAACGTGGCAGACAGTGTTCTAACCCAGTGCTGCCCGACCTTCAGTGGGCACGGGAGCCCCCCGGGGGATTCCGTTAGGATGCAGACCCTGACCCTGCAGTAGGTCTGGGCTGGGCCTGAAAGTCTGCATCCCTAACAATCCCAGGTGATGCCAACCACCCTGAGCAGCAAGACTGCAGCCCAGCAAGTGCATCAACTCTGGCTTCAACTTGGAATAAGCTGGAGAGGTCTGAACAAGCCCTGATTTCTGGGCTCTACCCCAGACAAAGGCAATCAGACACTCCAGGTGGGGCCCAGGCATTTCAAAAGTGCTCAGTGGGGACTTCCCCGGTGGCACAATGGATAAGAATCCACATGCCAATGCAAGCAGCACAGGTTTGATACCTGGTCCAGGAAGATTCCACATGCCTTGGAGTCACTAAGCCCATGGACCTCAACTACTGAGCCTGCGTGCTGCAACTACTGAAGCCCGTGCACCCTAGAGCCCCACAAGAGAGGCCCAGACACCACAACGCAGAGTAGTTCCACTCTCAACTAAAGAAAGCCCACGCGCAGCTTTCTGAAGACTCGGTACAACCAAAAATAAATAAAGTGCTCAGTGATCTGAACGTGCGGCCAGGGTTAATAATCACTCTTCTGGACACAGAGCAGTGAGCTAGGTAGCCCTCAAGGGGAGACAGATGAGAAATAACTAAATTATTTTAGACAGCAGAGACATATGTCATAAAAACAACATGGGATAAGGTGATGGGGTCAGCGGGGGGTCGGGGGGAGGGGGGCAAGCAGGAATTACACTGAAGCACAAATAACAAGACAGAACCACCACCAAGATCTGAAGAAATGACCCCAGGCTGAGAAAAGAGCCCACTTTCCACCTCAAGTCTTAAGGGATGACAAGAGCAGGGTCCCATTTGTGTCTTTAGAACACAACGCTGTCTCTCTGACAGGCGCACAGGTTGCACTCTGCGGGGAGAGAAAATAAGACATGTTTCCCTCCTGGAGGTTCTTATGAAAACGTGAACTAATGTTTGCTGAACACCTATTGCAGGCAACGTGAACTAATGTTTGCTGAACACCTACTGTGGGCAATGCTTCCGGTCTGGGAACTGACATAGCAGGTCATTCTTCAAGCTCCACATGAAGAAACATGTGGAGAGACCGCATGGGGAGACCACATCCCTAAAAGATCCCATCTGGTAGATCACGAAGGGGGCAGTCTAGCTGGTGGGGAGGGATGCACAGTGGATGTCTCAGAGGATACAAGAAACTTGTGGTTCTTTATGGGCAGCTCCTATAACTGTGTAGAAGAAAAGGCAGTCAGCAAATGCCACCTTGTCATCACTCCCCCCTGCACCCTGACACTAACTGGTAGGAAGCTCCGGTCTACCTTCATCACAGCAGCCCCAGAACAGGACTGTTACAAAGCCACTTCCTGAAAATGCCTACCCCTGCCGGCTCCCAGGGGGAGTTCAGGTTGGAGGAGGAAGCTTCAGTTCCATCCCTCCAGAGGCAGAGCCTGTGACCTAACTAAGCGGGTCCAGGCCCAACACTCCCCTAGCCAAGCAGCTGGCTTAAGGAAGTCATGTGACTCAAGTCACACCAACCCACCAGAACCTCGGGGCTTCTGCAGAAATGCCTCAGCCAGCAGCACTCTGTCCAGCACTTTGGGGTCTGGGAGGACCTAAAGCCAGAGGTGTGAGTCACCGCATGCTGGATGATACCTGAGCTCAGAGGCAGAAAGTGAGCATCACAGTTCACCTTTGATCTCAGCCAATAAATCCCCTTTTCTGCTAAACCCAGTTTGGGGAGGTTTTCTGTCACTGCGGCAAAGGCCTGCTTCACCTAGACCCCCAGACTCTGCAGAACTGCCTTGGACTCAACTCACCATTCTCTGAGCCCCTGATGCGGTCCCGTGAGGCTGCTGCCTGGAGGACCTCTGCAGGCCTCCCATGTCACTGAGTGCCCTGGGTTGGGTTTCTGTCTTCTCTACTCGATTATGATCTGCTTGATGACATGGGCTGCCTCTTATACTTGCTTCTACCTCCACCAAGTGCCCACTTGTGAAATGGAAAAAGGGGCTAGGTATTCTCATGGTCCTCGGATGAGGAGGCTGGAAGGGAACCCAGGCTTTGACCCCCTCTGGGCTGGGCGGAGAGCAGGGGCAAGTGCAATGGGGAGGGCATGCAAGCAGAGCCAGGTGACCCCAGGATGCTCATGCCAGCCAAGAGATCCTGGGAAGTCACTAAACTTTTGGGCCTGTGTTCCTCATCTTTGCAAAAACACTAAGGTGTTTATTGTTGGAAAGGGCACTTTCATTGCATCACCTGACCAATATTTACTGAATCCTTTCTAATGTGCAGGACACTATCCCAGAAACAGTTGATACAAAGTGAACTCTTTGGAAACCCATGGACTGTAGCCCCCCAGGCTCCTCTGTCCATGGGATTCTCCAGGCAAGAACACTGGAGTTGGTTGCCATCTCCTTCTCCAGGGGGTCTTCCCACCCCAGGGATTGAACCTGTGTCTCTTATGTCTCCTGCATTGGCAGGCGGGTTCTTCACCACTTGCGCCACCTGGGAAGCCCAATCCAAGTGACTTGTTGCTAAACACTTTGCCAGTTTCCCTGCTTCCCTCATTGAAGGGGGACAAAACCAGGCGTCCCAAAATAGGGCTGACTGCTTCATAGTTAGTGGAATAATTTTTGATCAGACAGTACACTGAAGAGATAGGAGCGACAGAAGGGCATAGGAGACTCTAACCTAAGAAATGGGGTCCTGACTAAGCCAAGGTGTCCAGACTACACGTGACAGGAGCTACAGGAGGAGTAGCCAGCCCAAGATGAGAGCTTGGTGAGAGCTCAGTCCAAAACCCACTCCCCCCCTTTACCCAGAGTGAAAAAGCGTTCCCCACATGGATGGTGCTGATTTTAGCATCTCAGGAGACTGGAATGAGAGGATGGGCCCCCGCCACAGTTCCTGGCTGTACACATGTTCACGGGTTAGTCCACACATGCGTCAGCCGCTTCCCGCTGCTGGAAGAATGTGCTGAGGGAGGTGAAATGACGGGACAGCACCGCTGCCCACTGGGTCACCAGGGCAGATGCGAGTTCGAAGGGAATCCCAGCTGCTCCTCTGCAAGTTCCCCCGGCCCCATCCCCGTCAAGCAGAAGGTGAGCAATTTAGAGATTTAGCTAAACCTCTGTGTCCCAGATGGGCTCCTCAGACAGCATTCTGAGGGAAGGGAAGTTGATGGTGTTGAAAATAGGCTTTGAGGGAAGGGCCTGACCTTCATAAGTGCATGGAACTAGCCAAACATTTCAGACCCACAGGCCTAGGTTCCAGGACCAGCTTCCCCACTTAAAAGTTTCATGACTTTGAGTGACTCCGGTTTCCTCCCTAGGTATTTACCCACCTGTAAAATGTGGATAAGACTTGCCTATGAAAATAAGGGCTTCCCAGGGGGCACTAATGGTAAAGAATCTGCCTGCCAATGCAGGAGACACAAGAGATACGGGTTCAGTCCCTGAGTTGGGAAGATCCCCTGGAGAAGGAAAAGGCTACCCACTCCAGTATTCTTGCCTGGAGAATCCCATGGACAGAGGAGCCTGGTGGGCTACAGCCCTTGGGGTCACAAAGTATTGGATGCAACTGAGCCCAGCACTGCTTTGCTGGCACTCCCATGAGAATAAGTCACGGGAAGATGCCCTCCTAACCCGCTCCTTTGTCCTGGGTTTCTAGTTCCTTTTTCACACAGCCCCATGCAGAGCCCCGCCCGGTTCTTCCAACAACCCTAGAGTAGGAGGCCAAGTTCTAGTCTTCCCATTTTATAGGTAAGAAAACAGACACCTAAAAAGACTGACTTGCTTGGCAACTTGGTGGAAAAGCTGAGTGGTATCCATCTAAAATAAAACCTCCATAGGGTGTGGAGAAAAAGGAACCCTCCTACACCTTCAGTGGGAATGTAAATTGGTGAAACCACCATGGAGAACAGTATGGAGGTTCCTTAAAAAACTAAACATAGAGTCACCACGTGATCCTGCACCCCCACTGCTGGGCACATATCCAGAGAAAACTAGAATTTGAAAAGATATGCACCCCATGTTCCCCAATGTTCATAACAGTGCTATTTACAACAACCCATACACAGAAGCAACCTAAATGTTATCAACAAATAAATGGATAAAGAAGATATACACACAAGGGAATATTGCTTGGCTATTAAAAAAAAAAAGAAAGAATGCCATTTGCAGCAATGTGGATGGACCTAGGGATTATCATATCAAGCAAGAAAGACAAATATCATATCACTTACATGTGGAAGCTTAAAAAATGATACAAATGAACTTATTTATAAAACAGAAATAGACTCACAGACTTAGAAAACAAGTTACAGTTACCAAAGAGGATAGTGGGGAGGTGGGGGTAATTAGGTGCTTGGGACTAACATATACACACTACTACACGTAAAACAGGTAAACAGCAAGGATGTGCTGTACAGTACGGGGGATTATACTCAACAGTCTGTAATACCCTAAATGGAAAAGAATCTGAAAGAGAATAGGCATATACATATAACTGAATCACCTTGCTGTACATTTGAAACTAACACAACATTAGAAATGAACTATAGTTCAATTTTTTTAAGTAAGGAGATAAAACTTCATGGTTCCCAAAGAGCTTTCAAATGCATCATCCCATTGAGTCCTTCTCACAAGGAGCCCCAAGTTTGGAAGCCAAAGCTAAAACCTAGGACTGGCCTGTCTGAGCTTCCATTGGCTGGCCAGTACAACGCCTAGGAAGAAATCTCCACCCATTTAAGTAAAGCCTGCGTCTGGCAAGGAGAACAGACAAGAATGGATCCCTACAGCCTCTGACACCCTGGAAAAGACAGAAGAGGAACATCAAACCACCTCCCAGGGCGAGCACAACCATCTCTCAGGTTGCAATAATACCTGGAATTCCTGTCCCAAAGAAGGGGCCCCAGCACCCCAGCGTGTCCGCCCCCTGCAGCGACCCCGGGTGGTATGACCTGGTGGGTCATCCCGAAGTGTCCTCTCCCAGAGCAGCTGGGTGTGCTGCCCCTGGAGTTCCATCAGATGGACTCAGCAACCAAAGGGAAAGAAAACGAAGACATCCAAACAAAATGGGGGGCGGGGGCAGAACCCTGACCCTTTAGGAGCATTGTGAGAACAAAATTGAAAATTGAAAACTCTCAAATGTGACCTTTTCGGTTGTTGGATAAAGAATGTGAGTTGCTTAGCAGCACAGCTGATTAACGCCTATACGTTACCTTTCAACTCCTTATTGCTACCCTTTCCCATTCAGGGTCACAAAACCATCTTTTCTCAGCTCTGGTTATGACTGTCTACATCCATACCATCTTGAGGCCAAGTCAAATGCCTTGGGAAGAATCTCTTACCAGGATCTGTGCAATTCTTAGCTGCCTCAGTCCCATTCACTGGTGCCATCAGCCTTCTATTTCTCCATGTATCTGGGAGAACATATTTGCTCACAGAAGCTGTTCTGTGCCCTGGATTGGAAAATAAGTCACAAACACCATGAGATCAACATGGCACCTACATCCTCACAATGGCCTTACAGCGTACATCTAGCTCTGTCAGCAACAGCCCTGTTTGACTATTTAAAGTCATCTTCAGGGAGTGATACAGTGACTGGAAGCACAGTATCACCTGCTCACCTTCAGTAATTTGTTTCCTAGATCTAGTTTATTGTTTCTAGTCCCAGATAGGTCAGTATGTGCTCTGACCTTGGCCAAGATTGCTTGGGTCTCAGCCCCTCACAAGTGCAATACAAGGTTTAGACAGGTGGCCATTAAGTTCTTAGCCAGTAAACATGCTCAGGTATCCCTGCCCTGAAGGATAAAGTCAGCAAACAGGTGGAGAAAGGTGATGGGGTCTGGCCCGGGACTTTGCACCCTTGAATGTGCATACAAATCACCTGGGAAACTTATTGCAATGCACATTCTGATTCAGTAGGTCTGGGCCAGGAGGGGGAATTCTGCACTAACAAGTTCCCAGGTGACACTGATTTCGACGGTCCAAGGGCCATACTGAGTAACAAGGAAGATCACTGGTGTGAACGCTGGTGACCAAGTGCAGCTGAACTCCTAAAGGCCTTCCTGATCCAGCAAATAAAAAATAATTCTCACTTTAAGACCTTTAAAGTATTCATTTACCTCTCCTGAGGTGCACACTGCTTCAGCTGGGTAATAATACCTCTTCTATAATGCTGACATCTAAGAGCCTCTAGGTATTTTGTTATTTCTGGTGTGTAATTGAGGGAGAAAACACACCAACTTGCCCAATTGCAAAACACCAGGTACTATGGTGTTCAAATAACCTTTCTGGATTTCTTTTGGAAAGGGCCAGTTTTATTTAATCTTTCATCCTCAAATCACAAAGTTTGAGTTTTGAAAGGCTGTATAAAGTTTAATGAAGTTTAATAAAGCTTAATGAAGTTCCTGATTTTTAGCAATCAACATGAGCCTCTCTAAATTGTCCCTAACTACTCAAGAAGGTAGCATCTGCTTTATTCCCCATATTCTGATTGATAAATCACAGCATTTCTTTCCTTTTCTTAAATGTTTGAAAATACACACATATATACATATGCACATATATGTATAACCGAATCACTTTGCTATACACCTGAAACTAACACATTATCAATCAAGGATACTTCAATATCAAAGTTGAAATAAAGTTGCCAGAGAACATTAAAAATTAAAATAGAATATTAAAAACAATACTAAAGGGTCCCCAGCATCCATAAAAATGGGAACGTTAGCCACCCTGACTGTCTTCTGAAGGTTCCACCTGGGCTCACATCCCCTACTCTATCCCTAACATTTTTTGTAAGTTTCTTTTTCTCTCCATCTTAAATTTGGATATCCTAAGCAACTTCCAAATTTCCTTGTCTCTTCTCGGATGGAAGGCGTGTGGATAGTGGTTCCAGGCACCAACACTAATTCCGCGGGGATTAAGAGGAGTTGAAAAGTGATTTTGAAGCACAGCAGCAACCTCCCCAGGGGACAGACTGTCCCACCATTTTTAGGGTTTGGAGAGGACGCGTCAGGACATCCCGGGCGCCCCTTCGGCAGGGGCGGGGGCGAGAGCTGAGACTCAGTTCCCAGCCTCAAAACCTGGGTTTTTTAGGGACGCGGAGAACAATCTTCCCTGCTCTACAAAAGTAGAAGGCGGTCCATTCAGTCTCGTCCGCCCCAGGCCAAAAGAATCCACACTTGGACCTCGCCGCTGCGCTGCCCACGCTCCCTGGGCACCCCCAGGGACAGAACTCTGGCGCCGAGGGGCCAATGGTTCAGGCTTTCGCCTTAGTAACACAGACCTGCAGCCGCGTTTTGAGCCCCCAGGGGCCGCGCGCAGCTCAGGGGAACAGGCACCAGCGCTCAGAGCGTAGCCATCAGCCCTCCTGGGTGCGCTCTACCTGTCCGATGGGGAGGGGACTGGATGAACCCTTGGAGCTAACCTGGCTGGGAAGAGAGGGAAGACCTCCCAAACTGCCCCGCGGTTTTCCAGCCCAAACCCCCCAGCTCCTCGGGCAGGCCCGCACCATTACCTACCCCAGCTGCCAAAGAGGCCAGACGCACAGCACACCAGGGCCAAAATCGCGCACACGAAGCCAACTTGCTGCGGCAGCATCTCTCGCCTCCTACGAACTTTGCGCGGCCCAGGGGGCCCGCGGAGCGCCATCCCGCAGCGCCTGGATGCCGCCTCTGACAAAAGGATGGGTAGCCCCAGCGGCCGGAGTGCTATTTGGGGCCGAGCGGCGTGGACTAGAGCGGGCGACGCGAGGCTCAGAGGCCAGGGGCTCCAGGCCAAAGGTTCATGGCCCGCTGCCGAGCTCGGCAGGGAAGCCGGGAGAGGAGGTGGGGGCGCGCGGCGCGGCCGGAGCTCAGAGTCCCGCGCGCGGTGTGCGCGCTCTGCGCACCATGGCTCGGTGGCAAGGAGGCGACGCCGGCACGGTGGCGCTGGCGGCCCTGGATCGCAGGGCTGGCGCAGTCCCGGCGCTGATGCCGCTACCTGCCCGCTCAGCCTCGGCGCCCTCGCCCGGCCGCAGCCCTGGGAGAGTGCCCGGGGGCGCCCGCGGGAGCACTCAGGGCGCCCCCGCGCGCCGCGCCGCCGCTCCCACTCGTAGCATCCTCCCCCTCCAAGTTTGGCGGCGGTCGCCGGCCAGCGATGCTCCCCTGCTTCCCGGCGAGCCGAGACGGGCCGGCCCAGTGCGCTGAAGTGGGGAAGCAGACTGGACGCACGGGACCTGTGACCCTCGCCGCGAGCCGCCTAGACGTCGGCCCTCCGGGGGCGAGCTCTCCCCAGGAACTTTGTCTCCGGCTGCCGGCGCCTGCGTCTGCGAGGCCGTGGCGCCTCCCGCCCGCAGCTCTCGCCTCCCTTCTCCTCCCCTCCAGCCCCTCCTCCCCAGCACGTGTACTCCTCCCCTAGGGCGCACTCGCCGGTGCGCTCCTCCCTTCCCCGGCGAGGCTCAACTACTGACCCGCACAAGCGCCCTCCTTCTCTTTTTCTCTCCCCCCGCCCCTACAGAGCCGAAACTAGCCCTTCTCTAACCCTGCGGGGCCGCTGCAGAGAGGAGCAGGTTATGGCACCGCGGGGACTCAGAAACGAGGCTTTCCGTAGAGCGGTCGCTCTAGTCCGGGCTCTGCACGACCCCCGAGGCGACCCGAGGCCCCCACATCCCCGCGGGGCGGGAGATGCAGAAGAAGATTAATTGCTCGAGCTGAGCTAACAAACACGCTTGCACCAAGCCAACAGGCGCCCGCGCCCGCGGGGACCGGCTCCTGCAGGGCTCTCGGGGCGGGCGGGGGAGCCGGCGGCGGGGGCGCAACGCTGACCTGCAAAACGCTGGAGACCCGCTGGAGAGAAACCCGAGAGTTCTGCCGCCCCGCCGCGGAGAGTTGAGCTTTTGATGTTCTGGAGCCGTACAGCTTCACGGGGCTTTCTGGGTTTGGTTTTGTTTTTCCTCCTTCTCTCTGATCGGCCCTATAGTGTAAACCGCTTTAAAAATGGGGCAGGAGGCAGAATTTCAGAAGAGCTGCCGCTGAGTTGTAATCCAGGTGCAAGCAGGTGGTGGGGACCTTGAGCGTGAGGGCCTCAACCCCTGGGAATGACTTCTTTCCCCGGCCATCGAGCACCTAGTTAGAGCGTGCTAGGGGTTAAGTCCATTTAAAATCCTTTCTGGAACAAGGCCAGGTCTGTTTAATTAAATAAATACACACCCACCGAGCGCAGGATCAGTGCCAAGTGCCAGTCAGAGAACAAAACCACCAAAATATGTGTACGATCCAGTTCCTGCTTTCAAGGAACCCCAAATCAAAGGGGAGCCAGACCCTTGGATAAATGCCGGTTTAACAGAGTCAGTTACAAAAGTCACTGTTTTTGCAGAACGTGTGTTATTTTATTTATCATTACTCAAAATGTGGTCCACAGCAGCATAAGCATTGCCTGGGAGCTTGCAAGAAATTCAGGCTCTAGGGTTCCAGCCCAGACCTATTGAGAATTGTGAATTTTTAACCAGACCCCCTAAGAGGTTTGTGTGCACATTCAAGTGTCAGGAGCGTGACCCTTTCAAATCTGTCCCACTGATTCTAGGGTTCTGCACAGTTCCTTTCCAACTAAGCCTTGCTTGTGTTGGCCTGGCATAGTGACACAAGTGAGAGGTAGCTGGAGGGCCAGGGGAGGGAGAAGTTTCACTAATTATTTTCCGATGTCCCTTTTCAGTGCCCACGGATACTGGAGGCATGAACACAAGACTAATTGCCGTGGAAACCCCTAGAGTAAATGAGATGGAAACAGCTGGGTAGGCCTTGTATAGAACAGCTCAGAGATCTGTTTTGCCTGTAGAGCAGCCTTACCATTGAGGACCTCCCTCTATATGGGTGACCTCTGCCAAGCATCCCTGCCGGTGACAAAAAAACCACTTTTCATATGTTTGAAAATTTTTCTTAATGACCAGGCTGTACAAAGATTGCTATTTAGCAATAACAAATAAAAAGCCATAAAACAGTGTTAAATGTGGCGTTTGGAAAGCTATCAAAGAGCCGATGGCATCCTATTTTCGCCAAAAGAAAAAGAGTTAAAGTGATAATATGCTTTCATCCCATCCACAAGAGCATTCAGGTCACACTGGTTAAGGCAACTCTAATGAACAAAATGGCATATTATACATGCACCTCAGTGTTTATTGCAGCACATTTATAATACAATAGCCAAGACATGGAAGCCACCTAAATGCCCATTGACAAATGAATGTGTAAAGAAGATGTGGTATATTTGCACAATGGAATATTACTTAGCCATTAAAAAGAATGAAATAATGTCATTTGCAGCAACATGGATGGGCCTACAGATTATTAAGTGAAATAAGCAAAAGACAAATATTATATATCACTTATTGTAGAATCTAAAAAATAATACAAGTGAGCTTATTCACTTGTATTAGAAAATAGAATTAGACCTGAAGACATAGAAAATAAAATTATGGTTACCAAAAGAAAAAGTGATGGGGGAGGGGGGAGAATGGGGAGGACAAATTAGGAGTTTGGGATAAATATATAACACTACTGTATATAAGAGAGATAACCAATAAAGACCTACTGCATAGCACGGGAAGATATACTCAATATATTGTAATAACCCATAAGGGAAAAGAATCTGAAAACACACACACACACATACACACATATATACGTATAATTGAATCATTTTGCTGTATAGCTTAAACTAACACAACATTGTAAATCAACTATATTTCAATTTAAAAAAACTTACTGAAGCTTTAAAAACAGAATCTTATTACTAGGATTCCCAGGTGGTTCAGTGGTAGAGAGACTTGGGTTCAATCCCTGGGTTGGGAAGATTCCCTAAAGCAGAAAATGGCAACTAGCTCCAGTATTCTTGCCTGGAAAATCCCATGGACAGAGGAGGCTGGCAGGCTATAGTCCACAGAGTCGCAAAGAGTTGGATGTGACTTAGACACCGAGCATGCAATATTTTCTTAAAACTGTTGTCCATGGAGCTCATGTAGGGCTGTCGAAAAGAGACATTTCTGAATAGAAAACAGGCCAAAGGAGTCATCAGTGTCTGCCTTTAAACATTTAACCTGTTCTTTAATAGAACGTTTCTTTGACATCTTTCACCTGCTCTCAGTTAATAGAACCCTTGAAATAATTTCACATGCACAAATGGATTCCTTTTATTTGACAGTTTAAAAAGCAATTCGTTTGAAACTGTACTTTTTGCTTCATTTAAATAGTGCCCATTACCAAATAGCCTTTGCTGCGGTTCTAATGACTCACCCTGCAGAAGAGAGAATTGGGTCTTATGTTCTTTTCAATTCAAAGCATCCAGGCGCATTCTCTAAGCAGGGCCATGGAGACAAATGGAAAGTGCATTTCTGGGTTTGTCTTCGTTAGCCTAGTTCTGGCTTCAGTGACATTGTATTCCGAGTATTCCCTCTGCAAGAGTGTTTTCTGTCATGTGACACAGTAGCAGACCGTCCAAGTGACCAGTTTTCACCATTCTGTTAGGAAGGCTCAGTTGGTGGAGATAAGTAAAATATTTTTTTTTCTTAAAAATTCATTCCTATGATAAGAAGAGCCTCACCATTTAATTCTTCTTAGTTTTTGCAAGTTTACCAGAATGACTTTCTCTATGAATTGTAACTCCTCCTGCTGTGTCTTCCAGATGGCAGTATCAGTTGGCAACACCTAGGACAGCAGTTTTCATGCTTCAGAATCCAACTGCTGAGCCCACCCCGGGGTTTCAGCTTCAGTAAGCCATGTATGGATGTTAGAGTTGGACTATAAAGAAAGCTGAGTGCCGAAGAATTGATGCTTTTGAACTGTGGTGTTGGAGAAGACTCTTGAGAGTCCCTTGGACTGCAAGGAGATCCAACCAGTTCATCCTAAAGGAAATTGGTCCTGAATATTCATTGGAAGGACTGATCCTGAAGCTGAAGCTCCAATACTTTGGCCACCTGATGTGAAGAACTGACTCACTGGAAAAGACCCTGATGCTGGGAAAGATTGAAGGCATGAGGAGAAGGGGACGACAGAGGATGAGATGTTTGAATGGCATTACCGACTTGATGGACATGAGTTTGAGCTAGCTTCAGGAGTTGATGATGGACTGGGAAGCCTTGTGTGCTGCAGTCCATGGGGTCACAAAGAGTTGGACATAACTGAGCCACTGAACTGAACTGAAGTCTGGGGTGGGGCTTGAGAATTTGTATTTCTAACAAGTTCCCAGGTGAAGCTGATGCTGCTAGTCCAGAAACCATATTTTGAGAACCACTAGGCAAGGTTATACCCTGATAACCATAACAAATGATAAAACAACAAAAGTTTGCTTCAGGGTAGCAGAATATTTGACCCCAAAACATGCCACTTTGGCATAAGGATTATTTTGAGTTGAAGGTAAATAAGAAGAAGCAAATACAAGAAAAGCTTCCTCTACTTGCCTTTCCCTTATTTGCCTAAATGTAGGAAGTATATTTGTAGAGATGCTCCCCCTCCTTTCTACCAGGAAGGACAGAAGTTAATCACTGGAACAACTCTAGATTCTTTTCAACCCAGGGACAGCACCAGAGGAATCCAGCTACAGACTTTGCTAAAACTCACCCTTATCCACCGTTGATCTCCCCTTATATTTTTGTTGTTGTTGCTGTTGTCCAGTCACTAAGTCATGTCCAGCTCTTTGTGAGCCCATGGATTATAACCAGCCAGGCTCCTCTGTCCATGGGATTTCCCAGGCAAGAACACTGGAGAGGGTTACCATTTCCTACTCCAGGAGATTGTCCCAACCCAGGGATCAAACCTGCATCTCCTGCATTGGCAGGCAGATTCTTTACCACTGAGCCACCAGGGAAGCCCTTACATTTGCCTTCCCACAATTTGCCACCCCTAGAAACACAAAGTCTTTTTCCTTTGTCTTCTCACTTCCCTGAAAATGTACCTTTTATACCTTTTTATTTTATATTGGAGTACAGCTGATTAAGAATGTTGTGAGAGTTTCAAGTGGACAGCAAAGGGTTGCAGCCATATATATACATGTATCCATTCTCGCCCAAACTCCCCTCCCCTCCAGGCTGCCACATAACACTGGGCAGAGTTCCCTCTGCCATACAGTAGGACTGCATTACTTATCCATTTAAAACATAGCAGTGTGTACATCCCTGACTATCCCTTCCCCCTATTTCCCGCCCCCCCCCCCCCCGGCAATATAAATCTGTTTCTGTTTGATAAATATGCTCATTTGTATCATTTCCTTTTAGATTCCACATTTAAAGGATGTCATATTTTTCCTTCTCTATCTGACTTACTTCACTCAACATGACATTCTCTAGGGCCACCATGTTGCTGCAGAAGGCATTCTTTTGTTCTTTTTAATGACTGAGTAATATTCTATTGTGTATATGAAATTACTTTCATTTATATTCCATTGTATGTATCAAATGTACATTAAAATGTTATGTAAGCCCAAGTTCTTACCACCCCTTTGAATTACTCATTACTGGGTAATCCCATGTGTATGCATGATGCACATGTTAATAAACTTGTTTTCCTCTTGTTAGTCTGTCTTTTGTTGGTCTAATTTACAAGGGCCCAGCCAATGAACCTAAGACAGGTGGATGGAAAATAGTTTTTACTCCCGTGCGTTTCTTGTCTATAAAGAGGTGTGTGTCTTGAGGGCAGGTACTTGGGTACTTGGGAGCAGCCAGTCTCAAAGACTGCTGCTTGTCATGCCCGAGGGTAGAAAGCCCTCTAGAGGAACTTCAGGGGGCAGTCGAGGACTCTGGGCTCCACACACCACTACTCACCACTCATTGGCTAAAGCTAGTCACATGGCCCCAGCATCCTGGGAGGGGCCGGAAGTGACCTTCCTCCCCTGCTGGCTGAGCTCTGCATTCTGCAGTGGGCAACCCCCATGAGAGCCGTACCAGTGCAAACCTCAATCCGCTTCCTTGCTTTCTGGAATCTTTCTTGCCTGCCCCTTCCCCCTCCCTGATAGAGGTCCAGCTTGTTCCAAAGCCCCTGGCGTGCATCTCCGGTATAGCACTTCCATCACGTGGTTTCGTGAAATGGATGAGAGTTATCTGTCTCCTCCTGGCCAGTAAGGACTTCAAGGACCTGAAGTCTTATCCACAGCTCCGAACACAGTGCCCAGCACATTAGGTGCTTAATAAATGAAGTATTCATGGAATGAATAAATGAACTCGTCTTGGTTAGAATGTGAAAAAGATAAAGAATACTTGCCTCTGTTAGGTGGAGCCCGCTCTCCCCATCACTTCAGTGCCACCCCAAGTTCCCATTTGTCTTCACTGTCAAGGCTACCAGTGACCTGTGGATACATTTCAACACAACTGGACACTCTGAACACACCCTTCTTACAATAGTCACATCCTTAACTTAAGACCTTAACAGTGTGTTCTTATAGTTTTTCTCTTCCTTCTCTAACCAGTTCTTCCCTAGGTCCTCTGTGCCTCTATCCTAGGCTCTCTTCTCTTTTTATACCCCTCTTCCCAGAAAAGCTCATCAATTCTCTGGCTGAAGTTATCCACTCTCTGCTCCTGACTCATATGTCTATATCTGGAGTCTTTTCAGGAATTCTGAGCCCTGTGTCAGAAATCTGGGGCTCATTCTTATCTTGTCTTCCTGCCTCTTCCCCACTTCCCTCCAGTCTGTTGTCACTTAGGCCTCAGGTTTGTCCCCTTCTTGTCACCCCCATATCAGCTCTGGCTCCATTCCTCACCTGCACCCCAGAGCAGCCTTCTTAACCAGTCTTTACATCACGTTCCTTCCTCCATCCAGCAGCTATTCTTGTTGTTGTTCAGTCACTCAATCATGTGTGACTGTGACCCCATAGACTATAGCACGCCAGGCTCCTCTGTCCTTTTGTATCTCCCAGAGTTTGCTCAAATTCATGTCTATTGAGTCAGTGATGCTATCTAACCATCTCATCCTCTACCACCCCCTTCTCCTTTTGCCTTCAATCTTTCCCAGCATCAGGATCTTTTCCAGTGAGTTGACTCTTCCTATTATGTGGCCAAAGTATTGGAGCTTCAACTTTAACATTAGTCCTTCCAATGAATATTCAGGGTTGGTTTCCTTTAGGAATGACTGGTTTGATCTCCTTGCAGGCCAAGGGACTCTCAAGAGTCTTCTCCAGCACCACAATTCAAAAGCATCAATTCTTTAGTGTTCAGCCTTCTTTGTGGTCCAACTCTCATATCTGCACATGACTACTGGAAATGACTACCCAGCAGCTAGGATAAAGGAAAAATCCAGTTATGTCCTTTCCTCCCACAGAATCCTCAGAGACACCCTGCTGCTTTCAAGCTAGACCTCCAGCTCCTGAACTAAACAAATAAGATACGGCTTGATCTAATCAATACTTTCAGCACTGGCTGCATTCAATTCACCTGGGTTTTTTTTAACCACCTGGGAGTTGGAACTGGGCAATGGTATTTCATACAAGCTGCAGACAAGATTGTTTTACCCAACCTACTCCAGAACCTCCTGGCCCCTCCAGTTCAATCTTTCATTATCCCCTTACTTTCCAGGCCCCAGCTGTTCAAACCTCTTTCAGGCTATTTCTTGCTCTTCAAAGGTGACCCTTGTTTCATTTTCCATGACCATGCCTTGCCACCTCCAAAGCTCACATTTCCTGGTGGTATGGACTGAATGTTTCTGTCCCTACAAAATTCACATGTTGAAACCTATTGTCAAATTTGATGGTGGTAGGAGGTGGGGCCTTTAGGAGGTGATCAAGTCTTGAAGGTGGGGCCTTTGTTGATAGGATTAGTGCCCTTATAATAGCACCCCTGGAGAAGGAAATGGCAACACACTCCAGTATTCTTGCCTGGAGAATTCCATGGGCAGAGAAGCCTGGCAGGAGACAGTCCCTGGGGTTGCAAAGAGTCAGACACAACTGAGCGACTAACACACACACACACACACACACACATACAAACACACACACACACACAATAGCACCCCAAAGGGCTCCCTCTCCCCTTGTTGGGACACAGCAAGAAGTTACCCATCTATGAATCAGAAGTGGATCTCATCAGTCCCTGAACCTGCTGGCACCATGATGTTGGACTTTCCTGCCTTCAGAACTCTGAGAAATAACTTTCTGTTGTTTATACTTGCTATGTGTACTTCTGTTAAAGCAGCCTGGACTAAGGTACCTGGTTAACTCTTTCTGTTGCTTCCAATCTTAAAGGATATATCATTTCCTCTGAGAAGCCTCCTAGGACCGCTGAAGTCTGAGTTAAGAGCATCCTTTTCTATGTTTTTCTGGTGCCTTGTACTTCTGTCAAAGAATTCATCATGCTATTTTGTAATTGGCCATTTCCTTGTGTATAGTTTCCAGCAGACTCCAAGCTCTGTGAGGACAGGAACCACATCTCCCCTGCACACTCACCAGACTTAGTAGATACTCAGCAAATACAGATGGAAGGAAGAGACAATTTTCCACATTCCACAAATATGACTTGACCTGTTTCTCCCATTGGCAACTGCCATATGTGGTGTTTTCACCATCTTGTGTTTTGACCCCCATAATAGCCCTGGGGAACAGGCGTAGCCAGAATTAAGATCCCCATTTTACGGATGCTTCAGGAAGCTAAGGATCCTCACAATTAAGTGCCATACTTAAGGTTGCAGAAGGAGTTAGAGGTACAACTAGGATTTGAAGCCAGTGTTCTGCCCATTCCCAGATGGCTCAGTGGTAAAGAATCTGCCTGCCAATGCAGGAGACATGGGTTTGATCCCTGAGTTGGAAGGTTCCCCTGGAGCAGGAAATGGCAACCCACTCCAGTTTCTTGCTGGAAAATCCCATGGTAAGAGGAGCCTGGTGGGCTACAGTCCATAGGGTCGCAAAGAGTCGGACACAACTGAGTGACTAAGCACACACATACTCTTCCCGCAGCCATACCCGTCACCTACCAACCACGCCACAGCTCCTCCTTCGGATGGGTCTCGTAGGTGTGCTAGCTAGTTCACTGGGAAGACGTAGAAGGCCATGCACAATGTCTTTGTTTACTGCCTGGGCCAGCTCCTGGTTTCTAACTATGATGGGAACTCCCAGGCAAGGCCAACCACCAGAGGAAAGAAGATTAAACAGTGAACAAAAAACCATGGCAAAGAAATCCAGCACTAGATTGTTTGCTGACGAAATCTGTCTAGTCAAAGCTATGGTTTTTCTAATCGTCATGTGTGGATGTGAGAGTTGGGCTGCAAAGAAAGTTGATCACTGAAGAATTGATGCTTTTGAACTGTGGTGTTGGAGAAGACTCTTGAAAGTCCCTTGGACTGCAAGGAGATCCAACCAGTCCATCCTAAAGGAAATCGATCCTGAATATTCATTGGAAGGACATGCTGAAGCTGAAGCTCCAATACTTTGGCCACCTGATGTGAAGAACTAACGCACTGAAAAAGACCCTGATGCTGGGAAAGATTGAAGGCAGGAGGAGAAGTGGAACCGGTGGGTTACAGTCCATAGGGTCGCAAAGAGTCAGACACCACTGAGTGACTAAGTACACACGTATTCTGCCCATTAGCCATACCCGTCACCTACCACACCAAGCCACAGCTCCTCCTTCTAATAGGTCTCATAGGTGTGCTAGCTAGTTCACTGGGCAGAGTTAGAAGGCTATACATTACGTCCTTGTTTACTGCCTGGGTCAGCTCCTGGTTACTGACTATGATGGGAAACCTCAGTCAAGGCCAACTAGAAGAGGAAAGATGTTTAAACAGGTCCACCTAGTCAAAGCTGGATGAGGTGATCAGATGGCATCACCAGCTCGATGGACATGAGTTTGAGCAAGCTCTGGGAGTCGGTGATAGACAGGGAAGCCTGGCATGCAGCAGTCCATGGGGTTGCAAAGAGTCGGACACGACTAAGCGACTGAATTGAACTGAAGAATGTCTTAGAGTGCCTTCGCTAGTGGCTCAGTGGTAAAGAATCTGCCTTCGATGCAGGAGCTGCAGGAGCTGTGGGTCAGGAAGATCCCTTGGAGAAGAAAATGGCAACCCCCTCCAATATTCTTGCCTAGGAAATCCTACAGACAGAGAAGCCTGGCAGGCTATAGTCCGTGGGGTCTCAGACGAGTCGGACATGACTTGGTGACTAAACAAGAGTGTCTTTGAGAACAAGTAGTGTCTGTTATGCAAGAGCCCCCTCAGGGCCATCCAGGTTTGTAGGGTAGCTCTGCTCCTCCTTGTCCCTCAGGGACGCAGACTCCTGCCACGCTGTGGTTCTGCCATCCTCCAGGGCATTCCCAGCATCTTCAAGGTCAAAGCTGATTCAACAGCATGCCTTGGTTGCAATCCACAGGACGGAGGAGGCTAGCACAAAACAGAAACACCCAGTGTCAGAAGTCCCAGCCCAGTCTGTGTCACTTTTCACAGTCCATTGGTGAAAACCTAGTCACATGATCAGCCTCCCCGAGGAAGCCTGAAAACGCCTACCTGAGCAGCCTGTGCCCGGGAGGATCCTGTTCTTGGGGAAACAGAGGAGGAGGGATTTAGGTGGGCCACTATCAGCCTCCACACAGATGTCAAATTGTGACTTAAGCAGACTAAGTGACTTGGCCAAAATCCCCAGGGTAACCAGCTACAGTCCAAGCCTCCATTCAAAGGTGCAGACGCCCAAGTGCCCTCTGCCCACTGCCTCTCTGACCACCTGGTGCTTGTCAGTCTGAGAGTAGAAATGAGGCAGGTAGGGCTGACCCCAAGGGACAGTTGGAAGGGCTCTTTGGCAAGGGACGCAGCTAAAGGTCCCTCCAATTTAGACCCTTGCTAATTTTCTTCTTTTGGATTGACCTCTCCACCTCAGTATATAACATGACATTGCACAAAAGCTGGGTTTTCCTTTATAATTGGTGTACCACTCAGCCAAGGCTAGGCCAGCTTGGGTTCTTGTTTTTCTGTGGAAGTGCTCTATTTTGTTTTCACTTTTCTTTCTTTCTAATGGCTCAGACCTCAAAAGCCCTGACTTCTCTGCATCTCCAGAAGGGCCTGAATACATGGGGAGAAATGTCAGTCATGCCAAGAGGAAAATGACAAGGGTGGGGAGAGAGGGACAGAGGAAGTGTTGGAAGAGATTTTCATCAAAGGGAGAGGGACTCTCCACTCTCTTGTTAATTCCAAGGGGAATTAATAAGTGCCTCTGGACCACGGGGACACATGTGTCTCCAACTCAGGTACACTGTCAGCAAACAACTCCCCACCAGAAACCAATTTCACATGGTGAGCATCCTTCTAGCCCTGGCTTCATCAGGGAGGGTGTTACAGTTTGAGTTCTAATGAGGAAAAGTTTCACTTTGCCCACTTTGGAGGCTTCTCCACAACCCTCCTGCTAATTCCCACTCAAGGGACCACCATGGCGAAGACAAGCGAGGACCAAGACCTGATGACTGAAATGGAATACGTTGAACATCGGCTGCTGCCGGGGAACCTGAGTAGCTTTTTGTGGCATCTGGGCAGAAATACAGCCCCATTGTCCAGAAAGTGAGGGCAGCCAGCCCGGGTGGCCAGACTCGGGCAGTTGTCTGTAGGGAGCTTGCCAGAGAGAAGTCCAGGGCTTGCTGGACATACAAGCTCTTGTCCCCAGCCAGAGAACTGCGTGTCCTTTGGCTCAGTCACCCAGATAACATCAGAAACTTGGAGACAAGACATTGAACACCCACAAGCAGGTCCGGCCCCTCCAGAAAGATGCTTGAGTTGCCATGAATGTCCACCCTAGCCTGGTGCCTGGCCACAGATCTCACTGGCTTAGTCTGAACTGGATGTCGAGGCAGGCAGCACTTCTCCAAGCAGTGAGACGGAGTTCCCAATCACTTCCCTCTCGTGGCCACACCATCTTCAGCACTGGGTTTCTAGGGGTGCCAGGCTCACCTTCACTGAAGCAGGAGAGAGGGAGAAACAGGAAAAATCCAACCTCCAGGGGAGGTTTTTGTGAGTCAGACCTGGACGTGGCAATTTCACTTCAACCCACACTGGGAGGTTAGAACTCAGCCACGTGCCAGGGCTGCAAGGGAGGCTGGACATGCAGTCCAGCTGAACAGCTGGGGAGCCCAGAATATGGTGAGGGGTCTATGCCCTGCACACGGAGTCATCTCGCCAGGGCCTCAACAAGAACAATCATAACAGTATAGCCCATTTATCAGTCCTTGCTCAGGGGCCAAGCAATGTTCAAAGCACTTTATATCTATCGACCCTCTTCATCCTCCCAACTACTCTGTGATCAGCAGTTTACTGATAATTGTAGCTATAATCATCAGTTTATAGATGAAGGAGTCCAAGGCTCTGAGTGGTTAAGTAATTTGCCTAAAGTCACCCAACTGGTAAATGATAAAGCTGGGCTTCAAAGCCAGGCAGTCTGAATCCAGGATCTCTGCACTTCATTGTCCTGCCCCAAGAAGGTGGCTTCATGTCCAAGCCCTCCTTTGACAGGTGGGGAAACTGAGACCCAGAAAAGCCAGAGCAAGATGGAAGCTCAGAGCTCACCCGTTTGTGTTGCACGGAGGAGAATCCCTTCCTGGCCCCAGGAGCAGGTTCTTGTCTAGCAGTCAGAAATGAATTGTCCAAGGACTCACCTTTCATGGTGGAAGTGCTTCAGTGGTGTCCGACTCTTTCTGACCCTATGGGCTATATAGCCCACCAGGCTCCTCTGTCCATGGGATTCTCCAGGCAATAATACTAGAATGGGTTACCATTCCCTTCTCCAGGGGATCTTTCTGACCCAGGGATTGAACCCATGTCTCTTGATGTGTCCTGCATTTCAGGCAGGTTCCTTACCTCTAGCGCCACCTGGGAAGCATGATGATGCTACAGGTAGTTTCCAGATTGTCTCTGGATGATCATTCTTACTCAGCCTCCTTCCTGATGGTGCACCGATCGCTCAGTCAAGGTGGATTCCAGCCAGGAGGATTCTGGGAGGTTTGTAGGACATTATGGACTGGTGTCTCCTATTGACCTGTCCCCAAATTCTTCCGGTTGATGGTGGCTTGTCAGTTCCATATTCCTTATCAGGACCTCTCGTCATAAAATAACTCATGCAAATGGTCACTGTGGTGCCTGGCCAGGGTGGGTGGTTTCAGTCTGTGTTTCCCCCCACACCTGCACATCTAAGCCATTGGTAAATACCTGCTAAGTGAATGGATGGGTGATTTTCCTTTGGTAGATGATTTAAAGTCTTTTTAAAACATCAAGCAAGGTTTTTAGGCCAGACAGCAGCTTTCACATGGTCCACGATTCTTAAGCTGAGACAAAAAGCTAAATAGAAGGCCGGGATCAACCCAGACTCAACCCACTGGAAAATAAATTAGCAAACTGCAACTCTTTGTGGGAATTGAAGGCCCAGAGGAGATTCATCACTGGGTTGCATAATAAAGAGTCCCCCAAAGTAACACTAATACTTTCATGACTGTTATGCAATGTGGATAGATGGGTATGACTCATCATTTTAAATTAATTTAAAGGATTTTGGATGAATGCTGTCAATTAGCTTTGGGGTCTGACCTTCCTGTCTTCCCCCATTTGACCCAGGTTCTGAACGTCAATTCTTACCTGAAGGGTGGAGATATTTCCGAAGATATAAAGAAAGAGCTTTTGTGAGAGCACACACAGTAAGTGACGCTCTCCCCTCCGACTGCTGCTAACCCCATGCTTCCTGGGATCATGTGTGTGAACAGTCATGAGGCCGTTCAAGCAGAGAGAATTCTAATCCCCCGAGCTGCTGATAAATAATAATGCATAAACTTATGATTAGTATTCTGTTGCAAAGGCCAGTGATCAAAGGATGGTCAGAGTGGTAAACTTCAGAACTCTGCTGAATTAACACTTCAAAGTCTTCTTCTGTGGATGTGGTCTTCTGATTTTGGTTCCACCGGAATCTGCTTTGAGCCACCCCAGTGAATGCCCCAGTGCCTCCAGACACATTGGTCTGTTTGGACTCTGCTGTGGAACCAGGGCAGTTTGCTGCCACCGTTTCTCAGCTTTTCAGCAACCTCACTGGTTTTCATGTACAGAATCCAAGGTGGGGGCCCCAGTGTCTTTGAGGAAGAGAAAGTATCTGGCCTTGAGGAGACAGATACTTTCTGGACATTTGTGCCCTTGAGCAAGAATTTAATAAATGGAGCCCTGCGACCTGTAAGAGATGGAGACTTTCTGGGGCAGTGGTAATTTTCTCCCTGCCTTGGAGCATTAATATTCAGTAGCTGAGTTCCATCACTAAGAATCACGTGATGATTTTTAGAGGCACTCACAGGGGGAAGAGGGAAGAACCTCAGGAATGCTGTGCACTGCCCCGTATGCAGTCACTGCTGGACCCTCTTGTTTTCCCCATCTTCTGTCCACTTTGCAGTCACTTCTGCTCCCTGTTCCTCACTGCCCTGATTACAACCAAGATATCAAAGTCTTGACACTTCCCTGGTGATTCAGTGGTTAAGAATCCACCTTCCAATGCAGGAAACTCGGGTTTGATACCTGGTCAGAGAACCAAGACCCCACGTGCTGTGGGACAGCTAAGCCCGCATGCCACAACTAGAGAGCCGACAAGCCGACGAGCTTCTTCTAGAAAGAAGCCTGTGCACTTCAACAAAGATCCTGCGTGCCACAACTAAGACCCAACACAGCCAAAAATGAACAAAGAAATACTTTTTAAAGGTTTCAAAGTCTCATTCAAATTCCGACAGAATCAAACCATTTCTGCCAAGAGCCAGAACACAATGCTTCACCATCTTTGGGGTATAAATGCCTTTGAAAATTTGACAAATGCTTTACTCTGGTCCCCCTGGAAAAGTGTACAAAGTAGACACATCTGCTTTGGAATACAGTTTCTGCCGGGGAGGCAGAAACTTCCCAACCAAACCCTTCCCTACCAAAACCACCTTCTGAGGACTTTCAAGAGCTTCTGGTTTAAGGTGAATCCTCACCCCACCCCCAAGACCTTGCAAGGACTATTTATATTTTAGAAGCAAACTGAAAAACCAAACAGCCTGAGATGCTCAAAGAAGTGAAGATCAATGACTTTGCAGACTCTCCAAGGAGAGAAAAAGAGTTCTAATACTGACCCTGAAAGAGTTTATAAGGTCTGTGTTTAAATAAATTTTGCAAATATGCTGTCATCACTAAGTTGTGTCTGACTCTTTTGTGACCCCGTGGACTGTAGCCTGCTAGGCTCCTCTGTCCATGGGATTCTCCAGGCAAGAATCCTGGAGTGAGTTGTCATTCCCTCCTTCAGTGAGTTGTCTGTCCCTCCCGACCCAGGGATAGAACCAGCATCTCTTGTGTCTCTTGCATTGGCAGATGGATTCTTTACCACTGAGCCACTAAGGAAGCCTAAATTTTGGAAATACCTTAGGCTATAATCTTTTGGAAATCTGCAATGTGTATTAAAGTCGCTGAGAACATCCACAGCAATGGGGCATTTTTATTTTGCTGAATTCTACATTTCCCAAACTAATTTGGCCCCACTTTCCTTTCTTCTCTTACCTCCAGTTAATAATCCCACAGAACTGGTGTTTTGAGGAATTCTGCTATATAATCCCTGCACTTTACAGATGGGGAAACTGGGGCCCAGAAAAGGGACAAGACTTTCCCAAGGTCATAGTGAGTCAGAGTTGAAGCCAGACCATTGTGTCCTGACTTGGAGTTCTTTCCATTCAGCAAACTGCCCCAGCAAAGAGGGCTTCTCTGGCAGGGGATGCTGTAATCAGCCTTGTCCTTCCTCAGAGAGGAGGCAGGAGAACGAACAGAAAGCAGAAACAATATCCGAGGCACTGAGGGCGGAGGGCATTCTCAGCGTCCCAGGTCTAATGCTCAGATGAGATCCCCAGGTCATCACAGCCTAGAACCTTGATGTGAATGTGAATTTCCTTCCATGACAATGTCCTGAGGACGTTGCCTCCTCATTAAGAGGGCGCCAGGCAAGACCAGCCCAGCACAGGTTACTGAATGGGGACCTGAAGCCCAGGCCTGACTCTCAGGGACATTTAGATCTGGGACCCCCACCCCTGGTCTCACCGGGGAAACCCAATGTGCCATCCCTGGGAGTACAGACAACTGGCAAAACCCCACTGGCCATGCACTCCTTTGTCATCAACACTCTGATGGCTGAGGGGGCAGGATCAGGGCCCTTGGGAGGTGGATGACAAGGCAGAAACTGTGCATCAACTATATTGGGGATGAGCCTCCCTTTCTGTTTGCTTGTTTAAAACCTGGAAGTCATGGACTCCATTCTCCCACTGCTCCAAAGCCTGTTTGGCAGCTAAACGGGGGAATCCCCCCTCCTCATCCACTTCCCGCAGTCTTGACCCTTTGGAATGGCAAAGGGTCCTCCTCCCATAAGACACCACTGGTGGCATTTTCCTGGACCCACTGTCTGAGTCTCTCTTCAACTTTCTAAGACTAGGGGTGTACTTTGGTTCTTTGCTAAAGATACAACAATCATGTGATCATTTGCTCAGAAATCAAAGGATGCTAAGTGTTGCTAAGACTTTGAAAGTAAAAGGTCTGAGATTTTTCTATTTTAAAAAACCCAACAATCATCCTTGCAATGCTTATAACTATGTGGAAAATGTGTGCATTACTATATGTGGGTAGAGACTAGAAAGAAAAATATCTCCTTTGATGAAGAGAAAAAAACAATCCCTTTACTGGGGTCCTAAACCATTCCCCACCTAGCAGGCTGAGTACCTATTTTCTTTAGTGGAGGAAGTTACTACAGTGGAGCTGCCTGCGTCTGGAGCCCACTGAGGCCCTTCTAGCACCAAGGGGTGTTCTTCTGGGCTGAGGGGGAAAAGGACATGCGACTTTCCTCCAGGCGCCCCTGCCTGGATGGATCAATGCCTTTCCCTGAAGCACAGGTGGGGTGCCAATCTGGGTTGTCTCGGGGAACATTCCTGCAGCCAGCAGAGGAGGCAATTCTCAAGACACGAGACACAGATGGAGTGGCCCCCAGCTACTGAGGAAGCCCCAAGTCAGGCGGCTCTGGACAACCAGCAGTGCCCCTGTACCAGACCCCTGGGGGAAAGGGGGCACCCTCACCAGTTTCCTGCCTAAGGTTTCTCTACTCTGCCACACTCCTGCCCACTTCTGCCTATCAGCTGTGCTTCCCCCCAGGCCCCACACCCCCAGCACTGGGCTTGGTCTCCTGGTTTTGGCTCCACCTTCCTCCTTTGGGGTTGTTCTTCTATCTCGGCTTCCCCCCTCCATTCCTTGGAGCCCATTCATGGACTCGCTTTGTCTTATACTTCTTGTTATGTCCACACTTAGCTCCTCTCTGACATTCTCCACCTGGCTCTGCCCCTCTGTTGATTGTTGCATGGACTGAGCTAACCCTTGATGCCCCTTGAATGGGCATCTTTTGGGTCATATGCATCAGGGAGCACCAACCTTGGTCAGCATCTGGCTCCCAGAAAATGCTCAATTGAGTTACTTTCTTTCTGCCTTTTCTTCCTATTTCTTGGGTCTCCAGGCTTCTGGAACATACGAGTGACCCACACTGATGCCATTCTCTTTGTGGTGCGGGATCTAGTACTGGTCATGCTGGATGGCAACCCATCACCATCTCACATGCCATTTCCAAACAACTGGCAATGACTTCCCAGAGTGTTAATGCTAGAGTTGAGAAGCATAAGTCTAGGCTCAACGGGAGAGAATTCCAGGACGGACCAACAATGTCTGTCGTGAGCACAGGGGTTCTGGGGGACCGCAAGTGAGGTGAGCATGTGCAGTTCCCTGGACTCACCCTGGTTCTGGTCTTTGCTCCATCACAACCCGTGTGACAATAGGAAAGTCACTTGCCTTCTCTCTCTCTCTCTCAGGCCTCTGTCTCTGAATGACAGAGGAGTCCCTGCCAGTTCAGTGAGTCACCCTGAGTCCCTCATATACTAAGAAAAAACAGAGTATTGGTGAGTGACTTTTGGGCTCCTTATCCATCAAGAATTTGGCTCGGGCATCTTTTGTCGTGTGTTCCCACAGCGCACTGCTTCTGAGCGGCTTCCCAGGATTGGAGTCTCGCCTTTATTTCTAACGGCAGGCCTGCTGGCTGTGGCTCCAAACCCCTAAATTGGGAAATGTTCAACTGCAGATTGTTTACATTGTGTATTCAGAGTATGAAGTGGTGTTTGAGAAGTGTTGCCATGGAGATAGAGAAGTGAGGAGGCAGCTAACTAGGAAAAGAAATAATCCAATATTAACACGCACAAGCCACGCTCTTGGGCTGCTGTAAATGAAATAGCACGTTATTGGGCAGGCAGCCACTGTACATGTGCCTGGTCTTAGAAATTGGAAGACACTACCTCTTGGGTCTAGTTTATTAAAGAAACCATAGCAGATTCTGAGGTTCCCTGACTTTGGGGCCGAAGTCCCTCCCAACTCTAGGAGGTGATGCCTAGAGGCTCAGGCATCTCAAACTTTGTCGCCTGGCAACCTGATTGGATAAAAGATTCCCCCACCTGTCCCAATTTTCAGTAGAAAAGGAACTGTGTGGTAACATGCAGTGCCACCATCCAAGCAAATTTGAGGGTGCCAAAGTGCATGTTCACATCTGCCTTTGCAACAGGCATGTGGATAGTTTGCATGTGAATTTAATGTTATTGATGCTGTTCAGTCACTAAGTTGTGTCCGACTCTTTGCGACCCCATGGACTGCAGCCTGCCTGGCTCTTCTGTCCATGGGCATTTCCAGGCTAGAATATGGCAGTAGGTTGCCTTTTCCTTCTCTAGGGGATCTTCCTGAATCAGGGATCATACCCATGTCTCCTGCATGAGCAGGTGAATTCTTTACCACTGATTCACCACTGAGTCACTAGGGAAGCCCGAATATAACATTAGCATCTGGTTATTGGAAAATTACAGACTCCCCAAACGGCTGATGCAAATGGACATCACTGCACACTTTAGCCTTAACCAGACAGCTGGCCACCAACGCCACTGGTGAAGCTGGAAACACAGGCAGCGCAAGGCAGCACCAGTGGGACTCTGGCAGTGTGTATTCCTTCCCAAAGTTGCAGGATTCCCAGCCATTTCTGATGCCAAGGGCTGGGTGACAGCCAGGCTTCTCAGTAGAATACTGAATTAAGAGTCCCCAGTCAGCTCTTGCAATAGGCTCATTTTACCTTATAAACAACAAATATTAGAAACCCTTGACACTCGTTCATTAACCTTGGTCTTATGTGAAATGACAGCCTTTGGGGGGGAGTGCTGAGGAAAAGGTTTACATGTTTGTATCAGGAGCCCATCCCACCCCCACCCTCCCATGGCCGCAGGTCACTGAGAACTGGCAGGGGGCAAAGCCAAGTAGGTGTGTTTGCCTTGGCTCTGCAGCTCCATCCCCAGCTCCCCTGGTCGCTCGGTGTAGCCTGGGGCCCAAGAACCTTGTTCCCCAACCTGGACTGTGGGCCAGCTGCACCAAGGTCATCATCTATGGACTTCTGAAAACATACTGCCCTGGACCACAGCCCTGGAGATCAGGGATGGAGACCAGGGATCCACATGTTCGAAAATGGGCCCAGAGGTTGTGACCAACAGCCAGGTGAGGAAGCCCTGGGCTCTGTGAACCTCAGGTCATGTTGGGACCCCACCTGGGATCCTGGTCTGAGTGGGAGAGGTTCAGCACCTTGGTTTCTCTGACTTCAAGCTGAGCATGGCATGCCTGACTCCCAGGGGAGGTGAGAGTGACAGAACAAAGGGAAAAACCAGTAGGTCCTCAGTTCAGCTTGGCTCCTGGAGGGTCCTTGGCAATATCTGTGTGGAGGCAGCATGTCCCATGGAGAGCCCAAGGGCAGGTTCACAGGGGGCATTTTTTTTTTTTTTTTATGGGTTATAACCTACATCATGGAGGAGGGCATGGCAACCTACTCCAGTATTCTTGCCTGGAGAATCCCCATGGACAGAGGAGCCTGGTGGGCTACAGTCCATGGGGTCACAGAGTTGGACACAGTTGAGCAACTAAGCATAGTACATAATCTACATAAGTTTACATATATTCTTTTATATGTATCAATTCTTCATATATTTTTTTAAAAACAAACAAACAAACCTATTGGTGAAGAAGAGAGAACATGATTTGGAGTCAAAAAGATCAATGTCCCAATCCCAGTTCTGCCATTAGCTATGGCCACTAGCTATGCTATGTTCCAGCTCTAAGCAGCAGTTCAAGGACTTTAACATGGAAATAATAATCCTTACCTCACAGGCTTTTGTGAGGGCCAAAAAACAAATTCACCTTAAAATCCTTTTGAGGCGAATCCAGCCTTCAGGATATGAATAAAACAGATGAGTGGATCAAAACAGGAGAAAGCACGGAGAAGAGTTGGCACAGTGCCTGAGGGCAGAGGGGGCATTCAAAGGGCTGCTCCCGGCTGGTCCTGACAGGTCCCCCAGCAGGTCAGCATGGGGAACCTGCAGCCAAACAGCCCCCATCCCAGGAGGACAGTTGTGGCTGACAGCAGAGGGTCTGCTGGATGGCAGGAGAACAGTGTCTCCCTGTCCCAGGTCAGGGGTGGGGCCGGCACCCCACATCCAAGGTGACATTTCCTTGGATGAGCAGAGGAATGAAATGAGCAGAAATGAGCAGAGCCCAGTTTAAGAGACCTGAAAGGAACAAAATCTTGAGTCATTGGTACATCCTGCTTCGTGGGCTCAGAGCTGCAAACTGTATCACCACACAGCAGAGGCCAGAGCATGGCTCACCCTTCTGCATGCCGACTTGACCAGAGATGCCCAGACTTTGTTCCTGCGTCCTCCACCCTGTATGGTTCAGGAATCCCTCAGAGGTGCCTCTGTGTACCCAGGTTCACTGAGGTCTAGTCTCTGATATCTTCACTGGGTCCTTAAACTCAGGCAACCCCTCGAGGCAGAAATTCTTAAGGTATCATTTGCAGACTGCCCCCTCATTATCAGTAGCAGTATCTCCTGTTAGAAATCGCTTGTTAGAACTAAACAGACATTTCTCCAAAGAAGATACACAGATGGCTAACAAAGACATGAAAAGATGTTCAGCATCACTCATTATCAGAGAAATGCAAATAAAAACCACAGTGAGGTACCATCTCACACTGGTCAGAATGGCTACCATCAAAAAGTCTACAAACAATAAATGCTGGAGAGGGTGCAGAGAAAAGAGAACCCTCTTACACTGTTGGTGGGAATGCAAACTAGTACAGCCACTATGGAGAACTGTGTGGAGATCCCTTAAAAAACTGGAAATAGAACTGACATATGACCCAGCAATCCCTCTATTGGGCATATACACTGAGGAAACCAGAATTGAAAGAGACACATGTACCCCAATGTTCATTGTGGCACTGTTTACAATAGCTAGGACATGGAAGCAACCTAGATAGCCATTGGTAGACGAACAGATAAGGAAGCTGTAGTACATATACACGATGGAATATTACTCAGCTATAAAAAAGAACACGTTTGAGTCAGTTCTAATGAGGTGGATGAAACTGGAGCCTATTATACAGAGTGAAGTAAGCCAGAAAGAGAAATACCAATACAGTATATTAATGCATATAAATGGAATTTAGAAAAATGGTAACGACCACCCTATATGCAAGACAGCAAAAGAGACACAGATGTAAAGAAAAGACTTTTGGACTATGTGGGAGAAGGCAAGGGTGGGACAATATGAGAGAATAGTATTGACACATGTATATTACCATACATAAAATAGATGACCAGTGTAAGTTCAATGCATGAAGAAGGGCAGTCAAAGTCGGTGGGATGGGAGGGAGGTGGGAGGTGGGAGGGGGGTTCAGGAGGAGGAACACTTGTGCACCTGTGGCTAATTCTTGTTGAGGTATTGCAAAAACCACCACAATATTGTAAAGTAATTAGCCTCCAATTAAAATTAATTAATTATTTTAAAAAAGGAAATCACTTGTTAGAATTGATTATTAGACCCCACCCCAGAAACACTGGGGGTGGGCCCAGCAATCTGTGTTTTAACAAGCCTTCTGGGTGATTCTGATGAGCTTGGGTTTGAGAACCACTGCCACAGATTTTATCTTCTTGGGGATGGTTGAAGTTGGGTCCCTGCCACATCCTGTATCCCAGCTGGTAGACGGAGGGGGAGAGAGAGAAGGTCCTAGAGAAGCTCTGACAATTTTTCTCAGACCTGGACCAGCAAGCGGCTCACAGGCCATGGGTGAGAATGTTACATGGCCACGCCCACCGGTAAGGAGGGCTGGGAAATGTCATCTCAACTGGTAGCCGCCTCTCCAGCTCTGATCCTATTGTTCTCTAACTAATGGCAGGAGAGCACAGACTTTGTGGACCATGAGCCATTTCTGCTGTACATGTCCTCGGTCACCATGGCCATCACAAGAGGGGGGATGGAAGCAGCCCTTGGGACCTTGCAGGGGAGGGCAGAGAAGGTGGGTGCGTGGCTGACCCAAGGGCCTCTTTTCTTAGACTTTTTGCCTGTCCTCTCTAGCAGCTCCAGCACCTACAAGATCCCCACCATCCTGTCCCCAGAGTAACCTCTCTACTGTTGCATTCCATGCTTTCTTCCTATCAAATTTCACCTTTCCTGTGTCTCACTTACTGTTCCAGGATCTTTTGGTAAGTCTTACCTTTCCTTTGTCTCATTATTCTATGATTTGTTTATCAAACCTTACCTTCCCTACATATCATTATTCTAGGTGAAAGGTAGATTTTATGCAGACTCTGGTGGTATTAATACAAATCCAGGGTCCTAACCCAAGAAGGGGATAGTAACAGTTCAACTGTTTCTCAGGCCACAGGTAGACTATCATGTCAATTTCAGATAGGTTCCATCTTTAAAGAAATATTGACAATTTAACACATTCAAGAAAGGTTGACAATGAGTGTGAGGGTTTCTTGAAACTTTGGGGAGTTGTTTGGCTTAAAGAAGACCTGGGAATGGAAGGCATAAGTATCCTCAAAGACAAAAACGATTGTCATGGAGAAGGGCTCAACCTACTCCATGTAGCTGAAGAGGGTTATCAAATAAAGGCAGACAGACGTGGGCTCCGTAATATAAAGAAGAACAGAATGACGAGGAGGCTTGAGAAACAGTGGAACCAAGCACTTGTCTTGTGCAGATGTAAATTCACTGCCTGAAGCATCCAAGTGGAGGTGAAGTGACTGCCTGCTGAGGAGGCTAAGAGGCATCTGAGAAGAGATGCCTGGGACTAGATGAGCTCTGAGTCCATCCCAAACATAAGAGTCCTTGGTTGTACTGTGTATTTGCTGGTGACCTTGAGTAAGTCACTGAACCTATATGAGTCTCATTTCTTCATCTATAAATGTGGACGTCTCTGCCTCACGTACCTCAATCAAGGGTATTGCAAGGGTTAAATGGCAAACCAACAGGAACCCCTTGTAACTGTGAACGCGAATCAGAGCACAGCTTATTAACACGGGGAGAGTGATGTGGATGGTGGTGACAATAAGTGCATCTCCTACTTCCATTATTTAGAGAGAAGCTTTAGGGACCCAGTGCCTCCAATAATGTAAAAGACTGGCCTGCCATTGGACACTTCAGGCATGAAAGGAGATAGAGAGGCAGAAGATGGCATTTTCATCTAAATAGGACATCATGAAACATCTCAGGTCGCCCATGTCCTCCGCATCTGTTTGTGACCAAGTCTGGGAGAAGCCCTATATCAGCTGGAATCTGCAAGCCAGGCAGGCTCTAGCATCTCACTCTGCCCCTGCCTCTCAAGCTCACCTGGAATTTGAGTTTATTGATTAAGGTTCTGCTGGCCCCAGATCTCATGCTCAGGAACAAACCCTTCTCATTGTAGCCCAGCTTGGTTTCGCTGAGGTGTCTTTTCAAGTTTCCAGCAGACGTGGGGGCAGGGGGACGCATCTATGTGTGTTTCAAGGCGCGTTTGTTTCAAAGTGGGCTTGGAATAATGCTGCGGTGCAGAACTGAGCCATTGTGAGAGGATAAATGCAGGGCTGACGCCTGTGGGTCTATTATCCGAACTGTTATAACTACCCAGGAAGTGCAGGCTTGCTGACCATCGCGACTCACTTGACCAAAAAGCAGAGGGGAGTGGGGGCAGAGCACCCAGCTCTCTGCTGATCACGTCACTTTGCTGATTGTGTAAAGAGGGGGCTAGAGAAAATTCCATCAACTCGCGCCGCACATCTGGGGTGGGGCTTCTGTCCTTCCTCTGGCTCTTGAACACCATGCCGACAAAGAAAATTAGCAGTTACTCATTCTGTATTTTTCTCTCTATTCTGTTGGAGCCTTGGTTTCCCCTGTTTTTAGTATCAGTTGATATTATCTGGGACCCAGACAGTAGATGATGACATTTTAGAACCCATGACGTTTACAGTATTTTGTTAGATTGGTTTCTCCCATGCAGGAAGATATATGGGGACATGATGTAGAATTATAGGTATTCAATATTATTAGGATCAAAGCTTCAGCTACTTAATCATTTTTATAGATAAAGAAACTGGCTTGCTCACACTCAGATTCCAGGATTCAAACCCAGGTTTCCAGTATTCTTTCCATTACAACATAAATGCCTTTGTTCCTTCATTCATTTGGAAAAATATTGGCTGCCCCGCCCCCTGCCAGCCCACCGCCACTATGTACTGATTGCTGTTGTTCAGTTGCTAAGTCGGGTCCTACTTTTTTGTGACCCCAGGGACTGTAACCCACCAGGATCCTCTGTCCATGGGATTTCTCAGATCAGAATATCGGAGTGGGTTGCCATATCCTTCTCCACGATAGGGACTAGCAATAAAGCAGTGACTCAGACAAGCCAAGTCCCTGCTCCGTGGACCTTATATTCTAGTGGGGGAGGACTTGTGGTTTTTTAAGATTAATTTTTATTAGAGTACAGTTTGTATACAATGTGGTGCTATTTGACTTGCGCTTTTTGATTCACATGTATGTACCTCATACTTGCCCAGTGCTGGGCACCTAATCAGTTGTTAATAAATATTTGCTAAGTGAATGAATGCAGAGCAGTGACCTTGATCCGTGACTTCATTCACTTCCCCAAGGCTGCATCAGTGGGGTGTTGCAGCTAACAGCACACCTAGACTCAGGCGAGGTCACTCATGGATGGGTACACTAACTCCAGGCCAAGGAGCAATTTGTAACTTTTCTCATGAAGCATGAACTTGGAATCATTTCTAAATGGCAGGCACAGAGATGATGTCTCCAAGGAGAAGACAATTTGTCTTCCCACTTTCCATCATGCAAATCTTTCAATCGCCATAGGGAATAAGTGGAGACAGAGGAGATCCAAATTTTGCATTTAACTGGTTGGAAGAAGAGTAGTTACGTCACGGCCAAGAGCAGCTGAACAGAACTCGGGGCAGGTGGGGGTGGGGGTGTTTCTGAGACGTGGCTGTACTGCAACTGAGGCAGATGTCAGAGCAGAGAAGGCAGGAGAACTGAGTTTTAGAGAGAATTTTTACAATTGTTAATACCAAAGTTTAGTATTTCAGGGTCTGGGGCGCAATCAGTATTTGTCTTTGTTCGATAAGCTGTGCCTTCAGGATCAGACTCCATGGCCTTGGCAGGGTGGGCAAAGCCCTTCAAGGCCTACACCGCCACCCCCCACAGACCCCACCTGCCTTTCTAAGCTCTCCTGCAGGCTCTGCGCTCACTCAGTCCACCCCAGCTCTCTCCCTGGGGGCCCTTTTCTCTTCCAGAACATGCCACTTTCACCTTGTGTCTCCACTCAGGCCGTTTCCTCTTCTGGGACAAACCCTACTCCATCTTTCAAGGACCAGTTCCAGTGTTAGCCCTCCGCCAAGCCTTCTGTTCGACCAGGAAGTTAAGCCCTCCTTCCTCTGTATCCTCATGGCCCTTGGTTCACACCTCTTGTACAGAGTGTTTGAATCCCTCTCTGGTTGTTCAGCTGATCTCTCCCTTCGACTAGATTTTTGAGTTCCTGGAGTCTTAATTACCTTTGAATTATCCGCAGTACTTAAAGCTGTGCCTGGCATCCATGTGTTACAGCAAGAGGATACAATACCAATTAAACTTGAGGTTCAGATTTCGGGAAATGCTTGTTGGCTAGAAAGGACTGGGCAATGCACTCAGTTACTAAAGCAGGATTACGGAACAGGCTTTTCAGAATATCTTAAAGACATTCATTAGTCTGAGATACCATCTGGTCCTTTTCAGAAAAAGTTGGCTCACACTCGATGTGCACTAACTGTACATTAAGGGGCCCTACTTTAAGGTCTATCTGCAAAGTGCCCTCTAGACATTTCAGCTACTAAAGTCTTGTTCTCTCTCCCATCCCCCTTCCATCATCCAATCCAGTGGTCCCCAAACTTTTTGGCACCAGGGACCAGTTTCGTGGAAGATCATTCTTCCACCAACGGGGGCAGGAGGGTGGTTTGGGGATGATTCAAGTGCTTTACATTTATTATGCAATTTATTTCTATTATTATTACATTGTGCTATATAATGAAATAATTATACAACTCACCAGCTGCAGCTTAATTGTCACTTTCCACTCATTGATAGGGTTTTGGTAAGAGTTTGCAAGCAATTCATTTATGATGGTCCCTGTGCAGTTAAACCTTTCTGCTAGTGATCATCTCTATCGGTAGCTGCTTCCCAGCGCTGGCATCACTGCCTCAGCTCCACCTCAGATCATCAGGCATTGGACTCTCATCAGGATTAGAGAGACTCTCATCGACCCCTCACATGTGCAGGTCACAGTGAGGTCCGAGCGCCTACGAGAATCTATTGCCGCCGCTCTGACCGAAGGTGCAGCTCAGGAGTTGATATAAGAGATGGGGAGCAGCTGTAAGTACAGATGAAGCTTCACTAGCTCACCTTCCACTACCTCCTACTGTGTGGCTGGGTTCCTAACAGGTCACGGACTGGTACTGATCCATGGCCCGGGGGGTTGGGAACCCCTATCCCAATCCATTCTTCACTGGACTTCTAGACAGATCTTGTCAAAAGACCAATTTGACCCTTTCCATCCCCCTTCAGGCAGCTCCGCTAGATCAAGTCCAGAATACAACAGCTCTCCCCATTTCCTGCCTCACTTGCCAAAGTGATGGTCACTTCTGCCACTTACCACGCTGTCTCCTCTGATCCAAAACGCTTCTGATTCTGTGAAGTACCATTGATTTATTAAGTTTCTAGGGGCAGGGGTGGGCTGGGGGTGAAAGTATGTGTGTCAGTTTCAGACATGTATGAATTTCAGAAAAATTACACTTAAAAAAAATCAGGCACACCCCTGAATAGAGGATCAACAGTAACAGGGAGAAAGAGGATGTGCCAGGCAGTGGTTGAAGCATTCCTGGGGAAGACAGCCATAGCCACTGCCTCAAGGACCTTGGGTGTCAGGCCACAGGGCTGGGTTAATGTCCTGGAGGCAGTACCAGCTCCTTGGGGATTCTGCACGAGTGAGTGAGTGACATGGTCAGATTTGACTTTGAAAGAAATCACTATGCAGCCTGTAAGAAAAGATGGTTTGAAGAGGTACCAAAGGAAATCAGATGGAGGAAGCCAAGTGTGGACTAGGCCTGATGGGGTGAATGGGCAGACACCAGGGTTAGGACCTGGAAGAAAGTTAGGGGATGAATGGACTGCAGTTGCTGACTGATTGAAGATCAGTGGGGTGGGGGGAGGAGTTGGGAGGATGACTCCAGGCTCCTGTCTTGGGAATCTGGAAGAACCAGATATGGGCTCGGAAGAGAGGTTCACAGGAAACCTTACATTTCCTGGATTCTTAAGCCCAGGTTCAGTTCTCGTCCCCTTAAACAGGTT
This sequence comes from Muntiacus reevesi, assembly GCF_963930625.1. Taxonomy (NCBI): domain Eukaryota; kingdom Metazoa; phylum Chordata; class Mammalia; order Artiodactyla; family Cervidae; genus Muntiacus; species Muntiacus reevesi. The sequence continues at coordinate 53,621,582 of NC_089263.1, read as the reverse complement.
CCAATCAGACCGCTAAACTTTGTCTCAATTTTATGAATTTAGTAATGGAAGTAAACTACGTGGTCTAGAACTGCAGGGAAGTAGGGGATAACCAGAGATGACCTTCATGTGCCACTGCAGGCAGTACCAGAGCTGCCCATGGAGGGGAAGGGATCCTCCTTTGTGCTGGAAGGTGGCACTGAGGGGTATGGTGAGGCAGGCGCTGATAAGAGTGAAGAAGCCTCATTCTCCTTCTGAGGGACTGCCTGCAGAATGGCCACCCCCAAGTTTCCCAGGACCACTGTGTCCCTGCCGCTTCTCCACCAACCCACTGCATGGATCAGGGTGCCAAAGGAGAGTGAGCTCCCGCCAGTGGCAGAGCCTCTTTGAGGAATGGTCTCACCACCACCACCGCCTTCCCCAGCAGGGAAGGTTGCATCAAAGCCCCTGACCAAGAACGTCACAGTTGCTGGGGACCAGTTCTCTGAGACCTCCCAGAGCACCCTCCCTGCCAGAGACAGATCCAGCCCCACCTTGTGCCCCGGGCCTTAGAAAAGAGGGGAGAGGTGACAAGAGTAAGGCGTGTGTCCTGGGACCAGGCTTTGTTTTGGTTTGAGCTTTCTGATCAATGGTGGAAATGGAGGAGTGGTGTGGCCCACTGTCCCTGAAACCTAAGAGCGGCAGGCGGCAATGTCTGGACCTGCAGGGGCATCTCCACTCGTGGCTGGACTGGCAGTAGGCGGCCGGAGGTACCAAGCTGAGGGCGGCCTCCCCGTCGCTGATGCTCTAAGGCTTTGCCTTCAGCAACCACGGGGGAGCAGCCACGGGAGCCTCAGGACCATGGGGGAAGGACTAAGTTTGCTGTGGGAAATCTCTGGGTACGACACTTTCTTTGTGGGTAGTGCAAAATCAATGGGGAAGGACATGTCAGGGAATCCTGAAGAGTCATCCTCTTTGAATCAGGGTGTCAAGGCCAACTCCCGAGAAGGGGCTGGGCTGGAAGCTCACTTGATGTTTAAGTCAAAGAAAGTCATAGTACAGGGGACATCTACCAACCCCATTCCGGTCTCTCTGTGGTCGCTCAGATCATTTACTACAGGGAGGATAGCCCTTCCCACTTACACAGTTTTGCAGTTTGATGTCAAGGTTGCTGACACTCAGTCTCTCCTGCGGATAAGGCAGGTAAGGGCAGGAATCATTAAGCTCCACTCCCCTGCTGAGAACCTCATAACCCCTACACTTTTCTGAAGTCCAATAGTAGGGATGGAGGCGTTTCCAGCCTGGGGTGGTGGTTATTATCTCCCTGGTGAGATGACACCACATGATATAATCGAAAGGTCTCTCCCGCATATCTGTAATCAGATCTTCAAACAGGTCTCCCTGAAACAACCAAGCTTTTCATTGCCCAACAAGAGACCTCACATGAAAGAGCTGTTCTCCTGGTCGGGGTCACCTGCTGGGTTCACATCTACCAGGAAAGGCTGTTGGCTCAGGTGTGTGCTGGTTTCAGCCCCACTGAGACATACATGATATAGAAAAAAGTTTTAACTCAGTCAAGCTGTATTTCTTAAATCTTAACAATGTTAGAGATGTTCATCACCCCCCTGTAAAAGTTGAGACAATTATTCTGGAGTATTTGATTAGTCCTAATAACCACATGCTATTAAAAAATCATTGAAACTCATCCAATTAATTAAGTCTCCAATTACAAGGAAGATAAGAAGAGGAAGCAGCAAGATTTTCTGAATGCTACTTAATAAGGCTTTTAGTTTGAAGAGAATTATGTCATTTTATTCTAACACCACAAAAACCTGCCTTGGGGGAGATTAAAGTAGGGATTCTTCAAAGAAGATAATTTCTGTTAAAGTACATAGTGAGCTCTTTATGCATAGACTTGGCTGAGAACACTGAATTCATTCTACTTGAAACCTTTCAGAAGAAAGATGGGGTTTGAGAGGGAGAGAAAGAGGATGAGGAATAGAGGACAGAGAGAGGATAGGAACTGAGAGGGGGAGAAGCAGAGGCAGACATTTCCTAAATTATAAAAAATAATTTAAAGAAGAAAATGTGTAACAAACTATTAGAAATGATCCCTGAAAGTATAGTCTTTATTTTACTAAGCAAAGTAAGACAGGTGGAAAAAGACAAATACCATATAATAATACTAACATGTGAGATCTAAAAAGATACAAATGAATTTGCAAAACAGAAACAGATTCACAGACTTTGAAAACAAACCTATGGTCACCAAAGGGGAAAGGTCGGGAGGGAAGGGATAAATTAGGAGTTTGGGATTAACATAGACACACCATTATATATAAAACAGGTAAACAACAAGGACTCACTGTATAGCACAGGGAACTCTACTCAATATTCTAGTGTTTTCCTAGATTCGAAGAGCCGACTTATTGGAAAAGACCTTGATGCTGGGAAAGATTGAGGGCAGGAGGAAAAGGGTAGGGGGTGGTGGAGACAGAGGATGAGATGATTGAATGGCATCATGACTCAACGGACATGAATCTGAGCAAACTCCAGGAGAGAGTGAAGGACAAAGAAGCCTGGCCTGCTGCAGTCCATGGGGTTGCAAAGAGTCATAACTGAGCAACTGAACAACAACAATCTGGAAAAGAATCTGAAAAAGAATGGATATATGTATATGCATGACAGAACTACCTTGTTGAACACCTGAAACTAACACAGCATCATAAATAAACTATACCCCAATATAAAATAAAAATTGAAAGTGAAAGTGAAGTCGCTCAGTCATGTCTGACTCTTTGCAACCCCATGAACTATAGCCTGCCAGTCTCCTCAGTCCATGGGATTCTCCAGGCAAGAATACTGGTGTGGGTTGCCATTTCCTTCTCCAGGGGATCTGAGCCACCAGGGACCTCCCTGCTAAATAAAAATTATAAGTAAATAAATAAATAAAACAAACAAAAAAACAAAAGTGTAGAGGCTGTTGTCAATCCTAAAATCAATCCTAAAGGATTGATTGAATATTCATTGGAAGGACAGATGCTGAAGCTGAAACTCCAATACTTTGGCTACTTGAATCAAAGAACTGACTCATTTGAAATCACCCTGATGCTGGGAAAGGTTGAAGGCGGGAGGAGAAGGGCTCAACAGAGGATGAGATGGTTGAATGGCATCACTGACTTGATGGACATGAGTTTGAGCAAGCTCCAAACTTGAGTTGGTGATGGACAGGGAAGCCTGGTGTGCTGCAGTCCATGGGGTTGCAAAGAGTTGGACACAGCTGAGCAACTGAACTGAACTGAACTGAAATGAGAGGCTGTTGAAGTGAGGAATGGGGCAGAATGGTGACTTTTAGAGAGCCAAACTCTGGTTAAAGATCTCTGGTTCTGCTGGTTGACCTTGAGCGGGTCTCCATTCTGAATTCTGCTTTAGAAACATGCTGGTATTAAATTCCCGCAGCCTCCCACGCTAACACTTTCTCCCTCCCTCCTTAGAAATTGGGTTTTGTGGCCGTCCTGATAAAATCAATACCTTAGATTTGTATGTAATTTCCATTTCAAACTGGTTCACTCATATTCACTCCCATTTGATCCCAAAAAATCCCCAAGAAATTGGCAGGGCAGGAATTATAGATCCAGTTTACCGATGAGGAACTGGAGGTTTACAGATCTTAAGCATCTTATTCAAGGCTCCAGTCATTAGATTTCAGAAGTAGGTCTTGTAGTCAATGGCCTTCTACCAGAAGGTGCAAAATTTCTTGGGCTCAGGAGTGAATTTGTACCCTGAAAACTGGATCATATATGGCTTCTCTCTCCAAATCTCCCCTGTTGTAACTAAATAGTGTTACCTGGCTGTTGTGACTTAACTCAGAAGGTCGAGGGATTCTTCAAAATTGGGATGGAGTGGACTACCATGTTGTCCAGTGGCTGAGATTCCACCCTCCCAATGCAGGGAGCCCAGGTTCAATACTTCGTCAGGGAACTAGATCCTGTATGCCGCGGCTAAGATTCCACATGTCACAACAAAGGTCACGAATGCTGCAATAAGACCAAGAACAGCCAAGTAAATAAATAAATATTTTTTAAAAAAAGATTGGGAAGCAAAACAATGACACAGCCACTCCAGCAGGTGGCCATAGCAGCAGAATGGGGTATTTGCAAGGTCACTCTGAGTCAGTCTGACAGTTTAGGACCTGAGTTTCTCTGAAGAACCAGGGATGGCAGAGACTGGGTCTTGTTCTAACTGGGAGAGGACCCGGGAACCCACGGTGGCTGTAAGAGTTTGCTCAGGCTGCCATAACAAACTACCGCACAGAGGGGATCTTCCAACAACAGGAATTCTTTCTTTCATGCTATTGGACCCAGAAGTCCGAGATCAAGGTGTTGGCAGGGTCATATGCCATCTGAAGGGTCTAGGGACAAAGTCTATGTTGCCTCTTTCCAGCTTTCAGGTGGCCTCGAAATCTTCGTCGTTCTTTGGCTGGCAGCTGTACCAATCCCACCTCTGCCTTTGTCCTCACTTCTTGCCTCTGCTTCTATTTCTGTATCCAGATGACACCAGTCTTTGGATTGGGGCCCACCCCAATTGGCTGTGACCTCATCTTTAATTGATTACATCTGCAAAGACCTCATTTGCAAATAAAATCTTATTTACAAGTTCTGGAGGTTTGCACTTCAACATATCTTTCTGGGGAATACAGTTGAACCCTGAACACTGAATGCCTTCTATTCCACCACTTTCCAGAGCTTCATAGACAATTATCCAGACGGCTTGCCACAGTGGACACATTTCAGAAGTTTTGACTTTGAAAAAGATAACCTTAAGCAACTTCAGAGAAAAATCTTTACCTGCAGTTATGCAAAAAAGAGAATTTCAACAAGTTCTGGCCAATTTTCCCCAGTGCTAAATTACTTAAAGAAAACTGAAGCCCCTCCATTGGATACCCTCTAGATGGGACAAATACTTAAAGCTAAAAGACGTTTTTAAGGCTCTCTGAATAAAGTACTATTTGTTAATGGAGTTTGTGAAGCTGCTCTCTCTCTCTCTCTCTGTATTTAAGATGCTCATTGATGCAAAAAGAAAGCAGTTTCAGTCTGATCCACTCAAATACTTGCTCAAAAGACGTGAACTTACTGTCTTCTGGTCCCATGCAATGAAGTGAATTTTTGCCAGAAATTTTAAGAAGACTTTTTGCTTTTCTTACTAGTGATATGGAGTATTGGCAAACAAATAAAGCAGTATAAAAATAATAGAGTAGCTTTCTGTTCTAATTTTGGCATCTATCACAATTGGTTGTGCCATTGGAGCAGTTTTACTTTTTGCCAGCCTGAACCAGTAAGTATGGTACTGTGCTCATTTACGTTACATCTGCTTTCATCCCCTTTCCTGATTCTTTGCATTTCTTTCCCCAACTTGAGAAAGAATGTGTGTGTGCGTGCTAAGTTGCTTCAGTCCTGTCTGACTACTTGTGATCCTATGGACTGTAGCCTGCCAGGATCCTTGGTCCATGAGGATTCTCCAGGCAAGAATACTAGATTGGGTTGCCAAGCTCTCCTCCAGGGGATCCTCCCAACCCAGGGATTGAACCTGCAACTCTTATGTCTCCTGCATTGGCAGGTGGGTTCTTTACCACTAGCCCCACCTGGGAAGCCCCTGAGAAAGAATAGATCACATAAATGGATAATAACATAGGAATATATCACAGTAAATGGGCAATACACATTTTCCCCCACTTTGTTTTTGTTTTAAAAAAGTAATCCTATTTGCTGGTCCTCTGGATCCCACAGAAAACTCCATCATTTCTGTGGCTGAGAAGTAAAAGCTTTCCTCAGGAAACACACGGGATGGAAGAAGCCCAGTCCTCCTCGGCGTCAACAGTGGATTACAAGAGAGAAGCATGGTCCTGCAGCAGCTGCTGCTTGGCTTTCTTCAAGTTCAACCCAAAGTACCCAAGTTCCGATTCTAAAACTTGCAAATAAAGCTGCTGCTGCTGCTGCTGCTAAGTCGTTTCAGTCATGTCTGACTCTGTGTGACCCCATAGATGGCAGCCCACCAGGCTCCGCCGTCCCTGGGATTCTCCAGGCAAGAACGCTGGAGTGGGTTGCCATTGCCTTCTCCAGAAAATAAAGCAGACTCAAAATAAACTCCACTGATCAATCTCCTTTTAAAATCATGCTATCCCCTCCTATGAGACATCTGTTGGTAAGACCTCTGATTCATGTTTATATCATGTCTTCCCTGCAGCTCCCAGTTTCTGTCTGAGAACCCTTGTGCATCAGGAAAAGCTCATTCCAAGTGATTCCAGATCTGGGAATGGACTGTTGCACTAAGCCAGTCAATACTTTCCATGCCCCTGGCCACAGTGATTGGTTCAGGCATAGGCAGTCAGCATACACTGGTCCAACCAAAGTGAATCTCAAGATTTTGATTGATAATGCACAGGCAAAAGCACTGTTTACAGTAACTATGACATGGCAGCAACCCAAGTGCCAATCAACAGATGGCTGGCTTAAGAAGATATAGTACATGTATACAATGGAAAATTACTCAGCCATAAAATATGAAATATTGCCATTTGCAAAAACATGGATGGATCTAGAAACTATAATGCTTAGTGAAATAAGTCAGAGAAAGACAAATACTGTATCACTTAACGTGGAATCTAAAAAATAATATTAATAGAAACGAACCTATATACAAAACAGAACCAGACTCACAGACATATGACACAAATTTAAGGTTACTAAAGGAGAAAGGGAGAGAGGAAGGGCCAAGTTCAGAGTAAGGAATTAATAGATACAAACTGAAAGTGAAAGTGTTAGTCACTTAGTCATGTCTGATTCTTTGTGACCCCATGGGCTGTAGCCCACCAGATTCCTCTGTCCGTGGGATTCTCCAGGGAAGAATACTGGAGTGGGTTGCCATTCTCTACTCCAGGGAATCTTCCTGACTCAGGGATTGAACCCTGGTCTCCCACACTGCAGGCAGATTCTTCATCATCTGAGCTATCGGGGAAGCCCAGAGATACAAAGTATTATACATAAAGTAGATAAGCATCGAGGATCTATTGTATAGCTCAGGAAATTATACCAATATCTTGTAATAAGGTACAATGGAATATAATCTGCAAAAAAAAAAAAAAACATAACACCCACTGTGTTCTGTACCTGAAACTAACCCTGTTTTCCTTGAACAAGAGTGAGGAAGTTTGTTGCTTTGGAAGTTTCTGGAAGCCACCTTGTGTCTATAGTTGGTGCCGGCCTTTGGATGAAGTCAACACTACAGATACACTAGAGAGATAGTAGTCCTTGATAATGTTGCTGAATTGCTAGAACTTGCCCTTCTTTTAGACCATTTAGTAACATGGCTCAAAAAACTCCCCTTATGATTTAAGACCATTGAGATAGGTTTTATATTACTTACAACTGAAAGGTGTTTTTTTCTCTCTCTCTTATGTCTTTTTGTCAAACTTTTCCATGCACACCAAAGTTAATCTGATAATATACTTGAGGCAGGATGAATTTGAGGTTTTTGTGGGATATTCAGTTCAGTTCAGTTCAGTCTCTCAGTCGTGCCCGACTCTTTGCAACCCCATGAACCGAAGCACGTCAGGCCTCCCTGTCCATCACCAACTCCCGGAGTCTACCCAAACCCATGTCCATTGAGTTGGTGATGCCATCCAACCATCTCATCCTCTGTCATCCCCTTCTCCTCCTGCCCTCAATCTTTGCCAGCATCAGGGTCTTTTCAAATGAGTCAGCTCTTCGCATCAGGTGGCCAAAGTATTGGAGTTTCAGCTTCCACATCAGTCCTTCCAATGAACACCCAGGACTGATCTCCTTTAGGATGGACTGGTTAGATTTCCTTGCAGTCCAAGGGACTCTCAAGAGTCTTCTCCAACTATTCAGGTGGCAATAACTAGAACAGCATGTCCAACAGAACTTTCTGCAGGGAATTCCCTGGTGGTCCAATGGTTTGGACTCTGTGCTTTCACTGCCAAGGGCCCAGGTTCAATCTGTGGTTGGGGAGCTAAGACCCCACCAGCCACAGGGCCGGACAAAAAAAACAACTTTCTGCAATGATGGCAGTGTTCTGTAGCTGCCCTGTCCAACATGAAAGCCACACACAGCCATCACACCCTTAAAATGTGATTTGTGTGACCATTTACAATAGACAAGACACGGAAACAACCTAAATGTCCATCTATAGATAAATGCACAAAGATGTGGTGTATGTATACATAATGAAATACTATTCAGCCATTAAAAAAAGAATGAAATGACGCCATTTGCAGCAATGTGGATGGACCTAGACATTACCATACAAACTGAAGTAAGCCAGACAAAGACAATATAATATGATATCCTTTATCTGTGGAATCTTAAAAAATGCTACAAATGAGCTCATTTACAAAGCAGAAACAGACTCACAGACATAGAAAACAAACTTATGGTTACCAAATGGCAGAGGGGGCAGAGAAGAATAAATTGGGAGTTTGGGATTAACAGATGCATACTATTGTGTATAAAGTAGATAAACAACAAGGACCTACAGAATATCACAGGGAACTATATATAATATCTTTTAATAACCTATAATGGAAAAGAATCTGAAAAAGAGTATATGTGTGTGTGTGTGTGTGTGTGTGTGTATGAGCTTTAGTTATATAGAGAGAGCTTTAGTTATATATATGTATAACTAAAGCTCTTTGGTGTACACTTGAAACTAATACAACATTGTAAATCACCTATACTTCAATTTTTAAAATGTGGTTTATGCGAATGAAAATCCAACTGTTAAATTTTATTTTATTTTGAGATTTTTTAATTTAAAAGGCCACATGTTACTAGCAGCAACTATATTAAACAGCACAGATCAAGAAAGAATTTGAAAACATGGAGCTAAGACATACAATGGGTGAAGACAGAAAGGTGAGAGTCTCAAAGCTGCTCAGAATGTGTGGGGTGAGAGGAGAGTGAAGGATAGCCCTTGGGATGCTAATATTCAAATACAAGTGGTAATAAGGAGCTTGCAAAGGATACTAAGAACACAGGGATGAGAAATAGGAAGAAAAGCACAAGAGGCAGGTATCATGAAAGCTAAGAAAGGCACGTTTCAGGGAGTCAATATCAGAGCCACATGAAGCAAGGGATAAAATATGATAAATGTCCAATGGCCTCAATGAAAAAGAGGTCACTGACGGTCATCAGAAGAGTAGTTGTATGATAGGAAGGGAAGCCAGATGGTTTGAGACATCAGAGCTGAAACATCTTCAATCATGGTCACTAATGACCATAAAGAAGAACTCAGACCCTGGAATGTTCAGAAGACATCAGCCAAGTAAGGACTAAATTCAGACTTTTCTGGGTCTTTACCTTGTTTGCCTTGATCTGTTTCTAAGGTACATGGCAACATTTCACCCCAACTAGCCCTTAATTAATAGGTATTTTGCCAAATCAAATATGGCTCCCTAAAAAACATGGTGGTATCATACATACCCCATACTTAGAATCTCTCATTCCAGTTTCTAGATTGTCAGCTTAAACCATCAAGCAATTCATTCCAAATCACCATTTTCTCTTTTCTTCCTCTGATATATATTTATTTATTTGGGACTTCTATTTTTAGCCTGTCTGAAGGGGAAAAAAATAATAGGAATTCACAGGATTTATTGCACAAATTACTTCCCTGGCTCCCTCCAACCTCCATCAAGGCTTCTGACAGTGGCATTGTATTTCTTATTTATTAGATTTTTAAGTGCTCTGTTAGGTATTTTACAAGCTTTCCTTAATGTCTCTGCAACCCAAGTGCACAACAGCCACTGAAAATTGATCACAGGTCATATCTGGCCCATCTTTAAATTTAAATCATATGTAGCCTTCTTCATCTCCACACTAGCTTCCAAGGGAGATTGTTGCAAACCTTACATAAAAACCAAGGAGACTATTTTCCAAGTTATTTAAAATAAATACACAGAGCATCATTTATCCTTAATACTAATGGTCTAAGTGAAATAACAAATATTCCCCCAAGTGTGACTGGATAGAGAACGAACGAATGAATGAAGTCTATGGAATCCAAAGCCAGCTAGGTCTGCAAAGTCATTGCAAAGCAGACATTTTGGAGCAAGTTCACAATGAATGTGGATTGAAACAGATACTCTTTGAGCAAAGAAAGCATGCTGGAAAGAGGTGCTATACTGGGAGTTGAGAAACAGGAATTCTAGGAGTGGCTCTGTCACTAACGACTTACGTGACTTTGGGCAACTGGCTCCCATCTCCAGGTGCTCACTGTAAAGGGAAGGCATGACTGACTGATCACTAATATCCCTTCTATTTCTTATGTGTATTAGCCGCTTAGTCGTGTCAGACTCTTTGCAACACTATGGACTGCAGTCCACCAGACTCCTTTGTTCATAGGATTCTCCAGGCAAGAATACCGGAGTGGATTGCCATGCCAGTGGACTCCTCCTTGGAGTCTTCCCAACCCAGGGATTGAACGCACATTTCTTACATCTCCTGCATTGGCAGGCAGGTTCTTAACCATTAGCATCACCTGGGAAGCCCCTTACAGCTCTAACTTCTTTTAATCCCAAATCACAGGATGGAATTCCAAAGAGCCAAAGTTACATTGGTGGTAACTTGCTACAGACAGATGTCAACAACAGTCAGATCTAGAGAGGGAGGAAGCTGTTTTCACAGGTGTGGGTCCAGCTTCTTTCCTTCATTAGGACAAAGACCATATCTATACTTCTTTGTAAACCACTCATTTTTCTCCCAAGCATTCCTTCCCTCTACCCAGCACGATATCGGTATAGCAGAGGTTCCATAGATATTTACTGATTGATCCAAACACATCCAGGTTGGCTTTCTCCACTTTAGTGAGTCATAATTTTATTTACTAATCCATTGATCTATTTATTTATTCAACCAGTCACTCGTTCATCTAACCGTTCATCCGTCTATCCTTGTATTCATCCAGTAAATATTTACTGAGTACCCTGTATGTGCCCAGCATTAAGGTACTAAGTACTGAGGTAGTGACAGCCGCCACTTGGATGTGAAAAATTGTGGATGGAATTCACATGCCTGTCCTGGGAAGTAAATGAACTGTGCCACTGAGGAGCTCTCCGCAAAGGGCTCCTGTCACAGCACCTCCTTTAAGTGGGAAAAGTGTAACCCCGCAGAGGTAGTGTACAGAACCAGGGATGGTTAGTTTGAGCAAGAGAAAACCTCCAGTCCTTAAGCTTCTCTATACATGACACAAGCAGGCCAAGCAAGGCCCTCCTCTAGAAGTATCAGCTTATCCGATCGTGGCCTCCGGTTCCATCACTTCGTGGCAAATAGATGGGGAAACAATGGAAACAGTGGCAGACTTTATTTTGGGGGGCTCCAAAATAACTGCAGATGGTGACTGTAGCCATGAAATTAAAAGATGCTTGCTTCTTGGAAGAAAAGCTATGACCAACCTAGACAGCATATTGAAAAGCAGAGACATTACTTTTTCAACAAATGTCCATCCAGTCAAAGCCATGGTTTTTCCAGTAGTCATGCATGGATGTGAGAGTTGGGCTATAAAGAAAGCTGAGCGCCAAAGAATTGATGCTTTTCAACTGTGGTGTTGGAGAAGACTCTTGGGAGTCCCTTTTACTGCAAGGAGATCAAACCAGTCAGTCCTAAAAGAAATCAGTCCTGTATATTTACTGGAAGGACTGATGCTGAAGTTGAAACTCCAATATTTTGGCCACCTGATGTGAAGAACTGACTCCTTGGAAAAAACACTGATGCTGGGAAAGATTGAAGGCGGGAGGAGAAGGGGACAACAGAGGATGGGATGGTTGGATGGCATCACTGACTCAGTGGACATGAGTTTGAGCAAACTCTGGGAGTTGGTGATGGACAGGGAAGGCTGGGGTGCTGCAGTCCATGGGGTCACAAAGAGTCGGACATGACTGAGTGACTGAACTGAATTGAACCCTGTAAGAAAACTGGCAAGCAGAGCAATCAGAAAATGGAACGGGCTGCCTAGGAGAGTAATGAGTTCTCTGGCATGGAAAGTGATTGCATGGGGATTAGATAATCAACATTTGCTGGGAATGTCACAAAGGGAGGTCAAGCATGGAAAGAGGGGCTAGACAAGGTGACCTCCAAAGTTCCTTTCACCCTGAACTTCCAGAATTCTAGGAGCAAGACCGTATTGTTTGTGTCCAATTCAGAACCTGGCCAATCCATTTAGTGCTTTCCATCCTCCCCTTTCCCCAAACCCCTTAATTCTCCTGGAGATAAGTTAGCAGGGAATACAATAGCCTCGCCACCAGAACAATTGGTTTGCATCTATGAAAATAGTTTAGCAGCAGGAAGCCTTCAAGATATCAAATTCTCACACAGGAAAAACAGAAAGGAAGAGATCCATGCAGAAGAAATCAGATGAGTATCAATCCCAACTCTTCTTCTCTTTTTTTCAAAACATATTTATTTTTTATTTTTTGGCTGCATCAGGTCTCAGTTGCAGTGAGTGGGCTTCTCTCTAGTTGTGATATGCAGGTTTAGTTGCTCCAAAGCATGTGGGATCTTAGTTCCCCAACCGAGGATTGAACCCACATCCCCTGCATTGGAAGGCAGATTCTCAATCACGAGACCACCAGGGACGTCCCAAGCCCACCTCTTAAAACCAAATTTGTACCTGAATTCACAATGTCAGGCAGAAATTCTCCAGCAATCTTGGGTCACCAGGAGGTATGAAATATCCCCAGCCTGCATTTCTTCTATAGCTTAGTATTTGGAGTCAGTTGGGTTTGCTAGCAACACACCCGTCAGCTCTGCTTTCCCTGACAGCTTAGCCACCCTCTCAGAACTCGAATCTGAGATTCTCTTTTTTCCATATTAAAAGGTAGAGCAGTCATTAGAACAAGGAAAAGAGTTCTGAGATATTTTTTTTTTCCCCCAAAGAATCTCATTTAACCCTGCAACCACAGGAAACAAATGCCAGGGAAGCAGCCTTGATCAGCTGCTGGCTGGGGGTGAGACTGAATCAAGTTTCCCTGGTCCCTTTCCTCTGCACTCCCCAGCACCAGAGACCTAGGCGCATCCTGTCCCTCCGCTTCTCAGTAGGAGGAGCAGATGAATGTGGCTGTCTGGAGAGCAGGGTTTATTGGAGAAATAAATCTCTTTGGCTAAATATGAACCACGCACAAGAAACAAAGGAACTGCTCTTTAATGACCAAGGTTTAAATGAAGCCCAGCACCCTAAGGCAGAATCCCAATTAAGAAGAGATGGGAAATTAATATCCAAGAGACCACTTAAAGTTACACAAATATTTACCAAGCACCGAGGATATACCAGAAAGTATGTTAGTCGCTGGGGTTTCAAAGGGAAAGAAGACAGTCCTCCTGTCGCGGGGGTTGAGGTGGGGTTGAAGGACGAGGACAGAACAGGCTGGAAAGTGCAGTATGACCTTGCAATGCAGCCACAAGGACTTACCAGGAGGCAATCAGGGAAGGCTTCCAGAGGAGGTGCTGTTGGGTCTTGTCTTAAAAGGTGTGTAGGAGTTTGCAAGGGGGAATGGAGGGACCGTTCTTCCAGACAGAAGGATGAATATGTGCAGAGAAATGTGGAAAGGGTAGGGCCCATACTTTCAAGGAACAATGACAAGTTCACTGTGAGTCCTGTTGTGACAAATAAGGCTGGATAATTAGACCAGAGCCTAGCCATGAAAGATGCTAGTGCCGCAAAGACAACTGGACTTTATTCTGTAGGTCAGGATGCCCCAAATTTAGACCAAAAACCAGAATCACCCAGGGAGCTCATATGATAGATAAAGTGTGGATTCCAGGGCCACATCCCCAGAAACTGTGATTCTGCGGGTCCAAGAGGCAACCTGGGAATCTGCATGTTGATAAGCAGTGAGGCAGGCGATTCACATGCTTAAGAATCTCTCTGTAGGAGCCCGGCAATTGCTATGGGGTTTCCAGGAAGGGGCAGGGCATTGTGTTTGGGAATTCTCAGCTGGAAGCTCAGAGAAAATAACCTGGAGGAAGAGGCAGTGGAGAGAGATCATCACAGAGAGACAGGAAACACAGAGCAGGTGCCCCGAGGGAAACTTCAGGGCCATCTCTGGCTTAATGCCAAAGAGGCCTCCCTTGGCGGACCTTCTCTGTCACCTGGAGCAGTAAGGCCAATCCGGGCCAGGGAGAGAGGTTGGGGGAAGATCTGCGGCACCCCAGGGAGGGTGGCCGTCCCAGGAGAGCCAGACTTCATTTCTGTGCCATGCCGCTAATGAAGCCTGAGGTCCCAGGGCTGGGGAGGGGCTGGCACCCAGGCTGGGAGCGAGGCTGGAGCACAAACAAGTGTCAGGGCGCAGGGTGGCCGGCCCCAGGGTGCAGGCTGCACGCACACCCCGCCCTGCCCCGTGACGTTGCGGTGACGACCTTGTCCCCAGGATTCTGTCCCAGCCGAGCCTCTGGGTGACCCGGCTTCTCGGGCTGTTGCCAGCTGCTTGGCACAGGTAGCCGGGCTCGGGGGAGCTGTGCTTTCAGCCGTGCCCTCACCCACAGAAGCCCAGAGACCTCAGCCATGACCGACTCTATCGTCTCAAGTGATGAGTGGTGACCAACACAGATGCCAGCACCTCGCCGGGTGAGAGGCAGGAGAAATGACAAGAGCAAAGAAGTTCCGTCCTCTCTGAGGGACCACCACTGCAACCAGATCACCGGGGATGTCAGGGCACCCGTGCCCTGGCGCTGAAGAAATGCAAAATCCCCAGAGAGCCGCACTGACCAGCCAGGCACAGGTCAGTACCCACATGGTGCCTTTGAGCAGAATTTCTCAACCCCTATATCAGAGGCACCATTTAGAAATATTTAGCATTCACTTTACAATCTTTAAGTGAAATTCATAGATAATATAACTACCCAAATCATAATTTCAAGAAAATATATGATGTCCTGGGATGGGGAAAAAAAAAAGTAAAAGGGATGGAAGGAAAGTAAATTAGGACGATATATTTCACAGACATCCCTGGTGGCTTAGACAGGACTTTAGACAGATAAAGAATCTGCCTGCAATGCAGGAGGCTCGGGTTCCATCCCTGGGCTGGGAAGATCCCCTGGAGGAGGAAATAGCAACCCACTCCAGTATTCTTGCCTGGCAAATCCCATGGGTAGAGAAGCCCAGCGGGCTCCAGCCCACAGGTATGTTGGACACAACAGAGTAACTAATAGTTTCACTTTTCATTTCACATTTAGGCTAGGAGACAGCCTGAGGAGACACCTGCATCTCTAGCTGGAATGGACGAGGCAGCCACACAAGCAACCTGGTACAAATATGTCTTAACAGTGATGCAAGCGCCAACGCACAGCACTGCAGTTTTCTGAATGTATGTTGTTAAAAATGTGAGTTTTCTAAAGTGATGAATAATTTTTGATATAGTTCCAAACAAAACAAGGCACAATCTTCCCCTGATTTCCTGGCAGTGCCTCCCTGTAAAAAGTATACATTTAAACTTTGCAAAACAAAATCCATGTAAAATAGAATTAGGTGCTCGGTTCAGATGATTATCGGTTGTCTTTTTCACCTACGTGGACACACAGAGGATATTAGAAAGTCGTGAGTGACAGAAGACCCTTCTTGGTGTGGAAATGTCCCCCACAAAGCAGGACAGCTCCTGGATCCTGCCCTCAGAAGGTCCTGAGGTCTTCCATCGATGGTGACAACCCAAAGCATGAAGCTGTAGACTTAAAAAAATGTTCCCATTTGCAGGGCAGCAATGAAGACGAAGACATAGAGAACAGACTTGTGGATACACGGCAGGAGGAGAGGGCGTGAGGAATGGAGAGAGCAACATGAAAACAAAGACGTCACCACGTATAAAGCAGGTGGCCAGGGGGAATTTGCTATTATGACTCAGGGAGCTCAAACTGTGGCCCTGTGACATCCTAGAGGGCTGGGAGATGGGAGGGAGGGGACATGCATGTACCTACGGCTGATTCATGTTGATGTATGGCAGAAACCAACCCAATGATGTAAAGCAATTACCCTTCAATTAAAAATAAATAAATTTTTAAAAATATTCCCTGGGGGGTGCTGCTGTCCCTCCCAGGACCACCCCTTTGAAGATGACCAAGTACTTTCTTGAACAGTAACTAGTTTAAGCCTCCCAGGTGAGGGAGGCAGAGCAAACGGGGAAACTGAGGCCCAAGGGAGGATGTCACACCTAGGTTCATGGGGAGTTAGCAACAGAGAGGGGACCCTGAATTCCTGAACGGTGGATGGAGCTGGGGACTGAACTGTGTCCCTACAAATCCATATGTTGAAGTCCTAATTCCTCGTAGCTCAGAATGCACATGTATACGGAGAGAGGATCTTTAGAGAGGTAAAATGAAGTTATTAGCATGGACCCTAGTCCAATATGACTGGTGCTCTTATAAGAAACGATTAGGACACAGGTGTAGAGAGGAGAGCACGTGAGGACTCGGGGAGAAGGCGGCCATCTGTAAGCCAAGAGGAGAGACCTAAGAAACAACAAACCGTCAATAACACGGTCTTGGACTTCTAGCCTCCAGAACTGTGAGCTAATGCATTTCCCTTTAAGCCACTCAGTCTGTGGTTCTCTGTTACGGCGGCCCTAGCTGATTAATATAGGTGGGATTTGAAGATCACCTAGCCTGACTGCCTGCCCTCTGTGTAAGTGGTCTGTGGATTATCCGCAGCCAGTCTGATGTGTTCCCACCTACTGTTCACACACCACAGGGCTGAAAGTATAAACACTGCTCTTACCTCTATATCCAGGTGAAGTCATTCACATCCCCCCCAGGTGAACTCAGAAAGAGTCTCCCACCAGCGGGTCAACAGGGAAAAACCTCTAATTTAACGCAAATGTTGGCGAGACCTGTACAGCCCAGATGAGACCAAATCAGGTCAATTAATTCCCCAAATGATTTTAATTACCCAAATCTCTGTGTTGAGGCTCTGTCTGCTTGGCTAAAGAGAAACTTACTCAGTGCCTGAGGTTCTTAGAATCACCAGGTGTGCTGACTCATGTCTGGAGATCAGAATTTTTGTCCTCACATTTGGCTTGTCCTGAGGGTGGGGCAAAAAAATCAGGGTCCCCACCCATGATGGCCAGATTCCCCTGATCCAATCCACTACCACCTCTGACATCCCATTTCCAGCTGTTTGGGGCTCAGGCCCCCCATCTCAATCTAACCATGCTAGGACAGCTCCAAGTTGCATTTCCAAATAAAAACACCTTCGGTTTAAACTTAGGCAAGAGGGTCCCACAGCAAAGCAACCTCCTTGAAACTTGTGACTTGATTAACCCCTGTGTCCACCAGGCTTCTCAGACTTGACATGTCCACACAGCACTTCTGATCTTCTGTCCCTACAAACCAGCTCCTGTCACAG
The DNA here is from genome assembly GCF_963930625.1 of Muntiacus reevesi. NCBI lineage: Eukaryota > Metazoa > Chordata > Mammalia > Artiodactyla > Cervidae > Muntiacus > Muntiacus reevesi. The sequence continues at coordinate 53,604,224 of NC_089263.1, read as the reverse complement.
GCTTGCCTCAGCTCAATACGCATCCACCCCACTCATCTAGTTCTTTGGAGTCATGCTAAATACATGACCATCAGTAAGTTGCTTCACCTTGCGGTGCCTCCGTTTTCTCATTTGTAAAATGGGGTTCATAGTCTTTATCTCATAGAATGTTTATGAGGATTAAATGGGTTTGTAAAGGATTGAGACCAGGGTCTGCAGCATAGTAAGTTCTGTTAGTATGAGCACGGACATGACTGATTGAATGAGCACACTAATTGCTTCTTCTTTCTCTCACATCTCACATCTAGTCCGTCAGCAAATCCTATTTGTTGCCCCCACAAAATAGTGCCTGTTTCTCACCACTTCCCCTCTTATCACTCTGGTTCAACCCAGTGATTTTGAGTAAATTTATAGTTACATAACCATCACCGCAGTCTCGTTTTAGAACATTCCATCACGTCTTTTCTGGACATTTCATGTAAGTGGAATCATGCAGTCTGTGGTTTTTTGTGTCTGCTTTCTTTCATTTAGCAGGGTGTCCTTGAGGTACTTCCATGTTGCAGCAGATTTCACTTTGTTCCTTTTTATTGCTGAGAAGTATATCCCCTTGTGTGGACTTTGACTAATGTTTGCAACAGACTTCTCTTGGGTCTCCCTGTCCCCTTGTCCCCTCTGTTCTGGGCAAGAAGTCAGACAAGTTTTTTTAACCATAGGTCAGTACATGCAACTCAAATTCAAACCCTCCCAGGGCTCCCAACTCAGAGTAAAAGCCAAAGTCCCTACAGAGATGGCTTAGTTGGCTCCAGTGGCCATAACAAATTCTACAGACTGGGGGGCTTAACAATAGACATTTATTTCTCATAGTTGGGGCTGGAAGGCCAAGATCAGGAGGCCAGCATGGTCAGGTTCTGGTGAGACCCTCCGGTTGGCTTCACTGTGTGCTCACTGTGATACCTCTCTCCCTTTGCTTATAGAATCTTCTCAGATTTGGGGTTTCCCTGGTGGCTCAGATGGTAAAGAATCCACCTGCAATGTGGGCAACCCGGGCTTGATCCCTGGGTTGGGAAGATCCCCTGGAGAAGAGAATGGCTACCCGCTCCAGTATTCTGGCCTGGACAGAGGAGCCTGGCAGGCTACCTACAGTCCACAGGGTCACAAAGAGTTGGACACAACTGAGTTACTTTCACTTGTCAGATTAGGACACCCCCCATCCCCCTGTCATTTAACTTTGTCTCCTAAAGTCCTACCTCCAAACACAGCCACCTTGAGCGTTAGGGCTTCAACATGGGAATTTGGAGGGGACACGGCTCAGTCCACAGTAAGAGACCTACGTGGCTTTGCCTGATCTGACCTCAAGCACACCCAGCACCCTTCCACCGCAGGGCCTTTGTCCTTGTGGTCCCTTCTGTCCAGACCATCCTTCACCCAGACATCCACGTGGCCTTGATATCACTCACCTCCCGTGAAACCCACCTGCCCACCCTCCTTCACACTGTGACCCCCTCAGCACGGCTCTCCTACCCCACACACACCCTCCCTCTCCCCCTTCCAGGCTTCATTTTCTCCATTGCACCATCTGACAAAATAGACGTTTTACTTATTTATTGTTTAGTTTACTTAGAACGTGAGCTTCCCGAGGGCAGGAGATGGTGTTGCTTTGCCAGGGCTCCACTCCCCTTCCCCCAGTTACTGCAGCAGGTGCCTGACAAATGTTTGTGGAAGGGAAGAATGAGGAGCTGGGCTCTCCAGGCCTGGCCTGGCCAGAGAGTCCTTTCCCGCTAGCACTGGGGACAGGCCGGAGAATTGCAGGCAGCCGTGGAGTCCAGAAACGGGGCTGGATTGTGCGTACGCAGCGGTCAGTGTGAGTTTGCTGTCTTGAGAGAGTAGAACAGCACCCCGGTTCCATAAGGATACTTGGGGAGACAGGCCCATTGCAAGGCCCCACCCAACTTCCATCCTCACTGACATTTCCTAAGTGCTGCCCATGTACCAGGCATACAGAGACAAAGGGCATGGCCCCTGCCCTCCAGGAGCTCACAGGCTATTTAGGGAGACAGGTCCAATCCAAGGCAGTTAAGGCACCAGGAAAGGATGCGGACAGTGACTAACCCTCCTAGTCCAGTGCGGTCTACTTCAGGGCATTCAGACTGGATCCTGGAAGATGATTTACATGATACAAGCAGAGGAGGGGTGGCAACTTGGAGATGGAGGAGGAAAACACAGTAGGCCAAGGCCAGGTCGTAAAGCAAAGCAGTCTGAACCGTAGTCTATGAACTGCTGCTGCTGCTGCTAAGTCGCTTCAGTCGTGTCCGACTCTGTGCGACCCCATAGACAGCAGCCCACCAGGCTCCCCCGTCTAGGGGTTCTCAAACTCTCCTCCAAGGGCCCCTGTGGGGATACTTCCTGACAGCCTCTCAAAAGGTGGACAGCAGAGGTGGAGGGCAGAGCAGGACTCTGAGCTCCCCACCTGGTTTCAATCAGAATATCTCTTTTGATCTGTTTTACACAGGGGACCATCTCACAAGGTTTCATTTTTAACCAAAAGTTTGGTACTGCTTATCGAGTGCCGTCTGATAGAACTTTCTGTGCTGTTCAATACGGTAGCCTCTACTCCCCACCCCAGGTGGGTGTTAAACATTTGAAATGTAGCTAGTGCAACTGAGGAACCCGATATCCAGTTATATTTCACATTAATTAATATAAGTTGAAATTGAAATAGCCACTTGCGGCCGCCATACTGGACAACACAGTAATGGGAATGGAAAGTTTTCAGTGAGAGAACCTGGCCAGAACTGGGCCGTAGGAGCAGCAGACTCTCCAAACTACCTTAGGAAGTGGCTGTGTTTATCTTCACTTTGTTGATGAGGAAATCAAGCTTTGGAGAAATGAACTGACTCATTTAAAGTTTCTGAGCTAATCAGTAGCTGAGGTGGGTCTTGAATCTGAGCCTTTGAACACCAAATCTGGGAGCCAGTCAGGGACCCTGGTACCAATGGGGCATGCCCAAGGAGTTTATACACATTCTATCATTGATAATCATGATGGCACAGACATCTTTTGTCAAACAAAATATTTTATTGTTGTTTAGTCGCTAAGTCATGCCTGACTCTTTTGCAACTCTATGGACTATAGCCTGCCAGCCTCCTCTGCCCATGGGATTTCCCAGGTAAGAATACTGGAGTGGGTTGCCATTTTCTTCTCCTGGGGATTAAACCTGTGTCTCCTGCATTGGCATGTGGAATCTTTACCACTGACGCACTGGGAATCCCATTAGTTGGTCCCATACTAGAAACACAGCAAGTTCTACTTCAGGGATAAGGAACCAATATGATAGGACTTAAAAACTTTATATTTGTAGAATTTTCTCAACAGGAAATTTTCTGCTAAAATTTCTTTCTTAAGTCTATACATTTGCTTTGCTGAAATCAACTACTATTTGGTTAGACATGAAAATTCTTCCACATGTAATCAGCTTTCCCTGGTAATAAATGCCTGAGGCAAACAGTGAGATGGACAGCAGTAATAATCCCTCTCTATATTATTCACAGTAAATCATGTCATCTACCAACATTACTGAAAACAATGAGGAAAGTTCTTACCCATCACATGACTCTTAAAGATAATTTCCTAATGAATATTTTCTTTTTTTCCCCCTGGCAGGTAAAGTACTAAGTCAGAAAATGTCACTAGACTCATTCCTGAAAGATCAAACTGTCTTGTTTTCCCCTCCTCAACTGCTTTCTCATCCATCTGACTCAGAAAGAGTTTCAGAGGAAAAGGAAACTTGTGTTGGGGTACAGAGTCAGGCTGGGGAGAAGAGGCAGAGGACAGGCAGACCCCACACCCTAAGGTCTGAACTGATGCAGCAGGAATGTGCACAGATCTTCACTTTCATGCAGGATTTCCAAGGCCTCTTTATCCTTCAAAATTGCACCCTGGAATATGGGAAGCAAAGACTCAGTTAATCTTCCACATGGGCATATTGTGTGTTTTGCTCTCACCAATGAAGGTTTAAGTGAAAGTTGCTCAGAGGAAATTAACCATGTTCTCTACTTCTCTTGACAAAATCTAGGTTTGTGTAATAGTCAGGACATACTGGGTTATGCTGCAGCAACAAATAGCCCCCAAGTTTCAGAGACCTAAGGGAAAAAGGGTGTTTCTCTCTTCTGTTACATGTCTATCCAGGGTCAGCTGGATGCTCTGCTTAACCCAGTCACCCAGAGGCCCAGATTGACTGAACAGACTGCTTCTCAAACACTGTGAAGAGCACCAAAGGGTTTCCCTTCTCACCTCCATGCTCTGGCCAGGAAGTCATGTGCAAACTTCCCCTCACAACTTATGGCCAGAATTAATCACATGGTCCCATCCAAACACATAGTGGTTAGGAAGTGCAACCCTACTGCTTATCCAGGAGGCAGAGAAGCAGGAAAACCCTGGCACTAGCAGTTGACCACCTCAGCAGAGACCCATCCCTCTGTTCTGCCTGTGCTTTTCTTATTCTGGAATTCCACTTTCCTCTTGATCTCCAGTAGCAGAGAGTGGAAGGAGAGGGCAGGTGTTGCAAGGTGTGACAGATTGCCAGAAAGTCGTCACTGAATGAACCCTCCTGTCGCCATGTTTTTCACATCAGGAAACTAACCCTCAGAGCAGAGCTGTCCCCAGGGGAGGTGCTGAAGCACAGTGACTCGCCAAGCTTCAAGGAAGGCCAGACGCGGGTCTCACCCACATCTGGAAGGGAGCACCCACGTCATCTACTACAGCCCTGTCTTCTGGGGGTCGAGAACTGGGGCCCACAGGAGGTTTCCCTGAGGTCAGCTCAGGGGCAGGATTGGAACCCAGTTCTCCTAGGACCAAAACCAGAATTTTCTCCATGGCTCACCCACTGCCATCCATGAACAGACCCTGATCTGAAAGGAGTGGAGAGGAAGACAGAGGCTGGAAGGTAGGGGTGTGGCCCCCAAGACAAATAGTCCCTTTCTGAGGTCACTTGATCAAGGCCTTTCCTCATGCCTAAACCAATATCTCTGGCAGGCCCCCTTTGGGAAGGCCATTTCATGTTGGCAAAAGGTGCCAATCCAGATGCTTCTTCTAGCTTCCTGTGACATTCGAGGAAACTGGAGCTCTGTATGTCAAAGAGAAGGAAAGTGATTCAGAGACAGAAACACAGACAACAGAGGTGAATGGGATGAGAGTGTGATTCACGAAGAAACACTGAATATGGGCCTTCCATCTGCCAGTCTGCCCAAGATTACGTGCTCTGAGGGCTACAGTCTGGAATGTTCTGGTTTGCTTTCACTTGTTCAGTCCCACTAGAAGACAGACTTCCTCTGCAGTCTTGCCTGTAACCAGCATCAATCCCAGGCATAGGGAACCACAAGCAATCTTTGCAGAAGGAGTTCCACGTGTATTTGTTGAATCAATTCATAACAATGGGAAGTCATTTAAAAGTTTTAAACACAGAGGTGACAGCATCATGTTTGTTTTTCAGAAAGATCAAGAGAGTGACATGTACAAGCAATACCTGAGCTGAGTCAAGGGTGGTATAGGAGGGGCTGGAAAATGGAGTACGTGAAGAATATTCCAAGCTAAGAAGGAGTATAAGGGTCTGGTGGGGAGAATAAGAAAGGTGCAGATCAACTTGATTCATTCATTCATCCACTCACTCAGCCCATACTCTCTTCCCTTGGAAATGGCAGTGAGGGTAGGAGAAGGTGCAAATGGGAAAACCTCAGCAGATAATGCCATTCCAAACCATCTTGTCCACAGCATGGCTTCTCCAAGACTGCCTGGGGGTGAAACCTGGGCTGCATTCTTCCTGTGCCCAGCACAGCTGTGCTTCACCAAGCACTCCTGGAGAGAAGCAGCCAAAAGTAGAAATATAAGAGGGGTCCAGTAACCCCTGAACTGGACAGACGGACAGCAATAACCAAGGGCTGACAAGGAAGATTGTCAAGGAGCCATTTTTGGACCCAAGGTCAGAGTCAAGATTGATGAGACAAAACTATGGTGGAGACTGAAACCAGACTCCGTTCTGCACTGCCCAGCGGGTCTCAGTTCTGCACCCCAACCCTGGCCTCGCATGCTCCCCTACTCTTCTCTGCTCCACCCCAGATCACCCCAAACCCCCTCTACTCACTCAAGTCCTCACCCAGCTGTTGAGTCCTTTAATCTCACAAGTCCCCAGGAAATGCTCACTTTGGGGGACTAGCTTGGGGATCCATGCATTTGTTCTTCTGATTCACAGATTTTTCTTGGTCAAAGAGAATAATCACAGGCAAGTAACAGCTGGGTGCTATTTTTATATCAGTTTTTGTGATTGAAGAAAGCCCACTTCACAGATCACCAAGATTACCATCACCACTGTTACCAACCTGGGTTCCTGGACTCCTTTTAATCAGCAGCAATTGAGAAGAGGCCAGATGAGAAATTCAGGCAAGGCTTTATTGGGGTTAGTGCTGCAACATGGGGGAGCAAAAACAAGCAACAGGTACCCTTGTTTGTTTCCTGAGGTGGGGGTGGGTAGGTGATCTGGTTCCTTAATTGGGGTGAGGGGCAGGGGCAGATCAGTGGCTTAGGTGTTCTGCCCACCCCCTTGGTGGTGCTGTGTGTAGGAATCATGTGCCGTTCCTTGCTTTTGCTCCGGGCACTCAGAAGTGGCAGTTAGGTTTTGGCCTTTCTGTATCGTGTTGTTCATAATTAGCCCCAATTGTGCATGTGTGCAATTATGTGTAGTCCCTTAGGGTTTTTGGCAGCCTGTTGCTCGAGGAGTTGGTTGTCCAGGTGCAAGCACTGTAGTAAAGGGTCCCAGGTCTCAGGGCCCAGACTACATCACTACAACCACATAAAGTTCACCAGGAGCCCCAGAAACTTGTCAGATCCCTGGGGAAGTCCAAGCACGTGGCCTCTCCCAGCCTCGGGGAAAAAGCATCCAACATCAAGAGAGTCATGTGGCAGCCTTTGCAAAGATGTTAGAACACCTGTAATTAAAAGCAAACCCTGACTAGTCTGTGTGAGGGTATCTTGGCTTAGTTCGTTCCTCAAATCCGAGGCAAATTGACTTTCATCCAATGGACCAAAAGGAGAAGCACTTCCAAGGTGAGGGTCTCCCAGACTTGAAGAAATGGTGGGGGAGGAAATCCCAGCTTGAATAACATGTCAAAAATAATAATCTTGTTATTTAAAGCAGAGGCACAGGGAGAATCCTGTAAAAGCACTGATGACACTGCCATTAATGCCAAGAGAGTTCAGCGTGACTGATGGCTCCAATAAACAGCCAGCGAATCAGAAGTGATTGATTAGTTCTTTGCTTTAAAGCATTGCCAAAAACTGCCTCGGCCAGCATCCTTGCATTTTCACCGGTGAAAAATGCACGTTTGGATAACGTCAGCTGTAGTAAATGATCACCCTTCTGTCCAGATATGTGCAAATCAATCCGCTAATACCCACCCAAGGTACGGAGTCTAGATTTTGGGATGTGTTATATATGTGTGTCTGTGTATAAGCTTCCCTGTGTTGCCACCCTCTGCTCTGGAAGGTCAGTTAAAGTTGGGGCACACGCGTTTGACTTCTGCGGGTGGTCTCAGGAGAAAGGTGTGAGGGAAGCAGGATGGAGGTGGGAAACCAACTAAGCAGGAACATGGACTCAGCTGGGACCAGCTTCATTTGGAGCTTACGGGAGCTCTAAATCGTAGCTGTACCCCAGAGTTACCCCCACACAGAACTGCGGCAAAGATAGCAGCTGGGTTGTAGCCCATGTCCGTCTTTGCCCATGATCTGTAACGGTAGAGATGGAGGTAACCTCCCAGGGGAAACTGCTTCCTGCCAGAGGGCACCGCTGCAGGGAAATGGGCATCAGTGAGGGGTTAGCAGCCAGCACTTGCAGTAACTGGGCGATGCCTGCACTAATCTGCTAAGGTCACTGGGGGAGGAGCACCAGCAACACCCACTGTGCCGATGGGTCTCAGACCTGAGTGTCTGTAAAAGTCTCTGCAAGGCTTCTTAGCACACAGACCACTGGGCCCCAGTCCCAGAGATTCTGATTCAGGAGGTCTGGGTTGGACTGACAAATTGCATTTCTAACAAGTTCCCAGGTGATGCTGACGCAGCTGGTCCAGATTCATTCTTTGAGAGTCACCTTCTCTTCCCTTCCCCTCTCTCTATTCTATCACCAGAGTGGAAATAACCACAGCCTCACTTGTTTCACCCAATACCTGGTAGATTGCACCATACAACCACGGCTGCCTCATATGATGATCTATCTTCCTTGTTTGTTGTTGTGTAGTCACTAAGTTGTGTCCAACTCTTTTGTGACCCCAGGGACTGTAGCCCACCAGGCTCCTCTGTCCATGGGATTTTCCATGCAAGGATACTGGAGTGGGTTGCCATTTCCTTCTCCAGGGGTCTCTCTGACCCAGAGACCAAACCTGTGTTTCCTGCATTGGCAGGTATATTTTTTTACCATCTGAGCCACTGGGAAACCCCATTACCTATTCTAAGTAGCTGCAAATAGAACATTCACCTTTAAATGCTTCTGACAAACACATCCCAGCTCAGTGCCCAGTACACGGTAGGTCTCAGTAAATGTCTTGAGTGCATACATGAATGCCTGCAACAATGATTTATTTTTACTGTCCCAGGGGTAAGGAGCAGGCTGCTATTTTAACATTGCCTTGCTCTAGGAATGACTGAAGAAGTCACGTTGGAGGGAAGGAAACTCTGATTGTTTTGAAACAACCACATCTATGAATCTTCTCACTGGCAGAAGTGAAGCCAAGTTGGGGGCATGAAAATCAGAGGCTGAACTCTGCTGCGGTATTAATGTCAGAGCCAGTGTTCTCTAGAGAAGCACCTCTAAGAAAGATTGGAATAGTGATTGGGAAGAAGAACATGAATTTTAGTAATCTGGGGCCCAAGAGGTCAGGGTCCTCTCTTCAGGAGAGATGGGGCTGAACACCCTCAGCAGAGGCCATAGTGGTCCACGCCAAGCAGCAGCAGGCTGGTGACCAAGGAAAGAGAACCAGTCTGGGCAAGCGTCCCGGGTGGCCAGGGGCCTTGAGATCTACAATAAGATATTAGGCTGTTCTCTTACCCATAATATAATTCCCAGGTCTTCAGAGAAATTGCAAAGCAAGAGACAGCTTGGTTTAGGCTGGGCTTTGGAGAAGCACGCAAGATAGGCAAAGAAGGATCAGCTTGGATAGGTGAGTAATGAGAGAGTAAGGGATGACCCCCGGGGCTTGGAGCAGCTGTTCAGGTAAGAAGTTGATTTCGGAGGATAGTTGACTACCCCTGCTTGCCCTGGAAGGAGGAGCTTCCCAGGTGATAGGATTTTCAATGCAAACACTGGGGAAGTTCCAGATGAACCAGGATAAGTTGAGAAACCAACTAGATGGGGTGATCAGAGAAAACCAGTGCCCATGAAACCTGTAAACACTCCTCCAAGATCTCCCTAACCTGTCAGGAGAAGGGGAAGTTAAAAGCTGGCCTTCTATCCATCTCTCAGAAAGGGGACTGGGCTAGTTGGCTAGTAAAGGGATGGGTAACCTTGAAGGCTGCCCATCTGGGGGACATGCAGGATATACCACTATAATCTGAAGGTATTTTCAAAATTTGTATCACAGCTAATGATTTTATACTAATCTTCACCACGGGAGAATAGCCAGCAAATGTGATGGAGTGGACCCAGCAGTGGGCTAGGAATCAGAAGATTTCAGCTCTTGCCCAGCCCTTCCACCAACCAAGCTGTGGGACCACAGATAAGTCAATTTCCCTCTCTGGGCTCCCTTTTTCTCCCTTGTAAAAATGAAGGTTTCAACTAGGTCCAGGGTTTTTATGTGCCATGGATCCCTTTGGCAGTTTGGTGAGGCTTCTGGACCCCTTCTAAGAATAATGTTTTTAAGTGCAAAAAATAAAACTGAATTTGCAAGGGAAACCAATTATCATAAAGTTATCAACATACTGAGAAAACCATGTTATATAGTAACATATAGGCTTCCTAATAAATGCAACGAAGAAGCAGCAGCAGTGGGCTTAACAACTGTAATTTCAAAGTAGTTATAAATATAAACAATATTTTAGGATATCTGTGACAACTATAATTTGATGTGAAAATATTTGTGACTTTTATTGGTAATAATGTCACAGGTGCTGCCAGAGTAACCATGGTTTATTGCCCACATTTGTAATGTAGGAAGGAAATGTCACATTTCAGTTAGAGGTTTGTGAAAATAAAAATGTCACTTTTTTCTTTTCTACTTTCCTCTAGTTTTATCCACAAACACTATTGGGAGCTGAGTGGTCCCTCACCCTTAGATAGGTTATGTTGAAGTCTTAACTCCCAGGACCTCAGAATGGGGCTATATTTGGAAATATGGTCCTTAAAGAGGTAGTTAAAATGAGATCACTAGGCTGGGCTCTAAACAAACAGGACTGGTGTTCTTATGAAAAGAGGAGATCAGGACAGGCACACACAGTGGGAAGAGTGTGTGAAGACACAGGAGAAGGCAGCCGTCCGCAAGTCAACAAGAGAGGCCTCAGGAGAAATCAAACCTGCAGACACCTTGATCTTGGACTTCCAGCTTCTAGAACTGTGAGAGAATAAATGTCTGTTGTCTAAGCTGCCCATTCTGTGGTGCTTTGTTATGGCAGCACAAGCAGACTAATATAACCCTCCAAGCCAGAGACCCAGTTGAAGAATTCCAGATCATAAACAATAAGGACCGACTATATAGCACAAGGAACTATACTCAGTATCCTATAGTCAACCATAATGGAAGAGAACATATATGTATAACTGAATCACTTTGCTGTACACCAGGAACTAACACATTGTAAATCAACTATACTTCAATAGAACTTAAAAAAAATTTTTTTTAAAGAATTCCAGATCAGAACAGTCCCCAAGTTTCTTTGACTCTGCCCATGCTAACAAAGCCCTCGATGTGGTAAAAGAAGGGCTCTGAGAATGAAGGTGAAAGGACATGTTCTTTAGGTCACAGGACAGAAGCAGAAGGATTCCCACATGCTCCAGGCCCTCTTCATTTAATGTGATGGCTGGTAGTCCCCAGCTTGCTAGGAATCTCACCACCCACATACTCTCACCTCTGAGAGTGTGTACGATCTGCAAGCTCTTGAGGGCAGCCCTTGTGCACCTCACAGTGATGGGTTTATGACCTTGATCCCAGGGCATAATGGATGGTGCCTGCCAGGAAAATAGCGAGGTTTGAGGAGTATCACCTGCCAGTTCCTGGTGAGAATCTGATGTTCATTTTTCCTGAGCTTTCATCACTTTTCCAGCACCAAGGGCCTGCCACAGGGGTACCACACCCAGCCAGAAGGCATGAGCTGTGGGCATGGGGAGGATGGGTCTGGACTCCCTGGAGCTCATGACGAGGAGCCAGAAAGTGGAAGAGAGTTGGGGGCCTAGGAGAGGGGCAGGGAGCCCAGGCGGGAGAGAAGGTGAAGACAAAGGAGAAGTGGATTGTTGAGCAGAAAGGAAGAAGGTAAAAGAAAGGAGATGGAGGGAGAATGAGACAGTTAGACATGGGAGACAGGAGAGAAATGGAGGAAGAAAGAGAAGAAGGAAAAGGGGAGTGGGTGTGAGCAGTTAATTCTGCCTTCAGGGAAGGCCGTCCAAGGCTCTCTGGCTTCTCCAGGACCTTCCATGACCCAAGGCCAATGAGCATCAGGAGAACACAGAGAGGACCCCTCCCCTTCACATCAAATGTGGAGCCTCAGCAGCTCCCACATCTGTTGTTTCAGCAATTGGCAGTTGCACCAAAGGCATTTCCCTGCAGAAACTCAACTGCTAGTTCTGGGGAGGCAGCACAAGAAGGGGCTGCCTCTCAGCCTGACCTGTGACCATTTTTGAAGGAAGCTGCTGTTATTCATGCAGCAGGGTGCCCCACCCATAGCTGGACAACGACTCCTCTCCCCAGAGCACCAGCCCTCTGGCTTCTCATGGAAAATCAATGACAGGGTTTATTTTCTTGATGCTGGCTTGTTTTTCAGCCCTGTCGGCCCTGATATGATGCTTAATACTTCCCTGGGGAGTTGGGTGAAGCCATTGCAATCTCTTAGATAAATACCTAATTAGGATGCTTCTGAACAGAGTACTATTTACTTGGGAGAATGTATCTTGGATCAGTGTGCAATTAAGGAGGCTATTATTTTCTCAGGAGAGAGAGGTGGTTCCGGCAGGTTCTGTACTTAAATATGTCATTAGATGCTTAAAGCATCTGGGGTACCTGGAAGTCACCCTTTATTTATTTTTAAGAAACTCACCTATTGCAACATTCATACTGCTGAGCCACTGGGATGAGGAGAGACAGATGATGGTTCTAACTATGCAGTTGAGGGAGGAAAAGCCAGACTCTGGGGTTACCATTCAACTAAACCAGTAGCAATGAATGATGTAAAACTAAACAGGCCCATTGATTCAGCCAAGAATCAAATCTGTACTGGCTATGGTGCTCAGGGCTTCATTTAGAAATTCATTTGATCCTCGGCACAGCCCTACAAGGATCTCTTCTTCTTTTTCAGGGAAGAACACTCCACATGGAATTTTTTCCACTTAAAAAAATTTAGGAAATTCCCTGGTAGTCCAGTGGAAGGCTCCATGATTTCACTGCCAAGGACACAGGTTCAATCCCTGGTTGGGGAACTGAGACCCCATAAGCCATTTGGCATGACCAAAAAAAAAAAAAAAAAATACTGATACAATCTTTAGAGTTTACATTCCCTTTACAGTTACTACAAAATATTGGCTATGTCCCCCATGTTATACAATACACCCCTGAAAACACATCATATACTCAATAGTATGTACCTTCTACCATCCTACCCCTAAACTACTCCCCAACTAGTAACTACTAGTTTGTTCTCTATATTGGTGAGTCTGCTTTTTTTTGTTGTTATATTTGCTTGTTTGTTGTATTTTTTAGATTCTACATAGAAGTGATATCATATAGTATTTGTCTTTCTCTGCCTGACTTATTTCATTTAGCATAATGCTCTCCAAGTCCATGTTGCTGAAAATGGCAAGATTTTGTTCTTTTTTTTATGACTGAGTAGTATTCTAAGTAGTATTCCATGGTACATATATCACATCTTCTTTATCTATTCATCTGTTGATAGACACTTATGTTGCTTCCATATCTTGGTATATCACTATTCTTATTTTAGAGGTTAGGACATGAGCTCAGTGAAGAAACTTGCCCAAAGTTGATGAATCACAAAGCCACACCAAGGGTGCCCCAATATGATAATACTGGATTATAGCTGAAAGGGATGCCAGACACAGACTCTTTCTAAGGAAGAGTACTTCAGTCAGTTCAGTTGCTTAGTTGTGTCCAACTCTTTTTGAGCCCGTGGACTGCAGCATGCCAGGCTTCCCTGTCCTCCCCCAATTCCCAGAGCTTGCTCAAACTCATTTCCATCAAACCAGTGATGCCATCCAACCATCTCATCCTCTATCATCCCCTCTTGCCTTCAATCTTGCCCAGCATCAAGATCTTTTCCAGTGAATAAGTTCTTCACATCAGGTGGCCAAGTATAGGAGTGTCATCTTCAGCATCAATTCTTTCAATGAAATTCAAGACTGATTTCCTTTAAGATTGACTGGTTGGATCTCCTTGCTGTCCAAGGGACTCTCAAGAGTCTTCTCCGACAGCACTGTTCAAAGAATTGATTCTTCAGCACTCAGATTTCTTTATGGTCCAACTCTCACATCCATACACGACCACTGGAAAAAACCATAGCTTTGACTAGATGGACCTTTGTCAGCAAAGTAATGTCTCTACTTTTTAATATGCTGTCTAGGTTGGTCATAGCTTTTTTCCCAAGAAACAGTGTCTTTTAATATCATGGTTGCAGTCACCATCTGCAGTGATTTTGGAGCCCAATAAAATAAAATCTGTCACTGTTTCCATATCTATTTTGCCATGAAATGATGAGACCAGATGCCATGATTTTCGTTTTTCTCATGTTGAGTTTTAAGCCATCTTTTTCACTCTCCTCTTTCACTTTCATCAAGAGGCTCTTTGGTTCCTCTTTGCTTTCTGCCATAAGAATGGTGTCATCTGCATATCTGAGGTTACTGATATTTCTCCCTGCAATCTTGATTCCAGCTTGTGCTTCATCCAGCCCAGCATTTCGCATGATGTACTCTGCATGAAGGAGAAGGAAATGGCAACCCACTCCAGTACTCTTGCTTGGAAAATCCCATAGACGGAGGAGCCTGGTAAGCTACAGTCCATGGGGTCGTAAAGAGTCAGACATGACTGAGTGACTTCACTTTCACCTTTCACTTTCATGCATTGGAGAAGGAAAGGACAACCCACTCCAGTATTCTTGCCTGGAGAATCCCAGGGACAGAGGAGCCTGGTGGGCTGCCGTCTATGGGGTTGCACAGAGTTGGGCACAACTGAAGTGACTTAGCAGCAGCAGCACTCTGCATAAAAGTTAAATAAGCAGGGTGACAACATACAACCTTGATGTACTCCTTTCCCAATTTGGAACCAGTCCTTTGTTCCATGTCCAGTTTTAACTATTGCTTCTTGACCTGCATACTGGTTTATCAGGAGGCGGGTAAGGTGATCTGGTATTCCCATCTCTTTAAGAATTTTCCACAGTTTGTTGTGATCCACACAGTCAAAGGCTTTAGCATAATCAATGAAGTAGAAGTAAGATGTTTTTCTGGAATTCTCTTTCTTTTCCTATGATCCAACAGATGTTCACAATTTGATCTCTGGTTCCTCTGCCTTTTGTAAAACCAGCTTGAACATCTGGAAGTTCTCAGTTCACGTACTGTCGAAGCCTGGCTTGGAGAATTTTGAGTATTACTTTACTAGCGTGTGAGATGAGTGCAATTGTGTGGTAGTTTGAACATTGTTTGACATTGCCTTTCTTTGGGATTGGAATGAAAACTGACCTTTTCCAGTCCTGTGGCCACTAATGAGTTTTCCAAATTTGCTGGCATATTGAGTGCAGCACTTTCACAGCACTGTCTTTTAGGATTTGAAATAGCTCAACTGGAATTTCATCACCTCCACTAGTTTTGTTCATAGTGATGCTTTCCGAGGCCCACCTGACCTCGCACTCTAGGATGTCTGGCTCCAGCTGAGTGATCACACCATCACAGCTATCTGGGTCACTGAGATCTTTTTTGTATAATTCTTCTGTATATTCTTGCCATCTTTTCTTGATATCTTCTACTGAATGCCCAGATTCAAACAGGAACAAAAACGAGAAAACTAGAGGAAGTTGAAGCCTCTGGAACACAGGACCGCAGCAAATATTAAACATAGTCCAACTCCTAGACAGATGAACATAGACTCTCACACTAACGGCCATTTACCCCATGCCTTATTGCCCAACGCATGCCTGGCTTTCAAGAAGAAATAACAAAGTCTGACAAAAGGCAAGTGAGAACAGTCCAAAGAAACAAAGCAGTCTTAAGAGCCAGACTCAGACATGCTACACCTGTTGGATATCAGAGAGTACTGAAATAAATGTGGTCAATGTGTTGAGGGCTCTAGTGGAAAGAGTAGACAACATAGAAGAACATATGAATAATATAACCAGAAAGATAGAAGCTCTAAGAAAGAATCAAAAGAGAAATACTGGAAGTCAAAAACACCATCAGAGAATGAAGAATACCTTGGATGAGCTCATCAGGAGACTAAACACAGCCAAGGAAAGAATCAGTGAAACTGGGAGACAGGTCAATAGAAATTTCCTGAACTGGAATACAAAGAGAAAAAAGCATGAATAAAAACAGAAAATCCAGAAATTGTGGGACACCATCAAAAGGTATAGCATATGCATAGTTGGAATGCTGGAAGGACAAGAAAGAGAAAATAGAGCAGAAGAAACATTCGAAGTAATAATGGCCAGAACCTTTCCAAATCACAGATCTAGGAAGATCAAAGAACACTATGCAGAATAAACACCAAAACAAACAAGCAAGCAAACAAGCAAAATAACTTTACACCTAGACACATCATATTTAAATGACAGAAAACCCAAGTCAAAGAGAAAATCTTCAAAGAAGCTGGGGGTGGGGTGGGGGAACATATCTATAGAGGAGAAATAAAGAGAATAGTTACAGCAGACTTACCAACAAGAAGAGAATGGCATGGAATATTTTAAATGTTGAAAGAAAAAGCCCACCAGCCTAGAATTCTATACCCATAGAAATTACTCTTCCATAGTAAAGGAGATATAAAGAAATTCTCAGGCAAACAAACATTGAGAGAATGTAACACCAGCATACCTGCCCTGCAAAAAAAAAGATATAAGAAGTTTTGTAGGCAGCAAGAAAATGATATAAAGAAAAGGAAAGCATTAGAGAAGGAAAATATTTTACTTTTCTTATTCTTAATTGATCTAAAAAATAAATTTGTTTAAAGCAACAAGAATAAAATATATTATTACAGAATATGGTAAGTGAAATGCATAACAGCAATGTCAAAAGGAATAGAAGGAGAAATTGGGAGGAAAGTACCTGCACCACATGTGAAGTGGTATAGTGTTATTTGAAAGTAGACTTACATTGGGACTTCCCTGGTGAACCTGTGGCTAAGACTCCATGCTCCCAATGCAGGGGGTGGGATTCAATCCCTGGTCAGGGAACTATATCCCACATGCTGAAACTAAGAGTTCACATGCCACAACTAAAGATCTTGCATTCCTCAGATAAAAAGATCGAAGATCCCAGATGCTGCAACTAAGACCCAGAGCAGCCAAATAAATAAATAAACTTAAAAAAAAAAAAAGTAGACTAACATCGGTTAAAAATATGCTTTGTAACCTACCACCAAAACAAAGGAGTTATAATTGATAAGTTAAGAGGAGAGATTAAATGAAATAATATAAAATGTTCAATTATAACTAGAGATAGGAGACTTCTGGTTTCTGTTTCACCATATAAGAAGCTCTTGGAAGTCACCAAACTATCCTAACAACAAGCAAAATGTCAAATAAACAGGAAAATCAACACCTCTCCTCAGATCTGTAAAAGAAGTGAGGTCATGCAGCAAACAAACCACTGCCCCCCAAATTGTAGAGGCCAATAGATAAATATAGAGAATCACAACTTATTGGAGCAGAAACCCACAAGCTGCAACCTCTAAACATGACCTGTAATTAACGAATTGCTGGAGGCTCAGTGTGATCAAGTCTGGGAATAAAACACTCCAGGGTGACCCCATCATCAGGAGGCCCCTAGACTTTTGTGTAGCGCTAGCCTTCCAAATGGAAAAAGGGAAATACTCAACTTCTAACCATCCTGTCTCACCTAAGGGGAAGAAAAGAACTGAAAAGCGTGAGTAAAGGTCACAATCCAGAGGTACAGGCTCATGGAAAGGCCAATACCTCATCATGGGACTACAGAATGCTTCCCCAACCACAAACACACACTTCATCATTACATCACTAAAGGTCTGTCTACAGCAGCTCATTTCACCCAGTATATCATGTCCAGTTATCAAGAAAACATTACCAGACATGCTAAAAGGCAATAACCAAAACAAAAAAAAACCATAGTTTGTAGAGACAGAGCAAACATCAAAACCAGATTCAGATATGGCAGTCATGTTGGAATTATCAGACCAGGAATTTAAAACAACTAGTATTAATATGCTAAGGGCTGCTGCTGCTGCTAAGTCCCTTCAGTCGTGTCCGACTCTGTGCGACCTCATAGACGGCAGCCCACCAGGCCTCTCCGTCCCTGGGATTCTCCAGGCAAGAACAGTGGAGTGGGTTGCCATTGCCTTCTCCAAATATACTAAGGGTGCTAATTGATAAAGTAGACAGTAAGCAAGAACAGATGGGAAATGAAACAGAAGAGAAATGAAAATTCTAAGAAAGAACCAAAAGAAATGCTGGAAATAAAAAATAGTAACAGAAGTGAAGAATGCCTGTAATGGGCTTATTAGTAGACCAGACTCAGTTGAGGAAAGAATCTCTAAGCTTGAGGATACAGCAATAGAAACTTCCAAAACTGAAAAGCAAAGAGAACAAAGACCGAGAATCAGAACAGAATATCCAGATTGTGAGACAGCTACAAAAGTTATAAGATACACATCATGGGAATATCAGAAGGAGAGGAAAGAGATGAAAGGGACAGAAGAAATGAATAAAAAAATGATTGAGAATTTCCCCTGCATTAACGCCAGACACCAAACCACAGATCCAGGAATCTCTTAGGACATGCCAGATAAATTAAACACACAGAGAAAACAAACAAACAAAAAAACACCGACACTTAGGCATATCATTTTCAAGCCATAGAAAATCAAAGGTAAAGAAAAAAATCCTGAAAAAAAGAGAGAGAAAAAATATTATCTGCAGAGGAACAAAGATAAAAATTACATCAAACTGCTCCTCAGAAACTGTGCAAGCAAGAAGAGAGTAAAGTGAAATATTTAAAGTGTTGACAGAAAAAAGCATCAAACTAGAATTCTGTACTCTGCAAAATAATCTATCAGAAATAAAGGAGAAATAAAGACTTTCTCAGACAAACAAACATTAAGAGAATTTGTTGCCAGTAGGCTTCTATAGAAGTAATGTTAAAAGTTCCTTAGAGAGAAAGAAAATTATATAGGAAAGAAACTCAGATCTACATAAAGAAATAAAGAGCACTGGAGAAAGAATAATTGAAAGTAAAATAAAAACTTTTTAAAAAACTCAATTGATCTAACAGACAATGGTATGTGCAAAGTAATAACAGCAACAATGTACTTGTTACCTATATATATGGCTTAGGTATAAATGAAATAAATGACAGCAATGATAAGAGGGACAAACCGACAAAATTAGTATTATTGTTATTGCTTTGTACTTGCACTACCCATGAAGCAGTTTAGTATTATTTGAAAGTGGACCTAGATTGGTTGTAAATGTATATTGCAAACTCTAGTGTGTATGTATATGCTAAGTTGCTCAATTGTGTCCGAATCTTTGTGACCCCATGGGCTGTAGCCCACCAAACTCCTCAGTCCATGGGATTATCCTGTCAAGAATACTGGAGTGGGTTGCCATTTCCACATCCAGAGGATTTTCCCAACCCAGGGATCAAACCTGCATCTCTGACTGATGCTGCATTGGCAGGCGGATTCTTTACCACTGAGGGAAAACCACTAAAAAAATTTTTTTAATGCTCAGTTAAAACCACAAAAAAAGAAAAAGAAAAAAATATAAGCAAAGAACAAGGACAACTTACAGAAAAAAAATAAGTGTGGTATCACAAACTGTATCAGTGATCACTTTGACTAAATCAGTGGTCTAAACACCCAATTAAAAGAGACTATCAGAAGAGATCCAAAAAACAAAACACGATGATACATTGTCTACAAGAAATGTAATTTAAATATAAAGACACGGGATTCCCCTGGTAGTCCAGTGGCTAAAGACTCAGTGCTCTCAGCGCAGGGGCCCTGGGTTCGATCCCTGGTCAGGAAACTAGATCCCACATGCCACAACTAAGGCCCAGCGCAGCCAAATAAATAAATATGAACTTTAAAAAAAAAAATTTTTTTAATAAATAAATAAATAAAGACACATATGTATTAAAGGAAAATGGATAAAGACATACATTGCTAAGACATCAAAAGAAAGGAGGAGTAGCTATCGTAATATTAGAGCAGACTTTGGAGCAAGCAAAGCTATCAAGGATGAATAGGGCATTCCATAAGGTTAAGGGGTCAATTTCCATGAAAACAAAATTATTCTAAATGTGCATGTGCCTAACAACAGAGCAACAAAATACATAGGGCAGAACTGATAGAACTGCAGGGAGAAACACATGAATCCACTATCAGAAACTTCAGTCCTCCTCTACCAGAAATTGACAGATTCAGCAGGCAGAAAATCAGTAAGGACGTGAATGAAATCAACACCATCATTCAGCTGTGTATAAAGGACGTCTATGGACTACTTCCATCCCCACATATCTGGAGATTAAACAACATATTTCTAAATAATACATGGGTCCAGGAATAAGTCTCAAGAGAAATTTAAAAATATCTTGAACTGCATGAAAATAAGAACACAACAAATTTGTGGAATGAAGCAAAAACAGGGCTTAGAGGGAAATTTATTACGATCTTTAAAAAGAAGTAAAAAATAAACACTCCCTGAAAAATAAGCCCCCAAACACATATACACTTTCAAAGGATAACATATATCAATTGAACCTACAAGAGGTAAATTGGAAGCATGTATGTGTTATCCACTGAGGAGGACATGGCAACCCACTCCAGTATTCTTGCCTGGAGAATTCCACGAACAGAGGAACCTGGTGGGGTATTGTCTCTAGGGCTGCAAAGAGTCAGACACGACTAAAGTGACTTATCATCTTACTGACGGCAGAGTGGACACCTCTAGGGGGAAGGGCCTAGGATGGGCACCTGTGTGAAGGAGAAAAGATGATCAAGATAAAAGAGGATCTGGGCACAGGTGGATGGTGACGGTGAGTCATAAAATGGGACATTAATGTTCCAAGTCTGTGCATCTGAAATTCCTGAACAAAAGAAATTTTGGTTTAGAGGCAGCATTCTGGGAGGTTGTGCGCGGTGGAAACAGAGAAACACAAGACGCAGGCATGTGGCTCAGCTACATGGAACAAGTCTGCTGTTACCACCTGATCTCAGGCAACGTATTTAACCTCCTACATCCCTCCTACATGCCCAAGAATGGGCATCCCTGGTGGCTCAGTGGTAAAGAATCCACCTGCCAATCCAGGAGCCATGGATTCAGTCCCTGGGTCGGGAAGATCCCCTGGAGAAGGGAATGGCTATCCACTCTAGTATTCTTGCCTGTTTCCTCATCTGTCAAAGCGGGGAAATAATCAAGCCGACTTCTGAGACTGACAGTGAGACTTAAAAGAAGTGAATGTATAAAAAGCACTTATATAATGTCTGACACATAAAAGCTTGATAAATTGACGAACGGTCACTATTATCACTTTAAATGCTCTTCTGTATTTAGTATACTTCTTAAGCCAGGTTTGTAATTACTTCTTGCAGGAAGCATGTTTCATTGCCCGCTCTCAACCCCCTTGTCAGAACCTGACCCTCCTAAGGGCGGCCCACACAGCCCTTCTCCTGCCTCCCACTGTCTGTCCTGTCCAGGCCATCCTGATGGGACGTGCGGTCTGACTCAAGAGAGCTGGGAAGGCCAGGATCTCTCTCCATAATGTAATCAGAGGCACCAGTGATCTTGGTTGGTGAGACTGTACTGGACTTGTACAATCTCAGGAAGTCAGGGCCTGAGTCGGCGGACTGCAGGGAAGCCAGCGTTGCCCCACAGGCAGATGTTCTGGGGGAGCAGGAACCACGTGTGATGTGGTTTGCAGATGCTCAGAGAGGCAGAGAGCAAGATGAGGCCAGATCCCTGAGATCTAGTTGTACTTCCTTAACCTTGATTCCATCACATTCCCTTATCCCTTTCAATAAGATTCCTTGAGTTTTTTTAATGGGTTTCTGTTTCTTACAAGCAAGACAGCCTTGACTGAAACATTAATTTACAGGCCTGTATTGCCCACCAGACACCGTCTGCATTTCTAGCACCCGATGTGATTCTGGCTAAATAACTGCCTGTTAAAAGAAGAATGGGCATCTCTGACGGCTCAGTGGTAAAGAATCCACCTGCCAATTCAGGAGTCATGGGTTCAGTCCCTGGGTCGGGAAGATCCCCTTGGAGAAGGGAATGGCTATCCACTCTAGTACTCTTGCCTGGAAATTCCATGGACAGAGGAGCCTGGTGGGCTATGGTCCTTGGGGTCTCAAAGAGTCAGACACTTCTTAGCAACTAAACAAGAGCAAGAGAAGAACAGATGAATGAATGAATAGACAGCACAACAACAGGCCTGTCCAGGCCCTCCCCCTGGCCAGTGTCCCCGCATCCAGCCTTAGGTACTTCCCTGGTCCTCTGGTCTGAAGAACCCTTCCCCACCTGTCCTAGGATCAGGAGAGGCCAGTGGAGACAGATTCTCTTGAGTTACAGAGCCTGCAGTCCCACATAGACAGGGGTGACAAGGGAAACCGCTGGCAGTCAAGATGGCATCCCAGAAGACATGGTTAACCCCTGTTTAACCTGGCTGGCTGTTTCCAGGGGCGGGAAGGACATGCGCTTCATTGATGTGGCTGGCACTGTGCCGGGACGTTTACACAGGCTTCCCCGGCCAGTCATTGACCCTGTGATTCAGGTCCTGAGCGCGTTCATCCTCGGAGCCGGTCCTCCCCTTTCTCGCTCTGCCCTGGGGTTGCAGCACGGCTGACACCAGCAGGCCGTGTTTCCCAGCGTCCAGCTCCTTTCAGCCAAGGGAAGCAATGGCAGAGACTGGAGGGTGGTGGAGGGGAAAACAGGGATATTCCTCCTGCTTAGTCCTGGTTCAGGTAGCATCCTGGCAAGGCTGTGTTCTCTGTGGCTCCGGCTCCCCCTCCACGACCTGACCCCTGGGCTGCAGAAACACTGCCTCCTCCCCGGGCCTCCAGCCCACAGCTGTCTCCCTTCTAATTTCTGATTGCCACTCATTCCCCCACATGGCTTCCCAAGTCTGCCTTCTCCTCTGTAACCAATTCCCTACATCACGTCACTCTATTTTAAATCCTCCAGGAGTTTTGATTTCTTTTTTTTTGGGGGGGGGGGTCAAACCTGGCATCATCTGTATGCTATCCTGAAGAAACAGAACCACAGGAATAAGGTATTTGTCATGGGTTGAACAGCCTGCAAGTGGCAATGGATTGGAATCTGGCTCTGTCTGACTCTGCCACGCCCTTCCTCCCACTGCCCTCGAACATCCTTCCACCTGCTGGGGGAACTGGCCTGGGTCCCACCTGTACCATGGCTGCCATGAGAAGGTCTCCCAGCCCTCCCTGGAGAGTAGACTCCAGGCAATTTGGCAGCAAGTGCTGGGCTCCCTGCTAAATTCAGATATGTAACCCCAGACCTAAGCTCTGTTCCTAATGTTGGAAAGTATTTACCCTGCACCTTTCCTGGAAAATGTGAGAATACACTGTACCAATGAGACTTTAAAAAGTGGCCTTTGACTCACTTCATCATCCCCTCAGAGAATGTCTATCCTGAGGATCTGTAATCCTCTTACCACCAAAGTAAGACATGAGTTATTTTTTTCTGAATGTTTTCCACCTCTGCATCCAACCTGCAAGGAATTGGATATTTTCTAGCTGATGACTTGCTAAATGATCTAGATCTTTGAACCCACAGTGTGTCTGAGGACTGGCAGCATCACCTGGCAGCTGAGAGCCTCTTGGAAATGCAGGATCCCAGGCCCCACCCCAGCCCCACTGAATCAGGATGTACTTTAACAAGATCAAGATCCCCGGATGATTCCTGTTTGTGTTAAAGTTGGAGAAGGGCGGCCCTAGATGCTTCAGTAGATATTTACTTGGCATCTATTATGTATAATCTCATAACAGTAACACATACCTTGTTGGGAAGCAGGAAGACTGAAATGAATTAATATATTAGTTCGGAGTCTGACACATGATACATGGATGTATGTTTTAGTATAATGATCACCAGTAGCATAACTGTTCGATGGACCACAAGTCAAGCAGTAGGGGGCTCAAAGACTAATAGATGAATAAGACAGAGCCCTGCCTCAAGGAGCTCTCAGGCTGTCGAGAGACGTGCATATAAACAAATAACTCTAAATCATATAGAATCTGTGCTCTTATAGTTACACACCAAGCTATAGGTCCTGAGGTTTGGACAGTACTCTGTGACTTAAAATCACACCCTGTATCACTTGAGCATAAAACTGCTTTGCAAAGTAAGTAACATGACCATGTTACCCCATTATTGAACTCAGAGGAGCAATGCCCAAGATAATACAGGAACTTGAATCCAAACCTTTCAACTCCAAATCCAGTGCTTTCCTGTCCCCCAATGGCCTCTCAGAAAGAGAAGCTAACAAGTACCTGTGAGTCTTGAAAAGATCAAGGTAAAAAGAAAACTGCACCCAAGGCCAGTATCCTCGGGGACATTGGAGTGGCTCCTCGTTTTTTGTTGTTAATCTTTTAACATTTTTATTTACTTATTTATTTCTGGTTGTTCTGGGTCTGCGCTGCTGCACTGGATTTTCTCTGGTTGTGATGAGGGTGCTTTTCATCGTGGTGGTTTCTCTGGTTGTGGAGCACAGGCCGAGGGTGCTTGGACTCCAGCAGTCGTGGCTCCTGGGCTCTCGAGCACAGGTTCAAACGTTGTGGGCATGTTCCTCCGCAGCACGTGAGATCTTCCCAGATCAGGGATCTAACCCATGACTCCTGCACTGGCAGGCTGCTTCTTATCCACTGAACCACCAGGGAACCCCTGAGTCCTTGTTTTGTAGTCATCTTTTTTTTTTTTTTTTTTTTGATGAATTTGGAGAAGAACAGTGATCAGGGTTGGAACAAAGTGGCTCCTTCTGAGAACACACAGACAAGTGGAAACGAAGCCCAGCCAGTCTATGGGGGTCCATGAATGTTCTGTTGGGTTGGGGTGGGGGTTTCTTGGGCAAATTCAAAAACACACCCCACTGTCCCACCAATGTTTTGCTTTTAGAAAACTGGTCCCAGGTTCCATCTGGAAGCTTGGCTCAGGGAGCTGTGTCCACCAGTTCTTCTTTTGCACCAAAAACTCAGGATCAGCACACAAGGCCTTTCAACCAGGCTCTCCAGTGGTTGGTGAACAGAGCAGTGGTTCTCAAATTAGGGGCCCTGGAGGAACCACTGTAGCATCACCTAGGAAACCATCAGAGGTGAAAATCCTCCAACCTGTCCCAGACCCACTGGGATAGAAACTCTGGGGTTGGCTGGGGGAGAGCATGGGCAGTATTAGATGTTTCAACAATTCCTCCAGATGATTCTGAGCTTGAGAACTATAGCTCTATCGCCATGCAATAAAATGTTCTGCGGTGGTGCAAGTGTTTATGTCTGTCCTGTCAAGTATAGAAGCCACCAGTCATGAGTGGCTGTCAAGCACTTGACACATGGCTAGTGCAGTGGAGGAACTGGATTTTTAAATTTTATTGACTTTTCATCAATTTAAATATCCAGGTGTGACAAGCGGTTGACAGTGCAGGTCTAGAGGACAGTGTCTCCCACCCCTACTTCACATATTAGAAATAATCACTCCCTAACCAGGTGGAAGGTGGGAAGTCAGGAAAAGTACAAGGAGATGAGATGTTCAGAAGGAGATGAGATGTTCAGAAAGAGACGCTTCATTGCCAGGCCTGAGGAGAAACAGGATCCCGCTGAAGCTGAGCTGAGACCGCAGCAGGAGTGGACATTCCCTAGAGACCCCTGGTCCTCTTGTCCCTGAAGGTGGCATGAGAAGACCTGGGCCACACCCTCAGGGAGAGGCGCTGAAGTGGACGTGGGACTCACACGGCAGGGCTGAGTGGCAGGTGGGAGGGCTCACTGACTCATAAACTAGCAATTCAAATAGACTAGAAAAAGGCCTCTGTAGAGATGCAGCAAAAGATGAACATAAATTAAAGCAGGAAAGATTTGGGTCTGACATGAGGAAGAATGCCTGATGAAGTAGCTGAGACAAATCTTGCTGATAATCTGAGAAGCCTCTATCCCTACAGGGGAGGGTGGGCTGGTGAAAGATCCCTGTATCCTAGCTCTTTTATTGACTAATAGGTGACCATGAACGAGGGGGCTTCTCCTGACTGGCCTCAGTTCTTTTATCTGCAGTAGAGAACCCAAGAGGCCAAACACCAGGGGAAGGAGGCAGGAGAGCAAAGTGATTAACAGGAGCCAGATGTGGTCTGACACTCAGTGTGGCCTCAGCTACGGGACCCTCTGAGTCACCTGACACTTCTGGGCTTTAATTTCTTCATCTGTAAGACAAATCTGCTAACAATAAAGGTGCTGTAAGGACTACGGAGGGCTTCCCTGGTGGCTCAGCAGTAAAGACCCCGCCTGCAGGGCAGGAGACTCGGGTTCAATCCCTGGGTCAGGAGGATCCCCTGAAGGAGGGCATGGCAACCCACCCCAGTATTCTTGCCTGGAGAATCCCTTGGGCAGAGGAGCATGGCGGGCTACAGTCCACAGGTTCGCAGAGTCCGACACGACTAAAGCGACTTAGTACACAGCACGCAAGGACTAGATAAGTGCAAACACAGAGCATGGTGCTGGGCACATAGCAGGAACACTATAATAATTTTACTTTTTAAATAATAATTGTAAAAGCTGACTTTTAAACTTACATGCCTTCACTCATTTATTCCTCACAATAACTGGAGGAAGCAGTCCAGTTATTATACCCACTTTTTTAGATGAGGAAACTGAGGAACAGAAAGATTATAAAACTTACCTAAGGATACAAAGCCAGGAGTCAAGCTCCATTGTCTATGATTTCAAATGCTGCTCTAAAGTGGCTTCAATACCCGCTGACTTTTACTAGTATTCACCTACAAAACAGCCAGGTGGAGAAGAAAGGGCAACACAGCAAGAAGCAGGAGCTGAGGGACTTCCCTACTGGTCCAGTGGTTAAGACTCCATGCTTCCAATGCAGGGGGTGCAGGTTTGATCCCTGGCTGGGAAACTAAGGTCCCACAGGCTGCACGTGCATTGGTGCATGCTCAGTCGTGCCTGACTCTTTGTGACCCCATGGATGGTAGCCTGCCAGGCTCCTCTGTCCACGGGACTATCCTGGCAAGAATACTGGAGTGGGTTGCCATTTCCTCCTCCAGGGGATCTTCCCCACCCAGGGATCAAACTCATGTCTCCTGCAGCTCCTGCATTGGCAGGTGTATTCTTTACTACTGAGCCACCTGGAAAGCTCATGATGTACAGTACAGCTAAAAAAAAAAATTAATTTAAAGAAAAAAAAGAGAATGAGGAGTTGAAGGCACAGATTCCAGTCCCTTCATGTTGTGACCATAAGCCCCTTCTCCCCACCCCACACCCACCCCAGCGTTCCCATTTGTGCTATAAAAAGCACTACATGGACCCTGAGCCTCAGAAGCTGTGACAGTCTTTGGGAAGAAGCAAGACAACTCTGTTCTGCAGAGTTTAAACCCATCTATGCCAACTGGTCAGAAAGAGACCGGCCAAAAGTCCCTGGAGGCTCCTTCCAAGTTGAAGACCATTTAAAGTTATGAGCTCATTCCAAGGACTTGGGGGGAATTCCAAAGACTACTAGGAAAGGCCAAAGTGTAAGTTGGAACCGAAGAATCCAGTCCTGGTTTGAAAGGGTGAACTGAGACAAGCCATGCCTTCCATCTCCCCTGCTGGTGCTGGTGCCCATTCCCGCTCCCAGCCTCAAGGGATCAGGGTTGACTGGTCCAAGTCAGTCATAACTCCGCCCCTCAGTTGGTGATTGGCTTGGACCTAAATACCGGGCTCAATCCTGACCAATGAGGAGAAGTCACCAAGGCACAGCTGGGAGAGGATTCCCTCCTTAACGGCACAGGACCCCTGGGAGAGTCTGCTTTCCTCGAGGGCTGTGTGAGTGCCTAGAACTGCTGCAGCCGGCTTGTGACCATGAAGAGTAGTCAAGAGCCGCACAGAGAAGCTGGGAATCGGTGTTACCGAGTCCCTGAATTAACCAGCCCTGCAGCTACCAGGACTACTTCTCCAGGAGATAATAAACCTATTGCTTTCTAAGTCATTTTGGTCCTGTGTTCTGTTTCTCAGGATCAAATGCATCCTAAATTATACATTTAGTTTTCTTCATTTCTCAAATGAAGATAATACCACCAGGTTCTTATGAGGATAAAATGAGATGAAAGATGAGAAAATGCCTAAAACATCCATGAGAGGCTTAGTATTTCAGTGGCCTGAAATCTAACAGCTTTACAGATGGTAATGGGGAGGGACTATTAGTCCTATTGTAAACTCACTGGTAGATGTTTTAATGCCTAAGGGGCTATTTTATGGAGGAAAAGAAGCTTTTCTTAATTCTTAATTTGTTACAATTACCTCTAATTAAGAGAACTCAGAAAGCCTATTTTTCTCAGTTACAAATATAATGAATGATATGTTCTTAATTTGAAATGCAGTTACAAACACTCCATTTGATTCTTTTGAAGATCAAAAGAATTCTTTCAAAGATCTCAAATGGCAGACAAAACATTCAGAAATGCAATGGTTACACAACTTATTACTGCACCTACTTATGTCGAGCCTAGAACACATACACACCACAGCCTTAATTCATTATTCTGCACCTGATATATTACCTTCCCAGGATTATTGCTTCATTTATTCTTTACTGCATTTCTTCTATCATCCTAGGGTTTCAGTAATATTTACTCCTTCCTGAGGAGTCCTACTAGAGCCAAAAGACAGAGGACAATTTCTCAGACAAGCTGAGGACATAGAATTGGGCAATTGGCTAATTGGTTCTTGGCCGGGACATAGGACCGGGATGTCCAATGTAAGGTAATGCAAACATGAGTCCCTGGACTCCAAGCTGGATCCCATTTTATAAAAAAAATTTTTTTTCACTTGTGATGACTTGAGAATTTTAAGCATCTGGTTTTTATTATGGTTTTTTAAAAAAATTTATTTAGCTGTGCCGGCTATTAGTTGAGGCATGTGTGATCTTTAGTTGTGGCATTCAATCTCTTAGTTGTAGCATCTAATTCTCTGCCCAGAGATCAGGCTCATGCCCGCTGCATTGGGAGCATAAAGTCTTAGCCACTGGACCACCAGGGAAGTCCCTATTACGTATTTTTTTTTTAAGTTTTTAAATTTGGTGTCTTCCCTGAGATGATCCACTGAAAGGGGCACTTAAGTTGTGAAATACTTTTCCTCTAAACCCAACATTTTTGTCTAACCTTGAGAAAAATATCAGAAAAATATTAACCCAAATCAAAGGACAGTCTACAAAATGCCTGAGCAGTACTCCTCAGAACTGTCAAGGTCATGAAAAATAAGGGTGTGTTCCGGCCGGTTAATATTCTCTCTCTTTTGCAATCCCACAGTTCAAGCTGGCAACTCACAAAAGCTCCCTCTGATTATGGAAAACAGTGTGGAGATTTCTTAAAAAACTGGAAATAGAACTGCCATATGACCCAGCAATACCACTTCTAGGCATACACACCGAGGAAACCAGATCTGAAAGAGATACGTGCACCCCAATGTTCATCGCAGCACTGTTTATAATAGCCAGGACATGGAAGCAACCTAGATGCCCATCAGCAGATGAATGGATAAGGAAGCTGTGGTACATATACACCATGGAATATTACTCAGCCGTTAAAAAGAATTCATTTGAATCAGTTCTAATGAGATGGATGAAACTGGAGCCCATTATACAGAGTGAAGTAAGCCAGAAAGATAAAGATCATTACAGTATACTAACACATATATACGGAATTTAGATAGATGGTGGCGATAACCCTATATGCAAAACAGAAAAAGAGACACAGAAGTACAGAACAGACTTTTGAACTCTGGGGGAGAACGTGAGGGTGGGAGGTTTTGAAAGAACAGCATGTATATTATCTATGGTGAAACGGACCACCAGCCCAGGTGGGATACATGAGTCAGGTGCTCGGGCCTGGTGCACTGGGAGGACCCTGAGGAGTCGGGTGGGGAGGGAGGTGGGAGGGGGGATCGGGATGGGGAATACGTGTAACTATATGGCTGATTCATGTCAATGTATGACAAAACCCACTGAAATGTTGTAAAGTGATTGGCCTCCAACTAATAAAATAATATTTAAAAAAAAAAAAAAAAAAAAAAAAAGAAAAATAAGGAAAGACTGAGACACTCTCACAGATCCTATGAGATCCTGACCAGGAAGAGGACATTAGCAATTGATAAAATCTGATAAAAGCCTGGAGTTTAGTCAGCAGTAATGCTCAGGGTTAACCTCTTAGGTTTAACAAATGGCAAATGATAATGTGTGGGTATAAAGTTTCAGTTATGCAAGAAGGATAAGTTCTAGAGATCTGCTGCATAACATAGTACATATGATTACCACTATGTATGGTGAACTTCAAGATTTGTTAAGAGGGCAAATCTTATGTTAAGTGTCCTTACCCACCCCCCCCAGAAAAAAAGGAACAGGATACAAAGATACTTTGGGAGGTGTTGAGTATGTCTATTACCTTGATTGAGGTGATGGTATTCTGATGTGTGCATATTTCCAAACACATCCAATTGTACAGGTTAAATATGTGCAGTTCTTGGTATACAGATTACACCTCAATAAAGCTGGAGTGTTTTAAGAATTAACTTTGGAAGGAACTGAGTGAGAAATCTCTGTATTATCTTCGCAACTTTTTTCCAAATCTAAAATTATTCCAAATGAGTTTTATCTTTTAAATGGTGCCTTAGTCTCCTCTCCCCCAGAAGCAGACACTGAGACAAGAATATAAGTGGAAGTCGTTTTTTTTAGAAGGCGATTCTTGGACTCACCCAGCAGGACTCAGGGACGTGAGACCAGGAAAGGAGGAATTCAGAGAGGCTGTGTCAGCAAGCAGGTGATCACTGTGGGTGACCAGGAGCAGTCCTGCCCAGAAACATGGGAGATGGTGTAGATCGGCACCTCAGTTACCCTAAGTGGTAGGCAGGGATGCTGGAATATTTATTCACCCTTCTCCTCAGATATTAGTTGAGGGTTGCCCTGGAGATAGACACTTCTAGGCTGCTCACGTGGACCATGTAGGTTCCAGTGGCCAGAGACAGACCTCAGGCAAAGAGTGGCAGGGCTGGTGGTCCAAAGCTGT
Organism: Muntiacus reevesi; assembly: GCF_963930625.1. Taxonomy (NCBI): domain Eukaryota; kingdom Metazoa; phylum Chordata; class Mammalia; order Artiodactyla; family Cervidae; genus Muntiacus; species Muntiacus reevesi. Next base: position 53,573,548 of record NC_089263.1, on the reverse strand, counting down.
CCAGTGTCAGGTAAGGAAAGGATGGTTACCAAAGGGAGCTGGACAGGACACAGATGACACCTGCCTCTCTTGGCAGGTTTCCCAGAATTGATTTCACTTTTAGACGTCTCTTGGCTGAGAGCATCTAACCCATCATCTTATTAGGATGTACTGACTTGGTCCAACAATATTATTTGAAATTTATTGTTCTTTTATTTGCATTTTATTATAATTCATATAAGACCATCTAAAAATTGCATCTCCTGGGATTGAATGTGCAAAGTGAGCCCCTTCCTTAGGACACGTGCTGAATATGTCACCAGGAACGTCCTGCAGAACCCTCTCCCGCCTCGATTTTTGCATGGACTGCCTCTCGGCTTTGAGTCCCCTGCCTGGATTTTATGCCAATGGAAGTGCTCACTGACCCTTCTCACCCTTGCCACTATGTCCATTTATTCTGGGATTATTTGGTTTATTCACAGATCCTGGTGTTTACTCTTTCCTGCCTGTGTGGATAGAAATAATGACATATTCTATTAGACACTAACTGGGAAACAGGTCATTTCAGTAATTTACATGGAAGGGATTCATTGAAGAGAATTGACTATACAGCTGGGAAGACAGAGGACAGTGAGACTAGTGATTCAAGGAAATTGCTAGCACCTTTGGGCTGGTGGGAAAAAGGAGAAGGCGCTAGTAGAGCCCTGGGGCTGGGGCTGGGGGCCCCTCAAAAGAACCTGGCAGTGTGGAGCCTCCAACAGGACAGCAGCCGGAGCTATAGAAAGCAGTGCTGGGAGGTGAGGCAGCCGACGCTGGAGGCAGAAGCGTGGGGAGAAACAGCCTGGCTTCTCCTTCCTTCTCACTCTCCAGCCTCCCTCCCAATTGGCCATGCCCAGCCAGAAGCCTGGAAAACACAGCCTGCGGGAGCCAGTGCCGATGTGATAAGCCGCAGAGGAAAGAGGCCAGGAGTGAACCTAAGGCTCTCACACTCATCCCTAGTTATTACAACCAGTCACATGACTTAGAGAAGAAATAAAATACACACACATTAACAATCCCTTAATCTTGGAATAAAAAGTGAATACTGTACCCTACTAGTCATCCACCTCAAATCATTCAATTACCCTTTTGTTCGACGTCAAACTAACCATTCTTATTTGCATATCATAAAAAACCCATGGCCTTTCACGAGTTCTCTCAATATACCACATGATTAGAAGGTTAAATTGTCAAACTTGTCCATGTGAGCACCTTCAGGATGCCCTTGGCCTCCTTGATAGCATTCTTTCCTTTCTGACAATAATAAGATGATCCAGAACTTTCCAGCTTGATTTGTCTTCTCCCCTCCTCCATTTAAGACATGATCACCTACCTTCCCAGAAGACCTGATTCCATTAGTGGAGAACAAATGTTAAAAGCCAAAATCTGGCCACAAGAAGTTTACCCTTGGTAGTGACACAGTTGGAAACATTTCTTTGTGAGACTATGGATTTATATCAACAGTTCCAATTCAACATAATGTCTTGTGGAATCCCACTTTTAGAAAACAGTATATAGTTTTCAAGATCATCCCTTACCTGGCAGGACCAAAGTGCCTTGGAAGAACTGGGGGAGTGCTGGCTTCAGAAAGGACTAGCGCACAAACTCCTCTGACAGCGATGCCTGTGAAACACTCTGAACGGGTGACAAGCTTACACCCTGCCTGGAGGGTCCTAAGCACTGCATCATCTCATTTAATCACAGTCGCCATCTACAATCTTGATTACTACTCTCCTTTTACAGACAAGAAAACAGCTTGGAGAGAGTGGATAAAGGGCCCTTCATCCTGTGGTATTGATAGCATCCCACCTAACTGCCTACCATGCCCAGACTCTTCAGCCCTGCACCACGTGGCCAGGCTGGGGGAAACCCAGGACCCCCAACAAGCCACCTCTCCGCTCTCCCTGCTGCCTCTGCATGGGCTTTTGACTCTCCCTCCTGCACTTGGAAAGCTTCCTTGTACCTCAAATTCCAGCCTAAACGCTCCATGGTGCTCCTCATACATCTCCACACACATTAGAGCTGCATGTTTGCTTATGTGTCTGTGTGTGTGTCTGTGTGTCTGTGCACACGCTCACCTCCCCTTATACTGTGAGCCCCTCAAGGGCAGGTTCTGTGTTTTACTCATCTCCGCATCCGCACCACACAGTGCCTGACATTTTCAGGTGCTCAAATCACACGTGATGGAGAAGGGAGGAGAGCGACCTGGCTCCCAGGTAGCTCAACACCTGGCAGGTGCCGAGGGATGCCCTCTCGTCCATGAGTGATTCCTATTTTAAAAAGGGGCCTTCCCCCCAGTTGTGGATTCCCTAGTGGCTCAGATGGTAAAGAATCCGCCTGCAATGCTGGAGACCTGAGTTCAGTCCCTGGGAAGATCCCCTGGAGGAGGGCATGGCCCTCCTTAGTATTCTTGCTGGAGAGTCTCCATGGACAGAGGAGCCTGGTGGACTGCAGTCCATGGGGTCACAAACTGCCTCCCAAATACGCACCAGTATTAGATGGCTGCTTTTCCTAGAATGAACGAGTTTTTATCTGCTTAGGAAAACAATAGTCTGATTTTCTCTAGCCTTTAAGATTTCAGTGACAATCTGGGAGGCCAACAAGGAAAACTGAACTGGGGTCTCCACCAAGGACTTGCATCTCTCTCCAGGATCTGAGGACTTGTGGGAAAATCTCTACAATTCAAGTGAAGCACTTGCCAGTTGGTGCTCAATCTCTCCCTCACACACACACACACACACACACACACACACGCACGCACGCACGCACACGCTGCCTTGGTAACCATTGGTTACAAAAAAAAAAAAAAACGCAAACGTAGCCACTTTCCCAGGAGAAGAAATCCTCTGCTAGCACACGAGGCCCAAGCAAGTTTCTTCCGCCCAATCTCATGTGCGTTGCGTTGTCACGGCCCGTGAACGTGAGTCCAGGCGTGTGCATAGCTTCCGGTGCATGTGCCCTGGAGCCTCGTCCGTCAGGGTTCCTCGGGTTTAAAACTGTGAGCATTTGGGCAGTACCTGCCGTAATATATGCGTAGTTAGCACCGTGTTGTTCTGCCAGGGGCTACAGGCTCCTCGCAAGCGGCCTGTTCCCTGAAATAGGTTAAACGCTCCTCCACCGCCTCTGTTCCCTCATGCACACTGCTGACTCAGCCACCGTTGCCTGTAGACAGGAGGCAGAAACTCCCCCAAAGACGCGATTCGCGTTGGCATAGCAACAATATGTTAATAGCGTCTTCCCTGGAGCAGGCCGCAGGACTGCTACCCTATGTTGGTCCAGTTACTGTGCACTTCAAACTGGAGTAAAAACCAACTGCCTTCCTTGGAACAGAGGCTGTAACTCAGACCTTCCCCTCCTTTAAATCCAAGTTAATAAGGTTTAGGTGATTTTTAATGCTTTCATGATAAAAGAGAAAAAAATGACACTAGGCCCATGAAACTGTCTTGATGTTGCACCATTAAAGAGAGAAGAGGTCATTGTCTTTTCCTCCTTTTTGCTTTGTCCTCACTCCCAGAGTCGCGCTGTACCTTTGAAGTCCGATTCGTGAACTAAGCTTAATGAGGGGATAGCATATAACAGCTGCTGTGTTCGGGTTGCAAATAAAAAGAGACTGGACTCAAGCCGAATTAAACTGTAGAGAAGATGGTCAGCTTCAGCAAAGACTTCCAGGCTGGATGGACTTCAGGCTCAGGGAGGAACCAAGGATGCAGGTCCTTTTCACATCTCTGCTCATCGAGCCTCAGCACCAGCTCCTTCCAAGTCTGAGCCTCTGTGGCCTTAACTGCCAGCACCCCAGCAGAGGGGGAGAAAGTCAGAGACAGAGAGACACACAGACCAACAGGGTGAGACACAGCAAATGGATCTGGCTTCTCATCCCCCCACAGAAGGCAGAACTACTTCTCAGAGACCTTCAGCAAACCACTCCTTGTGTCCCATTGGCAGAATCAGGTTATGTGCATTCCAGAACCAGTCAGTAGCAGGATGAATGGGATTGTCCTCCAACGCCTCAGGGTCACCCCGTGAGCTGAAGTTAATTCTTCAAACTGAAGTTTTCCTGCGCTTAATGGGAGGGGTGGAATGGACAGTGGGGAGGCCACCACTATACCCACAATTATAACATGAGCACTGCCAGAATACCGGTTAGCACTACTAGCTTACAGGTGAACTCTAATAGATTGGGCTTCCCAGGTGGCTCAGTGGTAAAGAATATGCCTGCCAATGTGGAAGATGCAAAAGATGCAGGTTTGATCCCTGGGTCAGGAAGATCCCCTGGAGTAGGAAATGGCAACTTGCTCCAGTATTTTTGCTTGGAAAATTGCATGGACAGAGGAGCCTGGTGGGCTACTGTCCATGGGGTCACAAAAAGTTGGACATGACTGAGCGGCTGAGTGCATGCACACGCGCGCACGCACGCGCACACACACACACACTACTAGATTACAGCTGAGCACTACGAAGACACAGCTGAGCACTACAAGGACACATGTCCTCTATATGTTGCCACTGCTGCCTCCTCTTAGCCACCCTCAGGTCTGGCTCACTTACATGCAACCCAGCAAAGTAATGGGAGCTGGAAGATGGAGTCCAGCTGTCCTCCCTTCACTTGTGATTGGCACACATCCTCTCTAGCATGTCTTTCTTCAGCCCTCAGTTGTGACGTGTGATCCTCTCTCAATAAGAATGCTGGGCTCTGCCTGGGCCAGCAAGAGCTGCTTCCTGAAGCTGGGGCAGGTGATGTGCCGAGGAACTCCTGACGTCAGCTACTCAGCCACCATCAACCTCTGACACCCTCCTGGCCAAGTCTCCTGGGCTCTTGGGGGGAAATTGTGCTCAAGTGGTGACGCACAGGTATAGATGTCAGCAGTTGTCATTTCTCCACACAATTTCCTTTTGTCTTGAAACTTTTTATTTGTCAAGTACCTGCTTAGAAGGAACATAATATTATGCAAATAAAGAAATACCTGCTGGTCCCAGACCATTTACACAAGAACCTGGGTAACCCAAATAGCAATGGCGGTTCCTTCCCAACTACCAATGTTTCACTTGCCTTTATCGTTTGATCTTCAGAGCAACCTTTGGAAATAGGCAGAGAAAACTACATACATTATCCCCATTTAATGAAGGGAAGGCCCAGGTACTTAAGTATTTGCTTAAACCTTGTTTCCAATCTGACAAAGGACTTGTATCCAAAATACATAAAGAACTCTGAAAACTCAATGGTAAGGAAACCAACAACACACTTTTAAAAATGACAAAGGTCTTGAATAGACCTTCACCAAAGAGGGTGTAAGACCAGCAAATAAACATATGAAAAGATGTTCAACATCATTAGCCATTGGAAAAATGCAAGTTAAAACTATAGTGAAATATCACTTCATCCCCACTGGGATAACTGTAATACAAAAGACAGACAATATCAAGGGCTGACAAGGACACAGGATTACTGAAACACTTCTGGTGGGAATGCAAAAATGGTACAGTCACTCTGGAAATGGTTTAGTGACTTCTTATAAAGTTAAATATATACTTTCCACATAACCTAATAGTCACAGTCCTGAAATTTTACCTTAGAGAAATAAAAACTTATATTCACACAAAACCTGTACACAAATGTTAATAGTAGTTTTACTTATGATAGCCAAGGCTGGGAAACCCCAGGTGCCCCTCATCAGAGGTGAATAAGCAATACAATGGAATATCACTCAGCAGTAAAAAGAAATGAGCTATTGATAGATGACAACTTGGATGAATATCAGAGATTTTATATTGAGTGAGAGAAGCCAGTCTCAGAATCACATATGGTTTCATCTACATAATATTCTGGAAAGGACAAAACCATCATGATGCAGAGCACATCAGAATTTGCCAGAGTTTCTGGGTTGGGGAGAATATGGCTATAAAAGAGACTTTTGGGGTCATAGAACTATTCTATATCCCAATTGTTGTGGTGGTCACATACATTTACACATGTGTTAAACTTAGCGAAAAGAGAAAAAAAGATCGTTTTACTGGATGATCATTTTTTAAGTAAAACTTTAAAAAGTTGGTGATTTAAGACCAGGTCAACTCCTTGCCCGCGCTGCCTCTACCAGAGTACGCAGCCTGCATATTCTCCAAGCTTTGTTCACAGCAGTCCTCGGACCCTCACTCAAGCCTAGTCTTTCACAGAAGATTGCAATGAAGTTCCCTCTCAAGTTTCCCAGCCCATGGAAGTAAGAATTAGAAGGAGAAGGAAGGGAGCTGCTGGAAGTGGGTACACTGGCAATGCCCACAGCAGCAGCTGGCAGTGAAAGAGGAGGCAGAAAAGTGTGAGATGCAGACATTTACATTTAGAACACACTAGTGTCTGGGCCATTTTGTTCAAGGACTAACAGCCCAGGCACACACCTTTGAGATATGGGAGGACTCACCGGCATATCAGCCCTGGCTGCTGATGAGGAGAAGGGTCACTTCAGCATTCTGTCTCTCTTTGCAGCAGCTGGGAAGGGCCCAGTAGAGTAGGCATCTGGTCTACTCACCAGCAACCCTGAAGGTTAGATGTGATTTGCCTTGAAACAGGACAAGAATTTGGGCATGTAAGTACACCTGTCAATGGCCAGCACCTGCCCTCAGACCTTGATGTTGTCTATTATTCCCACGACCAGCAGTCATCACCTCTAACATTTATTGAGCACCTAGTATGTCCCTGACACTTTCTTAAGAGCTTTACATGGATTGTCCTATTTGATCCTCACAACATCCCTATGTGTAGGAACCATAATAAGTAGAAACCATTATGTAGGAACCATTTTACAGATGAGGAAACTAAAGCCAAACAAGTCAAGTGACTTGCCTAAATTCATACATCCAGTAAGCAGTGGAGCCCAGACTGCGTAGCTACAGAGCATCCCATCCTAACCACGGTGCCCCGCTGCCTCAAAGAGGAAGCTGACACATGGGAAAGAGCACAAGAAAACCGATTTCAGAGCTGTAACAGAAGTGAAGAGAAAGTGAGGAGGACTAAGGAATCGGTGCTTCTTTTGCGGGAAATAGATGTTTAGAGTAACACACAGAATAAAGTGTCTCATATAAATGTGTTTATACCATAAATACCTTTGTTTGTCCTTTGCATCTGAATGTTTGTCAGTTATATCATTTCTAGATCATTTAGACTCTATTCTTCCTCATAGTTACTGCATGTGTTTTGTCTTAGTCTACAGTGGTATAAATTCAATGCCCTCTGCCTGTTCTTTTGTTGAAGATTTTCCTGTCATCTCTCAAGGGATCTAAGTTTATCCTCTAATAGATCATGTGATTCAAGAATACAGGAATTCTTAGTTGCCTATGTACTTGAATGACAGCTTGGCTTGGAATAAAAGATAATACTCATTTTTTAAAGAAAGAATGAAGGGTTTAATTCAATGGTGTCTCAAGTATAGGACATAATCAAGTCCCCTAGAAGCAAGAAAAATTGATTCTCAAAGCTATTTTAGCAGTTGCTTCAACCTGCACAAAAGCTTTTAATCAAGTGAGCAATTTCAGGAAAACTTATTTATTTAACATAATATGTGTTTATAAGAAAGGAAGCATCATGGAATTTTGATTCCTGAGAAATCCAATCATACATATACAACTTTTCTTTTGTAATCTAGGTATTCTCAATGATCTCAGGAATTAGATTCCAGAATTACACAGGTCTTCTGTACAGTGTGGAAATAACTTGGGTGTTCAAAGGGAGAAGACCTTGGTTGCCTGGAAAATCCACTTTGTGGAACATTTATGCTCAAACCACAGAAGATAAAGACTTTGTAACCCCAGGATAGAATTTCCTCTCCAGTGCCAAGATCTAGATTCCTGAAAACTCCTTTGCAGGAATGTCCGTGATTGAGGAATGCCTAACCTTAAAGAAAAACACAGTAGGGACACCAGGATAATAATTAAGCCACAGAAATCCTTGTATTTGTGATGCTTGTGTGTTAGTTGCTCAGTCATGTCCAACTCTTTGGGACCCCATGGACTGTAAGAAAAGGCAGAAACTGTGGAAGTCAGCTTTTGAGATGTGGGCTCCCTCCCCACCCGCAATGATCACTACCTCCTATTCTCACATCCTTGTTTCATCCCTTTCCTTGAGTATGGGTGGAGCAAGTGACTTGCTTCTAACAAGCAGAATGTGGTACCCTGCTTTCAAGATTTGTTATAAAAAGACTGTGGTGTCTGTCTTGGGCTTCATGCTTTCTCGCATTACACACTCCGGGGAAGCCCCTCATCATGTCACAAGCACTGAGGTGAAGCTCAAATGACAAGGGACTGAGGACTGCCAATAGCAGGGGCATGAGCTCGGAAGCTGATCCTCCACCTCTGTCGGGGCTTCAGATGAGTCTGCAGCCCTGGCCCACAGCTTGACTGCAGCCTCCTAGGAGATCTTGAGCCAAAAACCCTGAGCTAAGCCTCTCCTGATTTCTGACCCACAGGAGCTATGAGATAATAGCTGCTTTATGCTGCTGTTTCCAGGTAATGTGTTATACAGCAATAGATAAGTAAGACACAAATTAGACTGTCAGTGACACTTTACACATTGTTGTTCAGTTGCTCACTCGTGTCTGACTCTTTGCAACCTCATGGACCGCAGCACACCAGGCTTCCCTGTCCTTCACTATCTCCCAGATTTTGCTCAAACTTGTGTCCATAGAGTCTATGATGCCATCCAACCATCTCATCCTCCGTCACCCGCCTCTTCTGACTTCAATCTTTCCCAGCATCAGGGTTTTTTCCAATGAGTTGGCTCTTCTCATCTGGTGACCAAAATTTACATATTATAATTTGGTTTAAAAAAAAGACTACCTTATATTATATTCCATTTGCCACCCCTTGCATACTAGAAAGTTAAGATTCTGTCATTGTCACTGTTTCAAAGAATATTGCTGTTTGTAACTGGATTCATACTGATAAGTTGAGAGGAGAGCTAGGCACAGTAAAAATAAATCTTGCTTGATGAGGACTAGGTATAATAAAGGAAACCTCTAAGCTCTTCTAGGCCACTGTGCAAGACACCCCAAGGTCCTGTTTCCCGAAGCACCACTTAATTTTTGCTTCTATGGAAAATGTGTGCATAGAGCAAAATATGATAGCTTGCTAGAATTTTCCAAGGGAGGAGGAGTGGATTTACTCCATAAAATTTGATTACTGGCAGGAAAACTTGCTCCCTCGGGGCCTTGAACTCCTTCCCACATACTCAAAGGAAGGAGCCTGGGTTTACAGAACATGGGGAACTGAGTCTCCTTCTGTTGAGCTGCAGAGGGGAATCCATGGTTGAGTGAGGACCATGTGAAGGGAAGGAACCTCCACTCTGAGGAGCATTTTCCTAGGAATGCTGGCTTGAGGAACTTTCCTGAACCTCCTCTGGGTCTCACTGTCCACACCTCAGCCTTGGTCTTCTGCTGTCTCAGCGTCTCCACAGGGCGAAGACCCTCCCAGATCTTAACTGGAGACTCCAGGAAGGAAGGAGGGCTGTATATTTTGAACACTGTGACACACGCTGGGTCACCAGCCTCAGCCTGACCCCTGGATTACTCAGGGGTCTTTGGTGGAAAATAAAGCCCAGACTCCTCATCCCAGGCTGGGCTGAGGAGGAAAAGTGAGGTAGGGGAACAGGAGGATGATGACTCCAGCCCCCACAATCTTGGACTAGAGAAGCACGCTTCCCATATTTCACAGAGACGTGGAGTGAAACTGTCTCTTGACTTGGCCCATTCATTCCATTGTTTAGGAATGTTTTTTACTCTCCCTTTCTTTAGCTCAATTCATTTAACAAGCTGAATTTCTAGAACTGGCTGAGATCTGATTTCCTGCTTTAAGACAAATCATTAAAATAACAAAAGTCATTCAACCACCTGTGTCTCTCATAATCAAGAGAATCTCTGCATCCACAATAGCCTAGATTCAGGTCAGTGTGAGGTAGGGGAGGGGAAGAGGTAACCCAGGAAACCCAGCAGGTATTTGGGATGAGGCAGACCTCAGAGGGTCATAATGGATTGTTGGAGGAGATGGGTCAAGCTGGCCTGGTGTTCCTGAGTCTGATCTCAACTGAAATCATTTAGCATTATCAGTTCCTGTTGGGTAGAGATACCTCTGAGGACAGAAGCTTCATCTTCTCCCTTTGGGACCACCCCCCCCCCCCCCCCCGCCCCACCTCACGACAACCATGGCTCAGCGGGAAGTGTTATTGACTGATGGTGGCTGCCCCTCTGAGCTCAGGGTCTTGTCCAGCAATGTCCTGAAATGGAGGCAAGGGTGGAAAGTGGAAAGGGACCTCTGGGGGAAAATCAGTTTTTAGCTGCTTATGGATTCCCTACCTGGTGCAGCCCTCTGTGTTACAGCCCAGAACTAGGAGGTGGAAGGGGTCAACCCTCTACATGTATAAAGAATGGAGAGAATGTCGACTAATTTTTGTTGAGCCCTTGTGCTCAGAACTGTGCCAGACCATGTGTTATTAATTTGCAAAGCAGAAATCGAGACTCAGACATAGAGAACAAACACATGGTCACCAAGGCGGAGAGGAGGAAAGGGGTGAATTGGGAGGTTGGGACTGATGTATATACACGACTATGTATAAAATAGATAACTAATGAGAATCTACTGTACAGCCCAGGGAACTCTACTCAATACTCTGCCGTGACCTAAAAGGGAAGGAAATCCAAAACAGGGAGGATTTATGTGTACATATGACTAATTCACTTAGCTGTATAGCAGAAAATAACACAACACTATAGAGCAACTGTACTCCAAAAACATTTTTTAAAATAAAAGAATAGCTACAATGTGATGAATACAGACTCTGTGCCAAGTACTTAGCATAGGTTATGAGGGATGCCATTTGATTTTAGGTGGGATTTTGGTGTGCCTGGGCACATCTGGAATACCAGTGGAGAAGATCTCTTCAGAAATCTATTTTCATGAAAACTGAGAGATCACCTGGCAAGAATGCATCCCAAAGAAATTACCTAGTGTGAGTGAGTGTGGTATCATCCATTAGGATGAGTTTCAGCTGTTTATAATTTCAGCTGTTGATTATTTACTCAAAAGGAAACCCTCAAAACAACTATCTCAAGACTAAGATTGAAGCTTATTTTTCTTTGATAGAAAAGAGGTCCAGAACCAATAGTCCAGGAGATTCCACAGTTTCATTAGGGACACAGACTTCAATCTTTCTGTTCCACTGTTTAAGGACATAGCTTCCATCTACAAGCTCTCCTCAGGCTCCAAAATGGCTGTTGGCGCTCCAGTCATCACACCTCAGGCTGTCAGCTGGAGGATAGAGGGAAGAGGGCAAAAAGGGACAGAACGACAGCTGAGAAATTCTGTGATCAGCCTTTCTTACACACCACACTTCTGCTCATGTCCTGTTGGCCAGAACTTAGTCAAATGGACATACTAAGTTCCAAGGGAAGCAAAGAAAACTTGTCTTTTACTTTAGGTAGCAAGGGACTTAGCTGGAAATCAGTGTTTACAGCCTAAGGAGAAAGGAGAAGATGGATTTCTATATAGGCAATGACAAACTTCATTCATTGGAATCCAGACAGTAAGCCCCATGGCTGCGTGTCTGAGTCTCAGAGAGGGGGCAGGCTGCAAGAAAGCTGAGGCTTGGGCCTAAGGAGTGCTAAATGGGATCCCTCCCACTCAGAGTAACAGCAAATAGGATAGAAGAGATTTTTTCCAGCAGTGTTCCCAAACCATGTCTCATCTTTGATAGAGGTTCCCCTGGGCTGAGTGAAGGACAAAGGCTAAGGTGCCTGATGGGGTAGCACCCATGCATGGGGGTATCCGATGTGTTGGTGAGCACATATGCAGTATGTGTAATAAATCACTTCAGCCATGTCCAGCTGTTTGTGACCCTATGGATGATAGCCTGCCGGGTTCCTCTGTCCACAGGATTATCCCAAGAAAAATACTGGAGTGGGTTGCCATGCCCCCATCCAGGGGATCTTCCTGACCCACGGGTTGAACCTGCTTTTCTTACATCTACCTGCATTGGGCAGGTGAGTCCTTCACCACTAGCGCCACCTGGGAAGCTGGCACATGGCTAGGGCGTGTTCTAAATGTCCTCACCAATGCTTGAAGCAGGGGAGGCAGGGTTCACAGGCCATGGAGAACCAGTGAAACTTGGGCTACAACTGTCAAAGTGACACTATCGATCCTCAAGACCAGTGAGACTGTGACAATCCCACTATGTTAATCCTCACAGCCAACTTTTGTAAGGCAATGAAGTTATTTATTCCTTAAAACGTGACAAATTTAAGAGCGTCTCTCTTCTGTTTTAAAGTGGAATCATATGAGTAGGAAATTCTCACAGCCACTTTAAGGCATGTAAGATTATCCCCTTTCCAACAGCTGGTGAAACTGAGGCTCAGAGAAGTAAAGTAACATGGGTCCACCGTCATACACCCGTGCCATGGCAGAACCGTAAGTAAATCCAGGTGTGCGGATCTCAAAAGCCCTGTTTCCACTCCACACCCTACCACGCCTTCTCTCTGCTGAGAAGAGTCTGGAGCTGGAAGAGAGAATGAGATGGTACAACACATGAAGTCTGGGAGACACCTGTGACATTTTTCTGTCTAGAATCCCTTCTTTCGAGCAAGGATCTTGTTCCAGTCCTTATAGTGTGGGGTCCTATGCAGGTCCACTTCCCCTATCCCCCAATCAGCAGCTCAGGCAAACTTAAATTTAGACTCTCTTTCTCCTTGAGTAGGGTCACAGAGGCTGAAGTCAACAGAGCAAAATAATCCCACAACAGCTTTCTAAAGAGACTTTCCATGGGTTCCTGAGATGTTCAAGTCCCTGACCTTCAGTTCCATGAGCTACCCAAAATCAACTAAGCCTGGGACTTCCCTGGTGGTCCAGCAATTATAACTCCATGCTTCCACTGCAGGGGCTCGGGTTCGGTCCCTGGTCAGGGAACTAAAAATCCAGTTAGCTGCACAACATGGCCAAAAAAAGAAGAAGGAAGAAAGAAAAAGAAAAAACCAAAGGATAGGTGCCAATAACTATTCTTCCTTCTTCCCTAAAAACAAAACATGGAGTTTATTGGGTGTGTGAATATACCCAGCTTTAAAAGCACTAACTCATTTGGAAGATGCACTTTTTTAAATCCCTTCTTTAATCCCTCTGGAGTGCTGGTGTGATGGCTAGAGTTGTGCTGTGTATCTGCTCAGTTGCTCAGTCATGTCCAAGTCTTTGCAACACCATGGACTGAAGCCCAGCAGGCTCTTCTGACCTTGGAATTTTCCAGGCAAGAGTACTTTGCCATTTCCTGCTCCAGGGGATCTTCCCCACCCAGGGACTGAACCTGCCTCTCCACATCTCCTTGCATTGCCAGGACGATTCTTTACCCTGCGCCACCTGGGAAGCCTGATGGCTGGAGTTACGATGACTATACATCACAGCCATAAAGTGAACTTGAGGATGGAAACCAGCCCAAAAGATGGTGACAAGAAAGGCAGAAAGAGCCTGAGTCCCTGGGGAATTTGTGAAACTACCGTGTGTGCATGCTAATTTGCTCCAGTTGTGTCTGACTCTTTGTGACCCTATGGACTGTAGCCCCCCAAGCTTCTCTGACTGGGATTCTCCAAGCAGGAATACTGGAGTGGCTTGCCATGCCTTCCTCCAGGGGATCTTCCAGACCCAGGAATTGAACCTGGGTCTCCTGCACTGCAGGCAGATTCTTTATTGACTGAGCTATGAGGGAAGCCCTATACTTACCTACCTTCAGACTTGAGGTGAGAAAAGAAACAATCCTTCAGATTAGATGTGCTGATATTATTTCAAGTCTCAGTCACTAGCAACCAGAATAAATTCTAAGCAATGCACCCATTTTCTTGCTAAAGTCAGAGACAGTAACTTTACTTCCAGTTAGAAATGAGACAGACCCCTTAGAATTAAAGAAAGTCTAACTGAGAGCCCGAGGGGCAAAATATATCCCTCAAAATCTACTAAAGTCATTTGTCTCTCCTGACTAATACTTCTGCCTTTGGCCATGGCCTACTGAATCCCCCACCGGCAGGTGGGAGACTAGGCAGGTGAAGGAGAATGTCCAGGAAGGTGGTTACAGGAATAGGTATGTACAGGATGATCCAAGAGAGATTGCTTCAAACCCTGCTCCCTGGGACTGGCTCTAGAAGGCCACAAATGTAACATCAGCAGACCAGATTCAAGCTCTCGGCCTGGGACTGATTCTATAATCTTTACTCTCTTAATCTCTCCAGGCCTCGGTTTCCAAAGCTGTAAAAGGGAAAGAAAGTAAAAATTAGTGAATATACAAATACTTCAAAATCATAATGCTCTTTACACATCATTGCTGCTAGTTTTATTAAGTTTTAGCTACGTTGAGAGGTCTTAATGTGTTTGGGGGCTCACTCAGAAACGATATTCACAACATTGGTTGTGCTGAAATGAAGTCAGTGCCAAACAATTCACTTGCTTTTGAAACCCTACTGACTCCTAAATGGAGGTCAGTGTATTTTGTGTTACTCTCCAGCTGTTGCTTGTGCTAATGTACACTTGACAATTTAAACAACTTTTAATGGAGAGATAGTCAAGGCAATCAAGCCTAAAGGAAATCAACCCTGAATACTCATTGGAAGGACTGATGCTGAAGCTGAGGCTCCAATACTTTGGCCACTTGACGCGAAGCGCCAACTCACTGGAAAAGACCCTGATGCTGGGAAGGATTGAAAGCAAAAGGGGAAGTGGGGTGAGATAGTTAGATAGCATCACCAACTCACTGGACATGAATCTGAGCAAACTCTGGGAGATAGTGAAGGACAGGGAAGTCTGGCATGCTGCAGTCCTTGGGGTCACAAAGTCAGACATGACTTAGTGACTGAACAACAACAATCATACCCAACTGGCTTCCTTTGGAGTTGGTCAAAATCCAAACGCTTGGAAAACTTGTACTTGGATTAAGTTGGGAAAAACAGGAAAGTATTTTACTGCCTTCATTGTGCTCTGCCTTCACCCACTGTGCCTATGGCCACAGCCCAGGTAAAATTGTTTTTCATAAGTTGACACAGGAATTTTTGCCCTGAACTTTTCTGTTGTTAAGATAATCCTTTGCATTTGCAAATTTACAATTTCCAAAGTGCTTCTGGACCCAGCGGCTCTTCCAGACTCACAATGACAGGTTCTAAGGACAGATATTATTTTTCCTGTTTTACAAATGAGCAGATTATTTCCAAAGAACTAAAAGTGAAATAATTTTCCCAGCATGGCCCAGAAGTGGTAGAAGTGGCACTTGGAGGCACCTCTGTTTCCTTCTCCATCCCCGAGAAGTGTGCAGGGCAGGCCGTGTGATGTTGACATCTCCCACCACACCAGTGCCCCACAGATGCTCTTAGCTTCCTCCTCTTCCCATCAGCCCTTGCTTGCTGGATCCTCTTTGCCTTACAGTCCAGACCACCTGAAGTATAACTAGATCGTACAGAAATAAGGAGCCTAGGAGAGATTTGGCAGTTAATCTGATGGATGGGAAAGGAAGGATAGCAAATACATCAGAAATAGCCAGGAAAATCCACCCAAACCAGGGATCACAGAGAAGAAAACAGAAGAAGTTTAGTACCAGTGGTGAAACCATGTATACTTTGAGGGAAACCTAATATGCACATGTCTGAGACTTTTTAAATCATCAGAATACTTTCTGCTGAGAGCTATTTGATATCCAGGAAGGCTTTGGAATTATTTTAATAGGCTTTATTAAGCTCTATTTTCAACATCAGGAAATTGTGTTCTGCCAGGAGTTTACTTGGGTATCAGATTGAAGCCTCTAAGATTCCAGAAAAACTTAACATGGCCACACTCATTGTGAGACCCAGTTGGCTACCTTGGCCTCCCACGCCCACCCTGGCACTTCTCTCCAGGTTCTTCTCCAACTGGTAACTCTGAATCCAGGGGTTTTAGTAAGCTCAGGCTGCCATTACAGATTAGGTGGATGGGGCAATAGAAATTCATTTTCTCACAATTCTGGAGGCTAGAAGACCAAAACAAGGTGCTGGCAGGGTTGATTTCTGGTGAGGCCTCATGGCCTGGCTTGCAGACAGCCACCTTCTTACCATGTCTGCAGATGGTCTTTCCTCTGTGCACACATGGAGAGGAAAAAGAGAGAGCTCTGGCATCTCTTCCTCTTCTTATATGGGCACCAGTCCTATTGGATTAGGGCCCCATCCTCATGAACTCATTTTACTGTAATTACCTCCTTCAAGGCCCTATCTCCAAATGTAGGCACATTGGGGCTTGAAGCTTCAACATGTGGATTTGGGGACAGGAGACACAATTGAGACCATAGCACCAGGGTTGAGAATCTGAGCCCCAATCACTCAGCAAGATGCAGCAAGTAGAGCCTGGAGGCCACAGCCCCAAATAGTAGAAGAGCATGTCCTCACCTCTCCACCGTGTTTCCTCCTCTGTAAGGAATGAATCCAACCAGCCCATCCTAAAGGAGACCAGTCTTGAGTGTTCATTGGAAGGACTGATGTTGAAGCTGAACCTCCTATACTTTGGCCACCTGATGTGAAGAACTGACTCATTTGAAAAGACCCTGATGCTGGGAAAGATTGAAGGCAGGAGGAGAAGGGGACGACACAGGATGAGATGTTTGGATGGCATCACTGACTCAATGGACATGAGTTTGAGTAAACTCCGGAAGTTGGTGGTGTACAGGGAGGCCTGGCATGCTACAATCCATGGGTTCACAAACAGTCAGACATGACTGAGTAACTGAACTGAACTGAACTGAACTGAAGGAATGAAGTGGGACAAAGTCCTGTTGTGTTACTGGGACCCCTAAATTCTGATTCTGGCTCTGCCACCATCTGACTGAGGGTCTTTGGATAAGTGCAACATTCCTGTGACCCATTTAATAACATATATAATAAGAGGTGTTAACAACAATCACAAAAAGAAACAATTTTAAAGTGGGCAAAGGACTTGAATAGACGTTTCTCCAAAGAAGATATGCTGATGGACAATAAGTACATGAAAGTGAAGTGAAGAGAAGTGAAAGTCACTCAGTCATGTCCAACTCTTTGCAACCCCATAGACTATACAATCCATGGACTTCTCCAGGCCAGAATACTGGAGCAGGTAGTCTTTCTCTACTCCAGTGGATCTTATGAACTCAAGGATCCAACCCAGGTCTCCTGCATTACAGGCAGATTCTTTACCAGCTGAGCCAGCAGGGAAGCCCAAGAATACTGGAGTGGGTAGCCTATCCCTTCTCCAGTAGATCTTCCCAACCCTGGAATCGAACCGGGGTCTCCTGCATTGCAGGCACTTTACCGACTGAGATATTGGGAAAGCCAAGTACATGAAAAGATGATCAATATCACTAATCATTAGAGAAATGCAAATTAAAATTACAGCAAGGGGCTTCTCTGGTGGTCTAGTTGTTAAGAATTCACCTGCCAAAAATAAATAAATAAATAGATTAAAAAAAAAAAAAATTCACCTGCCAGTGCAGGGGACACCAGTTTGTTCCCTGACCCTGGAAGACCCCACATGCGGCAGGGCAACCAAGCCCGGGCACCACAGCTACGGAGCTGACATCGGCAACTGCTGAAGCCCACGTGCCCCAGTGCCTGTGCTCCGCAACACGAGGAGCCACCGCGATGAGAAGCCCGCGCACCACAAAGAGTAGCCCCCGCTCGCTACAACTAGAGAAAGCATGTGCACGGCCATGAAGACCCAGCACAGGCAGAAATGAATTTTAAAAAAAACTACAGTGAAATACCACCTTACACCCATTAGGATGGCCACAATCAAAAACTGACAATAACAGATGTTGGTGAAGATACAGAGAAATCAGAACCCTTGTTAGTGGTTATGTAAAATAGTGCAGCTGGTGTGGAAAACATTATGATAATCCATCAAAAAAAGTAAACATAGAATTACCGTGTGGTCCAGCCATCCTGCCTCGGAGTATATACTCAAAAGAACTGAAAGCAGAGTCAAGCATACACTTGTACACAAATGTTCATAGTAGCATTTGCTAAAAAGTGGAAACAACCATTGATGGATGAGTGGATAAAAAGTGGTATTAATGGATATTAATATCGTCAATTAATACCAATAAAAATGGATATTACATAGCCTTAAAAAGAAAGGAAATCCTATCACATGCAACAATATAGATGACTTTGAAGACACTATGCTAAGTGAAATAGCAGTCATAAAAGGACAAAAACTGTGTGATTCCACTTATCTGAGGTTCCTAGAGTAGTCAAAATCATAGAGAACAAAAGTAGAATGGTAGTTGCTGGGGGTTCAGGGAGGGGAGATTGGAAAGTTATTGTCTAATGTATTGTTTGTTATTGTTTAAAGAGTACAGTACATCCCCCACATACGAACCTTCAAGTAGCAAACTTTCATGGATTCAAACGCCAGGCGTGAGTGAAACTGCAGCTTGCCCTCCATCTCTTACCACTAATGATCCTTCAGCTCTGCCATCTCCCTCCTCCGCTCCCTCCTGAGTCATTAACTCTTCTTGCCTGTTCACTCAAGGCCAGCCTCTGTGTGCCAACTCTTGTAGTGTACTACTGTAGTTTTCAAGCCTGTACCAGGGGGTGCTAGTGGTAAAGAACCCACCTGCCAGTGCAGGAGACACAAGTTTGATCCCTGCATTGGGAAGATCTTCTGGAGGAGGAAATAGCTACCTACTCCAGTATTCTTGCTGGAGACACCTATGGACAGAGGAGTCTGGCAGGCTGCAGTCCATAGGGTATCAGAAAGCTGGACACGACTGAAGCAACTTAGCCTGCATGCATGCACTGTAAGCTTGTTTTATTTTTCATGTTTTTTACGTGCTATTTGTGCAAAAAGTATTATAAACCTATTCCAGTAAAGTACAGTATAGCGACTGTGTTTACTGGGTACCTAGGCTAACTTCGTTGGACTTACAAACACACTCTCAGAGCAGAACTCGTTCATATGCAGGAGACCTACTGTACTGAGTTTCAGTTTGGGAAAGATAAAAAGTTCTGGAGATGGAAAATGAAGAGCAGTCTTTGGACCAAATCTAAAGTGTCATCAGCTCTGAAATTCTAAGTCTCTTGGTGCCAACAGAGCATAAGAGGAGATTCCTCCTTTCCATCACCAAAGGGCAAAACTGAATCCTCAGCCCCTTTCTCAGCACTTCCCAGACCTGTTTGGGAGACAGACACTGGATGAGTCTGTGGGTTTGGCTGGTCTAGACAACTGAGGGGAAATTGGAAGCCTCTGAAGAAATTTGCACTTGCAGGCAGCTCAGGGTAAATATTTTGTGATCCTTGGAAGAATGAAATTCTTTTTTTAAAAAAAATCAATGTACTTTGGGATAAGTCTTACTTATTGTATTTCTGAGCTGGGCAACACTGCTGGTGCTTAGATTCAGGAAAACTTCACTCAGTGCCTATCTGTTCAGTATTTGGAGCAAAATTACGGGAAGTACTCAGGCTGAAAATGGGTCTGGAGTTTTAGAGGTGGTCTTCAAAACAAACAAACAAAAAAGCCTTCAACCACCATGTAGATGACTGTAGTATCTTAAAACATACCGCCTTGTGAAAACACTCCAAATACCATCTTCCACTTTCCTGACCTTTGGACATTCTAATTTCAGATGTCTGCCCTTCAAATGTGATGAGTGGCTGTCAGTTTAAATATCAGACTCTTAATTCAGGATGTGCTTAAGGAACCAGAGAGTCTGGTAGCTATTCAAAGGAATAGTTTCTAACCCAGTTGTCCCCCTCTGCTGGTGCTCACTCCATGGAAATCCCTGGTCAGAGTACAGTCTGAAGTGTGTCCAGTGTGTGGGTCTATGGGTTTTGTCCCCTCGTCTCCTTCAAACCCAGGGCTAAGCCTGGGGCTCATCTCCAAGGCTTATGTGCAAATTAAAAGAGGGAAAAGTTATCTTATTCACCCCAGTATCCCCAGCTTGGGAGCAAAATGGAAACAGCAAATATCTATTGAGTTGAACTGAATGTCTTCCTGTGTGGTAGAGAATGGAACATCCAGATCAAACTCTTTAAGTTCCAAATAAGCCAACTTAAACACACATCCTTCATCTCTGTCATCTTCCCATCCAGGTAAACGAAGAAGAAACACTTGAAATTTGTTCCTTATACTAATTAATGCTCCCAATTTTAAACTCTAAAAACTTTGTATTATTTTTATGACCTAAGATTTATTAATGTTGAAAAACAAAGGCAATTATAATGAGAGGTTGATGATTAATTTTTCTCATTTGGGTTTACCCCTTCTGGCCAGTTTTTTCTTTCTAGTAAAAAACAAATTTGAGAACAGGATGACTGCACACAACTCAAACAGATATTCCAACCCTTCATGACACAGCAAAGTCTGGCTAGAGATGCATCCACTGGCCCACCTCATCCCTAAATACTGAAAGTCCTTGGTTTTGCCACTAGGTGTGTTTTTTACTAAGTTCCTATGTGTAAAACCTGTGAATTTTGTGTTACACTTTGTACTTCTCAAAGCATTGAGACCATTCTAGTCTCACAACTGTCTGGTTAAATCAGAACGATTTCCATTTTGCAGGAGAGAAGACTGAAATGTGGAGAGGTCAATTTAATCTGCTTGCCTGAATTAATAACGTTGTTTGGGCCCTAATTACTTCCCTACTTCTCTGGTTAATAATTTCCCATTTTAATGCACATTTATAAGTTCAAAGCTCAGTCGTGTTCTGCTAGTTTTTTAAATGGTCTGCCCACCTTCCCTGGGGCACACAACAGCCAGAGCCGACACCCAGGATGCCTGCCAGCTGCCAGTCACTTCTCTTCTGAAGCAAGAGCCTTTTTCCGAATTAGCAGGTTTCTTGGACTCCAAGCTGTCTGGGCTCCTTGGTGGCTTGGCACAGAACATGTTTTCTCAGGAATTGGGGGATTTATGATCAGAATCCAGAAGCAGGGGAACTTAGGACATGACAAAGAGCCGAACCTCAGAATGACAAGGAGGGGATGGCTGGTTCTGGTCCGAACCAGGTGACCCAGAGTCGGTGGCAGCAAAGTTTGTAGAATTTCACCCCTGCCTGGAATGTTCCTGTTAATGAGACTCAGCTCCCAGAGAGACTGTCAGGCTGTTTATCCCTGTTGTCTTTACTTTTCTTAAGCTTTACTGCTGCTCAGAGTATGTGGAGGTAATGCTTTAAAGTCAGCGCCGTAGGTGAAATTCCAGCAGAGACCAAATTTACCCTCAAAAATTCTTTTTTTTTTTTTTTTTTCGGTCATATCACACAGCACGTGGGATCTAATCTCCAAGACCAGGATCAAACCCATGCCCTTGCAGTGGAAGCTTGGAGTCTTAACTACTGGACCACCAGGGAAGTCCTAGAAAATTCCTTAAATTCCCCAGAGTACAGTTGACATGGTTTGTTGCATCCAGTCCTATTTAGTAGTATTACATGCAGAATGTGTGAGATAAAGAGTCCTTACAAAAAACTTTTCTTTTCCTGACACTGACCTTTAAACCATCCCAGTAGGGGGCATCCTCTTCCAGTCCCTGGATGAACATTTGGGCCAGCCAGTCCGTTGGTTTTTTCTTAAATGAGGATAAAATTCACATAACATTAAATAAACCATTTAAGGTGAACAGTTCAATGGCTTTTAGTATTAATACATCGACAGAACTGTACAACTGTCAACTCTATCAAGTTCCAAGATATCTTCCTCCCCCCTAAAACGAGACCTTGTTCCACTCCCCATCCTATTCCCTCCTCCCCCTAACCATGCCCACAGCCCCCAAACCCTAAGCCCAGATACCTCTAGAGTCAGTCCACTTTCTTCCTCCATGGATTTACCTGTTCTGGGGGTTTCATATAAATGGAATCATACGTGACCTTTGTGTCTGACTTCTTTTGCTGTGGATGTTCTTGAGGTCCATCCACATGGTAACATCAGTGTTTCACTCCTTATTAGCCCCTCAATTTTTCATTTGTGGTTAAGGCTCCATGGTTCCAATGCAGGGGGTTGATCTTTGGTCAGGGGACTAAGATCCCACCTGCTACCTGGCACAGTTGAAAACAAAAGAGCTGAATAAATAAATATTTTTAAAAATGAAAAGTCCTCTGGGTAATTTTCTTTGCATCCATCGTCTCAATTCAGAAAGTCAACTCTGCAGTCCAATCAACACCCAAGTCTTGACTCAGATGAGACAACACCCACGACTCCCGTCCCTCCTCCAGCCCTCCTGCTCCAGCACTGGGCTGTGGTCCTTCGCTCCCTTTCCCTCCCTCTCTGGCTAACTCCAGTTTCTGGTTTGGGTCTGGTTTCTGTGGGTTGGACTCTGGAGGAGGGAAGCAGGGAAAAGGGGCACGAGATATGCCACCTGACTGATTCGACAGTAAATGGCTCCCCTGAGTCCCCTCGCTTACATTACTGTGGATCTTTCCGGGGCTCCAGCTGGGGCACTGCAGTTGCAACACCTTCATGTGGGCAATGCATTCTTTTCTCCTCTGGCCCACTCACTTTGCATGGTCACTATGGCATCCCAGCCTTTCCAAATAGTCTTCTAGCAGGATTTTAAAATCTTGGACTGGTCCCTCTCCCATGAGCTTAGAGGATACTAAAAGCCATTTAAGGTGCATTGTGTGCTATGCTAAGTCGCTTCAGTCGTGTCCGACTCTTTGCGACCCAACTGACTGTAGCCCGCCAGGCTCCTCTGTCCATGGGATCCTCCAGGCAAGAATACTGGAGTGGGCTGCCATGCCCTCCTCCAGGGGATCTTTCTGGCCCAGGATTGAATCTGTGTCTCTTACATCTGCTGCATTGGCAGGTGGGTTCTTTACCACTTGTGCCATCTGGAGAGTTGGATTAAATATATTTATATATTGATCAACAAACTGGTTTTATGACATTGGTGAACCCATAAAATAATTTTATTCAAAAACTATATTTAAAAATAAAATTCTCAAAGTAAAAATAACATATCTGTATATGCCTGAACAAAATTTTTAAGGTATTTATACTAACTGCATGAATATTAAAAAAAATTAGAAGAATCATTACTTTAGGTTCATAATCAAGTACTTTTTTTTGTAGCTATATCTAATTCTAATATTGTATCATACATGCTCTTCTGAAAAATATGTTTTGTTTTTTCAACTTGGGCTCAGTATTTTTAGGTTTGTATAACATAACCTGAAATTATCTCCAAAGTTGCATTTAATTTGAAATTACTGAGATCTTCAAAAGACTCCTCTACAGACCATGATTTAATTTTTTAATTTAATTTATTGAAGTATAGTTGATTTACAATGTTGTTATAGCAAAGTAATTCAGTTAAACATACATATATATATTCTTTTTCATATTCTTTTCCATTATGGTTTATCACGGGTTATTGAATATAGTTCCCTATGCTACACAGTTGGACCTTGTTGCTTATCCATTCTATATATAATAGTTTGCATCTGCTCGTCCCAAACTCCCAATCCATCCCTCCCACATCCCCTGCCTCTGCAGCAGCCACAGGCAGACCATGATATTTTTAATTGAGAAAATATTCTTTACAGGTGCTGAGGTGCCTGGTAAGCTCAAAGGAAATTTTGCTAGATGAAGGAGATTCTCATTTCTAATTTATTTCATATCAAAATGTATAACATTTCAGTCAAGGTATTTTTACACATTGCTTTTTTGCCTCCTTTCATATTACTTTTCCTTAGTAAGGGTCATTATAAGATAAAAAGGCATCAACTAATAGATCTCCATTTATGACTCTTGAATGTTCTGTCAGACTTGGATTGTAGGCCTTTCTTAATGTCATTCCATCTGGTATTGAATATAAATGTATACATTTAAAAACAGAAGTTCCATCCAAAGATTCACCCCTCAAGTTAAGATTTCCCAAAGCACATCCTAGAATTTTTCAGTTCGTCTTTTTCATTTTCATGGTTTCCTATTTGCAAGCTTTGTCTTCAATCATTGCATTTTGCTAAAAAGCTTAAAAAGCTGAAGTTTCATTTTAGTGCTCCGTTCATTGAGCACTTTGATTAAATATTTCCAACTAATTTTTGACAAAAGTGTTGCAACTCCCTTTAAGAAAAGAAAAAGCTGGGTAAGACTCTCAGGTGCTGGGAAAACTGGTCAACCACTTGTAAAAGAATGAAACTAGAACACTTTCTAACACCATACACAAAAATAAACTCAAAATGGATTAAAGATCTAAATGTAAGACCAGAAACTATAAAACTCCTAGAGGAGAACATAGGCAAAACACTCTCTGACATAAATCTCAGCAGGATCCTCTATGACCCACCTCCCAGAATATTGGAAATAAAAGCAAAACTAAACAAATGGGACCTAACGAAACTTAAAAGCTTTTGCACTACAAAGGAAACTATAAGTAAGGTGAAAAGACAGCCCTCAGATTGGGAGAAAATAATAGCAAATGAAGAAACAGACAAAGGATTAATCTCAAAAATATACAAGCAACTCCTGAAGCTCAATTCCAGAAAAATAAATGACCCAATCAAAAAATGGGCCAAAGAACTAAACAGACATTTCTCCAAAGAAGACATACAGATGGCTAACAAACACATGAAAAGATGCTCAACATCACTCATTATCAGAGAAATGCAAATCAAAACCACAATGAGATACCATTACACGCCAGTCAGGATGGCTGCTATCCAAAAGTCTACAAGCAATAAATGCTGGAGAGGGTGTGGAGAAAAGGGAACCCTCTTACACTGTTGGTGGGAATGCAAACTAGTACAGCCACTATGGAAAACAGTGTGGAGATTTCTTAAAAAACTGGAAATAGAACTGCCATATGACCCAGCAATACCACTTCTGGGCATACACACCGAGGAAACCAGATCTGAAAGAGACACGTGTACCCCAATGTTCATCGCAGCACTGTTTATAATAGCCAGGACATGGAAGCAGCCTAGACGCCCATCCGCAGATGAATGGATAAGGAAGCTGTGGTACATATACACCATGGAATATTACTCAGCCATTAAAAAGAATTCATTTGAATCAGTTCTAATAAGATGGACGAAACTGGAGCCCATTATACAGAGTGAAGTAAGCCAGAAAGATAAAGAACATTACAGCATACTAACACATATATACGGAATTTAGAAAGACGGTAACGATAACCCTATATGCAAAACAGAAAAAGAAACACAGAAGTACAGAACAGACTTTTGAACTCCGTGGGAGAAGGTGAGGGTGGGATGTTTCAAAAGAACAGCATGTATATTATCTATGGTGAATCAGATCACCAGCCCAGGTGGGATGCATGAGACGAGTGCTCGGGCCTGGTGCACTGGGAGGACCCAGAGGAGTCGGGTGGAGAGGGAGGTGGGAGGGGGGATCGGGATGGGGAATACGTGTAACTCAATGGCTGATTCGTGTCAATGTATGAGAAAACCCACTGAAATGTTGTGAAGTAATTGGCCTCCAACTAATAAAAAAAAAAAAAAGAAAGAAAAAAAAGACTCTCAGGCTGATGTACAAAATAGTTCTTCCACAGCTCAAGCATCTCTAACATTTGATTAATGACTCACCAGCACAAAAACAAAGTATTTTTTAATGCTGCTTCAGCAATATCAGTTACTCTGAGTATGTATAAAAATATTCGTAATGTTTAACAACTGCAGTTTTTATTTCCGCTGGTGAATATCACAGTTAGTTTAAATGAATTAAAAACTACATGCATATCACAACCAAATCTAAAGTCATTGCTGATTTAGTAAAGACATCACTTTTATCATGAAGCTGTGATTCACCAGAGTATATATGTGTATTGAGACCACAGAAACAATTTTATCTTCAGTGTTGGACATTTTAACTAGATTTACAATTATGTTTACACTAATTTCTGAAGTTTTATCCTTGGCAGAATGAACTGCTTAAAGCTTTATTTTGATTTCACTAATTGATTGAAAAAATCAAATTCCCACTAGAGTCAGTTCGCTTCAGTTCACTAGAGTCAACTGATATACTTAAAACATTGGATGACACTGATATCAAATTGCCATCATTTAACTGTTTGCAAAGTTGTTGTTTTTTTTACCAGTGGAGCCCACACAGTAACAGTTATCACTTCTATTTGTATATGTACAAGGAAACTGGGAATAAAAAGTAAATATGATTGATTTTTATTGCAGTAGAATACACATAACAAAATTTACCATGTTAAGGGTATAGTTCAGTGGCATTTAGTGCATTCACACTGTTGTGCAACTAGCCCCAGAACCTTTTTATCATCCCACACTGAAACTCTGTACCTGTTAAAAAATTATGCTCATTTCTCTCTCCCTCTAGCTTCTTGCAACCACTATTCTACTTTCTTTCCCTATGAATTAAACTATTCTGAATGCTTCAAGTAGAAGCATATTCATCTTTTTGTATCTAGGTGGCGCCAGTGGTAAAGAACCCTCTGCCAATGCAGGTTAGACATAAGAGACACAGGTTTGATCCCTGGGTCCCCAGGAAGGTCCCCTGGAGGAGGCCATGGCAATCCACTCCAGTATTCTTGCCTGGAGAATCCCATGGACAGAGGAAACTGGCAAGCTGCAGTCTATAGGGTCACACAGAGTCGGACACAACTGAAGCGACTTAGCATGCACACAATTTCACTTAGCATAATGTCCACAAGGTTCATCCATATTGTAGCACGTATTCAAATATCCTTTTTTAAGCTGAGTAATATTCCACTTTCTGTATCTATCACCTTCTGTTTATCCACTCATCTGTTGATGGACATTTTGGTTGTTTCCACCTCTTGGCTATCACGAATAATGCTTCTATGAACATGTAACTATAAAGATCTGTTCAAGTACCTCATTTCAACTTTTTCAGGCTTATTATTAGAAGTAGAATTGCTAAATCAAATGGCAGTTCTATGTTTACTGTTTTGAGTAACTGGTATCCCATTTTCCATTGAGACTGTTCCATTTTACATTCCCAACAGCAATACACATGAGACCCACTTTCCCCACATCATCACCAACACTTGTTATTTTCTGCTTTTTAGTAAGTCATTATGATGGATGTGAGTTGGTCTCTCATTGTGATGTTAATTTCCATTTCTCTAAGGGTTAGGGACATCAAGTATCTTTGTATACTTTTCAGCTATTTATATACCTTCTTTGAAGACGTGTCTATTCAAGTTCTTTGCCCCAAGATAAGCAAGGTTAATTTTAAGGAGCAATCATTTGATAGGAATGAGAAGTCCTGGTTCACAGAGAGATGTGTCAATGGACTTTTCTGGAGCTGCGCATGTTAAAGTCATTCACTTAGGGCATCACATCCTAAAAATAATCACTGCCTTTTGCAGTGGATATTGATGCTTCTTCAGTAGCTTCATGTCTTCTGGTTTCACTGTGGTTGGTGACCATAGCTCTCGTGGTGTCTGCGTAAACATAGTTTTGTGCTAGATACATGCTCATCATCGGCTTTCTTGAGAAACAGAAAAATAGTGCTTAAGCTTTCATTAAATATGCACATGGATGTTTTTGAGCTTTATTATGACCAGAAGGGTTTATTGAAAGTGCAAACAGTGTTACAAAGCGCTGCAATGAATAAACAGAGCTCCACCACAGGATAAGGGACAGTACCCCTACAGTGAGAGCACGCGGACTGTTCTCTGTGCTGCAGGACAGAACTGCTCTGCTTCTATCCCACACACGTGCCGGACACCTGATCGAGAGCCTCCATATCTCCCGTTGACACCATCAATGGGCACCCTGGTGGCTTTGAGCATCACAGCCTCATTGGCATGACTGGCTGGCCCCAAAAATGGTCACCAGATCATCCGTATCAAACACTTTCTCCTACTGTCAGATGAGACTGGCAGCAGTTGGCTTTCCCTGGTCACCCATGTCACTGTGCACTTTATCGTTCTGTCAGCACCCTGTGTGCTATCCTTCAAAGAAAGGTGTCGGTTAAGTTGTGCACCTGGAAAAGACAGACATTGCTAGGAAACGTCTGGCTTGAGCCACACATGTCACACACAACTAGATGAGGTCAAAGTGGCAGCTACAAGTGTCAAGGGAGGTCCACCAATCCCATGCAGTCTATTTGAATGGAACTATTAATAACAGACTTTGGTGGGGACGTCCCTGTGGTCCAGTGGCAGGGGGTTTGGGTTTGATCCCTGGTTAAGGAACTAGACCCCATGTGCTACAATTAAGATACAGCACAGCCAAATAAATAAATAATAAATAAAATAAATATAGGCTTCTGGTAGAAAGACGTGTGCTCATCTTCTGTGAGAGCACCAAAATTGCAACTAGCTGTTGAACAACCATTGATAGGAGGACACTGGAACCCATCCAAAAAAAAAAAGATACCCTATGTCCAGAGACAAAGAAGAAGCTGCAGCGAGATGGTCAGAGGGGCGCAAACACGATAAAATCAAATCCCATACCTGCTGGGTGGGCAACCCACAGTCTGGAGAGCAGATCAAATATATATAAAAAACAGACTTTGTTTATGAGCAACACACTGAACAGAATGAGACCCAAGACAACTGATCTAAACTAGAACTGCCTCCACAAATTAGGGCAGGTGGTTGTTTACTGATGGCCCCAATAGGTCCATGCAAAACCTCACACATTCTTGTCTGGACAAGCTCTGATGCACACACAGCAGCAACCCCCCTTTGCTTCTCCATCAAGGTAACTTACAAGCTCATCTTTCTTGTCTTAAACACTTCCTAGGCAGGACTCAGGAAACTAAGATCATGGCATCCAGTCCCATCACTTTAGGGCAAATAGATGGGGAAACAATGGAAACAGTGACAGACTTTATTTTGGGGGGCTCCAAAATCACTGCAGATGGTGACTGCAGCCATGAAATTAAAAGACACTTGCTCCTTGGAAGAAAAGCTATGACCAAACTAGACAGCATATTAAAAAGCAGAGACATTACTTTGCCAATACAGGTCAGTCTAGTCAAAGCTATGGTTTTTCCAGTAGTCATGTATGGATGGGAGAGTTGGACTATAAAAAAAGCTGAGCACCAAAGAATTGATGCCTTTGAACTGTGGTGTTGGAGAAGACTCTTGAGAGTCCCTTGGACTGCAAGGAGACTAGTCTATCCTAAAGGAAATCAGTCCTGAATACTCATTGGAAGGACTGATGCTAAAGCTGAAACTCCAATACTTTGGCCACCTGATGCAAAGAACTGATTCATTTGAAAGACCCGAATACTGCGAAAGATTGAAGGCAGGAGGAGAAGGGGGAGACAGAGGATGAGATGTTTGGATGGCATCACCGACTCAATGGATATGAGTTTGAGCAAACTCCAAGAGTTGGTGATGGACAGGGAGGCCTGGGGTGCTGCAGTCCATGGGGTTGCAAAGAGTCGGACACGACTGAGCGACTGAACTGAACTGAGGCAGGACTCAAACACCAACCCACTATGTCCCCAACTACTTGACCACAAAGAATAAGCAACCGAGAATGCACTGCTTTGAGGTCATCCGGGTACACATCCCGGTCCTACTGCTTGGCTGCTATGTGAACCCAAATTAATGGCAAAGACCAGGAGCAGTTAATACTCTGGCCCCTCATCTATGAAATAATCATGAGTACTCGCCTTATGGTACATTGAATTGCCAGATTCAAGGCAACACCCCGCTAACTCTGAATTTCAGATAACAAATAAATGTTTAGGAAATGTATGTTCCAAATGTATTAGGGCAGCCTGAATTTTTCATTGCTGAAATCTGACAATCTGAATTGGTGCAGCCATTAGGAAAGTGCCTGGCATAAAGTAAGCTACATAGAGTTAGCTATTGTTTTATTTAATTTTGTTTTATTTATTATAATGTTTTTATTGTGGTAAAAGTCACATGATATAAAACGTATTTTTTAACCGTATTTAACTGTACATTTCAGTGGAACTAAGTACATTCACATTGTTGTGCAGCCCTCACCGTCAGTTCAATTCAGTTCAATCGCTCAGTCACAGCTGACTCTTTGCAACCCCATGGACTGCAGCAAACCAGGCTTCCCTGTCCTTCACCAACTCCCGAAGCTTACTCAAACTCACATCCATTGAGTCGGTGATGCCATCCAACCATTTCATCCTCTGTCATCCTCTTCTCCTCCTGCCTTCAATCTTTCCAGCATCAGGGTCTTTTCCAAGGAGTCAGTTCTTTGCATCAAGTGGCCAAAGTATTCTAGTTTCAGCATCAGCACCAGTCCTTTCAATGAATATTCAGGACTGATTTCTTATCATCCATCTCCCTAAGCTGAGACTCCGTCCCCATTAAACTCTAACTTCCCATCCTCCCTCCCCACCCCCACCACCCCCTTCCTGGCCCCCGGCATCTACTAAGGTATTTTCCGACTCTGTGAATTTGAGTATTCTAGGTATCTCATATAAGGAGAACCAAACAGTATTTGTCCAATGTATATTGGAATGCATTTTTTTTTTTGGAATGCATTTTTAAAGTTAACTTAATATATATCCTGGGCTTCCCCGGTGGCTTAGCAGTAAAGAATCCACCAGCAATGCAGGAGACCTGGGTTCAATCCCTGGGAGGGGAAGATCCCCTGGAGGAGGGCATGGCAACCCACTCCAGTATTCTTGCCTGGGAAATCTCATGGACAGAGGATCCCATGGAGTTGCAGAGAGTTCGACATAACTTAGCGACTAAAGAACAACAATATGTGTCCTACAAACAGACTCTACCTTCTTTTTCCTTTTTCTTGTGCTGTAAATTCTCATCAGCTGTTTGTATTACACACAGCAGTGTATACTTTTGCTGCTGTTAAAGCTTTGGGGCCAAGGGGAACATCTCAGCACAGAGAAAGGGGACCGTGGCGGGGGGGGGCCACAGTGCTGTTCCCTCTATTTCTCAGGTGACTTCTATTTTCTCTCTTTTTTTGTGGGGGTGGGACTTTCATTTTCTTGTCTCCGAGAGGCCTCCTTGACCCACACAGTCTGCTCCCCCCAGACCCACATTTCTGTTGCCTTCACCTAATGTCCCTCCGCACACGGCCTTGTGCTTCCGTCTACACAACCCAGTAGACCCAGTCCTGTCTTTGTTTGGGTTGTTCTAGGAGCAGACCCTGGCGAAAGGAATCTAGGGATGTAGTTTGTTTGGCAGGTACCCCACCAACACTGTGGAGACTGAGGAAGTAACAGAAGAAGGATGTCAATAGAAAAGATTTCACTGAGCAAATTATCACCACATGCAATGAACCTCAGCCCTGCTGGGAAACCCTGGAAAACAGAGTCATCCCAACTGGGGGCTGAGGAAGCTGGCTATTTATCCCCTGGATCTGCTCATCGGGATGGGGGCTGCTTCTCAGGGCGTTAACTCCCTGGCATTTCTGTCTGGCCTGGTGCTATGCATGGTCCCACTGCCAGACAGAAGTCCTCAGGTGGGCAGCACAGGCGAGGCTCCTAGCTGCCCTGGGTGAGCAGACAGGAGGGTAGAGGGGACATGGAGTTGGGGGGGGGGGTGGCCTGGAAGCATCTCCTCTGCATGCACCCACCCCTGTGGAGGAATCTGTGTCTCAGTGCGAATTCTCAAGGGAGAGTACCTGATTGGTCACTGTCCAGCCAACGGGCTGGTTGGTATTGGGTCACATGGGGGCCCTCCCTCCCCTCATCCAAGGCTGGGCAGTCAGGGTCTGGGAAGGCATCCTGACTGGCTCCTTCAGCTTCAGCTGGCTCATTCAGCTGGGTAGGTCTCAGAGCAAAAACACCCCACACACAAGCACCACATCTGGTAGTTCATTATGTTTGTGTTTTCCTTTGAGGCTAAGACTCATCTCTCTTTTTTTTTCTTTCATTTATTTTTATTAGTTGGAGACTAATTACTTTACAATATTGTAGTGGTTTTTGTCATACATTGACATGAATTAGCCATGGATTTACATGTGTTCCCCATCCCGCTCCCCCTCCCACCTCCCTCTCTACCCGATCCCTCTGGGTCTTCCCAGTGCACCAGGTCCAAGCACTTGTAAGACTCATCTCTTAAATCTGCCCCTTACCAGTCAGGAACCTTCCAGACCAGGGCCAGTCAATCTTCTGTGGCATACCTTTCCAAGGCCACATTCACAGGCCCTCGTATCTTCTCCTTTCTGGACTAAATCAACACCCTCAATTTCTCCATCTTCTCTTCTTAGCGTACTTGTATTTTCATCTGGTCGGAAGAACCCTCCGTCCAAAAGAACAGATGGGAGGGAGGAAGGTAGGGGCAGGAAGCTCGACCCTCATCTTCTGACTTGGGCCCTGAGTGTTTAGACGGCTGGCAAGGTGGCCGTGGGGCAGAAGGCCTGGCCTCGGTCTGGACCGTCTCGTTCCAAGTGAGGCTTCATCTCAGAAGCCAGATGGTGCTGCGCCCTGCTGTCTCCATGAAGAGTCACTGGGCAAAGCGGTGAGGAATCAGCTCCCGCCGCCCACACCATGCCAGCTGTCCAGGAAACCGAAGTAAACCACCACCTTCCTGGGGGCTGGAGAGACCGCACCACTGCCTACAGGACCCCAGGAAGACAAAGGATTGTCTGTAACAAGAACATCTCCCAAGACAGGCCTCTAACTAGGCAAGTTGTCTCAACGGGGACCCATTCATTAAAGAGAGCAAGTTTTCATCAGGGATGCTAACTAGGATGGGACAAACAAAATAAGAAGACAAACGAAACTCAGACCAAGAGGCACGCAAACACCCAGCCTTGGCCGATAACTCCTCCATCTGAGTTCCGTCTCTGTGTTCAACAGATCTAACTCACCTTGGCCCTTCTTAGAACTGAATCCTCCCGAGTCTGGCGGATGACTAGGATGCTACTCAGAGGCTTTCTTTAGTTGTTAGTGGTTTCTGTCCCCATCAGGGTCAGTTTTTCCTTTAGTTAAGCTTATCAGCTTTATTAGTTTCCGGAGACTGCCACAACCCATAACCACCAACCGGGTGCTGAGCATGTTAGGAATTTATTATCTCCCAGTTCTACAGGCTGGAAGTCTGAAAACAGGGTGTCGGCAGGGCCAGCTCCCTCCGATGGCTCCAGAGAAGCTCTGTCCTTTGCTTTCCCAGCCTCAGCAGGAAGCCAGCATTCCCTGTCTTCCCTGGCTCATGGCCACATCCCTCCAATTTCCACTTCCATCTTCACACCATCTCTGCTATGGGTGTCTGTGTCTCCTCTCCTTTCTTTGTAAGGCCACGTGTTATTAAAAGTGGAGTCCATAGGGTTAATCCAGGATGGTTCACCTGTCATCTCTAAGATCTAAATACCTTTTTCCCAGAAAGGTCACTTTCCCAGGCTCCCAGGACCTATCTTTTTGGAGGTCTCCATTGAACCCCCTATACCAACCAATTTAAAAGTCTTGAAAAGTTTGCTGTTGAAGGATTTATTGAAAGCCAGCTCCACGCCAGGCTCTGTGGAGCGGGGTCTCTTTTACAACACTCCCTGCCTGTGGTCCAGCAGTGTCTCAGGGAACTCTTCCAATCTCATCTCACAGTCATCACCTGGCCGGACAGCCACTGTCCCCAGCAAGCCAGGGAGGACCCGGGCTGACAAGCAAAGGGTCCCTTTTTCCTGCTCAGCCTTGCTGTGAACTGATCGTGGGCACAGCAGCCTGGAAGCACCTACATAGGCTTTTGATCTGTTATTGAAGGGCATTCATTTGGCTGGGGCTGCCCTGATAGCCACCAACTGGATGGGTTAAAGCCAGAATTTAGAATTGTATTTAAAACCAGAATAAACAGAATTGTATTCTTTCACAGCTCTGGAGACTAAAAGACTGGAATCGGAGTGTCAGCAGTGGATGCTCCCTCTTACAGTTCTCATGGAGAATCTTCCCATCTCTTCCTAGTTTCTGGTTGTGATTCTTGAGGTCCCAGCAGCACCACTCTGGTCTCTGCCTCTGTGGTCACATGACCTTCTTCTTGTGTGTCTGTCCCCACGTCATCTTCCTCTTCTTATAAGCACACCTGTCATACTGGACTGACTTAGTTACCACCTCATCTTAATTGCTTCTGCAACCACCCTATTTCCAAATAAGGTCACGTTCTGAGGTCCTAGGGTTAGGACTTCGACATATATTTTGAGGGGACACAATTCAGCCCATTAACAGTGAGCAAAATTTGCTGTTGTTGTTCAGTTCTAAGTTGTGTCTGACTCTTTGAGACCCCATGGACTGTAGCATGCCAGGCTTCCCTATCCTTCACTATCTCCCAGAGTTTGCTCAAACCCATGTTCATTGAGTCAATGGTACCATCCAACCATCTTGTCCTCTGTCGTCCGCTTCTCCTGCCTTCAATCTTTCCCAGCATCAGGATCTTTTCTTATGAATCAGCTCTTCATATCAGGTGGCCAAAGTATTAGAGCTTCAGCTTCAGCATCAGTCCCTCTGGTGAATATTCAGGACTGATTTCCTTTAGGATGGACTGGTTTGATCCCATTCAATCCAAGGGACTCTCAAGAGTCTTCTCCAGCACCACAATTCGAAATCATCAATTCTTCGAAGCTCAGCCTTCTTTATGGTCCAACTCTCACATCCACACATGACTACTGGAAAAACCACAGTGCTGACTATACAGACCTTTGTCAGCAAAGGGATGTTTCTGCTTTTTAATACACTATTTAGATTTATCATAAGTTTCCTTCCAAGAAGCAGGCATATTTTAATTTCATGGCTGCAGTCATGAAATTAAAAGCAAAGCGCTATGTGTAGCAAATGCAGGCTGGCACCTGGGGCTTGATCAAGCCCCCTGGGATGGCTCGGGACCACACCCACAAGCCTGGTGTCTCTGAGGCAGTCCTCCAGGGCCCCACTTGCCAGGCCAGGGAGAGTATCTTAGAGGGAACCACTGATCTGGAACACTTCTCTCGGGGGCCAGAGGGATACAGCAGCCCCAGCAAGTCCCGGCTGCCTGGTCTGGAGGTGCTAGTGTTTATGCCCTCTCTCCCCTCCTGTCCTGCTTCCCTCCGGTGTACGATGATGTACGAACCACGGTTACTGATTTCGTGCATCTCTCCACTGACCCGCAAGGCTCCTGCTCTCCTGTCAGCTCCTGGTCACTACTGACAGCACCGAAGATTGTACTTGGTGTTTATTTACGACACTGATATATTCATTCATGACAGAAGACAGATCACGTCGCTCCTCTGTCCAACAGCCCAAAGGGCTTCTGTCTCGATCAGAGTATTCCCTTTTTTTCTTTTTTGGTGGTGCTCAGGATCTTAGCTCCTGTCCAGGGATCTAAACCGTGCCCCCTGCAGTAGAAGCGTGGAGT
The DNA here is from genome assembly GCF_963930625.1 of Muntiacus reevesi. NCBI lineage: Eukaryota > Metazoa > Chordata > Mammalia > Artiodactyla > Cervidae > Muntiacus > Muntiacus reevesi. Next base: position 53,538,316 of record NC_089263.1, on the reverse strand, counting down.
CTTAACCACTAGACTGCCAGGGAAGTCCCTCTTGCTCAGAGTAAAAGTCCTTACAAACATACACGACCATGTGTAAAACAGCCAGTGGGAAGTTGCTGCATGGTGCAGGGAGCTCAGCTCGGTGCCCTGTGATGACCTAGAGAGGTGGGATGGGGGAGGGAGGGCAACTTAAGAGGGAAGGGATATATGTGGACACATGGCTGATTCACACTGCTGTATAGCAGAAACTAACACAACATTGTAAAGCAATTATATTCCCCAAAAAAGTCCTTAGGTGTTCCCAGAGCCCTGCACAGACTGTCCTGGGCGTCGGTTCTCCACCCTTCGCCACGTTCCCCCATTCTCCACCCTTCAGCCTGCTCTCTGCAGTGGTTCTCTGGCTTCCAGCAGGGTTCAGACAATAGGGGACCCTGGGCAGGCAGCCAAGGCGGAGAGGAGAGGAGAGCTGGGGTGCTCGTTCCCCCCTGCCCCCGCTTCATCCCTGCAGGGTTCTACATGGCTCCTAGTGTCACTCACCCAGCATGCAGCCATCTCCTCTCTGCCCAGGTTCGAGTAGCTTCTCCTTTCCTGCCCCTTCAGCTTCAGAACTAGTCATGGCACCCAGGGGTTACTGAACTATCCTTTGGGGTGCCCCGGAATCCTGTCTACTCTGCAAGCAGACCTTTCTTTAAACTCTCCTCCAATCACCCAGTGCGCACAGACCCTCTGCTCCCAGGCACGGCCTTGACCGATGCGCCCCTTCCCGTCTGCCTGCCTTTCTCCCCTCGCTCCACCCACAGAGCCACACCGGCCACCTCACTGTGCCTCGGGCTCCCCAGGCTCATGCTCACCGTTACACAGGCTTTCTAATTCTATTTTGCATTTTTAAAAACTGTTACTTTTGTGAGGCGAGCAGAAGTAACGCAGCTTAGATTAGGAGTAGGCCTTTCTACTTGGTAAGATTATCAGGTAGCTTTCGCTTAACAATGACCACTGTTTGCCAATTAGGACCAATTAGCTTTCACTTAACACTGACCGATGTTTGTCAATTAGGAAATTAGGAATGGGGGCAGAAACCCCCAGGAAAGTCCTGCGTGTGAGCGCGCGAAAGTATTGACCAATGAAATTGCTTTGCAAACGTGTAACCAATCCACTTCTCACCCTATAAATTTGTGTAACAGCTTGGGCTCGGGGCTCTCTGACCCGCACCACTGCGTTGGTTGCCGCGGGGAGTCCTGGCTCGAGTCAGTAATAAACTTCCCTTCCTGCGAGTTGCATTGTCTTGGAAGCCTTCTCTCTTCCCGCTCGGGGATTTGGACATCGGGCATAACACTTTATCCTTTTAGAGAAGTTCTAGGTTCACAGGAAAATTGAGTGGAAGGTATGGACATTTCTCATATATCTCCTCCCTTCAACAGGCATAATCTCCCCACTCTTAACAGGGTTTCCCAGGTGGTACTAGTTAGTGGTAAAGAACCCATCTGCCAGTGCAGGAGACATAAGAGATGTGGGTTCGATCCCTGGGCCAGAAAGATCCCGTGGAGGAGGGCATGGCAACCCACTCCAGTATTCTTGCCTGGAGGATCCCAAGGACAGAGAAGCCTGGTGGGCTACAGACTGAGGGGTCACAAAGAGTCAGACATGACTGAAGCGACTTAGCACACACTCATGCATTCACCCTACTATCAGCAGCTCTCGCCAGCGTGGCGTATGTGCTACAGTTCTAAACCTACTCTTGTTGGGGCCGCTGGCAGAAGAGCAAGAGGGAATCCATCTTGAAGACTGTCAGTTATCTTGAGGCAGGATGTGAACTGGGCTTGAACCCTGTTAAACACTGTTAAAGAAAAACCAGGGGATCCCCTCCTCACAGATGGCAAACAAAGACTGGAAGTAAAGGCCAGGTGTCTCAGACTAACGACAGCGCCTGCACCTGCTTGTTGTAATTATTAATTCTTCTGCACCTGCATGTTGTAAAACTAATTACTAATGTGTAACCAGTCATGTGGTGGGGGGTATAAAACTGAGTCCTCAGAAATCATTGGGGTCCCTGTTGTGAACTGATACCCCTTGGACCCTCTAGCATAATAAACTGAACTCCACTGTCTTGAGTGTCCTTCGAGGAGTGTCTTGTGACTCCAGATTCTACAACGCAGTGATACATCCTCATCTTTGATACATCACCCAAAGTCCGCAGTTTTCATTGGGGTCCCCTCTAGGTGTTGTACATTCTATGGGTTTAGACAAATGTATAATGACATCTGTTCATTACGGTATTAGACAGAGTAGTTTCATTACCCTAAAAATTCTCTGTGCTCCACCTATTCATCCTTCCTGATTCTGGCAACCTCTGAACTTTTTACTGTCTCCATAGTTTTGCCTTTTCAGAATGTTATATGACAGGAATCAGAGTATGTAGCCTTTGCAGGTCAGCTTCCTTCACTCAGTAATCATGCATGTAAGGATGCTCCTGGTTTTTTCATGGTTTGACAGACCATTTCCTTCCAGCACTGAGTAATATTCCATTGTCTGGATGTACCAGAGTTTACTCATCCATCTACCTACTGAAGGACATCTTGGTTGCTTCTAACTTTTGGCAACTATAAACAAAGTTGCATAAATCTCCGCATATAGGTTTTGTGTGGACTCAAGTCTTCAATGCACAGGCTTTTTCCCTTTAACCTAGAGTTCTCTTTCCCAGATACCTACTCAACCAGTTCTCTTATCTCTTTTCAAGTCTTTGCTCAACAATCACCCAGAATGGTAAGGGAGACCCACCCAGAATCTTCCTCCTTACAGTTCCAACACCCACCCACCCACCCACCCCCAGCACTTCCAAGCCTCTTAGCTTTGTTTTTTTCAGGTACATAACTCCTTCTAGGATGCTCTATGGTGTCTATATTTGGTATTTTATTGTGTGCTTCCCCTGCCTGTAAAATGGAGATTCCACAGGGAATGTCTATTTTGGTTTTTGTTCATGGATATACTGGGGCTTCCCATGTGGTACAGTGATAAAGAATCCGCCTGCCAATGCAGGAGATGCAAGAGACACAGGTTCAATCCCTGGGTCAGGAAGACCCCCCTGGAGTAGGAAGTGGCAACCCACTCCAGTATTCTTGCCTGGAAAATTCCATGGACAGGGGAGCCTGGCAGGCTCCAGTCCCTAAGGTCACAAAGAGTCAGACACGACTGAGCATACAGCACACACACGAGTATATCCCCATACCTAGAACAGTTCCTGACCGGTGTTAGTCATTCACTCATTCGACAAAAATGTACTGTGTGTCTACAATGTTGTCAGGCACTGACACAGCACACGCTTCATCCACACTCCTTGCCTTTTTTCCCTCTCCCTTACCTGGCCTCTGGTCCACAGCTGCCCCAGCCCTCTGGCCTCTGGGCACCCTGCACTGCCATCCCAGAGCGCCAGCCTTCCAGCCCTGGCGGGAGTCCTGCTCTTTACTGTGGCTGGAATGACAATGAGGGCCGGTGAACCCCTTGCATGTGGCACAATCACAGAGGAGCCTCTCCTGACTGCTTCCGGCTGCTGCTTGAGGCTGAGCTCTTTGAAGCCAGAGTTTGCGGGTTGGCTCATTTTTAAACAATGATACGGTTTACACATTCAGCACTTCTGCACGGGGCCCTGGGCAGCTACTCCAGCCAGCTTCCTTCCAGCTCTCCCTGATAAATTGACTTCTGAGCCAACAACCCCTTTCGGTTCAGCAAGAACTTAGGCAAATCTCACCTTGGAGACGCGCTTCATCAGAACGTGACGGAGACCATGACGGCAGACGTTCGAGAGAGTTTCTCTGCATTATCTCTCGGGCACAATGAATTATGGAGTTGACCAGAGAGTCTCCTGTAACTTTCCCTCGGGGCTCCTGGAAATGTAGCTGGACATAAACCAAAAAAAAAAAACAACAAAAAAAACTCTGCATGCAAACTACCCTGGTTCTAGCAGGCATGTTGCATCTGTCACTTTTTAAAAACAGGGGTTTTTAAAAAGCGCTGCTCGTGGAGATGCGGGGCTTGTGTTTGCTAAACCCCTGAAGGCAGCAAGCACTCCCAAAGGGGACTGAGATAATAGGTTTGGGGCCTTGTCTCATCTGAAGCTTTATTGAAGTGAGTTGGAAAACCTGTGGGTCAGTACAGCACAGGTGTTTAAAATATCGTGAGTTGTGGGCATTTCTGGTGCCTTTCTGGGTGGGACAAGACCCTGAAGGTAGGATATCCTTACTCTTCTCTGCTTCCAAGACACAGAGGGAAGTGCAATGGCACAGGGTATTCTAGGAGGCTCCGTTGCATCTATGGATGAAAGATACTGCTTCAATTAGCACATAGAGGTTTGGGGTTCTCCTTAGTCAGGAGGCAAGAAGACGAAAGGAAAGGTGTGGCTGGAGAGAATGAGGGGGTGTGGGGTGCCGCCCACTGCCCTCGGAGTACAGAGGGCCCCCACCTGAGGCACCCCCATGTTGATGATGTGTCCTCCATAGGACCTCAGAGAGCAAGAGACAGAGCCTGGGGGAGCTGCTGGGATCTGGGAGTGCACCCCCAATGGTGGGTGCAAGGCAACTGTTGCTATTGTCAACTACAAATTGGCACTTGCCAAGAGCATTGCCAACAACTGAACAACAAGGGCACTTTGCCGTCCGTCTCCATGGAGATTAAACCCCGCGCTGCTGCAGGGGTTGACCTTCAACAAACTCTGAGCGCGTTCAGGGTGGAGTGAGGCACTCTGTGCCCCAGGGAATCTGGGGGACAGCTCTTGAGCTAGTTGGATATTTTGGAGGACAGATTTTATGATCCAAATCTTTGCATCTCCTCATATCTAGAAAAGCACTAAATCCCTCCATGATGACATCAGATCCTCCTGACTAGGAGGGAACCTCTTGTAAAGTAAGGGCTTGATTGCACTGAATTCCCCCTTCACCAAAATCTTGTATATTGACCTCCCCTCACTGCCTCTTTGGAGCACTCTCTCTCTTAGAGTTATCTGAGATTCTGCCTCCCAGGCTACAGTCCTCAGTTCAGTTGCTCAGTCGTGTCGACTCTTTGCAACCGTGTGGACTGCAGCACACCAGGCCTCCCTGTCCATCACCAATTCCCGGACCTTGCTCAAACTCATGTCCATCGAGTCAGTGATGCCATCCAACCATCTCATCCTCTGTCATCCCCTTCTCCTCCCGCCTTCAATCTTTCCCAGAATCAGGGTCTTTTCAAATGAGTCAGTTCTTCGCATCAGGTGGCCAAAGTACTGGAGTTTCAGCTTCAGCATCAGCCCTTCAATAACCTCATTTTGCCCCCAAATAAAACTCAACCCTCAACTTCCAAGTGGTGCATCTTTTTTTCAGTCGACATGAGAGTTTGTGACAGAAATCTCTCCAAGGCCCCTCGCTTTTAAGTGCCACAAATATGATGTGGAAGGACCCTTGACAGGTGGAGGTTTGCCTGTCTGGAGTCAGTTGCAAACTTCAGGTTTCCGACAAATGGTATCTGAGGTTTCCTCAGCCAGTTAGAAAACAACTTAAGTAAGGGCCCTCCCCCACTCTCCCCACTCAAAGGCACCTGCCCTCTCATGAGCCCTCTTCTAGGGTTTGGCCACTCCCAGGTCCCTCTGCTGAAGCTGAAACTCCAACACTTTGGCCACCTGATGCAAAGAACTGACTCATTTGAAAAGCCCCTGATGCTGGGAAAGATTGAAGGCGGGAGGAGAAGGGGACGACAGAGGATGAGTTGGTTGGATGGCATCACTGACCCTATGGACATGAGTTTGAGTTAAGTTCCGGGAGTTGGTGATGGACAGGGAGGCCTGGCGTGCTGCAGCCCATGGGGTCACAGAGAGTCGGACACGACTGAGCGACTGAAATGAACTGAACTGAGCTGAGCTCCCTCTGGGGCCTGTGAAGCCATTCTTATCGGCCCGCAGCGGGAGGGTGCCGCCCCACAGCGCCCCCTTACGGCAGGAGGAAGGAGTGCAGGGCTTCCTCGCGGAGCAGAGCCCTGCCGGGATCCACCAGCAGGGGGCAGTGTGCTGCCCTCCTCTAGGCTCACCGCAGGCGTCTAACTAGTACCGCTGATACCCTTCGGCTCTGCCGCTCTGCGGGTCCCTCTAGCTCTCAGCCCCGTGGGGTGAGCCCAAGGAGTCCCTCAGAGAGACTCCAACCCTGTGTCCTTTTCTGCTCAGGAGCCCCGTGCAAGAACTCCTCCAGCTGCAAAGCTTCGTATTTGTCATTCTTGATTCCGCCCACTGGTTCACCGCTCTAGCTGAGAGGCAGCTTAGCCACAGCCACACAGATTTTCAGCTTCTGTTTGTTTCTTGGTCTCTTAAGTCAATCGTTCTGTCATTGGGTTAGAAGTGCTTGCAAGGTGTGGGGAGCTGAGAGGTGAGGGAGATGGCCCAGAGCTCTCGGGCTACGTATGGCCTTGGGCTGTGTCCTGTCCATCTGCACCCTCACTCTGGCCTGCCCTTGCTGATCCTGGCTAATGGCCCTGGGGTATGTGTCCTGTGTTCCCATCCTCTTTGTCTCTTGTCCTTGGCACTGCCTTTCTGGCTTTGACCTTGGCTTCCCCTTGAGGGTTTTCTGGCTTCCACCCGACACACTGCGGGTGTGCTGTCTTCAGCAGATGCCCCTCCCAGCTCAGCCTGGTCCCAACACCCTCTAATTCCTCCTTCACTTGCTGTGGGTGGTGCTCAGGCTGGGCACCACAGTAGGAAAAGAAAATGTTCTTAAACTTAGCAACCTGGGCTCAGCAGAAGGGGAAGAACTGAGGCAGGTGTTATGAAAATCTTAGCTACATCTCCTGGGGCAGAAAGGTATGGAGGGAAAAAAAATGGGTGGATGCATGGTTTATATGGATGTAGCTTTAATGTAATCTAGAATGCAAACGTCTCAGGAGAGATGTTCATAAGTAAGTAAGTGTTAGTCGCTCAGTCGTGTCTGACTCTGCGATTACATGAACCGTAGCCCACCAGGCTCCTCTGTTCGTGGAATTCTCCAGGCAAGAGTACTGGAATGGGTTGCCATTCCCTTCTCCAGGGGATCTTCCCAATCCACGGATCAAACCCAGGTCTCTCACACCGCAGGCAGATTCTTTACCATCTGAGCAACAGGGAGGCTTTAATGTACTCTTGAATGCAAACATCTCAGGAGAGACGTTCATGGTCCAGTTTAATTGGATGAATGGACTGGGCGGGGATAAGGGCTGGATCTAGACCTGCCCATGGTGGGATGGTGAGAACAAAGACTGGGGCTAGGCTAGGGGAAGGACTCTGTAGTGAGTATTAGGGAAAAAAAGCTCTCTTATACTCAACAAAGCCAATGATACTTGATGGGAACAGTGATTAGCTGTCAATAGTAGTCCAGATAAAGAGAGGGTGGACAGATCTGAAAGAGACACGTGCACCCCAATGTTCATCGCAGCACTGTTTATAATAGCCAGGACATGGAAGCAACCTAGATGCCCATCAGCAGACGAATGGATAAGGAAGCTGTGGTACATATACACCATGGAATATTACTCAGTCGTTGAAAAGAATTCATTTGAATCAGTTCTAATGAGATGGATGAAACTGGAGCCCATTATACAGAGTGAAGTAAGCCAGAAATATAAAGAACATTACAACATACTAACACATATATATGGAATTTAGAAAGATGGTAATGATAACCCTATATGCAAAACAGAAAAAGAGACACAGATGTACAGAACAGACTTTTGAACTCTGTGGGAGAAGGCGAGGGTGGGATGTTTAGAAAGAACAGCATGTATATTATCTATAGTGAAACAGATCACCAGCCCAGGTGGGATGCATGAGACAAGTGCTCGGGCCTGGTGCACTGGGAAGACACAGAGGGATCGGGTGGAGAGGGAGGTGGGAGGGGGCATCGGGATGGGGAATACGTGTAACTCTATGGCTGATTCATGTCAATGTATGACAAAACCCACTGAAATGTTGTGAAGTAATTAGCCTCCAACTAATAAAATAAATAAATAAATAAATAAATAGAGCAGAAGAAAGAAAAAAATTAATTAAAAAAAAAAAGAGCGTGTAAAGATCAGTGTGATGTTAATTGGGAAATCCAAGTGCAGGGAATAGCTAACAACCCAACAGGTGGGGTGGGTGGTATAATCTGGTGATCATACCTAAAGGTTGAGATTGAGTTAAGGTATGGTGAGTTTCCTGGAGAAGGAAATGGCAACCCACTCCAGTATTCTTGCCTGGAGAATTCCATGGACAGAGAAACCAGGGGGGGCTACCGTCCATGAAGCCACAAAGAACTGGATCAGACTGAACGACTAACACACACACAATGAGATTCACCGATTTGAGCATGGGATGCTTCAAGCTCTCCTGCTCAAAGGTCAGCAAAATTAAATGCCTTTTGAAACAGGCTAGGCATCACCGACTCAATGGACTTGAGTTTCAGCAAATTCTGGGAGATAGTGAAGGACAGGGGGCCCTGGCATGCTGCAGTCCATGGGGTTGCAAAGAGTCAGACACAACTTAGCAACTGAACAACAACAATTAACCTAAATGCATGGGCTTCCCTGGTAGCTCAGCTGGTAAAGAATCCGCCTGCCATGTAGGAGACCCTGGTTCGATTCCTGGGTTGGGAAGATCTGCTGGAGAAGGGATAGGCTGCCCACTCCATTATTCTTGGTCTTCCTTGGTGCTTCAGCTGGTAAAGAATCTGCCTGCAAATGTTAGAGGATAGACAGGTGAAGATCATGCCTACCGCAGAGGGCACATCTGTGGTCATCCTTAGAGCTGTTCTCCATTGGTGTTGACCTGCTTTCCAGGCACTTGGTAGGATTTCATGTCCCCACCTCCTCTGGAGTCAGGAGAGTCATGTGGGTTGCTCATGCCAATGAAACCCACACACAGGGCATGTGCCCTTCCAGGAGGAAGCTTTAAGAACAGGTGCGCTGTTCACTCCACCCTCTTCCCTTCACGGCTGCAGTGTCCTGTTAGCACATGTCAAGACGGTGCCTCTGCCAGCCTGAGTCCCTGAATAGACATATAAGCAGAACCCTCTGCTGACACATGAGCAGAAATAAACTTCATCTGTGTTAAACCACTCAGCTTTTGGGGGTGCTACTCCAGTACAACGTAACCTAGCCCACCCATTGGACACTTCTGTGCGTGAATTGGTGTGGCAATGACCGAAGAGTTCTCCCTCATCAGGAAGGGAATTTTGAAATTCCCCTCAGAATTCCAAGAATTTCTGAGTCCTTTGCCAGCCTTATGTAGTTAAAAGAAGAACCACCAAAAAGCAATTCCTCATGCCTGAGTTTTCCCACATCATTGAAGAGAAAGTGAAAGTGTTAGTCATTCAGTCGTGTCCAACTCTGTGGGACCCCATAGACGGCAGCCTGCCAGGCACCTCTGTCCATGGGATTCTCCAGGCAAGAATACTGGGGTAGGTAGCCATTCCCTTCTCCAGGGGATCTTCCTGACCCAGGGATCGAACCCGGGTCTCCTGAATTGCAGGCAGATTCTTTACCATCTGAGCCACCAGGGAAAGCCCTCACTTTATCAAGGAATCATACAGTCACCATTAGCCTCATCAAGACAGAATTCAGTGGTGGCCGCCTAGTTACTCATGGTCCGAGGAATAGAGAGCAGCCTGGTTCAGGTGGAAGCATGGATGGAAAGAGCTTTGGCTGCATGCATGCTGGTCCTAGGGCTGGACACAGCCAATACACAACTCTTAAAGGGGGATGATGACACTGGGCTTGATTCCACTTGGTGTCACCCTGTTAGGAGAGAGGTCATCCCAAGTGGATCTGTTAGGCCAGGAGGCAGTGCTGGGGTTTAGAGGGTTCAAGGAGTAGAACTGGGGGGCAACCTCCCTGCGTTCCTGTTTCCTCACCTGTAAAATGGCACGGTGCAGGTCCACTGGGTCCTCCTCCACACTGAGCACTGCGCCGGGCCCTGGGGATACAGATGAACATGTCACAGCATCTGTCCTCAAGGATCTCACAGTCTAGCACACCACTGCAGAAGATGCATGGTAAACGGTTACCAGTCTGCAAGATAGAGAGCTTGTACCCTAATGGAAATCAATTTTCATCATTAGGCACACTGCCTATATCAGCTGACTTTTTTTTATAGTAAGACGTTCTCAGTGAAGGAAGCTGGGGGTTGATTTACAAATTCTTCATTGTGAATGGTAATGGTTTGTGACACTGATTCATTGGCTACACCTTGAACACAACTGTCTAGTGGTTTCAAGACTCACTCTAAAAGGTAAGCAGCAGTGAAAACACGCTGCTGGTTTAGGGATGGCAGAGCTGTGGGTGTCCCTCCCCATCCCCTTGGCAGGGCCATTCTAGAAGCCATGCTGACGATTCCTTCCTGTGAGCACTTGTGATGTTCCACCTGAGGGCTTTCTCTGAAGCCAATCGTGACGGGAAGACAGATGCTGAGAGCTGATGCCCCTGGGAGCGACCTGGGTCAGTGAAAGGGATTTGGAGTAAAAGAAACCAGCTTTTTGTCCCTTGAATGGGACAATTCTGTTGCATGCTCTGTACTCTCGGAGGTCCCCAACCAGACTACAATCCAGTTGCCCATAGTAGTAACCTGCTTGTTACAAACTGCATCTTGTCTCCTTCCCCTCCTTCTCCCCCATCCAAATTCTGCGTGCAGTGCTGCCTGAGATCACCTTCCAGTTAACTACATGCCCTCACATTCTTGTCTCAGGATCTGCTTCTGCGGGAGCCTTAGGAGACACTGTGCTAAGTTAATAATCCCAGGAAACAAATGTGCTTTAGAAGCACTTTGGAGGAAGAAAGAAAATGCTCTCTTAGAGTTTCTGCTGTCTCCTTTCCTGCTTCCCATCACTCACCACTCAGATGTGCCCACAGGCAGTAATAAATCTTCAGGTAAAGTTTGTATTTTACTAACTTTAAGGAGGCAGTGGAGTAGGATAGAAAGAATACCAGCTCTGGACTCCAGAACAGAACTCCAAATGTCACCACTCCCCCAGTAGCCCAAGCCCCAGCCCTGAGGCCAACCCTGATTTATCCCTTTTCCACACCCTGCACAAATAATACATTAGTAAGTCCTGTTGCTTGTGGCTTGGGAACCTGGTTGGAATCTGTTCACCCCTCTCCAGGCCACCCCCTAATTCTAAGCCACCGTTACCTGGCTCTAAGGCTGCACCAATGGCCTCCCAACTTGTCTTGCTGCCTCCGCTGCTACCCCTTACTATCCAATTCTCAGACAACATCCAGAGAGATGTAGCAAAAATGTAAATCAAAGGGACCTCCCCCCGCCCAGTGGTTAAGACTCTGCCTTCCAATACAGGGGGCATGGGTTCGATCGCTGGTCAGGAAACTAGGGTCCCGCATGCCTCGGGGTGTGGCCAAAAAAATTTTTTTAATGTAAATCAATTAACGCTTTCCCTTGCTTAAACTCTTTCAGTGACTTGTCATCTCAATCAATAATATCCAAACTTTTTATAAGGCCCTACGAGACCCTACACTAGCTGACTCCTGCCTCTGTCTAAAGTTAGCCTCCTCCATTCCTTCCAGAGCTCCAGTCACAGTGATCTCCTTTCAGCTTCTCAAATGTCCCCAGCTCTTTGCTGCCTCAGGGCCTTTGCACATGTTGCTCCCTCTGCCTGGAAGGCCCTTCCCTGCGTCCCCACATGACAATGGCAACTCTTTGCTGTCTGTCAAGGTTTAGTTCAAATATGACTCCTCTATGAAGCCCTCCCCAGTTACCGTATCTCAAATGTTCACTCCTCCAACACACACTGAGAACCCAATTACTTTCTACCATATCACCCTGTTTATGACCTTTTTAGTAATCGTCACTAGTACAAAATAACATTCCTTGGGACTTCCCTGATGGTCCAGTAGGTAAGACTCTGTTCCCAATGCAGGGGGCCTGGGGTCCGACCCCTGGTTGGGTAACTAGATCCCAGTGCCACAACTAAGAGTCTGCATGCCACACTGAAGTCCACATGCCACAGTGAAAATCCCACAAGGCACAACTAAGACTCACCACGAACAAAAGAAATAAACAAATACTACAAAATAAAATAACCTTGCTTATTGATTCACTTCTTTAAGGCCAGCCTCCCCTACTGGAATGGAACTTCCATGAAAGCCCAGATTTGTCTGTCTCCTTTGCACTGCCTTCCCAGTCCCTGGAGAGAGCCTGACATGTATCAAATATTCTATAAATTTTTTGAAGTCACAACAGACTAGACTTCTGCCTCTGCTACTTAGTATGTGACTTTGTGCAGGTTATGTAACCTTCTAAGCCTCAGTTCCTCTTTATAGATCACAGCCTTGTCCTGGATTACTCAGTGAAGCTATGAGCTATGCCATGCAGGGCCACCCAAGACGGATGGGTCATAGTGAAGAGTTCTAACAGAACATGGGCCGCTGGAGTGGGGAATGGCAAACCATTCCAGTATTCTTGCCGTGGGAACCCCAAGAACAGTATGAAAAGGCAAAAAGATATGACACCAGAAGATGAGCCCCCAGGTTGGGAGGTGTCCGGGGTGCCACTGGGGGAGAGGGGAAGGCAATTACTAATAGCTCCAGAATGAAGGAAGTGCCTGGGCCAAAGCAGAAATGACACTCAGCTGTGAATGTGTCTGGCGGTAAAAGTCTGATGCTGTAAAGAACAACATTGCCTAGGCGGAGCAAACTCTGAGAGAGAGTGAAGGACGGGAAGCCTGGCATGCTGCAGGCTTGTCGTGTTCGACTTTGTGACTGAACACCACCACCAACAAAAACAAAACGCTTCAGTTTCCTCAAATGTATGGTGGAGATAAAATAGTAATGACCTTTAAAAGGCTCCTAACACAGGCTTACACCCTGGGGAATTTGGAAAATGCTGGTATATTTGTTTCCACCAGAGTACTTTCAGTGGTACAGAGCAAAAGTTCCACCTATGAGAGGAGTAAACAGCAGGAAAGGAAAGTGAAAAGTGTTAATCACTCAGTCGTATCTGACTCTTTGCAACCCCGTGGATTGTAGCCCGCCAAGCTCCTCTGTCCAAGGGATTTTCCAGGCAAGAATGCTGCCTGGAAAATGGAATACTGCCATTTCCTTCTCCACGGGATCTTCCCAACCCAGGGATCAAACCCGGGTCTCCTGAACTGCAGGCAGAGTCTTTACCATCTGAGCCACCGGGGAAGCCTGTCAACAGTAGGGGTTCCGTTATTTCACATAATTCACCTACTTGAGGGAAGGTTCAGTGTTGGTTCTCACTGATGTCATCAAGGATCCAGGCCCTTTTTTCATCTTCCCTCAGCATATAGCTTGGCCCTAGGCTTGGGCTTATGGTCACAACATGGCTGCCACACTTCCAACATCAGATGTAGATGTGACAACGCCTGGCTATAGGAGAAGGGCACTCCCATCCATGAATCTCCTTTCACTAGGAAAGAATACCTTAGAAAACACCAACAAACTCCTCCTCTTGGTGGTCCTGTTGGCCAGAACCGGAGCAGACTTCCTGCCCACTCTCACATGTCTGGCCATCTCCGCCTCTCTGCGGGAGGAGAGGAGGCAGGGGTGGAGAGCGGTTGGTGGGCTGGAGTGCACCCCAGAGAGCTCCTGTCCCTCCCTTCTCTTTCCTCTCGGCTCTGCGGGTGTTTCCTTTTCCCAAGGTGCCCTCCCAGGCTTGGTGGTTTTGATTTAGGGAGGCCATCCCTTTCTCTCAACTGTGTTACCCCCTGTTTGAAAAGAATGGCCGGCAGGTGGTGTTTCTAGGTGAGTGGCTGTTTTGAGGCAGAGATCCAGGATGTGCTGAGGGTTAATCAGAGGTAGATTGAAAGATATCTAGAGATCGTTGGAAAGGGGAAGAAGATGAGGTGCTGAGCAGCCTGGGAGGGTCAGCAAAGGCTGAGACCAGACGTGGGTGAGAGCCAGGGCTGCCTGGAGCCAGACCTTCTCTGGAAACAGGGCAAGAGGAGAGAGGAGAAGCAAGGGCTTACATTTCAAAACCTCAACCTGACCTCTACTCTTCCTCCTCAACCCACCCTGACCCCCCTCTCCTCCTTGCTGTTCTGTCAGGACACTGATGCTACTCAAAACTCCAGCCTTCCCACCTGTGTGCCCAGGACGGGGGTGTGCCCCACGCCCCTCCTCCTCTGATGGAACCTTCTCTGGGACCTGGCTGCTCCTTAGCCAAGAAAGACATTCCTGGCTGAAGTCGCTCATGGTGCCCGAGGGCCCAGGTGGCATCTCAATGTGGGCAGGACTGAGAGTAATGATGGAGCCAAGGGGAGACCCAGAGCTCCCCACTCTCAAGGTGGAGAGAACACGGTTGTGGGATGCAGTTACTGACCCACCTCAGACAGCCTGGCTCTGGACCCTGGGGGCAGCATTTAGGCACCACTTCAAGAGCTGCCATGTCGTGGTAAAGATCAATCCCTGGTTGATCAGGGCTCGAGACCCTATTTTCATATTTACTAGGTACAGTGGGCATTTGTCATTCTTTTTGGCCTCGAGCATCTGGACTCCCTCAGTTGATGGTGAATCCGTCACCTGAAATGCTGAACGTGACAGAGATTCCCAGACCCCCCCACCTCCCTTGCTGCTAAGATACAGGCACATGACCTGGGCCCCATGTGTTCCATCCATTCAGCTTATGGATTAAGTCTTGTTTTTCTTGAAAGCCTAAGATGCTTTCTGGTTTTTTTAACTGGACACTCACTGGGGCTAAGCTCAGAGTCCAGTCTGAATCTGGGCAGTTCTCGTGGCATGTAGTCTCCAAACTAGATCCTTTGGCCCTCCCAATGACCCCTCCCACTTTTACCAGATTTATTGCAGTACATTTTTTGCAGCTTTATTGAGACATCAATTGATGTCTATCAGTGTATAAGCTTCAAGTGTACAATGTGATGATTTGATACACACGAATATACAGCAAAACATTTACCACAATGAGGTTAATTAATCCTTCACCTCACTTAATTACCATTTTTTGCCATTGTTGTTGTTATGGTGGGAACACTAAAGCTTTACTCTCATAGCGGTTTTGAAGTACACAGTACAGTATTATTAACGTAATCACACTGCACTTTAGATCCCCAGAATTTGCTCATCTTACACCTGGAAGTTTGTACCCTACATCTCCTCATTTTCCCCTCAGAGGCCAGCAACCCCCTTCTTACTCTCTGTTTCTATAGGCTGATGTTTTAAAATTCTACATATAAATGAGATCATACAGTATTTGTCTTTCTCTAATTCCACTTAGCAAAATGCAGGCAAGTTCCATCCATGTTGTCATAAATAGCAGAATTTCCTTCCTTTTTATGGCTGAATAATACACGACTATGTGTGTGTGTGTGTGTTCTTTATCTAGTCATCCATCTGTGGACATGTGGGTTGTTCCCAGGTCTTGATTATTGTAAATAATGCTGCTGCGAACAGGAGGGTACAGATCTCTCTTGGAGATAGTGACTTTATTTTCTTCAGATATATACCCAGAAGAGGGTTGGGTACCATGGACCATATGGTAGTTCTATTTTTAATTTTCTGAGGACCCTCCATACTGTCTTCCACAGTGGTTGCACCAAGTTACCTTCCCACCAACTCTGTACAAGGGTTCTCTTTTCTCCACATCCTTGCCAGCGTTTGTTCTCACTCACCTTTTTGAAAATAGCCACTGCAACGTGGGTGCGGTGATATCTCACTGTGGCTTTGGTTTGCATTTCCCTGATGATTAGTAATGTTGTACCTTTTTATGTGCTTGTTGGCAGTTTATATTGGGGTATATTTCATATACCTTATCCACCTTTTTAAGTGTACAGTTCTATGAATTTTGGCAAAAGTATACATTTGCATAACCATTTCCTTAGTCAAGATAGAGAATGTTTCCTTTATGCTCCAAAATTCACATGTGCCCCCCTGTTTGGCCAGTCCCCTCGCCTACCTTCATACCCTGGCAGTGACTGACCTGATTTATTTTCCCTGTTGTTTGGCCATTTCTAGAATGTCATATAAATGGAATCCTAGCGTATGCTGCCTTTTAAATCTGGCTTCTTTTACCAAGCATAAATCATCCATGTTGCTGCATATAAAGGAGTTTGTTGCTTTCTACTGCTGTGGAAAAAAAAAGTGTTAGTCGCTCAGTCATGTCTGACTGTTTCAACCCCGTGGACTCTATCTAGCCTGCCAGGCTCTTTTGTCCATGGAATCCCCCAGACAAGAATACTAGAGTGGGTTGCCATTCCCTTCTCCAGGGGATCTTCCTGACCAGGGATTAAACCCATTAAACTGCATTGCAGGCAGGTTCTTTACCGTCTGAGCCACAAGGATCATAATCTATTTTATGGATACATCAGAAGTTGTTAACTGATTCACCAGTTAACAGACATTTGGGCTGTTTTCTGTTTGGGGTGGTTATGATTCAAGCTGCTATAAACTTTCACATAAAGATTTTTGTATGGACATATCTTCATTTCCTTTGGATAAACACAAAGGAGCTGAATTGCCAAGTCATATGGTACCTACTTGTTTCATTTTATAAAAGACTGCCAAAACTACTTTATGAAGTGACAGTACCAATTTGCATTACCAGCAGCTTCCACCAGCAATGTATGAGTTTTAGTTGCTCCACATCCTCACCAGCATTTGATATTGTCAGGGTTTTCAAACTTGAGACATTTCAATTGGTGTAGTGGTATCTAGTTGTGGTTTGAATTTCCATTTGTTTAATTATAAGTGTGTGCTTGTTCATACGGTTCATGGGGTTCTCAACGCAAGAATACTGAAGGGGTTTACCGTTGCCTTCTCCAGTGAAAGAAAAGTATAAGCAGTATGAAAAGGCAAAAAGATATGACAGCAAAAGATGAACTTTCCAGGTCGGTATGTGCCCAATATGCTACTGGAGAAGAGTGGAGAAATAACTCCAGAAAGAATGAAGAGACGGTGCCAAAGCGAAAACAATGCCCAGTTGTGGATGTACTGGTGATAGAAGTCAACTCTGATGCTGTAAAGAGCAATATTGCATAAGAACCTGGTATGTTAGGTCCATGAATCAAGGTAAATTAGAAGTGGTCAAACAGGAGGTGGCAAAAGTGACCCTCGACATTTTAGGAATCAGGGAACTAAAATGGACTGGAATGGGCGAATTTAACTCAGATGACCATTATATCTACTACTGTGGGCAGGAATCCCTTAGAAGAAATGGAGTAGCCATCAGAGTCAACAAAAGAGTCTGAAATGCATTACTTGGGTGCAATCTCAAAAATGACAGAATGATCTCTGTTCATTTCCAAGGCAAACCACTCAATATCACAGTAATCCAAATCTATGCCCCAACCAGTAATGCTGAGGAAGCTGAACAGTTCTATGGAGACCTATAATACCTTCTAGAACTGACACCCAAAAAAGATGTCCTTTTCATTATAGGGGACTGGAGTGCAAAATTAGGAAATCAAGACTCACCTGGAGTAACAGGTAAATTTGGCCTCATCGGAGTACAGAATGAGGCAGGACAAAGGCTAATAGAGTTTTGCCAAGAGAACGCACTGGTCATAGCAAACACCCTCTTCCAACAACACAAGTCTGTACACACGGACATCACCAGATGGTCAGTACTGAAATCAGATTGATTATATTCTTTGCAGCCAAAGATGGAGAAGCTCTATACAGTCAGCAAAAACAAGACCGGGAGCTGACTGAGGCTCAGATCATGAACTCCTTATTGCCAAATCCAGACTTAAATTGAAGAAAGTAGGGAAAACCAGTAGGCCGTTCAGGTATGATCTAAATCAAATCCCTTACGATTATACAGTGGAAGTGACAAATAGATTCAAGGCATTAGATCTGATAGAGTGCCTGAAGAACTATGGACAGAGGTTCATGACATTGCACAGGAGGCAGTGATCAAGGCCATCCCCAAGAAAAAGAAATGCAAAAAAGCAAAATGATTGTCTGAGGAGGCCTTACAAATAGCTGAGAAAAGAAGAGAAGCTAAAGACAAAGGAGAAAATGAAAGAAATTCCCATCTGAATGCAGAGTTCCAAAGAATAGCAAGGAAAGATAAGAAAGCCTTCCTCAATGATCAATTCGAAAAAAGAAAAAAATAGAGGAAAACAATAGAATGGGAAAGACTAGAGATCTCTTCAAGAAAATCAGAGATACCAAGGGAATATTTCATGCAGAGATGGACACAATAAAGGACAGAAATGGTATGGACCTAACAGAAGCAGAAGATATTAAGAACAGGTGGCAAGAATACAAAGAAGAACTATACAAAAAAGATCTCAGTGACCCAGACAACTACGATGTTGTAATCACTCACCTAGAGCCAGACATCCTGGAATGTGTAGTCAAGTGGGCCTTAGGAAGCATCACCACAAACAAAGCTAGTGGAGGTGATGGAATTCCAGTTGAGCTATTTCAAATCCTAAAAGATGATGCTGTGAAAGTGCTGCACTCAATATTCCAGCAAATTTGGAAAACTCAGCAGTGGGCACAGGACTGGAAAATGTCAGTTTTCATCCCAATCCCAAAGAAGGGCAATGCCAAAGAATGTTCAAATTACTGCACAATTGCACTCATCTCACACACTAGAAAAGTAATGCTCAAAATTCTCCAAGCCAGACTTCAGCAGTAGGTGAACCATGAACTTCCAAATGTTCAAGCTGGATTTAGGAAAGGCAGAGGAACCAGAGGTCAAATTGCCAACATCTGTTAGATCATTGAAAAAGCAAGACAGTTCCAGAAAAACACCTACTTCTGGTTTATTGACTATGCCAAAGACTCACAACAAACTGTGGAAAATACTTAGAGAGAGGGGAATACCAGACCACCTGGCCTGCCTCCTCAGAAACCTGTGTGCAGGTCAGGAAGCAGCAGTTAGAACTGGACATCGAACAACAGACTGGTTCCAAGTTGGGAAAGGAATACTTCTAGGCTGTATATTGTCACCCTGCTTATTTAACTTATATGCAGAGTACATGATGTGAAGTGCCAGGCTGGATGAAGCACAAGCTGGAATCAAGATTGCCAGCAGAAATGCCAATAACTTCAGATATGCAGATAACACCACCCTTTTGGCAGAAAGTAAAGAACTAAAGAGCCTCTTGATGAAAGTGAGAGAGGAGAGTGAAAAATTTGGCTTAAAACTCAACGTTCAGAAAACTAAGATCATGGCATAGATGAGGAAACAATGGAAACAGTGAGAAGCTTTCTTTTCAGGGTCTCCAAAATTACTGCAGATGGTAACTGCACCCATGAAATTAAAAGACACTTGCTGCTTGGAAGAAAAGCTATGACCAACCTAGACAGTATATTAAATAGCAGAGACATTACTTTGCCAACAAAGGTTTGTCTAGTCAAAGCTATGGTTTTCCAGTAGTCATGTATGGATGTGAAAGTTGGACTTATAAAGAAAGCTGAGCACCAAAGAATTGATACTCTTGAACCGTGGTGTTGGAGAAGACTCTTGCGTGTCACTTGGACTACAAGGTGATCAAACCAGTCAATCCTAAAGGAAATCAGTCCTGAGTGTTCATTGGAAGGATTGAAGCTGAAGCTGAAACTCCAATACTCTGGCCACTTAATGCAAAGAACTGACTCCTTGGAAAAGACCCTGATGCTGGGGAAGATTGAAGGCAGGAGGAGAAGGGGATGACAGTGGATGAGATGGTTGGATGGCATCACCGATTTGACGGACATGAGTTTGAGCAAGCTCTGGGAGTTGGTGATGGACAGGGAAGCCTGGCGTGCTGCTGTCTATGGGTCACAAAAAGTCAGACAGGACTGAGTGCTGAACTGAACTGAAGTGCATGCTAAGTCACTTCAGTCATGTCCGACTCTTTGTGACCCATGGACTATAGCCCGCCAGGCTCCTCTGTTCATGTGATTCTCCAGTCAAAAATACTGGAGTGGGTTGCCATGCCCTCCTCCAGGGGATATCTTTCCAACCCAGGGATCAGATCCATGTGTCTTATGTTTCCTACCTCGGCAGGCAGGTTCTTCCTGCTGGCACCACTGGGAAGCCAGTTAGTTATAACTGCTGTTAAGCATCTTTCCATGTGATTATTTGTCATTCATATATTTCTTTGGTAAAGTGTTGTGTTCAAATAATTCGCTAATTTTTAAAATTGGCTTATTTTCTTATTGTGTTTTGTGAGTTTTTTAAATGTAGTCCGGTTACTAGTCCTTTATTAGATTTATGTTCTGCAAATATTTTCTCCCAGTCTGTGACTTGTCTTTTGATTTTCTTAAGTGTTTTTCAAAAAGCAGAAGTTTTTAACTTGGATGAAGTTCATGTTATCATTTTTTCTTTACAACTCATACTTTTGCATCCTATAAAATATTGGCTTGACACAAAGTAGCCAAGACTTTCTTCTGTTTTCTTCTAGAAGTTTTATATTAGCTTTTACATTTAGGGCTACAACTCATGTCAAATTTTTGTATATGCTATAGATTGAGGGTTTGGGGGGGGTTGGTTTTTTTTTTTTTTTTTTTGGTATATAGATATCCAATAACCCCATTTGTTTAAAAGACAATTCTTTCTCCAATGAATTGCTATGGCATCTGTATAAAAAAAATCAATTCATTTATGTATGGGCCTATATATGCATTCTGTTTTCTGTCCTCTTAATCTATCTATCTATCATCCTTTCACCAATAGCACACTGTATTGATTACTATAATAAAGCTTGAAATCAGTTAGTATGAGCCCTACCGTATTATTCTTTATCAAAATTGTTTTGACCAATTTAAGTCCTTTATTATTCCATATAAATATTAGAGTCAGCTTGTCAATTTCTCAAAGGAGCCTGCTGGGAGTTTGATTGGGATTGCATTGAATCTGGAGATCAATTTAGGGAGAACTGGCATCTTGACAATATTGAGTCTTTTGATCCAAGAACAAAATATCCCTCATTTGTCTAAGTTTTCTTAGATTTCTCTCATCAACATTTTATAGTTTTCAGCTTAGAAACCTTACATGTTACTTATCCCTAAGTATTTCATGGTTTTGGTGCTACTGTATTTAAAAAATTAATTTTCATTTCCCTTTGGGCCTTCCTATCATACAAAGATGCAATAAATAAATAAATAATTGATAGTATATTGACCTTGTAGCCTGCTTTCTTGCTAAACTCACTTGCTAGATCTAACAGTGCCTTTATAAGTTCTTTGGGCTTTTCATGTGGGCCATACTGCCTACAGTTTTATTTCTTCTTTACCCTTATGCCTTTTATTTCTTTTCCTGGCCTTGTGCTGACTAAGACGTTGACTAGGAGTGATGAGAGCAGATATCCTTGACTTTCCCCCTAGACTTTGGGGGAAAGTGTTCAGTCTCTCACCATTAAATATAATGTTAGCTGTAGCTTTTTTGTAGATGCTCTTTGTTAAGGTGAGAAAGGTCCCATTTATTCCTAGTTCGCTGAAGTTTTTATCAAGAACAGGTGCCCAATGACCTTTTAATAAATTTCTTTTCTGCTTAAATCAGCTTGCATTGCTTTCTGTTACAAATAGGAGCCCTGACATATACTGGCTGTGAAACATTGGGCAAATTCCTTAACATCATCTGACCCAGAATTTTAATAAAATCCTGGTGATGAAAACTTAAAAGTCTTTTTAACTTTACCTCCTAAAGAAAATAGCCATGATAATCTTCAAGGCTATCTATTGTGTTGTAGAAAAACCTTGAGGTTAAGTTATTGTTTTTCTCTAACTCCACCCTCCATAACCTTGCTTATTATATGAAGTGATATAAATAACATATACTCATTGTAAAGAACCTGAGCAACTCATTCAAATACAGAGTCAAGGTGACATGGAAGTCACCGTTCTGAGAAAACCACCATTATTGATGGCACTACATAAACAAGACCAGAACATACATGCTGTTTTATCATGGGTATGGGTGTGCTCCAGGCCACCAGAACCACCCTTCTCCTCTTCACCATCTCTCGTGGCACTTGGATTGACGGGGCTCAGCTGGCCTGTTCTCGCCTTTCACAGGGCCTCTTGTCTAGCTGCAATCACACATTTGTTCACTGGAGCTGAGGCCATCTGAATGGTCCTCTGGGCTGGATGTCCACACTGGCTCACCACTGTGGCCTGCAGTGGATGCGGTCTGTCAGCTAGGAGCTCAGCTGGGGCTACTGACTAGGGCACCTACACGTGGCTTCATCATGTGCCTCAGAGTTCTCAAAGCAAGAACAGGCTCTGAAAAAAGCACTCCACGAGCAGTTCCAAAACCCCAGGTTAAAACTGTAAAGCTTCTTACAGCTGAGCTACAAAGTTCCTGGGGCATCACTCTGCCATAGTCTAGCACATCATTAAACACAGCCCAGATTCAAAGTGAGGAGAAATAGACCCTCTCACTCTATTTCAATGGGAGGATTAGCAAAGAATTTATGGCCACCGCTTTTAATTTACCACATTTATTAAACAATAAATATATATTGAGCACCTACTACCAGCCAAGTGCTACAGTTAAGTACTGGGGATTCAGAAGGAATGAGACAAAGCTCTTGTTCTCCTGAAACTTACTGTGTGGGGACACAGCCAATAGACAAGCCATCAAATAAATAAAGCTAAACAAAAAATATTCAAATTAATTACATCAATACAGTAAATGATAGCCCTCTTTCTCTAAAGTCTTAGGAGTTTTATCAGTCCTTTGCTTTGGGCACACTTGCTGTCTCATTGCACCTCACTGCGTATACTGTTCGCCGAACCCATGGTAGGCAAGGCATGAGCTAAGAGGCTGGGAGAAAACTCAAGGAGCCATAGAAACTGCAGATGCATTTATTCTCTCCTGGCTGGTGCAACAGCAGACCTGACCTGACCTAACATAACCTCCTCTCAAGAGCTTTCCAGGTGGAGTTTATATATGCTTACAAAACAAAAGTAGCCTGTGGCCAAGCAAGTACCTCGTGACGCACAAACACAGTGCTAGTGATTCTCAGCTGTTACATCACTCATTTGTGTCCAACTCTCTGCAACCCCATGGACTGCAGCATGCCAGGCTTCCCTGTCCATCACCAACTCCTGGAGCTTTGTCAAACTCATGTCCATTGAGTCAGTGATGCCATCCAACCATCTCATCCTCTGTCATCCCCTTCTCCTCCTGCCTTCAATATTTCCCAGCATCAGGGTCTTTTCTAATGAGTCAGTTCTTCGTATCAGGTGGCCAAAGTATTGGAGCTTCAACTTCAGCATCAGTCCTTCCAATGAATATTCAGAACTGAATAGTCTCAGCTGTTATGTAACCATTATTCACAAAACCTGGGGTGAGGGTAGGAGGGCGTGGGGGAAAAGAGCCTGACCACCCCATCTTGACTAATTTGCTCTTTTCCTACACTTGCCTTTGTGCCTTGGGTTTCAGGTGTTACTTTTGTTTTTAATATTTATTTATTTAACCAACTGCTCCAGGTCTTAGCTGCACCGTGTAAACTCTTTAGTTGCAGCATGCGGGATCTTAGTTCCCTGAGTAGGGATCAAACCCAGGCCCCTGTGTTGGGAATGTGGAGCATTAGCCACTGGATCACCAGGGAGGTTCTAGGTGTTACTGTCACAGTGGAGGGTTTCCATCTTAACCATCTCTGAGGGACGTGTGCGGAGCAACATTCAAAAGTGACTATACAGCAGGTGGTTAAAAACGTGGGGGCTTTGGAGCTGGGTGTTGTGGGTTCAGCTCTCACCTCTATCAACTTTCTCACTGTGTGGCCTCAGCAAATAACTCAATTTCTCTGTCCTCTGTCTTGCACATCACTAAACTGAGGAAACAGGACCAGGAATGGAGCCTACTTCCTAGAGTTGCTGTGAGGACTAACACTTGAGAGCCTTGCATAACAGCGGCACATAGTAGGTGCTTTATCAGCATATGTTGCACGAATGGACATCTCAGGCCTCTGAGGCTGGTCTTCTGCTGCAGCTGGTTCAGCCGCTCGCCCACCCGCAGAGGCCCAGGCTCCACGGTGTTTGTTCACACACAGTAGGGGTGGTGAGAGGTCCTGGCACTTCAGGACACCCAAGCAGACACTCCCCTCAGGGGCTGCTCTCTCACTCCTTAGCTCAGTGCTGGGAAGGCCTCTGGGTATGCACTTAGCCCTCTTTGTCCTCCATGGCCACTGTGTGGCCTGTGATGGGCCCCTACTACGCTCATGGGCCTCAGCGTCCCAGCCTGTGAACCGAGGTACCAGCACCCCCTGCCTTCCAGGACTCATGACATGCTGTGTTCCTGAAGCCGGCCACTCCGTGGTTAAGCCGGGTGGCTTACCTCGTGTGCTTTCCAGCCTGAGCTAAGTAGGCTAACGCCAGCCTGGGAAGATTATCTGGGGGGAATTAGAGCAGGAGAGAGCAGGATTAGGACACACTTCTGACCAACGGCTCATCTATCGCCGCCATCTTCAATGGGCTGGTGCCACCTTTAGCTGAGAGCCGGCACTGATGGACGAAGGGTCTCTTACGAGCTGGAGAAGCAGCTTGGGGAAGCACCTCAGCCTTTGGGGGTGTTGCCTTCCTCCCGCTCCCCCTCACAGGGGACCCGCTGCACCAGTTCTGCAGCGGGTGGCTGGGAACAAGGACACTGAGTAGATGCCTGTCCTGTCACTCAGCGTGCGGCCCAGGTGAGCCAGCTTGCCTTTCTGGGCCTCTGTTTCCTCAAAGATGAGAGTGGGCTTCCCCGCTGGCTCAGCGGTAAAGAATCTGCCTGCGATGCAGGAGCCACAGGAGATGCAGGTTCGATCCCTGGGTCAGGAAGATCCCCTAGAGGAGGGCATGGCAATCCACTCCACTATTCTTGCCTGGAGAATCCCATGGACGGAGGAGCCTGGTGGGCTACAGTCCATGGGGTCAGACAGAGTCACCCACCACTGAAGCGTCTGAGCTCGCATGCACACTAGATGAGAGTGTGGTGCCTACAGCCACTAAGCTGTCCTTATCCTCAGCCGCCGCCTGCCCATCCGCTGCAGAACTGACACAAGTGGTCTCCACCTGCCTCTAATGCTTGAGAAACCATTCAGATTGGAAGAGAGGAGGTTTGAGGAGCAAAAATCAACTAGGGGCTCCCAGTGGGTTTGAAGGAAACAACAGCAGAGAAGGGGAAACTGACACGGACAGGGAGACAGAATTCAATGTGGAATGAATGAGTAAGGGATGAATGAATGAAGCAGTAAATATGATTAATATATAGGACAACTATAAGGGCAACTGTTTGCTCCAAAGGATGTGGAAATGATATGACTCAATTTGCTTCTGCAGGTCAATTATCCCCATAAAATAAATATAATCAGAACTATTCACATACTAAATATGAACAGTAGCCTTTAGTGAGCAGTTACCAGACATTGCTCTCTGTGTTTTACAACTATAACCTCATTTAATCCTCCCCACAATACAAAGTAGATAATATCATAACCCCCCAATTTACAGCTGGGGAAACTGAGGCACAGAAATGTCCAAGGCTAGCCCAGATGTCTTGCTTCAGAGCCCATGGGCTAACATTCCCCAGGTTCACCTCGTAGCAGCCAGAAGGGCTCTTAGGTCAGAGCAAGCCTTGGCCACACACCCCTGAGCTATGCACTGTTTACCTGAGACCCGCCCCAGTCACCCCTTCTGGGGCAAGAGTTCTCCACACTGAGTGGGACAGAAGGGCTAAGCTTTGGACTCCCCAGCTTGTCCAGTTAGAAACCCTCGAGTTCCCCCGTGTCCCGCACCGGCTCTGCCAGGCACCAGTGTTTGTAATCCCACTGCTCGCTGCCTGGAAGCCAGGCCACGGTGCTCCCTCCCAGTCACCAACAGATCAGGGCTGTGGGGCAGGGCTGCCTCCCCCCTCCCTTCCCCGACCCTTCCTGGCCTGGGCCACACACAGGCCTGGACTTACACAAGGATCCTTACGCCACCTCCTGCAGAACATTTCCTCAAGATGAAGACACAGGAAGAGGTTCCAGACTTCCTACCAGATGATGGCATTGACCCCAAATCCGGTACAATGCAGGGGCCTAGAAGTTTGGGAAAGAGTTTGTGGGGAGCTCGTGTTCTCAGGCTAGTTTCACTGCTTAAAACTGACCTCAAGCAGGGTGTGGAGAAAAGGGAACCCTCTTACACTGTTGGTGGGAATGCAAGCTAGTACAGCCACTATGGAGAACAGTGTGGAGATTTCTTAAAAAGCTGGAAATAGAACTGCCATACGACCCAGCAATCCCACTTCTGGGCATACACCGAGGAAACCAGATCTGAAAGAGACACGTGCACCCCAATGTTCATCGCAGCACTGATTATAATAGCCAGGACATGGAAGCAACCTAGATGCCCATCAGCAGACGAATGGATAAGGAAGCTGTGGTACATATACACCATGGAATATTACTCAGCCGTTAAAAAGAATTCATTTGAATCAGTTCTAATGAGATGGATGAAACTGGAGCCCATTATACAGAGTGAAGTAAGCCAGAAAGATAAAGACCAATACAGTATACTAACCCATATATATGGAATTTAGAAAGATGGTAATGATAACCTTATATGCAAAACAGAAAAAGAGACACAGATGTACAGAACAGACTTTTGGACTCTGTAGGAGAAGGCAAGGGTGGGATGTTTCGAGAGAACAGCATCGAAACATGTATATTATCTAGAGTGAAACAGATCACCAGCCCAGGTTGGATGCATGAGACAGGTGCTCAGGCCTGGTGCACTGGGAAGACCCAGAGGGATCGGGTGGAAAGGGAGGTGGGGGGGGTGGGGATCGGCATGGGGGACACATGTAAATCCATGGCTGATTCATGTCAGTGTATGACAAAAACCACTACAATACTGTAATTAGCCTCCAACTAATAAAAATAAATGAAAAAATAAAAAAAACATTAAAGATCCCCACAAAAAAAAAAAAAATTGACCTCAAGCAGATCACAGCCTTTACTGGTTCCCTCCTGGTTGGCAGCAGAGGGCTGGACTATCAGATGAATTCTTTTTCAGTCACAGACATGTGACTTCCAGCCCACACAATGGGCCACGGAGGTAAATACACCATTTTTCATCAACTCGGCCACACCGTTATCTTATAAACCACTGAGAGAAAGGGAAAATGCCACTAAGGAAAATTTGGGGGGCTGCCCCACATCTTAGTCGCAGCATGCAAGACCTTCAGTTGTGGCATGACAACTCTTAGTTGCAGCTATGTGGGATCTAGTTCCCTAACCAGGGATCAAACCGGGCCCTCTGCATTGAGAACAAAGAGCCTTTGCCACTGGACCACCAGGGAAGTCCCCCTAGTAGGGAAATTTTGACATGCAAACAATCTTAAGACTCCTCCCAATATCAGAGGTATTAAAATGTGGAACTAAAATAGGGCTTCCAGGTGGCTCATTACAGAATCCGCTTGTAATGCAGGAGCTGCAGCAGGCAGCTGCAGGAGGCAGTTCCATCCCTAGGTCAGGAAGATCCCCTGGAGGAGGGCATGGCAACCCACTCCAGTATTCTTGTCTGGAGAATCCCATGGATGGAGGGGCCTGGTGGGTTACAGTCCATAGGTCTCAAATAGTCAGACACAACTGAAGTGACTTAGCACACACAAAATGTGGAAAAACATGCTTCTTGGAATCGATGAAATATGATATAATCCTCATTTAATAGATTAAAAAATCAGGACCTTGGTTGGTTATGCGTTCAAGGTCACATGGAAAATGGGGACGTGTGGTTTTCAAGACCTGTTCTGACAACAGATCCTACTTGTTTCCGAACCACTATGTGACCCACCTCCCTGAGAGGTCGTGGAAGGAGAGAAAGTGAGAGGACCAGCCTTGCGGAGAGAGACGCACATGGATCAGCGTCAGATTGCTTATGGGATCAAACTTAGCCTCGTGCCCCTTAGGGATGCTCTTACTGCAGTGAACGCAGAAGGTCATGGGAAGGTCTGTCCCTGTGCAGAGCGCAGGGCAGGGAAGGGACACTGAAAGGGCAAGGTAAGCTCCAGCGAGGGGAGCGAAGAACGAGGGTGGAGACCCCCGAATTTCAGCCCTCCTGCTCATCACCTGGGTGGTCACTGCCCTGAACCCAATAACAGAAGAGGAAACCACTTCTGAGGCAGATTGTCAACAAAAGAGGTGTTGAATAACAATCGCACTTTGAAAATTGTGAAGCACTCTATGAATTGAATTTCCTAATACTACAAGTCAAAATACATAAACCAGGCTGCTGGGCAGTCTCATCTCAGCGTCCTACCTTCAAAAGAAACCTCAGTAGGAACTGGAAAGCAATTTAAATCTTCATTTATGCTAGTCCCTGATAAAATTCTGAAAGAGATTCAACGTCTCTCTTGCTTATTCTGTGTGATACAATGTGAATCTCTTATAGCATCACCTTAGTAGCTGCCTGGAAACAGAATTCAGGCTTCAAATTCAGTCTGTCTTCCTCCCTCCCTTTTTCCTCTTTGTGAATTCCCAAAACAAAGGGGATGGAGAGAGGCGTGGGGAGAAGGGGACAGAGAGAGAGAAATCCTAGCCCACAATGGCCTTTCTCTTTTCTTCAATTCCTCCTGTTTCAGTGGTGGTGGTTTAGTCTCGAAGTCATGTCCCATGTCCTACTCTTGCGACCCCATGGACTATATCCTGCCAGGCTCCTCTGTCCATGGGATTCTCCAGGCAAGAATACTGGAGTGGGTTACCATTTCCTTCTCCAGGGGATCTTTCTGACCCAGGAATCGAACCCAGGTCTCCTGCATTGCAGACAGATTCTTTACCAACTGAGCTACAAGGGAAGCCCCATATTTCAGTATCTACCCCTTTTCTCTTGTATGCCTGTTTGGAAATAACTCAGTCTACATTTTCTTTGCCCTTCAAAATTCTGCACCCCATCGTCATTAGCACATCAACTCCCCCAGACCCAGAAGCTGCCCATATAGCGAAGGATGGGTTCCTCTTGTGGGTGAGTGTATAAGGAGCATGGTAATATTTTTTCTAGCATATAAATAACCATCAATGACCTCTTTGGAGCTTCCGTGATGGCTCAGTGGTACAGAATCCGCCTGCAATGCAGGAACCTCAGGAGACATGGGTTCGATCCCTGATCCCTGGGTTAGGAACATCCGCTGGAGGAGGACATGACAACCCACTCCAGTATTCTTGCCTGGGAGAATCCCATGGACAGAGGAGCCTGGTGGGCTACAGTCCATGGGGTCACAAAGAGTTAGACATGACTGCAGTGACGTGTGACCTCTTCACCTATCACATAGCAGCTATTGGATTCATTATTGGCAAGTAAATATAATCCAAAGGATAAGTTCTCCTGATGACTAAATATTACTATATACACACAAATATATGTCAAGATTTCCCCCCCAAAAAATTATCCCTCAAAAAAAGGAATTGCCTTAGGTCCTTACAAAATCTAGCATGTTACAGGAAGCTCTCTTCTTTAAAACATTAAAATACTGTTTTGAGAAGACATATTGGTCTGGAAAAATAAAAAATCAGTCAGAGCTAATTAGGGATGCTTCTAAAGATCCTGATAGAAATACCTTCTAATCACCTGATAGAAACAATTAAAAAAAAGAGAACAGACACTTAACACAGATTTGTAAGGGGAAGGGCCTTACAGTTATGTGAAATGTGGCTTTAAGAAAAAGCTTTTTAAAAACTGCTAAAGAGTAATGCATTTAGCAGGGCTAGGCACCAGCCACGTCCCTACTAGTGTCAGGCATCCTGGATGCTCTCTGCATTCCTCTTGGGTTTTCACACCTAACTCAACATCGTGCTAGGGGAACGAGCTCACTCAGAGAGCCTCCCCTGAGGTCTTTTCTTTTTTTAAGATATTTTTGATGTGGACCATTTTTAAAGTCTATATTGAATGTATTATTTCTTCTGTTTTATGTTTTGGTTTTTTGACCACTAGGCATGTAGGATCTTAGCTCTCTGACCAGGGATCGAACCTGCACCCTTGGCATTAGAAGGTGAAGTCTTAACCACTGGTCTGCTAGAGAAGTCCCATCCGCTGACGTCTGGCAGCCTCTGCACTCCCTCTCTGGGGGGACGGGGGGGTGGACAGAACAACAGCTTTGAGATGTCCACCTCCTAATCTCCAGAATCTATAAATATGGTACCTGACGTGGCAAAAGGGTCATTGCAGGTGTGATGAAGGGTTCTGAGATGGGGAGATTATCCAAGTAGACCCAGTGTCATCATGAGGGGCCTTATAAGGGAGAGGCAGGAAGAGAAGAAGCGTCAGCAAAACTGAGGTTGGTGTGAAGGAACGTAGCGGTAGACCATAGGCCCAGAATGCAGCAGCCTCTAGAAGCCAGGAAAGGCAAGGAAACAGACTTCCCCCCTCAAGCCTCTAGAAGGAATACAGCCCTGCCAGCTCCTTGACAGTGAGAGAGACCCTGTCAAATTTTGACCTCTAGAACACTAAAATAATAAACTTGTTATCTGAAGGGGGGAAAAGGCAATGCATTTAGTACTTATGATGCAGAGGTTATGAATATGTGTCCACAGGAGGAATTGTCTCCTGTGTTTCCAGTGACAGCATCACATATAGTTTCAAAAAAGGTTGCATCTCTACTGACATGGGCTGAGGTGGTAAACTGTCAGAGGACTCAAACTCAGAGGACTACACTTTTTTAAGATTCTTTTCCCATATAGGCCATTACAGAGTACTGAGTAGGCTTCCTTGGGCTATACCGTAGGTCCTTATTAGTTCTCTATTTTATGTACAGTACTATGTATGCGTCAATCCCAATCTTCCAATTTATCCCTCCCCCACTTACACCTTGGTAACAATGGTTTGTTTTCTGTACCTGTAACTCCATTTCTGTTTTGCAGATGAGTTCATCTGTACTTGTATTTTAGATTTCACACATAAGCAGCATCTCTGATATTTGTCTTTTTCTGTCTGACTTACTTCACTCAGTCTGACAGTCTCTAGGTTCATCCATGTTGCTGCAGGTGGCATTATTTCACTCTTTTCTATGGCTGAGTAATAACTCCATTGTGTATATATGCTCTATCTTCTTTATCCATTCATCTGCTGATGGATGTTTAGGTTGTGTCCGTGTCTTGGCTATCATAAACAGTGCTGCAGTGAACATCAGGGTGCATGTATCTTTTCAGATATTAGGAGTAGGATTGTTGGATTGCTGGTTTGGTTTAGTGGCTGAATCATGTTCAACTCATGCAGCTCCATGGACTGTAGCCTGCAGGTTCCTCTGTCCAGGGGATTTCCCAAGCAAGA
Organism: Muntiacus reevesi; assembly: GCF_963930625.1. Taxonomy (NCBI): domain Eukaryota; kingdom Metazoa; phylum Chordata; class Mammalia; order Artiodactyla; family Cervidae; genus Muntiacus; species Muntiacus reevesi. Next base: position 53,507,167 of record NC_089263.1, on the reverse strand, counting down.
ATACTGGAGTGGGTTGCATTTCCTTCTCCAGGGGATCTTTCCAACCCAGGGATCAAAACTGGGTCTCCTACGTTGCATGTGGTCTCTTGCATTGCAGGCAGATTCTTTACCGAATGAGCTACCAGGGAAACCAGGATTGTTGGATCATATGGGAGCTCTATTTTTAGATTTTTAGGGAACCGCCATACTGTTCTCCATGATGGCTATACCAGTGTACGTTCCCACCAACAATGTGGCAGGGTTCCCTCATCAGAGATTGATTCTAAAAAGAAAATGTCCCAGCTGTGACATGAAAGCCCTGGCTTTCCCAGAGTTCCTCAGAGAAGAGTGGACAGAGCAGAAAGTAGAGAGTAACGACCCCCTCCAGTGGAGGCCTGAGTTCCCCGTTTGCCTTCAAAGATGTAACTAATGACCATTTACCCCTTTCAGTTCAATGTCTGAAGAATTTTTCAGATCAAGCATTAGCAAATTCTAATCCAAGCTACCCCTTACCTCTTTCCAGCAATTCATCATTTTTTCTTTATCATTAAGGAACTTTTAGAAATCTAAACCCAACTTGCTTTCCTCTCTACAGGGACTGGTTAGTGCTTCTCTGGATGACAAGAAGCAAAAAAGAAAAAAATTTGAAGGGAATTTGTGGCCCTGTTTTGAAAAACTAAAATAAGAAAAATTAAGGAAAATCTCAGACTTAGCAACATTTCCACTCAGAATTCCCTAAAGAATCTTGATTCAAGGGAAGAGTTGACTAAAAATTATTTAGTGGCACAGTTGTGTAGTGTTGTGATTTTCTTTGATTCCCCAGAAACCCTTCGAGGTAAGCAGGGCAAGTATTATCTCCAGTTTGGAGATCAGAGAAGATTTAGGTTTAGAGAAAAATGAGAACTAACAAGTATTCGTGCAGTTCCCACAGTCGTTCGGTCCTATGGGGTGTGCCCTCTTTAATCAAAACCCTTCTCGTGAAAGTTTCAGAAAAACCAGCTCAAACCAGTTTAAACAAATGAACAAAACCAAAAAAGGGAATTCATTGGTTCATATAAGAAGTTCAAGGGGTGAATTCATCTCTCTCCGTCCCCACCCGCACTTGAACCTGCTCAGACCCTGTGGTCTCTTTCTTCCATGTCCTCTGTCTGCCTTTTGTCTGTGGAAAAACATTAGTCAAACAATAAGTTTAATCAGAGAAGTGAGAAAATGCAGAAATAAAGGAAAACAGTCAAATAAGCCCAAATATTATGATGATAGTTTAGTCATTAAAGCAAAGTAAGTCTAGGACATTCAGTTCCTCCTCAAAGGCTATAGATGATATTGAGCCACATCCTGTGAGCTGTCTTATAGATACTGAAACCCCCACCAGTGGAAGAAGTTAGCTACATGATGCCCAGACTATAGCCATGACATGTTCTATTGCTAAGTTGCGTCCAACTCTTTGAGCACACCAGGCCTCCCTATCCTTCACTAATATCCATGACATAAGCTGTCACAATTCTAAGAACTGGCCTCGAAGAAACTGGAACAAACCAACCCTGGAACTAAAGGTTAACTCTACTTAAAACAATCAAGATAATGCTGACTAGCCCACCACGTGACTAATTTCAAGATGACAGTCAGAGCTGAATGTGTTCTTTCTGCATATAGCCTCCTCCCTCGGTCTATATAAAAGCTCTTGCCCACCAACTGTCAGTGGCAGGGAGTCGGCCTTTGGACAGGACACACATACACACCAGGTTACTGGCCTCTGAAATAAAGCAAATTTTTCTTTCCACCAACCTTGCCTCTTTGTTGGCATTAGAGCGGCCAGAAGCCAGACTCCATTTTTTGTTTCTCTCTCTCTCTCTCTCTACCCCCCTCTCCAACCCCCTCACTCCTTCAGTTTCCAACTTTATCGTTCTTTTGCTATTGGCTTCATTTGCAGGCAGGCTGTTCCCCAAGGACAGAGATGACCACCCCCAGGGTCAGATGTTGCCAGTTTAGCAGTCCAGTGGAAAGTAAGGTCCTTTCCCATCAATGTTTCAATAAAAGTCAGGTGCTGGACCTCTTCGGCCTGGCCAAGTCCCATTTCTAACCCTGAACCAATCACTGGGGCTCTGCTTTGCACCAGTTGCTCCTGGGGTGGGTGTCCTCATCCCCCTTCCAGTCACATGACAGGAGCCAAGGGGAGGATAAGTCTCTTACAGGCTAACCAGGTGCTGTGACCAGCAGGAGGCGGGACGGTTGCTGGGTAGACAGAGCCTACAGAAGTCTATTCCATTCACCAGTTCGGTTGAGAAAACTCAAGTACAGAGGCATTGTTCTGACTCGTAGCCGGATCCCAGGCTCCAGATGCACGACCTCTTTGCACATTGGTGGAGACAAATCCATCAACATGCCTTAAGTGGGTGAACTGACACTGGAGTCATCTACTGTTTGGCTCAAAGCTCATGTTCACTGCCAGAAATACGAGCTTATATCCATCCTACCATGCTTCACATTGCTAGCTCATCTTCTACCACCGCAGTAAAGCAACCAGTCATTTAGAGAGAATATATCCTCAGGCCCAGACTAAGTCAATGGTCAAGCTTCTTCATGCTCTTCCCTTAGCTCTGCTAGGAGACAACAGGAAAGCCAGCCAGGCCCCAGCCTCCCTTTCATCCTGAAGTTGGCCCTGCTGCCCAGCTAGCAGGAGGAGCTCAGTGTTTATCCTGTCCTCCTGCTTATCTCCTTGTCTCCATCACTCTGCTCATGGGTATCTAATCAATAACTGTGTGTGCTGAGTTGCTTCAGTCATGACTCTTTGTGACCCTATGGATTGTAACCCACCAGGCAAGGGATTCTCCAGGTAAGAATACTGGAGTAGGTTGCTTTGCCCTCCTCCAGGGGATCTTCCTAACCCAGGGATCAAACCAGTATCTCTGATGTCTCTTGTATCAGCATGCAGGTGAGTTCTTTACTACTAGTGCCACCTGGGGAGCCCAGATCTATTCAATACATCTCTGATCTATTTAAGGGACTGTTGTGCATGTGGTCTTAAACATATAACCATTTAATGAGTGCCAGAGAATTGATGTTTTCAAATTGTGGTGCTGGAGAAGACTCTTCAGAGTCCCTTGGACTGCAAGATCAAACCAGTCAATTCTAAAGGAAATCAACCCTGAATATTCATTGGAAGGACTGATGCTGAAGGTGAAGCTCCAGAACTTTGGTTCACCTAATGGGAAGAGCCAATTTGTTGGAAAAAGACCCTGATGCTGGGAAAGACAGAAGGCAAAAGGAGAAGGGGGCAGCAGAGGATGACATGATTGGATGGCATTACCGACCCAATGGACATGAATTTGAGCCAACTCCAGGAGACAGTGGAGGACAGGGAAGCCTGGTGTGCTGCAGTCCATGGGGGTCACAAAGAGTTGGACACGACTTAGCAATGGAACAACAGCAACTTAATGCCAGGGATGGCGCCTTATTTCTTTTTTCCCAAGAGTGACTAGTTCAGCACCCTGCATGTGGTTGGCTTTTGATAAGTGATTCTGACTTGCACTAGCCTTTCTATGGGGGTATCTTAAGGATGAACAGTCAATAGACTAAGAGAAGTAATGACAGGCATTACTCATTTCTCTAAATTTTCTGACCACAGATTTTTCCAGAAGTCACAGATTGCTCCAGAGTGGATGGGAACAATTTCATAAGCATTATATGGGGTATGAATTGCTCTTAGGGTTATTTTTCTAATCAAAGCATCTTTCAGTTGCATTACAGTGTATTTTTTAGAAAATAATTTCTCCAAATCATGTCCTTTCTTAGTCTAATTCCTCCCAATAAAAAGCCCCTCTTTCATATTTCTCTCCATTCTTTGAGGTCCTCATTTTTTCTATAGATAGATACAGATGAATTAAATATATTTCATTTCCCTCAAATTTTAATGTGTCTCCTTTAGATTCTATCCCCTAGTTCAGGCTGAGAATAGGAAGTTAGAATATCCAGAGCATTAAAGATTTATCACCTCCATCGTTCTTTATGGGACTTCTCTTATGTCTAAGGAATATCTCATTTGCTTAGGTTATTTTGCAAACGAAAAAGGAATTAATATTTTCTGAAGCTCTGCATGAGTTTTCAAAAATCTGTTGGATGGTGAGTTTTTAATAACTCCAACTAATTACCCTTTTTAAGATTAGGTGTTAGGTAGAAGTTTTTAGGTTTCCCTCCATTGAAAACTACTAATAAAACCAATTTATTATGAACAAAATGTGGTTTCAATATGAACATACCTCCAGGGGATAGCCATTTGTACAAGATTTTCTGCAATTCAGGTTTGAGGAGATCTACAGTAAATCCTTTCAACAAAGGGATGTCGGTTGGAAGTACTAAAATTACATGAGCAGTTTTCCCCTTTGCTGAGAGCAATGGGCTGAATTAATGTGATATTTGTTTTCTACCCACTGGGTTCTAATGGTAATGAGAATGAGTGGGGGATGGGGGGGCTGGTGGAAGATGAGAGCTATAGGGATCAGAAAGGCTTTGTTTGCTCTTATTACCTCTTCCCCACAGTGCCCTGGATCTAAAAAAAAAACAGAATGTCACACCCTAAGCACCACACTATGCTCACTTGAGTGGTAAAATCATCACGTAGGCAGGGTCTTGCAAATTATCCTGACTAATCCCACCCCAGGTCCATTTTACAGATAAGTAAACTGAGGATCACAGAGAACCAGAGCCTCGGTCAGGGTCCCCGAGAAAGTGACAATATCCATCTTTCCAAATCTCTAGTCAGTGTTCTTCCTGTGCTGAGACTCGTTGGTCCTCACTCATCATGCTTTGTCATCCATCTTGGGTGGTCAAGCTGAGGACAAGACCCAAAATACTCACACTAAACCAGATGTACCTGTTCTTAAACATGAGACTGAAGCCACACTTAACATCAAAACTAGTCCAGACTGTAGCATCGTTCAACGGCAATGAATCATACGGTAGAAATGAGGTGGGCCTCGATGGATGGACAGGGGTCCATGCACTGCAAAAGTAGACAAAGGAAGGGCAATGAAAGCCAAGCCCAAGGGCAGTGATGTTTCAGGAGAAACGCTTGCATGCAGCCTTTCTCCTTCCTGCTCTTTCCTTCTCCTCCCCTCTCCCCGCTCACCTCCCCTACTGCCTCTGCAGCTCCTGTGTATAGTACACCGAGGATTGCTGAGGAAAGGGGAGGTGGGGATTTTCCTGTGACATCTACAAAACTGTCCTTTCAGACTGAGTGCTCACTGAGGCAAAAGAAACAAATTACTGAAATTATAAGCTGAGAACTGGGAAATTCTTCACCTTCAGTGCAGACCGAGGATAAAATCTTCCCTCAGCCATCTGCATATATGGTTTCACAAAAATGTAGTCATATATTGTTCTGCAACTTATTTTTGTCATTTTAATTAAGGTGAACATCTTTCCAGATCAGTAGGTAGTATCAATGTTGTTGTTCAGTCGCTAAGTCATGTCTGACTCTTTGCGACCCCATGGACTACAGCATGCCAGGCTACCCTGTCCTTCACTATCTCCTGGAGTTTGCTCAAATTCATGTCCATTGAGTCCAACCATCTCATCCTCTGTCGCCCCTTTCTTCTCCTGCTCCTTCAGTGATACACTGATATCAATGTATCAATCAAAATTATTTTTTTAAATGGCGCTAAACATTCCCTGGTGGCTAAATGGTAAAGAATCCGCCTGCAATGTGGGAGACCTGGGTTCGATCCCTAGGTTGGGAAGATCCCCTGGAGAAGGGAACAGCTACCCACTCCAGTATTCTGGCCTGGAGAATTCCATGGACAGAGGAGTCTGGCAGGCTACAGTCCATGGGGTTGCAAAGAATGGGACACAACTGAGCCACACACACACACACACACATTCCACAAGCTTCCCTGGTGGTTCAGTGGTAAAGAACCTGCCTGCTAATGCAGGAGAGTCGGGTTTGATCCCTGGGTCAGGAAAGATCCTCTGGAGCATGAAATGGCAACCCACTCCAGTAAAATCCCAGACAGAGGAACCTGACCAGCTACAGTCCATGGGGCTGCAAAAGAGTCAGACACAACTTGGCAACTAAGCCAACAGCAAAAAAAAACCTGCCATGGTGTGAGGACTTCCCTGGTGGTCCAGTGGTTACGAAGGGGACGTGGGTTCGATTCCTGGTTGGGAACTAAGACCCCACAGGCCACAGGGCAGCTGAGCTCTTGCGCTGCAGCTGCTGAACCTGTAGGTCCTGGAGCCAGTGCCACAACTAGAGTCTGTGAGCCACAACAAAAGATCTGGCATGACACAGCTAAGACCCTGTGTACTGAAACCAAGACCCAATGCAGCCAAATAAATAAATTTTTTAAAAATTTCACAGTGTGGATACATGGGAATCAACTCAATCTCTCCCTTTTCATGATGTTCAGTGTTAATCAGATTTGCTATTGCAAAACACAAAGAATGCAGTGATAAAGGCTTAGGCTCGTGCCTGCGGTAGAGACACACCCAACGTCAGGCTCCCTGGCTTCCTTGGCTATTGGCGACTTCGCAACCAGAAATGGAATTCGAATGGGAGTCCAAGTTAACTACTCCAAAACCCACTCATCACTTTGTATAACTTTGCTTCCTGAGTTTGTGGGTATGTCTTCCTTTTGAATTTGCATTTGACACTAGTCCTTTCCCTAATTTATTTCAAAGGACATCTCAAAATGTTAAAGGGGTCAGAAAAATGCTTCAAAAGTGCTGTGGAAATACTTAGAACAGGGGGACCATCACGTGATCATGGATTAAACGTCAGGTTTAAGATGACCACTGCTTCTATTTTGAAATAGTGGTGAGGAAAGACAGTTGAAATCCTGGGAATAAACGAATCCTGAAGTTTGAACCCAAGGGACGGAGAAACATGGAGATGGAGGTTTCTTTCTCTGAAAGACAAGACATACCCTTGACTTGTATCATTAGTATCTTCACATCCCTTCAGTCCGTACTACTCTTTCCTTCTTCTTTCACAAATACCTGTTTTTTGCCGCGTTGGGACAGGTCTACAATTGTAAGTCAACCTTTTGAAGCTCTAATCCTAAGTGTGGACTTTGGAATACTTAGAAAATATAGATCCATATCCTGGCTGCAGTTGTTTACTAGTGATTGACACCTGGGAAATTCTTACCCTGAGTCTTCACTTTGTCATTTGTAAAGTGGGGATAACTTAGATCTGACACCGGCTGCTGCAAGAATTAAGTAAAAGTAATGATGAGCAAGTGTGTGATACACAGTAAAAGTTAATAATAGTCCTCTTCATTCTGGGTCAGCAGCTCAATGGAAACACAGACTGTTTCTTTCCCTAGTGTATTAAAACAGTGTACTACGTACTTTATTGTTATACCTTGTAATTTATTTCTGTTGTCCATCACTTTTGCAGGATTGCCAAAAGGAGTTAATCCTTTCTGAGCACTTGGGAGCTAAATACTTATATCAACCCCATTTTTCAGGAAACCAAAGTCATGAAATGAAGAACTCACCCGAGACTAAAGCATTGCTGCTTCTAGGAGTGGCTGCTAGAGGCTGATGTCTGTAGGCAAGTTTGGTACAATTGCTCATGTGCTTTTTCCCACTGTGAAACATATTTTTAATAATTATTAGTTTATAATAAGGTAGTGAAGAGAATAAAAGTTCTAACAAATCTTTTAAAAAATTTGTTCTGTCTCCCCCAGCATGATCAAGGTCAAATGTGATCTATAAATTTTGAGAGAGAAACCTTTAGGGTGAAAAAAGCAGCAAGACAAGGAAAGACTGACAGATAATGACACAGAAGATGCTGGCACTGGAAGCAAATTCTTAGAACAGTTATGTTTGAGGGTTGGTGGTGGGTATATCACTGACGCGCTCACTTAGTTGTTAAATGTTGAAGACTTTCTTTGCTTCTCCAAAGAAAAAGAGCTGGATATAAAGCTACTCCCCTCTGGGCCTCATTCAGATATCAGTGTCTTTAAAAAGTGATACTTAGGCTGTTTGTGATTATGTGCTAGTACGAATATCACCATAAAGGAGGACTTTATGAATAAATCTGTTTGCATTTCAGATTATAGAGAAAAACTGGAAACCATCCAAAAACTGGGAAGAGCTAAGTAAATAATGATGCAGCCATATGATGGAATATTTGCAGCCATGAAAGATGTTTACAAACATAGGAAATTTTTCTCTAAAGACAAATGCAAAATTGTACACATAATTACATAAACATTTTGTTGAGAAAGATGGAAAGGGGCCAAAATGATATTAAGTACTGCATTTAGTATGGGCCTTTTTGTTTCTTTACGCTTTTCTGTAATTTCCTATAACGTGCATTTATTACTTATTAGAGGAGAAAGTTTAACATGGGGGAGGGGGGGATGTTTACTGAACTTTAGGCAGGATTTCAGCAACAGAATGACATACCAGGCCTATCAGAATCTTTATAGCTCAGCTGGTAAAGAATCTGCCTGCAATGCGGGAGACCTGGGTTCAATCCCTGCATTGGGAAGATCCCCTGGAAGAGGGAACGGCTACCCACTCCAGTATTCTGGCCTGGAGAATTCTATGGACTGTATAGTCCATGGAGTTGCAAAGAGTCGGACACAACTGAGCCACTTTCACTTTCACTTCTTTCAAAGAGTGCTTAGTAATTAAAAAGTCCATGAGTCTATTAGTAGCATGACCCTTAGCCATTACTTTTTCTGGCAGCTATCTTTACACTCAGCTTACTGTCCAGTGAAATGCTTTCTTATAAACCTAGCATTCTAGACTAGGCTTTTTCTCTCCATTATATATTTGTACCATTGGATTGGAAAGACAGATGAAATTTCATTTTCTCAGATTCTACCATAGTCCAAACTTATCAGGATGCTTTTAGGTATCAATGGTGTCTTCTCATTCAAGAGCTATTTCTTTGGGTGGCAGGTCATTTACAATTGTCTTAACCTACTACCAATATCCTCAACCAGAAAATTTATAACAATGTCATGTAAGGTAAGATGGGGATATGCATGAGTGCTTAGTCAATCAGTTGCACCTGACCCTTTGCGACCCCGTGGACTTTTTTTTGATCCAAGGCTCCTCTGCTCATGGAATTTTTCAGGCAAGAATACTGGAGTGGGTTGCCATTTCCTATTCAGGGGATCTTCCCCACACAGGGATTGAACCGGTGCTTCTGGCATCTCCTACATTGACAGGTGATTCTTTACCACTGTGCCACCTGGGAAGGCCATCTGGGAGGACGAGGACAGAGCCTGCCAATTCAGACCTCCATGTGTCCACCAACGGGCAGCCTTTAGAAATGACCTTGGACAAACCCACTCGACTAAATCCTAACCCAACCCCCATCTCCGTCTTATCCATAAAGATCTTGTGGGAAAGTGTTAGATGGCTTTTTGAAATCAGTATATAAGCATTTCCAGAAAAATATGTTCCAAGATTCTCAAGAAGCCGGTGAATTTTCTCATTTTGACCAAGAGAAGACTTTTCTATAATTCTATGGGGAATAGCATAAAGCAGCAGTTAAAGACAAAAGATTCAGTATTTAGATTAATTCATTATCACTTTGATCAAATCAGAAAATCTGCTGCATTTAAACTGTCTTAGAAAATGTCGGAAGATAAAAAATGTCTGTGATCTACATTAGGTCATATGGTGAAAATTCCACTGTTATTTAAAGTAAACTGTAATACATTAGAAGTTACTTTAAAGGATCCTTATCTAGAAGCTAAAAGGATAAATATTAGAGCACTTTTTATAGATCAAGTGGTCAAAGCACCCAGTTCAGTATTGGTCAGTCATGTGGCTTTGAATAAACCACTTAGATCCCCGAGAGTCAGTTTTGTGTGTGTGTGAAAATGAGGGGATACCTAGCCTTTAGGGTTGTAATAAAGGTTAAATGAGGTGATGGATGTAAAAGTCGCACTAACCGTAGTGAGGTGCTTACCATGTGCCAGACACTCCACGTGCTTTCAAGGTTCACATCATTTAATCTTCATGCAACCCTAGGTGATGGTACTTTTACCATCCCCATATATTTGAAGTGCTAAGATTTAAAGGACAGCAAGGAGATCAAACCAGCCAATCCTAAAGGAAATCAACTCTGAATATTCATTAGAAGGACTGATGGCTGAAGCTGAAGCTCCAGTACTTTGGCCACCTGATGCAGAGAGCCGATTCATTGGAAAACACCCTGATGCTAGAAAAGACTGAGGGAAGGAGAAGGGGGCGACAAAGGATTAGATGGTTGGATGGCATCACCAACTCAATGAGCATGAGTTTGAGCAAATTCCAGGAGATAGTGAAGGACAGGGAAGCCTGGTGTTCCAGTATATGGGGTTTCAAAGAGTCAGAGATGACTTAGCAACTGAACGAGACTTAAAGGAACAGGCCCAGTCCACACAAAGAGGTATCCCAAAACTAAAGAACTCTAATGATGTGTCAAAATTAGTATACACTGTAATGCCTATTATGTGTGAGAATTGGGAGGCTGACAACAGGCCATAAGCTTTGGTTTCGACATCTGTAAAATGGGGTTAACAACAGTATGTGTTCTGCCCATGATAATTAGGATTGAATGAGACAATGCATGCAAAGTAGTAGATTGGCCAAAATGTTCATTTGGCTTTTCCTGTAACATCTTACAGCAAAACCCAAATGAACTTTTTGGCCAGCCCAATACTTGGTACAGTACTTGGTACTAAGAAAATACCGAGTGTCAGCTACGAGGCAGGGGCTCAGTTATTATTATTTTTAGTGAAACAGCACTTGAGCAATGATTCCCATTAGGTGAACCAAAGCTCTAAAATGGAAATAATTATGGCCATAATCTCCATTTTCCATGGGAAGGATTAAGTTCTCATAAGTATTATACAGGTTCCCACATTTGTTATGTAACTGGACTCCATCTTGAACTTACTAAGAAATCATTTGTCCAGGGGCATGATATTATTCCTCCCACTCCAAACTGTTAAGAAGGAAGAATAACTGACTGTTTAATAAAAGAACATCTCAGCACTCAAGAGAGTGAACTTGGTCCTGACACTCCTAAAGCTTAAGAGTTAAGGGGGTGGATGATCCAAATGATGAACTGACAGGCAAAGTTTTTTGCAAGGACAATTATAAAATAATATTAACGCAGAACTTAAGATCTTTAACAGCTGTGTTTAGATCAGACGGCACTTTAAAAGGTGATCGTCACCGTGTGCATCCTCCCGCCATACCTATTATTCCCGAGACTGGGTTTCCGCCTTCTTTGTTTTCATATTCTCCACTAACCCCACTCCACAGTGACCATTACTTTGACTTAACTCTAGAAAATAATGAGGAAAACATTGTAGCAAAATAACCAAGACAAATACCCAAAGACTATCAAGTTCCATTCAAGGTAGAAACCTTTGGAAACTGCCATTTCACCACTGCTGGACCATCACGTGAACTGGAACAGAACACCAGTTGAAGCACTGCCATCTGAGCCAATGGGGTTCAATTGGCAGGGGTTGCCACAGATCGAGGAATGGAAAGAATCCCTATCTTTGTGACAGCCGTGTGCAGGGGGCTTCAAGCAAAGCAGCCAGCTGTGTGGTCAAAAATTGATTAATCACAGGGAAGTGAACAAGTGACTGTACTGAAGATCAGAGCTTCCCTGGTAGCTTAGCTGGTAAAGAATCCACCTGCAATGCAGGAGGCCCTGGTTTGATTGCTGACTCGGGAAGATCCCCTGGAGAAGGGATAGGCTACCCACTCCAATATTCTTGGACTTCCCTGGTGACTCAGATGATAAAGAATTCTGCAATGCGGGAGACCTGGGTTTGATCCCTGGGTCAGGATGATCCTCTGGAGAAGGGAAGGGCAACCCATTCCCTTGCCATTGGGAGAATAATTCCAATATTCAAGAATAATTATTCAAGGATAATTCCAATATTCTTGCTTGGAGAATTCCATGGAGAGAGGAGCCTGGCAGGCTACAGTTCATGGGGTCACAAAGAGTCAAACACAACCGAAGTGACTGAGCACAAAGGAGGTAGGAATACAGAGAGAGGGAAAGCTAGAATAAACCTTGTGGAGTAGAAGTGGAGCTGGATGTAGATCAGTGTGGACCTGTGGTTTTTAATAGAGAGAGATGGATGATGAGGAAACAAGCAGAGAGGTAGGTATTTCCTACCTGGACACTGAGAGGACTCAGCAGAAGTGAGGGCATGGTGACAATGCATACAACACAGCACCCAGATCTTGGTTCTAAATGACATTTCCACTAGAGTGAACCAGGACTCCAGAAAAAAGGCTGATCCCAGGACTGCAGTAATGAAAATTCAAGATGGAGCCTGAAACATCTTGTGGTGACTCAAAGTAATAAAGTGCTCAAAGAACCATGGGGATGTGCAGCCATTAAGGAAGTAAGTATAGAAATTCCTCAAAAAATTAGAAACACGATTACCATATGACCCAGCAACCTCCCTGGATATATATCCAAGACTTGAAAGCAGGATCTCAAAAGAGGTATCTGTATACCCACGTTCATGCCAGCATGATTCACAAGAAACAATGGTGGAAAACAACCCAAATGTTCAAAGGTAAATGAATGAATAAAGAACATGTGGTAAAGCCACACAATGAAATACTATGCAGCCTTTAAAAGGATGGAAATCCTGTCACATGCTACAACATGGATGAACCCTGAGGATAGTATGCTGAGTCAAATAAGTCACTCACAAAAGGAGAAATACTGTATGGCTCCACTCATTAAGTACCTAGAGCAATCAAAATTATAGAAACAGAAAGTATGGAAGTGATTACCAAAGGCTGGGGGATGGGAGGGGGTAGGCAGGAAACGAAATTAGTGCTCAGTGGGTATAGAGTTTCAGTGTTGCAGGATGAAAAAGGTCACTATCTGCGGCACAATCATGTGAATGTACTCAATACTACTGAACCTGAACATTTAAAAAAGGTTAACATGGTAAGTTTAATGTCTTTTTCACCACAATTAAAAAAAAAAAAAAGAACCCGAGACTATGTCAAGAGAGCACAGAAGCCACCTTGAAAATTAGAGAGAGCACTGTGTAGAATCAAAATGAATCACGATCGTTTAAAGATGACAAAACAGAATCCATGTTCCACAATGGCATAAACAAAGAATAAACAAATGGAGGTGAAGAGAAAGTGCTTACACTAGAATGCCAAGTAAACACAGAAGCCACAGTTTAATTAGAAAATCACCATTTTGGCAAGAACTTATTCAGCTAAGAATCATCCATAGATGCTAAAGCTAGAGGATAAATATTTATAAAGAACAGGATATTGACATAGTCTCAAAGTAGCTCCCCACAAAATACTGACTGTGGAGAAACCTTGGAAACACAACCAACTGTGAAAAATTAACATCACCAGTAATGGGGAAAATTGACTCTTATGTACTTTCTTATATAATACAGGGAACACAGCCTCATTTATTTCTCTGGAATTCCTGTCGAAAACCTGTAACCTGAATCTAGTCATGAGGAATCATCAGACAAATTCAGTTCAGTCGCTCAGTCGTGTCCAACTCTGCGACCCCATGAATCGCAGCACGCCAGGCCTCCCTGTCCATCACCAACTCCCGGAGTTTACCCAAACTCATGCCCATTGAGTCAGCGATGCCATCCAGCCATCTCATCCTTTGTCGTCCCCTTCTCCTCCTGCCCCCAAATCCCTCCCAGCATCAGGGTCTTTTCCAATGAGTCAACTCTTCGCATGAGGTGGCCACAGTATTGGAGTTTCAGTTTCAGCATCAGTTCTTCCAATGAACACCCAGGACTGATCTCCTTTAGGATGGACTGGTTGGATCTCCTTGCAGTCCAAGGGACTCTCAAGAGTCTTCTCCAACACCACAGGTCAAAAGCATCAATTTTTCAGCGCTTAGCTGAATAGTTGAAATAAATGTGAAGGAAGCTTTTCTTAATGGGCAATAATGTAGATATAAGATTCTGCTTAATAGTTAAAAATGCACAATGTTCTGAATCTTTCAAATTGCCAACATCCTCTGGATCATTGAAAAAGCAAGAGAGTTCTAGAAAAACATCTATTTCTGCTTTATTGACTATGCCAAAAAGCCTTTGACTGTGTGGATCATTTATTAAACTGTGGAATATTCTGAGAGATGGGAATACCAGACCACTTGACCTGCCTCCTGAGAAATCTGTATGCAGGTCAGGAAGCAACAGTTAGAACTGGACATTGAACAACAGACTGGTTCCAAATAGGAAAAGGAGTACATCAAGGCTGTATATTGTCACTCTGCTTATTTAACTTATATGCAAAGTACATCATGAAAAATGCTGGGCTGGATGAAGCACAAGCTGGAATCAAGATTGCTGGAGAAATATCAATAACCTCAGATATGCAGATGATACCACCCTTATGGCAGAAATTGGAGAACTAAAGAGACTCTTGATGACAGTGAAAGAGGAGAGTAAAAAAGTTGGCTTAAAGCTCAACATTCAGAGAACAAAGCTCATGGCATCCGGTCCCATCACTTCACCTCAAATAGGGAAACAGTGGAAACAGTGGTAGACTTTATTTTTCTAGGCTCCAAAATCACTGCAGATGGTGACTGCAGCCATGAAAATAAAAGATGCTTACTCCTTGGAAGGAACGTTATGACCAACCTAGACAGCATATTAAAAAGCAGAGACATAAAAAAAATAAAATAAAAAAATAAATAAAAAATAAAAAGCAGAGACATTCCTTTGCCAACAAAAGTCCATCTAGTCAAAGCTATGGTTTTTCCAGTAGTCATGTATGGATGTGAGAGTTGGACTATAAAGAAAGCTGAGCACCGAAGAATTGATGCTTTTGAACTGTGGTGTTGGAGAAGACTCTTGAGAGTCCCTTGGACTGCAAGGAGATCCAACCAGCCCATCCTAAAGGAGATCAGTCCTGGGTGTGCACTGGAAGGACTGATGCTGAAGCTGAAACTCCAATACTTTGGCCACCTCATGCGAAGAGCTGACTCATCTGAAAAGACCCTGATGCTGGGAAAGATTGAGGGCGGGAGGAGAAGGGGACGACAGAGGATGAGATGACTGGATGGCATCACTGACTCAGTGGGCATGAGTTTGAGTAAACTCCGGGAGTTGGTGATGGACAGGGAGGCCTGGCCTGCTGCAGTCCATGGGGTCACAAAGAGTTGGACACAACTGAGTGACTGAACTGAACTGAACTGAATCTTTCTCATTAGACATCTTTCTTCCTACAATATGTCTGTCTCCTTAAAAAAAAATTACATATGGGAGATATTGAGAAACCTTGAGAATTTAAATCCTGTACATCTAGGTTAAAGTAGTATTTTTCTTATAATAGGATTTCCATAATCTCATCAGAGACATACATCTTTTGATACTTAAGTATGAAATTTAACCCAAACTATGAGTATCTTTATGATTTGTGGCATATTTCACTACTTTTATTTCAATTATAATTTGGTATTTAATAGATAACTCTTTAATATTAAAAATCTTCTATGATAGCAAATGTCTGTCTATAAAAGAAAAGTTTTTAAATATTTGCGGGGGCGGGGGGAATCCTTTAGAGTCAAATGGTAATGGTGTATGTTGGGCCAGGGCCACAATGTGTTTCTGAAATAAATTACATTTCTCATAAGCCTGGTATACGAATCTGAAGAGAAATGAGAGCTCCAAAAATAAACAAGGACAGCAGCAGCACACTTAGAATAAAAACAGCTTCCCAGAGAGATTTGTTTCAAGCCTTCACTAGTTTCCAGTGAACAATTAATAGCGTCTTTTGCTAATGGTAAAGAACCTGCCTGCCAAAGCAGGAGAGATGTAAGAGATGGCAGGTTCGATCCCTGGGTCGGGAGGATTCCCCTGGAGGAGGGCATGGCAACCTACTCTAGTATTCTTGCCTGGAGAATCCCATGGACAGAGGAGTCTGGTGGGCTACAATCCATGGGGTCCCAAAGAGTCGGACACAACTGAGTGACTTTCACTTTCAAAAAAAATTACAATTGCGTCAAGGGAGGAAAAAAGGAAATACATATGAAAAATTGGATACTGAACATTAAAAATAACTTCAGAAAGTGATGTAGTACATCCTTATGAATCCTTTGTGTATTCTCCACTTGAAATTATCACTCAGTATCAAGTTTGAGTAGGATCCATGGAATCCAGTAACAGTGTCACATACACTTGAGGTTCTCGTCAACAATGAGGAGAGATGCAAAACTCTCCAAACTTCTACTACTTTGCTCCTCGAAATCACATTTTAACTTCAAGAACTAAAATGAAATGGACTTGAGTAATGAAGGAAAAAGCACCAAAAACTAGAGTTGTGAGGGTGTGTGTGTGGTGGGGGAGGTGGGCATAGAGATGGATGGGAGAGAGAAACAAAGATACCCTCACTTTCAGCAAAGTCCTCCATTTTTATTTTGACAATCTGGGGTATTTTCTCATAAACATAATTAAGGTGGTTAGAGTGAGAGAAAAAGCACAAGAAGGAGAAAAACCTTCCCTTGATCCTCACCCAAGCAGCAGATCTAAAGGTTCCTTCTCTAGTTCCACGTATCGTCACATATCCATCCACTCTGTAGATGTCACATGGCTGGATAAACAAGGGGCTGAGGTGGTGGGGAGCAACCACCACCCAAACAAGCAAACAACTGAACTCTCAATCACCAACCACCACTTACACCCCTTGACTTAAGTGGTAATGAGTTCATCAATATTTAAAGGACAATAACCTTATTTTATCTAAACCTCTAGAACCTTAAAACCAAAGAAAAGTACAGGATGTGACATTCACCCTTCCTGTCCCCCACCCTATCTGCCCCACACCCGCCCGCCCCACCTTAACTGGCCACCACACAGGATGGAAGCAGTCCTCTCTTAGCAAACTATTGTTCATGCTGTCCTTACAGCAGATAAAGTGAACATATTCCCCCTAAGCAAAGTGAATATAACTAAGGAACCAGAGTAGTACAGCAGTGCAGGAAAAAAAAGTAGTTGAAATTTACAGCTTAAAACCTCAGACTGCAGAATTAATCTAGTTCAACATACTTATTTTTGTATTGAATTAGTGGACTCTAGAAGGGTTCTAGATTCATTTAGTATCAAATGAATGAACTCTATGACAGCTAGGTTCCAATTCCACCTCTGTCTCTGACCAGCTACCTGACTTAAGCAAATCCCTTCTCTTCCACAGGCCCATTCATTCAACAGTGAAATAAGTGTGTCGAACTAGATGAATTCTACAGTCCCACTCAGCCTTAATGTTCTAAGATTTTAAGTTATAAATTCCAACTATTAAAAGTTTGGAGGGCTTATTTCCCTATTAAAAGTGAGAGGGCTTTTTTTGCAGAGATTGATAAGCTAATTCTAAAATCCATATGAAAATGCTAGGGAACCAGAATAGCCTAAATAATCTTGAAAGAGAAAAAACTTGGAGGATGTACACTTGCTGACTTAAAAACTTGATGCAGTTAGTATTCAAAACAATCTGGTACTGGCATACAGATAGATGTGGATAGATGTGTGATAGATATCCACAGATATCTGATATCCACAGATAGATGTGGATAGATCAGTGAAACAGAACTGAGACTCTAAGAAGAAAGTCATATATTCACAGGCAACTGATTTCCAACAAAAGTGGCAAGAAAATTTAATGAGGAAATAGTCTTTCAAGAAATGATGCCAGCACTACTGGATATGAATGAAATCGGACCCTTACCTCACATCATATATAAAAGTTAACTCAAATGAATCAAAGACTTAAATATAAGAACTATATATAACCACAAAACTCTTAGGAAAGAAATAGGCATAAATTTTTGTGACAATGGATAAAGCAATGAGTTTCTAAGATACAACACCAATAGTACAAGGAACTAAAAAATAAAAGATAAATTAGACTTCATCAAAATTTAAAAGTTTTGTGTTTCAAAGGACACCATCAAGAGAGGGAAAAAAATGTCTACAAATGTGAAAAAATATTTGCAAGTCACATATGTTAAGGATTTAGTATCCAGAGTACATTAAAAAAAAAAAACAACTCTTTAACTCAACAATAAAAACATAAATAACCCAATTTAAAAATAGGCAAAGGATCTGAAGAGATACTTATCTGTAGAAGATACTCAAACAGCCAATAAGTATAAGAAAGAAGCTCAAAATCATCTGTCATTAGAGAAATGGAAATCAAAACCACAATGAAATACCTCTTCATACACACTAAAATGGCTGAAGTAAGATGATGGTTCATCAGTGCTGCCAAGGTCATGGAGAAACTGGAATCCTCATACACTGCTGGGAGGAATGGAAAATGGTGCCGCCACTTTGGAAAATGATCTGGCAATTTTTCAAAAGGTTACACAGAGTTACCATACAATCCAGCCAGTCTACTTTTAGGTATATGCCACTCTAGTTTGAAAACATATGCCCATACGAGAACTTGAACACAAATATTCATTCAGAGCAGCATTATTCATTATAGCCAAAAAGTGGAAACAAACCAAATGCCTCTCAACCAATGAATGGACTAAACAAAATGTGGTGCATCCACATGGAGTATTATTCAGCCACAAAAAGCCTACTGATACATGCTACACCATTGATGAATCCTAAAAGTTATGCCAGGTGAAGAGTCAGACACAAAAAGCCACACATAGTATGATTCCATTTTTTTTAACTATCCAGAATAGGTAAATTCACAAACACAGAAAACAGATTAATGGTTGCCCAGAGTTGAGAAGTAGGAATGGGGAGTGACTGCTAATGAGTATGATATTTCTTTTTGGGGTGATGAAGTGTTCTGGAATTAGACAGTGGTAATGGTTGCACAACTTTGCAAATATACTAAAAAAATCCCAATGAATGTTACTTTAAGAGAGTGAATTTTAAAGGTATGTGAACTGTATCTAAAAAAAATTTTTAAAGGCAAAGGCCCTCTTTAGAAAACGGATTTCCTCACTTCTGTTTCAGGCCACCTACTGGTTCATGAAAATAAAAAAAAAAAATTGTAATATTTGACATTTATAATCCCACTGACATGAATCTCAGAATAAAATTTCTTTTTAACCAAATTATTTATAGATATCAATTGATGGTCCATTGTATTTAGTTTGCGTCTGAAAAATGATAAACTGAAAGCTCTTCTGAGCTCATGATTTATCTCAGAATCCTTTTTAAAATTTACATTTTTCTTAAGCAACTGAGACTTAACAAATGTCTTCATTTTAGAAATTTTAGTAATACTGGCATCTAGAAACAGGTGAAAACATTGCTCCTGCATTGACATTAGTTAGCATAGCCATCTTCAAGCAGTACTTAAAAATTTAATCCCCGTTCATAGAACAATAAAAAGACAAAGCAAGAAATGATTTTTCAATATCAGTATTGCAATGTAATATGTAAAACCCAATGCTTTAAGCCATCAAACAAGTGCAGACTTTCTTTTCTCTGGAATATAAATAGATTTCTAGGCTTACTCTATTCAGCAGTAAGAGTTGAAGTGATTTTTTTCCAAAGCTCTACAAAAAAAATACCCTTTATCTTCATCACCTGTAACATTGTTTTGTATATCTGGTTTTCAGTACCAGAAGGCTGTAAACTTTGCATTGGCAATCTAACTCACAGTAAGAGCTCTGTAAGTATTTGAAACAGAATGAAATATTAATTCTTGTCTGATATCACTGGGTTGTACTATGCACAGTTCCATATAAGTTAAACAAGACTGATTCTTCTAAAAATGCTGAAGTGTAGAGAGAGGAGGGTTAAATAATTAAGAAGTAAACATCAAGGTGTGTCATGATCACGCTACATTCTAAAAAAAGCACCAACAGATTACAACACGGTGACATGATTTTCATTTTTAAGTTCAATGCAAATTGCATGTACTGTTTTTACTCTTAAACACAAGTGGTTTACATTGTATCAAGGCTGCTGGCCCCAAGAAAGACATGAACATAGAAAGAATGGTCTTGTCCAACTTCAGTATTATTTTTGTAGCAACGTGTACAAAATTCAACCACTGTTTGGGCAACCTTAGGAGAAAGTGAGCCTAAGAGATGAACACATTTACACCTCTTAATTATACTGTTACCTTATAAAAATGTGAGGTTCAACATTTGTTCCCCTGAAAGCAAAGCACTGAACCGTCTCCAATACAGTAACCAAGCTGTGAGTTAAGATGTGTTTAAACATATGTAAGACCTTTAAACCTAGTTTTTTTTCAATTACATATATCCAAATGACAGTGTTAAATTGAACAATAACAGGACCAAAATCTTTATAAAGTAAGAAATGGGGGAAATAAAAACTGACTTCTAAACCAAATGTACCCTATTTCACGGAAATGAATCACTGGGAAACATGCCACGGAGAAGAGAAGCTCCACACGAAGAAAACTGGGCATATAGGAATTCAAGAGTTACAGCACATACTCTTGGTTTTTCTGTTTTTTAAATACATAGGCCTCAAAAAACTTTTATCAGTTTGTTTTTTTTATAGCACATCTTTTTAAAAGAAATTCCTACTTTTCATTCCAGAAAATATAAGAAACTGTTTGCAAGAATTCATGCAAACATGCTTCTCTAAGGCCATGAACGGGTTGCTAAGTTGTATTGTTTAATTCAAGTAAAAGCCCTTCTAAAATAAGGGGTCTGTAAAGGAAGCCAGTTACCTTCAACTCCAAGGCCTATGCACTTGTAAGGATCGCTGACACTCTGAAAGCCAAAAGGCAGCATGCTCATTTGAGCATTAGCAATATGGTTTCTATTTACATTTTTAAAAATCAAATGCATGTTAAGTTTTTCTGGCAGATTCTTTTTATATGTTACAAAATGAAAAAGCAAAAGCTTAGAATAAGAATCCTTTTTTCTTAGAAAGGTCAAACAGATACTTTTTAACATCATGTCCTTTACACAATGGCATACTGTTCATATAAAAGGTCTCTTATCCTATAAAAATCTTGACAAAGGCAGCCTTCTAATCCAATGCGTCCAGTTTCCGTCTAGAAACCAAGTGGAAAAAAAAAAGTTCTTTAGTACATCTTCTATCCATTAATATGCAGACATGATAACCAAAACATATTAACTAGGTTACTTTATGATTGATTAGGAAGTGATTGTTCTGATTCACAGAATATGAACATAATATTCCAGTCATGAATTTTACATAGACACATAAATGTCAGAGGATTCAAATAATAAAATCTACAATAAAATTATATATCACATCTTTGACAATCCCTTTTAAAAGTCTTCAAGGTCATCTTTATAAATTTAACTTAGTGATTTCCAGTTTATAAACTTAACTCAATCAAGAATTGCAGAATTCAAAATAACAAAATACCAGAAGTATTTGTTCACTTAGCCCTTCCTTACTAAAAACACACTTACTCTACGGACTGCCACTTGATTGTTGCAAACGAGCACACCTCCTACGAATTCAGCTTGGATCCCCTCCCGTAAAAGAACTTGTTTGAAGTCCGATAGTCTTGGTTCATTCATAAAAACAGACTGATGTCCAGGAACCTGAGGTAAAGTTAAAGGGGAAAGAAGAATTTCAAACAGAACACCAGACACAGAGTTGTACTGAATAAAGAGAAGTAACACAGGATCTTGAAGATATTTTCTATTATCCCCTGAATTCCTTTGACAGATCATTTCAAGTCTGTAAATCACCTTCCTAGTTGTTATTCTGAGTTTTACCTCCTTATTTAACATTACAAAGCCCTTCACATTTTCTGAATGTTTCACAATCAAGTTTATTAGTCATGCCTCATAATAACAGAAAGACGTTTGATAATGTTGCGCTTTTCACTCACCCACTTGCCAAAGGGGGTCAACAAGAGGGCCAGTAGGCAGAATTGAATTGAAATTTAATTTTCCAGATCCCAGTCCTCTGTATATAGTTCAGAGAATAATTCTCCCTGGTCCCACTTCCACTGATCTCCCCACCTCACTGTGAATGTGGTGGACACCGTGGGTTTTAGAATCAGAAAGGCAAATGGTTCAACGTAATGCCGCTACTGTGAAGCTGTTTTGGAGAGTGCCAGCTTTGGCGCAGAGAGAAAAGTTCCTAATTCCTTCCTGCAATTTCAAGAGTTGTGCTAGAAGGGGATCCGATGAAAGAGGCCATCTCTTCATTCCTTATTGCAAAGAAGGGCTAAAGATATCACTGGACAGTCATGTAAGACTCTCATGATGTGTTTTTAATATTATCGTTAAACTCTTACAGCTCTGCCAGTTAACTAGATATCTCTTGAGAACACGTAAACAAAATACCAAACTAAAACTATATCTCTACTAAATAAAACATTTCTAACTATATCAAAAACAAGAGTTGGAGAAGGAAACGGCAACCCACTCCAGTATCCTTGCCTGGAGAATCCCATGGACGGAGGAGCCTGGTGGGCTACAGTCCACGGGGTCGCAAACAGTCGGATATGACTGAGCGACTTCACTTTCACTTTCACTTTCAACCCTCAGCTGAGAAGACTTTCAGCTCTAGTGTTTGCTATTGATTGTTTTCTTGAGTTCTCAAAGACCTGTGACCATATTTTTTTAAGTTGCCTGTTTTCTAATTGCATCACTTTACACATTGTTGTCTAATAATATGTGGTATTTAGAATGCCTTCTTAATTATTTTGAGCAGCCATTGCCTGTATTTTCTTAGCACCTCCTTGGTTTTCTTATGTGAACTCATCTGACAGGGAAATGCAGCTTTGTCGTTTGCCCTCTCTGCATACTGGACCGTCTGAGTCAGTGTTCTAACTAATCCCTGATGGTCTCTGAGCTACTGTTCTACCAGACTCAGTAGTTATGTGCTTCAGGAATTTTTCGGTAGAATTGGTCCTATTAGGAGACTCTTGGTGTCACCTTTGTTATCTTAAAAGCTGGTCCCTTCGCTGAGGCTCTTAATTTTTTGAAAACTTGATTCTATTTCAGCTGAAAATTGGCAAGGCTATTTAAAAAATTGATGGAAGCCATTTAAGAAATTGAAAAGTAATCGCAAACAACATTGGGTAGTTGTGACTTTCAGTTCTGTATCAGTTGAATTTTTGTGCTGTTTTCCCTGTGTACATGGTGGTTCTATTTTTCTCCAATAAAACTTTTTATTTTAAAAAAAAAAAAGTGGTTCAACTGAATAGGCAACATAGAAAAATGGAATTATAAACCTCCTAACTATAACAGAAGTAGATAGGTGACCCTCCCAATCATCAAACTTAACATGTAAAAATCTATTCTGGAAAAAACAAATCATAAACCAATTCCGTGTCTTAGAAGATTTGCTAAAGGGTTCTCTACTATTGTTATTCGCTAGCCGTCGAGGACACACACACACAAGCACAGGGACATTATCTTTGGTAACTTTTTAAAAACTTCAAAATGAGTCTACATATGACACATTTTAAACGGTTAAAAACACAGAAGGAAAATTCAAAGGGTAAGTTAAGGGAGAGAGGAGAAGCAGCACATGCTTTTTTACCTCATGAGGTGGTAAGGGTTCCAGAGTAGGAATGATCTCACTTTCTTCACCTGTTTCTTTCTCATCGTCTCCGAACAGGCTTTTCATGGCCTTCTGCTGTGCTATGACACTAGAATCTGAAGGCGCATCCACCTGCATTTCAGAGTCTTCTCCATCATCCTTTAGTTCTCCTTCTTCTAAAATAACTCCTGTGTCCACTTTGGAAACTCTCATGTCTAAGACACCATCTATCCAAGCTAGTTCAGCATCTTTTGCCTTACAAAACTGAAGGGAGCTGACAAGTGAATCTTTTAATCTCACCTAGATATGATGCAAAGGGGAAAAAGAGAAATAAAGCCCTTACAAAACTGAAGGGAGCTGACAAGTGAATCTTTTAATCTCACCTAGATATGATGCAAAGGGGAAAAAGAGAAATAAAGCCCACAGAGTATAACTTGACAATTAAATATGACCTATTATTATAATTTTCTAACTTTAGTATTGTGTATTAAAGTTTAAAAATCTTTCACTCATCTGATCTTCACCGTAACTGGTAATGACCCAATGACCCGTAAGACCATCAGGGCCTCTGTCTACTTTCCGAAGTAAAGGTTCTTAACTTCGACTGCACACCGGGACCACATGGCAAATCTTCTGTTCTACTGATGGCAGGGTCCCACCTCCAGTGATTCTAATGTAACTGGTGAGACTAAGGCCCAAACAATGAAGCCCCTTGACTCCCCCGGAGCTCTCCTGACGTGGAGCTGAGGTTGGAAACCACCACCAATCGCACCCCCTAGGGCTCGCTGCCTGACGGCCAGCACGCTTACCTGGTAGATGTGCGTTTCACTAGTGGCGTCGACTGTTTCGTGCAGCTTTGGCATGTATACTTTAATATCTTTCCCACCAAATGCACGACAGCACTCTGCAAGATCCTGACTGGCTTCTGGTGGTCCATGGACAATGATTAACTGGCGTGGTTTCATCTGATTGATGATTTTTTTAATGGAATCCCCATCAGAGCGTCCTTCATAGTCTATGTAAGTAACCCTGGCTCTGTAATTAGATGATTATTCAAGTTTCCTTTTCTGCTAAGTTCATTCTAAAATTAGGTTTTTAATAGCTCTTATCATCAGGAAAGAAATGTATCAACATGTAGCATGAGGATTTGAGAATATACCTGTGTTATATTGTTAACATGTATTATTAAGCTCTTAGCTATACTCAAGAATGTATACTAAATGATACTACTAGACAAATAAGCCACTCTGCTCTCTAATAACTTTAAAAAAATATATTCCAAAATGATCATTTGCTGCTGTTAACTGCACTAAACAAAAAGGGGAAAAAAGGTTCACAAATGGTATTTTTAAGACACAGTGGTGTTTTTAAGATATTAGTGCCCTAGAGGTAATTGAGTCAAGGTGTTTATTTTACTAAACAAGCTCTTAGAAAAATTAAACGTGTGAATTACACAAGTTCACCTGCTACTTGACTTACTAAAAACGCCAGAAAGAATGTTTCTTCATATAAATGTACAATGTGAAGTTTAACCCCCTCCTTACCACCAATTCACTTTGGCATTTCAATATCATTAATAAAGGGAAAAACTCCCATATATCACAAGAAGAAAAAAAATTAAGCACAAACTTCCTAGTGAATATTCAGAAATATCCTCTGAAACAATGTCAATTATGTAATTTGAGTACTTGAAAATTTTACTTTGTAATCTATTTGCAAAATGCAACAAAAGCACTTACTTTATTTCAATAGATTCTGTTGTAGAAATACACTTAGTAGGAACATCAGATAAATCCTGATCCATGGGTTCATCTCCATTTGTCAGGCCAGACTCTAATTTGCTTTTCTCTTCTTCAGTAGCTTGCAGTTCTGGCACTAAGAAATCCTCTGGTCTAAATAATAAGCTTCTAATTAGAAGTAGTAACAAGCAAGCTAACATTATTTAATATATAGAACTAATTAGTAGATGGCATAATTTTTAGACTCCTCACATATCTCAAGATTCAAATATACATTTGATCCAAAGTCAGTGCAACTTCACAATTTCAGTAATCAAATGACAGCATGTATCAGGTTCCTTGTGACCGTCAAGTACACTGTAAGACACACCATGTGAGGCGTGAACAGGCCCTGTCCAGACAGGTCATTCAAAGACCTCAGCGGCTGCTACAAGTACTACCGCAACCCGGCCCTTCCTTTGTTCCAGGAATTCATTTTCTATTTCTGTGGTTTCCCTTGTCAATTTTCCATCTTACAAATCTCAGATCTCCTTTAGTTTCCCTAAGACGCCCCCCCCACCCGTTATTCCTTCACTGCCTGACGAAAGCAGAGGACTCTCCGTTTTTGCTTATTACAGAGAAGACCAAGATACAAACCATTAGCTCCTTCAAAAGCCTTCACTTTTATTTCAACGAACTACTAGCACATTTATTTTTGAGTATCAAAGAGAGTTCTATGTTAAAATTAAAAGGCAAACTTTTTTTTAAAAACATTCTCTCTAATCTCGGTATTATCCTGCCCTAGCCCCAAATCCCCTGACACTCCTCTCTGACAATCCAGGCCTCCGCCGCCAGCACCCAGACCGCCGCAGGAGCCCAGTATGTCTGCCTGTAATCAATCCACAGAGCAACTGCAGCACGTGGCCACCTGTAACCCACGTAGCGATGGCAAGCAGCAACCACCTAACGCGCATTCACTGCGAGTCAGGTGCTATGCTGAGTGCCTTAAAAGCACAACCTATTTTATCCTTACCTCCATCTTTAAGATAAGAAAATTGAAGCTAAAGAGCCCTGTCCATATGCTAAACAGACTGGCGCTAATTAAGTGAAGCGGTAAGCAAACTCTCCAGCACTGTTTAGAGTGTTAGCTTTTTTCCCTACTACTTTAAAGGGCCAAATAAACAGTAGAATTTTCCTAATTAAACCCAAGGATGACCTAAGACCATATGCTCAAGATACCATTAAAGGAGAACAAAGAAGGTACAGGAGAGGGAGTTAACTGTGTTGGGGTGGCGGGGGAGAAGAGGGAAACTTTCCAGGAGTTTGTGAGGCCAGACTCAGCAGCCTGAAAGTCTGGGGTAGGAAGGTGGAACAAGGCTTAAGGAAAGAAATGTGTAAACACATAAAGCTGAGTAGCCGTGAAGACCCAGACGGGTGGGGTTGAGGGGCAGTCAGAGGGAGGCCAGGAGGGAGGGGATACATGTATACATGTAGCAGACTGGCTTCATTATACTGCAGAAACTAACAGAACATTGTAAAGCAATTATACTCCAATTAAGAGAAAAAAGAAAAGGCTGAGCAGGAGGAAACTGAGAGAAGGCTGGTACGAGAATGGAGAACACATACTAATGTAACAGAAATATAGAGAAATATAATAGGAAGGTAGGGAGAAATCAAACTATGACAGACATCATGCACTATGCTAAGTCATCTGACATTTACTGATCTTTATTCAGGACAGTAGTGTTTTCAAGTCTGTGATTCGAACATATGATTTCAGCTGTTTCTCTAATAGTGGGTGTAGATAGAGTTTCCTTGGTTACACTCATGGTATCTCATATTCCTCTTGAAACTAAAACACGTGTGCAATACTACTTGAAACATAGCCCATTTCCCCAACTTAACATAACTCTAGCTGTCAAAAGTTCTTCATATCATACATCTTTTTCCAATGCATGTCCCTTGTGCGCGTGCTAAGTCACTTCAGTCGTGTCCGACTCTGCGACCCTGTGGACCACAGCCTGCCAGGCTCCTCTGTCCATAGGACTCTCCAGGCAAGGATACTGCGGTCAGTTGCCGTGCCCTCCTCCAGCGGATCCTTCCACCCAGAGATCAAACCCACGTCTGCTCTATCTCCTGCGCTGGCGTTCTTTGCCACTAGCGCCACCTGGGAAGCCCTGCATGTCCCTCACCTCTCTTTTTAAGTGGGGAGAGGGGAAAGAGTAGTGATCATCTTTTTAAAACATTGCACCTACCTAAGTAATAAAACTATCAGTTCTCCTTTAATATTAGCTTTCTAGATGTTCCTCAACCTTTCTGTTTTTACATTTTAAATTAAAAGCTTTCTGTATCTTTCAAGCTGAGACACTCAGAAACTATATACGTGATAACCAGAAAGATAAAATTCATTGAGCTCAAGCAACAACACAGTTACTACCTCCAATCTAGAAGCAAGAAAAGCTTGTTTTGCTCACGTACTTGATAATTTCTCCATATTCATCCCATTTAATTCTTTCTTCTGGGGCAGGAAACATAGGATAAGACTTTTTAGCCTGCTTGAAGAAACTTCCTTTACGACTGCCTTCACCTTTCATCATCAGGTCATGCTTGGTCTTATGCGCTGAGGGCTGGTCAATATCTTCCTCAGCGTCACTTTCATCACTGGAATCTATGTCCGCCCTAAGAAAGTTTGTGAAAAGGTACAGATCAGCAAGTCCCCAAATGATTTTTAGTTATTATTTATGAAATTAATCTTAAATTAACAGTCAATATTAATTCAGTGATAAATGATAGTATTATTGGACTACTATTTTGTGAAACACAGAGTAAACTGCAAATTAATAACAGGCCAATTAATAAATACATGTTAACATTAGCACTGAAAAGAATTTAGAATTCTAGCACCACTGGAAAGATGTATTGAAAGCAATAAAGTCAAAAGAAAATTTAAATATTTTCAATTAAACACTTTTGTGTAGAAATAAGTTCTCAAATTATATAAACTTCCAATCTGCCTGAAAACAACTTACTCTTTTGACTGCTCGAGCTTTTTAGCAGCTTCTTTCTTTAGTTTCTCTTTTTCCAAGTATTCTTCAAGTTCTTTCCCTTCAAGTTTCACACGTTTCCTCAACTACAGAAAAATAGCAGATAAAAGGAAGTATTAGTACTAGAAGGTAAGGCAGTGGGGTGTGAGAAATACATTACATCTCTAAATTGATTCATCATCTTTAAATTTTCCTCTGAAATATTCAAGTTTCTATTACGTGCAATCACAGGTCCTATTTAGATTAGTACTAAAATTGAGCTGTCACATTTCCAAGATGGGTTTAATTTAAATCAAACTGGTTAAAAATCACCAATCAGGCAAAGAAAATACAGAAAAGTATTTTTATAACTTGGTGTAGGTGAGATCTACAAATGACACAAAACCGAAAAGAAAAGGTGAATAAATATGGTAACGAGGGGAAGAAACTCTGATATTTTAATCTCATGAAATGAAAAGAAACTGAGAAAATTATCTGCAGCACTATTTGACTATCAGAAGCTACTTTTTCCTAAGAGCTCTTGCAAATATGTTAAGAAAAAGATGGTCCACACATCAAAATAGGACAAAATGATATAGAAACACTTTATAAAATAAGAAACATGATTAATAGCCATGAAAACATATCCAATTTTACTAATTTTTTTGTTGTTGTTCAGTCATTAAGTCATGTCTGACTCTTTGCAAACCATGGACTGTAGCCCACCAGGATCCTCTGGCCATGGGATTTTCCAAGCAAGAATAATGCAGTGGGTTTCCATTTCCTTCTCCATGGGCTCTTCCTGACCCAGGGATTGAACCTGCATCTCCTGCATTGGCAGGTGGATTCTCTACCACTTGACCCAAATGATATTTGAAAAATGCAAAAAATTTTAACATAAAACCATCTTTTAATTTATGAAATTGGTTACAGTAATTACTAATAGGGAAAGGTTACTTTCATCCACTACGGGAAAATTAGGACAACTATGTTAGAAAGCAATTTGTCAACATCTAGAACTAAAGATGTACCTATCCTTTTAACACAGCACTTCTAGGAAGTTATCTACTGCAACAATCACACACATGTGAGGGGAAAAAAAGTACATGGCAGCAATGTTTACAAGAGTGAAAAACCGGACTCAACTTTAAAATCCATCAGCATGGAATGATCTAATCAGTAGTTCTCAAATTTTCTGATCCCATTTTATTTTTTTTTCTCTTTAGCCACAGACCTTATTATTTGAATATTTGGAACAATCATTCTATACATCGGCTTCCCTGGTGGCTCAGAGGGTAAAGAATCCACGTGCAATGTGGGAGACCTGGGTTCGATCCCTGGGGTGGGAAGATCTCCTGGAGGGGGGCATGGCAACCCACTCCAGTATTCTTGCCTGGAGAACCCCCATGGACAGAGGAGCCTGCTGGGCTACAGTCCACAGGGCCACAAAGAGTCAGACACAACTGAGCGACTAAGCACAGCATCACACATTCTACACATATTTTAATTTCTCACAAAACTCCATATTCCATATTGCTGGGTCGTATCACTCTCCACTTTAGGCCACATTTCCATCAAGAGGTCTTTCCCCAAATCACCACTCGACCTGACTGTGTGTTGCTGCTGCTGTTGTTGCTAAGTCGTGTCTGACTCTTTGCCACCCCCTGGACTGTAGCCCACTAGGCTCATCTGACCGTCAGATTTCCCAGGCAAGAATACTGGAGTAGGTTGCCATTTCCTTCTCCACTTCTCTCTTTTTAAACTCCTAAAAATCACTGAGAACCCTGAAGAACTTTTGTTTTTTGTAGGTTATATTTATTCGTATTTACCATATCAGAAATTAAAACTGAGATATTTTTAAAAATTTATCTGTACATTAAAAGTAAAATCACTCATATCATGTTAATGTTAACATCATTTTTCACAAAAGATTATAGTTTCCAAAGCAAAAAAAAAAACAGCAAAAAGTATGGCATTATTTTACATTTTTGCAAGTCTGTTTAATATCTAGCTCAATAGAAGACAGTTGGATTCTCACATTCTGCTTCTTGCCATATATCGTTTTGGTTAAAGTATATTTAGAAAATCCAGCCTCACACAGAAGAATAGCTGGAAAAATTTTTAAATAGCCTTTTCATGAATATTCTTCTTTGATATTACATTAAAACTCAAACAGTGGTAGTTTCTTAAAGGCTAGTTGTAATGTGGAATCTTTAATCATACCCACAACTTCTGTGAAGTTAAGAAGTGAAGTCGCTCAGTCGTGTCCGACTCTTTGTGACCCTGTGGACTGTATGTAGCCCACCAGGTTCCCCCGTCCATGGGATTCTCCAGACAAGAATACTGGAGTGGGTTGCCATTTCCTTCTCATTAAAATTTACTGATTGATCTTACATTTTGACTGGATTTTTTACTTGTACATTACTTTGCAACTTCATCCATTAGATATTTGGAAAATATTAGTTCATTAAGTTATACAGATTAGTTCATTAAGTCACACAGTTAAGTTCATTAACTTATGAATATTAGTTCATAAATTATACAATATTACACAAATTTGACAATACTTTTAAAAATCAACATTTGCAAATAACACCACCATCTCACCAGAAAAGTCATGTTGTCAATCTGACAGTAACAGGCTAAGTTTTCCAAAATGCTAATTTTCACTTGAAAGTTTCAGTTTTATCAGATTGAGGCAAGAAATGCAGTCAATTGTTTTCCTTAGAATCACAAGCTCAATTATTCTTTTTTGGGAAAATATTTGCCAAATACACAAGTCTGAATAACCATGTCATTTCAAGTAAAACTGGTGTTCCAAGAAATAAAGTAACTAGTTTAACTCAACAACTCAAACCATTACCCAAGTGATTTCTTCAAGACAAACATCGTATTGGGTTGGCCGAAAAAAGTCATTTGGGTTTTCTGTAAGATGTTAGGGAAAAACTCAAATAAACTACTTGGCCAACCTAGTATGCAACACAAGTGCTTCTGTATACTTCCCGTCTTGACTCCGAGATTATTTTAAAAAGTTCTTTTTAAAAGGATTTAATAAAGTTATAACTTTATTAAAGTTTAATAAAACTTTGTAAGTTTAATAAAAGTAAATAACTTTTACTGCTTCATCAAGGATATTCTTAACTGCAACTTTATTTGAACAAGTGTATGGTGATGAAAAATGCAGTGATTAACCTAGCTTAGTGCCACAGACTTGATTCATGCTAAGGCACCAGCACTTTATCCACCACTGCTTTCACTTGTCAATATTGTAGGCACAGTAAAAGACAAATAACATCTTAATATCACCATGAAAAACAACTGGTGGACTCCATAAAAGGGTCTCAGGTAGCCCCCAGGGGTCCTTGCACCATGCTTTTAGGAACCACTGGATTAAATAATCAAAGTACGTATACATAGTGTATTATTAAAGAATCACTAGAAATAATTCAATCACTTATTCAAAAACATTTTAAAGTTTATTATGCCAAATATTGAATAAGGTAAATCTGTAGCTTTCATTAATAATATATTTCATCAATAATAACTTTCATTATTCAAAAATATATGGATAATTTGGTCCCATTTCTTTAAAAAAAAATCATATAGATATTTGTATGTGAATAGAAAAAAAAAATCTAGAACATACATGCTTCAAAAATATCAAGTCTTGAAAACAAATGCAATGTGTCTTCCTGGATGGGATTCCAAACAAAAAGGAAAGACCGTTGGAGCAATCACCAGGAATCAAGTGGGGTCAATGGATGAAATAGTATTAATATCAACAGTATGATATCAGTGCTTATTTCCTGATTTCAACTGATGTATCATAAATATACAGTCTTGCAGGAGCATGTTCTCATTTCTAGGTGATGCATACTGCTGTGTCTAGAGGTAGTGATGGAATATCTGCAGCTTACTTTCAAAACAGTATCTCACACTATGTCTATATGTGTATGAAGAAGTCATAAGGCAAAGCCAATAAAATGCTGACAACTGGGAAATCTGGGTATACTATTTTTAACAACTTTTCTGTCAACTTTTAAATTATTTTACAATAAAAAGTAACAAAAAAATTAAACCCAAATCAAGTGATTCTACTATGTAGAATGAAAGAGTGATTTACATGTTACCTCTGGCATCCCACATTTGCCTAGTAGTATACTTGAATATAAGCTCAATTTAGAAAAGCACCATTATTTTTCTGTAGTACACAGTTGGCAATTGACACAGTTGTCTGTCTTAACCACAAATAAACTTGAACAAAACATTTACCTCATGATTTAGCTTATGCCTATTGCTGTAATAAATTTTACTTTCCATCTTATTTCACATAAGATAGCTAAAATTAATGGCTAAATTCAAAAGCAGATTTCTAGGATACTCAACCCTAAGATTGTTTCTTCCTAGTTCTTCACTGCATTGTCTCCAAGTTACTCCTTTTTCTTAATCAAATCTACTCAAATTCGTTAATCCTTATTCATTTACTGTTTTTGCTCTTTTTAAATGCATAAGATTTGACTCTAGAGAAGGATAAATGTAGATGGAAAAAACCATACATAGTAAACTCTTATCTAACATGATGAGAAGTCAGGTTTATTACGTATTCACTCATCTGGTGTTTCATGAATTTAACCTACACATTTATTGAGGACCTTCCATGTACTAGTGGATATAAAAATACAAGATCCCTTTCTCATGAAAAAATAACCGACAGTAATGACAGCTAGGGAAAATAATGTGGTGGGTTTGCAACGGAGGAGTAGACTGGTAGTCAGCGAAGGCCTATCTGAGGAGGTGACCTTTCGACCAAGACTTGAGTAAAGGAGTAAACAGGTGCAAAGCTGTGAAGGAACATGAGCCCCTGATGCAGTGAAGCAGTGTGGAGCATAGAGAAAGCAGAATGAGATACGGTCAGAAAAGTGGATGGAGATCAGGTCAGTGGGACCTTGAAACCCTGGGAAAGGAGTCTGAATTTTTTTCAAAGAGAAGGAAGTCTCCAGAGGATTCAAGCAAGGGAGTGACATGAAATGATAAATTTTTAAAAGAAGCTTTTGGGGGTTGTTCAATGATTACAGAGCTTGGGTTTTACAAGTTGAAAAGTTTTAGAGGTCTGTTGCACACCAGTATTCACACAGTTAACACTGCTGTGCTGGACTCTTAAAAATGGTTCAAATGGTAAATTTCATGTTATATGGTCTTAGAACAATAAAACAAGAGAGACAGAGACAGAGAGAAAGGAAAAGACATGTCTTTGGGTGCTACAAGAATAAAGCATTGCTGCTGCTAAGACTCATGCTGCTTCAGTCATGTCCGACTCTGTGCGACCCCACAGACGGCAGCCCACCAGGCTCTGCTGTCCCTGGGATTCTCCAGGCAAGAACACTGGAGTGGGTTGCCATTTCCTTCTCCAATGCATGAAAGTGAAAAGTGAAAGTGAAGTTGCTCAGTCATGTCCTACTCTTCGCGACCCCATGCACTGCAGCCTACCAGGCCCCTCCGTCCATGCAATTTTCCAGGCAAGAGTACTGTAGTGGGGTGCCATTGCCTTCTCCAGAGCATTAAATGAGCATAAAAGTAAAAACAGTGAAATCAATTAGGAAGCCACTGCACAGCACAGGCAAGACCCTTACCATGGGCCAGGATGACGGGAGTGGAGCTGGAGAAAAGCAGACAGATTTAGAATATATCTGGAAGTCAAGTCAATAGGAATTGCTCCTGGATTGGATATGGGTAATGAGAGAAAATTCCCAGGTGGCGCCAGTGGTAAAGAAACTGCCTGCCAATGCAGGAGACTCAAGAAACACAGGTTCCACCCTTGGGTCAAGAAGATCCACTGGAGGAGCAAATGACAACCCACTCCAGTATTCTTGCCTGGAAAATTTCATAAACAGAGGAGCCTGGCAGGCTACAGTCTAACGGGTCGCAGAGAGTCAGACACGACGAAGCGCGCACACACACACACACACACACACACACACACACACACACACACACACCCACACACACACACACACAGTGACTAACACACACACAAGGAGAGGAAAGTAAGGAAATGAAAATAAATTTTAATAGTCTGTGCATTGGAAGTCTGAAAAGTGGTTACCCTTGGAAAGATAGGGAGGATAAGGAAGGGGGCGTCTGGGAGAATTAGTAATAGTTTACTTCTGATCTGAGTATAAGCTAGACAGGTGTGTTCAATCTGTGAAAATTTATCATTCTGTTTGCTTACAATATACAAACTGTATATTATATGTATGTATTACATGTATGTATTATATGTCAATGCATGTTTTAAAATTATCTATACTTAGAGCTTGAGTAGGTATGTGGAAAGTGCTGCTATTCCATGAGATGAGGAAGACTCAGAAAAGAACAAGTTTGGGGGACAAGGAACAGTAAAAATTACTTTGGATGTGACAAAGAAAAGAGGTGATAGATAATGGAGAGAAAAGGTTAACCACAGAAGAAATATACCTAACAAGGTGAGAGGGCAAAGACCCTAGACCTAAGTATTACTTACCAAAATATTAAAAACCTAAAACATTTTCAGCTCAGAATGTCATTTTCTTTTTCAAACTTAAGTCACTTTTCATAGTCTTTTATTAATTCCTCAAATGGCATACCAGTCTTCATTGTATTTCCAGTAATTAATATTTTCAAATTTAGTATTTTGTATCTGATGAAACTGTTTCAAGTTTTGAACTTTGTATTTTCTTTTAACTTTATATTTCTAAGCTATTAAATAGCCCAAACGATAGTATGCATTTTACTTTGATATGCCTACTCTAAATCCTCCCTCAACAATCCTGTTTTTATAGTGAACGTATATCAGGTTTTAGTTACTATTTATGATTTTTTTAAGCAGAGTTAGGGACACAACTAAAGCAACTTAGCACACATGGATTAAGCAGAGTTAAAGACTAAGATATCCTTACCATTTAGCTTTTCACAAACTAAACATTCCTTAAAATCACTGCTATGAAGACAAAATAAAAAGTAATCATCTAAAAGTATGCACAAGAGTGGCAGATATTAACTATTCAGTATCAATTCACTTCAGTCATGTCCAACTCTTTATGGCCCCACGGACTGTAGCCCACCAGGGTCCTCAGTCCATGGAATTTTCCAGGCAAGAACACTGGAGTGGGTTGTCATTTCCTTCTCCAGGGATCAAATCAGCATCTCTTGCTTCTCCTGCATTGGCAAGCGGATTCTTTACCACTAGAGCTACTTGGGAAGCCTAACAAATGATACTAGTTTTGAAAACTTGGCAGATTTGATGTGTTGGTTACTAAGCAAAATGATCTCTTGGCTTCTGGATCATTTGGCTAAATGCTGCTCCCGTACCAGGAGATAAGGCCGCAATGTGGATCCAAGACAGATTAGCCTATTTAGTGATGAGAAGGTAAGAGAATTCCTCCCGGACTGCTTCTACTTCTCAGTTAAGTTTGAAACAAGGTCACGTGCTAGAAGTGAGGGCTGAGATGGGCTGTAAGATATTTGTGGAGAAAGCAGGTACTGTCTTCCTGAAGAACGGGAAAAGCACTATCCCACAGAATGTGGAGTGCTGGTGTTGGGTGCCTGTCTGAGATGTGAGGTCAATAATGTGAAGGGAAATCTGTCCACACAGTGTATTTAACTCAAGTAATATCAGACTGCTTGTGTACAGGCACGAAATAAGCAAATGGTTTAACTAGAGTCTGCTAGGCAAGTACAATAAACAGAAAGAAGGGTAAAAGAGTTAAATATCTTGTAACAATATCTGTCTGAACATCTTGTAACAATCTATAACGGAAAACAATCTGAGAAAAAAAATATATGCATACATATGTAACACTGAATCACTTTGAATCATTCATTGTATATCACACTA
The DNA here is from genome assembly GCF_963930625.1 of Muntiacus reevesi. Lineage (NCBI taxonomy): Eukaryota > Metazoa > Chordata > Mammalia > Artiodactyla > Cervidae > Muntiacus > Muntiacus reevesi. The sequence goes on along the minus strand of NC_089263.1, from coordinate 53,471,106 downwards.
TACTTCAAATAAATAAATAAAAAGAAAGGTGTCTGCAAAATAATGCTGGACCATTGACCAGAAGATACAGCAGTGATGATTAAGTAGAAGTGATGAGGTTCATGAATTCAAAGTCCCAGCAGGACCAAAGCACTGCTGGCATGGGAGTAGCAGAGAAAGTCGGCTATGAGACCAGAGTGGTCTGCTTGACGGAGAGATCTGAAGATCATAACAAGGTTAAAGGTATGCCCATGGGAGTGGACAGCACGATCGTGGGAAGGGATGGCTGACATGGAGTAGAAGAAAAAAAATTAAGAAATAAAGTGTTGGGGCTTCCCAGGTGGCTCAGTGGTAAAGAATCTGTCCACTAATGTAGGAGACAGAGGAGATGTGGGTTCAATCCCTGGGTCAGGAAGATCCCCTGGAGGAGGAAACAGCAATCCACTCTAGTGTTCTTGCCTGGGAAATCCCATAGACAGAGGAGCCTGGCGGGCTACAGTCCATAGGATCACAAAGATATAAATAATAAACTGTTCAGTTCAGTTTAGTCGCTCAGTCGTATCCAGCTCTTTGCAACCCCATGAATCGCAGCATGCCAGGCCCCCCTGTCCATTACCAACTCCCGGAGTTTACTCAAACTCATGTCCATCGAGTCAGTGATGCCATCCAACCATCTCATCCTCTGTCATCCCCTTCTCCTCCTGCCCCCAATCCCTAAACTGTTACTAATTTTAAAAAGAAAAGAAATAAAATTGTCAAGGAACTGAGAGGGCCAAGGAACCGAGTAAATCATACATATGGATGCTAAAGTCATCACGATTGAAGTCCTGAGTATGAGTGGACAGGAAGGCTGTGAACCAGGGTCTAAAGTCACCAATGAATGACAGAGAATGACTAGGAGAAAAGTAAGTGTCTGAAACAAGAAAAGGTCAGCTTATTTTCAAGTCTGATGGCATGAACTACAGAGGGAAGAGAAATAGCTTGAAAGCTACAATGCAGAACAAGGACACCTATGCCACTCAAAAACACAAAGCATGAAAGAGAAGGCTACTGGAAAAAGAAATCTTAGGAAATAGCCAGATTTCAATTATGGGGAAAATGTGAAAGGAATTTTTCAAAGAGTGAATGAGAATACAGTATATATGCATACTCTCTGTGTATGGTTCCAGAGGGTACCATGGAAGGGTTTGATCTGAGAACTTCCAATTAAGGAGCTCTGAAAAGTGTGCTGTTAAAGCCCCTCAACTATCAGCCTGATAAAAATCCCGGAACAACTTGAAGTTTTATTTTTGGTCACTGATTGTTATAAACATCATGCACAACGCATCCCCCAAACAATTTCAAGATAAGGTTCACACACAAGCACTTACCTCTATTTCTGTAACTTTTTCAGAAGGATTATCAATTAGGAAACGTGCTAAAGTCCCAGGAGTAGTTCTGTAAGTTAGAATGATCGAGTTTTTAGGGTCCTGGCACCACTGAATAAAGAGATCCCTTGAAAATCCACATTCCAGGTCAGGTTGGCTGGCAAGTACAACTTTAGGGCTAGGTACTCGAGCCAAGTCAGAAAGACCATGACATAGAGAGAGATGACGAAACTGAAATGGATTATTTCTTTTGTCTTCAAAACACCTCATCAACTTATCACTCATCCATTCTACCTAATAATGGGAGGAAAAGATGGCAATAATTAGAAAATACTGCATTATAACTTGAATGTATTCTACAATAGTTTAGGAGTTCAAGCTCCATCTTAAGTCTTTTTTCCACCAATGGTTGCTTAAATTTGTACCATGTTGACAAGTAGCTTATTTTCTGTTCCTATTCCCCAACAAATCTTCTCAGTCAAATGTTCATCCCTAAAAATCTATAATTTTACATCACGTTTCAGTTATGTCACCTTAAATCTTATTCAGAAGGTAGTATATAAGTCCTAAATGAATATCTTACCCCAGACAAGGCTATTTCAAGAAAATGAGCTTATTCAAAAGGCAGAGAAAAATGAATTCTAACATTTATATCCTAAGAGGTGGGTTCTATTTCTATCCCTATTTTACAGATTGTGATACTAAGCATTAGAGAAGCAACCTACCCAATCTGTAAAAGGGGAACAAAAACAGAACCTACTTCACAGGATATTTACGGATTAAGTGAAATAATACATGTAAAGAATACATAACAGTAAGTGGTTGATTTTTAGTTTATATCATCATTATTATTATTATCATCAACAGAAAAAGAAAATTCAAAGAGCATTTAAGATACTGTTTTCCATAAGTCCAATTTCTGTAGCAAACTTCTTTATTACACATAACATGAAAACAAACCTGGGACTTAGAAAACTCCACCACATTATAACTGACATTATTGAGGAGTGCCAATGAGTAAACACCCAATCCAGCATCTTTAGTTCTCCAAATCTGATCAAGGAGTTGAGCAAGCTCCAGAACTCTGCCTGCAGTGTCCACTGCTATTAATACGTTTCCATCACCTCGAAGTGTTTCCAGGACATTTGCTAGAAAATAAGAAAGTAAAATCCCAACAGAACATAACAATATCTTGCTATAAGATTAAAGATAACTTTTATCTTCATGTTTTCACTATTAAGACTATGGTTTATAACAATGCCATTGACTATTTTTTTTAATTGAAAAATTATAAATCATGGTTTCTAACCCTTTCCACCCATAGTACACACAGAAAATGACATTTGTATAATATATTGGGAAAATTGGGCTAACAAGCCAAACACAATCAGCTTTGTATTTCCAGGTCACTCTGGTCTCACCTGCCTCACCTCACCTCTCACTTCCATGAATTTCATTACAAAACATAATTCCCAAATTTATACACACACACTTATACTTTAATACATACATGCTTTATATGTATGTATGCCTATAGAATAAAAGATAGATAAATTAACATTCCTTCTTACAATAAAAGACTTTCTAGATGAAAATCTGCTTGGAAATATTTAGTCAAATCAAACTCTAGCAAAAATAAACAACAACAAAAATCCAAGAATTGAAAATCGTCTTAGAGTAACATAGTATATATGTCACACTTTTTTAGTAGATAAATGAAGTGATAGCTTCAAACATGTTGAAATTGGAATCCGATTTACCCTGTTGAATTCCAATGCAGCTTACAAAAACAGAATAAAAGATAAAAAGGCTCAAGCCAGAGCAGAAGCAACCAGGGATGGCCTGCATGCATCTCTTTAGAACCAAGACTACTGTATTAGAGTATAAAACACCCAAAGTCAGCAGACTATGCACACCCTCATTTATCACCTTCATTTTTCTGAGTATAAATGTTTTTCTAGTATTTATATGAGATCTTTATATGTTGTGATGTTCACTAGACATCAAAGTATGTTGTCTGATGTTCAATGAGGCCAAGGAAAGCTAGCTATGTGCTGAATAGCAGGAAGAAATCAACCTTTATACTTATTTCACAAAAGTTAAATTCAAACCAACAAAAGCATCTTTTTGTAAAAATATTGATACGATTACCTAATATTCTTTTAAAAACACTAGAGTTAGCCAATCTTTTATGACAAGAAAAATGTCAAGCTGTCGTTCATACTACCATGCACCTCCACAGCTCTGTAGAAAGAACCATAAGCAATACATACTCAGAAGCTGCTCATCTCTTTGTTTTCTCCTGGGCTGCACATAGGTAGCATTAAATGAGTCTGTAATAAGTAAGGAGGGTCTGCTTAGCATTTCCAGGGAACATCCATTTAAGTGGCTATAAGGAAGTTGAAGAACAGGAATACTTTGTATCACTTCAAATAAAAAACAGCTTTTCTTACAAAAAAAAAAAAACAAAACCCTTCTTTTAATAAGGCTTTTTTCCTCTTCTAACTATAACAGTATACATGCTCACTGATAAGAAAATCTAGTAAACTCAAAAAAGGAAAACTAAGCTCTTCCAGAGTACCATCACCCAGAGATAATCACCATAGTGTTTTGGTGTATATCCTTCTAAGTACATATTTCTCTATGCATATATCTGTGTATGTATTTTACTAAAGTGGTATCTCATGTAGATGATTATATACTCAGTTTATACCCTAGTTTTCTCCCATGACATTAAAATCATTTTTCAAATCTAATTTTTAACAATTATAAAAGCTTTCTGTGTATTTGTACAATAAATATTTGGTCATTTCCCTTTATTGATATTTAGGTTACTTTTTTTTGTCATTATAAATAATCTCTCAAAGAAAACTTTGGCAAAAAGCTTCTGTTGCATTTCTAATTGTTTCTTTAGGACATATTCCTAGAAATGTTTTTACTAAAATATACAATATTGCTAAATGGCTTTCAAGAAAGGTTTGACCCTTTTGAGAAAGCTCTCCCTTTTCCAGAAAGGTTCAACCAGAAACAATGACCAACTCACTAAATAATTCCCAGAAGAACACTACCATTTAAAAGCAATTTTAATGGTATTTAATTTTAAAAAATCATTATCATTTAAATTTTCTCTTTTTTGACTTTATCACTTATGTCCATTTTGCAACTGGTATCTTTCTGATTGATTAATACCTTGTCTTATAAATAAGTCTTTGATCAACTTTATGGAAATATTATCCCTAGTTTATAGTCTTTTAATTTACTTCTTTTTAAAATTATTTATTTATTTATTTATTTCTGGCTCCGCTGGGTCTTTATTGTTGCACGGGCTCTCTTCCTCTAGGGCAGTGGGGGCTACTCTCTAACTGTGGTGCACAGGCTTCTCATTGCTATGACTTCTCTTTGCTGCGGAGCATGGGCTCTACGGCACATAAGCTCAGTAGTTGCGAGAAATGGGCTCAGTAGTTGCAGCTCCTGGGCTCTAGAGCACAGGCTCAATAGTTGTGGTGCACGGGCTTAGCTGCTCCGTGGCCTGTGGGATCTTCCCACATCAGGTTGAACCCATGTCTCCTAACTGGCAAGCGGATTCTTTACACTGAGCCACCAGGGAAGCCCTAACTTAGTTTATTGTTTCAGACATTTTGAACATGTATGTAATCTAATGCAGCAGAGTCTTCCTTTATAATTTGGTCCATTTCCTTTCTGCTTACCAAAGTCTTTTCCAAATCAAGAGATCAGACTCACCAGTATTATTTCCTTTTCTATTTAATTCTAATCCACCTGAAATTTATCTTATTAAGTGATAAAAAAAGACATAAACTGAGGTTTGTCCAAAAATGTTCAAATATCATTCACTCAAATACCCATTTTTTCTCATTAACCTGTAATTATAAGAGCCTAAAATTCAACATATTAGTCTTAAATGTTTCTTAACATGATACAAAAGATCTTAAGGATACTATAATCTAATATAAAATAGTTATGTACTTAATGTAAAAAAATTACAAAAGAAACCAAAACAATCTTATAGAAATGCTGTAAGTACAAAATGAAGTTTTAAAATGAAACTATTGTGTCCCCTTTTCAGTTGACTTCCCTGATAGCTTAGTTGGTAAAGAATCTGCCTGTAATGCAGGAGACTCCAGTTCAATTCCTGGGTCAGGAAGATCTGCTGGAGAAGGGATACGCTACCCACTCTGATAAAAGGAGGTTGACTTTAAATCATTATATTAGATAGTATTAATGAATTTTATCAAAAATAAAAAAAAAACCCACCTGCAAAGTTCCTCTAAATAGCAAGTCAAGAAAATATAAAATATAATTTGATGTATAAAAATTAATCTCCTAGATATCTCCAAGTATCTCCAGAGAGATACTTGTTTTATAGAGTAGATATCTGCATGTAAATTTCAAAACAATATCTTTTATCTCATATTAAACTTTTTTCCTTACAATGCAAATAATTTAAGTAACTTTGAAAACATTCACTATTTGGTACTTTTGAATTGCTCTAGATTTCTAGTTTAAAGAAAACTTTGTTTTTAAATTTCCCTCCAAACAATGAAGCAAGACCAGCTACATTTCCATTAGCTTTTATCTTGATATACCTACATCTCCCTCTTGTGGTTGAAGTCAACTGCATAAACAATTTCTTCTTCTCCATCTTTGACTATTTTCCATATTGTTCCACCTATCATATGACCAGCTGGCAGAGGTGTGATAGACAAGCCATGTCCTTTACCTAAGTCAACAAGATAATGACAATAATCAGATTTCTTATTACAAGTCTAAAGAAAGGTTATTTATTATTAGCTATTCTTTAATAAGTAACATGTGCAATGATACAAAATTCAAAACTAAAAAGGCATACGGTGAAAAGCAAGTCTCACCCTCCAGTCCCCCAGCTACCTCATACCTTCATGGAGGCACTCTTATAATTTTATTATGCATCTGTGCATAATATTTGTGCTTGAAAAATAAAAGGCTAGAGCTTGCCACTACTATTCAATAACTTAATATGAACTAATAAACTTTATTGTTCATATTGTGCACATAAATTATGAAGTGTTTCCATCTTCACTAACCTCTAAATTGACAATTCAAATCTCATTATAGTAAAGAATGTATCCTTTAGAAAACTAAGTACTAGCCAAACTGCTGAGACCATTGTTACTTCCTGGCTAAACTTCAGAGTCCATCTGTGCACCATTTTTTCATATTTATGGTATCATATTTACGAAAATATGTAAATGGTTCTCTCTACAGAAGATAAATATATACTTAGCGACAAATATATATATATATATATATATATATATGACTTCCTGTCCTAATGAAATGACAAATATTTTTCATGTTCAATTCTAGAATTCAGTCATGTTCTACTCTGTGCGGCCATAGCACTTCATTTACTTCCATCACTCCATCTAGTCATCTGAGCTACTTTTCCTTCTCAACCTCACTGTGAACTCTTTGGAAGAGAATCTGACTATGCTACCTTTGTGCATTATATATAGTAAACACTAAGTAAGTGTTCCTAAACTAAACCTGAAAAGGAGGCCTGAGTTGTTACATTTTATTAGAATTTAGCCTGCAATATTTTAAAATTCAGATGATTTGGGGGAAGTTCACGGTTCCCTATGGAATAATGCTAATATTTTATTCTTTAGACAATTGTGCCTAGAATTTTTACTACAAATTTCCCTTGCACTTTTCAGTAGTTCAAACACCATTAGTCCAATTATTTGCTACTGGAAACATGTTTTACCTTTCAAATTCACAATCTGAGAGAATTTTAACTGTTGTATCTTATCAAAGGCTGCATCCACATCATCTAGGGTAAAGAGTGTAAAATCTTCTGTATTGTGTCGGGACTTAAAAAAAAAATACAAATAAAAGGTTAAAAATTATCACTGCTGGGGTGTTAAAACAGTTTTTTCTTTAATTGCTTAAATTACCTGATAAAGGTCATACATGAACATCTGTCCCATTTTGTAAACGGGAATGGTTGCATAGATGGCACAGTTCAGACCCAACTTTCCAACAGCATAGGGGAGGGCGCCAAGATGGAGGGGGTCGGGATGAGACAACAAGACTGCATCGATCTGGTGAACATGCCTAGAACACAAGCAAGATGACTATTACTGAGTCTTGTTCCTAAAGGAAAAGGCACTATACTCAAAATTAATTTGCCAGTTCTGATTTCTCTCAGTATTCTGAGCTGAAGACGATGATGGGCTAAAAGAGAGAAAGTGAAAGTGAAATCGCTCAGTCATGTCTGACTGTTTGTGACCCCATGTGCAACTGAGAGCTAAAATTACATTACCTATGAATTTCAATTACCACTACCCCTGTCCTACATAGAGATCAAAACTGTGGTATGAGTTGCACATAAATACATAGCGTCTAGACACATTTTTTTTATAAAAGGAAGGAAAACAGTAGACACCACATGTAAACTGATTTCAAGAGGCTATCTTGTATACTATTAAAGTTCAAGAACTCAGGATTTAAGAAATTGTTAAGAAAAGGACATTTAAAAGGCCACGTATTTATTATGGATTTTTGTCTCAGCTTTTTAGCATAATGACTGATAGCATATTCATGATAGTGTAACTTGAGTCAATGAATAATATATTCTAATTAACAAAAGAAATAAGAAAAAATTTTTTTGCTATAAGTTCTAAGTTTTATTTAAGTTCTTGTTCATTCCATAATTAGTACAATACTGCTAACACAACTAAATTTTTCTTTGATGAATTAGATCCTTTTGAATTTCATGGTCTTTATTCTAAGCACCAATTCTCAAATGTCTAAGCATCAAAAGATTAAAAGAAAATAAGCTAATTTGATCTGACTGCAGAACTTCTACAAGGACAGTTTTCCTCTCTTCAAATTCTTATAAACTTAATTTTGCTCTTTTCTTTTTTTTTTCTTTTATTTTATTTTTTCCAGAGGGTTTTGTCATACATTGATATGAATCAGCCATAGAGTTACACGTATTCCCCATCCCGATCCCCCCTCCCACCTCCCTCTCTACCCGACTCCTCTCGGTCCTCCCAGTGCACCAGGCCCGAGCACTTGACTCATGCATCCCACTTGGGCTGGTGATCTGTTTCACCATAGATAATATACATGCTGTTCTTTCGAAACATCCCACCCTCACCTTCTCCCGCTCTTTTCTAAAATTAGGGTGCAAAAATTTCTACTGAGATCCATCCATCAAGTAAAAATTAACTTAAGATTCTGCTGACTTTCAATAAACACAGCTTACAAGTCGATCAAAACTACGCAAATAAAAAGTCATTATTTGGTTCTTCAGTTTAAATAAAATTGTCTTACTATCAACTAAATTAGAGCAAAACAGCAAACACTGTGTAACATCAAAATAGCATTACAACATAGAAAAGAAAAGTTGATTTCCTAAAAGTGTAGAAATATTAACAACTTACTTTCTCAGGGAATCTATAATATCCATAGAAAAGTGCTCATCCCAGCCACAGTCCAATAAAAATCTAAACTCGTCGACTTGGAGAAGATAGCAAAGAGCAGATTCTTCTTGGACCCCAGAAAGGGTGGTTAATTTGATAATAGATGTCATTTTTTCAGTCCAACAACAACAATCCAAAAGGTTCTTTCAACAGAAATAAAAACATAGTTAAACATAAAAGCACAGTCATTTTAAAGACCTATTTCCATCGCTGCTAAGTGTGAAGGTACAAACATAATCTTACACCCTCCTGTTTATAGAGTTCTTCAGTGGCCCTCCCAATGTGGTTTGATGAAAAGTAGTAGATTTTGGAATCAGACTGACCTGTATTTGAATCTATGCTTATATGGTTCTGAGCAGGTTAGTTACATTTCCCCTCACTTATGTATCCTATAAAATATGAATACTAATATATGCATTAAAAAGATGTTGGAAGATTTCAAATAATGTACAAATTACCTAGAATGGAGACTACCAAGTTTCTCAATAAACAAATGTAGTGCACTAGTGAACTTACTCTTCAAGGTGACTCTGTTCCTCCTTTATTTTGTTCTGAGACAGTAGTGATTTCACTGCATTACACTGTTATTAGTTTATAAACTAATGGTTTAGTGGTCCTTAAATAAAGGACCACTTGACAATGTGATGAAAAGCTATGGGTCTTTCCTGCTCCCCTCAGTCCTTAAAAAAACAAAAAGGTCCATATACCTGTAGCAATTTACATATTTTTCAGGGAATTTTGTTAAGAAGCCTTGCATCAGAACGTGAGCAACTGAAAACAATTGTAGTGCCTTATAGTTGGCACTTCCTGAAGAGAATCTGACACATAGTAGGTGTTCAAAACATATCTGATGGAATACAGTTGGGATACTTACTACATATTTCAAAGAAGATACAACATGAAAACATCTATTGGGATTTAGGACCTAGAATTGTGTGCTACTGTATAGATGTTAAAAACTATATAGATATTAAAAACATTCATTAGCAAAGCACAACTCCACAGCAAGATTTCAGGGCTTAGGTTCTTAAAATAAATCTGCCTTTTCTGGTTAACTATGCAAGTAAGAGAATTATTAATTCACAGTTATTTATCCTTATTAGTGCTTAAAAGAAAAGGGGACATTGGAAAATTCAAAAGTTTTCTAAGTTATTAGACCTCCCTCTAATTAATGCGCCTTTTCATTACTGCTAATGTTACTCTATAGCATCTATTATTAAAATTATTATTATGTGAAAAAAAGAGAGAGAAAGTCATTGCACATCTGATGATCCTTCAACATCTGCCCAAGGTCACATCAACAAATTAAGGTAAACTGCCCAGCTTTCTTAAGAGACTGTCACCACATCTCCCATCCCTGTTTACTTTAGTCACAGCCAAAGATCCAAGACTCAGGTTGTCCATCATCACTGAAGTCCGCCTAGTGGGACCAATTCACTACCTCTTCTGCCTTCCAAACCTTTCGGTATTCCCTCTGGAACCATTACACTCACTGAGAATTTCACCCTCTTCTCTAAAGGTTTTCCTCATCTGCAAATTTTCACAGAAACCTAGCTCTTCTCAAGTGATACTGTTTCTCCTCCAGCCTTCTCAAGAGGCCTTTTTTCTCCTGTATTCCCTGACCTCAAACGCAGGAAGCATATGCTCCCTATTCATCACTGCAGCCTCCAGCCCACGTCTTCTCCTCCTCCTGGAAACACTCTAGTCCTGCTGAACTCATGCTGCCCAGCCAGCTCGCTGTGAGCCTTTCCTGTCCTTCCTCATTAATGGAGAACTTTAGTTCCTGACACAGTCTTCCTCTGAGTAGCTTCATTACTGACCTCTTCTCCCCTTGACTTTCTCAACTCCAATAATCTTCCTTTCACTTCAGTCACCCGGGACCACAGTCACAACCATGACCTTATCATGACCAATAAGCTGCAGCACTTTCAAAATTTCACCTTCAACTATCTCCCCGTCTCACTCCCACCTTCACTACTCCAGAATTCCCACTGCAAAAACCCCTTAGCCTCACTGTATCATCTCTAATTCACTGACTACTTTTTCACTGTCCATGACTACCTCCTGTCTCCACTCATGTTACATGGATCCACAAGCCATCATGATTATTTTGCAAATACTCAAGTGTTTTGCAGCTCTAGTCCTTCTCTGTACAAGTCTGGCAAAATCCTAACCTTCACTAACTCCAGTCATGCACCTTGTCTTTTCAAGCAGCTCAATGCTGCCAGAGCAGGGCAAAAAAACAATCACACAACTATGCTATTTGCTCTTTAAATTCATGGTCAAAGATCTCAAACAGGCACTATGTCCTACCTACCAATCCGATTTTTCTTAGCAGGTTGACTTTCCCTCTGAGACCACCATTTCACATCTCTTCTCTGCTCAAGCATCACACACTCTTCCCTCCACCCTACTCTGTTGATAATCTCACCTCATTCCTCAATTAGAAGACAAAAGTAATCAGACAGTAACTTCACATTTTCCAAATACCATAGCTACTACATTAACCTATCTGTACGAACGCTGTTGTGTCTCCCATCACACAGAACAAACAGTGCAGCTCTCATTCAAGGCCAATCCTGTGTGTGCGCTCTGAATTCCACTCCTGTTCATCTTCTACACAACTTCTCCAGTCATCCCCTCTTTCTCCTGCGTCATCAATGGATCACCGAGGTACCATTCCCGTTTGCATACAAAGATACTCTAGAATTTCCCATCTTAAAAGAACCCTCTCTCAATTCTACAGTCCCCTGCAACTGCTTTATCACTTCCACGCTCTCCTTTCACAGCGAAATTTCTCAGAATTATTTGTCCACAGACGTGTCTCTACTTTCTAATCTCCCATTCAAACCACTGAATCTGATGTCTTTCTCCACCATGTCTAGAAGAGTTTTCATGAAGGTCACTGACAAACCTCTATACAACTGAAGCCAATGGACATTTCTGTGGTCCCAACTTACTGGAAATCGTAGCAGCATTCAATGAAATTAATAGGTCCATCCTCCCACAAACACTTCCTCTGATCCTTTGGGTCAACCATCTCCTGATTTTCCTTATATCTAACTGGCCATTCCTCACTCTCCTCAATTAAATTCCTTCTTCTCCCCCAACCTCTATATAAGGCAGTGCTTTTCTGCAGGACTTTCTCTTTTCTCTCGAGGAAATCTTATAGTCCTCCAGCTTTAAGATCATCTGGTCTCTGATGGCATCATCCTTGATCTTTTACTTGTTTTTCACATCTAACCCATCAGTAAATCCTTCCTTTTTACCTCTATTCTATTTCTCAATTATAATAATTTCTCATATATTTCCTTCTATTTCCACTGTCACCAAGATCTCTAACTAGTCTGAGCTATTGTTTTCCCTACATCAAATTCATTCTTTCAGAGACATTTTCTAACCACCCTAAAGTCCACCCCACCTCAGTTACATCCTATAATGTGTATTTTCCTTCTATTTTCTTCAAAATACATGGTATCCACCTGTACTTGCTGCTTATTTGATCACTTTGTCCAACCCCTTATCTCCTTTTAACCCCTACACCAGAATAAGGACTCCATGAAAGTAGAGGCTTTTGTCTCTTCTGATTATATTCTAGCACCCCTACAGTGCCTAACACATTGGTGGTCAATAAGTGCTTCTTAAATGAGTAAATGAAGATGGCTAGTCTTAAATGAGCTTAGTGCTATTTCCAAACCATTAACAGCTACCTTTTCAAACTGTTCACGGGGTTCTCAAGGCAGGAATGCTGAAGTGGTTTGCCATTCCCTTCTCCAGTGGACCACATTTTGTCAGAACTCTCCACCATGACCCGTCCATCTTGGGTGGCCCTACGCGGCATGGCTCATAGTTTCATTAAGTTAGATAAGGCTGTGGTCCATGTGATCAGATTGGTTAGTTGTCTGTGATTGTGGTTTTCATTCTCTCTGCCCCCTGATAGAGAAGGAAAAGAGGCTTATGGAAGCTTCCTGGTGGGAGAGACTGACTGAGGGGGAAAATGGGGGAAACAGAGGATGAGATGGTTGGATGTTATCACCGACTCACTGGACATGAGTTTGAGAAAGCTCTGGGAGTTGGTGATGGACAGGGAAGCCAGGCGTACTGGAATCCATGGGATTGCCAAGAGTCGGACACGACTGAGCAACTGAACTGAACTGAACAGCCACCTATTTATACGCACTTCCTTTGGTTTGGGAGAGCTCTCTGAATGCAGGACCAGGTCTGATCTATGTTTGTATCGTTACTATATGCGCACGTCTTATACAGTGGATGTTTAATAATCACTGTTGCTAAAACAAATAAACTGAAATTAAAAATACACTGACTTAGTGTGTTCCTATTTTTAAGGGGTGAGAAATACACAGATACTAATTCTCTATTTGAAGAAACGTGTTTATACAGTTTAAAATAGGACTTGGATCTCCCTGTCAAAAAGCTCCATGTACCACAATTATAATAGTGGCCTAAGAGAAATTCTTTTCCAACTTAAATCTACTTTACTCTCCCACTCTCTTTATTTAGATTATGACATGAAAATACAAAACGTCTTACAGATAGAACCAAATGAGCTCATTTATAACTTTTGCAGACAAACCCAGATTGCAACAGATGAAAAGATATTTTTATTATAATTGCTTATAATATAATAAAGCTGTATCTTTATTAGACACTCTTTACTTACTGGTATCTCAGTTGTATTTGGGATGAAACACCATGAATTCAAAGGAAGACTTCTTTACATATCTAAAAAATAAATAAGAGTCTCATGAATGTGGTATAATGATTTACATCTGTTTTTAATTTTGGTGTTTAACTTCTGTGTCTTATCCTAAGGTAAAGATAGTGAACAGCAGCAAGTAGAATACTATATGGTCCTATAAAAAAAAATCTTGGAAATAAGATTTTTAAAACTGACATTACTTTATGCTATTGAGAATCATAAAACAGGTGGGATCTTAAATTATTCATTAAGAACTGGTAGGCCATGGGTAAAAAGAGATAAAGAGAAAAGGTATTCGAAACAAGAGAAAAACATGATTAAAAGCACAAAATAAAAACTTTAAATTAGAGTACCAGTAACAATACTAGCCTGGCACAATTTCATGGAAGTAAAAAAAATGAAAACGTCTTAATGAACAGAAAAAGGTCAGCTAATGAAAGGCCTTGGAAACTTTGGACCTAATTATAATTACTAAACAGAGAAGAGGCAAGAGAGACATTTTAAGGTCAATTATCAAGTAAGATGACATGATACAGGTAGTTCTGTGTATTTTAAAAAACTAGCTGGTATACATGACTGATTAGATAAAGAAAATAAGAAAAAAAGAGAGAGTATTTAGCAGCCCACTTCCTCCTTTCAAACTTACTGGTTCTATTTTGAGACTAACTTTCTTTAGCCCCACATGTACCTTATAACTCTGACATAGAATTCACTAGTTGTTATTTAAGTAACCAAGACTTGAAACTCGACATGTTGGACTCCTTCCTTTACTTCTTGGGCTATTAGACTGTTAGCAACTCCTGATTATTCCCGCTTAGAACGCTTTTGTACATTTATTATTCTCATTCCATTCATATTGCAAGCACCCTTACACAGGGTTTCACTACCGCAGAGTTTCTCTTGGCCTGCAGCCTTTCCTTCCTTCATCTCAACACAAACCTTACTGTGGGATTAATCTTTCAAAACACCCCTGAATATGATCCCTGGCTGAAAAATCTCTGAAGGCTTCCGTTTAAAAAAACAAAACCTGAATGCCTTAGCAGGCAACGGAGGGCGCCAGCAAGCTGCCCTGAGATCACCACTACCACCATCTTAAGGCCCAGCTCAAATCTAACATCCTCACTAATCCCTGTATCATTAGTCTAGACTAGAACAGGTCTGTCCAACAAAAATATCATGCAAGCCACAAATGTAATTAAAATTTTTTCAGTCACACTGAAGTTTTACATGTGAAATTAATTTTATTTTACTTAACTCAATATTGCCAAAATATTATTTCAACATGTAATCACTATTAAGACATTAATGAGTTTTGGTACTAAATCATTGTATTTTATGATTACAACACATCTCAATTCAAACCAACCACAATTTCAAGTGCACAACAGCTACAGGTAGCTAGTGGCTACTGTAATAGCCCAAGTCTAGACTCTAAAATCAAAGGTTTGGACTGCGCTTTGCCACTCCTAAAGTGCAAGCTAGCATCATACTATTTTCACGTTCACGTCTTAGACTTGATTTTAATGGCATCACCAACCACTTAATCTCCCAGACTAAAAATTAAGTCACCCTCTGACCACCAAATTGACTGCCATCAGTTAAACCCTATTTGACATTTCAGAAGTCTCTCTGACATCCTTTACTCTCCTGCCTCGAGGCACCCATTACCTTACCTGAATGACTGTAATTTCCTCTCATCTAGTTTTTCTGTTCCAAGTTGATTCTCCACAAAGCAATCAGACAGACCATCCTAAAAAACAAATATCCTCACGCCCCTTTCTTGTGATTTCCAGCTAACTACTAGGTCTGAACACCTTCCTTGGAAAGCAAGGTCCTTCACAAGTTTAATCTCCCTCTTGCTTCACCAACCACCCTTGCACTGCATGCTCAAGCCTGCTTTCTCCTGCTCTAAGTAAGCCAAAACTTCTCCAGTCTTTGCATCTCTGTACTGTATCCAGGGATGACCTTTTCCTGACTTTAGTACTTTCCTTTTGACTCTTAATGACCCAGTTCAAATATTTACTCCTTTATAAAGCTATTTTGGTGTCTCCAGGCGATGTTTTTCATTTTTAGTTAACACAAGTGGGCACAAAGAATGTATGTTGAATGGATGTTAAATGAATCGGGGAAGAGAAAAATGAATCTTTTTTATCTCCGGTGCCAAGCGCAGGGCTCAAAGCAACACAAATATGTACTGAACGGAATGAATCCTCACCAGATAAATTCCTTCTGAGCGGGGATTGCTGACCATTTCACCTCAATTATCTGTCACAGCCACTCGTTCTCAATGAGGGCTGCATATGCTGATGACAACTAAGGGGAACCATGCAAAATCTAAGGGAAAACGAGAGTCTGGGTTAGCTCTGGAGCTCGAGTGAGAAAAGTCTCCTCTAGATCAGTTCCGGGAGAGCACTAGTTTCATAAAAAGCTCTAAGGTTCTTAAAAAAAAAAAAAAAAAAAAATCAGAGCACGAGCAATTGATAACGCACGTTCGCCTGGTCACAGGAAGCCAGACCCGCCGGAGTTAAAATTATTCTGACCTCCTGTTTACCGTTGAGCATGTATATAGAGTGATGATGCTGGAAGCGCGCAAAGGCGATGCAGGGGTCGGGGGAGGGTCCGGGAGAGGGGTTGCGGAGACTGTTTTCAAAAGCATGGTAACGTCTTCAAGGTTTCTGGAGTCGATTAACTAAAAAGAACGCCTGTTTTGTGCCCAGTAGCCTCGTGGTCTCTCAGTACGAGATGACGGGAAGACCCAGAGGAAGCGGGCCAAGAACAAGTTAGCCAAAAGGCTAAGGAACCGAAGCTGGCCTCGGATTAACTCCTCCAGCATCGAGAGACTGAAAGGGAGGCGGAAAAGGGCAGAAAGGAGGGAAGGAGAGCTTGGGTGTGAATCGTAGGAACTGCCACGAAAGACCGGGAGCTTTGGATCATGGAGAAGTCACTGTCTTTCCCTCGCTGAGTACTTCCGCCAGGGACGACCGGGACAGTCGCACCCGAAGCCCTGGGGGGCACGTCCCCGCCCGAGACCCGGGCGGAGTCGGAGCCCGGCTCTCCCCGAGGGCCGAGACGTCGCCTCCCCCATCCAAAGGCGCACAGCTTTCTTCCGCCCCCACTTGCCTCATCAGTCCTCCCCCAACGCGGTCCACTGCCCTTCCCAACCCCCTAATCGAATCCACGTTCAAGAGCGAGAAAAGCTGACGTTGGTTCAGCAGCGCCGGTGACGATCAGCCAAGAGAAGCCCCTCAATGGCCGCCGCCATTTTGAAAATGAAGGCGACCCCGCGGAGGCGGGGAGACACAGGGTGATACCATCTTCAGGGGTCAGGGGGGGCAAAACTTGAAGAAGAGAGTGGCGCTTACACCGAGTCTCGTCACCTGGGGCCGAAGTTTCACTTCTCAAGGATTTCTAACGTGCTGAAGCTAAAATTAAATATGAAAAGAGTCGAGCAGTCAAAGGAAGAAGAGGTATGATTTCCCGGAGCCACCCCTCTCATGGACCGGACGCGGCTAATGGTGGGTCCCGAGGCCGCAGCTTCCGCCGGCGCGAGTGGCTGCGCTCGCCGCTGTCCTTTGTCGTGGGGTCGTTGTTGGCTCCGAGGCCGCAGGTGGGTCAGCGGTCCAGGGCGGTCGAAGCGGGGAGACTCGCCGTTGTGCAGGCGGGGAGGGGGCACCTCTAGGAAAGCGCGCGGCGGCGGCGGCGTGTGCACCGGCGTGGGGCTGGTCTGGGCCTCCTCGGGGCTGGAACGGCTTCCTGAGGTTTCTGGGCGAAGGAGACCGAGAGAGGAAACGAGCCAACTTTGTGGTCGGCGGCTTGCGCTCATGCTTCCCGCCTGGCGCTTTTGGGAAAGGGTATTCTGAGGTTGTCCTAACTGGAAAACATCTTTAGATGTTATGGGACCGGAGGGGAAACCGGCCGGAATCAAAGCTCCCAGACTGAGGGATCACAGCTCCCTGGCTATATAGACAGCCTGGAAGGGGCAGCCTCTCCGCGAGCATTTCCGATTCGCCCAAGTTTCAGAGTTCTGTCTTCCTCGTTCTTCAGGATTGGAAACTAACCTTACTCTCTTTAAAGTCTTAAACCCTCCTGAGCCACCAAGCCCCAAAATACAAACTAAGTAATATTTGTTTTGATTTCTAGAGTGTACATGTCATTTAATCGAGGTTCCGGACCTCAAAGAGGTCAGTTTCTCCTTGCATCCAGAACTGATTTTTTTATATGTTAAGTCGACACTTTGGATCAATACACACAAATTACTGTAAGGACTAATGTCTAACTATCTATGGTTTTCCGGTGTGAATTTAGGAGGACTCACAAAAGTCACACCATATACAGTTTTCTTTATAGATGTTAAGCGGGAAAAACTGGGTTGAAGGAAAGGTAGTAAGGCAAATGTTTTATCGTGCTGCACAGATAATGCACTTTTTACGAACTGAAGGTGGGTGGCAACCTTTTATATGCACTGGGAAACCAAAAAATTATCGTGACTCACTTTATATTCGCTTTATTGCAGTGGTCTGGAATGAAACTTGTAATATCTCAAGTTATGCTTTCAGTAGGAAAAATGAGGTAAAGCTAAGAGTAAGATTAATATACATGCTGACCTTTATACTTACTGTAAAAGACAGAAAAGCATGAATAAAGAGCATGGACCAAGGAGCCAGACTGCCCGGGTATTAATCCCAGTTCTGGCACTTACTGCTTCTGTGACCTTAGACAACTCGATTGTCCCTGGATTTCCTCATCTGAAAAAAGTATCCCGGCTTCACTGGGGTCATGTCATTAGTTAACACATGTATAGTAATGTAAGGATTACATGAATTGGAAATTATGAAAAGCAGTTAAGAACCATTCCTGACAGAGAGTGCTCTAAGAGTCAGCTCTTTCTAAAAGTAGGGAGAAAATTTTGGATCATTTTGGTATCAGAGGATACATGATCAGTTACTCAATTCCCTGAGTTCAGAAGATAAAAACCATTTGTTTATTTATTTTTTCAGGAATACCATAGCTACTCTCAGTTCTGAAGTAGAAGCAAAATTTTTCTTGAGAGTCTTCATATAAAGAAGACACTAATAATATGTACAGTGCCCTTGAGGGCACCCATGTGGATGTTACTCTTCATCCAAACCTAGACTTGTCTCATTAGAGACTGTCCCAGATGCTCGCTGCCCTCTGTCCATCAAATAGAGCCATCTTATGGTCTTGGGCCTATGACCATGAACCTGTCTACACTCCTCCTCCTATCCCTTCTCAAGGGGATCATACTAGCTCACTTTCTTTAAAAAAATGTTTATTTTTTAACGAAGGATAATTACTTTACAGAATTATGTTGGTTTCTAGCAAACATCTGGCTCACTTTTTATGTTCATCAATCTTTGTCTTTCCAGGTCATCTACTTGCAGTGGCGTATGCAGGACAAATTTTATGTTCAGTGTCACTGGTCCCAAAGCCCATTAAGTAGTAGACCATGCAATAGTAATATGAAATGCCTCTAGGACTAAGATTTGCCATTTATCTCTCGGGGATGGAAATCGGTTCCATCATGTTGAAAGTGAAGGTCTCTCAGCCATGTCCGACTCTTCAACCCCACGGACTTTACAGTCCATGGAATTCTCCAGAATACTGGAGTGGGTAGCCTTTCCCTTCTCCAGGGTATCTTCCCAACCCAGGGATCAAACTCAGGTCTCCCGCATTGCAGATGGATTCTTACCAGCTGAGCCACAAGGGAAGTCCAAGAATACTAGAGTGGGTGGCCTATCCCTGCTCCACTGGATCTTCCAAAGCCAGGAGTCAAACCAGGGTCTCCTACATTGCAGGTGGATTCTTTACCAACTGAGCTATCAGGGAAGTCCATCATGGTGATTGACTCCCACTCTGGGTTCTAAATGTACAGAATCCTTTTATCTGTCACTCCCACTGCCTTATCTGTAGAGTCTCTTTGAGAACCTGTATTAAGTAAGAGCCCATGAGTCAAGGTTCATCTTTTCTGGTCAGAGTAAAGACAGACAGAAATGCCTGCTGGCCCTGTTAGGGGAGTTCAAACAGTAATGGCTTATTAGCCCACAGCTGGCCATGGCCAAAAGTCTTGGACCGAGAGTCAGCAATTACTTTTTTTATTGGTTCAGTGTTGTGTTGTGTTGTTCTTCAGTCGCTCAGTCGTATCTGACTCTTTCCAACCCCCTGGGCTGCAGCACAGGAGGCTTCCCTGTCCTTCACTATCTCCTGGTTGTTGAGTCACTCAGTCGTGTCTGACTCTGTGACGCCATGGCCTGCAACCCACCAGACTTCCCTGTCCATTACCAACTCCCGGAGCTTGCTCAAACCCATGTCCATTGAGTTGGTGATGCCATCCAACCATCTGATCTCTGTTGTCCCCTTCTCCCACCTCAATCTTTCCCAGCATCAGGGTCTTTTCCAATTAGTCAGTTCTTCACATCAGATGGCCGAAGTATTGGAGTTTCAGCTTCAGCAGCAGTCCTTCACTGAATATTCAGGACTGATTTCCTTTAGGATGGACTGGTTGGATCTCCTTGCAGTCCAAGGGACTCTCAAGAGTCTTCTCCAACACCACAGTTCAAAAGTATCAATTCTTAGGTGTTCAGCCTTCTTTATGGTCCAACTGTCACAGCCATACATGACTGCTGGAAAATCATAGCTTTGTTAGACCTTTGTCAGCAAAGTAATGTCTCTGCCTTTTAATATGCTCTCTAGGTTTGTCATAGCTTTTCTTCCAAGGAGCAAGCACCTTTTAATTTCATGGCTGCAGTCACCATTAGCGGTGATTTTGGAGCCCAAAAAAATAAAGTCTGTCACTGTTGCCATTGTTTCCCCATCTATTTGCCATGAAGTGATGAGAACAGGTGCCATGATCTAAGTTTTTTGAATGCTAAGTTTTAAGCCAACTTTTTCACTCTCCTCTTTCACTTTCATTAAGAGGCTCTTTAGCTCCTCTTCACTTTACCTTCTCCAGGAGATCTTCCCAACCCAGAGATCGAACCCAGGTCTGTCAACGCTGTAGGCAGATTCTTTACCATCTGAGCCACAAGGGAAGCCACTAACTCCTGGAGTTTGCTCAAATTCATATCTGTCCAGTCAGTGATGGTACGGTTAAATGACAGTCAGCTGTGCTGAGGGTTAAAATTGACACCTCTTAAGAAACTTACGACTGGTGGGAGAATAGATGACCCCTGGACTTCTCGAGACCTATATTGTCTAGTATTTTGTAGGTTAGTGCTTTCCAGGTTACATAATTTGGTTAAGGCACACATTGTTACTCCCATACTTGACTGGCTCAACTTTATAAAAAACAAGTGGCTAACTTGATCAGAATCACAAAAAGTTCCTGAGTGTTTTGTTAAATAGGTCTTAAAGATCTGAATGCAAATAATGTTACTTAGGGGAGGTACAATGCTACGAAAACCACCGCCTTCTAGGAATAAGGTAATGTTGCTTACATTTATATGTCTAAGAACTATTTGCAGCAAACCACCTGGGAAATTTATTTCAAACATCTCATTTATTTACATCATAGTTTTCTAGATCTCTGATATTCAGACTGGAATCTGCTGTGTAATATTATACTCTATGAAAGCAATGTATAATAGTTGTGTGACTTTTAACTTTGTGTCTGTTTCCTAACCCAGTGCCTCTAGTGAGTAAACTTTGAGAAATAATTAGAATGTGTGTGATAACCAGTTTCTTCGGAGAGGCAGGAATCCAGTCTACATACTCCTAGCACAGTTGAGTGCTAAGATTAGAAAGCACAGCTTCTTCCCAAACACAGCTAAGCCCTTTTATTAGCAGTAATGTATTCTCTTTCTGGGATGTTGCCATGTCTTCTCAGACATTATATAGGATTTATTCATTATAGATTCATGTGCATACATATGTATTTCATCTTTAGATCCAAATTTTTACAGAAAATTGATGATTCAGCTGTGTTTCCATTGAATTAGTGCAGATTCATTTTCCATGTGATGACTTCTAGTTCTATAAAGACGTCATCCTTTTCTGCCTTTTGGAAACTCTTTAAACACTATTTTTTAAACTGGGTCTTTGTTGTGCGTGTGGGCCTTCTCTAGTTGTGCAAGCAGAGGCTACTCTTCATTGCGGTATACAGGCTGCTCCTTGTGGTGGCTTCTCGTTACAGAGCACAGGCTCTTGGCACACAGGCTTCAGTAGTTGCAACACATGGGCTCAGTAGTTAGGCACACAGGCTTAGTCACTCTGCAGCATGTGGGATTTTCCCAAACCAGAGATCAAACCCGTGTACCCTGCATTGGCAAGCAGATTCTTAACTACTAGACCACCAGGGAAGCCCTGGAAACTCTTAAAAACTTAATAAGTCTTAAGTACCATAAATGTCAATGTCAATTTGGGGAAGGGTCTCTATGAGAGGCATTTCAATACAATAGAAAGATCTAGGCCTTTGGTATGAACCTGTGTTTGAATTCCAGCTTTATATGTAATACCTATTTGGTTTAAACTGTTTTCTTATCTGCAAAATAAGAGTAATAATTTTTCATGTTATATATTGGACTGTGTGATGGCTCTGGTACCTCGTAGTCATTCTACAAGAGTAAGTTCCCTTCTCTCCATATCTTTTGTAGAGTCATTTAATTGATAGTCAGATCTACTGTGACATTATTCAGTATGGTTCTTAAAAAATTTTCTCATGTTTTCATTTCCTTTCTAAAATTAGTTTTAAAAAATAGTTTTCAATAATTATAGCTTTAAAGAATTCTGCTTCTGACAATATTATTGTTATATTAGTTTTAACATTGTGAGCTATGCTAAATCTAAAAATACTTTACATGTGTAAAAAGTTCTAAATCAATACTAGGAAGGTGAAAATACTCAGCTTTTACAGGTAGAATTTTTTAATACTCTCTCCATTCCTGTGATATATCAGATCACTGGTGGAACTTGAAGTAAAATTAATACATTGACTTTAGTGCAGTGTAATTTTCATACTCATCATTGTCACCTATGTAATCTTCATTAAGTAGATTTTAAGTAATATACTACATTCTGATGACAAATTTTAAAGAGGCTTATTATGCTTTTAAGATCTATCTCCTATATTTAGAGCTATCTTCCTGTTTCAGGTGTGATTTGAAAGATATTTCAAAAGTGGCTATATTTCAGGGGTTTTTTTGTTTGTTTGTTTGTTTTTATATAGCATTCATGATGAACTTACTTCAGGTTGTGCGTGACCACTGGGTACATGTACTTGTCCCTATGGGATTTGTCTTTGGATATTATCTAGACAGGAAGAATGATGAAAAGCTAACTGCCTTCCGGAACAAGAGTCTATTATATAAAAGGTTAGTTTTTGTATTTTTTTAAACCAACAGTCAGCTTTTGGAAGTATTCTTAATATTATTTGTGCCAAAAATAAACAGAAGGGATTTTCTCCCACTCCTCCAAGGATTTAGTGATACTATTTCGTAGTCTTGTTTGTTGTTCAGCCCTTACATAAAGCAGTATGATTACTTCTGCAGTGTAAACAAGTCTTTAGTTTCTGAACAGGCTATTTCAGATCTTTGAAAGTCTTTTATTTCAACGTACATTTTAATGTAGAAACAGTTTTATACCATCTCATCAAAGCCTATTCTGTATGCAGCTTTAACATACATTATCATATACTGTCTTACTTAGTCCATGAGGTAGCTGAAATCAACAGCACTAATGGCTTGAGGCACTGGTCTCAGCCAACACTCCTCAAGAGCTTTAGGCAGGATGGCTGGGTGATCAAATAGCAACTGGCAGCCGCCTTGCCCCCTTGTGTCTCTGGAGATGGCTTATTTGGCAGCAGAGTTAGAGTTAGCATGGCAGGGTATCTGCCACTGGCTGTGATGCTGGGAAGGAGGAAACTCAGAGACAAGAGAATCGAGCAGCAGCCACAGGAGGTGTGTAGAGGAGGTTCATAGTTCGGGATTTCGAGAAAGATAAAATGAGCTAGAAAGAGTTTAAAACATTAAATGAACTCACTGAGAGGATAATTGCTTTCATATAGACTAATGAGAAATTACAGTTGTTTTAAAAAAAAGAAATTACAGTTGTTTAATCTGGAAAAATGAAATTGAAGAGGTGGTAAAAGGTTTAAAATCACAATAGAATGAATATTCTCAATCTAATAAAAATTTTTGAATGGGTGAGTTTAATACAGTATAAAACACCAAATTCATATTCTCCTGACTTTCCCTTTTATTCTTTCATAAAAGTTTTCTTCACACTTTTGCTGCTTCTTTTTTTTTTTCTTTCTATGCAGGGAATTGAAACCTAATGAAGAAGTCACCTGGAAGTAATGGCTACAGCTGAATTACAGAATGTTCACATTTTTTAAATTATAAGAGAAATAAAAATACTTATTTAATCTGAAGAATTTAAAGTGTGATCTTTTGTGTGCTGAAATAATCTCTCCTATTTCAATAACAGACGTAGTGATTAAAAAATAGTCACCTAATCATAGCCCAACTTTTCAGAAATTTTTTTCAAACCTTGTGCTTCAGAGGATCTCTAAAAAGATGGTAGGATTTTATTTGCTAAAAATCAATAAGCAAAAATTTTAGTGACCCTGGGGTTAGCAAAGATTTCTTAAATATATGTAAAGCATGAGCCAGTTTTTAAAACCAAGACATACTTTATCAAAATTGAAAACTTTTGCTCTTTAAAAGACACTATTCAGGGACTTTCCTAGCAGTTCAGTGGTTAAGATTCTGTGATTCCAATGCAGGAGACATGGGTTCAATGCCTAGTCAGGGAACTAGGACCCCACATGCCATGCAGTGTGGCAAAACTTTTTTTAAATAATTTTTTTAAAAAAGACACTTAAGGGGAGAAGGGAGGTGTGGAGATAGTAACATGGAAACATACATTACCTTATGTAAAATAGACAGTCAATGGGAATTTGCTGTGTGACGCGGAACTCAAACCGGGGCTCAGTAACCACTAGAGATGTGTGGGAGGGATGTTCAGGCGGGAGGCGACATGAGTGAACCTGTGGCTGATTCATGTTGATGTTTAGTAGGAACTAATGCAATACTGCAAAGTAATTATCCTTTAATTGAAAAAAAAAACACAAGATAGTGAAAATACAGCCACAGATTGGGAGAAACTTTGCAAAACATACACAACAAAGAACTTATATCTAGAATAGGTAAAGAACTCATACTAAGATAACCAAATTTTTAAAAAGCAAAGATTTTTAACAGGTACCTCACTCAAAAAGGGATATGAGAATGGCAGATATGCATGTGAAAAGATGCTCAAAATTGGTAGTCATGAGGGAAGCGCAAATAAAAACCACAGCAAGAAATCACTGCACGTCTATTAGAATGGTTAAAACTAAGGAGACTGATCATACCAGGTGTGGAGCAACTGAACTCACTGCTGGCAGCAATGGAAAATGTAGCTGCTAGGAGTTGTACCACTTTAGAAAACAGTTGAGCAGTTTCAAGATAAACATACACCTACCATCTGACCCAGCCATTCTTTTCTGAGGTATTTCCCAGAAGAAATGCATACATGCCAAAAGAAAACATATATCCACACAAAGATGTCTACACAAATGTTCATAGCAGCTCTATTTGTAAAAGCCAAAAATCACAGAGAACCCAAATGCCCATCAACCAATGGATAAATTGTGTTAGTGGAATACTCTGCAATAAAAAGGGATGGTCGATTGATACAATATAGATGAGTTTCTGAATGAAAAAGCTGACCAAAAGCACTTATACATAATGTTAGAAACTGCAGACTAATCTAGACAAAGCAGGTCAGCTGCTGCCGGGAGTGGGCTCCAGGAAAGAGCTGGAGAAGAGGATTATGTACGGGCATGAGGAAGTGGGTACAGTATGTTCATCGTCTTGATGGTGCTGATGGCTTCTCTGTATACACACACGTCATCTGTTATATCCAGCTACCTCTTTTTGGAAAGCAAATTTTGTTTTTTGGTAAAATTGGATTTAGGGGAAGTGAAATAACAATGAAATGATAGTCTCTTGTCACTTATTCTTTTCAGAACTCAGGACATTTATGCTGACACATTTTAAAATGTCACACATTAGAAATTCTGTTAAACTATTTGGTTTGGGGTAACAAGATACAGGTCAGTTTTAAAAAGTCAATGTTCAAGAGGATTTATCCATGTGCAATCTCACTTGTTAACATGATTTCAAAGAAGTCAATTTAGAGAAAAGTTGAGCTGTCCAAGGTAACAGATGTTTCCTGGAAGAGCGTCTATCCCATCTCCTCTGTCTCCAGGAACTCTCTTGTTTTAACTCAGTAACCTCTCCCTCTACTACTGAGCTCTTCTAATACTTTGTACCCCCCAAAATGCTTGCATTTATTCACTACTTTGCACCAACCCTGATAAAAAGAGTAAGACTCCTCTGACCTTCAAAAGGTGATCATTCAGGAGCATATAAATTAGTCCTGTATATTGTAATGAGAGTTTTAAAGCAGGCAGGTGCCAGGTACAGTGGTGGCCTGCCAATGCAAGGAGATGCAGGAGATCCGGGTTCAATCCCTGGGTGGGGAAGATCCCCTAGAGAAGGAAATGGCAATCCACTCCAGTATTCTTGCCTGGAGAATCCCATAGATAGAGAAGCCTGGTAGGCTACAGGCCATAGGTTGCAAAGAGTCAGGCATAACTGAGCATGCAATGCACCTGCCATTTACAGAGTATTAGTGAAAACATATGGTCAAACCAACTATTATGATACTGTATAAAAGGTACCACATAGGATATAGGCACACACAAGAGCTCAGAACAGGGACAGGGACTTCATTAGTTGAAGAGGAGGGAACACTTCCTGGAGAGTGTGATCTCTCAATTTTGATGAACAATATGAGTTATCTTATGAAGGTCAAATTTGGGATATGCCAAATATTGAGTGGAGTTATCAGATAGGAAATGTAACAAATCTAATATCCAAATCACACAAGGCTTTAGTGGCAAAACCAACCCCACAACTTGAATTCTGACTTCCAGGCACTGATCTTTTCATTTTACGCTGCTTGCTATTAATCACATGCTCAATATGTAGGGAAAGCCTAATGAAATTATTATTAGTAATTCAACATTACTAAATATTGCCAGATACTGTTCTATATGCCAAGGATTTGAACAAATCTATATAGTCATTTGGGAAAGTTTATTAATACATTCCAGTAAGGAATTAATCTGGCTTCCCAGGTGGTGCTAGTGGTAAAGAAACCTCCTCCCAGTGCAGGAGACATAAGAAAGGTGGGTTCGATCCCTGGGTGGGGAAGATCCCCTGGAGGAGAGCATGGCAAACCACTCCAGTATTCTTGCCTGGAGAATCCCATGGACAGGCTACAGTCCATAGGGTCGCAGAGTCAGATATGACTGAAAAGGACTGAGCACACACACACAAGCAGTTCATTCCAGTAGAGTTTAATCATGATCCTCCAAAACTCAAATCCATCCAGAACCAAAGACATTATTTGGAAATAGAGTCGTTGCCAATATATTTAGTTAAGGATATCTACTCGAAATTACCTTGGATTACAGGGGAACCTAAATTCAATGATCAGTGTTTTATAAGAGGAGAGGTCACAAAGAGACACAGAAAGAAGAAGGCCATGTGAAGACAGAGGCAGAAATTGGAGTTAGGTTGTCACAAGCTAAGGAACACCAGGAGCTTCCAGACGCTGAAACAAGCAAGAAAGGACTTGTCACTAGAGGCTTCAGAAACAGCAGGGCCCTGCTGACACCTTGGGTTCAGTTTTCTGGCCACAAGGACAATGAGAATAAATTTTTGTTTTAAGTCACCAAGTTTGTGGTAATTTGCTACAAAATATGAAATGAACACAACTACATATTTTTCTGAATTAGTAATACATTAATTAACTCAAAAATCAAGACTAGGAACTTCCCTAGTGGTCCAGCGGCTAAGACTCTGTGCTCCTAACGCAGGGGGCCCAGGTTTGATCCCTGGTCTGGGAATTAGATCCCACAGGCCACAACTGAAGGTCCCACAGGCCACAACCAAGACCAGGTACAGTCAAGTAAACAAATATTTTAAAAAATCAAGACCAAAATTGCATATAATAAAATACAATTGTATACAATACAATACATCTCACTTTTACCACCATTTGCCTAGCCCCTTTCCCACTCAAACATGTAACCTCTGAGTTTTCTGTATATTCTTTCACAGTTCTATAATGCATATACATGAAAAAATAAAAACAAAACATATTTCTCTACACAGACATACATTTTCTTTCAAAAAAAAAAAAAAAAACAGAAAAACCTGTTTGCATATTCTTTTTCACTTCCTGAGACCATGATTTGTTTCCCCAGCTAGGCTACAATTTCTTAAGAACACTATTTCCAATACAAGACTGTGGACTGTACATGCAGAGACACATGACAAATGATAACCAAATCCTTCACTTGAGCACCTGGTCGTCAAGAGGAGTTTCATTTCCTTCCCTCCCATTGCCCCTTGGACATGGACTCACCAAGGTCACCAATGGTCTCTGTAGCAACACAATTTAGTGGGTTCTTATAAGTCCCTATGCTGCTGGACTTCTGGACAGCAAATGACACTAACTGCTCTTTGAAACATTTCCTTTCTAGGTCTTCCATAACATTACACCCTCCTGCTTTCCTCCCTCCTTAGCTATTCCTTCTCTACCCTTAGGGCTCTGCTAAATCCGCTTCCCAGTTTCTTCCTTTCCCCCAAGATGATTATATTCACTTTTGGGGTTTCAGTTCCCTTTTTTTATGCCAACAACTCCCCATTCTACAGCCAACAACATATCTATCCATCCATCCACCTCAACACTGAATATCTCATAGATATTTC
The DNA here is from genome assembly GCF_963930625.1 of Muntiacus reevesi. NCBI lineage: Eukaryota > Metazoa > Chordata > Mammalia > Artiodactyla > Cervidae > Muntiacus > Muntiacus reevesi. The sequence goes on along the minus strand of NC_089263.1, from coordinate 53,442,710 downwards.
ACATTCAACCAATATCTGCAAAGCATAAATTCTTTGTCTTTTTCTCTTCCCCAAAGTTTCTCCTCCCAATTATTCCCCATCTCAGTGAATATCCTTCCTGCCACAGTGGCTACCTAGGGCAGAAACCCAGAAGTCTGACCCTAACACTTCTCTCTCTCTCATCCCCACTCTCCCACCAAGTTTGATTGAGTCTCCCTACTTGGTGGCTTAGATGGTAAAGAATTTGCCTACAGTACTGGAGACATAGGGTTCGAGTCCTGGATCTAGAAGATCCCCTGAAGAAGGGAATGGCTCCCCATGCCAATAGTCTTGCCTGGAGGATTCCATGGACAGAGGAGCCTGACAGGCTACAGTGCACGGGTCACAAAGAGTGGTACACTTTCATATTTTCAGTCTCACTTGCTAATTATCTCTCAAAACGGTCTCTCTCTATCACTAAGTTATGATGCTAGTCCAAACACTGTCACCTCTCCCAGGATTCCTCTGACAGTAATGGCTCTCTGCATTGGCCAAACTGATCATTCTAAAACACAAATCTGAGTGTGTCTCACCTCCTTGTAAAATCTTTTTATAGCTCCCCATTGCCTGTAAAAAGCATACCTTCCTAGGGCTTCCTTGGTGGTCTAGTGGTTAAGACTCCATGCTTCCAATGCAGGGGAATTGGGTTCAATCCCTCACCTGGGAACTAAGGTCCTACATGCCTGTGGTGCCAAGGAGAAGATTTAATTAAAAAAAAAAAAAAAAAAAAGGCAAACCTTCCTTAACCTGGTTTCAGGGAACAAGACCTGCTCTTATCCTGCTCCTTCAGCTTCCCCCACCACTATACTGGGCTTTTCACCTCCCTCAATTCTATGCTTCTGCTTCAGGGCCAGAACACTTACATCTAGTAACAAGGTGTCTGGACTTTCTAGTTGTGCTGTACTATCTTCATGACTCACTTTCCCCGTGTGTAAAATAGGGATAATAATGCCTACATCAAAGTTTGCTGTATTAAATTTCTTAACATATGCAAAGCACTTCCAAGAGTGCCCACCTGGCAGTAAGTCCTGTGTAAATAATAACTCTCATTTTCACACACGTGGTCGGTATTGAGAGATGCAATGAGAATTTCTGTGGGGAAGGAGAAAGATATTAAATTACCGTAAGCAGATATGATAAACACAATACAAATACAAAGTATAAGTAGAAAACAAAAAGAACATAGAACCTCAGTGATCCTTATTCAAAACAAATCCCCAGAAGCTTAAGAATCCATCACAATGGGTGGGAAGGGGAGATGATCCTCCATACGGCAGGCGGCGCTGCAGCACTCCCCAGCTTGCGGGGATATCCCAGGGATGCTAGGATGCGCTACGAAGGTCACGTGCCCCTCATTTGCCGCCCAGCGTTCACGCCTCGTCGCTCCACGTGACTCGCATTCTCGTGGATGATTGGTCTACATGAGGCACGTGGGCAGGGCGGACCGTGGTGGGGCGGGGCGGGGGCGGAGGGGTGGGGCCGGGGGCGGAGCTGGAGGGGGTGGTTCGGCGCGGGGGCCGTTGGCTCCAGACAAATAAACATGGAGTCCATCTTCCACGAAAAAGTGAGTGTCCACGTTCGGTGGGGAGCTGTCCGCGGCGTGGTGGCGGGCGTGGGGCGCGGCAACACCACCTCCAGGGGAGCTGGGTGGGGCCCGAGAGGCCCCCATCCAGATTTCGCCGGCGGGAGGAGCTTCCCCGCGAGGGGAGCTTCACCGATGTCCCCATTGCACCCCAAGGCCCGTGCCCGAGGATCCGGAGGAGACCCGGTCCGGGGATATTTAGGAAGCCGGGAGGGGATAAGGGCCGCGCCGGCCCGGGGGCGCCTCCGGGCACGAGAGAGGGGATGGCTTCAGCGCTTCCCCTCCACTTTCCGTGGGATTTCTTCTCCTGTCTCCCTCTCTCCGTCTCCCCACATCCTAGCTAATCACCTCTTGGACATCTCCCTCTATCCTTCCCAACTTCACCCGACTCTGCCAGTCCTGGTCCTTGGAAGAATTAACTTTTCCTTCTCTGGTCTCCTCAGTTCTGTATTGGAATCTCCCATACCCTTAGATCCTTGTCCTGCACTGGGTCCGTAAGCCTCCCGAGGCTGGGACCTTGGCTCGTCCCATGGAGGGCGTGACACTTCAGCGAAGTGAAGTGGGAAACCCGGTGCGCCTCTGCACTGGGAAGTCGTCACAAGAGTTTCTGTTAGGAGATGTTTGGGTTTCGTTTCTTTCGGTAGTGGCATCTTTCCAGATCAGGAGGCCAGCTTTCTTGTTAGGTATTAAGGATGGGCAGGAATAATGTTGTTGTTGTCTGCCAAACCCATCGTGCTTTGATTCTTCCATGACTATGCACTTGAAGATTAATGTTTGTGGCATGTGGATAAACTCGTCTTTTTTCGCATACAATTACCATTTCATTTGAGTGTGAATGAAACCTTCCTCAGGTCGGCTTAAACACGTATCTTACTTCATAGTAGTTTCATGTTTGGAACGAGTTGCTGCTGAGGCTGTTATTTAGTAGGAGCAAAGAGGTTTTGTTTTGTTAAATACGTATATATCCATTTTAAAATGCACACACACAGCAATCAAAGCAATAAGAGACAAAGGAAGTGCAGTATAAATTCAAACAAATTGTTATGGAATGCTTTTCTTTATAGAAAACATTTCAGAAAGTTTTTGGTTTTGGTTTTTTTTTTTTTTTTTTTTGGTGGATGAGGAAGGACTCAGTGTTTGGTTATCACTAATCTTTTCAGTTGACTGACGTATATGAATCTTGGACAAGAAATTTAGTTGCTTGGCTAAGGAGATTGGATGAAAAGAACCTTGAGTGGACATATTTTTATGACTAATTTCAGAAGCTTTGGTGTAGGATCAGATGTTTCCCAATGAAAACTTTAAATTTTTCCACATCACTTTTTGAGGACCATGCAGTGTATTTAAAAAAAAAAAAAAACAATATTGATTGGTACCTAGTCTGGATAAATTGCAGTGGAGGTAACTGCTTAATTATAGTATCAGAAGAAGTTGGACACTAGCCTAATGAAAATCCGCTAAACTTAGAGAAGTCACCCTGAATTATTAGCCTGAATATAGATTTAAACACTCTTCAAGAACACATTTACCCTCATCATCTTACATGTGCTTAGCAAATGAAGACTCTTCAAGTTCTTCAGGCATTGTTCAGAGGTAGGGAAAGCACCTATAATCATAGGACCTGTTGCCCATCTTCTACAGAGGCCATTTTGGGGATGTTTGAGCTCAATATGACATTTTCCAGAGCACTCCCTTCCCCTGCTCCTCATATAGAGCCAGAGAACCAACTGTGGCTGATAGGAATCTGTGCATGTAGGGATGTCTACCTGCAGAGAACTTCGTAGTCACTTCCTCTTGGAGTTCTGATTTCCCCATTTTCAGAGTTGTCACTTTGAGTGCCCTTTAGTAAGTTGAAATGTAAACTCAAGAGTTGTTTATTGATATGTCCCCAGTATCTGGCACATAGTAGGTGCTCAATAAAAATCTAAATGAATGAAGAGTGTTCCTTGAGCATCTAAGATGATATGGTGCTGTTTATCTAAACAGTTTTTCTGTAAATATTTTAGACTTTCCAAGTCATTTATGTTCTCACATATTCGTGTGTGTATCTGTATGCTTTCCCAACCATCTAAAAATGTGAAAATCATTTCTTAGCTACTGGCACAGAGTGAATATGGCCCAAGGGCTAGAGTTTGCCAGTCCCTAACTTAAACCCTAATGCTACATGGCCACCTAGTACTGGTTTTTTGTTGTTGTTTGGATTTTTTTTGGCGGTGGAGGGGTGGAGGGGGGGGAGGCGGTGGTGGTGTCTGGTACCTGCTTTCTGTCTTTATCACTTCTATTGCTGACTGCTCTCGGTGAGGTTATTTTTGTGCCATCTGAATTGATACTTTTATGCATTTACAACTGAGAATGATAACCGAACTTGTTGGGGTTGTTTTTAAAATTAGTGAAAATACTGGAAAGATGCTGAGCTTTGACTTTATGACATTCATGATGTTTTGGTTGTGTGTGTGAGAGAGAGACTCTTTCCTAACCGTCTTCAGGCTATTTGAGGTTTAAGAATCACCAAGTTCCAAATAAGTGGCTTAAGGAAGTGATAATAGTACAAACTCTGCCTGGGTTTGAATACCACCTCTGCTGTTGGTAGTATCTGGTCACTGAATTAGGTAGCTCTTGAAGTGAAATAGCGTATCTTAATAGAGACTTTTTTGTTATTTTGTTATTTGAATTTTTTATTAAGGATAACACATGTAGGGCCATAGCTCAATGAATTCTCATGAAATGGACACGTGTGTAAATAATATTTACATCAAGTAATAGAACATTTACCTGCATCCTATAAGCCCCCTGTGTCCTCTTCCAGGATACCACGGCTCCCTCCACCCCTGCAAGGGTAATCTCTATCCTGATTTCTAACATCATTGGTTAATCAGTTTTGCCTGTTTTGAGATTTTGTAAATGGAATCATATAGAGTATACTCTTTTGAGTCAAGTCTGGTGCTTAACACTGATTGAGTTACCCATTTTGTTGCAGGTAGTTGTGGTTAACTCATTATTATATAGTATTGTTATGTAGTTAACTCCTTGTTACATAATATGTTGTTATATAGTATTTCTTTGTGAATGTAACACGTTTTAGCCGTTCTCCTGGGAGGAGCCTTTGAGTAATTTGCAGTTTGGTGGCCAATATAATAGGGCTTCCTTGATGTCTCAGATGGTAAAGAATCTGCCTGCAATGCAGATAGACCCGGGTTCAATCCCTGGGTCAGGAAGATCCCCTGGAGGAGGAAATGGCAACCCACTCCAGTATTCTTGCCTGGAGAATTCCACAGACTGAGGAGCCTGGTGGGCTACAATCCATGGGCTTACAAAGAATCCGGTTGTAACTGAGCAACTCACTGTTACACAGTATGTTGTTGTATCGTATTTCTTTGTGAATATAGCACATTTTAGCCATTCTACTGTGAGGAGCATTTGCATTTGGGTAGTTGTCTTTTGATGTACCTCTGTATGCATTTCTGTTGCTTATGCTATGTACCTAATGGTGGAATTGCTAGATCATAGGGTTGGTAGATGTTAAGTTGTAGTAGATACTCCAGATAGTTTTCCAAAGTGGTTATACTAATTTATACTTTTGTCAGTAGTATGGAACAGTTTTGATGTCTCTAATCCTCTCCAACATTTTAGTCATTCTGGAGTGTGTAGTAATAACATACTGTTAACATTAATATGCATTCCTCTCATAGTTAAAATGAAGGTGAGCCCCCTTTTGTGTTTTTTAATCCATTGGCTATCCTCTTGTGAGTACTTGCTTGTCTTGCCCATTTTTCAATAGAATATAAGTAGGACATCTGTTCAGTTCAGTTCAGTTCCGTCACTCAGTTGTGTCCGACTCTTTGTGACCCCATGGACTGCAGCACACCAGGCCTCCCTGTCCATCATCAGCTCCTGGAGCTTGCTCAAACTCATGCCCATTGAGTCAGTGATGCCATCCAACCATATAATCCTTTGTCGTCCTCTTCTCCTTCCGCCTTCAGTCTTTCCTAGCATCAGGGTCTTTCCCTCCAACCTACATGTTATTCGGTGGGAGGTGCTTTCTGGTAGTAGACACACAGTAGAAGGAAAAAGAGGTGCAGACAAGTCTTCTCTCACCATCGTAGCTATGATTTGAGGGGTAGATAGTGCCTTCTTTAAGTTCACGCTGTTTATTCAGTACCAAAATAAGAAGATAAACTTGTCTCAGCCCCCTAGCTCACACTCAGACTGTCTCAGTGCTGCATTCCTGAATTTTGTTCCCAGAAAATTAAATCAGGAAAAAGATGTGTCTTGCATGGTGTTGGTCTTTGGGGTCAGATCTGTTGTGTGACATAGCTCAGAATAAATTGCAGGATGTCAGACAGGCCGGGTTAAAGAATAGACTTTTCTAGGGAAATGGATAACTTCGAGCATCAGGGTTTTTAGCAGGAGAAGGTATTCTCCCAACTGTCATTATCCCTTGGAGTCCAACCTGGCGCTGGGTGCACGGGGAGGGACTGCATCCACGCATGAGTCTCCCTTATAGGGAAACAGGAGAGCAGCATTGTTGAGGGGAGAAGGGTGATACTCAGGTTGCTTAGTTGAGGGTAGCCTGGGTTTAGGTTTGGGTGCCAGTTGTGTGAGAAAGCCAGTTGCCAGTGCCCGAAGACCCTGGGGCTTGTGGAAAGTTGTATTCTTCCCACCCCCATAACAGGAAGCCAGTGATCCCATGGAAACCTGAGCTTGGATGCAGTCTCGTTGCTGCCTTGTCTAGAAGTGAGCTCCAGGCATGATGTTCTGGACAGTCTTGCTCATTCCACCTCAGTGTGTACCTTATCTTTCTTTAAGAGAACCTCATTTTTTTTGTAGCTACAAGTCTCCATAAACATGGAACAGAATTTGTCTTACTGTGTCAGTTCTTGAGATTCATCTGTTCATGGATTTGAAATTCCATGAACGAACATTTAAATGTACTCATTAAATGGAGTACATAAACATCCCATGAACGAACATTTAAATCTTATTGAAAGAACAAATGTTCTAGGGATTAAATGTTCTTTTCAGCATTAGTAATTTACCATGGAATGTCCAAAAGTGAATTTATTTTAGCTACTGAAAATGAGGGAGGCTAAATGTTTATTGTAATTTTTAGTAAAATATAAGATTTGATATAGATGATGTTTGTTTAATATAAATCATTGTTTTTGACCATATAATTGATCATATAATTGTAGTTACATTAGTGGTAGAATTATAAAATAAATGTTAGCAAGTGGAAACACCCATACCTGGGTTATTCATGGTTTCTAAAGCTAAAACTGTTTGGTTTGGCTGTGTTAAGAAGTTAATGATTACATATCTCTTTGGAGAAGATACTGTACAAATCTATTTTACAAATCACATTTGAATTTTTTCTTTTGGAAATGTTAGCAAGAAGGCTCACTTTGTGCTCAACATTGCTTGAATAACCTCCTGCAAGGAGAATACTTCAGCCCTGTGGAATTATCTTCAATCGCACATCAGCTAGATGAGGAAGAGAGGATGAGAATGGCAGAAGGAGGAGTTACTAGCGAAGACTATCGCACATTTTTGCAGGTACCGATTTTAAACTCACTAAATCACGCTTCTTAAAAAATGTGGGTACTGTTTAGAAAGGGATGAGCTGCTCTTCCAATGGGGATCTGACTTGTTAATTATAACCCAGCTCTCGGCTTTGTAGATGGGAATGCACAAGATGTTATTTTAAATACACACACTAATGACACTTTACTCTTCTCTCCCAACCCTTAATCCCCGCCCCACCACCTCTCCAAATTCAACAGCAGCCTTCTGGAAATATGGATGACAGTGGCTTTTTCTCCATTCAAGTAAGTAGTCACAAGCATGTGCTAAGTGTTGTTTATATCCCAGGCACTGAGTTCAGGGTGTGCTTTTCACAGACTTTCATAGTCACTTTATTGATGTGACCGTCAGAAGTTCCTCCAGTACACTCAGTATAAGAGTATACGATTATCCTTTAGAATACTGGTTTTCTATATAGATAAACATGAAAATTAGGACATGTTCAAATTCTCTTCATTTTAGAGAAGGCCTTCCTTTTTCAAAGGAGGTTGGTAATTTGAATCTGTGTGCTAATAACTGTAATTCCAGTAAGTCACAGTATTTCAAAGGCTTCCCTCATGGATCAGCAGTAGAGAATCTGCCTGCCAATGAAGGAGACGCAGGTTTGCTCCCTGGGTCAGGAAGATCTCCTGGAGAAGGAAATGACAACCCACTCCAGTATTCTTGCCTGGGAAATCCCATGGACAAAGGGGAACCCTTTGCTAACCTTGCATTTAAATCAGCCTACCAGGATTGGATTCCTTCATTATGGTCTGTGGCTTTTGTCTTTTCCCTTTTTTTGAACTTATCGCTCCGCTTGAGTTCTGTGGGTGAATATATATATGATACTCGGGAGACTGATTCTTTCATCTGTGGATCTTTCATTCCATTCCTAACACCTGTGTGGTGTATCCAGAGTTCTTTAGAACCTCTCTTGGGGGACCTGCAGATATCTCTGTATGTGCCCCCTGTTCCGTCCTCCTGGACTCCTTGGTCACCAGCATGTCCAGCCAGGGCTTCACTGTGGATGGTTACAGGTAACAGCTGCCATTACCTGCTGTTACAGGTAACGGGCCCAGAGCAGGGGCCTGAATGGCTCAGCGCTTGCCATTTCCTGTTTGTGCAGTGGGCACAGATCATTCACTTTTTGTCTATACTCATGCCTGCTTCACTTGCTGCTTTGTTGGATACCTTGGAGGGTAGGTGGTGAATTTTCAAAAATTTTCCTTTTTTTTCCTCCTCAGTTTGAAATAATCAGGTGTATCTTTTGGTTTCCTACAAATCACAAACCCACGATAAAAGAAGTTTAGACTTGATGAAAACTTCAGTTTAAATCCTCAGAAATAACTCATTTTAATAGATGTAAAATTATCATTATTCCGTATAGTAAGTTGACTGTCAGTTTTCTAAAGCAGGACTCATAGCAGCCAAATGAATGCAATGGACTTGCTTTAAGAGTAGCACTAACTGGATAGAATATACATCTAGATTTTGGAGGCAGTTCTATCTAGGAATTGTATGGTTCTCATACAATTCCAGAAACTTGGTGTAAAAGGTGCTCTTTTAAATGTTATGTCTATATTGTTATTTATGGATATTTGATGTATATAGTGATATATCTACATGTACATACACACACACATACACACATACACACATACATGTGCACTTTAAAACCTGTAGCCTCCTGAGGAAATTTATCTATGAACTAAAATTGTTTCTACAACTAACATGCCTTAACACTACTTATTTGGAATTTAAAAAAAAAAAAAATTTTTTTTTTTAACAGGTTATAAGCAATGCCTTGAAAGTTTGGGGTTTAGAACTAATCCTGTTTAACAGTCCAGAGTACCAGAGGCTCAGGATTGATCCCATGTAAGATTATTTTGCTTTTCCTATATTTGATTTTTAAATTTATACTTTTTTAAAGGGGAAAAATAAGTCTGGCCTGCTTTTGTTGTGATAGTCCCCATTTTATCCCCTCAGGTGTTCCTGGTTTGCCTTTCGGGGCTGTCTGTGAACATCTGTCTCCCTGACCCCTCCACGTGTGGCAGTGCAGAGCTGATCCTTGAATGGGGTGTGGTGCCGTTGTTTTTGTATGGCATCACTAATCTCCACAGAGATTTATACTGTTTTGTAATTCTTAAAAAATCAGTGATTCTTAAAAACTGTAATAATAAGCCTAAGTCATCATAGGTCTTGTATAGTATTTTCTAATTGACAAACTAAATGAATATGATTCTAATATTTCAGCTTAATATTGCATATGTGCTTTTTCCTGTTTCTAGAAATGAAAGATCATTTATATGCAACTATAAAGAACACTGGTTTACAGTTAGAAAATTAGGAAAACAGGTAACTCTTCCCCTCCTTGCCTGTCTTTTTTCTCATTCTGTACCTCATTTGCAAGTAAAGTGTAAGGGATTGGTGCCTTAAAGAGGAAGAAACTCACCAGTAATGTGTATTTGTGGCCTGGTTACAATCTAGATAGATAGGACATAAGTAAAATTCTCTATTTAAGACAAGACAGCCATATTTAGACATAAGTAAGTTTTTATGTGACAAAGATGTTCTGTCAGCTAACTTCTATTTTTCTTAGGTTTGTGTTAAGCATAGCAGTGTCACAAAGCCCGAAGTAGTGTCCAGTATGAATAAAAAATTTCAGCCATGTTTGTTTTAGCTTAACAAGGTTATTCACATTCCAAAATGCCATGTAATACATGGGTCTACATAAATCATTTCTATTAAAAAAAAAAAAAATGGAATGTGTCTTGAGCAAGGTTTTCATAAGATCAAGAAAAGTACCAAAAGTGTTATTTTTAAAAATAATTACCATTGGTCTTTGTATACCCAATACCATTTTTGAGACAATTTTTGATGTCCTTTTTCTCAGAATTTTGACTCTTTGAAAGAGGGTTACTGAAAACAGATGAATGTAATGAAAAAGAATGAATTATTGATACATGCAACAGCGTGGATGAATCTCCAATTAATTATGCTGAGTGAAAGAAACTAGACACAAAGTACTATATACCATAGAAAAGAAAAGAAGAAAGTGAAGTTGCTCAGTTGTATCCGATTCTTTGTGACCCCATGGACTGTAGCCTGCCAAGCTCCTCCCTCCATGAGATTCTCCGGGCAGTACTGGAGTGGGTTGCAGTTTCCTTCTCCAGGGAATCTCCCAACACAAGGATCAAACCTGATTCTCCCACACTGCAGGCAGACTCTTTAACGTCTGAGCCACCAGGGGCTCATTATAGTGTTCCATTTATATAAAAGCATAGAAAATGTAAACTTATCTATAATGACAGTGATTGCCTGGATGAGGGAGGCAAGGAGCAATGGATAAGGAGGATTACAAGGGGCACGGGAAACTTGGCAGTGACAAAAATGTTCACTCTCTTGGTGGTGGGTGATGGTTTCATGGGTATATACATATGTTAAAACTTCAAATTGTACACTTAATATATATGCAGTCTATTACATTTCAAGTACACTTAAATAGAGCTGTTGTTGTTGTTTTTTTTAAATAGGCCAGTATGAAACAGAAAAGGAAATTAGGAAAGAGTACATTGAGTTAAATCAATACAAGATAATTCTAAAACAAAAGCCCTATCAGTTTAAGTCTGCTGCTTAGAAGCAGCTTCATCTTAAATGATCCCTCCTGGGTGGCAGAGAGCAAGTAAGTAAGTGTGGTTTGGTGCAGGAGAGACCCACCCAGGTAGGAATCAACCCTGGGAAAAACCAAGGCAGGACTCTCCCAAGTGTGTTTAACCTAGGGGTTTTATTTAAAAATATAAAAATATGATCAGCTGTTCTTCACTTTCAAGATCTGAAGTCTTAGAGTCTGGAATTCCTTTGTATTGATTTGCATGTAAACTTACATTATTATTTTGAGAAATTTTGTAAATTTTAGTTCTTCAAAATTTAATTTACACATTTCACATTATCTTTGACAAACTCAGCTTCCCTGGTAGCTCAGATGGTAAAGAATCTACCTGCCATGCAAGAGACCTGGGTTCGATCCCTGGGTTGGGAACTGCTAGAGAAGGGAATGGCAGTGCTGGAAATGTCAAATTATGGCTTATCATCTTTGGTTCTAATTTATATTTTTGATTAAAATTGTATTTTTCACTATAGACTCTTGTCTGAGGCCCCTGTATAAAAAAAAGATGAGAAAAATAATTATCATCTCTGGTAAAATTCACAAAAAGCATTTGGTGATGGTGCTGACAGTAACTTCTGAAACTGCTCTATCTTGTGGGTTAAATTAGGATGCCCATGAAATAGTGAACAAACAATGTTAATTACATGCAGTAGTGGTTTAGTGATCTTTTAAAAATGAGTTGGTGATTAAAAATTCTCTTCCTGGAAATGTCTAGCCTTCTCACAATTAAAATATTTTGACCAAAATTATCAGCAGTGGGAAAACTTCATAGTTGTCATTTTTCTTCCACATCAATAAAATGTGATTAGGGTTTTGTTGGACTGTTCCTTTGAAAAAGATTTAATTATGGCTACATAAGGGTACTTTAAAATACTATCAGTTTCTTTTCTTTTTTGAAGGGGGGATTTAAAGTTTATGACTTAAAGCAGACTTTTAAAACATTTAATAGTGATAAAATTGCAACATTTTATTTCAGTTTTTAAAAATTGTATGCCATTTGGAGAAATGGCAACCCACTCCAGTGTTCTTGCCTGGAGAATCCCAGGGACGGGGGAACCTGGTGGGCTGCCGACTCTGGGGGCGCACAGAGTTGGACACGACTGGGGCGACTTAGCAGCAGCAGCAGCATGATTTAATTACTTTTAAAAAATCTTAATTTGACATGTTCCAGTGTTTAAGCAGTCTTACTAAGTTTAGATGGGTTATATCAATTCATAACATGTGAAACTTATTACTTACAATGTGCACTGACATAAATGTTGACAATTTGTCTTCCAGTGGTTCAACTTGAATTCTCTTTTGACGGGTCCAGAATTAATATCAGACACATACCTTGCACTTTTCTTGGCTCAGTTACAACAGGAAGGTAAGTAAAGACTGAACACTTTATATTATCTTTTGAAGTAGCTAAATTAAACCATCTCACTAGAAGTGAGTGTAGCAACTGTCTCAATAGAAGTGTGGCTGAATAAAACCTTCTCTTTAGATGTAAGCGTAGCTAAATAAAACCATCTCTTTGGAAGTAAGTATAACAATAGTGCTTTTGTGACAGAGGCAGGAAAATAATCTTTGTTTTACATGGTGAGCTTCAGGCTGTGATTTGAATCATCCTGCTCTTTCACTTTTCACTTTCACGCATTGGAGAAGGAAATGGCAACCCACTCCAGTGTTCTTGCCTGGACAATCCCAGGGACGGGGGAGCCTGGTGGGCTGCCGTCTATGAGGTCGCACAGAGTCGGACACCACTGAAGCGACTTAGCAGTAGCAGCAGCTCTCTTGGCATTCTTGCTGACACCTGGCCCTCCCCTGATGAGGCTGATTCCTTTGCAGACCTTCTATGTTATGGTTTTTTTGTCTTCCAGACCCCACATATACCACAGAGCCAAGGGGAAGCTTAGGTATTCTTGTTCATCCTTACCCCTTTTGGGTCATCTTCTTCCCTAAAAACTGCAGCTCCTTTGAAATATATATCACTAGAGTAAAGTCTGCCCCTTGCTCTTTTGCAGTCTTTTGAAGTCTGATCTTCCTTCTTTTCCACTGAAGATTTAAGATCTGACTCACTATCATGGCTCTACTTCAGCTCTTTTCATCATTCTTGGTGATTTCTACATCAAAAATCAGTCCAATCCAATCTCTTGCTTTTTACTTTCAAAGATCATTTTTTTCACTCTTGCTTGCCATTACTAATAACTGTACTACCTTCAAAATCTTATTATAAGCATCCTATTCTTAGACTATTGTCTCCTATCTTTATACCATATTCTCTCTGGTTTTTTCCTTTGTAACCATTCTTTAAACCATATTACAAGCCTAAACATTCCCCTTAGGTCCTTACTTCCCATATTACCCCACCTGTTTTCTGTAATCACCATTATAATTCATTATCATTCAGTGATTATCGCTATAACACACTGTTACGCTTCTCAGCTCCTTTCTCTTTCGTTCTCCATCATACTTTTATGACAAAAATCCCAACCCTGGTTAAAATCCAGTCTTGGACTTGTCCAGTCCTTCTCCATCAGAGCAGTTGAGCATGGTTAAAGATACAATATAAAATATGATCAATTTTGCTTTAAGTTTAGGATCACAAATTTCAAATGAGCCTTCAGTGCTTCTTGATATCCCTACCACATTCTTGCAGTAAGCTCACCTACCACTTCCCAGGATGATGATTGCACAGCTTCTCCCTTCAGACCTCTCACCATCCCCTCCCACTTCCTGACTCCTAGCTTATGGCCATCCTTTATATTCTACTATGGAAACAGGAGCAATTAAAAGAGAACATCCTCATTCTTCTATTGGCAGATCATCACCCTGCTTCTCTCTCTCCTGTGCTTTCAGCCCACGAGAGCAGGTGAGCTGTTCCCTGCACTTAACCAATTCCAGTGTCTCCACTCTGGGGCTAGATCTCAGCTCCTCCCACGTACTCAGGATCTTTACTCCTGCTTTTGTTGCTCTACTCTCCTATGTGGTTTCCCGCTTTTATCTTATTATCCCTACTGTAGAGAAATAAGCTCTTTCTCTCCATTGATTAAAAAGAAAAAGCTGCTTTTAATGCCAGGAAACTCCAGCTGTCTCCCATTTTTACTTTCTCCTTAGAATCATCTTTAATGTATTGTCTCCTATGCACGAACTCATTCCAGTTACACTGTGATAACCAACCTGTCACTGAAAACCCTCTTCCCAGTGCCTCCAATGACCTCCAATTTGCCAATGCCAGTATTCAGTTCTCAGTCTTGCTTTGACATCATCTTTTTTGAGAGTATAGTTTAGTATACCCTCCTTTAAAGAGAATGAAACAAAATTTTGTTATCAAAAGTTTCAATCAAGTATAAAAGTATAGAAAACAATGTGATGGACCCTCATGTACCTTTGGCCAAACCTCAGCAAATATCTCATGGCCAGTCTTATTTTACCTATACCCTACCCACTTCTGTTTCCAGTTTATTCTAAGAAAATACTCATCATCTTAGCATCTTTGTAGATTTTTTAAATTAAAATCTTTAAAAGCAAAGACTCTTTAAAAATATACATGTAGCCATTATACTCTAATGACATATAAACATTTAATTACAATTCTTTAATAGCACCAACTAGTCAACTCAAATCTCTCATTGCCTGTTTTTGTTTTTGTTTTCTTTTTTTAAGAGCAGTGATAGCTTAGGTGAACAGCATGTTCTATTTTTTATCTCCAAAGAAGAGAATTTAGAAAAGAGAATTTAGAATTTAGAAGTGATGATGCTTCAGGCACTCAGAGCTTCCTATGGCAAAAGTTTTATGACAGTGGAAAAGGGTTAGGGAAAGCTTCTGACATGGACAGCAGAAGAGGGCAGAGAGTGCCCCACTCACTAGTCTTCAGTCAGCTCAGTCGCTCAGTTGTGTCCGACTCTGCAGCCCCATGGACTGCAGCACGCCAGGCTTCCCTGTCCATCACCAGCTCTCAGAGCTTGCTCAAACTCATGTCCATCGAGTCAGTGATGCCATCCAACCATCTAATCCTCTGTTGTCCCCTTCTCCTCCTGCCCTCAATCTTTCCCAGCATCAGGATCTTTTCCAATCAGTCATTCACATCAGGTGGCCAAAGTATTGGAGTTTCAGCTTCAGTATCAGTCTTTTCAATGAATATTCAGGACTGCTTTCCTTTAGGATTGACTGGTTGGATCTCTTTGCAGTCCAAGGGATTCTCAAGAGTCTTCTCCAACACCACAGTTCAAAAGCATCAATCCTTTGGTGCTTAGCTTTCTTTATAGTCCAACTCTCACATTCATTCATGACTACTGGAAACACTGTAGCTTTGACTAGATGGACCTTTGTTGCCAAAGTAATGTCTCTGCCTTTTAATATGCTGTCTAGGTTGGTCATAGCTTTTCTTCCAAGGAGCAAGCGTCTTTTAATTTCATGGCTTCAGTCCCCATCTGCAGTAATTTTGGAGCCCCCAAAAATAAAGACCGTCACTGTTCCCACTGTTCTCCATCTATTTGCCATGAAGTGATGGGACTGGATGCCATGACCTTGGTTTTTTGAATGCTGTTTTAAGTCAGCTTTTTCACTTTCTTCTTTCACTTTCGTCAAGAGGCTCTTTTGTTCCTCTTCACTTTCTGCCATAAGAGTGATGTCATCTGCATATCTGAGGTTATTGATATTTCTCCCAGCAATCTTGATTCCAGCTTGTGCTTCATCCAGCCCAGCTTTTCACGTGATGTACTCTGCATATAAGTTAAGTAAGCAGGGTGACAATATACAGCCTTGACGTACTCCTTTCCCGATTTGGAACCAGTCTGTTGTTCCATGTCCACTTCTAACTGTTGCTTCTTACTTGCATACAGATTTCTCAGGAATCTGAGAAACCTTGCATACAAGTCAGGTGGTCTGGTATTCCCATCTCTTTAAGAATTTCCCACAGTTTGTTGTGATCCACACAGTCAAAGGCTTTGGCATAGTCAATAAGGCACAAGTAGATGTTTTTCTGGAACTCTCTTGCTTTTTCGATGATCCAGTGGATGTTGGCAATTTGATCTCTGGTTTCTCTGCCTTTTCTAAATCCAGTTTGAACATCTGGAAGTTCACGATTCACATACTGTTGAAACCTGGCTTGGAGAATTTTGAACATTACCTTGCTAGCATGTGAGACGAGTGCAAATGAAACTAAACAAAGTTAGTCTTAGGCAAAATAGAGTGTCATAACAACTCAGCGTTTAAGTGGGGGAAAAAGTGTTATGTGACTAAGACAAAGGAATATAGGAAAAAACACTTGTCCCTATCTCCTCGTCGAGCGCCCCGGATCCCTTTCTCCTCCTTGGGAGGAGATTCTTTGTCGTCCTACCTAAGAATTTAATTCCTCGGTAGTCTTTTAAAATTTATTAATTTTTTATTTTTGGACGTGCTGGGTCTTCACTGCTACTTCCGGGCTTTTGCTGGTTGTGGCGAGTGGGGGCTGCTCTCTAGTTACCGTGCACGCCATTCTCATCGCATGGCTCCCCTTGTTGCAGAGCACAGGCCCCGGGGCACGTGGGCACAGTAGTGGTGGCGCACAGGCTCAGTCGGCCCATGGCGTGTGGAGTCTTCCTGGACCAGAGACTGAACCCGTGTCCCTGCATTGACAGGTGAATTCTTTAGTGCTGGGCCGCCAGTGAAGTCCTCTAATCCCCTTTTTGATTCTTCCTTTTTTTTTTTTTAGTATAGTTAAACCAGGTTGAAATAAGGGTCATTGATTGCATTGCATTGCTGTGTCTCTACAACCTATCTATTGGTTTCTTCTCTTTATTTTTTTCCTTATTCTTTTGAAGAAAATGGGTCATTTGTTCTGTTTCTCACATTCTAGATTTTGCTTGTTGCATCCTTTTTTTTTTTTTTCCCTCTGAGCCCTTGATGAGCAATAGACTGGTCCTCAGATGTAGAGACTTGATCAGATTTAAGTTGATTTTGGGAGGACAGAAGACTCTTCATGGATGTTGTGGCACTTAATGTCCAGTTGTCTCTCTTTTTGTGATTTGGGTAGCTGCTAATAATAAATGCCTAGTCTGTTATTTCATTAATTAGATTTCCATCATTTCTTCATTTATTAGCTGGAGGACTTCTATACAAATAGACTTTCCTTCATCAACTATTTGGTTATCTTGAAGTATGTAATTCATATAGAAAAAGCAGGATAAATATTTCTTGCCTTTTATCAGTTTTAAATATTTGCTCATAGTATCTTGTCTCCAAAGGTAACCAGTTGGTTTGTTTGTGTACTGTCATTGTAAACTAATCTATTAAAATCATAGTTCAGGGCTCCCCTGGTGGCTCAGTGGTAAAGAATCTACCTGCCAGTGCAGGAGACACGGGTTCCATCCCTGGTCCAGGAAGGTCCCACATGCCGTGGGGTAACTAAGCCTGTGTACCCCCACTCCAGTACTCTTGCCTGGAGAATCCCATGGACAGAGGAGCCTGGCTGGCTACAGTCCACGGGGTCGCAGAGAGTCGGACACGGCTGAGCCACTCACCTTCTTCTTCTTCACCACAACTCTTGAGTCTATGGTCTAGACTTGGAACCACAACTTCTGAGCCCATGAGCTACAACTACTATAGCCCATGCTCTAGAGCTGGTTCTCCACAACAGAAGAAACCAGTGCAATGAGAAGTGTGCACACCACAACTAGAGAGTAGCCTCTGCTCCCCAAAATCAGACAAAAGCCCAAGCAGCAACAAAGACCCAGCACAGCCGGAATAAATAAACCATAATTCATATGTTTTAGTCTGTTGTAATTACTTTGATACTCAATATTGTCACATCCTGGATGAGTGGGAACCTTTTGAACTTGACTCTCAAGCTTTTGAAATGACCACTTTAGCCTTTTGAAGCCCTTTTTAGGCCATATAATAAGAATTTTCAGTCTTGTGTACTTGCTTCCCTTTTAGTAACGGTGATGCGAGATCACAGTCTGTGTGCTGGTATGCTTACTGCTGCTAGGTTGCTTGTCATCTAGGTCTCTTCAGTTTACATGTAGGATCATCATGTTGTAACGTCTTTGATTTTATATACTTTTATCTCTTTTCTTTTATACCTAAAACCTTTGTTCCTAACTATATCTTCCCTTTTTGAAATGCTGTCTATACTCTTCCAAGCCACTATGTTCTAGTTTACTTCATATCATATTGGCTGCTTCTTTCAGATGCCTTTTGTGGATCCTACTCTTTAATCTCTATCTAATGAAGTGACCCAGAGTCAGTCTTGGACAACTTCTTGACTGTATGCCATCCCATTATTTTAAATATCATCTCTAAATAAAGTCTATCTGCCAGTAATTCCTTAGACTTTTATCTTTTGCCGAGACATCTACCCTAAACACCAAACTCCTAACTTTCTCATCTCCACTCAGAAGTCCAGAAAGCATTTCAATCTGAATAGGTTTACAAAAGACTCATTTTTTTTCTCCCCATACTTGCTGTCCCTCAGACTTTCCATTTTCATAAGCCCCACTCTTCTTGCACATTGGTTCCTATATATTACATTGAGAAGGCAGCCTGGAGTAGTCTTTTTAAAATATAATGCACATTGTGGTATACTTGTACTCTTCAGCCCTTCAGTGGCTGCCTAGCACACTTAGAATGAAATCTAATCTTGAATAAAACCCAAGATCCTCACAGTGTCACCTCTGTAAAAAGCAGTTTCTGCCCTTCATGATGCTGTTCATGGAATAGCATGGGGAGCTAACATAGTGTCTCCACAACCTAGACAACAGTTTTACTGGCATAAAACCTGTTCAACCATCTGAACTCTGAGTATACTTGTCCTTGTGAAAAAATGTGTTAAGTGTGTTATGATTTACTCTTGAGTTTTTCCATTAATAGGCCTTTTTAAAATTTCATTTTCTGTTAATGCTCATAAAGAATATCTATAATAAGCACCAAAGTTGAAGAAAATTCATGGTAGAAAAACGAAAATTGATCAAAATGACTTACATATAGCCCACCCTTATTCGGCTATTGTATGGAGTAGCCAGCTGGGAAAACTTTACCTTTCCAGAATTGTATTAATTAAAAAATTATACTGGACAAATGTAATTTTTTCAAAACATGAACCACATCTTCAGCACCTTGACTAGAATTTCCAGGTCCTGTTTTCAGTTAGAAAGGGTGTGTGTCAGGGTCAGCTATTACACAGATGGCTCATTTCACCTGTATTGCAGATTTTTACACACATCCTCTGATTGTGTCCTCAACCGCGCTCTGCGGAAGGTACAGAGTAATCTGTCTAACAGTTGGAGAAGTCAAGACATAGAGGGGAAAGTGCTCAAGAGAGGCAGCTAGGCAGCAGAAGCGCCAGGGCTCTGAAACCTGGGCTGTCTGAGTGCACACTCCTTGCCCTTCCTCAGTCCTTTCGTTGCCTTTCCGTTGTCCCTTATGGAGTAAGCTATTGGTCAGGCACTGTTTTAGTATGTTTTAAGTATATTTCCAAGAAAAGTGAATGTAAAGTTGCTCAGTCGTGTCTGACTCTTTGCAACCCCATACAGTCCATGGAATTCTCCAGGCCAGAATACTGGAGTGGGTAGTCGTTCCCTTCTCCAGGGTCTCTTCCCAACCCAGGGATCGAACCCAGGTTTCCCACATTGCAGGCAGATTCTTTACCAGCCGAGCCACCAGAGAAGCTTCTTAATTATTGCCCCAGTCAGATTCTGCACAAATTACTAAGCACAAATTAGGTATGTTTCCATGTTCTTACTTAATTAGAGCCCTTTTCAGATTCAAATACTTGTCATAGACACTCTGTGAGATGGCTATTCCCATTTTACAGGTGAAGAGGCTTAGAGGGACTTCCTTGGTTGTCCAGTGGTTAAGAATTTGCCTTGCAATGAAGGGGACATGGGTTTGATTCCTGGTTGGGAAACTATTAATAAGATCCTACACGCAACCGAGCCGCTAAGCCCACATGCCTCAACGAAAGATCCAACTAAGACGAATTGAAAAAATTTATATATATGGAAGTGAGGCTTAAAGACCTTAAGTAATTTGTCCTAGGCCTCCCCACTGGTAGTGTAAGAACTGTTATTTGGACCCAGGTCTTTCTCACTCCTTGGTCTGCAGTCTTCCTGCTGTTGTGCTGCCCCTCTATCTGCTGTCATTTTCAATCAATTTTGAATCGCTTGCTAGCTGTTGTAGATAATTTTTGCTTTTTTTTTTTTAGGTTACTCTATATTTGTTGTTAAGGGTGATCTGCCAGATTGCGAAGCTGACCAACTTCTACAGATGATCAGGGTCCAACAGATGCATCGACCAAAACTTATTGGAGAAGAATTAGCACAACTTAAAGAACAGAGGTAAAGCTGGGCTTGTAGTGTTGGGTATATGATAGTATTTCATTACAAGAATTAAGTTTACATACTTACGTTGAAGATGTGGTCCTCTTATTGTTGGTGGGGTTTTTTTAGACCTTTCTGTTTAAGTGTAGCTTATTGGTTTAACTTTGAATCAGTTCTCTGAAATATTTAAGTGTACTTCCCAACACAAATTCATATCACAATAGGACTTTTGTATGATTAGACGTTATCTGCCCAAAAAAAGTGTATGTTTTCAACTTACATAAACATCTTTGGTTTATAAATGTCTCTATAGCTAAAATAGAAGAACGGTCTGCAGTTACTATTTGTGCTTTTATTCTTTAGAGTCCAGAAAACAGATCTAGAACGCGTCTTAGAAGTAAATGATGGGACAGGAATGTTAGACGAGGATGAGGAGGACTTGCAGAGGGCTCTGGCACTAAGTCGCCAAGAAATTGACATGGAAGATGAAGAAGCCGATCTCCGCAGGGCCATTCAGCTCAGTATGCAGGGTATGGACATTCCAGCACTTACTTTATTTGTTGTTGAAGCAATTGATTTAGATCATTTTTAGTTCTTCTGGAAATTAATATGCTATTGGTAGAAGTTCTTTGACAGTCACTGCAGAAGCAGTAGCTATGTATAATCAGTCTTTGTTTTCTTAGATATTATTTAATACATATAACTTTTTATGACTTGTGTTATATTAGGACTAGTTATATTTTTATTTCTGGTCATTCAGTTTGGTTATAATATTGTGCAAACACAGTACTAAACGGAACTAATCATTGTGAGGTTAGTGGACCCTTGCCCAGACCAGCTGTTTAAATGCATTCTAGTGGCTATGAAGGAAGGTCTGGACAGAGACTATAAATTGATTTTACAAAACTCTGAAACTTACTGGCAGTGGAACTTATAGCTTAAGCTCACTTTGGTGGGGTCACTCTTTTAGCTCACCACACCTCTTCCCCCACCCACTCCCATCCCTCTCCCACCCCAGGGAATCCAAGTGGAGGGAAATGTCTGGGACGCTGCTCAAAAGGGCTTACTTAAAAAGTGTGACGGGTTTTCTTTTTGGGGGGAGTTGTTTTGTTTCTGTCTAATGTGAATTTGCCTTTTACTTTTTAATGAAATTACTCATCAACTGAATTCCTTAAGGATCTAAATAAAATTCAGTTTCTATTAATATGAAGATTATCCTTTTTATGCTATATTTTATCCTGAACTGCTCATGCCTCCTGGCCACATCTGAGTACTCTGTATGGTGCACAGGCCCATTTTGGATTAGCAGAGTCCTGCTAGGTTAGCCCAGTGGTGGACAGACACCAGCCTTATTAGTTTTAGATATTTTTGTGTACTTTACTCTTCTTTCCATGTCATTTCACAATTTATGCAGAATCTGATTGGAGCAATAATTTAGTAAGAACACAGAAACATACTTAAGTTGTGTCAGTACCCAAATGTTTGAAAATAGAGGAATACACAGAATGGGTTTATTTTACAATCATCCACTTTAAGTTACTTCTAGGAATTCTGTGCCTTCAAAAGTGTAGATTGATTTCTGGGACTTCCCTGGTGTGGTACATTGGTTAAGAATCCTCTTTGCAATGCAGGGGACATGGCTTCAATCCTTAGTCAAGGAACTGAAATCCCACATGTCTCAGAACAACTAAGCCCACAAGTGCTGCAACTAGAGGTTGTGTGCCTCAAGCAAAGATTCCCCATGGTGCAAGGAAGATCCCACGTGCCATAGCTGACTCAATGCAGCCAAATTAATTAATTAATTAATTTTTAAAAAGTGTAGATTCATTTTTAATAAGAGCAAGCAAGTGTGGTGCTAGTTATTTCTCCTACCAGACGGTCGTTGAGCTTACCTCATGTCCACTGTGTCACAAATGGTAGTAGGTGTGGTTGCAGTGGACACAGGTTAGATTGAACTACCTTATTCTGATTTTCCCTGAACCTTTCAGAGACTTTCTTACATTTACAGAATGGTCCAGAATAGTTTTGAGAAGAAAACTTTTTGAAACCTCCTTCACCTAAGTGTAAACACGTCATGACTTGGTCAATAAAACTGTTTTTTGTTGTGTTTTATTTGGCTTTCAGGTACTTCCAGAAATAGATGTCAAGATATCCCACAGACATCGGGTTCACATCCTACTTCAGAAGAGCTAAGGAAGAGAAGAGAAGCCTACTTTGAAAAGTAAAGTAGTTGGTACCATATTAAAACTGCATATTTTCTATTTATCTTGGCTGTTTTGTCTCTTTGTAGACATATAGCTTTGACCTAACCATTTATTTTATTTAGAATTCTCTCCTTTTTGAAAAGACTGACTAGTGACTGACCCTATGAACATTTGAATGTAGTTTTTAAAAATTTATAGCTAATAAACTGAAATCAAATATAGTTTTAGGAGAAAACTTTGCCTCAGTACTAATTAAATTTTCATGAAATAGGGTGAAGGAAGTCTTGTAAAATTTCAGTCATCAAAAGAAAAATGGAATTGGATCAAGGCAAGAACAAAGCCCGGTGGTCCTTTGAATATACTTCTTGGTTACCTGACCAACCCTACAAAGTTCTCCTGTCAATTAATAGGAAAAACACCATCTGTCATAGGAGAACACACTCTCAAATGGAGCTGGTGCTTCACCGCTCTGCTCGTTACCTCACTGGGGGGTGCCACAGGCCCATAGTGTCGGGGGCATGAGAGGAACTGTAAATCTCAACGATCAGCTCCTAGGACCTAACTTTGTGCCAGCTGTATAAGTGCTCTCAAAATAGAAATTTCACCCATATCATTATCCTTGCCAGTAACCGTCATTCACAGGTCTTCATCCCCTTTTCTCTTTTTTAAAGATAAAACTCCATCTTACCATCACAAGATCTCTAATAGATGTTCACATCCTCTGATCCCAGCTCAGAGAACTAAGGCAGTGGCTGAGTCTGGCCTACTATTTACTATATTTTCTCAATTCTAAGATGCCCATATTTTCACATTTCAACATCTCTGCAATGCGGAAGACTCTTACACATCATATTTGGTAGTACTTTAGCTGTATCTAAAATGTTGGCGCATTTTACATTGGATGGTGTAATGAAGATAATATTTACCTTGTTTTCTGTTTTTTTTTTTAAGTCACAACTCAGAAGTATATGAAGGAAAGTTCTGATCAACTGACATCCTCTTAATGTGAGATATTTCTAGTCTTTATTCAGTGATAGCTTAATGAATTTAATTCTGTATAAAAATCTCCAAATAGTGCTTATTAGTGCTTGTCACTCCCTGTACAATTTTAAAATTAACTTTTTTATTTTTTAAATATGATAAACTTCAAATTTATGTGCAAGTAGAGAAACTAGCATAAAGAACCCTGATTATCTGTTGCCCACATGTAACAAATATCAGCACATTGGCCATCTTGGTTTTATGCCCGTCTCCCATGCTCTTTACTCTTGTACCACCACCCCCCACCCCAGGGTGGGGTTATTTTGTAATAAATCTAAATCATAATATTTCATCTGTATTGATTTTCATGTCTGTCTCTAAAATACATGGTTTTTTCTTAATATCACCAAATGCTTTTGTCACACAATAATGGAATAAAGATCACATGATAATTATTAATGGTAGTTCTATAATATCATCAACTAACTAGTCAGTGCTAAAAACAGCTTTCAGTGTTTAGATAAAAAATAATATTTTGGAAAATTTATCTTACAAGATATCTAAATCTAAAAAACCACAATCCTACCTTTAATAACTAATGATAGTGTTTTGACAGTCACACACTTAACGGTCACATAGATGCACGTATATTGTATATCACATATTCTCATGATTGTGAATATTCTTTGCAAGAGGCTATGTTGTAGTTCATAAAATGTATGTATCACAATTTATGAACCTATTGATTTTTGCTGTTATAATTAATAATGCAGTGAGCAATCCTTGCATTGACTTTGTGCCTCAAATCTCTCATCATTTCTTCTAATTATCCTGAAAATTTCAGATTACTAAGTTAAAGCACAGGAACATTTTTAAAGCCTTGGTAAAGATTTCTAAACTGCTCTCTAGAACAGTTTCCAAGTGATACCTCTACCGTGCTTTTCTGAGACTTTAGTTTTTTCCAGAATAAACAGACATACTTTATAGAGAAACTGTTACATTCACAAGTACATCCAAGAAAAGGAAACCATCTTTAAAGTATAAAAACAAATCCCTCTTTTGTTAAAAAAAGTTTTTAAGATTTTTTGGATTAAAAATGTAGAACTTCCAGTAAATTAGATTTTTTATAGCACAAAGGATAATGCAGTAACTAACATTTCATAATGACTAAGTAAGTTATAACAAGCACAATGCTAGCTATAACTAATGCAGATGTTTTATTCAATGTTGTGCCCTTTTAAAATGTCTGAGTCTCCTTTCTTATTGGGGGTAGTTGATTAGGTAAGAAAGTACAGTGATGGTTCCAGCTTCAGCTTCCTATCCCCTACCTCCTAGTTTGACTTTGGAAATACTGGTGGTCACTTGAGTAGACCTAGAGAATGTTTTACACAGTTGTTGCTGAGAAGAGTTAAGACCTAACTTCTTGGGGTGCTTTTTAACTTTGGTTAGTGTTCAGAATCCTGTAGGACTCATGATTGAAGGAGCTGAGAAACTAATTTTTGCCTTTCACAGAATTCCTGATTACTAAACCTAGATGGGTCCTTGTCACAATAGCTTGTATTGTGGAGAACTTGGCTGTAAGGCTGTGGAGTCATTTCTTACATCTGATCTTTTCCAAACTTACCCGGTGCTAATTTGTTATTCATTGAAATTTATATATATATATATATTGAAAATATATATATATTGAAATTTTTTTTTCTGTAGAGTATTTGAAGCTTCATACTTAATGTCGTAGCCACAGTTTAGCCACAGTGTTCATGGATTAAGCATGAAAATACTGTTGAAAGTCTTATCTGTTAACAAATTTATAGTTTATGAGTAGGCATTGTTAGCTGATACTTTCATAGCTATGATATTTTTTCCCAATGGTAATCTCCAAATCCATGGTACATATAGAACCCTGAGCAAAACTCTACTTTATCAGCTATATCATTGTGAAACCTTAATTCCCATGTTATGAGCATCAAATGAGACAGTGTATGTAAAACTGTTTTGTAAACTGTGAAGTAGCCTACAGATACACTTAGCATTATTAATGTCTTCTCCAGATGTAACTCTGATATGATGCTGATTCTTTCTTTCTGTCACTTAAAAGAGTGGTTCTTTAGCAGGAGAGAAACAAGGGAGCCATTCCCTTCTCCAGGGGATCTTCCTGACCTAGGGATTGAACCCGGATCTCCTGCATTGCAGGCAGATTCTTTACCATCTGAGCCACTAGGAAAACCCAGTGTTTTCATAGTCATGGGTTACTGTGATTTTCTGATTACCTAATACTTGAACTACCACTTCAGTGGTGTGATGTAGTTTATCAGAGTCCAGCTTAAAAAACAGAAACTCCTTAGAGACTTTTTAAAATGTTTAAGTGGAGGGTAATTGCTTTACACTGTTGTGTTGGTTTCTGCTGTACAGCAGTGTGAATCGGCCATAAATATACATCTGTCCCCTCCCTCCCTCTCAAGCCTCCTTTGGACAAAGCAGAATCAGGATATCGAGTTTAAGAACACACTGCTTTAGCTGTGACCCTAGGATCAGGAAGCTGCCACCACAGGTGCCTAGACATGGGAACCTGCAGTCTGGCCCCCGCTGCTGCTGCCAGGAAGCAGGATTGTGGAACTGGCATCTCCGTGACCTTACTTGCCAGCAGAGACCCACCAAAGCTGCAGGAAGAAGACTGTACCTCTGCCGTGTATGTCTTAGGCATGTCTTTAACTGGTAGCCAGACTCCTAACTTGAAAGCATCTAAGATGTGTAGTTTTCAGTTTTCCAGCCTTTCTCATGCTGAAGGCGTGTTAGAAGGCACAGGGGGAAAGGATACTGATTTACTATTTGAACACAGTGTCCCCACATAGGAAAAGTGTCAAAATACTCTCAAGGCTGGCCGTTGATTTACTTCTCACTTTGAAGTAGAATGAAGGTTATCTCTCTAAAGGCACTGTCTCACCTATCACTCCCTTGCATTCTGAGATACTTTCTTGAATGGAGGGGGAGGAGGGCCTGGACAGGATGCGCCAGGAATTCCTCGTACCTCACAGCCTGTCTTGTTCGTGTCACATTCCAGAATCAGAGTATGCTCGTGGGAGCCCCCTGCCTGTGTGTCCCTTGTTAGCCAGGCTCACCAGCACCTGTGCATACATCAGTGTCTGGCTCAGAGGCCAGCAGGGAAAAACTGCAGGTCCCACTGGCTGAATTTGCCTCATTGCTCATATTTAAAACACAAGATTAAGAGGGGCCCTAGAAAAAAAGTGTGCTATTCTATTCTATTTTATAGTGTTCTATGTGTTAGTTGCTCAGTCATGTCTGACTCTTTGTGACCCCATGGATTGTAGCCCACCAGGCTCTCCTGTCCATGGGATTCTCCAAGTAAGAATACTGGAGTGGGTAGCCTTTTCCTTCTCCAGGGGATCTTCCCAACCCAGGGATTGAACCCAGGTCTCCTGCATTGCAGGCGGATGCTATACCATCTGAACTACGAGTGAAGCCCTATTGTGTTATTGGTCACTTAAAAATGCTGCTTCTTCCTGACTTCAGATTATGCTAAAAAGCTACAGTCATCAAGACAGTATGGTACTGGCACAAAAACAGAAATATAGACCAACGGGACAAGATAGAAAACCCAGAAATAAACTCTTGTGCCTATGGGTACCTTATTTTTTGACAAAGAAGGCAAGAATATACAATGGGTCAAAGACAGCCTCTTCAATCAATGGTGCTGGAAAAACTGGACAACTACATGTAAAAGAATGAAATTAAAATACTTTCTAACACCACACACAAAGATAAAGTCAAAATGGATTAAAGACCTAAATGTAAGACCAGAAACTATAAAACTCTTACAGGAAAACATAGGCAGAACACTGGATGACATAAATCAAAGCAAGATCCTCTATGACCCAGCTCCTAGAGTAATGGAAATAAAAACAAAAGTAAAGAAGTGGGACCTGATTAAACTTAAAAGCTTTTGCACAGCAAAGAAAACTGTAAGCAAGGTGAAAAGCCAACCCTCAAAATGAGAGAAAATAATGGGAAATGAAACAACTGACAAAGGATTAATTTCCAAAATTTACAAGCAGCTCATACAACTCAATACCAGAAAAACAACCCAATCAAAAAGTGGGAAAGAGACCTAAACAGACATTTCTCCCAAGAAGACATACAGATGGCTAACAAACACAAGAAAAGATGCTCAACATCACTCATTATTAGAGAAATGCAAATCAAAACCAAGAGATACCACCTTACATCCGTCAAAATGGCCATCATCAAAAAGTCTACAAACAATAAATGCTGGAGAGGGTGTGGAGAAAAGGGAAGACTCTTGCACCGTTGGTGGGAATGTAAATTGATACAGCCACGATGGAAGACGGTATGGAGCATTCCTTATAAGACTAGGAATAAAACCACCATATGACCCAGCAATCCCACTCCTAGGCATATACCCTGAGGAAACCAGGGTTGAAAAAGACACATGTATTCCATTGTTCATTACAGCGCTATTTACAACAGCTAGAACATGGAAGCAACCTAGATGCCCATCGACAGATGAATGGATAAAGAAGTTGTACATATACACAATGGAATATTATTCAGACATAAAAAGGAGTGCATTTGAGTCAGTTCTGATGAGGTGGATGAACCTAGAACTTATTATACAGAGTGAAGTGAGTCAGAAAGAAAGATAAATATCGTATTCTAACACACATATATGGAATCTAGAAAAATGATTCTGAATAATGTATTTACAGGGCAGCAATGGAGAAACAGACATAGAGAATAGACTTATGGACATGGGGAGAGGGGAGAAGAGGGTGAGATGTATGGAAAGAGTAACATGGAAACTTACATTGCCATATGTAAAATAGATAGCCAATGAGAATTTGCTTTATGGCTCAGGAAACTCAACTAGGGATTCTGTATCAACCTAGAGGGGTGGGATGGGGAGGGAGATGGGAGGGAGGTTCAAAAGGGATTGGATATATGTATACCTATGGCTGATTCATGTTGAGGTTTGACAGAAAACAACAAAATTCTGTAAGGCAATTAACCTTCAATAAAAAAATAAATTTAAAAAAACAGTAAAAAAACAAAAATACCTTAGAGGGTGAGGTTGATAAAAAACAGAAAGTATCATTCATTACCCCATTAAAGAATTTTGTATTCATAAAAAAAATGTCTGCTTCCTTTAAAGATCCTTTTATGCATTTTTTGAAAGCTATAGCTTCTTGCTTAGATTGTCAGCTGTTTAAAGTTTTACTTTTTGAAAATTTTTAGCATATACATATGTATGTATATGAAGTAATTTTAAATTGATGTAAAAGCAGAAATAGTTCAGAGTTCCTTATACCCTCCACCTAGATTTCCCAATTGTTGATATTTCTGAACCACTTTAGAATAACTTACAAACACAATTTTCCATTATATTTCTCAAAACTTAAGTACAAACACAATCTTCCATCATATTTCTCAAAACTTAAGTGTATATTTTCTGAATATAAGGACACTGTCCTACCTGTTTACATCATAAATATCATGTTTAAATGTTTTAATGTATGAATTGTTATGACATGGATTTTCCTTTTGAAAAAATACAGGGAGAACTTACTTTAATGCAGCAGGTATTACTGAAACTTGATAATGCAGGTTAAATAGTTGTTTTCATTTCTTTCATTCATAAAATATTTGGTGACAAGCACAGGTTTAGGTACTGGAGAAACAAGCAGGATAAGCTTTGTGCTCTCATTAGTTTATGATTCTACAGAGGGAGACAGGCAAAAGAATATCAGATGATGATAGTTTATACTGAAAATTAAATGAAAATGTGAGAATGGCAGGTGGCTGCTTTAGCTCAAACAGTCAGGAAATATCCTGTGTCCAAGGGATTCACCAGGCAAGAATACTGGAATGGGTTGCCATTTCCTCCTTCAAGGGATCCTCCTGACCCAGGGATCAAATCTGGGTCTCCTGCATTGGCAGGCAGATTCTTCACCATCAAAGCCACCAGGGAAGCCTCTGAGGAGATACTGAAGCCTAGATATGAATGACAGGGAGGAGCCAGCCATGGAAGGATCATTTTAATCTGCCCATAATTTGAAATGCTTTATCTTTTCAAAGGTGCTTATTTTCAGTGACTTCCAACAATATTAAGGAACTGCAAACCAACACATTTGCATAAAAATAGTGACTCCATTGGTACAATGTGTTATTTTTATGGTGAAAATACCTATCTGTTAATTTGTCTGATAAATGTGAATTTTCTATCTAGGTTTCCTGGGATCAGCACTGTGATGCTTTTCAGTAATTTATGTCAGACTGATTGCTCTTTCTTTTAAAAATTGAAGTGTAGTTGATTTATAATGTGTTAATTCAGGTGTACAGCAAAATTATTGAGATATGTGTGTGTGTATATATATATATATATTCATTTTCAGATTCTTTTCCGTTATAGGTTACTATAAGACATTGAATATGGTTCACTATGCTATACAGTAGGACCTTGTTACATATTTTATATATAGTAGTATATATCTATTAATCCCAAACTCCTCATTTATCCCCCCCTTTACCCTTTGGTAATCATAAGTTTTTTCCTATCAGCTTGATTGCTCTTGCCTTCTTTTGGGGTATTCAAGCCAGTGAGGCTTTTGTTTTGTGGAATCATTTATTTTCCATGGGAATGGCTTTTCTCATGGCATATTTATTCTTAGGTTTTGTTTTTTAAATGTACATTCACTCTTGAATGTTTCAGGCAGCAGCAACAACAGGCTCCACCGGGACAGCTTGCACATCTGTGTGAAAAGTCGAGCACAAGTTCTGAAGCACCAGACAGTGATCCAGGTATGCCTCCTGACCATACATCACGTCTTACCTGCATGCTGTCTTTGACACACGGGCTCCATGTGATTTTTGGCTTTATAGGCTTTTTTTCTCCTCTCTTTCATTATACTGAAAATCGTGAATGAATTTGTGATCTTCTAAACTTTCTTGGATTAAGGAGCAGGCTGACTCCGTAATGTACTTGTGTCTTTAAAACACTCAATGAATGTTTTGCTTTAAAATTATAAGCAGTACTTGCAGTGTCACAGTAATTAGTACATTTTCCAAAAGTTTCTCAAAGATAATGAATAATAGTAGGTGGAAAATAAGTTCATTTTGCTACTTGGAAAACTGAAAACACTTGAGTGTAGTCTTCATTACAACATAGAAGTCTAGAATTACTTATTAGACCTTGGTTTAATAAATAGGTCTTGAACGTTAGCCAGTTATTAGTAGTAGAAACTGAGTGAAAAAGAAGCTGTATCCAACAAAGAACTTGTAAGTAGGACATAAAAAGAACTCTCAAAACTAAGAACATAACTCAAAAAAATAGGCAAAGGATTTGAACACTTTACCAAGTATATGGATGAAAATTGGGCATGAAAATATACTCAACATCACTAGTCATTAGGGAAATGCAAACTAAACCCACAATGAGATGCCGTTACACACTTATAAGAAAGACTTAAGAAAGTAATTAAATTGACAATACCAGATGCAGGCAAGAATCAAAGCAACTGGGACTCTCATACATTGTTATTATGAGTGTAAAAAGGTACAAATCTGGAAAAATACAAACTTAAATGTACACTTAACCATGGGATCCAGTAGTCTGACTCCTAGTATCTAACCAAGAGAAAAGAAAATTAGATTCACACAAAAACTTACTGTGAATGCTTTAGCAGATTTGTTCATAACAGCCCCAAACAGGAAGCTACTTAAAGGTTGTCCTTCAGATGGTGAATAGACGTAAACTGCTACATCCAAACAATGGACTACTATTAGCAATAAAAAGGAATGAGCTGGTACTTTTTCTTACACATTCTGCTAAGTACAGTAACAACCCTGGGCTTTTGCATAAAGCAGATATAAGCAGAATCTGAAAGGCAGAGAGAAGACAAACTGTCTGGAAAGCTCAGGACCAGAGAAAGACAGCCTTGATTTTCTTTTTGCCCCAAGAAAAGCCTACTCTGTGGAGTCATTGATCATAGAGAAAGCAAGGAAATTACAGAAAAACATCTGCTTGATTGACTATGCGAAAGTCTTTGACTGTGTGGATCACAGCAAATTGTGGAAAATTATTAAAAAGATGGGGACACCAGATCACATTACCTGTCTCCTGAGAAACCTATATGCGAGTCAAGAAGCTACAGGTAGAAACAGACAAGGAACAATGGATTGGTTCCAAATTGGAAAGGAGTATATCAAGGCTGTTTATTGTCACCCTGCTTATTTAACTTATGTGCAGAGTATCATGTAAAATACTGGGCTAGATGAATCACAAGCTGGAGTCAAGAGAAATATCAACAACCTCAGATATACAGATGATGCCACTCTAATGTCAGAAAGAGAAGAGGAACTAAAGAGCCTCTTGATGAGGGTGAAAGACGGGAGTGAAAAATCTGGCTTAAAACTCAGCATTCAAAAAACTAAGATCATGGCATCTGGTCCCATTACTTCATGGCAAATAGATAGGGAAAAAGTGCAAACAGTGACAGATTTGCTTTTCTTGAGCTGCAAAATCACTGCAGATGGTGACTGCAGCCATGAAATTAAAAGATACTTGCTCCTTGGAAGAAAAACTATGATAAACCTAGACAAACCTCTGGTGTCAGTGGTCACAGGGAGCCTGGACTTCTCCCCAGAAAGAAAGAGGCATCCCTCTGGCTTCTTGCCTGGTTGATATCAGAAGAGGTCTGTTGGAGAATCAAATCTGTCACTGATTCGAGGCGGTAATGAGGCCATTCCCACAGTGTCAATGAGAAGCAGAAATGAGGCATTGCTATCCCTCCCAGTCAGGGGTTATTAGCTGGAAACCAGAATTCTCACAAGTGTTCAGCGGTAGTAGTCACACCCCACACTTCTCACATCCAGCAGCACTCTTTTTCCTCCACTGATGCTCAGGTCACAGGAAGCCTGCTGAAAGAGGAGATTGAAATAAGATTCACATTCTTGAAATGTAATACCCAAAATATCCAGGGTTCACTTGAAAATCATTAATCATATCAAGAGCCTGGAAAATTTCAAGTTGAATAAGAAAAGACAATCAGTAGATACCATCACCAAAATGACACTGATGTTAGAATTATCCAACAGGATTTTAAATTAAAAGCCATTATAAAAAATGCTACAGTGAACAGTGAACGTGCTTGAACAAATGAAAAAAATAGAAAGCCTTAGGAGAGAAACTGAAGATATAAAGAAGAATCAAATGAAAATTCTAGCACTGAAAAATAACAACTGAAAATTTGAAACTCAGTAAACAGATTCAATGAATGAAAGGACAGAGGGAGGAAAAATTAGTGAACTTGAAGACAGAGTAGTAGATATTACCCATTTCTGAGCAACAGAGACAATTAGACTGGAAAAAATTAACAGAGCCTGAGACCTGTGGGGAAAATTTATTATATTTGTGTCATGGGAATTTCAGAAGGAGATGAGAAAGAAGGTAAAACTGAAAAAGTACTTATGGAAATAATCACTGAACATCCCCCCAATTTGGCAAAAGATACCAGTTTGCAGATTCTAGAAGCTGAGCAAGTCTCAAACAATAAATCCAGAGAAATCCATGCCAAGATACATCATAATCATAACTTCTGAAAACTGAAGACAAAAAAGTAATATTACAACCAGCTAGAGGGACTTCCCTGGTGGTCCAGTGGCTAAGACTCTGAGCCTGGTTGACAACAAACTGTGGAAATTCTTAAAGAGATAGGAATGCCAGACCACCTTACCTGCCTCCTGTGAAACCTGTATGCAGGTCAAGAAGCAACAGTTAGAACCAGACAGGGAACAATGGACAGGTTTAAAATTGGGAAAGGAATACATCAAGGCTGTGTATTGTCACCCTGCTTATTTAACTTATATGCAGAGTTCATCATGCGAAATCCTGGGCTGGATGGGTTGCAGGGAGAAATAATAATCTCAGATATGCAGGTGACAGCACCATTATGGCAGAAAGTGAAGAGGAACTAAAGAACCTCCTGATGAAAGTGAAAGAGGAGAGTGAAAAAGTTGGCTTAAAACTCAACGTTTAAAAAACTAAGATCATTCGCATCCTGTCCCATCACCTCATGACAAATAAATGGGGAAACAATGGAAACAGTGACAGACTTTCTTTTCTTGGGGTCCAAAATCACCACAGATGGTGACTGCAGCTATGAAATTAAAAGATGCTTGCTCCTTGAAAGAAAAGCTACAACCAACCTAGACAGTGTATTAAAAAGCAGAGACATCATTTTGCCGACAAAGGTCCGTCTGGTCAAAGCTATGGTTTTTCCAGTGGTCATGTATGAACTCTGTCTCCAAAGAGAAGAGATCTAGCTCCACCCACCAGACACCAGTTCCCCCAACCAGGAAAGCTTGACAAGCCACTGGTCCAACCCAACCCACAGGGAGCAGACTCCACAATTAAGAAAAACCACAAACTTCCAAAACCACCAAACTTCCCTGAAGAAAGGGAACCCCAAACACAGCAATCTAAACAAAATGAAGAGGCAGAGAAATATATAGCAGGTGAAGGAAGATGATAAAAATCCCACCAAACCAAACAAAGGAGGAGATAAGGAGTCTACCTGATAAAGACCATAATGATAGTAAAGATGATCCAAAACCTTGGGGGGAAATTGGATTTACAGATAAATAGACTAGAGACAAGGATTGAGAAGATGCAAGAAATGTTTAACAAGGACCTAGAAGAAATAAAGAAGAGTCAGTCAATAATGAACAATGCAGTAACTAAGATTAAAAGAACTCTCTCTGGATGGAACCAACAGTAGAATAACTGAGGCAGAAGAGAGGATAAGTGAGGTGGAAGATAGAATGGTGGAAATAAGTGAAGCAGAAAGGAAAAAAGAAAAAAGAATTAAAAGAAATGAGGACAACCTCAGAGTCCTCTGGGCAATGTTAAACACCCCAACATTTGAACAATAGGTGTCCCAGAAGAAGACAAAAAGAAAGGGCATGAGAAAATACTTGAGGAGATAATAGTCAAAAACTTCCTTTAAATGGGGGAGGAAATAGCCACCCAAGGCCAAGAAACCTAGAGAGTCCCAAACAGGATAAACCCAAGGCAAAACACCCCAAGACACATATTAATCAAACTAACAAAGATCAAAAACAGAAAGCAAATATTAAAAGCAGCAAAGGAAAAGCAACAAATAACACAGGGGATCCCCATAAGGATGACAGCTAATGTTTCAGTAGAAACTTCAGGCCAGAAGGGAATGGGAGGACATACTTCAAGTGATGAAAGAGAAAAACCTACAACCAAGATTACTCTTCCCAACAAGGATCTCATTCAGATATGAAGGAGAAATCAAAAGCTTTATGGAAAGGCAAAAGCTGAGAGAATTCAGTACCACCAAACCAGCTCTTCCACAAATGCTAAAGGATCTTCTCTAGATGAGAAACACAGAAAAGATTTATAAAAACAAACCAAAAACAACAAAGTAAATGGTAATGGGATTATACTTACCCATAATTACCTTAAATGTAGATGGTTAAATGCTCCAACCAAAAAACAAAGACTGGCCAAATGGATGCATTACAAAAACAAGACCCCTATATGTGCTGTCTACAAGAGACCCACCTCAAACCTAGGCATGGACACAGACTGAAAGTGCGAGCCTGGAAAAAGATATTTCACGCAAATGGAGACCAAAAGAAAGCAGGAGTAGCAATATGCATATCAGATAAAATAGAATTTGAAATAAAGACCATGATAAGAGACAAATAAGGACATTATATATTGATCAAAGGATCAATCCAAGAAGAAGATATAACAATTATAGATATAAATGCACTGAACATAGGAGCACCTCAATATGTAAGGCAGATGCTAACAAATATGAAAGAGGAAATTAACAGTAACACAATAATAGTGGGGACTTTAATACCCCACTCACACCTATGGCTAGATCAACCAAACAGAAAATTGGCAAGGAAATACAAGTTTTAAATGCTAACGATGAAATAAATAAATAAAATAAAAATATTAACAAAAAAATAAATGCTAATAATGGACCAGTTAGACCTAATTGATGCAGGGCATTTCACCCCAGAACAATGGATTTCATCTTTTTCTCAAGGAAAAATTTCCAGGATAGATCACATCCTGGGTCATAAATCTAGCCTTGGTAAATTTTTTAAAAATTGAAATCATTTCAAGCATCTTTTCTGATCACAGTGCAGTAAGATTAGACATCAACTGCAGGAAAAAAGCTGTAAAAAACACAAACATGGAGGCTAAATAACACGCTTCTGAATAACCAACAGATCATGGAAGAAATCAAAAAGGAAATCAAAATATTGACAGCAACAAATGAAAATAAATGCACAACAATCCAAAACCTATGGGATTCAGTAAAAGCTGTGCTAAGCAGGAGGTTCATAGCAATACAAGCCTACCTAAAGAAACAAGAGAAACATCAAGTAAACAACCTAGCTTTAAACCTAGAGAAACTAGAAAAAGAAGAACAGAGAACCCCAAAGTTAGTAGAAGGAAGTTCAGTTCAGTGGCTCAGTCATGTCTCACTCTGCAACACCATGGACTGCAGCATGCCAGGTTTCCCTGTCCATCACCAACTTCTGGAGCCTACCCAAACTCATGTCCGTCACTTTGGTGATGGTGATATAGAAGGAAAGGAATTATCAAAATCAGAGCAGACAAATGAAAAAGAAATGAAGGAGATTATAGCAAAGATTTGCAAAACTAAAAGCTGGTTCTTTGAAAAGATAAATAAGCAAACCTTTAGCCAGACTCATAAGAAAAAAGGGGAGAAGAGTCAAATCAGTAAAATTAGAAATGAAAATGTAGAAATCACAACAGACAACAAAGAAATACAAAAGATCATGAGACTACTATGAGCAACTATGCCAAAAAATGAACACTTGGAAGAAATGGACAAATTCTTAGAAAAGTATAACCTTACAAAACTGAACCAGGAAGAAATAGAAAATCTTAACAGACCCGTCACAAGCAAGGAAATGAAAACTGTAATCAAAACTCTTCCAACAAACAAAAGCCAAGGACCAGATGGCTTCACAGCTGAATTCTACCAAAAATTTAAAGAAGAACTAACAGCTATCCTCCTCAAACTCTTCCAGAAAATTGCAGAGGAAGATTAACTCCCAAAGTCATTCTATGAGGCCACCATCACCCTAAACAAAACCAAACAAAAATGCCACAAAAAAGAAAACTACAGGCGTGTATCACTGATGAACATAGGTGCAAAAATCCTCAACAAAATTCTAGCAAACAGAATCCAACAACATATTAAAAAGACTGCATCATGACCAAATAGGCTTTATCCCAATGATGCAAGGATTCTTCAATATTCGCAAATCAATCCTTGTGATACACCACAGTAACAAATTGAAAGATAAGAACCATATGATTATCTCAATAGATGCACAGAAAGTCTTTGACAAAATTCAATACCCGTTTATGCTAAAAACTCCAGAAAGCAGACGTAGAAGGAACATACTTCAACATGATAAAAGCCATATATGACAAACTCACAGCAAACATTATCTTCAATAGTAAAAAAAAAACTGAAAGCCTTTCCTCTGAAAATCAGGAATAAGAAAAGGGTGCCCACTCTCACCACTACTATTCAACATAATTTTGGAAGTCCTAGCCACAGCATTCAGAGAAGGAAAAGAAATAAAAGAAATCCAGATTGGAAAAGAAGAAGTAAAACTCTTGCTGTTTGCAGATGACATGATCTGCTATATAGAAAATCCTAAAGATATCAACCCTAAAGATACCAACAGAAAATTACTAGAGCTAATCAATGAATATAGTAAAGTTGCAGGATATAAATTTAACAAACAGAAATCCCTTGCATTCCTATACACTAACAATGAAAAACCAGAAAGAGAAATTAAGGAAACAACCCCATTCACCATTACAATGGAAAGAATAAAATACTTAGGAATAAATTAGCGTCTGCCTACAATGCGGGAGACCTGGGTTCGATCCCTGGGTCGGGAAGATTCCCCCTGGAGAAGGAAATGGCTACCCACTCCATTACTTTTGCCTGAAGAATCCCATGGGTGGAGGAGCCTGGTGGACTACAGTTCATGGGGTCGCAAAGAGTCAGACACGACTGAGCGACTTCACTACTACTACTACTAAAGAAACAAAAGACCTTTATATAGAAAACTATAAAACAGTGATGAAAGAAATAAAAAACACAAATAGATGGAAAAAGATACTATGTTCATGGATTGAAAGAATCTGTATAGTGAAAATGAACATACTACCCAAAGCAAGCTATAGATTCAGTGTAATTCCTGTCAAGCTACCAATGGTATTTTTCACAGAACTAGAACAAATAATTTCACAATTTGTATGGAAATACCAAAAAACCTTGAATAGCCAAAGCAGAGAAAGAAGAGTGGAACTGGAGGAATCAACTTTCCTGACTTCAGACTATACTACAAAACTACAATCATCAACACAGTATGGTACTGGCACAAAGACAGAAATATAGATCAATGGAACAAAATAGAAAGCCCAAAGATCAATCCATGCACCTTTGGACACCTTATCTTTGATGAAGGAGGCAAAAATATACAATGGAGAAAAGACAGTCTCTTTAACAAGTGGTACTGGGAAAACTGGTCAACCACCTGTGAAAGAATGAAACTAGAACACTTTCTAACACCATACACAAAAATAAACTCTAAATGGATTAAAGATCTAAATGTAAGACCAGAAACTATAAAACTCTTATAGGGAAACATAGGCAGAACACTATCTGACACAGAATACTCTGTGATCTTTAAATCACAGCAAGATTCTCTATGACCCACCTTCCAGAGGAATGGACATAAAAACAAAAATAAACGGGACCTAACTAAACTTAAAGCTTCTCCACAGCTAAGGAAACTATAAGCAAGGTGAAAAGGGGGCCTTCAGAATGGGACAAAATAATAGCAAACAAAACAACTGACAAAGAATTAATCTCAAAAATATACAAGCAGCTCATGCAGCTCAATACCAGAAAAATAAATGACCCAATCAAAAAGTGGGCCAAAGAACTAAACAGACATTTCTCCAAAGAAGACATACAGAGGGCTAAAATACACATGAAAAGATGCTCAATATCACTCATCAGAGAAATGCAAATCAAAACCACAATGTACCATCTCATGCCAGTCAGAATGACTGCCATTAAAAAGTCTACAAACAATAAATGCTGAGGAGGTTGTGGAGAAAAGGGAACCCTTTTACACTGTTGGTGGGAATGCAAACTGGTACACCTACTATGGAGAACAGTATGGATATTCCTTAAAAAACTGGAAATAGAACTGCCGTATGACTCAGCAATCCCCCTGCTAGGCATACACAATGAGGAAACCAGAATTGAAAGAGACACTTAAACCCCAGTGTTCATTGCACCACTGTTTACAATAGCTAGAACATGGAAGCAACCTAGATGTCCATTGGCAGACAAATGGATAAGAATGTTGAGGTACATATACACAATGGGATATTACTCAGCTATAAAAAAAGAATGCATTTGAGTCAGTTCTAATGAGGTGGATGAAACTGGAGCCTATTATACAGAGTGAAGTAAGTCAGAAAGAGAAACACCAGTACACTATATTAATGCATATATATGGAATTTAGAAAGACAGTAATGACAGTCCTCTATACAAGCCAGTGAAAGATACACATGTAAAGAACAGACTTTTGGACTATGTGGGAGAAGGTGAGAGTGGGGTGATTTTGAGAGAACAGCAGTGAAGCATGTATATTAGCATAGGTAAAAATAGATGACCAGTGCAAGTTCGATGCAGGAAGCAGGGCGCTCAAAACTGGTGCTCTGGGACAACCCAGAGGGATGGGAGGGGGAGGGAGTTCAGAGGAGGGTTCAGGATGAGGGAACACATGTACACCCATCCCTGATTCATGTCGATGTATGGCAGAAACCACCAAATATTGTAAAGTAATTATCCTTCAACTAAAATAAATTAATTAAAAAAAAAAAAACCCTAGGCAGTGTATTAAAAAGTAGAGATATTACTTTGCTTACAAAGGTCTGTATAGTCAAAGCTATGATTTTTCCAGTAGTCTTGTACAGATGTGAGAACTGGACAATAAAAAAGGCTGAGCACCGAAGAATTGATGCCTTCAAACTGTGGTGTTGGAGAAGACTCTTGAGAGTCCCTTGCACAACAAGAAGATCAAACCAGTCAATCCTAAAGGAAATCAACCGTGAATATGCTTTGGAAGGATCGATGCTGAAGCTTCAGTAGTGAAGAGCTGACTCACTGGAGAAGACCATGGTGCTGAGAAATATTGAAGGCAGAAAGAATAGAGGATGACAGAGAATGAGATGGTTGGATGGCCTCCCTGACTCACTGGGCATGAGTTTGACTGGACTCCAGGAGATGGTGAAGAACAGGGAAGCCTGGTGTGCTGAAGTCCATGGGGTGGCAGAATCGGACACAACTGAATGTCTAAAGAACCATGGGGAACTGGATCCCACATGCCACAACTAAGAGTTTCCATGCTGCAAGTAAAAGATATCCCCTGTGCCACTAAAAAAAAAAAGATCCTGCATGCTGCAACTAAAACCATAGCCAAATAAATAAATACCTAAAAAGAACAGTAGGAGGAATAAAAATATGTGTAAACACAATAGACTTGCCTCTCCTCAGTTTTCTAAATTATATTTGATGATTGCAGGAAGAATTGTAACTGATTTGTTTTTTACTGTAAAATATAGGAAATACTTAAGGCAATTACAATCAGCGGAAAGTAAAGGGAGGTAAAATTTTTAACTTTCATTTGAACTGGTACAGCCACTCTGGAAAATAATTTGGTAATTTATTTGGTAATTTAATTTCTGTAAAACCTGAACATACAGTGACAATACAGCCATCAGTTATATTCCCATTTAATCCTAGAGAAATTAAAACTTCTATCCATGCAAAAACCTGTACTTCAATGTTCATAGCATCTTTGTCATGATAAAAACTGGAAAAAAGCAAGTGACCTACAGTGGGTGAATGGTTAAACCAACTGCGGTACATCCACCCCATGCATACGTCTCAGTATTAAAAAGAAACCAGGAACTTCCCTGCTGGTTCAGTGGTTAAGACTTCTGTGCTTCCACTCCTGGGGGCACAGGTTAGATCACTGGTCAGGGAACTGAGATCCTGCATGGCATGTGGTGGGGCCAAAAGAATTTAAAAAAATTTTTTTTTAACTTTTTAAGAAAAAGAAACCAGTTGTGGATACATGCAGCAGCCTAGATGCATCTCAGGGGCATTATGCTGAGTACAAAAACATAAATCTCAAAATCTCATACTGTAGGATTCTAAGTGTGTAGCATTCTAAAAATGACAAATTGATAGAGTTGGAAAGCAAATTAGCAGTTGCCTGCAGTTAAGGGATGTAGTGGGGGCAGGGAAGAGAAGTGTGTGTGGATGAAAAGGGATGGCAGGAGGGAGATTTTGGTGGTACCATAACAGTTCTCAGTCTGGATTGTGGTGGTGGTGGTGGTTATACAGATCTTCACATACAACAAAAGGCCATAGAACTATGCACAACCTTGTAAATACCAATGTCAGTATTCAGATTTAGGTTTGAGCTGTAGTCATGTAAGATTTAATTGTTAGGTGGAATTTAGCCAGTGTACACAGGACCTCTTTCAACTATCTTTGCACCTTCCTGTGCATAAATAATTATTTCTCAAAACAAACTTTTCAGTAACATATGTATCATTGACAGACACAAAGTTAAATTTTCTTTCCCTTAGCATAATGCTTTTGTTAAAGATGCCATATTCAAAGGTTGCATACACAATTCATGATTTCATTTGTGTTGCCATGCAGGAAAAGGCAGAACTGTAGGGCAGAAAACATGTCGGTGGTTGCCTAGACCTAGGGATTGGGAACTGACTACAAAGACAGCTTAAGGGAATATTTTTGGTGCATGGAATGGTTCTGTCTGTATCTGAGTGGTGGTGATGGTTATACCACTTGGTATTTGTCAAAACTTGAGGAACTGTCAAAGAGTGGATTTTACCATCTATAAGCTTTCAGAATCAACAAAGGAAACTATAGTAGTCAAGTAAACAGTTTCTGAGAGCTTACCTTTTGATGACTTTGGAAATTTTCCAGAACTTTCTAAGAAATATGTGTTTTATCCCCAACAGGTGATTCTATGAGTGAAGAAGACATGCTTCAGGCAGCTGTGACCATGTCTTTAGAAACTGTTAGAAGTAATCTCAAAACAGAAGGAAAAAAGTAATACCTTTCACAAATCATTTAGATATTCAATCTTTCCAATATTGTCCTGTGTGAGTACAGCATAGGGTCCATTGTGGTAATGTGTCAAAGAGAACAATTTTCAACAGAGGAAAAAAGACTTAGGTGGTTTGCCAACAAAACGATGAGAGGGTGGAAAAATACATCAATTGTAGGACTAAAAAAATGATCCTGCAAACACTAGCCAAAGAGGCATTCAGCAATTAAAGAAATTTAAAATAGTTTTCTAAATGTTCTTTTTTCTTTTTTGAGTGTGCAATATCTAACATATCTAAAATTAGGGCATTTTTCTTGGATCTTTTTGCAGACCAACTAATTATAACTAGCTCTGGCCACAGAACTTTCCCCACACACTTTGTCTTCTTTTCCTCCCTTCTGCATAGGGAATCTGGCTCACTTTTATCATCTAATAGTTGCTCTGACTTCTCTTTAACCAAATTAACCTTGTAGGACAGTGTCTTCTCTGTATTGATAACAGTAGCGGTCCCAGGATAAGCTGTTTTCCTTCTGACTTTGTATGGTGCACTTGGGTGGTTTCTCATCTTATTTTCTCTGATCACAGTTTCTCTGTGATTTTTCATTATTTTCTACAACTCTGTTGAAAGACGGTAATGTTTCTTGAGGTTTTTAAGCCCTCTGAGAAGGGATCATTATTTCACAACACCAGTGCATTCCTGTACTCTGAAATCAGCTCTACACAAGTATTTGAGAGTAAAAGAGAATTCTGTCATGTGTGAGCACGTGCGTTCCCAGATGCTTTTTGGCTCTCTCCTCACTTATGTCAGAACTTTAAGGTGTGTTGTAACCCTCTTTCCTGCACCCTGTTATTTCCTTTTCTTCTGAAATTGAGAAAAATAGGAGGAGCATAGTGCGCAAGTTTCCTTCTGTTACAAAACACCATGCAGTGCCCACCGTGAATGTATGATAGATGAAATTTGGCCTTCAATTTTAGTAGCAGTTTCATTTTATTTTTCCTCCTGTGACTGGAGCTGTCCTGTTTACAGTTGAGTTATGAAGTGTGGATGTCTGCTTCTGCTGTACATCTTTTAGTAGGTATAGCTTGCCGGAGATAACCATCTAGAACGTGAAAATAATTTACCAACAAAACTGCATTGAAATTTGTACTGTGACTTGACACTTGCATCATGTTTAAATAGCTTCGAATTACAGAAGTCACAGTTCTTAATAGATTTGTAAATAAGAAAATCTTTAGTTTTGATAAACATTCTTTAATTGGGATGCAGAGTTTCTTGCTGGGTCATTGCAGTGGGATGATTTTGGTGAAAGTTAACCATGTCTCTCTGAAATGGGCCTTTTAGATTCTCCCCTTCCCTCATTCTCCATCCTCCTTTGAAGCCCTTTTGAATGTTGAATTGTTCATTAGCTAAAATTTAAGAAGAAATTTCAGCTGACAACTTAGAAAATTAAAGTATGATATATTGCCATACCCTGTGTATGGCTACACACATTTTATCAGGGAATTTTTTGATGTAGGATTTATTGCTAACTGAAAAGAGATGAGAAAAAATACCTTTTATTTATGATTGTGAAATAGCTTTTAC
Organism: Muntiacus reevesi; assembly: GCF_963930625.1. Classification (NCBI taxonomy): domain Eukaryota; kingdom Metazoa; phylum Chordata; class Mammalia; order Artiodactyla; family Cervidae; genus Muntiacus; species Muntiacus reevesi. The sequence continues at coordinate 53,399,535 of NC_089263.1, read as the reverse complement.
TTGGATAGAGACAGACTTTTTTTAAGTCATTATTTTGTGCCAAGTTTTATGAAGTTCCCCTTACATAAAATTAGACAGTTTTATTTTAAAATCTAAAGTTTTCTTTTGACAATTGAAAATGTTTCAGAAGAATTATAAACTTGTAGAAGTGCAAGGGATGTTGGAGTTTGGTACTACTCCCTAAGATTTACAAACCAAAATATTTTAAGACTGGACATTTCTATAGTTAACCCAAGTATGCTAGTCGTATTTTCCATGGATATTTGACCTGTATCTTTTCTCATTGAAAAAAAAATACGTTAAACTTTTCTTACATTTGAATTGATGAACTACCTGATACAAAAATGAAAAAGTGAATATACATTGAAAAGTTTTAACCTTGAGAGTTTATAAAGTTCTTATATTACACACCCTTGCTAAAGCACTTATAGGAATACAGAATGTTGACCTTCTCTTGTTAGGGTTTTTTTTAAAGCAGGGCTGAGCACACACTGGATATATTTGAATGTGTTTATTTAGTTGTGAAATGTTACATTTGGCAGGCAGATTCAGAATTACTAGTAAGCTGCCATCTTGTGTGGATTGGCATAAATATTATTGAACATTTAGATTTCATTTCTTAATTGATTGACCAGTATGTTAAGATGTCAATGCTCATAACCGCAGTAAGAAAATTTTTAAGTTACACAAAGCTATAGTTTACACATTAGGTAGTACGGTTTACTTTAAACCACCTGCAAGTCAGAAACATTGAAATTCACCACAACTGTCCTGCCAAGAACTTTATTTATAGAAAGATTTCCATTCTGTTTTACCAATTGGGAACACCTTAATGTTTAATATTTAAACTATTGGTATCATTTTTCTAATGTATAATTTGTATTACTGGGATAAAATATGTACCATGGCAATGCTAGTGTTATAAGTGAAGTTTAAACAAGCTTTGGAAATAACACTTTCACACTGATAGATGTCATGGATTTAATAAGTAGTTATATATGTTTCAGAAATTCAGAGTAGTTAACATCTAATCTAAGCCATCATTAAACATTTTTACAGTAATTAGCATATGAATATTTCAGTAATGCAAGTAGTTTGAAAAGGTTGCTGCAGGTAAACTGTATTTCACCTCTAGGATCTTGGCCAAATAATTTGCAATTCACAGAATACTTAAGATGCTTTCTTTCTTTAAAACTTAGTTTTTCTTAATTAAGGCTTTATCCGTGCCATAGTTAATGAAGAAAAACCCCAAACCAGCTGAGGAGCAAAACCACCCGCACTCTGCATTGTTTCATTTAATGTTAAGTCACATAAAGCAAATTTTATGCCAGTAAGAGCCTGAGACATTTTCTGTGTCTGCATGTTTGATACTGGTTTTAAATAGTGTCACACTAGTGCCAAGATTTACTAAATGTCTTAAAATTGGCCCATTTGGAGGTGTGCAAATGCAAAAAAGATTGATTCTCAGTGCACAAGCAAAAATGTAATGATAATAATTGAAATTGCCTAGATTGAAAAATAAATCTTAATGTTTTAAATTCTTAAGAGGATTCAATCATTAATATTGAAGACTTCCTATTAGAAACTTTATCTGCAATTGGAGCCACCTATGGCCACTACTTTGAAAATTAATTGTTGCAGCTGGGCCCTGACAAGTATGGAGATATTACAGATGTGATCTTAATTAAGAAAAATCAGACTGGATTAATTATTTCAGCAGTATAAGTAGTTTTTCATATTTTCAAAATAAGAACTGCTTTATTTCTGGTCCCTTTGTAGCCAGCATCTTTTTTTTAAAGAAATGAATGAACTTATATTGTTTTTTAAATACACAAAATATTTTTGTTTCATTTTGCTTTCATGAATGAAAATATTATTGACATGGCTGTTTAATTCTTGAATTTTGATTTTTTTTTTTGTTCAAGAAAACGTATGCTATTTTAATTTTTTTTGCAAAATGGTCTGGCATTTTTAAAAAGTTATGCTACTAACCACATCTAAATTATTGCAATTGGCATGTTTAATTATCATAGTGTGTCAATAAATGTTTTAAGACTATGGATTCATAAGACAGGGAGTAGAAAGCATCTGTGAAACATATTTGGAAATTGCTGATTCGTTTAGGAAGCACTTCACTTGTCTCTTGCTTAGTTCAAAAGTGAATATTGTCACGAATTTTTTAAAGAGGAAAACATACATTTGAATGTGATTATCTAATTTCTACAACACTGGATGAGTAGGAATGCATTTTTAAAAATTACTGTTCTGTATAAGTAGCCTTTGAAATTCCAGTAAAGAATTAAAAGCAGCCTTCTGGCCACGACACAGGTGCACTGTGGCAGTGCTGTTTGCTCAGGACCCAGCTCTGCAGCCCCCGCGCGTGCTCTTCTGAGTCATTTTGCCGTGAATACACACAGTCCCTCCTGTCTGGTCCTTAGAAGAGCCGGGCTTCCAAAGCACTGTTGAACACTGAGGATACTGCTGTTAATGTGGATGTTTGATGAGTTGTATTTTAAATATCAAAGATTATTAAATAAAGATATTGTTTGCTTTTTTTTACTTCTGTTTGTATTTATTGTTAAGTTCATAGCTTTGCCTTCAAAGTGTGGTTGGAGCATTTACACCACTGAGCGCTTTTCAGAAATGCTGTTTCAGGCCACACTCCCACCTACAGAAACAGAACCTGCATCTTTAACAAGATCCCCGGGAGATTGCCACACAGAGTGAATGTGAGAAGCACTGTTTTATGGACGTGGTGATAAATGAAGCTGGCTAGGGGAGCCCACTGATAACTCCGTTCCAGTTAACTGCTGCCAGAGGGACCATTGTTACTGGATCCTCTGATCTTTTCTGAGAGGCTAAGAATTCCATATTTTTATTTGAAATCTGATTTTTAAGTGTTAGCTTGATTTTTTTTTCCCCCCACCCTGAGAGCCAAGCAACGCACACTAGTAACAGTTTTGAAGAGTGCTGTTTTTCCTCACTGATCTCCGGACACCAGACTCTTTAACAGTTGGCATCCACCTGATCCAGGGTCAAGGATCCCCAGGTTTTATGATGACGGCTATCCATTTTAACTTTAATTAGGGTTGGGCACAAATCTTGAAACAAAAATTTCCACTTGATGTCATGCGACCATCTTTTTAGTGTAACTCGATAGCCAAATGGCTCTGATCTCATCGACATCACCTATGGGCCCTATGAAACTTACTAGTTGATTTGGAGGCCCATTTTATGTCAGCTAAAAGCTTTTCGAAGGTTAGGGATATTTGGGGTTGTCCTTATTCTGGAGATTTGCATATTTTGGGATCCTTTTAACCATTATGTGCCTGCCAAGCTCAATGCTCATCATTTTATAGGTAATTTGAGACCAGCTGACCTTTTCAGCCTATACTCTTGACAGTTCCCTTTAAGGCACAGTGGAGCTAGCAGGCCTCATTTTAGGTCTTCAAAGAAACCAAATTCTTTCTCACCCCCAGGCATCCTAACACTCTCCTTGCTCTTTCACCTTTGCCCTTTTGACATCCTTGTCCCTCAAGGTCATTGGCCACCCTCTGCTGTGAGGGTGCTTTCTCTTTCAATTGACCACCATCTTCGCTGGATTTTGTTCTCTCAAGATTGTTCCCGGTCTCCCTGGATCAGAAACCCACCCCCACCCCCCAAAAAAAAACCCTTTGTCTCATGAACTATAAGAGAAAAACAATTCCATATCATTCGTTCACTCACTCGAGAAGACCTGTGTGCACTCCTGGCATGATTCTGGGTTCTTGGAACAGAGCCAAGAATCAGACACTCTGCCCCGCTGCTGCTTGCATTCTGATTGGCCCTGAGGCAGAGGAAGCATTTAAATTACTGACCATGATTTCATAACATGTTAAGGGCTATGCTTGCTCTGTGAGATACGAAGACAAAACAGGATGATGTGATAGCGTGTGACTGGGATGGAGGGCCTTTTCAGACTGGGTTCAAGGAAGGCCTCTGTAGAGGTGCCTTTCAGACACCAGGAAAACCAGGAGGCAGCCATGCAAAGGTGTGGTGCCTCTATACCTGCCTGAGGAAACTGCAAGCGCAGTGACTGAGGTGGGGGTGGCTGCTTGTCTCTGAGGAACACAGAAGGCTGGAGAGACAGGCAGGTAAGCGAACAAAAGCTGGAGCATGTAGCATGTTAAGAGAAGTCTAGAAAGTGTAGCCAGATTGTTTGGTGTAGTAAAATGTAAATACAATCCAAACTTATCTTTGTAAAGCTGTACATAAGATTTTTGTTATGTACAAAAGCCAGCCCTCCCTCCCAGTCGCACATTATCATATCATCTTGTTTTGTCTTCGTATCTTCGTATCGCACAGAGCAAGCATAGCCCTTAACGTGTTATGAAGTCATGGTCAGTAATTTAAATGCTTCCTCTGCCTCAGGGCCAATCAGAATGCAAGCAGCAGCGGAGCAGAGTGTGATTCATGGCTCTGTTCCAAGAACCCAGAATCATGCCAGGAGTGCACACAGGTCTTCTTGAGTGAGTGAACGAATGATACGGAATTGTTTTTCTCTCATAGTTCATGAGACAAAGGCTTTATTTTTGGTGGGAGGGGGAGCATTCTGACCCAGGGAGAACAGGAATGTACTCTAGCTTTTGTACATAGCAAAAATCTTATGTACAGCTTTACAAAGTAATTTTGGATTGTATTTACATTTTATTACACCAAACAGTCTGGCTCCGCTTTCTACACTTCTCTAAAATATTCCAAGCCTCTTTTTAAAAAGACTGTTAACTACATCTTTGACTAAAGAACATTCCATGCCAGTGTCCACCTTGTTGTTATTGCTGTTCAGTTGCTAAGTTGTATCCAACTCTTCGGGACCCCATGGCCTGCAACATGCCAGGCTCCTCTCTCCTTCACTATCTTCTGGAGTTTCTTCAAATTCATGTCCATTGAGTCAGTGATGCTATCTAACCATCTCATCCTCTGCTGCCCCCTTCTTTTGCTTTCAATCTTCCCCAGCATCAGGGTCTTTTCCAATGGTCAGCTTTTCATGTTGGGTTGCCAAAGTATTGGAGCTTCAGCATCAGTCCGTCAAATGAGGATTGACTGATTGGCTCTCCTTGCAGTCCAAGGGACTCTCAAGAGCCTTCTCCAGCACAATTTGAAAGCATCCATTCTTTGGCACTCAGCCTTCTTTATCCAACTCCCACATCTGTACATGGCTACTGGAAAAGCCATATTTTTTATTATATGAAACTTTGTAGACAAAGTGGTGTCTCTGCTTTTTAATACACTGTCTAGGTTTGTCATAGCTTTCCTTCCAAGTGTCCACCTTAAGCAACCCAAAAAACTGATTTTTTAATACTATAAGTATACTATCTCAGATCAGAATTTCTGGCAAGGCTCCCATTTACCACTTGTGCATTTTGTTTTTCTTCACATCTTACACTTATGCAATATTTGTCATCAATATCAGAAACTACATTTCAGTTTAGAAAACTTAGTACCGTATTTTGTTTGTGAATCCACATTGTCAATTGTAGTTATTCTGAGTCGTCCCTTTTTGGCTTTCTCAGCCACTTACTTCTAGTCTAGGACACCATCATGTCACGTACAACATGTGCCCTAACATTGGACCTGCTCACCTGGCCTTTGGCCGCTCTGATTCGGAACCAGTCTGCCCAAAGCTGCTTAGTTCTGTCACTCCAATTACCTTTAAGTGAGCCTTCATTAATTTCGGTCAACATGTTGTAGGGAAAGATGATGTGTAAATATTGGAAAGGATGATGCCTAATTATTTGCCGATATGATTGTATGCCTAGAGAACACAAGGAAATTAACTGAAAAGCTATTGGAAATGATGAAGGACGTCAGTAAGTCAACAAAAACGAGTAGCTTGCTTGTATACCAGCAATAGCATGTTAGAAAACAAGATGCAGAAGTACCAAGCCTAACGATGTCTAGTCCTTGGAACATCAGATGAGTCACAGGTTGCAAGCTAAGGTAAGTGGAATGGCCCTTTTTTCAGCTCTCAGCAAATATTGTCACACAGACTCTGGACAGCTCTGCTGGTGACCAGCGTCCTGCTGAGTCAGAAAATAGATCAGAGGGATCTGATCCCATCTTGTCACTGTCTCCGTTGCATTCCTGCCCTCTCAAAATAAGATACAGTTTCTCCAAAAGCTGTATTTCTATTCTGCACAGGGAGAGCTCTGTCTCCAACATGGACACCTTCTCAGGGCCAAGGCAGATTTGGCTTTTTATTTGACCAATCATCTCAAACGTCTTCCGGGGCTTCCCCTTAAGTACAGAGGACTTCTGTGTGAGTCCACATATATGACGTACTTAGACTGATCAAATCCATAGAGACAGGAAATAGGATGGTGGTTGCCAGGGGCTGGGTGGAGCAATAAGGAATAAGGACTTAACTGTATAATGGGTACAGAGTTTCAATTTAGGAAGATGCAAAAAGTCCTGGAGATACATGGTGATGTCTGCCTAACAATGCGCATGAACTTAATGCAACCAAATTGTATACTTTATGATGGTAAATTTTATGTATATTTTATCACAGACAAAAAGTACATAGGATGGACTTCCCTGGTGGTGCAGTGGGTAAGTATCTGCCTGCCGATGCAGGGGACAGAGGCTCAATCTCTGGTCTGGGAAGATTCCCCATGCAGCAGAGCAACAAAGTCCATACACAACTACTGAGGCCACAGCTGCACCTACCAAAGCCCGCTCACCTCAAGCCTGTGCTCTGCGGCAAAAGAAGCCAGAGCAATGAGAAGCCCAAGTGCCACAAGGAAGAGCAGCTGCCACTCCCACAACTAGAGAAAGCCCTTGCAAAGCAATGAAGATCCAGTGCAGCCAAAAAATGAAAAAAAAATTACAAGGGATTGATTACTGCATTTACTTCCTTCCAAAATCCCACCTAAATTAAAGAAAAAAAAAAAACCCTCAGGTACAGAGAGACCAGGAGAAGAGATGAATTCATTGAATTAGATTTGCCCATCATAGAAAAACCAAATATAACAATGGCTTTACATGCTACAAGTCTTCAGGAAATGCAGAGACTGCCAATCCAGGGGTGATAGGGTCACACAGTGTTAGCAATCTGTTTTCTGGATTCTCACGTTACATACATGGCTTCCTTTGCTAATGTCAACTCATGGATCCAAGACAGCTGCTGTGGTGCCCATGATTACTCCTGCATCCCAGCAATCAAGATGCAAAAGAGGGTGGAAAAGGGCCATGTGCCCTGTCTTAAGGTTACCTCCTTCAAGTTGCACACACCACTTCCACTTCTTCGACATGGGCCAGAAATGAATCACAAGACCACTCCTAGCAACAAGGTGGTTTTCATTCTGGGTAGTCATGAGTCTTAGCTTGGGCACCCTTGAGACAGACCTTGAGATAAGGGAAAACTATTTTTCAAAAAGTGCTCTCAGGAAAAAAAAAATGTTCTCAGGAAGGAATGGAACAGGTGTAGGGAAGTGGGAAAGTGAGATAAGAAAAGGCGGTCAGGCAAGCGTGTAAGAGTAAACAGAGCCTCAATCCTGCAGACAGGTCCAGAGGCAGTGTAGCCCCATCTTAGAGATGCTCCATGGTGGGCATGGGAGTTGTGCTATTTTAACATGCTACTGAACAAGGTTGTGTTTCAGCACTCTTGGGCAGAAGCAATGTGGTCTCTGGCAGTTCAAAGGCAGCCCTCTGCCAAAGAGAAACAGGTGCTGACTTTTGGGAGTAAAAGTACCCCAAGAACAGGTCGAGGACAAAACAGATGTGGCCTGAAATCAGGAGGATTGGTTAAAAATACCTGAAAACAGCTATTTCCTTAGAGAGGGGACATTCATCAATTAAAAAAATTTTAAATAATTTGCAGAACTGAAAGACATGGTTTTAAAAAGGGTTTGCTAAGTGCCCAGCACAATGAGTGAAATGACAAACAAACTCACCCAGGGCACATCCTTATTAACTTCAGAGCATTATAGACAATAAGAGCCTACCCACTCCAGTGTCCTTGCCTGGAGAATCCCATGGACAGAGGAGCCCGGTGGGCTACAGTCCATGGGATCACAAAGAGTTGGACATGACTGAAGCGACTTAGCACACATGCGGTAACAGAAAATTATGCAGATCTAAAAGATGGAATTTGTTAATTTCAGGAAGAACAGGTTGAAAGATAAAGGAAATGTAATCTTAGTACACCATGTGGCTCAGCCAATGAACAACACTTACGTAGGCATATAAGGTAAACTTCAATTTGAATTTTTAACTGGTAAATTTAAAATTTTAATTTTACCAATAATTATGTGCGGGGAGCCGGCCTGCTCAAGGCCCAAAAAGGCCCTGGGAAAAGCCTTGAAAGAGGCCATTCCCTGTCCCGCCACCCCATGATAAAATAGTAAAACACTTGCCGGGTCTCCTTTGTTCTTCCTTGAGAAAAACGTAGTAGTGGCCTTCACTTAGTAGTTTATCTTGGAATGCCAAAAACAAGATGTAAGCTTATGCAATCACTTAAGACAAAGACTTGTATTGATGTGACAAACACCAGATGGCATTTTTTATGAACTATGTTTTCTGCTTGTACTAGTATAAAGGTAGCTGTTTTACTCAAATAAAGTTGCTGACTTGCCTAAAGAGCATTCAGCCCTCTCGACCCCATCCTTTACTTTCAGCTTCTTTTTCTCCGGCTTCCGTGTGGTTGCGGTCGGAACTTGTTCTCTTTGCTGGTTGGTCCCGGCAATTATGATGTCATTCTACTGGGAGCTCAGAAGGAAGGGAAATAGACACAGGTGGTAATACAAGAGTTCTAATGTTTTATTTTCTGTAACTGAGAGTAGGTAGATAATGTCAAAAATTATGAGAAAATAATGAGAAAATGGCAATATAAGGATAATATTTAGAAATTGAGAGGGAAAGATCAGACTAATATTTTTAAATTCTACTCTAAAAAGTTGTTTTTTTCTTTTTTTTTCATTTATTTTTATTAGTTGGAGGCTAATTATTTTTAAATATTATAGTATTTTTTGCCGTACATTGACATGAATCAGCCATGGATTTACATGTGTTCCCCATCCCGATCCCCCTTCCCGCCTCCCTCTCCACCCCATCACTCTGGGCCTTCCCAGTGCACCAGGCCCGAGCACTTGTCTCATGCATCCAACCTGGGCTGGTGATCTGTTTCACCCTTGATAGTATACTTGTTTCAATGCTATTCTCTCAGAACATCCCACCCTCGCCTTCTCCCACAGAGTCTAAAAGTCTGTTCTGTACATCTGGGTCTCTTTTTCTGTTTTGCATATAGGGTTATCATTACCATCTTTTAAAATTCCATATATATGCGTTAGTATACTATATTGGTCTTTATCTTTCTGGCTTACTTCACTCTGTATAATGGGCTCCAGTTTCATCCATCTCATTAGAACTGATTCAAATGGTTTTTTCTTTAACTAAACATAAAAAAAAAAAAAAATGGGTTCTTTTCTTTTTGTATAAATAAACCCATTTGGATGGTTTCTTCAGAACAAAGAGACTGCTCTCCCTAGAGAAGTATTGATGATGCTGCCTCTTGAGAAATGGAAACCAGTTTGCAGTTGATAGCATTTTTTGGTCAGTTGTTTTTTTTTTTTAAAGAATCTTCTATCTGTTGAGGTTACAAAAATCTTAAGTTCAGAATTTCAACTGGGCAGCCTAGCCCCCACCACAGAGTCATTCAGGTTCCTGGGGTGTGTCTGGTGTGTCTGCTATAGCTGGGCTTGTTTTGTTACTCATTAAGTGGTGATGAACAGCCTTATTCGCTACAGGGGATTTTGGTAGGAAAAGGAGAGGTGTCATCAGCCCAAGCTTCATCAAATTTGTATGACTTTTGTACAGTAAAAAATGTCAAATGTATGCAAAAATAAATGACTCACCTGTGTATCCATCAGAGGATAAGATGGCTGGATGGCATCACTGATACAATGGGCATGAACTTGGGGAAACTTTGGGAAATGGTGAGGGACAGGGAGGCCTGGCATGCTACAGTCCATGGGGTTGCAAAGAGTTGGACACAACTGGGTGACTGAACAGCAACAAGAACAACAACATGTACCCACCCATCACCCAGCATCAATAATGACCCAGTCCTGACAATTCTTGATTCATCCACCCTGTCCCCATTTTTTGAAGCACATCCCAAACATCACATCATGCTATATGTTTGTGTGTATTAGTCCCTCAGTCATGTCTGACTCTTTGCGACCCTGTGGACTGTAGCCTGCCAGGCTCCTCTGTCTATGAAATTCTCCAGGCAAGAATACTAGAGTGAGTAACCATTCTCTTCTCCAGAGGATCTTCCTGACCCAGGGATCGAAGCTGGGTCACCTGCATTGCAGGCATATTCTTTAGCATCTGAGCCACCAGGGAAGTGCATCATGCTAAATATATCAGAATCATACTTTTAAGTTTTTTGGACCCTAGTCCATCACACTGAAAACAATCCTCAATAAAGAGGATTTTAGATATAGCTTTTATGTTAATACCTTAATACATAATATAAAGGCATGTATTTTGTTTTCTGTATTAACTATATCTTTATGGCATGACATGAATTTATATAAATGACACTCCAGAGAATTTACACCTCTAGGAAATAAGAGCTTGATTTACACCAAACTTTTCACTGTTACACAGGAACCCATTGAGGTCCTAAGTTCATGTGACTCCTTTTCTCTAAACAATTCTTCATTCTACTCTGAGTAAAAGCTAGAATTCTTATACTCGATTATCAGGCCCTATGTGACCTGTCCTCCCCTATTTGAACTTCTTGGTCCTCACTGCTTATCTCCTTTCTCCAGCCCACTCTGCTCCAGCCATCCTTGCCTTTTTGCTAATCCTCTAACCTGGCAAGAATTCTCCTGCCTCAGGACCTTTGCATCAGCTGTTTCTTTTGCCTGGACTGCTCTTTCCCAGATACCTGTCTCACTCTCTTACTTCCTTCAAGTCTCTGCTCGAATATCACCTTGCCAGTGAGGCCTGACCACCTTCGACGACATTTACAAGCGCACTCTCTCCCCTGCGTCCCTTCCATACCCTTCCATACCATTCTTACCCTGTTTAATATTGTTATTTTCCCCACAGCAGTCATCATCATGTAATAATACATTTTCTCATCAGTTCCTTCCCAGTAGAATGCAAGCTCCATGAGATCAGCAACTTTGTGTTTTTTCTCCTGCTGTATCCCCAGTGCTCAGAATAATTTATTATTGTTCAGTCATTCAGTCGTGTCCAACTCTTTGCGACCCCATGGAGTATAGCAAGCCAGGCTCCTCTGTCTTCTACTATCATCTGGAGTTTGCTGAAATTCATGTCCATGGAGTCAGTGATGCTATTAACCAATTCATCGTCTACCTATGAATAACTTGCAGGTCACCTTTATGTCATACTTTAAAAACTTTACACTTAAAATAGAACTCACCATGTACAGGCACTGTTCCAAGCACTTAAAAATACTACTTTATTTAATCCTCAAAAAAAAAAAAAAAAACCCCACCCTGTAGGCAGTATTATTTATCATTCCCCAACTTACAAATGGGAAACTGGTACACACAGAAGTTAAGTAACCTACCCAAGGTCACACAGCTAATAAATCAAAGATCTAGGCAGTCAGACCCCAGTGTTTGCACATCTAACCCCTGGGCAATGATGCCCTTTAAAATATATATACAGAAAACATTTAATAAACACTTCTAGTACAAGATACAAATTTTATTCTAAAAGCATTCAGATTTCAGGGAGGGCTACTACTATTCCTTGGACATGAACTTGGCAAACTCTTGGAGGTGGTGAGGGACAGGGAAGCCTGACATGCTGCATGCAGTCCGTGGGGTTGCAATAAAGTCAGACATGACTCAGTGACCGAATAACAACACTATTCATTGGTGCCAATCATATTTCAAACACTGGAGGCATTTCTAATGTTCCATTCACAAATAATGAAATCTGCGGTGTCCCCTGCTGTGAATAAAATCAAGGAGAAAGGTGCCAGTATATTAGGTTCTATGCTTAAAAGACCTGCAGACCTATCCTATTCTTTTCAAAGTCAAAAATGTGGACGTCTCTCTGGCCAGGTAGTGTGGGTCCACGTAGCACGGCAGTAAATGCCTAGAAGTCACGTGACCTTTTTCTCTAGGGAGGAAAGCAGCCAAGTCAGGACACAGGTGTGTGCACCAACTCTGTAACTGAGGGCCCTGGGAGGGGTGGGCCCTTGCAGGGCCAGTGTCACAGTACCGAACGACAGCGTTCACAGTAGAAGAGCTTTTCTTCTGCATAAAGTGGCCCCGCTGTCCTCCGCAGAGTTATTTTGAAACGGGTCGTCTGTATTTTTAACTTCATAGGTTAAAAAGCTGGACAGGCAGCAGAGAAAATTTCCACTCTGAAGGTAATCAACACAAATATCTTTGCTGCCTGGACACTTGAATTTGCAACCCTTCCTTTCTGTGAACCTCTGGTTCCCACCGTAGTCCCCAGTACACAGCGGCCCTTGACAGGGTGTAGAATAATCCTCACAGTACACGTGTGATAAGTTATGCAAAATCCACTTCTGATCCGGTGGAGGATCCCCGCCTTGACAGGGATAATCAGAATGAATACACTCGGGTTTCCTCAAGAATAAGAGTCCATGGAGCTCCCAGGCTACGCCGACTTCGGGGGGCACCCACTGAGGGTCGGCTCTGCCTGAAACCCAGCTGCAGCTGGCGAGAGCGCCGCGTCGCCGCGGGGACCGGTCGGCATTCCACCTGCGGCCAAAGCGGGCGGGCTACGTGGAAGTTGACCTTGCCCTGGGGCTGGAGGCTGCGGCCACCGCGGCCGCACTCGGTCCTCCGCGATCCCATGTTCCCCTGCACCCAGGACACGTCCGGCGGCTCTGCAGGGCCTTTCTACCCTATCACGGCGCCTCTCTATGATCCATAGACGCGTTCCTAGTGGGTGTCATGGCGGCCGGCGTCGAGTTGGCAGGAGTTGCCCACGGAATTGGGGAAAGTCACTAAAGCAGCAGCAGAAGTGGCCTAATCCGGATGGTGGGAAGTCGTGAGAATGAGTGGAAGCCCACGGGGGTGACTGTGTCATTGGAGGCAGGCCCCTGGTAAAGTCTGAGGCCAGGCCTTTGCGCTTCTAATCAGAGCCCGGCGGTTGGTGGGAGCCCCCGAAACCGGCGTGGACTGGGAACCATTCCCCCTGTCGTGTTATCGATTCCTGAGTGTTGTGATTTGGACAGTCCTGCGGAAGCAGCGGTTCGAGGACATTTGGCAGAGTAGTCCGACGACGCTGGCCGCTTTTCTCGGAGCAGAGCGGACCTTCTCTAACCCGCAGCGATGTCGTCCTGGCTTGGGGGCCTTGGCTCCGGCTTGGGCCAGTCCCTGGGTCAGGTCGGGGGCAGCCTGGCTTCCCTCACTGGCCAGATTTCAAACTTTACGAAGGATATGCTGATGGAGGGCACAGAGGAAGTGGAAGGTAACAGCTGGGGCGATGGAGGGAGGGGTTTATTGGGACCCTGGGAGCGTCCGTTTGGTCCCCTTGTTCATCTGTCATGAGACGCAGACAGGTCTAGAGAAGTGTCCTAGAAGTGTCCGCCCTTTTTTCTTTACATTTCTCCTTTTGCCTCTTAGGTGATTTTCTCTAATGAGAGACCACTAGGGTTGGGGGAAAGAGTGAGGGTGTTTCTCCTTTGAGTACCCGGGATAGCTCACAGCAGAGTGAAACCGCCCTTATATCGCGTAGAGTTTATTTTTCTTTGGTTCATCCACACCCACCGCTTACTTTGGCCTTAACTTGGAGGCGGAACTGATTTTGATCCTCTTCCTTTATATCGACATAGTTTAAAGAATTATTTGTATTATGACACGTAGTCACTTTTTTTGGCGGGAGGGGGTTTCTTCGATTTTTGTAGGTTAATAAAATATTTAGTGGCTCTTACCCTTTCTCACTTAAATATATGTTAGTGAAACGTGGGTATGGTTTTCCTATTATATTTTTGCTTATTCTGATGGCATATTACAGCGTCTCAGCTGAGAGTGTATTTTCATGCCTAATTGCCTAATGCCTCCCATATGCTCAGGAGAGCAAGGAAGGTAATCCTGTTCTTCGGGTCCCTTTAGCAACCATCACTCATTTTTGAAGTCCTCATTTTGTTTTACTAATGAATAGTGACCAGGAGTTACATGGTAATTGATGATTAAGTTAATTGCTGTTTTGATTTCTTGATACTTCTTTCATCAAGTAGTATTTAGATCAAAAGAATTCTTTAATTTCAATCTACGTCTGCCTCCAGAGAGGGTGGTCTTTTGGATGAGAGCAGTTCCTTTGCTAATTTTGTTTGTTGTAAATAAATCAGCATTCTGGTTTTATTTTTTAATACTGATTTAATTGAGTATGCATGTTTATTTGGTTGAAGTAGAGAAAGATAGTTTGATTTAGAAAGATAGTATCTATATTTAGGATTTCTGTGGGGTCTAAGAAGGGAAGAAGATTGGGTAGCTGCTATTAAATGATAGTTGGTACCATTTAACTGCTTGGGGTACCCCTGGGGTGGGGGGTACATCAGGTGGGACAGATTGGGGTGGGAGTTAGAGGGATTCTTCCTGTGTTCAGGAAATGATCATGTGACATTGAGGGCTGTCAGAAGCAGAAAAGAGCTGGCTAACCTGGGGAATGGCTAGTCTCTCCTTGTTTCCTAGATGGGGGAAAACAGGTGACTATTGACTCTAAGCCAGGACCTGCGCACTTATCCCTCCAACTTGGATGTCCTACAGGCTTAAGGTGGAATTCATTTTGTTTTTCCCACCAAATGTGCTCCCGTATTCTCACTTTTAATGGTTTCACCATCTACCCATTCTCCTAAACTTAGAAATCTTTGTCACATTGTTTTGCCTCTCTTTTCTCCTTCTTTGAATTGGTCACCTAATCTTGTTCATCTGGTGCCTGAAGTGTTTCTTATATTCGTCCTTTCCTTTATTATTCCTCCTCCTTTAGTTCCCATCCCCGTTTTCGCTCCCACACATTATTTCTCTTTCATGTCCTGTCACTTGTTTCTTCCTCCTTTATTCCATATTCTGTTGTGTTACCAGTTACTTTTCTAGAAACAAATGTGCTTTAAAAATCTCTTGACTCTGTACTTACGGGATAAAACTCAAACGTCTTAACTTGGGGAGACCAAAAACCTATCCTATCTGGGTTCAGTCTACCTCTTTCAGTCTTATCTCTTGTTCCCTCCCCCTTCTCTCTCAATAGCCACATAGATGTACATTCATATACACAAGCATGCTTGCACCCAGGGCTTCTGTACAGGGAACTTGGTGAGGTGCTGACAGAACTCCAAGCCCTGCATGGAAGGCCCTTCCTTTTTACCTCGTCCTCTACCCTCTTTGGGGCTTCCCTGGTGGCTCAGACGGTAAATCGTCTGCCTACAATGCGGGAGACCCAGGTTCGATCCCTGGGTCGGGAAGATCCCCTGGAGAAGGAAATGGCAACCCACTCTGATATTCTTGCCTGGAAAATCCCATGGACTGAGGTTCCTGGTAGGCTACAGTTCATGGGGTTGCAAAGAGTCAGACACGACTGAGCGACTTCACTTTCACTTTTCACTTTCTACCCTTCTTTGCCTGGAAAACAATTTTTCCTGCACGACCCTGCTGACATGTCAGGTACCTGGTGAAACTGTTCTCAGTCCGTGGCAGGTTGAGTCGCTTGTGTCTAACAGAACTTTGTGGATCTCTCTCTGACAGCTCTATTTTATTTATCCTTGTATTACTAGTATGTGTGGTACCTTCCATGCTTAGTAAAAATTTTGCTAAGTGATTAAAAATCTGCTTTTATTGTTTTCTCTTTGTATTAAAATAGGACTTGCTTAACATCCAGTTTATTGATTTTATAAGTCATTTAAAAATAGGGTCGAATGCAGTTCATTTATTCATTCAACAAATGTTTATTGAGTGTCTACCCTGTGCCGGCAACTAACAAGATAACAGTTTACAATAGCACTATTGATACAACTTGAAAATTATCTATAGTTACAATATCAGAAAGTTGCTGTTCTACCAAGCACTATACTAATTTAGGAGCTTGGACTTGGACTTTTAAATCAGACATGGATTGAAATTCCACATCCATGGGTTACAGATTGTGGGGTCTTCAGCAAATTATTAAATACTTATCATTTAAAAAGCAAAGTTTTCTTATCTGTTAAAAAGAGATACCTGTCATGAATTTGGGAGGATTAAATGAAATCATGAATGTAACATGCCTAACCTAACACTGTGCCTAGCAAATAGTAAGCATTAATAAATGATGGTTGTTATTTTTGTTTTCCCTCATTGAGGAAAACTTTTTTGGTCTGCATAGCATCTCCACCTTATCCTTAAAAAGGCCATGTTCTGGGGAGAGGGATATGGAGGGAGGTCTTCGTGACCTTGTTTTTCTTTAATCTCTCTTTGAAACAGTTGCGCTTCTAACAGTGACCTTCCTAAACAGATTAGATTATAATTTGTTCTCTTCTGAGTATCAATTAGACAGTCTTGTCAGAGTTTCAAGCAATTTGTATAAACAACCACACAAGCATCCCCACCTAGTGATTTTCAAAACAAGAAGAGCGAGTTTGTCATTATTATTTATTGGATGTCACTTGTATTTTCTTTTGATTTAAATTATAATTCAGAGAAGTTATTTTTATAGTATTAAAGGGCTGAGAGTAATGAAAAATATTAATACTTAGAAATCTAACTGTGTGGAGGTTGATTATCTGGCAGCATCAACGGCCATTTTGGTCCTCTGACTTTCCTTTTAAATGAAAATGTACAAAACAAGGCTGAGTTCATGCTCATTTTCAATAACTTATGTCCATGTTACTTGAAATAAGTGTTATTTTACTGCATTTTTATTCTTTGTTTAAGACGTCACTGATTTTTTTGGTAGTATTGGAAGCAGAAAAAGTTAGTAAGACCTTAAACCCCAGTTGCATAAGAAGTTAGAAATGGGAATTCCCTTGGCAGTCCAGTGGTTAGGACTTGATGCTTTCATTGCTGAGGGCCCAAATTAAATTCTTGGTTGGGGAACTAAGACCCCACTGTGTGGCCCAAAAAAAAAAAAAATTTTTTTTTCATCCTATTTGCATATCTTTCATCAAAAATTATACTAAACAAACAGATTAATTTCCCATTACAAAATTTTAATGAATACTTCCAAGGGGTAAAGGTAGATGCTCTTGAATATAGAAGATAGGCAAAGTGACTTATATGACAGTAGACATCTGTAACAGTAGAGAGTAGTGATAACAATCAAATGATGTTTGTCTTCTGAATCTGTCCTCAGATCAGCATACCATTCTGTTTAAAGCTCAGTGAAATTTATTTTCCTAAAGATGCCTGTTTACTTCACATGATGTTGACCATATATTCAGTATATACCATTTCTTTTGTAGCAGATTTACCTAATGCTAGGAGAAAGGAAGTTGAAGCCATTCATACAATCTTAAGATCAGAGGTAAGGAAACTTAAAGATTTAGATTTTTCTTTTTTGAAATCATGAGTTATTCACACTTTATTTCAGTCCTCTCTTTTTAATGCAGTTTTCCTCTTTCCCTTTATCTTAGTTTTCTTCTCTTTTTTGAAGCTCTGTCATGTTCCTTTGATGAAGATATAGTTACTTGTTACTGTTCTTTTCTGTTAAATATTCCCACCTCTGCTTCTGAATGGTGGAAGAAGGAAATCTGCTAAATATAGAAACAATAGTGGCAACAATTTATCATTTCAAGGATTTACAATGTTTTAATAGTGTGCTAAAACTGCAGTTGTACATTTAAGTGTAATGTGAAGAATGCATTTCTGTTTAATGTAGAGTTTTTAATTCCCTAACATTAAAAAGGTGTGATATTTGTATGCAGAGAATGTAGAATGTAAGAATAGCAAATGAATTTTACCATTTTTTTCCGTTATTAGTCAGTGCCTTGTGGTAACTAGCTCTGGTCATTGTTCTTAATAGGGATGACGAAAACTTGAAAAGAGTTCAAAGGTAAGCCATAAAAAAAAAAGAAAGGTTTTAAAATGGCATCTATTGTAAAGTACTAAAGACATCTAACCATTGGGTTGGCCAGAAAGTTTTTTAGATGTTATGGAAAGCCCTGAACGAACTTTTTGACCAGTGCAATTTTTAGCCTTTGGATAAGAATGGTGAGGGAACATGTAATAGTATTTCAGCCAACAACATTCTTAGAGGACTGTGGTAAGCATGTTTTCCCTTGCTAAGCCTATAAAAAAAGAAAATGAAATTTAAATATAAGAAAATACTTCTGACAACAAGCATCAGTGAACTCTGGTCTATATTACCAAGGGTTTCCCCGATGACCCAGCAGGTGAAGAATCCACGTGCAGTGCAGGAGACACAGGAAATGCAGGTTCGATCCCTGTATATCAGGAATACCCAGGGAGGATATTGGATCCTCCAGTATCCCCTGGAGGAGGAAATGGCAACCACTGTAGTATTCTTGCGTGAAAAACCCCATGGGCAGAGGAGCCTAGTCCGCTACAGTCCAGTGGGTCACAAAGAGTTGGACATGACTGAGCAACTGAGCGCACACACGCTAGATTACCAACGTGAGACTGTAAATTTGAAAGTGGAAGCATCTCTCAAGAGGGACTACTGAAGTTTTCTGCCTCAGAGTGTGTGTGTGTGTGTGTGTGTCTGCGTGTGTGCGCGCGCGCTCAGTCATGTCCAACTCTGTCTGAACCCGTGGACTGTAGTCTGCTAGACTCCTCTGTCCCTGGAGTTTTTCACTGGAGCAGATTGACATTTCCTGCTCTAGGGGGTCTTCCTGACCCAGGGATCGAACCTACATCTCTTGTGTCTCCTGCATTGGCAGGCGGATTCTTTACCACCACACCACTTGGGAAGCCCCATTCTGCCTCAGTAGAAGGTGGCAGTTTGGTGGCACTTAAGAGACCTTAGCTGTAATTACCTCGTTAGTAGGTGTTTTTGTGACAGATGAACTTAATAGCTTCTTTCTTTGTAAGACTGAGATAGGAACTAGTTCCTATAGTCTCTAAAGAAATCCTTGACAGAGTACTCACTGTGGGCTTTCACAGAAAAATTAGATGGCAGAGATGTGTGCAGTGGCATTAATTAAGCTAAATTTGCCAGTATATGTTTGGAGTGGGGAATGGGGGTAGTAAATGGGATTAACCTGCTGAATGAATGACTGCTCTGTATTGAACTTAAGGCGGAAGATAGAAATGTTCTGTCCCCCTGTTGATTTCAACTCTAGTCTCTGTCCTAGTGCTGTCCTTGGACAGTAGCAGGTATGATTCTAGTGTTCACAAGTATTTATTTTTGGTATAACATATCCCTAAGTGATAGCCAAATTCCTTGTTTGGTGCTTATTCAGAGTACTGTGAGTTTACTCGAATACTAGAGGATAACAGACTGTTGAATTTCTCAAGAGCTTTATTTTCCAAGGTGATTTAGACTGTACGTGATTCCTGCCTTCTCTCAGCACATAAACACTTCATAAAGGTAACACCTTATATGACTGTAAAAAGGAGGTGAACATATGATTAAAACCAGTAGGAAATTAAAACCAATAGAAAATTCTGTTTATTTAGAAAGCTTCAGTATAGACAGAGGGCAGTATATTTTCTAGAGGAAATTAGATTTGCTTACAGATGTTAATATTTGATATTGATTAAATTAGTTAGGCTTCCTGAGTTGCAAGTAATAGCAACCAACCTAAGCTAATTTAACCATCTTTGCCAAGAAAAATAGTCTTACCATTTACCATATGGATCCAATGGACTCTTAATTTTCCTGTTAAATTATTTTATAAATAATTTACAGAAGAATAAAGTGATAGTGAAATTTACAGAAGAATAAAGTGATAGTGAAATTTACAAAGAATAAAGTGATAGTGAAATTTACAAAGAATAAAGTGATAGTGAAATTTACAAAGAATAAAGTGATAGTGAAAAACTTCATCAGAAGTTTCAGTGAGCACTTACAACAATTTAAATTTTTATTCCCTATGTTTCTGCCTTTAAAATCGTGTGTGTGTGTGTGTGTGTGTGTGTGTGTGTGTGTACACACATATGCATACATATGGTTTCCCAGGTAGCTCAGTGGTAAAGAATCCTCCTGCCAATGCAGGAGCTTCAGAAGATGCAGGTTCGACCCCTGGGTGGGGAATATCCCCTGGAGGAGGAAATGGCAACCCACTCCAGTATGCCTGCCAGGATAATCCCATGGACGGAGGAGCCTGGTGGGTTACAGTCCATGGGGTTGCAAAGACTCAGACGCAACTCAAGTGACTGAGCATGCATGCATATAAACTTACATATGTTTATTAACTTACATATGTTTATTAACTTTGTTAGTGAACTGGACTGTTTCTTGTAAATACTGACTCCAGATTTCAGTTACATCTGTGATAGATTTAGATCTTCCAGTTCTTTTTCCTGATTTAGGTCATTTAAACCAATACTTATGAAAACTTTGATGACTTAACGATTTTGTTAAAAACATGACTGCTGCATAAATACAAAGTGCTTTAATTGTTAAATTTATAAATACCGATTAGAGTTATCAATCCACTGAGTTTTTTCATTTTTGTCATTTGTTTCCTCCTGGTCACCTATGTATACATGTGTCTTCAGCATTTGTCCACACAGGGACTGTATCAAGTAAATGTTGGTATATAAATATCATAATGAAATAATACTGTTATATGTCCATTTAACAAAATGGGATGGATGGCTCAGGTTTTTTTCACAAAATATTGTGAGATAAAATCTTATTGAATGATTATTTCATGAGAACACCATATTTCCTTTTTGTTCTTGGAAATACATTGTTCATTCCTCAGTTCTGAGTTTAAGAAATTCATGTAGGATATTGTTTTTCAAAGACTTGTCTGAGATTTTGCTTCTACAATCATTTTTACCATAACCATTAAACTCCAGAGTGCTGTTTTCTGTCTCTCAGCATTTATGTTCTTAGTTGTCTAATTGTGGAATATTTTCCTCAGTTTTCTTCTCTGTTGAAAAGTGAGAATGAATTTCCAACTATGTGAAATGAAAGTGGAAAAAAAAAAAACCCAAAACACCCAAAACAAAAAAACACCGCAAAGATAGTGTCTCGATTGGTAATTTTCCTTTTTAAAAGATGATGTAGTACTTGGTTATTTCACTGTTATTTTATCATTCTCCTAGATGATTCCATCAGTCTCCATTTTCTCTTTTTTTAACATAGTTGTAAACAATTGATGAGTAATGATTAGTTTTTGTTGTTTAGTCGCTAAGTCGTGTCTGACTCTTTTGCAGCCCCATGGACTGTAGTCTACTAGGCTCCTCTGTCCATGGGATTTCCCAGGCAAGAAAATTGGAGTGGGTGGCCATTTCCTTCTCCACATCTTTCCGATTCAGGGCTCGAACTCACGCCTCCTGCATTGTAGGTGGATTCTTTACCACTGAACCATCTGGGAAACCCTGATAGGATGATAATAATAGCAAAATGTTTCAAGGTACAGAAAAAACAAGATCATTATGACCTTGTGATTATTCTTAGATTTATAAGGGTGCCCAGTGTACCCCTATGGTAATTACAAAATAGAATCTTTTTGTTTGTTTTCTAAGTATATTGTTTTCTTTTTTTTGGAAGCTACTAAGAAAGAATGTTATAAACATCAGTCCTTAGGACTGCTCAAAAAACGAAACTCAAAAACTAGAATTGGTTTTAGTAGACCTTGATAATATAAGAAGGCTTAAGCATAAAGGGATAATTAAGGATAGAAGTATGAATCTTACGGATTCCAAGGGCAGAAATTTTAGCCAGTCTTTTAGGAAATGGCTTCAACCAGAACTGAACGCCATCAAGAATCTTTCTCATTTTTATTCCTCTCTCTTCCTACGTGAACAATGCGAAGAAATAGAGGAAAACAGTAGAATGGGAAAGACTAGAGAAAATCAGAGATACCAAGGGAACATTTCATGGAAAAGATGGGTACAATAAAGGACAGAAACAGTATGGACCTAACAGAAGGAGAAGATATTAAGAAGAGGTGGCAAGAATATATAAAGGAACTCTACATAAAAGATCTTAATAACCCAGATAACCATGATTGTGTGATCACTCACCTAGAGCCAGACATCCTGGAATGTGAAGTCAAGTGGGCCTTAAGAAGGATCACTATGAACAGAGCTAGTGGAGGTGATGGAATTCCAGCTGAGCTATTTCACATCCTAAATCAAATGCTATTGAAGTGCTGCACTCAATATGCCAGCAAATTTGGAAAACTCAGCAGTGGCCACAGGCCTGGAAAAGTCAGTTTTCATTCCAATTCCAAAGAAAAGCAATGCCAAAGAATGCTTAAACTACCACACAGTTGTACTTATCTCACATGCTAGCAAAGTAATGCTCAAAATTCTCCAAGCCAGGCTTCAACAGTTTGTGAACCAAGAACTTCCAGATGTTCAAGCTGGATTTAGAAAAGGCAAAGGAACTAGAGATCAAATTGCCAATATCCGTTGGATCATCAAAAAAGCAAGAGTTCCAGAGAAACATCTACTTCTGCTTTATTGACTATGCCAAAGCCTTTGACTATGTGGATCACAACAAACTGGAAAATTCTTCAAGAGATGGGAATACCAGACCACCTTACCTGCCTCCTGAGAAATCTGTATGCAGGTCAAGAAGCAAGTTAGAACCGGACATGGAACAATAGACTGTTTCCAAATTGGGAAAGGAGTACATCAAGGCTATATGTTGTCACCCTGCTTATTTAACTTCTGTGCAGAGTATATCATGCAAAAAGCTGGACTGGATGAAGCACAAGCTGGAATCAAGGTTTTCAGGAGAAGTGTCAATAACCTCAGATACGCAGGTGATACCAACCTTAGGGCAGAAAGCAAAGAGGAACTGAAGAACCTCTTGACAAAAGTGAAAGAGAGTGAAAAAGTTGGGTTAAAACTCAAATTTAGAAAACTAAGATCATGGCATCTGGTCCCATCACTTCATGGCAAGTAGATGGGGAAACAGTGAAAGACTTAATTTTGGGGGGCTCCAAAATTACTGCAGATGGTGACTGCAGCCATGAAATTAAAAGACGCTTGCTCCTTGAAGAAAAACTATGACCAACCTAGACAGCATATTTTTCCAACAGAGGTCTATCTAGTCAAAGTTATGGTTTTTCCAGTAGTCATGTATGAATGTGAGAGCTGGACCATAAAGAAAGCTGAGTGCCGAAGAACTGATAACTTCTGAACTGTGGTGTTAGAGAAGACTCTTGGAGTCCCTTGGACTGCAAGGAGATCCAGCCAGTCCATCCTAAAGGAAATCAGTCCTGAATATTCATTGGTACTAAAGCTGAAACTCTGATACTTTGGCCACCTGGTCTGAATAACTGACTCATTGGAAAAGACCCTGATGCTGGGAAAGATTGAAGGCGGGAGGAGAAGTGGATGACAGAGGGTGAGATGGTTGGATGGCATCACCGACTCAATGGACATGAGTTGGAGCAAGCTCCGGGAGTTGATGAAGGACAGGGAAGCCTGGCAAGCTGCAGTCCATGGGGTCGCAAAGTCAGACACAACTGAGCAACTGAATTGAACTGAACCTAAAATTTAAGTAATTTTTTCCATATTTTCCAATATCTTAAAAGATGTGATTTCTAAATTTATTGAATTATATTTAGAATATTTCCTGTACTTTTAAGTGTAGTTTTTCAAACAGTTCTACTAGTGGTTTTCAAAATGAATTTTTCAGAGGTGCCTTGCTCAGGAGGCTGGGGTTCAGTCAGACAAGTAATTGGGAGGCTTTGGCCTCCTACCTGTATTTCAACCATAAGTCTTTTTATAAAGGGTTTCTTTGAAAAACTTATACTGATGAAAAAAAAAACAACAAAAAACTTGTACGTGTTCAGGGAGAACACAAAAGTTGAAACATGTAATCTAGGTCACTTATTTACCAGACATTTATTGCCTACAGTTTGTTAGACACTGGGTGTACAGAGATGGGGAAAACACTGATCAGTGACTTTCTCTTAGCAGAAAATCAAGCTGAGCAGGGTTTTTTAAAAACAATTATGCATAATCTATTAACATGCTTATTGTACGTGTAACTTTAATTGGAATTGTGTTTTAAAAACCAAAATTCTGAGACCTACTATAGTACATCTTTTTTGTGCATGAAATATGTTTTTTATAATGTCCTGCACATAGCTGTTACTAACATGTTTTACTTTTAGTCTTTTTGTTGAAAACACTTTTTTCTTTGCTTCTAGAATGAGAGACTCAAAAAACTTTGTGCTGATCTGGAAGAGAAGCATGAGGCATCAGAGCTTCAGATAAAGCAGCAGTCCATGAATTACCGACATCAGCTACAACAGAAAGAGGTAAAGGTTATAGCAGACTTCATACTTACTTCACTACAGTGTATTTAGGATGGTTTCTAAGAGTTATACATCAAGCTCTATTTAGATCTGTGAAAATATCAAAAGGGTGTTGAAGTTAATAATTCCCAACTCAGTGTGATATCACTAATTTAACAAGGACTCTGTAAGCTTTTATGTTTATATTACATAAACTAACCTTTGTGGAGTTTAATTTCTACTTTCCAGAAGAATAAAAGTCTTTGTGTAAAATATCTTCAGGCGCCTGTTGTTTATAATTTCTGATTTTATGAAACTTATTTCTCACCTATTTATCTAAATTGTTTTAAATCAGTGTGATTGCTAATAACATTTCTTTTTTAAAGAAAATTATTTTAACTACAAATGTTAACATATGCTTATTCATGTTTACTTGATTTTCCATGGAAAAACAGACGATTAGGTATTTTATAGTTGACTTACCTTGTTCTGTATATTTTTTCCTCTTTTGTTTGATAGAAATGGTTATTTTGGAGGTAGGTTATCTTGCCTTTGCAGTGCCAGTAGTATTATATAATTTAACCAACGTTACTATGAATCCTTAAAATAGAGACTGTGTACCTAGGTTCTGTACCTATGTACCCAGGTCATTGAATTCTCTTTAGTTTTAGTACATAAGTGGAATTCACTAAATGCTTCTATTGAGCCATTTCTTGTTTAATTATTCAGATCATTGGGGTGTTGTTCAGTTTGTTGATTAAATGTTCATTTCTACAATCACTTTATATTTGGGTTTTAAAAATTTAGATGCATTGATTTCTAGTTCTTTTAATGACATACTAAGATGAAAAAGTAAACCACATTAAAGATTAATATTTAAAGAACTTAAATCTGTTTGGAATTGGTTTCATAAAATACAATAAAAATGACAATACAATAAAACTACAATACAATACAATGAAATACAATATTACTACAAGATAAAATGAGTGTAAAAAGCAAATTTATAAGTTCAAGTTAAAGTGAAAAGTCCTTTTTTTTTTTTAAGATTCAGCAAATATAAAATTACTCTGTCAAACTACTTTAAAAGTTTTTAAACCTTATTCTTTTAGTTTTCTGTACTTGTCATGGACTGGAGCAAACATTCATGACTCTGGTCCACAGACATACTTTGAGCGGCACTGACTTATACTCCGGTAGAGCGGTAGCTCCCACCTAGGGGTTTATAGCTAAATCATGAAAAATACACATTGTTAGATCTTCTTGGAGATTCTGATTTAGTGTACTGGGAAGGAACCCTGGCACTGGAATTTTTCAAAAATCCCATAGCTGATTCTGATGCTTATTACATCCTAGTTGAGAAAACTGGAAAATTTGATATTTTTATTTTTTACTTGGCTGTTGTTATCAGAGGGCAAATGAAAAATTCACGTTTAGGAATACATCTTTTTAAGTAGAGTTCGTACTTTTTACCTCTACAACTTGATGTAACTGTCTGTTGTATGATGAGAACTTCCTTTGCATTATAGCTACATCTGAAAAGAACTGTTGATTTCATTACTTCTTACTAGAATCAAAGATAATATATACTTTAGATCTGCTGTTTTCTTTTTTTTTTCCCCCTTTATTTTTATTAGTTGGAGGCTAATTACTTCACAACATTGCAGTGGGTTTTGTCATACATTGACATGGATCAGCCATGGATTTACATGTGCTCCCCATCCCGATCCCCCCTCCCACCTCCCTCTCCACCCGATTCCTCTGGGTCTTCCCAGTGCACCAGGCCCGAGCACTTGTCTCATGCCTCCCACCTGGGCTGGTGATCTGTTTCACTATAGATAATATACATGCTGTTCTCTTGAAACATCCCACCCTCACCTTCTCCCACAGAGTCCAAAAGTCTGTTTTGTACATCTCTGTCTCTTTTTCTGTTTTGCATATAAGGTTATCATTACCATCTTTCTAAATTCCATATATATGTGTTAGTATGCTGTAATGTTCTTAATCTTTCTGGCTTACTTCACTCTGTATAATGGGCTCCAGTTTCATCCATCTCATTAGAACTGATTCAAATGAATTCTTTTTAACGGCTGAGTAATATTCCATGGTGTATATGTACCACAGCTTCCTTATCCATTCGTCTGCTGATGGGCATCTAAGTTGCTAGATCTGCTGTTTTCTGAATGTTTGTTGCCTTCATTGTGATGTTCAGAATGCCCAAAGATGCAAATTGCTTCATATCATTTATGGGAAAATAAGATTTGCACATTTCTATAAACCTCAACTAGAGAAGGGGCTTTCATACGAAAAAGTGTCTGTTTACTATGACATCTGACATATTTGTATTTGGCTTTTCTTTGTCTAATTGCTTGACATTATACCTGTAGGAATACTGTTACTCATTGGCTGTCTCCTCAGGTCAGATTTTCCTTAGTTGTGGCAGGATATCTTTTGGACTAGCTTGAGTATTTTACAGAAAGCTTATTTTAGTTTTCTCTAGCTCACTCACTTTCATGTTTTGTGTAATCTCTCATTTGGAATGGATATGGCATTATGCTAAGTCCTGTGTTTGTAACTTCTTTTGGATGTTGACTTAGTATTGCCAGCCTTCAGTCAAAACTCCATTTGGCATATCACAAGTTTTATACAGTTCTCTTCCTGAATAGAGTTAGAAGATTTTCACTGGTTTCTCTTTGCCAAAGCTAAAACCAAGGCCTCTTTGAATACATGATTTCCTTCTGAGACTAATGGGCTAGTTAATAATCTACAAGGCTTACTGTGAAGATCAGATTAATAAATCAAAGCTTTCTTTCAGCTGTTTTGTGTAGACCAGTACAAGTTATCTGACTCATGGTGCATTAGCCCAAATCCAGCCATACACAATCAGGTTCAAAAGATTCTTCCAACAGGTGTTCTAAGGAAACTCAACAGTGCATGGACTGCTGAAGCTTTTATTTTCTCGTCTCTTGAGGCTTGATAAGCACAAACAGAACCCGAAGAAATTGCCTATGCCAAACTACCTGATAATGTAGTGTCTCCTGATGGTAAACTGATGTTTAACTGAGCATTTTGTTGCTTTAGTTGATGTATGAGTGGAATTCTTTTCCTCATACTAATCAAAACATTATCTCTGCTTTAACTGTGGTAATCATGTTTGTTTTTGAAATAAAAGTGTTATGTTGAAAAAAAAAAGTGTTAACGTTGGGATGTTATAGACAACTTGGATTCAGTTGGTAAGAGTACAACCATTGGTAATTATAAAATATTATAACTTTTAACATTATGAATATATTAAAGGGTCAGTATGATTATTTCACAGTGCTTTCTCTAAAATGCGGATTATAAATATAGGTAGAAATCAGCCATCTTAAAGCAAGACAGATTGCGCTACAGGATCAGTTGCTGAAACTGCAGTCCGCTGCTCAGTCAGTGAATTCAGGAGCTGGTGGTGTACCAGCAACTACTGCATCTTCGTCATTTGGTTATGGTTTAAGTCATCATGCTTCAGGTTTCCATGACGATGACATGGATTTTGGCGACATCATTTCATCACAACGAGAAATAAATAGATTGTCAAATGAAGTTTCAAGACTTGAGTCTGAAGTTGGCCATTGGAGGCATATTGCTCAGGTAGGTAGAATTTTCATGAGTTTCTGAAAACAGTGAGTAAAAATGTTCCTGCTCTATATAGATGTTTTGGTATCAGAAAGAACCCTGGACTAGGAAATCAGAAAACTTGTATTCTATTTCTAATTCTACCAGTGACTTTTTTAATTGGTTTTAGTCAGGTCATCATTCTCTGGGCCTTAGTTTCCCCTTCTGTGCAATATTTGAAAGAAATTTTTTTTTTTAATTTAAAGCAAGAGAACTTTAAAGGTAAAAGTTACACGTTCAGCCCTTAAAAGAGATAAAAACAGAGTTGCTGTGGTTGAACTTGCACCTTTTTCCCTGCAGTCCCTGAGACTTCCCTGGTGGAACTCAGAGCTCCAAGGCACCAGATTTGGAACTGTTTGCGTAGATGGTGATGTGAGGTTCTTGTCTGCATTGCTGTTAGTTGCTCAGTCATGTCTGACTCTTTGTGACCCAATGGACTATAGCCTACCAGGTTCCTCTGTTCGTGGGATTTCCCAGGCAATGATACTGGAGTGGGTAGCCATTCCCTCCTTCAGAGGATCTTCCTGACCCAGGGATCAAAGTTGGGTCTCCTGCATTGCAGGCAGATTCTTTGCCCTCTCAGCCACCATTAGTTACACGTTAAATGAAAAAAAATCTGATAATAGATTGGTATTACAAGACACAAAGTATTTTGTGTTTTTTTCTCAAATATTAGAATAGATATTAAGTCCTTTGTATTTTGGACTGTAAACTTTCTTCCAGGAACCCATTTTTTGTCTCATATATCAGATTTTATGTATTACTGAGGTAGCCAGTGTACTTGAGACCTGAAATAAACTGAAATATTGCTCATACGGACTTTATTTTATCATTGTGGAGAAAAATAAAGTATATAAGAGATTATTTTCTATCTTTTTGTCAGTGTAATCTTGTTATGTAAAGGAGAAAGCTTCCCAAGTAAAATGATCTCCTTGCTTCCCAAGTTGCTGGATGTTCCCAGTACCCAAGATAAACCTTAGAGAGGGTGATCTGTTAGTCCATCTTATTCCTAAAAGATGATAGTTCCTAAACTTTTATGTGTAGGAATAACCTGAGAAATTTGGCGCTATTGTAGCTCCACTGTTACTAACCAGAGTTTCAAGGTTAGTATTTTGTAGGCTGTTTTAGGGAGGTGGAAAATATAGTCACGTAAGTACTCAGGTGACACTGATGATCTGA
The DNA here is from genome assembly GCF_963930625.1 of Muntiacus reevesi. Lineage (NCBI taxonomy): Eukaryota > Metazoa > Chordata > Mammalia > Artiodactyla > Cervidae > Muntiacus > Muntiacus reevesi. Next base: position 53,370,338 of record NC_089263.1, on the reverse strand, counting down.
GGAGCACACTCTAAGAAACATTACCAAGGTCAGAGTTCATGGGGAAAAGGTGGATTTTTGGTGTATTTACTTCAGCAAATCTTGAATGCCTTCTCTAGACAGGCCTGTGCTGGGGTATTATGGCGAAAAAGGCATAATTGGGTCCATTTCAGGGAGCTTAATTTTCTAGTAAGGCATAATAAAAAAAATAATGTTTGTATCATACTTTAATTTTTATGTTTCCCTATATACTAATCCAATATATTGTCTTTAATAACTATGTGAGGTATTTATTACCTTTGTTTTGCAGATAAGCAAAGTAAAGGTTTAAGTAATACACTCACTGTCACAGTGATTTAAATTGTGCTTTAAACACACATCTTTCAGCTCCAAGCCCTGTATTCTTTTTAATGTATTGTGTTGCTTCTTTTAATCAGAGAGCAACTTTTGGTTCCTTAGCATGCTGTGGTAAATGTTAATAAAGATAAAGGGGCAATACCCAGCTTTGAATGAAAGAAAATCATCCAAAAGCCAATACATTAATATTAGCATTATTAGCAGTATTAATATTAGCATTAATATTAGGTAACATTCCATTTTAGAAATTGCCTTTTAGGAAACTGCTTGATTATCATCAAATTTAAATTTTGTTAAGTAAAGAAAAATATTCTGCGTTGTTTTTTTCTTATTTTGTAAAGGTATTGTCTTCCTCAATTAGTTAACAGACTTTTGAATAGTATCGTTTATTTACTGTGTATTATTACTCACTGTCTGACTAGGTTCTTTAGAAGGTGCTTGGCAGTCTTTAATAAGAATTTGTCTCAGAAACGCCCCCCCATTTTTTCTTTTTTTTTTTTTTCATTTTTTCTTACATTTCTTTTTCTATTTTTACTGAAGTGTAGTTGGTTTACAGTATATTAGTTTCAGGTGTACAGCATAGTGATTGAGTATTTTTGTAGATTATACTCCTTTTAAAGTTACTATAAAATATTGGCTGTATTCCCTGTGCAAATGCCCCCTTTTTTAAAAAAAGGTATCTTTTATTAAAGTTAGTTTCTGACATTCTCTTTTATAAGAAAATCAGAACAGTTACTTTCTAATTCTGTTTTTCTGATCTAGACTTCTAAAGCACAAGGATCAGATAGCACTGATCAAAGTGAAATCTGCAAACTGCAAAATATCATTAAGGTAAGGTGGATTGTTGAAACAATGGCTGTTATACATCTAAAATTTGCTTATTAAAAGTATAAGCCTAAATTAATAAAAGACTCATTTATAAAAGTATTTTATAGATGATGATATTCTCTTTGGGTTTTTTTGCTGTTTTTATATCTTCTCTTCTTTATGACACTTTTAAGAATATAAAAATATATCTTTCCAAAGTCATTTGGTTTTGGACATTTATTTATTAGGTAGTTTATGTTTCATAAGTCTGTTTACTGTGTATCTTGTAAAACTGTTTATTAAAACAGTTCCAGGGTTACTGAAATTTCAAGGATTAGGGTTAAAGAACACTGACAGAATATAATGTTAATGTTATTTATTGTAAATAGTTATTTTCCCTTCATGGTGGAACTTTACTAGTTTGTATCAGTCATTTCCAGCTGTCCTGCCTTGGTCAAATTACTTAACCTTTACAAGCTTCTGATTTATCATCAGTAAGGTAGATATTATCATAATACCTCCCTTGAAGGATTGTTTTTGAAGTTTTAAGTGTAAAGTTCCTTGTCAAGTACTGTCACATAAGTAAGTGCGAAAGACTAAAGAATAGCTTCACTTGTCTTCTCAGGAAATCGAGGTTAATTTACAGATTAAGATTCTTGGCTACAAGCAAAAAAAACCCTGTCTCTAGCTAAGTAAAGCGTAAGAGAATTTATTGGAAGAAGTCAGGAATAGTCATTCCACAGGATTGAAGGGAAAATGGAGCATGTTAGTCTCAGGAAGGATAGAAATAGGGCCAACATGAGAAATCTAGGTAGTGGGACACAGTGGACAGGCTCTCCAGGGTGCGGCTGTTATAATGCTTCTGGTCTAATCGGTTTCCTCCTTTGAAAGATGCATCTCAAGATTCAGGTTCCTAGGGGAGAGAGAATGGTATCAACTAGGGTAGCGAGACATCTTGGTTGACAGTTTAGGGGTCCCATCAAGACTGAGAGAAGGAAAGGCTGAGCAAAAAAACAGCTGTACTAGGACAACAGGAACAGATTGGCCAGAGGTGGACACTAATGTCAGTGGACTGTGTCATTACCAGGAGAGGTTCATGGTCACAGACACTAATGAAAAAAAGATGCTGCTTGCTTTTTGTTTCAGTTGTTTCTTCCTGGTGCTCCCTCATTAAAAGTAGAAAACCTTCTTAAGGCCCAAGAAAGGGAAGGGTGGAGTCTTTTAGAATTATCCAGATTTGAAGCCTGTGTTTAAACTTTTTTCAGCCTTAGCATGTTTAGAGAATTATTTTTAATAATATGGGTTTTTGCACAACAATGAAATAGCTTAAATTTCTTTATTATAAATAAATGTGGTGGATTTTTGCACAACAATGAAATAGCTTAAATTTCTTTATTATAAATAAATGTGGTTAACTTTGTTCAATTTTTTTTAAGGAACTTAAACAGAATCGAAGTCAGGAAATTGATAACCATCAACATGAAATGTCAGTATTGCAGAATGCACATCAGCAGAAATTGGCAGAAATAACTCGACGGCATCGAGAAGAATTAAGTGACTATGAAGATCGGATTGAAGAACTGGAAAATCTGTTACAACAAGGTTATTAATTTTGTTATTTTAATGTATTAAATGACAAACCTAGCTGATATAAATTTGGTCTAAATTCTAAAGAATGAATAAATGACTAGTTCTCATTTGCTGGAAATTTGCAGTGGTACCACTATTGTTAAGATTCTGCAAAAATGAAAAAGTCCTTTTGCCTTTGTGGTAAATAGTTATAACAGAGATTTCTTTGGATTGGTGTGTTTTCACTTTTTTTCAGACTCAGATACAAAGGCTTTTAGTATTTGATTTCAAATAACATTTTTCCTGGGGCTTCCCTGGTAGCTCAGCTGGTAAAGTATCCGCCTGAAGTGTCGGAGACCCCAGTTTGATTCCTGGGTTGGGAAGTTCCCCTGGAGAAGGGATAGGCTACCTACTCCAGTATTGTTGGGCTTCTCTGGTGGCTCAGCTGGTAAAGAATCTGCCTGCAATGTGGGAGACCTGGGTTCGATCCCTGGGTTGGGAAGATCTCCTGGAGGAAGTCATGGCAACCTGCTCCAATATTCTTACCTGGAGAATCCCCATGGACAGAGGAGCCTGGTGGGCTACAGTCCATGGGGTTTCAAAGGATACTACTGAGCCACTAAGCGTAGCACAATATCTTTCCTCTATTTAAAAATGCTTTATTTATTATAGTAACTTAACTTTTTTTTAAGGACTCTATTTTTTTAGAGCAGTTTTAAGTTTATAACAAAACTGAGGAGGTACAGACATCTTGGTTATACCCCATCCCCCCACATGCACGGCCTCCCCCCACTGTCTACGTTACTCATCAGAATAGTACATTTTTTACCAAGGCACATCATAGTCACCCACAGTCCATATTTATCTTAGGATTTACATTTGGTGGTGTACATTCTATGGATTTGGACAAATGCATATCATTGTATCTTACAGAGTATTTTCACTGCTCTAAAAATCCTCTGCTCTGCCTGCTCAGTCCCCTGTCCCAGCCTTACAGCCATGCTTCTTTTCATTTTCTTCATTGTTTCTCTTTTCCAGAATTACCACAAAGTTGGAACCATATAAAAGGTAGCCTTTTCAGATGGACTTCATTCACTTAGTAATATACATTTAAATTTCCTCCATGTTTTTTAAAATAATTTTTTATTGAAGTATAGTTGACGTACTGTTGTATTATAAACTTCAGGTGTATGTTTCCTTTATGTTTTTCTGGCTTGATAGTTCATTTCTCTTTAGCTCTGAATGATATTCTGTTGATTGGATATGCCACAGATTTTAATTGTTCACCTACTAAACAGCTGAGTCGACTTAGCTTGGACGCATGAACAATATCTTGGTGGTTTTCAAGTTTTGCAGTTATAAGTAAAGCTACTATAAACATTGCTGTTCAGGTTTTTGTGTGGAAATAAGTTTTCAGCCCCTTTGGGTGAATATGAAGGAGTATGATGGCTGGATCATATGATAAGAATATTGTATTTCTTAGTTTTGTAAGAAATCATTAAGCTCCTCCAGGCTGGCTATACCATTTTGCATTCCCACACAAGTCTTAAATGAGAGTCCCTGTGGCTCCGCATACTTAAGAGCATTTGCTGGTGTTATTCTTCTTATTTGACCATTCTAATAGGAGTAGTATTACCTCACTGTTATTTTAACTTTTCATTTTAAGTTCTTCAAGTTCTGAAGTCTGTTGAATCTTTAGTTGTATATAGCAGGCTATTTGTCTCTTGGTACTTGATATTTGATGTGTCCCTGGTTTTATATTTATGTCCTAGGTGGCCCAGGAGTTGCAGTAACTGATCACCCTAAAACCCAAGAGATGCAGAAAACTGTTCAAGTTCTACAGGCTGAAAAAGTAGAGTCTACAAAAAAAATTGAAGAACTTGAGAATAAAATAAAAGACATAAGTAAAAAACTATCTTCTGCAGAAAATGACAGAGATGTTTTGAGGAGGGAACAAGAAAGACTAAATGTGGAAAACAGACAAATACTTGAAGAATGTGAAAGTTTGAAACTGGAATGTAGTAAATTGCAGCCTTATTCTGCAAAGCAGAGTGACACGATGACAGAAAAGGAAAGAATTCCACAGAGTTTATCAGTAGAAGAAGTGTTCAGACTGCAACAGGCACTGTCTGGTATAAAATGTTTGGAACTTATTTCTGATTGGCGTTTCACTTCATACTAGTTGTTTTTAGAGGCAAACATTTGAAAGATCAAACACTTCATGGAAATTAAGTATTAATGGAAATGACTGTGAAATTAAAATAGAGTTGTTTGCTTTGGATTCAGTGCTGGGTAATTAATAGATCACAAATAGGATATTTCTACTTAAAAGGGTTAAGAATTGGCTAGATTTCTTGCCTTCCTCATCTTTTAAGTTTTTACGTGGAACTCATTGACTTAGGGAGCTTCCTAGTTGGTGTAGTGATAAAGAATGCCTGCCAGTGCAAGAGACGCTAGAAATGCAGGTTCGATCCCTGGGTTGGGATGATCCTCTGAAGTAGTAAATGGCAACCCACTCTAGTATTCTTTTCTGGAAAATTCCATGCAGAGGAGCTTGGTGGACTATAGTCCATGGAGTGGCAAAGAGTTGGACAGGACTGAGCGCACACCCACCATTGACTTTGGAGCCCATGTAGATTTCTGAGAAATGTTTACATAGATACTTGTTGGGAGGAAGTTACTAAACACTTCCTATAACTCATCAGGGTCCAGAGCCTCCAATTAGAGAATGCAGTCTACCTTCTTCAGAAGTCTGTGTTACCTTTCAAAATGATCTGTGTCTAAGCATACCTTAGAATTATAAGAGCCATTGGTCTTCCACCACTTACCATGCTCATGATTATATTTAGTTATATACCAGTGTTCTGGATTTCCCTGGTGCTCAGATGGTAAAGAATATTCCTGGAATGCCAGAGACTCAGGTTCTATCCCTGGATCAGGAAAACTGCCTGGAGAAAGGAATGGCTACCCACTCCGGTATTCTTGCCTGTAGAATTCCATGGATAGAGGAGCCTATCAGGCTACAGTCCATGGGGTTTCAAAGAGTCGGACACGACTGAGTGACTAACACACACACACCCCACCCCCGCCACCAGTGTTCTAGGTTACAAAAAGTAAATATGAATGAAATAGACCAAACACCTGTATTTGTTTATGCCAGAAAACATAACAGGAGGTCTTCCTCTCAAAAGATGCATTTTGTTTTTCACTCTCCTCACAAAATGAGCTGTCTGTTTATAAATTCATTCGTTACTGCTCTGGTGGTTTCTAGCCCTTGTTTGCTTGCAGCCCTCTCCCCCCACCCCCCACCTGCTGTGCCCCTTCTGTATTCCTTATTTAGTTGTTTATCATGAGCTCCTGACCTGGAGTAAATTCAAGGTTACGCTTAAAGTAGAGTGACCCTCCTCCCATCTTCCTTTCCCTACTTCGATAGGTAGCAGTTTCTCCCAAAAGAGAAAACTTGAAGTCATCACCATGCAAGTCCTGAAGGTTCTCTTTCTTTGACTTCCCTCTGCTGAGTGCTCTTTCAGGATTGTGTCCCAGAGGAGCTCTAGGGTTTCTCATGGGTGCCTCAGTCTCGGGACAGCAGGAAGGCTGTTGTGGTGGGGTTCTCGACTTCTTTCGCCTTTGACTTCAAAGTAGCTCTGCTCTCAAAATTTATTTTTTAATATATTGGGTGACGTATATGGGTTTTTTTGCTTTAAAAACTTATTGATCTAGTCTTTCCCCTTTTTTCCATTTCCACTGCCAGTGAATAACTTCAGCCAATCACACTTTCTTTTTGCCTTTTTAACCATAGCAGTCTGTCGTGCTCAGTTGTTTAGTCATGTCCAACTCTTTGTGACCCCAGGGACTGTGGCCCGCCAGGCTCCTCTGTCCATGGGGTTTTTCAGGCAAGAATAATGGAGCAGGTTGCCATTTCCTACTCCAGAGGATCTTCCCCATCCAGGGATTGAACCCGCATCTCCTGTGTCTCCTGCATTGGCAGGTGGGTTCTTTATGACTGCACCCCCTGGGAAGCAGTCTCGGTAGAGCAGAATAGCATAGTGATTAAGAACATGACTGGGTTGGAATCCAGCTCCTTCACTGACTGACTGACCTTGGGCAAGTTAATTTACATCCCTATACTTTGTTTTATTCATCTATATGGTTGGGATAATCCTATTGCATTCATGGTGGTGGTAGTAGGATTTTGAGTTACTAGGTGTAAAGTTCTCTCTAGAACAGTGTCTAGCCCATAATAAGCATTATAAACGTGTTATCTGTTGTTCTGTGGTTTCCATGATCCTTCTTCAATATATATTTTTCTGCTCCCAGAATGATTTTTCAGAAATGTAAAGTAGGTCACTCCCCCAATTTCGGTATTTTGTGGCTCCCTGTAAACTTCAGTGTACAGTCTAAACATCTTAATTGGACAGCCCCTCAGTCATGTCCAGCTCTTCATGACACCCGGTACTGAAGCACGCCAAACTTCCCTGTCTTTCCCTATCTACCAGCATTTGCCCAAAACTCATGTCCATTGAGTCGGTACCTCTGTCGCCCCCTTCGCCTCCTGCCTTCAGTCTTTCCCAGCATCAGGGTCTTAGCCAGTGAGTCAGTTCTTTGCATCAAGTGGCCAAAGTATTGACACTTCAGTTTCAGCATCAGTCCTTCCAATGAACGATCAGGACTGATTTCCTTTAGGACTGACTGCCATCAGGTTGGATCTCCTTGCTGTCCAAGGAACTTTCAAGAGTCTTCTCCAGCACAACATTTCAAAAGCATCAATTTTTCAGTGCTCAGCCTTCCTTATGGTCCAACTCTCACATCCATACATGACTTGGAAAAACCATAGCTTTTACTATACAGGCCTTTGTCAGCAAAGTGATGTCTCTGCTTTTTAACATGCTGTCTAGGTTTGTCACAACTTCTCTTCCAAAAAGCAAGGGTTTTTTAATATTCTGGCTGCAGTTACTGTCCACAGTGATTTTGGAGTCCAGGAAAATTCTAATCTTAGTTCTTATACTATATTTCTGCTGCACAGGCTAATCAATTCATTGTGAAATGTAGTTAATGTTTTTAATCAAGGCAGTAACTTATGACTTATTCAGAATATAATTATAATTCTTTCTTATACTATTCTGTAGAGTTGTCTTTTAACATAATTTTGAACTGGCATTTATTTTATGACTTCTTTGGTACAGTCAGAAATACAAAATAACAAGACTACGTTTCATTGTTGGGCTTGCTCATTATGCTTATAAATAACATTTTAATTGGATTCATTCTGAGTTTAATATAGGATATAATTAAGTTATTTCCAAGAATTTTAATGTCAGATTCGTTGTTTTTTACAGATGCTGAAAATGAAATAAAGAGACTGAGTAATTTAAATCAGGTAAACTCATTTTTAAGAGAGAAAGCTTTTGTCTCTGGTTTACCAAGAGAAAGTATTTTGATTATAATTACTTATTTTGTATTTTTTACAAATTCATGTGAACTTATCCTTGGAACTTTCATCTTATAATTTTATGTTTGCTGGTTAGTAATAGAAGCTTTTTACATCATAAATTGACATAACTTTAAAAGTTACATAATTGAAAAATGCAAGTATATCTCTTAGAAGATTAATTTGACGTGTTATGTATGTATAGACAGTGGTAGTAGATTTTGATTTCCCCTAAAGAATTCAAGGAGTTTGTTTTTTTTTTTAATGATTGCGAGTTATTTTGTAAATGTATTGACATATTTTTTCAAATGTAATAAAAGAAATCCTCTTTAAGAATGTCTATAAAATGATTGGATTTAGATGGAACAATGTTGTATGCTATAATTTTAAATATTGCCAGAGAGTAGAAATGCACAGTTGTATCACTTGCCTGCTTTTTTGTAAACTTGAAATTTCTTTTTTGAAAACATACTGTTTTAACGTTCTTCTAGGATAATAATCTCGCTGAAGACAATCTGAAACTTAAAATGCATGTCCAGGTTTTAGAAAAAGAGAATTCATTATTAAATCAAGAAAAGGTGGGTACAATAAAAATGGGGACAGAATTAAAATTGTAGATCATAACCAAGGGCCAGTTTTTAATCAGAATGGCATATTCAGTTCTCAGGAGTCCTGAGGTTAAAGCTGGTCTCACTGATGCTTGTCAAACCAGGATGAAGTACGTGGGCAAGGTTCAGAATATGAGAGGCTGTTCAGAGTTTATGTTTAGAGACAAGCCAGTAGGCACACAGATACAGTAGGCAGAAAAGATAGGTAAAGGCCCTGTGTTGGTTTTACATGAGTCTTGACAGCAGCAGTATACACATGTGGGTTTGGAGTCTAGAGGGGCATGCTGTATTGTCTGTATACTGCTTGTATGTCCAGAGTGTGTCTGGTGTGGTTGACAGAAGTTTCTTCGTGGTGAGGGGCAAAGGGAGACATTCTCACTGGTAGAAATAAGTATACTGGTGGCAAGGATGGAATAAGATTCTGTAATGCAATGTTGGGAATGGGGAAAGGTAACATTTTAATGCTTATAGCACATGGGTGGTAAGTCTTTGGTTAAGGTAGCTTCTTAAATATAGAACAGTTGTAGTCTGGTATTATTTATTATTCTTTTAGGCCAGTGTCTCAACTCAGTTTAAAATGTTAATTTTAAAATAGTAACACTTATTTTCTGATATATGTATTCAGCATAATACATCCTAAAAACTGCAGACAGTAAAACAGGAGTATCCTTCACGCTTCTGTTGACTGGCCTCTTCATCCGAGCCGTTCTTTTTCTATCAGTGTCTTGTATATCCCTCCAGACTGTGTCTTTGCATATATGTTTTTTTTTTTTTTTTTCATATATGGTTTTTATATATAAATATGGATAGGCCTCCCAGCTGGGGCTGGTGGTAAACAATCCACCTGCCAGTGTAGGAGATTCAAGAGATGTGAATTTGATCCCTGAATCAGGAAGATCCCCTGGAGAAATGGCATCATACTCTAGTATTCTTGCTTGGAAAATTCCATGGACAGAGGAGCTAGGTGAACTACAGTCCATGTGGTTGCAAACAGTCAAACGCAGCTGAATACACACATCGTTTTCTAAAGCCCAGAGATTAGCATATTATATACTGTTCATGCACACCTTCATGTTGCATTTTCACTGTCCGTGCACCCGTAGTGTAACATATAGGCAGTGTTTCTCACAGGGGCGCTGTGGCCACTCAGGTGGGAGCGTTAGTTGCGGGCACTGTCCTGACGTGTAGGCTCCTGCGCCCACTTTTCTACCCTCTGAATGCCAGCAGTATCTGCCATTCATTTTAATTATTGCTTGTGTTTCCTCTGTTCTTGTCTTCCACTGCATTCTACTCATCCAATTCTTCTTTTCTGTAACTGGTGGCCTAGGTGTATTTTGTAGTTTTCATTTCTCTTACATGCATTTGATAGGGCCTGTAACCTTCTTGTGATAATTTTGGATTCTATAAATAACTATTCCTGATAGCTATTTCTCCTTTCTTTCAATGTTACATGATCCATTGCCAGTTTTGATTGAATTGTGTCTCCTATGGGTCAAGGCTGTATATTGTCACCCTGCTTATTTAACTTATATGCAGAGTACATCATGCCAAATGCCAGGCTGGATGAAGCACAAGCTGGAATCAAGATTGCAGGGAGAAGTATCAATAACCTCAGATATGCAGATGATACCACACTTAGGACAGAAAGCAAAGAGGAACTAAAGAGCCTCTTCATGCAGGTGAAAGAGAAGAGTGAAAAAGTTGCCTTAAAATTCAGCATTCAAAAACTAAGATCATGGCATCCGGTCACTTCATGGCAAATAGATGGGGAAACAATGGAAACAATGACAGACTTTCTTTTCTTGGACTCCAGAATCAATGCAGATGGTGACTGCAGTCATGAAATGAAAAGACGCTTGCTCCTTTGAAGAAAAGCTGTGACAAACCTAGACAGCATATTAAAAAGCAGAGATTTTTACTTTGCCAACAAAAGTTCATCTAATCAAAGCTATGGGTTTTCCATTAGTCATGTATGGATGTGAGAGTTGGACCATAAAGAAGGCTGAGCACCAAAGAATTGCTGTTTTTGAACTGTGGTGTTGGAGAAGTCTCTTGAGAGTTCCTTGGACTGCAAGGAGATCAAACCAGTCCATCCTAAAGGAAATCAACCCTGAATGTTCACTGGAAGGACTGAAGCTCCAGCTCCAGTACTTTGGTCACCTGATACGAAGAGCTGACTCATTGGAAAAGACCCAGATGCTGTGAAAGATTGAAGGCGGGAGAAGGGGATGACACGACAAGATGGATGGACATGAGTTGGACACTGACTCAGTGGACATGAGTTGGAGCAGGCTCTGGAAGATGATGAAAGACAGAGAAGCCTGGAGTGCTGCATTCCATGGGGTGGCAAAGAGAGACGTCTGAGCGACTGAACAACAACAGTGGGTCTGCTCACTGGTTAAGAACGCCAAGAATACCTGCAAAGTCATTACATTTTTAGGATGCACATGACAAAACATTTTATGGTTCTCATCTTAGAATTTTTTTTTCTTGGCCACACCGCGTGGCCTATATGATCTTAGTTCCCCAACCAGGGATCGAACCCATGCCCTCTTCAATGGGTGTGCTGAGTCTTAACCACTGGACTGCCAGGGACGTTCTTTTTGTGGTTCTTCTAATTGAACAGATAACTTTAGAAAGGCATAAGAATGCTGTTTCCATCTTTCAATTGTAGTTCAGGAGAAACTTTGAATTGGAAGAGAATGAAATTGTAAGGCAAATGTTCTAATATAGTTTTCATCGGTCTCTTTTGTAAGATATATATTAGACTATAGGAATTTGAGATTCTTATTTAGTTTAAAAAGGATTCCATAGAAGTTTGCTTTCAGAAATCTCTGTCAGGGCTTCTCTGGTGGCTTAGTGGTAAAGAATCGCCTGCCAATGCGAGAGACATGGGTTCGATCCCTGATAAAGGACTATCCCATGTGCCTCAGAGCAGCTGAGCCTATGCACCACTGTTAAGCTTGTGTTCTAGAGCCTGGGAGCTGCAGCTATGAGTCTACACACTGCAACTGCCGAAGGCCCAGCGCCCCAGAACCCTTCCTGCCCAACAAGAGAGCCACCACGATGAGAATCCTGCACCCTGCAGTGGAGAGCTGCCGCCACGTGGCGTAACTAAGGAAGAGCCCCTGCAGCAGTGAATGCCCACTACAGCCAAAAATAAACAAAACTGTGAACAAAAACAATTTCTGTCAATGAAAGACATCTTTACAATGATAGTTTGTGACAACATCATATTCAGTGATTGAAATAATGTTAAAGCATAGGGAACTGTCCCATGTTGGGGATTTTTGAGAAGCATTAAATACAGATAGGACAGAACATAAAATATACTTTAAAAGATCATACACGGGTTTATCTTTAGGAGTGGTAGGTTTGAGAGCGGGGAACCTAGTCTGTGCTTAGGTGAGATGGTAGAGGAAGGAGAAGAGGGTTCTTTCTTGGGTCAAGAGAAGATTTTATGTTCTGACAGAAGCCAAGAATAAGGGAAACTACTTTTATGAGGGAAAAGAAACCTTTTATTTTCTAATTAGAGAGGACAAACTTTAGTGATTGAGTTTTGATATTTCCCATTTTTCTCTGTGGCTGTTGGTGGCGATGTTAGGGAATGGAAGTGAGGAGAGCTAGAAGGCTTGGGACATTTTGGAAAGTATGTGTGTTGTGGGAGGAAAGGAGGAGACAGAAGGGAAGTGGCCATGGAGTGGGATTGGGAATCCTCTCAAAAGGGAAGATTTTTGTGTAAAGGAGTTGAAGCTAGAGTACAAACTTACAGTTATTGTATCTTGTCTGGGATTATAGAAATGGTTTGGTTGAAGCTGCAAATAGTAAATGAATGAAGGCTGTGGCTTGTTGAATTTCGTGTATTACTACTGAGATACTATTCAGTAATGTTTCTAACAGAACATCTAAAAATAGATTCCCAAGCTTTGCTTATATATGTATATTTTTAATCTTTTGGTGCCTCTTCCAATTGACAGTATGTGGTATTTTTTTTTTCTTTTATCATTGAAGGAAGAACTTCACATGTCACTTTCAAAACTGAATAATGAGTATGAAGTAGTTAAAAGTACAGCTGCAAGGGATGTGGATTTGGATTCAGAATTATGTGATTTAAGACGAAGTTTGGAGGCAAAGGAACAAGAACTCAATCAGAGCATTACTGAAAAGGAAATACTAATAGCTGAGTTAGAAGAATTGGATAAACAGAACCAAGAGGCTACAAAGGTAACTATATTAAATGTGTTTTATCTTAAAGACAGTGAAGGAGTAAATTCTACTCAGTGGACTGAACACTGGGTTAATAAGCAATACTGATGTGATTTAATTTCTGTTATTTAATCAGTATTTTAGTGATGCTCTAGTTACAGAGATTGTCAAACTTACTGTAAACTTTAGATAGTAAATATCTGACTCTGTATGCCATGTAGTCTCACTTGCAGCTATTCAACTCTGCTGTTGTCATATGTAAACAAATGAGCCTGGCTTTGTTCCATTAAAGCCTTGTTTACAAAAACATGCAGGTGTTGATTTGGCCTGTGGGCTATAGTTTGTTGTCTCCCTGCTTCCTTGTTTGAATTGAAAATCACCAACGTATATCATCTATCTTCTTTGCTTTCAAGTTCTAACCTCTGCAAAAATCGATTTGCTATAAGATAATTAGTAAATAACTTTGTTAGGAATTTTTTAAAAGTTGCTTTAAAAAGGATTAGAAATGTTTAAGGATTATTCTCCTATTATGTATGACGTTTTTTAAAGTTTTCTTTAGCTATTAAAATGAGAGAATATTTAAAGTTACTCTCCAAATTACTTTTTCTTTCAGCACATGATTTTGATCAAAGATCAGCTATCAAAACAACAAAACGAGGGAGATAATATCATCAGTAAACTGAAAAAAGATCTAAATGATGAAAAAACAAGAGTTCATCAGCTTGAAGATGATAAAATGAACATTACTAGAGAATTAGATGTGCAAAAAGAAAAGTTAATTCAAAGTGAACTGGTCCTAAATGATTTACATTTAAGCAAGCAGAAGCTTGAGGATAAAGTAGATGATCTAGTAGACCAGCTAAATAAATCACACACACAAAATTTAAGTACCCAGAAGGAGAACTTTGACCTTCAGGAACATATTAAGCAAAAGGAGGAGGAGCTTTCTAGAGTCAGGGATGAGTTAACGCAGTCTCTTAGTCAGGACTCTGACAGTGACTTTAAGGATAACTTACTTAAAGAAAGGGAAGCTGAAGTCAGAGACTTAAAGCAAAATCTTTCAGAAATAGAACGGCTCAATGAAAATTTAAAGAAAGTTGCTTTTGATCTCAAAGTGGAGAATGAAGAGTTGAATTTAGCATGTGAAGATGTTAGACATCAGTTGGAAGAGTCTCTTGCAGGTAACAGTCTGATTGCTGTGGAAAAAAATGCCATTGTGGAGGCTCTAAAACTGGAGAAAGAACAGTTAGAAGCAGAATTGCGTCAGGCTGAAAAGAGGTTGTTGGAAGAAGCAAGCAAGTATGAGCAAACCATTGAAGAACTGTCCCATGCACGCCATTCGAGCACCTCTGCGTTACAGTTAGATCATGAACGTTTAGTTAAACTCAATCAAGAGAAGGACTTTGAAATAACAGAACTCAGAAAGAATATTGAGCAGATGGCATCTGATCATAAGGAAACTAAGAAAATTTTGTCATCTAGTTTAGAAGAGCAGAAGCAATTGACCCAACTTGTAAATGAGAAAGAAAGTTTTATTGAAAAGCTTAAAGAAAGAAGTTCAGAGCTTCAGGAGGAGTTAAATAAATATACTCAGGCCCTAAGGAAAAATGAAATTTTAAGGCAAACCATAGAGGAAAAAGACAGAAGTCTTGGCTCCATGAAAGAAGAAAACAGTCATCTCAAAGAAGAGCTGGAACGACTGAGGGAACAGCAGAGCCGAGCTGCACCTGTGGCTGAACCTAAACCCCTTGATAGTATTACAGAGCTAGAATCTGAGGTAAATCAGCTGAATATAATAAAGGATAATCTTGAAGAGGAAATAAAGCATCATCAAAAGATAATTGAAGATCAAAACCAGAGTAAAATACAACTGCTTCAGTCTTTACAGGAGCAGAAGAAAGAAATGGATGAGTTTAGATACCAGCATGAGCAAATGAACACCACACACACTCAGCTCTTTTTAGAGAAAGATGAGCAAATTAAGAATTTGCAAAAGACAATTGAACAAATCAAAACCCAGTTGCACGAAGAAAGATCGGACATTCAAACAGAGAATTCTGATATTTTTCAAGAAACAAAAGTTCGAGGCCTTAATATAGAAAATGGAAGTGAGAAGCACGATTTATCTAAAGCTGAAACTGAAAGATTAGTGAAAGGAATAAAAGAACGAGAGTTGGAGATTAAACTTCTAAATGAAAAGAATATATCCCTAACTAAACAGATTGATCAGCTGTCCAAAGATGAGGTTGGTAAACTAACTCAGATTATCCAGCAGAAAGATTTGGAGATACAAGCTCTTCATGCTCGGATTTCTTCCACTTCCTACCCCCAGGATGTCGTTTACCTTCAGCAGCAGCTGCAGGCCTATGCTATGGAGCGAGAGCAGGTGCTGGCTGTTTTGAGTGAGAAGACGAGGGAGAATAGCCATCTCAAAACAGAATACCACAAGATGATGGATATAGTGGCGGCCAAGGAAGCAGCCCTTACTAAGCTGCAAGATGAAAATAAAAAACTGTTTACAAGATTTGAAAGTAGTGGCCAAGATATGTTTAGAGAAACCATTCAGAATTTATCCCGTATCATTCGAGAAAAAGACATTGAAATCGATGCATTAAGTCAAAAATGCCAGACCTTATTGACAGTTTTACAAGCATCCAACAGTGGAAATGAGGTTGGAGGTGTTAATAGTAATCAGTTTGAGGAACTCCTACAGGAACGAGATAAGCTAAAACAACAGGTCAAGAAAATGGAAGAGTGGAAACAGCAGGTAATGACCACAGTACAGAATATGCAGCACGAGTCCGCCCAGCTCCAGGAGGAGCTTCATCAGCTCCAGGCACAAGTTTTGGTGGACAGCAATAACAGCTCTAAGTTACAAGTGGACTACACTGGCCTGATCCAAAGCTATGAGCAGAATGAAACCAAGCTCAAAAATTTTGGTCAGGAGTTAGCACAAGTTCAGCACAGCATAGGGCAACTTTGCAACACCAAAGATCTTCTTTTAGGAAAACTTGATATTATTTCACCACAGCTCTCCCCTGAATCATCGACTGCTTCTCAGACAGCAGAATCTCTTAGAATAATTAAGTCTGATGTGTCGAGTGAGCCTTCTAAACAAGAAATAGAAGAGCTGAGAAGATCCCTGCAGGAAAAAGATGCGACAATTAGAACTCTCCAGGAAAATAATCACAGATTGTCTGATTCGATTGCTGCTTCCTCAGAGCTAGAAAGAAAAGAGCATGAACAGACTGATTCAGAAATTAAGCTGCTGAAGGAGAAACAGGAGAGCTTACAAAAGTCGCTGAAGGAAAAAGACCTCTTGATCAAAGCCAAAAGTGATCAGTTACTTTCTTTGAATGAAAATTTCACCAACAAAGTGAATGAAAATGAACTTTTGAGGCAAGCAGTAACGAACCTGAAGGAGAGAACCTTAATTTTAGAAATGGACATTTGTAAACTAAAGGGGGAAAATGAAAAAATAATAGAAACATCCAGGGGAAAGGAAACAGAGTATCAAGCATTACAGGAGACTAATATGAAGTTTTCTATGATGCTGAGAGAAAAAGAATTTGAGTGCCATTCATTGAAGGAGAAGGCTCTAGCTTTTGAGCAACTACTGAAAGAAAAAGAGCAGGTATGTTCTGGATGGTGTGTTGTGGAAGGAAGTTTGGGGGTGGAGGAGAGATTTTAGTGTGCTACTTTATTGATGTTATCTTTAAAGGGGAAGGTGAATTTGTTCATTTAGAAATATGTACTTCAAAGCATTGTGCTTCATTCTAAATAAATTTTCCTCAGAGGCATCTGAGGAAAAGTTTTTCCCCAGATTACTAGTTAGTTCCAATGATTTGTAGTGCTAGATTAATTTTTTTATGGTCTAAGTAGAAAAGAAGAGTTTAGAAACTGTTTTTCATTAGAAAATAGAAATATGTTACAAGAGAGAACTTGGACGTTACTACAGTTTAATCACATTTTAGCCATATTTCAGTAACTACTGGCTTTAGAGCTTCTTGTATATTAAAGGAAGTTCTGTGGAATACATGCTACATCTTTGACAATGATCTGAAGTAAGAAATACATTTTACATTGTGACAAAGTAAGTGTGTGTGTGTGTGTGTGTGTGTGTGTGTGTGTGTGGAACACTGAAGCAAAAGCTTCAGGAATTACCCTCATTACATGTGATGCTCTGTTAAAAACAAGTTCTGTATGACCCATTGCATTGACTTTTATGAATTATTCACAGCCTGGTATTTGAAAAGCATTAGCTATGAATAGTACTTTTCACATAGTGAACTCAGTAATTATTCTAATCCTAGCTGTGTCACTGATGTGACTGGGTGTGTTTTGACTTTATTGGTTTATTTATTCAACCATAAAATGAAAGGTTGTGTATCAGTTTAGGTGTCAGCAGTTTTTGATACATTTAAATTTTTACATGCAGTTGATGTTAGATTTTGATAAGAATGTGTTGAAGACCTAGTAGATCTTACTATGATCAAAGCTATTGGCTCTTTTGGTATAAGGCCTTTTTACTCTTGATTTCTATACTTAGTAGTAGAAATTTGGAAAAGAAATGAGGCAGAACAATGTAATATTCAAAAACTGCTTCTTGAGTGTTTACATGCTACCAGGCGCAACAAAATAATTTAACTTCTTTTGCCAATTAAATTCTCTTTTAAGAATCTCAGATTAAAGCTTGGGAATGCTTGATGTAGTTTTCACTTAATAAGAAAAGTCTTAATGTCATCTTCCCCTTCTTTGTCATCTAATTAAGTAGGTACACTGATGTGTTGAGGTGTGTTCCTCCTTTCAGGAGTAGCTTGTTAGCTTTTATGGTACTGGTCTGTAATCCATATTAATAAGACTGTCAGGGTAGAAGCTTTCTATTGCTCATGGGCCAAATTTGTGTGTAACGATTAAGAGCTTGTAAGAGTATAATAGAGGAATGGAAGACAGTAGGTATTCATTTTTCATGTGTTTTTCCTATCGTATGATAGTTTTAGCATCTCATACAGTCTATTTCATTGCCTTTTATAGATCCAAAGTATGCAGATTTAATTAAGGTTCACCTGTCTTTCAGGAAGCTTTCCTAAGTCAGTTAGGTTGTACTTAAGTACGTATTGTGTTGAGGTTAATTAGCGTAAACTAATTTCTTATAATACCCTATATAATTGAAGAGTACCTTTATTATATTTTTAACAATTAAATAGCATTTTTCTTTAGGGAGAAAGCTGTGTTCTCAACAGGAGATCTTCAGCTCTTTAATTTTCAAGCATTTTTACTTTTTCTAGTATGAAAAAAATTTAACTGAAAAACTATTTGGAAAATATTGGCTCCCTTTTCCAGGAGGGGGTGTTGAGATAAAAGGAACAGATGGTTTTATGTTTTGGTTTTGATGATTTGCCTTGAGGGACGTGTAATTTATTCTTAAAGAAATGGAAAGTTTACATAGAAATGTAAAAATAATACCAATCTATTAATAGATTCAGACAATATGCATATTTCATACAGAGAAAAGAATTGGCTGTAAACAGGCTGACACTTTTTTGTGCTTTTTAGAACCCCAGCTGTCACCTTAAGTTCATGGCCCTGCTTCTGCAGTGAACGTCTTTCATATATTGTGCTTGTAAGGAATGCATTCAGGAATAAATTTTTCACAGCAGTCTAGCAAGATATCATTCCTGAGTTGCTTTCATTAAACTGTTGCCAAAATGTTCTCTTAAAATAGACTGTGCATGTGAAATGGCTTCCCTTCTTTCTCCTCTGCCAACAGCTTGGCACTGCTACTTCCCTAACAACAGTTGTGTGTGCTTGATAAATGCTGGCATATACATGTGCATGTGCGCACGTGCACACACACACTCTTTTGGGCAATTTGGGGGTTTGTGTACACTTTGTTGTGTAGGATAGATTTGAGGACATTGTGTCCTTTGAGTCCTTTTTTAAAGCATTTAAAACTTTTTCTTTAAGAATAGTTTTAGAAAAGAAAAAAAAAAGAATAGTTTTAGATTATTAAAAAGTTGGGGATATAGTAGAGCCTTCCCATAATACCTCACACTCAGGTTGCCTTATTTTTAACATCATACGTTACTGTAGTACCTTGACTACAAATAATGAACCTATTTAGATACATTAATACTTTATTTGAAGTTTCTCAGTTTTTTAGCAGATATCCTTTTCTTATTCCAGGGTCCCATCCAGAATGCATTGTATTGAGTTATCATATGTTTCCTTAGGCTCCTTTGCACTGTAATGGTTTCTCAAACTTTTCTTGTTTTTGATGATGTTGACATAGTTAACTGAATTTTTAAATTATTTAATGAAGAAATGCCATTTTGAAATGTATTTTTCTTTAAAGCTAAAATTGTTTCTTTCCAAAAGGGCAAGACTGGGGAGTTAAATCAGCTTTTAAATGCAGTTAAGTCAATGCAGGAAAAGACAGTTATGTTTCAACAAGAGAGAGACCAAGTCATGTTGGCCTTGAAACAGAAACAAATGGAAAACACGGCTGTACAGAATGAGGTATACTTTCACTTTAAAGAAGCAAAATCTTAGAAACTGCTAAGTAAGAAACTGTAAAAAATTATCATGTAAAATGAATTTCTCTATTAGCTGATTTTTATCTCAGTCTTACTCTGGTGTGCTTTAGTAGGATTTTGATCTCCCAAAGTGCATTGTTTCAGTTTTCAAGCAAAAACCATGATCTAATCATTATGTTGTGTGCATAAAATTAAATTATGCCTCAAGAAAAGAAAAAGATCACATATCGTCAATGTAAAAAAAAATTTCCTGCCTGTAAAGTATAAAAAAAAAATTTACTGAAAAAAGTGGCCTGTCACAAAAAGCTTAGTACTTTGTAGTTTTATTTTTTAGTATAGCCAACATAGGGAATGAGATCTTACAAAGTAAGCCTTCCATATTCAAGATGAGGAGAGAATTCCTCCTCATCCTCCTCATTCAGGAGAATTTTTTTCCTAGCACAAATGTATCTTGCAATCTGAGAAATTAGTATGCAATTAATACACTTCAGTAATGGAGAAAAGATTTAAAAACAAAGTGGCTTGTAGGAAGGAAAGGGGAGAGGTTTTAATGGAGGAAAAATAAATGAAATGTCCTCTACCTAGGTTCAACATTTACGTGACAAAGAATTACGCTTAAACCAGGAGCTAGAGAGATTGCGTAACCATCTTTTAGAATCAGAAGATTCTTATACCCGTGAAGCTTTGGCTGCAGAAGACAGAGAGGCGAAACTAAGAAAGAAAGTCACAATATTAGAGGAAAAGCTAGTTTCATCCTCCAGTGCAATGGAAAATGCAAGGTAACTTTTTCATTTTTTTTTTTTAATGTTAACATTAACTGAACACGTCCTGAGTGTCAGACTCAGTAAGAAGTTTTCATATTTTACCTCATTTTATTCTCACAGAATTCTTTAGCTCCAATTTACAGACTAAGAAAGTAAGGGTAAAGAGATTTAGTAACCTTCCCAATATCAGGGACATAAAGTACATGTGTAGTTCTCACACTTGGGTTTGTAACCCTTACCCATTTGGCATTCAAACTAAAGCTTCTCTGAATCTTAATTGTTATCCTGTATAATTCCTTCTCATCATTTTAGGAGGCTAGGCCTAAATTCTGACCAATTTAATTAGCTTTCCCAAGTTTTCCAATAAAAATTTATGTGATTTAATACCACCCCCTGCCCCAGGCCACGCACTGCAGCTTGCAGGGTCTCAATTCCTGGGATTGAACCTGGCCCCGGAAGAGAAAGCCTGGAATCCTAACCACTAGGTCACCAGGGAACTCCGTGATTTAATTTTTAATCAAGTGATCTAAAGTTGGACAGAGTTTGGATGTTAGAATAAAAGATGTAACCTGTGAAGGCCTAGGTCAGTGTGAATTAACTCCAGGCTTACTAGAACTTTTGAGTGACCAGGTCCCTGCGTACATATTCTTCAGTTTTATTTCTCTCAATAAAAGTGGTTTTTTTTTCCTTTTTACAAAAAAACATATTTTCCACTTCAAGAAAATCACATAAACCAAAAACAGTTAGAGCCACAGTCTCATTTATCCAGAAACACAGTGGGTTTTTTTGTGCCTTTGAATGCTTTTGTATGTGTGTGTATATATATATTGTATATTATTTTCTTAAAGCAAAATGGTTGAGATCATACTGTTTATACTGTTTTGTAACCTGCTTCTGTCAGTTAATAATATGAATATCAGTACACATTAAGCTATGTGTTTCTGCAGTATCATTTATGGCTACATAGTATACCATTATTGTGTTTGCCATAATATCTTTAAGGCAATCATTTATTATTGATCATTTAGAATGTTCCAACTTTTCAGAATTACTAAGAGTGCTGCTTTGATAACCCAAAATAGGCATTTTTGTGTTGATGATAGATTATTTCCTCAGTGTAAATTTTGAAAAATGGAAATTCTGGTTTGAGGGGTGTTTTTAAAGCATTTGAAATATACTGCCAAATAATCTTCCAGAAATATCATATCTGCATTTGTGTTGGTTGTATGTGCATCTTTTAATCTTTTTACTGTATATGATGCTGAGGGAAATCCAAGGATATAGTAGATATTATCTCTGTCTGCAAAGACATTATAGGGTAATACTTCTGAGGGCAAACTCCTTACCTCTTTTGTTGGATATATTATTGTACCTTCAGACTCAGAAGAACTTGTTTAAGAATTAAAACAGTGAGTGAACATTTGTGTATGTTTTTCACATTGGCAGAAAAAAACATCCTCAACCTGTAAAATTGGTCATCTTTCAATTTCAGGCCCTTATTTTCTCTAATTAAAAGTAACTAGTTTCTAAAAAAAGAAAAAAAAAAGTTGCTAGTTTCTGCCTGTTTTTGTTTACCATTCATAATAACTGTCAAAATAGTCTTCCTTAGGTAGGCCTGTGATCTTGTTGCTCCTTTTTCAGAACCACGGTAGTTTTTTCATGATTTGGGCCCAGGCTATCTACCTCCTTAGCCTTATTTCTCACTATGATCTGCATCCAACCAAACTGTATTACTTTTTCAGATAGAGCTATTTTCCTACTTTTTGTTACCTACTCTTTCTTTATAAAAAGAGTGGGCCTGATCCCTAACCGTCTTTTTGTTAATCTCGCTTGTTCTTCAAATAGCACTTCCTTCATAAAGAATCCTTTGGTTAGGCCCCCACACCTCAAGTCTAAAATCAAACCCTAGTGGGATGTTTGCGTCTCGGATAGAGCACTTGTATTTTACTTAGGAGTATAGGTGATTGTTGACCTGCTTTATTTACACTTTCCCCCACCCAATGAAGTGCAAAGTTACTGGGGGGTAGAAATGATGCCATTTATTTTACACCCTTCCCACAGTGTATATTCTTACACATAGTTTCATAGATGTCCAGTAAATATTTGGTGTATAAGTAACTCAAATCTATAAAATAAGGTTGTGGTGTTTTGAACCCTTAACAATAGTAATATCTTGTATTTGTTAATATTTTGAATGATATCACAGTTCATTTCATCCTTACAATTGAGTGATTTGCTAATAGGCAAAGTTGCATAAAGTCCAGGGACAGAAGAGGGGATTTAAGTTAAGTCCTCTGCTTTTTCCACAAGAGGGTGCTGTTGGGTAAAGTTTCTTCAAAGTGAGCTGCTCTTAATTGGCTTTATTGGGCTGCTCTGAATAAGAATTTAACTGGCTGGGTATTGAAAACCTAGGAAAGGCTATCACAGTATTTTGTATGTAATAATTATACATTAAAGAAGTATCTCAGTGACATAAGCCTATAGGTGTTCTGTAAATCTCTTAGGGATCTCTTGATTTATTATTTGGAACAAGTGTAGGGATTATTTAATATAAACAGAAAGACGATAGTAAAAGTTAATTAACTCATAATTAGGGCAGTTAATCAATGGGATAGCCTTTGGAAATTTGTTAGTTCACTAGGATTGCGAGTACTAAAAACAAGGGGGTATCATAGAATCCATTGCTTGTTAGGTTGTGCTGGACAAAATGACTTCCAAAATCACTTATAACTTACCGGTAGAAGTTTATGATAAATTACAACTAAGGGTTTTAGCCTGGAAACAAAAGTTGCAGGCTATTTGTGAATTTTTCTTACGTTGACATTTCTTGATCAGCACAATTCTGTTTAAAATGACTGCTGCTTGTTCAAAGTCACCTTCACAGGAAGGATGACTAATTTAACAAAAGCAGAGAGAACAAAGATCAGAGGAACTCTTCAAGTTTGTTTGAAATCTAACTTAAATTTAATACAATGAAATGTAGGGAAGGTCAGATTCATAGAGATAGAAAGTAGAAAGGTAGTGCCCAGGGGGGAGGGGAAGTTATTGTTTAATGGGTGTGGGGTTTCTGCTTAGGAAGAGGGAAAGCATTCTAGAGATGGTTGGTCGTGATTGTTACACAGCCATGTGAATGTACTTAGGACTATTGAACTCTACACTAATAAGTGGTCAAAATGTGTTATGTATATTTTACAACACACAAAAAACATAGGGAAGAGGTTTCATCTTGTTAAAGTATCTGAATACTTTGAATATAACTTGCATTTAGTGCAATAATATGTAGGGAGGATATTTCATTTTGTTAAAATGTCCAGACAGTTAGAAACGGTTTTACTTTTATTCTTTCTGTTCATAGCCATCAGGCCAATTTACAGGTAGAGTCGTTGCAGGAACAGTTGAATGTGGTATCCAAGCAGAGGGATGAAACCACGCTACAGCTTTCCCTGTCTCAGGAACAAGTGAAGCAGTATGCGCTGTCACTCTCCAACCTCCAGATGGTCCTGGAGCACTTCCAGCAAGGTCAGTTGTATGGCCAGTCTTCCAGTGAAGAAAGTCATTGTACGGTTGACCCTTGAACAATGCATGGTTGCTGACCCCCCCACGCAATTGAAAATCCACATACAACTTGAGTCCCCCCAAACTTAACTCTGCTTTTTTTTTTTTGGCTGCTGGTTGGCATTCGGGCATCTTAGTTCCCCGACCAGGGATTGAACCTGTGCCCCCTGCAGTGGAAGAGTGGAGTCCTAACACTGGACTGCCAGGGAATCCCCTAGCCCCCACACTTAACTCCTAATAGCCTACTGTTGACCAGAAGCCTTACTTACAGATATCGTAAATAGTCAATTAACACATTTTTATATGTTGTGTATATTATATACTGTATTCTTACCATAAAGGAAGCTAGAGAAAAAATGTTATCAAAAAAATCATAAGGAAGAGAGAATACATTTACTGTACTGTATTTATTGATACCATAAGTTATGTTACCTGTTTACAAGATGAATTGTTTGCCTGTTAGTGCCTACATCAGTATTCTCTTGTATGATAAGAAAAACACTGTAGATGTTATATATACTACTGACACTAGACATCAAAAATGAAATGTGTGAAAAAGAAATCATATTTATAGGTATAATGATTCATGATGGATAATGAAGAAGCAGTGTTATTGCTTTATGATAGCCTAACCTTTACACTAATAAGTGGTTATAAAGTTTTTATGATATATAACAATATGGTCATATTCATAATATAGTACTGGAAACAGTGTTACGTTTAAAAAAAAAAACACTTGTGATGATAGCCTGATAGGCATTTTTTCCAATACCTTATGGTATTGCGATTCTTTGGAACCAAAGTTACAGAACACTAAGAACACTAACACATTAAATTTATATTAATTATCACTCACCTTCTGCCTGTGTTATGATAGATCTTCCTAACCTAGGGATTAGTCGTGTCTGGCTCTGTGACCCCATAGACTGCAGCACATGAAGCTTCCCTATCCTTTATTATCTCCTGAAGTTGATTCAAACTCATGTCCATTGAGTCGGTGATGCCATCCAACCATCTCATCCTCTGTCGCCCCCTTCTCCTGCCTTCAGTCTTTCCCAGCCTCAGGGTCTTTTCCAGTGAGTTGGCTATTTGCATCAGTGGCCAAGATATTGGAGCTTCAGCATCAGTCCTTCCAATGAATATTCAGGGTTGATTTCCTTTAGGATTGACTGCTTTGATTTCCTTCATGTCCAAGGGACTCTCAGGAGTCTTCTCCAGCACGACAGTTCTAAAGCATCAATTCTTTGGCGTTCAGCCTTCTTTATGGTCCTCCTCTCAACATCTGTACGTGACTACCGGAAAAACCATACCTTTGATTATACAGTCCTTTGTCAGCTGGAGGGTAAATCCACTTTGAAGAGTTAATCATTAATAATGACTGTCCTTTGAAATATTGGTTAATTTGTTCTTAGCTGTTCATCTATACTTTAACTGCATTTTCTCATTTGGGTGGAAAATAACTTTTCTAGGCACTAATAATAGGACCTGGTACTGTGAATGGTACCCTGATAACCAAACACACTTTTTCCCATCTACTTCCCATCCTTAGATTTACCCCCTTTAGATCATTCACCCATCCATTTGTTAGTTCATACATTCAGTAATTACTGAGAATGAATGAACTGCTGGTAGGGAGGAGGTGGTTAGAGGATGTGATGCTACTGAAGTAACTAAAGTCATAGTTTTGTGACTGAGCAAACTTTTACGTTTGTACTTATGTACATATCAGGGTTACTCCTGGGGTTGAAATTTTGAATTTTAAATGCAAGAGTTCTCTAGGTCTGCTCTGTATAATACTAGAGTGGACATGTGTACAAGATAGTGTGATGGCTATCTTGTGATGGCTGAGGCCATGGAGAAAGCTTTCCTAAAGAGGAAATACTGATATTTGAGTAGAGTTCTGAAGGAAAGAAAAGTTTGCAAGATCTGCAGAAAGATTTAAGCAGACGAAACTGATCTCATTAATTTAATTCCGGTTAACATCACTACTAAGGCATATATAACTTTCTTGTTGAGACATTTGAGCTATTAATATTTTTGTTGTATTATTAAAATTTCAAGTGGCTTAAAATTATAATTTTATCACACAATTATAAAATGCTAATGTAACTTTTTTCTCCTCTTTAGAGGAAAAAGCTATGTATTCTGCTGAACTAGAAAAGCACAAACAGCTTGTTGCTGAATGGAAGAAAAAAGCAGAAAATCTGGAAGGAAAACTTGTGTCGTTACAGGTTGGTTAAAATAATTTACTCTTGTGAATTTTATTATTCACACAACAATTACTTGTACAATTTTTGCCTTGGAAATAATCTCCTGAACAATTAATTTAGTAAATGTTGTTGCTGGGACATAGCAGTGAACAGGATACTAAGAATTTCCCTCGTGTGACTTATAGTTTAGAATAGACACAGCAAACATGAGACTTCCATTTTCAGCACAGGTGGACACCTTAGAGATCATTTTTTAAAAAATAGTGTATCATTTTGACTTTATAATTTTCTCTTTTCAACAAAATATATTGGGTACTTTATTTCACATGGATTAAAATAATGTATATTATCCCATTAGATTTTTTTCTTTTGCAAACTAATTCTTTAAAATATTTTTCTCTTTATTATTATTGCTGTATTTCATACATAAAAAATTATAAGAAGTAAAATGAACCTTCATGAAGAGATATGATACCAAGGTGACTTGCTTTTAGATGTAGGATAAACCCTTCCAAGTTGTAAGTAGACTCTGGTGATAGCTGGTGGAAAATAATAAAGTTTTATTTATGTGTCATGGTGAATATGCAGTTTGGGCTTATTAATCTTCTAAATATCCTTTAATGTTCTGAAATTTTTACTAAATGTTGAGTGACTGCAAAACAGTATTTACTCATTACTTTTTTCAACTTGAGTTTTATTACCAAAATGTCATGTTGATCTTCCAGAAAATGATCAGCATAGAGGTTGCAAATTCATCTGAAATTTTCATATGAATAGTATTGTAGTCTGGGTTTTTCTTATTATAAACTTACTCATATAATATCTAGCATCTTATTTTCATTAAAATGTTCTAGTA
This sequence comes from Muntiacus reevesi, assembly GCF_963930625.1. Lineage (NCBI taxonomy): Eukaryota > Metazoa > Chordata > Mammalia > Artiodactyla > Cervidae > Muntiacus > Muntiacus reevesi. The sequence continues at coordinate 53,343,463 of NC_089263.1, read as the reverse complement.
TTAGGGCTTCTCTGGTGGCTCAGATGGTAAAGAATCTGCCTGCAGTGCAGAAGACCTGGGTTCTTTCCCTGGTTTGGAAAGATCCCCTGATGAAGGAGGAAAATGGCAACCCACTCCAGTATTCTTGCTTGGAAAATCCCATGGACAGAGGACCCTGGTGGGCTACAGTCCATAGGGTTGCAAAGAGTCGGACATGACTGTAGTGACTTAGCACACATACTAGGTTTGTTTTTTTTTTTAATAAACTTACTCTAGCATCTTATTTTCATTAAAATTTTCTGGTATTAAATAACTTCTATTTGAGTCATGTTTTATGATCATGTCTTTGAGATTGGGGATAGCATTAATTTAGAGGATTGTGCAAAACAAATTTAGATAATATAGGATTAGCAATACAGCAAATACTCACATGCTCACCATCTTGTATAAGAAATAGAATGTCACCCATTGAAGTTCTGTAAGCATCCCTCCACATCTCCTCCACTCCTTAGCACCTTTTATTCTTTTCATCCCTTTGTTTTCCTTTATGGTTTTATCGAATATATCTGTGTCTTTTTATAATACATTGTTTGGATGTATTAAAAAATATTTTCAAACTGTATGAATGGAATTCTAAACTGTATGTGAATTGAATTTTTCTGAGACTTGCTTTTTTTTTTGCCTAGTGTTATTTTCATAAATTTCAGTCATATAACATATGTTGGAAGGTTAATTATTTTCACTGCTGTAGTCGTTGCATGAACATATAATTTATTTACCTATTTTACTGATAAAGGACATTTCCATTATCTGCTATACAAACAATGTGGTTATGAATTTCCTTGTTTATATTTCAACTCATTGGAAAAGACCCTGATGCTGGGAAAGATTGAGGGCAGGAGGAGAAGGGACGACAGAGGATGAGATGGTTGGATGATGTCACTGATTCAGTGGACATGAGCTTGAGCAAAGTCCAGGAGATAGTGAAGGACAGGGAAGCGTGGCATGCTGCAGTTCATGGGGTCACAAAGAGTTAGACACACACATGCAAAAAAAATGAAGAGTCGAACACAACTTAGTGACTAAACAGCAATGTCATCTGGTGCACATATAAGAGTTTCAGGTGTGTATCTTGATTGGAATTGCTGGGTCATGGGATATATATGGGCAATTTCAACTTTACTAGATTTGGTGGCAAATTGTTTTCTAAAACATTTGTGATGATTTTTCTCCTGCCAGTAATACTGTGTGTTCTTGTTCTATTAATACACCTCTGGCAACACTACTATTACCAGAATTTTTTAAGTTTTCACCAATGTGGTTGGTTGTTGTTCGCTAAGTCGTGTGTGACTCTTTGTGACCCCATGGACTGCCGCTTGCCACACTTCCCTGTCCTTCACTGTCTCCTGGATTTGCTCAAACTCGTCCGTTGCATTGGTGGTATCATCTAACCATCTCATCCTCCTGCCCTCAGTCTTTCCCAGCTTCTTCCTTAGAGAAGGGAATGGCAAACTACTCCAGTATTCTTGCCTGGAGAACCCCATAAGCAGTATGAAAAAGTAGTGTGGTTGGTGAGAAGGGCTATCTATCTTAAGGTTTTAATTTGCATTTCTAGTAGTGAGGTCTAGCATCTTTTAAAATGTTTATTCACCATTGGTGTTTACTTTCTGATCAGCTCTTTAACACATTAAAAATTTATTTCATCTGTTGCTTTTAATTGTTTTCAGTGGGTCTGAAACATCTAGTCTGTTACTGTTATAAGTCCAAATCTTTTTAAACTAATTTTATTTTTAAAAATTTAAAATGTAATATATATTTAGAAAAATAACAAATCAGAAGAAACTGAGAGGGAATTAGTAAAGATAAAAGTTGAAATTAATGAAATAAAAACCCAAAAAAATGATGAAATGAGTAGTGGAATCTATAATTTCTTTAAAAAATTATATTTATATTTTCTTAACTGTAAATGCTGTGAGGTTAACAAATTCATTTGAAAGATTAAATTTATACTAAATTTAATCTTGTAGATTTCAAATGTTAGGTTTTTTAATTTAAAATTTTTTGTTTCAGTCTCTTTGTGTATCAGTCAAGCTTCAGCCTGAGAAGCAGAACCAGTAGGATGTGTATGTGTTTATACGTATGCACACACACACACACACACACACACACACACACACACACATACATACACACATACATTGATGTATATACTGTATACAGGTTCACACATACGAGATTTATTATGTGAAATTGGTGATATGATTGTGGGGTCTGGCTAAATAAGTTGGAAATACGCAGGTTTGATAGTATGGAAAGATCACATCATAGGCAGGCTGGAGCTCAGGTGTGGGCCAAAGTTGTTGTCCACAGTTGGTCAAGAATGTAAATCACAAACAGGATGAACTGAAGTAGGCATGGGCTGAAACTGCTGTCCACAGATAGAATTTGCTTCTCTTTAGTAGAGAAAACCCAGTTCTAGTTTCAAGACATTTCAACTGCTTCAGTCAGGCCCACCCTGATTATTCAGAATAATATGCCTTCCTTAAATTCAGCAGATTAGGAGCTTCTATTACTTTTACAGAATATCTTCATAGCAATATCTACATTACGTTTGGATAACTGGGGACTAGCTTATCCAAGATAATACTACAAATGAAAAAGCTACCACACCCTGATTCAAGATGATGAGACTGTGATCTCACATTTTTGTGGGTGAATCCTCTAGAATAACCAAGAAAATTGTGTAAAAGAACAATAGTGAGGAGGGACTTGCCTACTAAATGTCAGAACAGAGCCATAAATCAATACCATATTGACTAGATTAGTAGAACAGAAGGAGAATCCAGAAATGGAGCCCAAGTAACATTTGAGAATTTAAAACTAAATCCTAAACTACTTTTAATTTAATGGGGGAAAGAGTAGATTAACTAATAAACAGTGTTGGCACAACTGGTTATTTATACTGAAGAAAATAAAATTGGACCCTATCTTACACTATATACAAAAATAAATTCCAGTTGTATCCAAGCAAGGATTTCTTAACTGTGAGGGGTGCTGGAAGTCTGGAGGTGTTCTTGTCTGTTACAGTGACTGGGTGGATCCTCTGGCAAGTGGGAAGGGGCCAGGAATATCAAAAGCACTTCCACTGAGAAATACTGTTTTAAAAGTGGTTGTTGTTCAGTCGCTAATTTGTGTCTAACTCTGCCACCCCATGGACACGCAGCACGCAAGCCTTCCCTGTCCTTCACTATTCTCCCAGAGTTTGCTCACACTCATGTCCAATGAGTCAGTGATGCTATCCAGTCATCTCATCCTCTGTCACTTATATCTTTTACTTTCATATTTTAAAAATATAAATGTTAAAAAAGAAAAATACCTTGCAAGAAAATCTAGAAGACCACATGTCCAGAGGCAGGGAGGAGCCTAACCTCAACTAAAACTCAAGAAGCAAAGTCAGACATGTTTGACTATATTTGTAACAGATGACAGAGTGTTCATATCTGCTATACAAGGTGCTCTTACAAACTAGCTTATAAAAGAAGGACTTCTCAATGGAAAAATGGGCAAGGTATGTGAAGATTTTTCCATGAGGGTAGTTCCAGCTGTCCTATAAACATGAAGAATGCTCAAATCCACTGGTATGTAGTTAGAGAAATAAAAGTTAAAGTAATAAAGAAACATAACTTTTATGCCCATCAGACTTGCAAAATTAGAAAGAACATTTGTTGCTATATTTCTTGACGTTTTTATCTTTTTCATAGTTTTTTCTCTCATTATTGTCACCTTTAAAATTTTTGTCACCATGTTGTCTTTTAATAGCATTCTCTCTCTTTTTTTTATATATATATAATTCCTCTGAAAGAGACATTATGATGTGAAGTGTGAGTTTTATCTTTCATACTTACCAGTATCAAATGAACTTGCCCAGGGTCAGAGAAATATAGCTTCATCAGCTGAAAGGGATTGATTGACTTTTAAGCTGTCTTCCAGCTCTATCGTTTGTGAAGTAGGTTTTGCATGCTGCTTTTTAATGAACTTTTCTTTCTCAGGAACGTTTGGATGAAGCAAATGCTGCATTAGACTCAGCATCAAGACTTACAGAACAGTTAGATTTAAAGGAAGAACAAATTGAAGAACTTAAGAAACAAAGTAGGTTTTTTCCTTTTTCTTTTTTCCCCTGCAGTACCAGTGTTGAATCAGGTGTAGTTTCCTGCCATGCGTTGGTACAGTCGAGTGAGAACAGCTTCTGTTAGAATGTGACTTCCATTTCTGTTCCCCATGATGAGTTTACTTTGATTTGAACACGGTTCCTAGAGAAACCAGAGTCGTTAGTTCTTCTGAACAACAGGCTGTCCAGTCGTGCTTTCTGTCACCTGTTGACCACCTGAGGGGTAGATTTGACTGAGTCAGCTTATCACAGTGTGACTTTTCCCTGTTCAGCCCATGTTCATCCTGCCTAAAGCTGTCTGATATGTTAAAGGAGGCAGTGTTCTTAGCTAAAAGAGTAACTTTTTGTGGAATGAACCTCTGCCTGTAAGTAGCGAGTTAGATTGCAGATGATGCTTTACACGCAGGCGCTCATGCATGTTTTGATGCTTGTAAATTGTCTCACAGGCCCGTCAGTTCCCTAGGGTGAGTCCTGTGTTTAGGGTTATCAGTTGGGCCTCAGATGACCAGGTGGTCATAGGGCTTTATTAACTCCAGCTGCTGACGGAGATGGCATGTCCTCATTTAACCTCTGAGTTAGTGGTACCCAGGAAGTGGAAGCTATTCTGTGGCTGCGTGTAGTAGGTAATGATTAAAGGTTATCGGAAGGGTGATGAGAGCCTAGAAATGTATCAGCTTCCGGGGATGGGTTAGGAGCAGTAGTACCAAGGCATGTTATTAAGGAATTAAGAAGCACCTCTTAACATGAGGTAGAAATAGGCAAAAGTAGGAGATGGCACAGCCCCAACACTGGCAGACAACAGGAAGCGGAGACTTGGACATTAAGGAGGCAAGCAGAGAAATCACTGCATTGTGGACACCAAAGGACAAGCCAGAGAGGTGGCCTAAAACAAGCAGGAGACAGGAGATGAGAGATTGTTGGGAATAAAAAAATACTAAGAGAATGTGAAGTGGTATCCTCAAGGTCACTAATCTGAGGCAGGTTAGTGCCCACCTAAACATCCTCTGTTTACTTTGTAAGATTTGGCCAGCCTTGGAACTCTCAATGTAATCGAGGGGCTGGAAATGGACAAGGAAACAGTTATATATTGGGTCTACATGAGCATTTTATATAAATGTACCGTATTCTTTAGTCTTCCCATATTTTATTTACCCTTCACAAGAAACTAAAGTAGGCAGTATTAGTTCCAGTTTATAAGTTAAAGACACTGAGATTTAAACTCTGATCTTTTATCCTTGACCAAAGTTCATAATCCTTCCATGTTGCTCTATTTCTTGTCAGGAAAACAATTGTTTATAGGCTAACTTGTATTCTGTTCTGTGTATATCTCCTTTGAAGATAGGATAGTATCCTCTGAGTTGTACCCTAAGTATTGAAATGGTTGCCCTCACCCAGAGGCAGTGTTTATTTGGAAAACAGTCTAGTTAGGTTGAAGGCCAGTGTAACTACAGCTTTACCTGGAAGACATATGGCAACCTGGGGGAAACACACTGAGCAGCCTAGGGATTAGCCAAAGAACTGACGTCTTCAGGTGGGGCTGGACTAATGCAGGCAAAGGGCAGTATTCTGAACCAACTCCTTGGTCTGTGACAGCTCAGCTGTATGTCATGCTACTGTAATATTTAAGTTCACCTCCCCTTTTAGACAACTACCTGTGTTTTTCCCAGTAGATGATAAGATAGAGAAAGATGCTGTGACTTATTGTAGTCACAAATATTTTCAGAATCCCTGCACTACTTAGTAATTTGTTCAGGCACCCATTTAAATCCTCAGTAGTAAAATATTTTTAGATTTTGATTGTAAGTGACAAGGCTTAGGTGGCCTAGGTCCCTATTCATGTAAAAAGTTACAAGTAATAATCATTGTAAATATACAGGACTCTGGGCTCATTTTGTGAAGCTAATATTAACCACAGAAAAAGTTCTAATTATGCTTATACAACTGCTATTTGAAAGGGCAGGCAAGAGGCCAGTGTTGCCCAGACAGGAAGGGGGAGGGGGGCTAAAGGGACAGTTAGTTCTGTTATGTCTTTAAGTCATTCTTGTCATTTAAGCTCTTCTTAACAGTCTGTTTTCTTTTATTACTTAAGTGCTTAATATTACTTTTAGAGCTCTAAACACAAAATGTGATTTTATTTTCTCAAAGCTGCACTTTTGATTTGATAATATAAATAAAACTTTGATTGGCTTGGTTGTTGCAAAAGAATCATTGTATATTTTCTTTCATAGATCATTAAGTACTTTAAATGTTGATTGATGTTGTAATACTGTACTTTATTTTTAACGCAAAACTTGGCCAGACAGCAAAAATATTTGCCAGGAGAAACAATTTTGAAAAAGACAGATTGGCTTTTGTTGCAAGAAAGTACATAGAGACTTGAATCGTAGAGGCAAAGTGTTCTTTTATTTCTAAGCATCTGTGGACTGTCAATGATTAGTTGATATGCAGTTTCAACATTTAAACAATATTAGGAAACTCATTTTAAAAAGCAGTATTTTATTTGAAATGCTTATGTCACTGCTACCAGAGATGAGATAATTCAGTCTAGTCAAACATATGAAAAGGGAGCTGTTGCTTATAACACCAGTATTAAAACAGATTGTTGATGATTTCAGTCATTCTTAGAGGAGATAATTGTTAGTGCTGTGTATGTGCAATTGTGGTTATGAGTTCCGAGTATTTACAGGCTTTGTGTGAAAAGTATGAAGATGCCTTAATTAGGTGTTAAATACTTAATGTGAACCAACTACTTGGCTTCATATTAGATGCTGTGTGAGATACTAGCTAGGACCCCCCCCTTCTCTTTTTTATAGGAACTTAGTTAAGGAAGTAACACCTGGCATAGATACACACCATAGGTTCATAGTTTAAGACAGTGGTTCTCAGCTCTGGTCAGAAAGTGCGTATTTACTTCTCCAAGAATTCCATTAAGGGTTAGGGACATTCCATGGAGAAAAGAAACCTGAGTAGACAGAGCTCTAAACTAGTAGTAAGATTTTACTCCCAAAGTGTAAGTTCTTTGTCTTTTCCCCCACACCCGCAGCCCCACACACCATGGGAAAGTAACAGTGAAAAGAAACCCTCAGATCCTGTAGGTGCTGTAATTTAATAGGTAATGTTGGCTGGTAGAATTACTGCTTTCTTTCCTTTTAGAAATTTTTCTTTTAGCATTTTTTCTGAAAGTGTTCTTTTTCAGTGTAGGTCCAAAGACTTATTTCACATGGCATCCTAGATTTTTTAAATTTTTTTTCAGACTTAAGACGTTAGTCTTCTGTGAAGCAGATTGGATAGTGTCTTTCATGAACTCTTCTGAGTTGATCAGAGTTCAGAATTTCTATGGAATTGTCATTCATGGGAGAATGTACACCTGTGGAAACCTAGACTACAGCTGTACCATTAAAAGATATGTTACACTGCTATGTTCATGGACAAATTTAGCATTTTCTTTCTTTTGCTTATTGTTCTCTATCGTCATCCTTGAAATAAATTCCTGCTTAAAGTGAAAATGGTTGGATACAATTGAAATAGGAAGCACAAAAGAATTACTGTTTTGATAACTGTTATTCAAAAGGGTGGTGAATTTATGGTACACCAAAAAAAATAAGTTTTCATAAGCAATGCAAGTTTAGATTCCAGCACCGGGGAATGTGCCAGTTTTATAGCCGTATCTTAAAGGGCCCCATCACTGATTTTTTTTTTAAGGTTTTGTTACTGCTTTTTTAAAAAGTCTTCTATAGAAGAATTGAGAATGGAAAATTTCCTTAGAGTGTTTTTTTAAAGAAAATCTAGAAGAATGTATAAAATGAGCCCCAGTAAACCAGCTGTAATATGAAGCATAAAAACATTTTAAAACTACAAATCTAAAAAGTTTAAACTGTTTTTCATGGAGCCACCTTTATGGTGCTGGAAGGTAGATTTTTTATTTTAAATAAAGACATTCCGTTTTCCAGGACATGATTTATACAAGAAAACATATAATGTCCTGTTGAACATAGGCCAGATACATTCCCAGACGCTTTGTTACCCAAACCTTTTGAGGGATTTCTTTATAGATGTTTTTGGCAGAAGTTGTGATTTTAGAGGAAACATATAAGAAATACCAGATGCAGTTTTCTGAGTTGCCATAAATAGTTAAAAAATTGTGATGATATAAACATCTGGGTGTACTAGAAAACGTCAAAATTTTTAATTAAGAAAAAAGTTTATGTCAATTAGGTAAATAATTAGGCCCTTTTCAACTTAATGGTTTTATTTCTTTTTAACTTTTTAATGGTTATATTTTTAAAATGTATGTCTCATTAGTTCTTCTAACTATAAAGGGAAAAGCAAATTATGTAACTTTGAGAATTTTTGACTTAATGTGACTTCATATAGATGAGTAATTTGTAAGATAAATCATTTATTCTTTTTGTCCTGTGTTACATTCTCAGATAGTCTCCCTTCCCAGAGAAAAAGCAGCCATTCTTTTATTTATCACAGATTCATTGTTTTCTGCTGTGTACCAAGCACTAAAATAAGTGCTCAAGATGCAGAGATAGGGGACAAGAGCTCTACTTTCCGGAGGATAGTCACATTCTTGCAACAAGCTATTTGAAAAGAAAAACAATCTATTCTACCTCATGGTGGTGGTGTGGAAGGGTAGAAAAGGCTAGTGAAAGGTTTACTTGCCCTCACGTGAATGGCAAGTACGTCCAGTGAAGCAGGCAGAGAGCTGGGAAGGAACATTCTAGACAGAGGGAGGAATTCGTATGAAACAGCATGAGATCTGAAAACTGGCTGAAGATCTAGTGAACTAATTGTGTGTGTGTGCTGCTCTGGTGTGGAGTGTGCAGAAGGCAGAGGTGGGAGTAAGCTGTTGGATCATGAACCCAAGTTTTAAACTGGGGCTAAATTATAATTTAGTGTAGTATAGCAAATAGGACCAAGTAGAGACAGGGGGATTGGAGAGCTTCTTACATGGGGCGCAAGTTCTCTTCATCCAGCTGTCGCCTTGCAGGAAAATGGGTACAGGGTTGCTAAATCTTCAGATCTTTCGGAAGACAGACACCAGAAATGTAGACTTTGATATGACTTGTAATTTAAGTTAAAAAAAAATACCCTGTGGGCTTAACAAACATTTCTTTATATCAGATTTAGTCCATGCTGATATTCCAACAGTGAGCTTTCAGAAATGGGTCTCGGTTTAGTCTGTAGCCTTCTAGAAAGCCATTTGTCATTAATACAAATCAGTACATATTAGTATACATTGATGGTGATATTCAGTAAATGGCAAAATTATTATTATGACTTGACTGGTCACTGACCCAGTTGAGGCCCTTTCTTTTGCAATATGACAGGTCTGTGTCATATTTAAAATTTTTTAAATTTAAAAATTAAATATATAACTTGATTCACAATATTCAGTCTTTTAAAAAATTGTCAGTTTGTTTTGATATGGAAGAATGCATTACAAATTATCTGAATTTTAATTTAAATGGTTGAGAGAGGAAGGTGGAGAGGGAAAATAAATTTGAACTGATTACATTAAAAATATTTACATAAAGTTTCTTTCACATACACGTAGTAATTCTAACTTAACTGTACAAATAATTCAGTAGACTTCAGCATTGATAATTCAGTTTAATCAGATTCCAGTCTATTAAAACTCAAGTTAATGAGAGTATATTGTATTCATAAAATTTTTTTGTGAGTTCTTTGCTAGGAAATGGAGTTTCAAAAATTACTTTTCATTCTGCAATTAATAATTATAATTATGGAACAAGAAAACATTCACCATATACTCTCGACCCTAAAATTCTGTTGAAATGGTTGAAAAGAATTGAGTTATAAGACAAAGCAGATGGTAATATGTCTTCAAATGTAAAGAAATACAAGGTGCCTTTATATTTAAAAAATAAAATTTGCTGTTATAGTGAAAGTGATCTTGTGTAAGTTGAAATTCTGTTAATAAGAAGACCATCAAATTTCTAGCTTTTGCTTTGATTATATTTAATTGACCAAAGAGGCTAAATCTCCTTATATTAGATTTACTATATCAGATTTAAATTTATTTTTTAGGTAGCCTGTCCAAGTAAGACACCAGACCCAGCTTATTTACTGACATATCTGTGTGCTGTGCTTAGTCGCTTAGTCATGTCTGACTCTTTGTGACCCCATAGACTGTAGCCCGCCAAGCTCCTCCGTCCATGGGGATTCTCCAGGCAAGAATACTGAAGTGGGTTTCCATGCCCTCTTCCAGCAGATCTTCCCAACCCAGGGATCGAACCCAGGTCTCCCACATTGTAGGCGGATTCTTTACCATCTGAGCCGTCAGGGAAGCCCAAGAACACTGGAGTGGGTGGTCTGTTCCTTCACCAGGGGATCTTCCTGACCCAGGAATCAAACCGGGGTCTCCTGCATTGCAGGAAGCCCCAATTAACTAGATGCTTGTAAGTATGAGCTCTGTATGTATTACACGTGAATCTTGCTGGAGTGTTAGTCAGAGGTTCGCTTTCTGACACCCCTTTGTTTCAGTTTTTGAGATTCTGTTACCCATTTTCAGTTGAATTTGTCACGGATAAAATCACATGTGAAATTGTGTAGTGGGCCCGTGTCTTAGCTCCTCCAGGAGTCACCCCACAGTTGTTTCAGCCCATCATAAGAGTCTTGGATTCTGCCTCTGGCAATCAAAGACTACCGTGGCTGCTCAAGTCGCTGAATGGCCAGCTCTTATGTGCAACCCCCAGAGAAGCAAGTATTTTAATTAATGAGTGGGTTTCCCTATGGGACCACTGCACAGTATGAGGACTAGGCCTCCACCACTCCCATAGATTTCTCAGTCACCTGAGAAAACCGTAACCGGCAAGGAGCAGTCTTGTCCCTTTATTCCTGGAGCAAAGCTCTCATATATTCTCCTCATCTTTATCCTGAAAAAGCTATATCTATAGACATACCTATAATAAAATCATATTTCTAACATTCTTTTCTTCCTTGTGTTGACTTATTGCCTTAGTTTGTAAAGATGACAAGGCAAAATGGAGGAAAAGTTATCAATGTTAGTGTTAACCAAAGTGATACATATTATTGATGATAGTTAACACAGGGTTGAAAGATGGTATTTTAAGAAATCATATGAATGAAAAAATGAAATCATATGAATGAGTTCTAGTACTTTATATAGCACTTTACTATTTAGAAAAGTCGTATTTAATCACTCAGTAGATTCTCTCAAAATCTCTTGAGATAAGCAAGCTCATTTTGCAAAATAGACAGTGAAGTCTGGCACTGGTGACAGGACCATGATTCATATTCCAGGTCTTGTGACAGGAGCACGGTTTCATGCAGGTCTGACTCTCAAGTCCTGCTCCAGCCACCTTTCTTTTCCCAGTGTGTGTTATTAGTCCTTCAGTTGTGTCTGACTCTCTCTGACCTCATGGACTGTAGTGTACTAGGCTCCTCCTTCCATGGTATTCTCCAGTCCAGAATACCAGAATTGGTTGCTATTCCCTTCTCCAGGGGATCTTCCGAACCCAGGGATTGAACCCAGGTCTCACACGTTGCAGGCAGATTCTTTACCATCTGAACCATCAGGGAAACCCTTTCTTGGTCAGGTGGCTGTTAAATAAACTTGAGTCTTGTCCAAGGGAGCTTAGTCATAAAATAGCCAGTGACTTTGTAAGGAGTGTGACCTAATTTTACAATGCTTTCTAAAAACAGTATTATAGTACAGTGTTACTAACTGCAAATAAAATGGAAAATTGTGATGTATTGATTTGTTGTAGTCACTCACATTTTATATTTACTTTTGATTTTATATCAAGTGATGAAGACCCTGGCACCATCTCTCGGTATTACAGAGAGGCTCTGATATGGTTTTAGGATGTCAGATATTCAGAGTAACTCTTACCCTAAACCAGACCAATCCCAGTTACTTTGTTGCTCAACTTTATGAAGTGTACCCTGTCCCTGCCCTTTTTTCCCCTTCTAATTTCCAAAGGATTATTTTGGCATGTTTTTAGGTTATTTCACAGGGATATTGTGTTTGGCTATATACTCACTTCTGAATAACTGTATTTTGCCTGCCCATATGAATACAATTCTGATTTCAAATTGTGGTTTGAGTTAGTGTGCAGTTTTTGTGGAGAAGCATTGAGAATCTGATGGGAGGAGAATAGGTGTGCCTGGAGAAAAGAGCAAATCTCTAGGGACCTTTGAGGTCAGTATTCAACTTTCTTTTCTAAATCTTTCCTAGTTAATACCACCCTTCCAACCCTTTCCCCCAAAGTCCAGGGTGGTTTTCTAGACTCAAGTATCAGTATCCATTTAAACTACTACTTGAATTTTAAATAGCCCTCTGCATGTTTTCAAGGATAGTCACACTGTCAGTTCTCTTTCTCACTAGCTCAGGACTAGCTTGTATTATGATAATGAAATTTTTAAGGAATTTGTACCCGCTTATCTTGGCCTTAAGGATGTTTTGAGGGCTTCCCAGGTGGTGCTAGTGGTAAAGAACCCACCTGCCAATGCAGGAGATGTAAAAGATGTGGATTCAATTACTTGGTTAGGAAGATTCCCTGGAGGAGGGCATGGAAACCCACTCCTGAATTCTTGCTGGAGAATTCCATGGACAGAGGAGACTGGCGGGCTGCAGTCCATGAGGTCACAAAGAATCAGACATGACTGAAGTGACTTAGCACACGTGCACGTGAGGATGTTTTGCTTATATATTTCAGAACACAGACCTTTCAATAAAAATTTTACCAATATTAACTAATTTTCATCAAGGAATATTTACTACTTGAACTTTATTAAGATGGATTTCTTGATCAATTTTTCATAGAGCAAAGTTTAATTTTTCTAATTTATTTTACTGAAGTCATTTTTATCAGAAGCAAGGCTGTGAGTTTTACTGTGAAGATGTCTAGTTATCATTCAATTTTCAGTTCAGTTCAGTTGCTCAGTCATGTATAACTCTTTGCGACCCCATGGACTGCAGCACGCCAGGCCTTCCTGTTCATCATCAACTCCTTGAGTTTACACAGACTCATATCTGTTGAGTTGGTGATGCCATCCAACCATTCAGTTTTATCTTTTCGTTTTTAATGAGACAGTATAGTATAATGGTTATATTTTGGTTATACTCCAAAGTAGTGTTATCCATTAAAAAAAAAAATACAATGTAAGCCAAAGTTAGAATTAAAAGCATTTTAGTAGCCTCATTTAAAAAGTAAAAAGATACTGTGAGATTAATTTTAATAATATATTTTATATAACCTGATGTATCTGGAATTAATCATTTTGAAATGTAATCAATATAAAAATCATGAGTTTTTAGAAGAAAGTAGATAGGAGAAGGGGAGTCTCAGAGAAAGGGAAGATGGGGGTCGGATAATCTGACCTTCTTTTCTGCCACCTTTCCATAGCCTGGGGGAGAAGTGGAGGAGGATGTGGAGAAGACTGTGCTCCTCTGGCTCTTACTTTGTTGAGGAATGGGGTGGCTTTAATTCAGATCATGAACAAGAGGTTAACTTACTTGCTGTTCTTCCTCTGAATAGAGTACTAGAAAAGGCCCCTTCACTAGTAAAGGCCCACTTGGCACCCTGGTTTGTAGTGTATATGTGTCCATTAAGAATCTACGATGTCTCTTTCTGACCCAGACTTAAATAATAGTCTTGTTCTCTCTGTCTCTGTGTGTCTGTCTGTCTCTTAATGTCCAAGCTTAAATTCTTCCCTGGAAACACAGGAAAGGAAACGTTTGTAGTAGATTTTCCAAACACAAACCTTGCTTTTATAATATGGTTATGACAACCATCTCTGTTTTGGTAAAAGTTAGCCTATTACATTTTGCAGTTCAGATTTTGGCAATTTGGAAAAGCCACAGTCATTGCAAACAATTAAACTGGATATTTTGTATATACATTTAGTACTGTAAATCAGAATTTTAGGCATTGTACAGACAGAATGAAAACATAAAGCAGATGAATCTGGCTTAACATGTAAGGTTCAAAGAAAACTTCTTTGAGGAAGGGACTTGGGCACTGAGATGTGAAGGGTAAAGAGTTAGTAGGCACTGCCAATGGAAAAGAGCTTTCCAGGCTGAAGGAAAAACATTTGCAGAGGTCTGCAGTGGGAATTGAGAGTTCAGAAATAAACCATACATTTCTGGTCAATTGATTTTCAACAAAGATTCCAAGAGGATAGTTTTTTCAACACTTTGCTACTGGAACAACTAGGTATCTGCACATATAGAAACCTTGGACTCTTACCTCACACCATTCAGAAAAAGTAACTCAAAGTGGATCATGGACCTACATTTTAGAGTTAAAGCAGTGAAACTCTTAGAAGAAAACATAGGAAAATCTTTGTGATACTGAGTTTAAGCAGTGGCTTCTTAGGGCAAGAAACATAAGAAAAAATAAATGAGGCTCATCAAAATTAAAACTTTCGTGCTTCAAAGGATACTGTCAAGAAAGTGAAATGACTGCCCACAGAGTAGAAGAAAATATTTGCAAGTCATATAGTGGATAAGGAAGCTTGTATCCTGCTACTACTAGGAAAATACTGCATAACTCAAAGAGTAGGTTTGTAGAAAGAGGTCAAAGTCTAGTGTTCGGATGTGAATATTTCTTGATTTGAAAAAGTTGAGCTCTACTGCAAGACATTCTCCTTTCATTTCTTTAAGAATGAAATTTGTAATCTAGCTTGATGTTAATAAGCATCTCTGTTGGCTCAAACTATCCATTTCTGAGGAAACAGGTGTAGGCTCCGTGGGTCTGCTGAGAGTTCCTTAGTCTAGGAATCCATGGCTCCATGGCATGGTTGATTATGAACAGGGTCTCTCCCTGTTGTAATTTTAGACTTTGCTTTTAATACTGTTTAGATTCCAAGTGTTCTGCCAAGACTTTACACATTTTGCTTCCTTTTCAAATAACTAAGAATTTAAAAATAAAATAGTCCAAACAGCTTTCTAAATCAGTCAGAAGCTATATAGCGTCTTGCCTAGTCTGTTAGAACCAGTAATCTGAATTTTTTGCAGTTTACCTCAGGATACTTTGCCCTGGCAGCTGCCTCCTGAGCCATGGTCTTGATTGTGTTAACCGCTTTTCTTCGTCAGCTCACTAAAAAAGAGTCCAGCCAGGAAAATGGAAAAAGGAAAATCTAAAATTGTCCTTTCCGTTTTTTCCTGTTAAAAAGTGGCTCTAGAAATGTTTCATGCAAGGAAGCAGCGGTGAAAAATCTCTTGTTTGCACTTAAGCTTCTGAAGAGAATGAAAACCTTTGGTTTCTAAATTTTCTGTTAAAGAACTTAATTATTTTATTGGGGTAAACAGTGTGAAATTCCCTGAACCAAAGAAGAGATGGACGTAATTTAATATTCCTAATTAGAATAAGTACATATATTCAAAATTCAATAAAGGTGTCATAAATCTCATTTTATATTAATACAGATTATTTTAATCAGTTAATGACTATCTTTATTCATGTGTTTTAAAACAGATGAGCTCCAACAAGAAATGCTGGATGATGTACAAAAGAAATTGATGAATTTAGTAAATAGCACAGAAGGAAAAGTGGACAAGTATGCTTTGCCTTTTACTTTTATGTAATTTATGGGAATCTCTTTTATGGTAAAAACAATTTCTATATGTAAATGTGTGTGATTAAGTTTTTAAAAACCTTTTGCTTTTCTTACATAGTGATGAGTTGCAGGTAGTTTTAATGAGGGGTCAATAACTTGCCTTCTCTTGGTTTTTAAATAGATTTTTCCATCTTAAGATTCTTTTTCTTAAGACCATATGGAAGAGATCACTGCAGTACGAAGTACTTCGAAAATATGAAGTTTATTCTTACCATTCTTTTTTGTTCTCTTTACTGCCCTTAAGTGGACTTATCTTGCTCAAATGCTTTAGGTGTGAAACCTAAGTATATATGTAGTATGTATCTTTAACATTTTAAAGATTTAGATATTATTAGCAAATTTTTAATAAATGTGAATGAATGGGGAAATATAAGCATAGCCATTAAGCACAAGAACTGCTGCTGCTAAGTCGCTTCAGTCATGTCCAACTCTGCGCGACCCCATAGACGGCAGCCCACCAGGCTCCTCCGTCCCTGGGATTCTCCAGGCAAGAACACTGGAGTGGGTTGCTATTTCCTTCCCCAGTGCAAGAAAGTGAAAAGTGAAAGTGAAGTCGCTCAGTTGTGTCCGACTCTTCACGACCCCATGGACTGTAGCCTACCAAGCTCCTCTGCCCATGGGGTTTTCCAGGCAAGAGTACTGGAGTGGGTTGTCATTGCCTTCTCCGAGCACAAGAACTATCCATCACCATTTAGGATAGGGAGGGGAAGAGAAATCTGAAATGTCTCCTTATGATATCAACCTGAGCAGGCACTGAGAATTACTAATGAAGCACCAGTCTCAGTTGATTATTTGATTGAAGAAATTGGGTGGCTTGTTAAGTGATGTTTTTAAAGGGGCACATTTTGAGTTGTTTGCTGTGTTCCTTAAGTGGACTTGTCAAGATTTTGTTAAAGCTACTTTAAAAGATTTTACTGTTTATTGTTCTTTATAATTGAGTGCTATTTAAGTATAATTAAATATTTGTACGTTCATTATTTATTGTTTGGGTACACTGGATACTGAGACAACTGGCAAGTTAGCCTGCGCTGTTTCTGCCTTCATTTTCTTTCTTTCTTTTTTTTTATTACCCTTTTTTTCCCCCATTTATTTTTATTAGTTGGAGGCTAATTACTTTACAATATTGTAGTGGTTTTTGCCATACATTGACATGAATCAGCCGTGGATCTGCCTTCATTTTTACAGAGTCCTGATGAGAAACCTCTTCACTGGACACTTCCACACACCAAAACATCAGCGTCATGAAGTGTTACGATTGATGGGAAGCATTCTAGGTATCAAAAAGGAGGAAATGGATCAGGTAACTGAACATTTAGTGCCATTCTGACTATAACTGGAATACTTGACATTATATAAAAGAATCTCAATATATTTTTAACTAAAATACTTGGCATCATATAAATATTTTTTTCCTGTGTTTTATATAACTTTTGTTAAATACAATAATGTAGAAATGGAATCATTTTATACTACAGAGAAGATTTGTGCAGTTTGTATAGTATTAGCTTAAATGTTTCATAACTTATAAGTCACCATTCATATCAGAATGCTGAAAGTTTGAGAGATGACAGTCCTTAGGTTTTATTTGAGATAGTGCTTGGGATGACATATCAGTGTATATATAGCTTCCATCAGTAGGAAACTGGGAAATGGACTTGAAAAGCTTGAGTTACTGCCATCTGAAATCATGTAAAAATGCTTCTGTTTTTGTTTCTTGTATTGATCATATTTTTCTGTTTCTGTTTTAAAATAATCTTTCAGTTGTTGACTGAAGACCAGGGTGGTGTTACCAGGTGGATGACTGGGTGGCTTGGAGGAGGATCGAAGAGTGTTCCCAGCACACCTCTGAGACCAAGTCAGCAGTCTCTGCTTAATAGTGTAAGGGTCGGCTTCGTTCTTGCTGAATAGGAATAGTGACATCATTGTGCATCACAATCGTTTGCAAAGAATTAGACTTCTTTTTCAGGTTATTCTATACAGCCCTGTTATTTTGGAGTTGTAGAAACTGAGGTGCAAAAAGGTGATTAGCTTATGGATAGTAAGCCAGTTTTAATAGTTTTATTGCATATAGGTTTTATTTTAACATTTTGTTTACATGATACTTTTATTTTTCGAAATAATAACTGTTCCTTCCATTGTTTTTGATCATACTGCTGTCAGCACATAATCATTTGTCTCTGACTACTAAATTATTAGATTCTCAAAGACAGAGGCTCTGTTTTATGCCTGTGTGTATCTTTGTAGTCATTGAGCCAGTTGAATGCTTATTGAGCACCTGCTGTGTGTCAGCCCGTTCTGAGCATGGAGAATGCAAGCTACACATCATATAGATGAAGTGCTTTTCTTAAAAAAAACTGACATTCTGGTAGGAGGTAGCAGTTAATTAACATGAAAACATGACCCCTGGTATACAGGAGGCTTAAAATGAGTATTAATTGAATTGAGTACCACTGTGAGTTAGAATGTGGAATTTTATTTATTTATTTATTTAAACTAAAGAGGAAACTAAGGATAGGTGACTTAACTAAAGCTGGTGAAAGATAGAACTCTTAAATTGAGTGGCATAAAATTTAAAGGAAAGTTCTACACTATATTATTTTAATCTGATAATAATATTACTGGTGACCTTTTACTGTACTCATTGATTGGGTGCTACAATAGAAAAATGTGATTATTTGATGCTTGTTTTCTGTCGATACCTGTGTATCAGTTAGAATAGTAACACTTTTAATTGTTCATAAGGCTTGTTTATAAAGAAATGATTCAGATAGCATGACTAGTTTTTAATATGAATTAGGATAGCTGGTACAGTTTCTTAGTTGTAGTGAATATAATTTTATTACCTGCCTAATATATCCAAAATATTTCTTCTTAGTCTTTTTCAGAACTTTTTGTTAAATTTCTAGAAACAGAATCTCATCCATCTGTTCCACCACCCAAGCTTTCTGTTCATGATATGAAACCTCTAGATTCACCAGGAAGGAGAAAACTAGATACAAGTACACCAGAAAGTTTTAAAGGTAAAATCAGATACTTACTTTCTTTTTTACAATTTAAAAAGTTGATGATTTATGATTATGTTTTACAGTGATACCAACTGAAGTTTTAGTGTTTTCGAAAATGTGCAATGACTTCTTCCAAAATTCCAGTAAGGCATTAGATTTTGGCTTCATATATATATTCTTATAGCAATCTAATTTAGCTTAGGTTAATTTAAGCAATATGAAATATTTTCCCTTTCAATTCAGTTCAGTCACTCAGTCGTGTCTGACTCTTTGCGACCCCATGAATCGCAGCACGCCAGGCCTCCCTGTCCATTACCAACTCCTGGAGTTTACTCAGATTCATGTCCATCGAGTCGGTGATGCCATTCAGTCATCTCATCCTCTGTCGTCCCCTTCTGCCTCCAACCCCTCCCAGCATCAGGGTCTTTTCCAATGAGTCAACTCTTCACATGAGGTATTGGAATAATCCTCTCTCTGCATAAGCCACCTTGAATTATTCTTGAGAGTGCTTGGTGGAACTGGTAAACCTTTGTTCACCCATTTTCCTTTCTTACTAATAGTGCGTATTGCTGGTCAGAGTTAGAATTGTAGTTTATATAGTTAGAGATTTTTTTCCATGTGATAATCTTGAGTGTTACACTCAGTAACTAAAGTTGGTATGTTAATAATATTTACAAGAGCAGTTTAGTAAACTAGCTTAGACATCCAAGAACATTATGAAGCATTCTTATGTGTTGAAAGGCCTGCCTGGAAGCAAATGGTTTGGTGGTTCTACAATATATGGATGTAGTTCTCTATCCTACTTGGTTGTAAGGATCTTATTTATGCTATTCACGTCCCCTGTATTGGCATGCAGTAAAGTTTCTTAAGTTCAAATTGAAGTATAATCCATTAGACTCTCTGTTCATGTGCACGTGCGTGTTCAGTCGCTCAGTTGTGTCTGACTTTGCGAGCCAGTGGACTGTAGCCCTTCAGGCTCCTCTGTCCGTGGGATTCTCAGGCAAGGATACGGGAGTGGTTTACCATTCCCATCTCCAGGGAATGTTCCCAACCCAGGGATCAAACCCGGGTCTCCTGCATTGCAGGTGGATTCTTTACAGTCTGAGTCACTAGGAAAGCCCATTAGACTCTGTACAGATTCTTTATTGGAAGGGTTATATCTTTTATCTGAAATCTTCATATTTTAATAGACTAACATGTTTTCTAGCTGGACTGTAAAGGTACATATTATATACTCTCAAGTTTATGTCACTTGCTTGGTACTTAAATTTGGATAAAATACTGAATTTATATTCTGAAATTTTAAGAACTTCTTTAGTCCTTCTCTCAGCTCTCAGAAGTTGCTCAGTCATGTCCAACTCTTTGTGACCCCAAGATTGTAGCCTACCAGGCTCCTCCATCCATGGGATTTTCTAGGCAAAAGTACTGAAGTGGGCTGCCAGTTCCTTCTCCAGGGGATCTTCTCAACCCAGGCATCGAACCTGGGTCTTCTGCATTGCAGACAGACGCTTTACCATCTGAGCCACCAGGGAAGCCTTCTTTAGTCCTTACTTAGATGAATGTTTCTGTTTTCCTGAACTTTTATAGAAAGTGAAAGTAGTAAAATTATTTTAGGTAAAAGATTTGCCTACTAAATTTAGGCTTTAGAAAAGTCTTAACTTTAATGTGTAGACTATACTAAAAACAGTTTTTTCTTGTTATACTAGATTTTAGCTTTTTTTTTTTCCTTTAATTAATTAATTTTTGGCTGTGCCGTGTCTTCATTGCCGGGCAGGCTTTCTAACTGCAGCAAGCAGGGGCTACTCTTTGTTGCCACGCATGGGCTTCTCACTGCAGTGGCTTCTTTTATGGTGGAGCACAGGCTCAATAGTTGTGGCACGTGGACTTAGTTGCTCCCAGGCATGTGGGATCTTTCCGGGCCAGAGATCTCCCCCTTCTTTCCTCTCCTTTCCTTTTGTACACCTCCCTACTTCAGTTATCAAGTCACATGCCAGCTTGATTTGTGTTGCTCAGAGACAAAAGCCAGAGCTTACCATGTAGCTATTTCAGAGTTTAGAAAATTGTCATTCACAGGAAAAAGTACAGTTTATGGACCCAAGGGTGCTCAGTGAAAAGTAGATTTGATACATTTGTCTCAATGCTTCCTTTGTTTTAGAGGCCTCTTTTATTTGAGTATCCCATTGCTGAAGAGGGTGTCTTTGAGGGGTTGCTTGTCTCTGAACAAAGAAGTTGTTAATGGCCTTGGGTAAAGCAGAATTCTGTCCACTAAGACTTTAGGGCATAAACTAAGTGCTGTTGCAGTAAAAACTTAATTGTTCAGTCCGACTTCATAGAAAAATAATCTAATGAGAATTGTTTTCAAGGCTTTGAATGTCTAAAAGATGACCATGTAATGTAGTGCATATATTGCTTTTTGTTTTGGTAAATTAATATTAAATCTGATTGTTATTATAATATGGATGCCAGTTTTTTTCATGACCATTTAAATTATTTGGGCAAAACAAGTTCTCAAGTCCTCCCTTCTTAAATGGTTAGATAGAATTTGCCCGGTAACATAGGAAACACTTTTTAGAAAACTGTTGTTATAGTAAATGACATTAGTCCCCAGAACTGGGAAGTCCCCTCTGTGGTTCAAATGGCTTACTCCCCAGAGAGTATCTTTGCCTGTGTAATCCCCTTCCTCTTCTTTGTCCCCTCTAGGTGCACAGGTCTCTACCTGATTGCATCTCTCCTTCCCTACCTCATTCCATATAGATAGGAATTCCCTGGTGGCTCAGATGGTGAAGAACCTGCCTGCAGTGCAGGACACTAGGGTTCGATCCTTGGGTCTAGAAGATCCCCTGGAGAAGGGAACGGCAACCCACTCCGGTGTTCTTGCCTGAAAATCCCATGGACAGAGGTGCCTGAAGGGCTAAGTCTGTGGGATCACAAAGAGTCAGACACAGCTGAGCAACTAACAATTTTAGCACACAATACAACACACACAACTGGTATTAAGTATAAGACAGCAGTATTAATGTGTTTAATTATATTAGCTCTGCATACAAATATTTCTCTCTCCCATTCCTTTCTCTTATTTATTGCTTCTTTCACCTTCTATGTTTCATAGATCCCACTTATCAGATCCAAAACCTAGCATCATATAAGTTAAATTTATTTGGGGGCCAAATCTCAGAACCTAAAAGACATGTATACCAGTGACCAGATAATATGTAGGAGACTAAATCATTCTTGTTTGTCATTTAGATACAGCGGAATCCAGGGCTGGTAGAAGAACAGATGTGAATCCATTCCTGGCTCCCCGCTCTGCAGCTGTGCCTCTCATTAACCCAGCTGGACTTGGACCTGGCGGGCCTGGGCATCTCCTTTTGAAACCCATCTCAGACGTTCTGCCCACATTTACGCCTTTGCCAGTGTCGCCTGACAACAGTGCCGGAGTTGTGCTGAAAGACCTTTTAAAGCAATAGATTATTCTCAAGCCAGAGATGACATATATAGCACTTTAAAGAAAAAAAACCATGAACACTATGTGTACATACTTTATCACAAAGTGGCGTTTTGGAAAAAGTCATGTATTTGTTTGCAGTTATACTTTCTCTAAATTTAATACTAATATTCTTAATGCTTTTAGAAATCACAAGAGTTAAAGGAGGAAGTGTTTGCTGTCTTATCTCCTTTTCTTCCCCTGTCTCATTTGACCTAACTTAAGCTAGAAACATTCTTTTTAATTTTAATTTATAAAAGTAAGAAAAAGAAAGACAAAAATACTAGTACCTGTAAATTCTTTCCTTTTCAAGCTCATTTAAACTAGAGACGTATAGTTTTGTGTTTTTTTATCTTTTAAAGATAATCAGTAGATTTACCAAAAAAAAGGGGGGGGGGAATAGTAGTGACTTATCCACATAGTGTAAAAGTTGATCTAAAGCATATTATTTATCTTCAGGCCAAGAACAAGGTTGTCCCTGGAGTGACAGGTGTCCTGAGGCAGAAGGCGTGTTGTCCAGCTCTCTGCAGTTGCATCGTGTGTGTGGATTCATGTGGCCACAGCACAGAGACCACACGGTTTCATCCAGGGCCCCCTCCTGCTCCCCCACCCAGTCACAGCCGCTTTCTCCCCTCTCGGCTCCTTACCTTCTGGCACCCCCTCACGACGCTCCTCTAAAATGTTGTCATTTCAAGAGTGCCCATTCACTGGAATCGTGTAGTGTAACCTTTTGAGATGGCCTTTTTTCACTCACCGAAATTCCCTTGAGACCCTTCTACATTGCTGAACCTATCAGATACTTCTTCCTTTTCACTGTTAAGTACATATTGTCACTGTATGGTTTCGCTTTAAGAGCTAAAATGTCTCTTTAAAGATACCATCTTAAAATGTTTCCACACCCCTCCTCACAACTTTGATCTAAGTGTTAAATTGTACAGCTGCAGTTACAGAACTATAATCAGCAATATCCCTAGATGCACCTCCTCCTGCCCCTGTCTGAGGTGTTGACGTGAGAGGGACGGCCACCCAGGGGTCGTCCGTTATCTTCACAGTCACGAGGGCTGTGCGATCACTTGGGCAACAGCCGCACCAGGTGTTTGGAACTTAATGGTAAGGGAGTATCCCTTTAATTCTTTTATAAACCCCTCATAAAAATCCTGACTTGGAGTTTAGTTATATCAGGATGTTCATGTTTGTATTAGTTGTTGAAGTTGTACATTTAAAGACATTTCTTTGCAAATTTTGTAAATTTCGATATGCCTTTAAAATAGAAACATCTGTATAATAAGGAAAGATGAAAATGATACTAATCCAAATATGTAAATAGGCCTGGCTCTGGCCAGGGCTAAATTTGGTCGTTTGTAAATTTTGCTGTGATTAACTGTATACTTTGTACTGTATTTAGAGGATTGGAAGTCATTGCGTGTTGCTAGATAAAGCTTGTTTTTCTGGAAAATCTAGTAACTTAGACATTGCTGCTTCAAAACGTCCCCTGTCTCCTTGGCTAACTTATTTATATTGCCATTCTTTGTTTAGTATACTTTAAAGGGAGTTGTCATACCAGTTCTATATTAGAACTATCAAACTGCCTCCTGTCTGTTTTGTCCACTATTGTTTCTCTATGAAATGATTACTCTTAGGTTTTATAAGGTCCTTTCAAAGATACTTTTACTTTCACTGACTATCCTAAATTATTTGCTGCTTGCCATTGAATTTTCATTTCAGTGTGGAGCATCTGAAATAAAAGTTTCTCAGTTTAAAAAAAAAAAAAACTAGACAACATGATCCTTTATTTTGAAGGAATATAATAACAGAAAAAAATGTCCTCTTTTAATTTGGAAAGGAGATGTATGGTGGGTATAAGTATCATGTCATCATATTTTAAATGCCTTTTATGATATTTTCAGTATTTCCTTTCCTGCTTCCAAACAGCCTGTCTCCCCCCCACCCCATAGTTTAACAGAAGTTGGAAAGCTGTTATGGGTGGATTGCATATCTACACATCCCACCATGACCTTACATGGCTGCTATTTTTAAAAGTATGTGACCTTGTCCTAACGCTGTAGTACCTAATGTTTCAATTGTATAATCATCGAAACTATAGCTCACTGGTATGCATACTAAGTGTTTGTTGATCTAAACCAGACATAACTCATCTACTTTTCTGAATTAAGTTGTGTCAGAGATGAACCATCTGCTCAAGGAATCCTCTTAGTAATCATATAGTGATGAAGCATATAATTCTGATGTTAGCAGTTGGACATCGCTAATGCTAATTTTATTGCAGTACTTTAAGTACGGTAATTTTACTGTTTATTCCTCTAGAAACTTACTAAAATTTGTGGTGGAATTTTACCATCGCTGCCATAGTTTTCCACAACATTCCTAATGGTTTTCAACTGCTTTGTTGTAGTAGAAAATTCATCCAGCCATTGGATTTGATTTTAGCATAATACTGTATTTCATGGTTATTTTTTAGTTCCTGCCATTATTGAGTTAAAAACTAAACAACAAAAACATGGGGGAAAAGGATTGACTTTCTTAAAACCATCCAATTAAATATTAAATATCCCCCTCAGATAAAGCCTCAAGTTTTTTTTAACCTTTTAATAGACAGTTGAAAGGAGGGAAAAGTCAAAATACTTTTCCAATCAAGAGATGGGAAACAAAACAGTACTGCTTCAGGAACAAGAGAGAAATAAGAGTTATTGATAAAGCACTATTATGTGTCATACTTAAGGCATATTAATTTTATTTTTAAGGCTAATGAAGTTTTTCATATATCAAAGTATTTAAAACATCTTCCATTAATAAAAATGTATCTTTAATTTTGTAAACATCAAGTATAACATTTATATATTCCTATGGAAAAAATTTTCACTTTTGTGGAAAAAATAATGGTACTTTTAATGATCTGACATTTGTGATTTGCCAGTCTTTACTTTCTAACTTATTAAGGTTTCTCTAGTTAAAACTGATAAGTTGTCTTTTGACTTTTAGGGAAATATCTTATGGAATATTTACAGTCCAACCTTAATACTGGGTTATATTTTATGGAACTAAGGTCAGTGCATTTCTGAATTTCTCAGGAGCACTGCAAGGCAGAAAAACTAGTCCAAATAAAAATGATATATGTAAACTGGCAATGTCTTCATCCACAATAAAAAAAAACTTTTTTAGCAAACAGCTGCTGACTTTTTCTTTAGAAGGGGGAGAAATGACTTACACATGTTGTTTATAGAAGCAGTTGATGAACTACTGAAGCTAATATCTTCAAGTGTTCACCGGATGTCTGCTGTTAGATAGTGTTTGAGCTTTGGAAATGTTAAATATGAACAATTTAGTAGATGCTCAAGGTTATGTGTGCAAAGAGGATCTGAGAGGTTTTAGCCAGGACTTTTTTTCTAGAGGTGACAGTATGCATCAGTGGGCTCTTGGTTTTTCTGCAAAATAATCGTCTGTGTACTCAGTTTTTCTTAGATGTGGAACTTGTTTTTTTGGTTTTTTGGCCACACTTTAACATGCGGGATGCTAGTTCCTTGACCAGGGATTGAACCCCTGCCCCCTCAATGGGCAGCTCAGACTCTTAACCATTAGACCACCAGGGAAGTCCCACAACTTGTATATTTTTAACTATTCATGTGGTAGGATTGGAAGGAACATGAGTTTTAAAGTTGAGAGATGGATTGGAGTACAGATTTTGAACCTTTCTGTGTGAACTTTAACAAAATACTTTCACTGTGTAACTGATTTTTCTTGTCTCTAAAATAATGCCCACCTATTAAACTTAAGGGATTGTAAGGCTCAAATGACTCGTTCATTCATTTATTGTTGTTCAGTCACCAAGTCATGTCTGACTCTACGACCCCATAGACTACAGTACACTGGGTTCCTGTGTCCTTCACTCTCTCTCAGAGCTTGCTTAAATTCACACCCATTTAGTTGGTGATGTTATTTAACAAACTCATCTCCTGCCTCCCCCTCCTCCTTTTGCCTTCAATCTTTCCCAGCATCAGAGTCTTTTCCAATGAGTTGACTCTTGGCATCAGGAGGCCAAAGTATTTGAGGTTCAGCAATAGTCCTTCTAATGAATATTCTGGCTTGATTTTCCTTTAGGATTGACTGGTCTGATCTCTCTGCAGTCCAAGGAACTCTCAAGAGTCTTCTCCAGCACCACAATTTGAAAGCATCAGCTCCAGTTTGGAGCTCAGCCATCTTTATAGTCCAATTCTCACATCTGTACATGACTACTGAGAGAAACCATAGCTTTGACTATACAGATCTTTGTTGGCAAAGTGATGTCTGTGCTTTTCAATATGATGCCTAGGTTTTGTCATAGCTTTTCTTCCAAGGAGCAGGCATCTTAATTTCATGGCTTCAGTTACCATCCACTGTGATTTTGGAGCCCAAGAAAAGAAAATATGTCACTGCTTCCACATTTTCCCCTTCTGTTTACCATGAAGTGACAGGACCAGATGCTATGATCTTAGTTTTTTTTTTCTTTATGTTGAGTTTCAAACCAGCTTTTTCACTCTCCTCTTTCACCCTCATCAAGAGGTTGTTTAGTTCCTCTTCACTTTCTGCCATTAGAGTGGTATCATCTGCATATCTGATTTGTTGATATTTCTCCCAGTAATCTTGATTCCAGCTTGTGATTCATCCAGCCTGGCATTTCGCATGATGTACTGTGCATATAAGTTAAGGAGGGTGGAATATACAGCCTTGTCATACTCCTTTCCCAGTTGGGAATGAGTTATTCTATTTCTCATTCTACCTGTTGCTTGTTGACCTGCGTACAGATTTCTCAGGAGACAGCTAAGGTGGTCTGGTATTCCCATCTCTTTAAAATTTTTCCAGTTTACTGTGACCCATACACTAAAATCAAAGGCTTCAGTGTAGTCAATAAAGCAGACATAGATGTTTTTCTGGAATTCCCTTGCTTTTTCTCTGACCCAGCGGATGTTCACAATTTGATTTCTGGTTCGTCTGCCTCTTTGAAACCCAGCTTGTACATCTGGAAGTTCTCCCTTCATTTACTGCTGAAGCCTAGTTTGAAGGATTTTGAGCATAACTTTGCTAGCATGTGAAATGAGCCCAATTGTATGGTAGTTTGAATATTCTTTGGTATTGCCCTTCTCTGGGATTTGGAATGAAAACTGACCTTTTCCAGTCCTATGGCCACTGCTGAGTTTTCCAAATTTGCTGGCATATTGAGTGCAGCACTTTCACAGCATCATCTTCTTAGGATGTGAAATAGCTCAGCTGGAATTCCATCACCTCCACTAGTTTTCATAGTGACGCTTCCTAAGACCCACTTGACTTCACACTCTAGGATGTCTGGCTCTAGGTGAGTGATCACACCATTGTGGTTGCTTGGGTCATTTAAGACTTTTTTTGTGTAGTTCTATGTATTCCTGCCACCTCTTTTTAATCCCTTCTGCTTCTGTTACATCCTTACCATTTCTGTCTTTTATCCTGCCCATCCTTGCATGAAATGCTCCCTTGATATTGAAAGGTTGTTGTTGACCCACGAAAAGACGCTGGGATTCTTGGCCTCCGGAGGAGAAGAGTTCAGTCCAGGGCCAGAGACAAGGCTGGATCGCTCAGAGCTTTTGTGTAATAAAGATTTATTAAAGTATAAAGGAGATAGAGAAAGCTTCTGACATAGGCAACAAAAGGGGGCAGAAAGAGTACCCCCCTGCCAGTCTTCAGCTGGATGTTATATAGTCACTAGCAGTCTGTTAATGAAAGAAAGGAATGTCTTAAAACTCAGAATGGCACCAGGCCCCTCATCCATAAGATGTATTTTGGGATAATCTTGGCACCAGACGATTCATCCCGGGCCATAAAACAATTGACTTGAATCTTGTAGAAGGGCAGATTACCATACAAATAGTTTCGTTTACACAGACTAGGGGGAAAATGTCTGAGTATAACATAATGGTTTGTCAAGTAAGTTCTGAGCCATTAGGCATAACTGACTGGAAGCCAGAGTCTGGGGTAAATGCATAGTACATTAACATAGTTTAAGACAAACATTTCCATAAGGAAAATGCATTGGTTAACTCAAGGTTTGAGAATAGTTAACTTCACCTGATGGGCTGCCGTCACACAGAGGTCGCACAGAATCAGACACGACTGAAGTGACTTAGCAGCAGCAGCAACTTCAGGTAAAACCAGGTGTCATTATGACAACACAGTATTTTAAGAGAAACCTTTTAAATTTGTATAGAGAAGGAAAAAAGTATTGCTAGTTTGTTTCCTCCTGCTGCTTAAGAGAGAGAAAAATGTCTGACACTTGCAGCCAATTTCCTCTGTTTGGAGACCCCTGGCCTTCTTGCCTGTTACACTCTCAATATCTCCCATTGAAGAGATCTCTAGTCTTTCCCATTCTATTGTCTTCCTCTATTTCTTTGCATTGTTCATTTAAGAAGGGTTTCTGATTTCCCCTCGCTATTCTTTGGAAGTTGGCATTCAGTTTGGTATCTTTCCCTTTCCTCCTTGCCATTCACCTTTCTTTTCTCAGCTATTTTTAAGGCCTCCTTAGACAACCACTTTGCCTTCTTACATTTCTTTTTCTTTGGAATGGTGAGGTCACCACCTCCTGTAAAGTGTTATGAATCTCTGTAGTTCTTCAGGCACTCTGTCTACCAGATCTAATCCCTTGAATCTATTCTTCACCTCTACTGTATAATCATAAGGGATTTGATTTAGGTCATACCTAAATAGCCTAGTGGTTTTCCCTACTATCTTCAATTTAAGTCTGAATTTTGCAATAAGGAGGTCATGATCTGAGCCACAATCAACTCCAGGTCTTGTTTTTGCTGACTGTAGAACTTCTTCACCCTTGGCTACAAAGAATATAATCAGTCTAATTTTGGTGTTGACCATCTGGTGATGTATACGTGTAGAGTCGTTGTGTTGTTGGAAGAGGGTGTTTGCTGTGACCAGTGGGTTTTCTTTTGACAAAACTCTGTTAGCCTTTGCCCTGGTTCATTTTATACTTCCAAGGCCAATCCTGCCTGTTACTCCAGGTGTCTTGACTTCCCACTTTTGTATTCCATCCCCTGTGAGGAAAAGAACATCCTTTTTTTGGTGTTAGGTCTAGAAGGTCTTATAGGTCTTCATAGAACTGGTCAACTTCAGCTTCTTCAGCATCAGTGGTTGGGGCATAGACTTGGACTATTGTGATGTTGAGTGGTTTGCCTTGGAAACAAACTGAGATGCTATATTTCACAAAATTACAGTACTTTAACAGCTTCATCTTTTTAAGATTTTAAATAGCTCAACAGGAATTCCGTCACCTCTACTAGCTTTGTTCATAGTAATGCTTCCTAAGGCCCACTTGACTTCACAATCCAGGATGTTCATTCATAATATTTATTAAACGAATAAATGTACCACTAGTGGAAATGCTGACTAAAGTCTGTAGTTCTACACAGATGTTAGAAGTTGTGATAATCACTGCCAAAAAGTGGATAAGAATGTCAGGGATAGGGTGTTACTAAATCCAAGTGTTGTTTCTAGACGGTAAGGAGAGGTGAAAAGCGTGAAGTGCTTGTTGCTCTGATGGGATACGTTGTAAGAAGAATCTCTTAGATTTAGGAACTGGCTCAGGAAGTTGTTGATTTTGACTTAGAGAAGTGATGGTGGAATGGTGGGAACAAAAGCCATGTTAAGTAGGTTGAGTATGTGCTGAGCAAGTGATGATGGTGTTTATAGGCAACTCTTCTGAGAAATTAGGTTAGGAAAGGGGATAATGGGAGAGGAAAGTAGGGTGGAGGGAGTTGTTAGCTGGGAGATTTGAACATCTGTCAGTGCTTTTGGGAAGGACACATAGATAAGAAACAGTTCTTGCCCAAACCCATTCTATTGGAATACCAATTATTACTAACTTGAACCTTGTTTTCCTATCCTTGGGATTTAGGTCATGTGAATATATATCATATATCTGAGAGTTTTATGGCATGTTATTATTATAATTTAATACATCCAGTAAATTATTAGTCCATTATAATTACAGCAATATTTGTTTTGGAGATAGAGAAAAATTCAAGAATGTTCATAAATACATCTCCCTTAAGGCAAATATTTGAACCCTTAGTTGATTTTCTGTCTTGGCTATTGCTGTGTATCTTCCTTTTAGCCCTTCTTGGGTTGAGAAATTAATACTTTGCACTATAATGATATTTTGACTGTGATCATTTTCAGCTGTGACTTTTTTTTTTTTTTTAAAGTGTACTCTCCTTTTTACCTCTGATATTCTTAGACTTCAGTGAACCGTTTTTGACCCTCAAGAATTAAATCTCAAAAAAAAAAAAAAAAGAAATCTCAGTGATTGAAAATACTTGTGAACTTAATGTAGCTTAAGAGTTTGGTAAAGTTGTTTTCTAGATATACTTGGACTGTAAAAAATGTAAGACACGTTATTTTATTTTGTAAATTATGAGGCATTTTGGATGTTGAAGAACATTGTATTGTGAGAAGGTTCCCTCCAAGAACGGTAAATCAGCCTCTAGCCCTCTGGACCCATGGGTAAATGGATATGTATTTAAAGGGCATTCATGTCCCAGAGCAAGGATCATCCCAGGTGTTGCAGGGAAATATGATTTCATTTAAAGAAAAGAGTTGGGGGACTTCCTAGGTGGTCCACTGGCTAAGACTCCACACTCCCAATGCAGGCGGCCCGGGTTTGATCCCTGGTCAGGGAACTAGATCCCACATGCCACAACCAGGAGTTTGTATGCCTCGACTAAAAAAGATCCCATATGTCAAACTAAAGGAGCTCACTGGTGCAGCCAAATACATAAAGTAAATATTAAAAAAGGAAAGAAAAAAGTTGGAAAGACAGTAACAAGTTTGTTCGGGTTTCCTATGCAGCTCCTTCCGTTTAGTTGTATTTAAAGAACCACCATGTCATCTAGGAGTTAACACATGAATCCCTTTACAAAAGGATTTTCAGGCACTCTCTGCGAATAAAAAGGGGATAGTGGTGATAAAGTTACAAGTTGCAGACTAATGAGGTAATTTTTTATTTTTGAAAACTCATATGGAATGTATAGTCTTTGAAAAATGTTGGAAGCATTTCAAAGTCATTTCTCTAAGGCATTTGCAGGGCCTCATGCAGATTTCCTACTAGAATAGTCTGGATACAGGCATTCAAACTGTCTTGTTCCCTTTAGGAACGCACTTGCCAACGGTAGCTCCTGTGTTGAAAAATATTGATGATGGTAAACATCAATTCTCCACAGAATTGCTACTTGAAGAAATTAATAGTTCCATTTTTAGAAGTCTTTTCACTTTTGGTTTTTTCCCTTCAGACATTAGTTTTACATGGTGAAAAGTAATTTTACCCCTGCTGTCATCCTTTAATTTGTATCTGTGTATGTGTGAAATACTCTAAACATTTAAGAAGGGGCAACCAGGATATTAGGAGGGATGTCTGGGCAGGGCAGTGTGAAGGTGTCAGCCAATACTCCCTACAAAAAACAAGTATAAAACTAAAATGGTCACGAACAACCATCTGGGGGCTCTGGTAATCGACCAACGGCAGGCAAGAAATTGAAAAATATTGATATTGACAAACCTCTAGAGCTGCAGGTTAAGAGCCACTGACATCTGTAGCTTTCCTGCCTGCAGCTTCCCCTCTCACCAGACCTCCCACTGTCTCTAGTACCAATCAGCCTTGGGAACCAGTGGCCCGAGGGGCTGAACTCAATGATGGGGGCCGGCGGGGCGGGGGTGGAGGCTGCAAAAACACGTGACTTTGTCACTCACCGGTGGTGAACTGGGAAGGAAACTCGGCGAAAACCCAGTGTTGCTGGCCTGAGGTTTCCCTTCACATAGGGCAAAGTGGCCCACCGGTAGGAATTTAATGGGGAGTCCCTGGAACTGAGGAAGCCATGGAAGGGCCTTCACTGGGAAGGGAACCAAGAGAGCCTGGTGGGAAGAAAAGCCTTAAGCCATCGTGAGACTGGCCTTTGAGAGTTCTCAATCCACACGCAGATCCACTGCAATGGACGGAAACAATTTGGGCTTGAGGAGTTTAACGAGCACAGCCTCTACTGAACACTAAGCCATGCAGGAACACCCTCTGGGAAGCCAGAGTAAAAAAGATGAAAATAGCAGTGCTTTTTTTGGGCTCCATGCTCTGTGGCATGTGGGATCTTAGTTCCCCAATCAGGAATTGAACCCTTGCCCCCTACACTGGGAGCACAGAGTCTTAACCACTGGGTCACCAGGGAAGCTCCCCCAAAAGATAAAAATAATATAAAAACAGCAGAACCATCAGCAGTTGCAATCTGTCCTGAGGGACACAGATTTCTCAGCTTAAATCCAATCAAGTTTTTAAAAATCAGAAAAATATCAGAATCAATAGCACTACAAGTATAATCTAAATTGTCCAGATTTCAGCCAAAAATTAGGAGTGAAGCAAAGAAGAAAGTATGACCCATACATAGGAAAAAAGCAGTTAGGAGAAACTGCGTGGGTCTAAGTGTTGGATTTAGCCAACAAAAACTTCAAAGCAGTGATTGTAAATGCAAAAATTAAAGGAAAGTGTGTTTAAAGGATACAGAATAAATACTTGCATACTCACTACATAGCTTTATCAAATCTTAACATAATGCCGTATTTTCTAAAGAATTTTAAAAACTTTTTATTAACATTTTAGATGTAGACAAAAGTAAAGAGAGAGGCACAATGAACCCATTAACTATCACCAGCTTCAATGATTATCAACTCAAGGTTGACTTTCAACTCTCATTTCACTTACTTCCCTTTTTTAGTTTGAAAGCATTTTCACATAGCATGTCTTAAAACTGTAATAACTAAAGAGCCAGTCTTGTTCCTTTTAGTAGAACAATAGAGATGGTCAAATAATGTATGCCTCTTCTGTTTCAGAATTCTCTGGCAGTGTTGTTAAAATTTGACATCCCATCTGCATCCATAGAGAAGTTTCCACAGTCTCTCCTAATTTTGGTGTTAAAAGTCCATTCTTTTGTGTAACATGGGGACATGATATACGATAGTAGTATACATTTTTTATTTTATTTAGCAATTAAAAGCTGACAGCATAATAATATTCTCTCTAATTTGTGAAGGGGTTGATTTTTACTGGTCTGGTAAATTCAAGAATCTGGGAGTCACTTGTTTTGTGTAGACCATAAATAGGAAATGAGGTAATTTGGATATCATTCTATTATAAAGGTATATTTAAGATATTAAGTTTGCCCCAAACCTCAATCCATTATGTGTCAGGAAGCAAACAGGCCCAAAGGAAACAGAGATGACAAATTAGCAGAATGCTATTAGCTATATTTTTTGCGTGTTGCCCTGGTGGGGCCCCATGGCAAAGAGTGTGCTTACCTAAAATCTTTTTGTAAAGATCTCATATTTTATACTTGGTTATATGTTAAAACCACAATCAGTTAAAACAATCCATGCGAAAAGTCCAAGTATTTTCACGATTTGCTGAATTTCCTGAGAATTCCAAGTATGTGCAAAAAATCCTGACATCCTCGAAAAGTTGGTTACATTAAAGAACACATGAGACCACACGTATCAGGAGAAGAAATCTTGGAGCAAAAGTTGAGAAACCTGTGTTCCAGTCCCTATTCTGCCACTAATGATATGAACTTGGGTAAAAGTGGATCAATTCATCTCTCTGGGCCTTAGTTTTCACATGTTTAAAATTAGGGGGTTACAGTTAACGAGTTATAAGGTTCAGGACTTGGTCACCTCCTCGAGGTAATGTTCTTTTTTAACATTCTCAGGACTGGTGGGGGTCAATAGTTGCACTGTTGACCATTCAGTGCCTCATGGGAAAGAGAGAGAGGAAGAGAGGAGAGAGAGAAAGAACTAAGCTTTTCTGAGGGCCTACTGTGCCTCAGCATCTGCTAGGTGCTTTATGAACACTATCTCCTTTACAATACTGTGATATATTTTTGCTCCCCGTCCCCCTTTTTTTTCATTGCTCTGTAAGGCATTTGGGGTCTGAGTTCATGACCAGGGATCACCCGTGCCCCCTGCTTTGGAAGTGTTGGATCTTAACCACTGGACCCATTTTACAGCTGACAACTTGAAGCTCAGCAAGGTTAAAAACTTTAGCTTGGAGTCCTGCATTTGTCCAGCTTCTCCAGAGAAACAGAACCAATACTTCTAAAGGTCATTGTATGTTTAACATAAGCATGACAAAGGAGAGCAGAAACCATGAAGGACAGGATGAAGTCATCTAAATACTTAAAAATGCAAAATGCACGTGTTTCCAAACATATCATAAAGAAGATTAAAAGGCAAAAGACAAACTGAGGAAAATATTTGCACTACAAATGACAATGGAGAAATATCTTCACTATGGAATAAAGATGGGAAAAGAAAGTAGAGAAACTGAGCATTAAGCTGATGCTCCTAATGGTTTCTAGTAGAGGTTGCTACTGTTGTTCCAGTTGCTAAGGCATGTCCGACTCTTTGTGACCCCGTGGACTGCAGCATGCCAGGCTTCCCTGTCCTCCACTATCTCCCAGAATTTTCTCAAATTCATGTGCATTGAATCAGCGATGCTATCTAACCATCTCATCCTCTGCCACACCTTTCTCCTTTTGCCTTCAATCTTTCCCAGCATCAGGGTCTTTTCCAATGAGTTGGCTCTTCACATCAGGTGGCCAAAGTATTGGAGCTTCAGCTTCAGCATCAGTCCTTCCAATGAATATTCGGAGTTGATTTCCTTTAGGATTGACTGGTTTGATCTCGTTGCTGTCCAAGGGATTTTCAAAAGTCAAATTCCAGAGTGCTAACCATTACACGATGGGGCCACCACTCAAAAGTCTTCTCCAGCACCACAGTTTGAAAACATTAGTTCTTCGGCACTCAGCCTTCTTTATGGTTCTCTCACATTCATACATGTCTACTGGAAATACCATAGCTTTACCTAAATGGACCTTTGTTGGCAAAGTGATGTCTTTGCTTTTTAATACTCTGTCTGAAAAAAAGTGACAGTGTTAGTCACTCAGTCATGTCTGACTCTGCAACCCATGGACTGTAACCTGCCAGGCTTCTCTGTCCATGGAATTTTCCAGGCAAGAGTACTGGAGTGGGTAGACATTCCCTTCTCCAGGGGATCTTCCTGACCCAGGGATTGAACCTGGGTCTCCTGCATTGTAGGCTATCTAGGTTTGTCATAGCTTTCCTTTCAAGAAGCAGAGGTTGCTACTTGTCCTCTCATATCCATTCTCTGCTTTCACAGTAGGAGAACTCCATATTTTTAGGTTAAGTAGTTTGTGATCTTTCAGAACACAGACTACCTCTCCCAGGGTCCCTTCCCCTGAGGTGTGACTATCAATTTCTATCCTGCTTCCTGAATTGTGGGTGTGGTTGCAATGTGTCATATCGGACAAGGTAGATGAACATCTAGAGAATGCCAAGCAATGAGATGAAAGGAGCTTGAATCTCTGGTACCTTAAAGATAGAGCTGCCATACTAGTTAGCCCTAGACTACCAGCTTATAGAGCATAATATGAGAACATGTGTCACTTTACCAGCAAATATTGAGCTATTTCTATTAAAAATATTGAGCTATTTCTATTAGAAAAGAAACCACAAAGCACCACCCTTCAAAGTGAAGTGAAGTGAAAGTTGTTCAGTCATGTCTGACTCTTTGCGACCCCATGGACTATACAGTCCATGGAATTTTCCAGGCCAGAATGCTGGAGTGGGTAGCCATTCCCCCCAAACCAAAAACCACCACTAGGGTGGAATCATTTTGATTTTTTTATTAGTTTATTCATGGGAATAAACTAACACATGTCTGATAAGATAGGAGATGTGTCCAATAAGTCATGAGAAGAAATGGATTGGGGGGAATACTCCATAAGTAGTTGAACATTTGGGTCTGCAGAGCAAGACAAGTCAGGGATGTGAGAGGTATTTATTTTAGTGTTGTGTGTAAAATGCTGACAGTTTATGAGACTGATGTCCTATAATAGCTATGGGACCAGTGATCCCAGGATGAGAAGGTAGTACCAAAGAGTAGAAAGGCTGGATCTAACTTTGTGGAACTCTTTGCATGTTAGGGAGGAGGAGGTAAAAGGGGCTGTGTCTGGAGAAAGTGTAGTCAGGGTCACATGAGGAAAACCAGGGTAACAGAGTCATGGACACAAGAGAGAAGATGGGTCCTCAACGGTCAAACACTCCAAAGTGAGACAGGAAAGGGGCACATCCTTTAAAAGAATGACATAGCCCAAGGACATGGCATAAACTGATAAAAGCCAACTAGGTTCAAGATGGCGGGCGAGTTGTCTTTCACTAGACCTTGGGCCTCAGTTCACGCTCACTGTAACAATCAGCGTGCTCCATGATACACCCACAGGCACTCTGACCATAGAGGTCAAAAAGGTCACGCCCATGAACTAATAAAATTCCTGGAAATCCCCACCCCATCCCCCAAAACGTGACAACCCCATACCCTGGTGCCACGCTTCCCCTCTGAGATGCCCCACACTCTGTTTATAGAGTGTGTTTCCTCCCTGAATAGATCTTCTTTCGCTTTACTGCGGCTCTTTCTTGAACTCTTTCCTGCAAGAAGCCAAGAGCCTATACTTGGTGGCAGTCCCAGGGACTCAGACGCAACCTGGGAAGTGACCATTCTCTCACGCCCCCTTCTCTGTCCTGCAACAAAAGAGACAAAGGAGTAGTCAGCACGGAGTAAAGGTCACTGTTTTGGCCGTGAGATCACTAGGAAACTTAGGGAGCACCGTTTGGGAGGACTGGTGGGACATGGTGAGATTTCAGAGGGTTAAGTCGGGACTAGCTGGTGAGGAGGCGATGGACTGAGACGTCTGCTGGAGGGAGGAGGAGAGCAGAAGCCACTGGGGGATCACGACAATAACATCCCGCCTCCCCAGGGTAGGAGGACCTGTGGAGTGGGGCTGCTGCCCAATGCCATTCTTCAACACTGGCTGTCATTTTAGTTTTCGTGTTGTTTGAGGCCAAGTTTGGACAATATGAGAAGCAAAAGACTTTATTGGTGCTAAGAAAATAGAAAGAGATGGTAACGATAGAAGAGCCCAGGGAGTTCCGGGGTGTTCATGAGGAGTGAGGGTGAACAGGCACCAGCTGAATAAGAGCAAAGTCAGGGGAAGCAAGGCTTGGTCAGCTGGAGGCAATGTTGGTTCTAGAACCATCTGGCTCAATTTGGGCTTGAATCTGGACTCATTACTGTCTGTGTGGCTCTGATCTCTCTGGGTTTGTTTTTCCTTCTGGAAAAAGAAGAGTTTCCTATTTGACAGAGTTATTGTGGAGGGTCAAAGGAGAGGATGTGTGAAGAGCCCAGCACAACTGTGGACATTTAATATTGCCCCCTTCCCCATTTTAATTTTTTTCTAGAAAGACATTGCACTGTAGTTATTTTTTGACAATGAAAAAATAAACAATTTAGTATTAATCATCAAAATCTATCATTGAATGTCTAATTTTGTGAATCCCCTGCCACCATTTTTAAGCACTATCTTAAAAAAAAAAAAGACAACTTTTTTGTGTGTGTGGACTGTTTTTAAAGTCTATATTGAATTTGTTACAATATATTGTTTCTGTTTCACGTTTTGTGACCATGAAGCATGTGGGATCTTATCTCCCTGACCAAGGATTGAACCTGCACCCCCTGCATTGGAAGGTGAAGTTTTAACCACTGCCAGGAAAGTCCGAAAGTATTATCTTTAAAAAAAAAAAAAAAAAATCATCTGTCTTCCAACCTGTGGCCTTGTGAACAAATTGAGCTCCGCTGGAGCCAGGAAAGTTCCATTCAGCAGGTGATAACCATTTGCATTTATACTACAGTTTACATGTTGTTTGTTGTTCTGTAGTCGTGATGTATTTGATTCTGATGATTGGAGGTGGGGCAAAGGTTTAGATCCTTATTTTGTAATGAAAAACCAAAAACAAACAAAGAACTCTTAGGAAAGGAAGTTCTGAGAAACCAACCACAATCACTTGGCGGTTCATGCTCAACAAATCTCATTTTCTTTTTTAAAATAGAATTGCTAAAAATAAAAATAAAATACAATTGCTAAATCAGGAAATGTGATTTTTTTTTTTAAAAAGTGCATTTTGATGTTAGCAGGACATCTGACAAAGTCTCTCACCCAGTCTTTGTGGACAGGTTGCAGAAATGTAAGCTGAGTGAGAGGAGTTGGTGGCACCCCAAATTAGACAATCAGCAGTGGCCCCAAAATGTTGACAGAATAAGTGGATCTGTGCCAACCTGGACTGAGGGCTTCACTCCAGCACCTGTCCCAGTAAATTTTTTATTGATAACTCTGATAAAGTCATGACAGTCAAGATCAACATATCTGTAGTTGTTAAAGCTGAGAGTGATACTTAATACTTTAGACAGGAGAAGTCATCTTGAAAAAAGATCCTGAACAATGGATGAAAATTTAATAGAGATGCGTGCAGGCCTTGTCTTCCTTAAAAAAAAATTAGCAACCCAAGCATGGGATGGAGGAGACGGTGTTGAAAAGTCTGTGGACCGCAGCTTGTTCCACTGGTGCAAGTTCAGTGCAAACCAAGAGGAGATGTAGCTCAGGGAGGAGACAGACTCAGCTGCTGCAGGGTCGTGTGATCTGCAGGGGTTGGTGGGGAGGGTGTTGTTCAGCCTGGGGAAGAGGATTCCGGTAGGGGCAAGGGGCGGAACTGTTTTCACGAAAAGGAAGTTGGTTACATAGAAGAGGGAATAGCCCATGGCTGCAGAGGGGAGAATTATTAATAGAAACCATGGGAGATAGTAACCCATTGCTGTTGTTCAGGGTCTCGACTCTTTGCAACCCTGAACTACAGCACGCCAGGCTTCCTTGTCCTTCACTATCTCCTAGAGTTTGCTCAAACTCATGTCCATTGAGTTGGTGATGTCATCCAAGCATCTCGTCCTCTGTCGCCCCCTTTTCTTCCTGCCCTCAGTCTTTCCCAGCATCAGGGTCTTTTCCAGATTTGGATTCCATGCAAGACAGAACTTTCTAGCAATTTGACCTGCTCAATAGTGAATGGGGCTGTTTCAGCCATGGAAGTGGATAATTTACTAGGTATTAATATTTTGGGGAGCAGTGTGTATGGGTGGGAATTTAGATACAGTGACCGTTATGAGGGTAAAGGGCTTCCCTCATCATTTAGTCTGTAAAGAATCTGCCTGCAGAGAAGGAGACCCAGGTTTGATCCCTGGGTTGGGAAGATCACCTGGAGAAGGAAATGGCAACCCACTCCAGTATTCTTGCTTGGAAAATCCCATGGACAGAGGAGCCTGGTGGGCTGCAGTCCATGGGGTCAAAAAGAATAGGGCACAATTGAGTGACAAACACTTTTTTTCATTCCCACAGCCACCCTGAGACATAAATAGTATCTCCATTTTACAGATGAGGAAACTGAGATGCTTAAAGATTAAGTGACTTGTCCAAGGTCACCCATCAGATAATCGGCAAAAATCAAGACTCAGACTTTTATGGGAATGCTTATTCTCTCTCCTCTTCCAATCCTACAGTTTTAAGGCGGGAATGATCTCTGGTCCAAGATGGATCTCTGGGCAGTTTTGTCTTCAAGACTCCTTCTGCTCATGTAGAAAGCAGTCATATTGATTTCCTCTCTCTTTGTCCTTCAGAAGGGTTGACGATATAACTGAGGTAATGGACTAAGTCATTTAAACCTCTTTCTACCCCGCCAAAGAGCTCTACACAAATACAGTATACTATTAAATTAGTCTCATATTTTAAATAGATACAAAATATGGTACATGGTACACAATTCAAATTATAGCAAAAGGTGAGCAGGAAAGGGCTAATTCTCTTATATCTCCTTCCCAGCTGCCTACACAATTTCCTTCCTAGGAGACAAAAAATGCTAACGGTTCTTGCTATATTCTTCTAGAGTAGTCTTTTCTATACATATACAAGCAAGAACTTGTGTATATACATTTTTCTCAAATGGTGGCATGCTTTACACATGGTTCTACAATGTATTGATACACTTATTAAGATATTAGTTTGATCTATGTGAAACGACTGATATTCTACCATTTTGATCTACAAAGTTTATTGGAAATCTTTCATTATAAGTCCATAAGGAACTGCTTCAGTCTCTTTCTTTTTTAAAATAAAGTGCAACATACATAAGACTTCACAAATCTTTTCTTTTCTTTTTTTAATATTAATGAACTTTACAAATCAAAGACTTCACAAATCTTAAGTGTACCCACTCCTGTGGAGCCAGCATCTAGACAACTAATTAGAATATTACCAGCATGCATTAGTTCCCTTATGCCCCCTCCCAGTTACTACCTCATTTTGAATTCCATGTTAAAGTTGTCATCCAGTATGTACTCTTACATGTTCACTTTTTTCTATTGGTTGCACATTACTTTATTTAACCCTATTAATACTGAATTGATTGATGATATGTCTCTTTATACTCTTTTTGCTATTCCAAGCAATGAGAGCAATGAATAACCTTATAAATATATTTTAAAAATACTTTACTATGGGAAATGTCCAACATATATCAAGTAAATAGAATAGTATAATGGACACTCAGCTTCAACAACTATCAACATTTTGCCTTTCTTGTCAAATGTCTTTTCATGAGGAGGACTCCATTTACTAACAAAAACAACAACAAAAAATGCCCTTTAAAAAGGCTAAAAATGCAGTCTTTGGACTTTCAGTGGTATCAATAGCTGTGTTATCATGGGGAAGTAAACTAACCTTTCTTAACCCCCTGCAATACAGTGGAGATGATAGATCCTATGCACAGACTTATAAAGAGAAAAAAAGGACCTCATCAGTGCTTTCTCAGCTGGAGGTAGGGCTGTGTTGAGGGGCCCAAGGGAAGATGCAGGTGGGGAAGGAAGGGCTTGGACTACTACCAATCCATTTTCATCTTTTAAAGAATAGAGACTGAGACTTCCCTGGTGGTCCAGAGGTTGAGACTTCATGCTACCAATGCAGGGGATTCAGATTCTATCCCTGATTGCGGAACTAAGATCCCACACGCCATGTGGTGCGGCCAAAAGAAAGAAAAGAAAAGAATCGGGTCTTTAGTAAAATTTCATTTGATAAAAAAAGATCTAATGCTTAAAAAGGAATTCCCAGGTGGCATAGTTGGTAAAGAACCCGCCTGTCAATGCAGGAGATGTAAGACATGTGGTTCGATCCCTGGGTCATGAAGATCTCCTGGAGGAGGAAATGGCAACCCACTCCAGTATTCTTGCCTGGGAAATCTCATGGACAGAGGAGCCTAGCAGGCTACCATCCATGGGGCTGAGAAAGAGTCGGACACGACTGAGGGCATGCATACACAGACAAAGCTTAAAAAACAAAGGAAAAGAAAGAAAAAGAAGTGGTATGAAACCAGCAATGTAACAAATGTGGACTCAGAGCAGTGCTTTTAGTATTACTGTTAGCCATCATTCTGCTTTACCCTTTCTCTTCAAATCACCTGGTTACTTGTTAAAATCACTTTCAAGCCAAGGGACACCTTTTTTCAATTAAAAATGTTTTCCCAGATTTATTGAAATATAATTGACATATAACACTGTGTACCTTTAAGGTGTACAGATCATTGATTTGGTACAGGGACAAATTTTGATTCAAGCAGAACATGGCCCTGAGAATCCCAGGATGAGGCCGGGCCAGAGCGTGTCCTCTCCGAGGTCTGCATTGCACAAGCTGACGTCTGGAGTTGGTGTCAGCCAGTTTCCCTACTCCTCCTCTCTCCCACTCCCTCAGGCTCCCCACCCCTTCTTCTGGAAAATCGTTGAGTCTCAGCGCCGCTTACCCCAAGCCTCTGCTTCGTTGGGTCTGGTTTCCCAATAAATCAAAAGACTCCAGTCCCTGTCGCTGTTTGTCACGAGTTCGAGGTCGTCCTCTCCCCGGGTGGGAGTCACTTTCCCGGGTGTCCCAAGTGCTGATGCTCCGGATCCCCGCCCCCGCCTCGGCCCACGAGCGCCCAGCCCCGGGGACCTCCTCCCCGGGTGGGAAGTAAAGGGTCAACGGGCCCGTCCAGCCACCCGCCCACCCACCCCCCTGCACCCCACCCTCCTGCACTTGCCCGCCAATCGCCTCCATAGAGATGCTGGAGCCCGAGCGAGGGCGACTGCTGCGCCGGGAAAGGGCTCTCCTCCCAGCGCTGAGCACTTGGTCCTGGCAGACGCCCCAAGATTGTTGTGAGGAGTCTAGCCAGTTGGTGAGCGCTGTAATCTGAACCAGCTGTGTCCAGACTGAGGCCCCATTTGCATTGTTTAACATACTTAGAAAATGAAGTGTTCATTTTTAACATTCCTCCTCCAATTGGTTTAATGCTGAATTACTGAAGAGGGCTAAGCAAAACCAGGTGCTTTCTCAGGACCCAGGCTCTCCCCTTCTTCCTCTCCACGCCTCGGCTCGGCCCCCCTGGAATAAAAGTCTCGGAGAGCCCCACAGGCCCAGAGGAGGCCGAAGTTCAGGAACTGCTCCTCCGGGGGTCCCGCGGGCGCTGAGAGTTCTTCCTCTTTTTTCCCCCACCAGCTGCTTCTCCTGCCCACGCATCTTGGACATGCCAGGATTCAAAAGGTACGTTCTCTGCTCCGGACTTTTTTTTTTCCTCCAGGGTCTGGAAACCTTACTCAAAACCCGATGGGTGGAAAATGGCTATGGCCGTGATTCAGGCTGTGTCAGGATATTGGAAAAGGCATTAGCTAGTGATGCAATGATATTGTTAATTATAAAAAGCTGCGCCTCTGTAATTTCCATCTTGAAGTCTTCTTTTGGGAGTGGGTATTTTATAAGACAGTTTCAGAAGCCAGCATCCGACAGAGGACGGCAAAAATCTCAGAGCTTGGTTTTCCCCTTGCTTTTCCGAAAGGGCCGCAGATTTGTGTGCCGCATTTTTCTTTTCTTTTTTTAATTTAAAAAAAGAAAAAAAATTTTTTTCTTAATTTGAGAGATCCGTTACTAGTTCACTAGTAATTATTTTGCTGCATCGGCTGTTGGACCAGCGAACAAGCTAGCTGCACCTCCCGGGGCTGGATTTGCTCTATGTCTGTGTGGGATTCACAAAGGGCATGCGACCCAGAAGTCTCGAGCCAATGAAAACTGGGGACTGCAGACAGAAACGCATGTAAGCAAACATTTTGATATTCTTTAAGGAAATTGCAGTTCCAGTCAAGTGATCCTTCAACCTTGAAGAACTTTATCTAGATTACATCTGCAGTTTTTATCCAGGGAACTCTTGAGAACATAACTGCTTAGACAGATTTTGTGTGTGTGTGTGTGTGTGGGTGTGTGTGTGTGTGCTGAAAATGGAGCTGTAATCCTGTCATCCTGGGTCGGAGACCAGAACTTCTCTGACAGCCCTGAGATTTGAGATTCGGTTGGTCCCTCTTGGTTTTCCTCCCAGTTGAGGATGGAACACAAAATAGGTGGACCCACCTGTTTTTGAAAGTCCCGAGGACCAGTTATGAGCATCAGAGGATCCCCAGGGTTCCTGTAGTTAATTTATCTTGGAGTTTTCTGGAGTTTTTCATGACAAATGTAACTGTTTGTGACACTGTCAGAGCAGGGATGCTTGGATGTTATTTCATTTTTGGAAAACTGTCTCAATTAGCCTGGAGCTTACTTGGCCCCCAGGGCCCAGCTGGGGCTCTTCCAGGAGGCTGGGCTTGAGGCGGGATCTCTCAGGGGAGACCTGTCCTGGGACTGCCCTCTGGCCAAAGGGAATGGGGGAGTCAGGGGTAGGGGGAGACGTGGAGTTAGCATGCCTTTCCCACTAGGTCTTGAAGTCCACTATGTTCAGTCAGCCTGTCCTGTCTCCAACAAAAACGAGACAGGGTTTTATAACCAACTGAAAGGAAACTTCATGTGAAGAAACAGGAAAACATTGAAATTCATAATATACAGCCTGGAAAATAAATTTGTTATTGTTCTTTCATTCCTTCCAGATATAAATCTGGCCTTTGCAAATATCAAAAAGCCCTGGGATTTGGCTCTGCACTTTATAAGGTCAGAGCTGTCTCCGGCGTTCTAGAACCTGTCTCGTGCAGGCGCTCAGATGAAACGAAAACTTGTGGACTCTTAACGGTCGTTATTCTTTGGATCGAGGACTAGACGAAGGGAGTGGGCTTGCCTCTCCTAGCACCACATCAGGGTCCTGTTTCCTCTGAACCGCACCTTAATTCTGGGGCTCTCCAAGTAGCCCAGCGTTGCTGGTTCCCATGAGCCTTGTGTCATGGATTGAGTAAGCTTTGTAGTCTTTTGAACTCTCTTTATCTAAAGGGAGCGATTGTAAAGTGAAGGTGTACACTGATAGTAACAGGTCACTAAATTCAAGCAGGTCCCAGGCCCACTGCTTTACTGAAGAAACCTTTGAGGTCACCTTCTCCAGGAAGTCTTCCCTGATCTTCTCTACCCCCAGCCTGGCTCTCCTGGTGCTCATTGGGTATTTCTATCCATACCTTAACCCAAGTGTCTAGAC
Source organism: Muntiacus reevesi (assembly GCF_963930625.1). Lineage (NCBI taxonomy): Eukaryota > Metazoa > Chordata > Mammalia > Artiodactyla > Cervidae > Muntiacus > Muntiacus reevesi. Next base: position 53,298,726 of record NC_089263.1, on the reverse strand, counting down.
ATTATTGGTTCAGGCGGCCCCTCAACCTGCTCTCCAGAGCAGCGTCTGTGTCATAGTTTTCTAGTTTTTCTGCCTGCAATTAGTAGTTGCTCAGATAAACCCTCTATTGAACTCAATAATAATAGCACCAAAAAAAAAAGCACCAAATAAAACTCTGTATTTGCATAGATTATTTTTAAAACCATTTAAACAATTTTTAAGTGTCCAGTTCAATAGTGTTAAAGTACATTCAAGTACATTCTCCAGAACTCTTTCCATCTTGCAAAACTGAAATTCTATACCCACAAACAACAACTCCCTAATCCCTCCTCCCTCCAGCCCCTGACGCCCACCATTCTGCTTTCTGTCTATGATTTTGATTGCTCTTGGTCCCTTATATAAATGGAATCAAACAGTATTTGTCTTTCTGTGATTGGCTTTGTTTCACTTAGCATAAGATCCTTGAGATTCATCCATATTGTAGCACTTGTCAGAATTTCTTTCCTTTTTAAGGCTGATAATATTCCTTTTATGTATGCAACACATTGTTTATTCATCTGGTGATGGACACTTGGGTTGCTTCCACCTTTTGGCTATTGTGAATAACGCTGCTGTGAACATGGGTGTACAACAGTCTCTTTGAGATTCTGTTTTCAGTTCTTTTGTATGAATGTCCAGATGTGGGATTGCTGGATCATATGGTGTTCCATTTTTAATTTTTTGAAGAACCTCTAGACTGCTTTCCATAGTGGTTGCATCAGCATACCTTGCCAGCAACAGTTCACAAGTGCTCTAGTTTCTCCACAGCCTTACTAGCTTTGAACTTTTTTGGTTATAGCCACCTGAAGGATATAAAGTGGATACACAGTTTCTTGGCACCTCTTTCTAAGTGTCCACTGTGTTCCTTTTTCTTGGGGCTGCCTGGGTCCCCATGTCCGGTCCTCCCTCTGGGTCTGTGTGAGTGCACTCTGGGAGCATGTGTGTTCCCTGTGACACCTCCATTGGGTGGAACTCACATGCCTCACGTTTGTACTTGCATCATCCAGGGGCACAATGGCTCCTTCATGCAGTAGTCATTTCAGAGTGAAGATGTTCAAAACTCAGGCAAGTCCCCTTGGGTCAGGAGTGAAGGTCAAGCAGTGGTGAATACATTATTAATACCACAGTGGTGGGTGTTAGATTTGTTCTTTGAAGCAGTAAAATTGTTTATTTTTAAAGTGAAGTGACAGTCAACTCAGTCGTGTCCGACTCTTTGCGACCCCATGGACTATGTAGTCCATGGAATTCAAGAATACTGGAGTGGGTAGCCTATTTCTTCTCCAGCAGATCTTCCCAACCCAGGTATTAAACCAGGGTCTCCTGCATTGCAGACGAATTCTTTACCAAATGAGCTATCAGGGAAGCCCTGATTTTTTTTTTTTAATGCCACTTGAAGTCATACACATGGCAAACAAACAAAAAAACCCAAGGTCCTAGTGTATAGCACAGGGGGCTATATTCAATATCTGGTGATAAACCATAATTGAAAATAATATGAAAAAGAACATATAGGTATATTGAATCACTTTACTATACAGCAGAAATTAACACAATGTTGTAAATCAATCATGTCATTAAAATTTGTTTCAATTATTTAAAAAATGCCACCTAACACATTATGCAACATATGAAACCAGTGGAAGGAGCGCAGTTCTCTTTGGGATGTTTGGGACATCTGGCATGTCCCCGGCCGCTCTGGAGCAGCCCCTCACCCTCCAAACACAAGCAAAAGGTAAAGTCACCACTGTAAACTCACAGGCAGCAGGAGATGCATATATAACCCCAGACCTGGGTGCTGGAAGTGTCTCGGGCATTTACGTCAACTTCTTACTTCCCTCAGGATACTCACCGTGACCATACTGGCTCTCTGTCTTCCAAGTCCTGGGAATGCACAGGTAAGATTTTTATTTTGTTACTTGTCAGGAAGTATGTTAAAAAACAGGCTGAGGGTGTCCAGCCACACATTTTAGAATCCTAGGATCGTGTCGTTGACCTGAACCGAGCTCTTCACTATACAGAGGTTAAGGCTGGGTCTCAGGGAAGCTGAGACTTGCCCCAGCTGGTGCAGTTTATAAGTGGCAGGGCTGGGACCTTGGTGTCCTGATTTGCCATCCAAGACTCTTATAATCAGATCATGCTGCCTCATTTGTGTTAGTTGGGGAGGGGTCTTGAGTTATTGTAAGTGCTAAAAAGTCAAGCATGTTCTAGTATTTCTGGGCATCGGTGCCTCTCCGTTCTCCCCGTGTTGCCCATGTGTGTGTATGTGTCCTTCCTGGAGGAGGTAGGCAGAAGAAGGGTGACTCAGCTCCCAATCCGTGAAGACCCAGCTTGGCCCAGACCCTGGGAGGAGTGTGAAGGGGGATCTTAAGCTCCTCGGTCTATGTGGAGAAGCCTGCAGCAGCCCTGACTACAAAGTGATGTTTGTGTCAGCCCTTGAGAAATATGGGCAGATCCCTCCTGAGGAGCTCAGGGCAGCCTTTCTGCATCTCCAGTTCAGAAATGAGAGAAGCCCCACCTCTGAGCAGGGCTGAGGGGCCACATAGTCAAGTGGAAATGCACATGCATGTGCATGAACATATAGAAGACATGACAAAATCACCAACACAGCCCCTCTGTTGGTTATAGCTATGTACACCAGGGCCCTGAAATGGGACCAACCAAATTCTCACTGAGTAGACAGATGCACTCCCAAACTTTCAGGGTCTAGGAAGGAGATCTTAGAATTTCAATTCACATTTGTTTTGATCACACCCTTTAAATATTTTTTTCCCTTCATATTAAGAATTTTGAAATAGATTTCATTGGTGGTGGAAAGAATCTTGAGAAAAGTAGCAAAGATTTAATTTTGTTAATATGGGCCATTTTTTTTAAAGTCTTTATTGGATTTGTTATAGTATTGTTTCTGTTTTATGTTTCATTTTTTTGGCCACAAGGCATATGGGATCTTGGCTCCCTGACCAGGAAATAAACCCACATCGCCTGCATTGGAAGGCAAAGCCCCAACCACTGGACCACCAGGGAAGTCCCACCAAAGACTTTGAGGGCTTGGAAAGGCCTTGGCATTCTCCAGTATAACTCTGTGGTGACAGTTGACATCTACATTTAGAGAGGGCCATGTTTATAATATAGTGTTTATTGCACTATAGGCACTTTAGGCACATTAACAATTTAGTCCTTACAACCACTCAGATGTAAGTACTATCATCCCCATTTTACAGATGAGAAAACTGAGGCATAGAAGATTATGCAGTGAATAGGGGCTGAAGTGAGACTTGGAAGCCAGTCAGTAGACTTGAACCCACACCTGCACTTAGCAAATGAGGGTTGAGGCTTACCACATTTCCTGGTTTTCTGAACTTTATGGCACAGCCTCCTGGCTCATTCATTCCATTTTGTTTGCCCCCAGGCCCTAAGACACCTGAACCCACTCCTAGGAATGCAACTGAATCTATTATCTCCACATATCAATCCATAGCTCTGGGAAGTTTAACTTCCCTCAAACCATAAGGAAGGCCAGGGAAGAAGCCCTCATAGGCAAAACCACACCTCCTTGACTTATTGCTGTAACATGTCAGCTCTAGAGGGTGATTGTTGAGCCCATGAGATTTTTCTAAATGCATGAAGTTATAACTCAAGTTGTATGTGAAGCCTGCAGCCCTCAGGGGCTGTTGAGACCTGGCTATCTCTGGAAGCATCTTTGTGTAATTGTCTTTCTGAGATTAAAATGAAAGAATTTCCCCAATTCTATTTCTCTTAGAAAACTGACTACATCACTGTACAGATTTATTTTATACACAGACTCTGTAATCGGGTACAAGATTTCAGAGGGGCCAAAGAACTCATGCTGGGCACTGGAAAGGAGTTAAAAACATAACCTTCAAAGAAAGAGAGTAGTTGCCCTTAAGGCAATGATATTCTCTCCCAGGAAGGGGTGAGCACAGGGCAAGCCTCGCTGGGCACATCAGATGTGATTAGTATTGCTCTTCATAACTAGAGCAGGAAAAACCCCAATAACCATTTGCTAAAAATGGGCATTTTGAAACAATGACGCTGGAACTTAAAAAGTGATGCTAGGTGTAAAATGATTGTTTAAAAAAAAAATATCTAAAAGGGGACAAAAAGGGGTTATAACAGATGTTGGTATTACAAATGCCTTGTTTCTTTACCCATTTTCTTGTACTTTCTGTGATGCGGTTAGTTAGAATACTTCTATAGTGTTAAAAAAAAAAAGTGTGTAAAATGACCTCTCCCCTTTCTCTTCCTTCTTGCAGCAACAATGTACTAACGGCTTTGACCTGGACCGCTCGTCAGGACAGTGTTTAGGTATGAGGCCCTGAAGGTCCTTCGCTGGGTGGGGGTGTAGTCACAGCTCCATTGCAGGGCCATTTCTCTTTTAGCTGTTGTTCAGTATGGTCAAGTCTGTATCAGCCTTGCCCACAGAAATGGGCAAAAACAGTGCCACGGGGTGGCCGAAATCAATGACATTTTCATTGGTCACCTTCTTTGTGCCCAGCACTGGGTAAGCCCTGAGACAGGGTGAAGATGAGGAAGAATTGACTGCCATCCTCAAGGAGCTCCCCATCTATATCAGTTTCCCAGGACCGCCTTTACAAATTGCCACAAACTTAGGGGCTTACACAATACAACTATATGATCTTACAGATGTACAGGCCAAAAGCCTGATGGGGGGTTCTACCAGGCTAACACTGAGGTGTTGGCAGGGCCTTGTTCCTTCCTGGAGGCTTGAGGGAAGAATCCATTTTGTTGCTCATGCATGGTGCAGGCAGAGTTCAGTTTCCTTTTTCTTTTATTTTGATTGCGATATAATTGACATACAACAGTGTCTAAGTTTAAGGTGTACAGTGTGTTGACTCGATACACTTATGTATTCCAATGTGATAACCATCATAGCTTAGAGCTCACACCTCCCTCCCGCCACATTATTACCGTTTCTTTTTTGTGGTGAGATAAATAAATCCATTCAGGATTTATTTTCAGCAATTTCCGAGTATACAATATGGTATTGTTCATAATACCCACTGTGCATTAGTTCCTTAGAACTTATCTTCTAGCTGGAAGTTTGTACCATTTACATCTCCTCGTTTCTCCCACCCCCAAGCCCCTGATGACAACCATTCTACTCTCTGTTTCTGTAAGTTTGGCTTTTCTGGACTCGACATGTAAGTGATATCTTGTAGCATTTGTCTTTCTCTGTTTGCCTGATTTCATGTAGCATAATGCCCCAAGGTCCATCCATGTTGTTGCAAATGACAGCTTTTCCTTCTTCCTCATGACTGAATAATATTCATATGATTATTATTAATATTCTATTATTCATATGATGATGATATTCATTGAGAATAATATCACATCTATCTATTATGAACTTTATCCATTGATATGCATTTTGGGTGTTTCCATAATTTGGCTATCCTGAATAAATGCTTCAATCAACATAGCAGTACAGATAACTCTTTAAAATTCTATTTTCATTTCCTTTGGCTATATACCCAAAATTGGAATTGCTGGATTGTATGGTATTTCTAGTTCTAAGTTTTGGAGGGACCTCCACACTGTATTCCACAGTGGCTGCACTGATTTACATTCCACAGAATTCAGTTTCTTGCGGTTGGAGGACTGATGGCCCTGTTTCCTTGCTGGCTGTTAACTGAAGGCCTTTCTCAGTTGCTAGAGGCCACCTTCTTCCTTGGCTTCTTCCTTGGTCTTCCCCCTGCAGAGCCAACAAGTTAAGTCCCTCACATGTTTCTAATCACATCTTTTTCTGTTGCCTCATCTCGCTGACCAATCCTTCTGCCTCTTCTTCCACTTTTAAGGATTTGTATGATTTCCCTGGGCCCACCCAGATAATCCCAGATAATCCTCTCATCTCAAGGTCTTCTGATTAGCTCTAAATCCATTCTGTGAGTACATGCATGCTCAGTCACTCAGTTGTGTCTGACTTCTTGGAATTGCAGTTCTGTGGACCGTAGCCCTCCAGACTCCTCTGTCTATGGAATTTTCCAGGCAAGAGTACTGGAGTGGATTGCCATTTCCTCCTCCAGGGGATCCTTACAACTCAGGGATTGAACCCACATCTTCTGCATCTCCTGCATTAACAGGCAGATTCTTTTACCATTGAGCCACCTGGGAAACCCTTAAATTCACTCCATCCATGCCTAATTCCTCAGGTTCCAAGTGAGTGAGTGAAAGTCACTCAGTTGTGTCTGACTCTTTGCAACCCCATGGACCATACAGTCCATGGAATTCTCTAGACCAGAGTACTGGAGTGGGTAGCTTTTCCCTTTTCCAGGTTATCTTCCCAACCGAGAGATCAAACCCAGGTCTCCTGCATTGCAGGCAGATTCTTTTTTTTTTTTTTTTTCTTTTTACTATTTCTTTCTTTTTTCATTTATTTTTCTTAGTTGTAGGCTAATTACTTTACAATATTGTAGTGGTTTTTGCAGGCAGATTCTTTACCAGCTGAGCCACCAGGGAAGCAGGTTCCAAGGAGGAGGACAATTTAGGGCTCTTTTCCTAGCACGCCATCTAGTGGGGGTGGTAGACCTAGGCAGAGTGAAATGAACAGAGGAATAAAGTCTTTGCCAAGATGAGGTGATCTCCCCTACAGAAGTAGGGGAGAGAGTGATGCCTTCTGTCTGAGGTCAATAAAGAAAGCCTTCATGGAGGTCACATTTGAGTCGGGTGTTGAAGGATGAATAAGATCCTGAGAAATAGCATCCTAAGTGGTAGGAACAGCATCAGCAAAGCTCAGGGAGACAGAGTATAGAATATCGTGCTGTGGACGAAGCATAGAGTATAGAAAAAGAATACGGCTCCCACCTTGGGAGTATATTTACTTTTTAAATTGTATTTGATTTAGGCCAAATCATTTGTAATCTCTGAGCTTAGGGTTGAAAAGAATGACAGTTGGTGAGGAACAAAACCATGACTTGGAAGCTCCAGGCTCTCACTTTGACTTAAGGTGAAGGGGCGTGAGGATGCCCCAATGGAAGCAGAGAAGGTGATAGCTATCTTCCCTGGCCCCCCAGTTTTAATGATGACGTCAGGCTTACAGCTAGATAATGGAGCTCCACGCTTCCCTTTCCTGGCGGGGGAGTTGGCACGAGTCTCTCAGAGGAGGTGGCAGGGGTGAGCTGTTAGGAATCAGGGCCCTCCCCCCCCAGCCACCGGTCCCACGGAGAGCAGATCCCCCAAGGTTGGTGAGACGCCCCAGTGTGTGGGGTCAGGTCAGCTGCTCCTGCTGGCAGCCCAGTCCAGGCCTCCTCTGTCCCTGGCCCAGCAAGGCTGATTTTCTAGAGAACCCACCCCCACCCCAAACCCCACCCCCAACTCTAGACACAACAGAGCACCAGCCTGGCTGGAAACGGGCCCTGTTTGTTGGCACCGTGTGAGCTGACTCTCAAGTAAGTCTCCACTTTCCTAACAAGTAACTCACTCCTGGCCAAGCCTTGTCTTCCCGGACGCAAGGGACTCATTCTCCCTGCCCAGCTGTTATTTGGAGTAGAATTGAGTACAATGATGAGGTCCATCCCAGTGTTTCCTGAGTGTCGTATGGACACACAAGAGTACCTGAGATGCTTTTGGGTGATATATCCACAGATAAACACTCTTTATTTTAATAGTTTTACGTTTTATTTTTACTCTTACCTTCTATTTTTCATAATTGATAGTGTTTTTTTCATTTGCTGTCATCATGTAAGATGAAAAAAATATGCTTACTTGGATTTCCAGTGTGGATTCGTTTAGAGAAAAGTGTTAAGCATATGGAGCTTCCCTGATGACTCAGTCAGTAAGGAATCTGCCTGCAGTGCAGGAGACGCAGGAGATGTGGGTTCCATCCCTGGGTCGGGAAGATCCCCTGGAGGAGGAAATGGCAACACACTCTGGCATTTCTGCCTGGGATATCCCAAGGATGGAGGAGCCTGGTGGTTTACAATCCATGTGGTTGCAAAGAGTTGGACAGGACTGAACACGTGATGGATTGGTTAATTGGATCGGTTAATTGGATCAAGCATGTGACAGTACAGGCTGTGGTAGCTACAGCCCAGACATCGTGAAGGGGGTATTTGATGGCCTGTCAATTTGATTTAATCCGGCTAATATTTGGGTAGTACCTGATGGTGATGAACCAGGCACTGCCCCACATATTTGGGAGCAGATGCTGGTAAATCATGGTTGGGGTCCTTCCTGGCGCTGTCAGTACAGAGCTCCGCTTCAGTTTGCACCATGTGGCCGAGGGGCTGCTAACACCTGTGTCCTTTCTGTGGCCTTGCAGATGTTGATGAGTGCCGGACCATCCCTGAGGCCTGCCGAGGAGACATGATGTGTGTCAACCAAAACGGCGGGTATTTGTGCATCCCCCGAACGAACCCCGTGTACCGAGGGCCCTACTCCAACCCCTACTCGAACCCCTACTCAGGTTCTTACCCAGCAGCTGCACCCCCGCTGTCAGCTCCAAACTACCCCACCATCTCCAGGCCTCTCATATGCCGCTTTGGATACCAGATGGATGAAAGCAACCAGTGTGTGGGTGAGTAGCCCAGTGTCCTAGGCTTCCTCTACACTGGCAAAGCCATGTTCCTGTCCAGCAGGTCCAGCCCAAGGTCGTCTCCAGAAAGCCACTTTGTCTTTGCTTATTTTCATCTATGTATTCACCTATCTATCTTACCTGTTATCTACGTATTTATTATCTACCTACCTATCTTTCAATTGTATCTATCATCTATCTACTTGAAGACCAAGCTCATGTTTTTTCTCTGTTCAATAACAAATATATTGTCAAACATACTAAGTGAATCAGAGAGAGGATCTAAAGATCTAAAAAGGACCAGCTTTCTAGAGCCTTCCGCATCACACACCCTTCAATGGAATGTTTGCTCCTGAAAGAAAAGAAGCCTTGAGGGACAAGGCCAATTGTTCTGGAAAGAAAGTGTGTTCCTTGGGTGGGGAGCAGTCCTTTGACCAAGCAGAACCTTGCAGATGGGAACTCATAGTGTGAGTGGACCTCAGGGAAGAAGGAGATGCCATATACCATGAGGTCCCCAGGCTGTTGGCAAGTGTTGTGATGGTGCCCGGGGGAGTGCTGGAGTTCTGTGAGCCAGTGTGGCTTTCGTGGAGGGTTACCCAGTATCCTCCCTCATCGCTTTGGCTTTGGTTGGACCAAAACTTTGCAACTGTTCCCAGCATTGGAAGGTGGGTCTAGAGTGATGATCACTCCAGAGTTTTTTGATCATATGCTCCATCTGCAAAATCCTTCTGAACCTGGACCCTTATTACATGCATGCTTATAAATTATATACATATCCTGTTAGTCTCATATGGTTTGAGGAGTGTAAAGCATATGTGAGACGTAGAAAATTTTAAAGGATGTGATCAAAATAAAACATGAATTGAAATTCTAATATTTCCTTCCTGTGCCCTGAAAGTTTGCGAGACCATCAGGGTACTTAATAAGACTGATGTTGGTCCCATTCCAGGGCTCTGAAGGTGGCGTTGTAGCTTACTGGGAGGTTGTGTTGGTGATTTTGTCATGTCTTCTATATGACCATGCAAATGAGTGTGCATTTTCATTTGACTACATGGAAATAATATGCAAACAAAGTGTCTTTCAGAGCAAAAGGGAAAATTGGCTATGCCTTGTCTAAACTCTATTCTTACTGATCTCAAGAGGTGTGTGAGAGAGAGAGAGAGAGGGACAAGGAGCTGACTGATGGTCACATTGACTATAGATGAGTGTTCAAGGAAAAAGAATACAGGACCCAGTCAAGTCACAGACTTAAATGCTGGTGGGGTAAAGAGTAATGTACTTCCTTATGGCCCCTAGGACAATAGACCATTGTAACTGAAAGGGACTTGAGCAATCTTTAACCACAGCCTCTTCATTCTATAAAAAAGGGGATGTGGACTCCACCAAGAGAGATAATTACAGAGGTAGGATGGGGGTCCTGCTCTCCTGACAGCCAGCCTACATTTTCCTCACTCGCCCACGTGACTGCTCTCATTTGGTAGAAAAGGAATGATCTGGAAGGAAAGGCAGAGAAAGAGTTGGGGGTGGGGGGTGGGGAGCTGCTCTTCACGCTGTCCTGTGGGGCTGGGGAAGCCGAGCGACCACATGCACATCTTGAAGTGAGGAAGGGGTTGTCAGGACCCTGCGAGTCGCTCCAGGGTTTCGGGGGGCGCGGGCGGGTCTCGGGTGGCCGCGGGGTGGTCGGTCCCGCAGACTCCTCCTCGGGAACAGCTGGGAACTCCAGTGCGACCCCTCCCCTCACAGCGCTCTTCCCAGGATCCCAGCGCTGGAGAATAGGCTCGGGGCTGGGAACCCTATTCCTCTCCTGGTCCCTGTGACGTCAGGCATTTTACGGCCTCCAACCTGTCTCACGGGAGATGCGGAGCCTCATAATGGCGCTTTTGTAAGGAGAATACAATCCCGGAACCCTGGCGAGGGCTGGCACCGGGCCAGTCCACTTCCAAAAAGTTCAGCCTTCTGTATTCATAAGTCCCGGGTTCCTCCCCGCCTCCCTTCACCCCACCCCGCCTTTCCTGGTTTACACTGGTTCTTCTGGGCATTGTGAGAGTGGACGTCAGAGGGAGGAGGCCCCGGGGGGGATGGAGTGGGGATGAGAGAGGCGGGGCCTGGGAACAGGCCCGGGGAAGCGAGGCTGGGGCTGGGTGCGGGGGAGGAAACGAAGGAACCAAGGGGGGTATTATTGGGAAGAGAGGAGGTGAGGGGGTGAAGGTAGGTCTGATCCTGTGGAGGAGGCTAGAGTGAGTGGCATATGATGTGGAGAATTGGAAAACGTTTCTGAAACTTGGTTTTTCTTTCTTTCTTTTTTTTTTTTAATGTATTTATTTATTTGGCTTAGTGGGGTCTTAATTGCAGCAAGCGGGAACTTTTAGTGGTGGCATGCAAACTCTTAGTTGCAGCATGTGGCATCTAGTTCCTTGACCAGGAATGGAACTTGGTTCCCCTACCTTGGGAGCAGAGTCTTAGCCACTGGACCACCAAGGAATCCCTTTTTTTTTTTTATTAAAGCTTTTATATTGGATTGTAGTTGATTAGCCATGTCGTGATAGTTTCAGGCGTACAGCAGAGTGATTTTGTTATACATATGCATGTATCTGTTCTCTTCAAACTTGGATGTTGTGGGAGCGGAGGACCACTTCTCCAAGGGGCCATCTCCTCCCCCTTCTCAATACAGAAGATGCTCAACAACAGTAACAACAGCAGCAGTAGTAATAATAGCAAGCACACGATGCTGTGTGCTAGGATCCTTACCTGAATGAACATGTTGAATCCAAACCACAACCCTGTACAGCAGGACTGTTGTTATTCTTGTTGGCCCTGAAGCACAGAGAGGTTAAGAATCCGTCTAAGGTCACACAGCAAGTGGGGGCTGACCTAGGGTTTGAACCCATTCAGGCTCTGGATGAGGAAACTGAGGCTAAACAAGGTCAAGGTTCAGGCCTCACAGGAGTCAGTCCTGGAACCCTGATGAAAAACTAGGGCTTTCTCTTGCTTTTTTTTTTTTTGGTAAATAAATTTTTGTTCTGTAAAACTTTGAACCTAGACAGAAGCAGAGAAAATGTAGTGAACACTTACCTACTTGTCACCCAGTTTGGTAATTGTCAATATAGACCCACTCTTGTTTCTTCTTTACCCTGACCCAGTGGATCCATTTAAAGCAAATATCAGGTATCAAATCGTTCTATCCTTAAATACTTCAGAATGTATCTATCTCTAAGAGATAAAGCTTCTTTAAAAAATAATAGCCACAATACCATTATCAAACCTACAAAAATTAACAATAATTCCTTTTTATCATTTAATATCCAGATAGATTTCATATTTCTGTGATTCTTTCATAAATGTCCTTTTTTCCTTTTTTTTTTAGAATCAGATCCAAGTAAGGTCTACAGATTGCATTTGATTAACAAGTCTCTTAATGGCTTCCTAATCTTTTTTGTCTCTTTCGCACTTATTTCGTTGAAGAACCTGAGTTGTCTGTCCTGTAGAATTTCCTACATTTGAGATCTTGCTTGTTGTGTTCTTGGAGTGGTATTTAACATATTTCTTCATCCTATCTATTTTTCTATAAACTGGTAATAGTTAGACCTAGAGACTTGGTCCAGTTTAAGTTTAAATTTTGGGCCAGTTGTTTTCTAGGCAGTGTCCTTGCTCTTTTCTTCTTTCCATGTCCAGGTTTCTGCACATAAACTGTAAGTAAGTCCAGCTTAAAGAAGCAAGTGGACACTTTCATTGAGGTTTGCTCTTTCCGGGTTTTGGACCCACTTCCAAGACAGCAATTTCCTTCCTTGTCCTCTGTCTCTGGAGGCTGGGCAGAGCCAGACTCAGAGCCCAGGTCTCCTGAGCCTCTGAGCTTCTTTCTTGACCTCTCTGTTTTCAGTTCTACTTGGGAGATCCCCAGACCCTGCTCTTTCTGGAACAAAGTTTGGCCTCAGATTTGAGTCCAGCAAGCCCCTAGATGTAAATCTGGATCACTCAGGACCTTTGCAGGCTGAGTGAACAGTGACAGAAGAATTACCGCCCATGAACCAAAGAAGTTTCGTGTCATGAAGAAAACCGGCATCTTGGCTGGGGGAGGTTCAGCACCAGGGTAACCTCTCTGAGGGTAGTGGGACCCGTGGCTGGTTAGAGTGTGTCCCTTGGATCCTGGCCACTTGGGAGAGCTGATGGTCAGCATCTCAGAGACTGGAGAACCAGATGGACTTGGTTAATCGGCAAGGAGGAAGGAACTGGTGCATGAAAGGCAGGATGCTGTGGGGCTAACAGGGTTGATGCTGAGGACTCAGGGAAGGGTGAGCTAAGCTGAGTGGTTGGGGCACCGAGAATATGAACCCCTACTAAGGAACCTTTCTAGCATCTTGCTGCCTCTGAGAACAGAACTTTTGGCTAAGGTCCCTCATGTTGATGCCACTCTTTTAGGCGTGTCTTTCCTTTATGGCTTAACTTGTCACCTCTCTGGGTGGACATTCTTCGTTCTGGCTTTGCTAATCAACTTGGCTCTGTGGCCAAACTAGGGACTCCACCAATAACTAATGCTCGTGAGACATTTCGCAATTGAGAAAGCAGCCTTTTACTAGAGCCACATTGCCCCAGGGACTACAGGAATTCCTCTGGTCATTTGTGAAGTTACAAGCAATATCTTTATTCTCCCTTCTGGCCCAGGGTTTCTCATTGATCAAAGCGCCTGAGCAGGCAGAGAGGAACACATATGGATCCTTTTGGAAGATGAATGGCATTGGCCTGAAGCGTTCTCTTGAGTTATTTTTCCTGAAAGTCAGCCAACATGTAGTCAATCCCTGTTTATAGAGCACCTCTTTGGTGCCAGGCTCTGGCTTAGGCGCTGAGGGGGGCAGGGAGTCTGGGCACAGCCATGGGACTGTCTTCAGAGCTTACCGTCAAGGAAGGGAGATTAGTCACAGAACAAGCAGCTGAAAGACTTGGCAACCTCTGATAGGTTCCTGAGATTTTTCGAAGAGAAGGCAGAGACAGGAAAAGGCTCTGTTTCCTGGAGTGGAGAGGGCTGGGACTTGAAAGCCAGTCAGGCCTTGATACTCACCTTGGTTTGGCCACTTCCTAGTTTTGAGACTGGAGCCTCAGTTTCTTCATCTGTAAAATGGGTACAACAATGCCTATTTCACAGATGACATGTGAAAATATCTCACCCAGTGTCTGCATAGTGTATCACGGTAAATGTTAATTGAGAAAAGAAAGATTCTCAGGTCTTGAGATGATAATTTATGGAGAGTCATCAAGTCTGAAAATGTATTAAATGCCTAATTGTTTTTTTAAAAATTGATATCTGGTCTTTTTTTCTTTTGCAAGGAAGCTTTAATCTTTATAACTTAATTTATTTAATGTCTTAGGCCAGGCTGTGTGTGGCATGCAGGATCTTAGTTCCCTGACCAAGGATTGAACCTGTACTCAGTGGTTAAGGGAGAAGTCTTATCCACTGGACCACCAGGGAAGATCCAAGGTCTTAATTCTCAAAAACCTTTAAAATGACCTAAAACTGAGCTTGGTACTCACCCACCTTGCAGACCTTGTTGGACTTTGTCTAGTTCAGCGCTTTATGAGACTTCAGTCAGATTGTGCTTTGAGATGCTGGTGAAGTCAGAGTTTATTTAATTGTGAAACAAACAAATTAAACTACCCAGCTGATAAGACAAGGGCAGAAGTGCTTGGATGGGGCAGCTCCTGCAGGCTTTTCTGCATATTTTTTAAAATACAGGTTTGAAACCAAGTCCTCAGAATGAGGCCAGGAGGGAAGCACAGGAAACAGACTACTGGGTTCTTTAGCTGCTGAAGGCATTGAGACCAGACCGGGTAGGCCCAGGGAGGAGGGGACCCAGATGGAGGCAGGATACAGATTTGCTCAGATGTCCCTGTGAACTGGGCCTTAGGAAGCCTGTTCATGTGCAGCCCCCACACTCAGGTTATCCCAGCTTGCTTCAGATCTTTCCTAGTCACTGGCTGGGATAGTGAGCAAGCATTTTCACCTCTCTGAACCTCAGTTTTTCCATCTGTAAGCTGGGATGACAGTATCAATTTTCAGTCTAGGATATTTGTGAGATTTCACTGAGATAGTTCACATAACTTGTCTAGCATGGGGGCTGGCTTTCTGTAATGGTTAATAACAGTTGTTGTTATACCATTTTAGGTGTGTCAAATCTTATCATTCTGTGATGAATTCTACTCCATACTCCTAGTCTTGTTATTTGGCTATTGTTTATTCTTTCCTCTGGGAGTTAGACTTAAGAGCAGGAATAGAGATGCTGATGTAGAGAATGGACATGTGAACAGGAGGAGAAGGAAAGGGTGGGATGAATTGGGAGAGTAGCATTGATATATATACCCTACCATACATAAAATACATAGCTAATGGGGTGCTGCTTTATAGCAGTGGAAGGTCAGCTTGGTACTCTGTGATGACCTAGAGGGGTGAGATGGGGGGAGTGGTGGTGGAAGGGAGGCTCAAGAGGGAAGGGACATGTGTATACGCAGAGCGGATTCACTTGGTTATGCAGCAGAAGCAGCAACAACAAGGAAAGAGTACGGGCCTTTTAGAGCATTGGGGGCTGAGTTCTTGCCACTTTTGGTGGCAGGAATTGGCATTACTAGTGCTTCCAAGGGGAACTCAGCAGAGAAGGGACTCCAGGAGGGTGTCCAAGACAGCTCTTCTCGCATACGAATGTGCCCCAGAGTCACCTGTGGGGAAGATCTGACTTGGCAAGTCTGCTCTGGGGCCTGAGGCTCCACATTTTGCAGAAGCTCCTGGATGATGTGATGCTGCTGGTCCAGGAAAGCTGTCATCCATCTGTCTACCCTTAGATAGGCCTGCATTTGAAAAAAGGTAGAAACTTTATTTTTAATGTAATTCCCATATTGTTTGAATTTGTTAGAAGAATGTTTTATTTTTGTTGAGAAACAAAAACAAAAAGCCCCAAAGAAATATTTTTAAAGTCTAAATTGAAGCATCATGCTGTAGTGGTAAAGTTAGGACATCAATAAGAAATGTTCTCTGATCCCAGATTAGCTATTTATTAGCTGTGTGATATTAAGAAAGTCACTTGGCTTATTTGGCCTAAGGTTTATTATCTGTAAAAAGCAGGGACTAGGGGTCTTACTGTGGGATCTGTAGATAGATTTTAGCAGATTGGTTTTCATCTTTTTTCCCCTACTAACTTCTAATGAAATTTAACATTATCCATCTTTATATAGGTAATGAAGTGCCACAGGACACTTAGCAATACCTGTGGCAGTATTGACAAGAGAAACACAGGTATTTATACATCACATTAGAGCTGTACAGTTATTCTGACATACTTTGAAGATCTTGATGTATTTTGAAATAGTCCCACTTGCCATCACTGCACAATTGTGGGAGATACTAGACCTACTGCCCAAACTTGTCATTTCTAAGATATATTATACATTTGTTTAAAAAATATTTTGAAAACTTTCAGTATTATTGGTTTCTTTCATAATCCTATAAATATAATTTATGCAATTAAAATCTACTCTGAGAAATGGGTCTGTGGCTTCATTGGTCTGCAAAACACATGCCCTAGACCAGATGATTTCTTCAATCCCTGGTCCTAAGGGAAGATGATGGTTGTGTCCAGTCAGCCTGGGTTTTCTGTTAACTCGTTCCCACCTGGACTGCTTGTAACGTGGTTCGTCTCTACTTGTGTGTTTCAACCAGCCCACGTGCTCGGTGAAATCTGCTGCTGGGACCATGCCAGTCCTCCATTTGTGAGGAAGCCCGACCTACCCACAGCTGGACCTGGCTGCAGGGATTGGCCTAGGCCCGCCGTGAGGTCAGGGCACTGGCTGGCCTTGGGGCTGGACGGGAACTCTCCGGGGCCTTTGTGTGTGTGGTAGGCACTTCCCTGCATGGCCATTTTCTCAATGAACCACAACTTTTTCTTGGCTCTCACCTTATGTTCCTTGGTCTGGTCATGTTTCTTTTCATCATGTTCCATTCTGGGATTAGCCAGTTGTGTGTGAAGAGCAAGTGGTATTGCAGGAGGATGGAGAAACGTGGATTCGGAGCCGCGGCAGCTCCAGCCCTGCTATGGATGGTTCTGGCAAAACGAGTGTAAGGCCAGGTCTCCAGAGAGCCCTGCTGCAGGGCAGGAAGGCACACGGTTACAGTCACCTTCTGGGGCCAGGGCCAAGCGGACCATTGCAGCCTGTTTAGCCACATGTGTTTGACATTAGTGGGAGGTGCCTGGTAACTGTGGTTCTCAAAGAAGTTCCGTGGTTCCCAAGATGTAGGAAGACGATTGTACCTCCTCTTTCGTCGTCGAGGCAGGTTGTAGATTTCTTTTCAAAGATCCCTCTGATGAAGTGGGGTAAGCACACCACTGGACACCCGGGAGCAGAGCTGCTCGCAGAGGTTCTCTGCCCGCCTCACAGCTTCTGCCCCAGCTCCGTGTGGCTCTGATCTGCATGTGTAGGCGGGGTCCACAGGGGCATGTGCGCGGCTCCTACACCCAGTGTGATGCAAGAAACTGTGATCTGGGAACTCTTTGTGCTGTTAGGAACGGATTAGATGAAATAAGTAAAAATGCCATATGAAAGCAAAGCTTTAGTGCTGCGGAGAGTGCGTGCGTGCCTACAAGGAAACTGATCTAAGCCATAAATGAGGAATCACGTTTAATGCTGCCGACAACAATATCCTCGTGTAAATACCGTCTGATAGGCCCGAGTTATATCTGTGGTTATGCCAAGAAAGGGGATCTTTGTGTTCTCAAAGGCGTGGAGGGACTGGGTGACAGGCTGGGGAGTGGTGGAGGGCAGTGTGATGTGTGGGGAAAGCATGGGCTTTCGATTCAGAGATGCTGGAGTTCAAATGCCACCCCCAGCACAGGTGCCTGGCTCCGAGCTATAAACACTTTGAGAGACCTCTCTTCCAGATGGGATGGTAGTGCTTACCCTGTGGAGTTGGTTTTAGCAAAGGATGTGCTGTCTACACCCCCCAAACAATTGCTGCTGTCTGTCACTCCCACCACCCTCTGCACAGAGGAGCAGCCCCTCTGTCGCATCACATCTAACCAACCCCTGCCCAGCACAGGGATAGACAAGTGGCAGCTGCTCACTGGTGGCTTATCCCAGGTGGGCAGCTGTCAGGAGGGAAAGGGAGGGGAACCGCCTTTGCATTTGTAACCATGTTCTGCTTCTTCCCTGCTCCACTTTGATCCCTGCTCAGCCAAAGGGGCTGCCTTTGAGTCATTCCCTGGGGCTCTCTTGCCTCTGGGGGTGCCAAGGGGCCAGATGGGTATACTCGTTCTTTCTTCGGCTGCCAGCCCCTCTGGACATGTGGACACGCCAATAGAAAGACAGACTCCAGACCACACTGCCCCAGGAGGCGGTGACTAGGAAGTGCTGGTGGGCTGGGCTGACCCATCATTTAGAGACCCCCGGGTCAGATGATCTTCGAGCAGGCTGGGTGGTTTCCTGCTCAAGGGCAGAAAGGCTAGGCTTCCTGGAAGCCTCCAGGTATGTGACAGAGGGCAGGCAGGAGTCCACGTGCTCCCACCAGGACATGGGTGTTGGGAGTTGACACAGTGCTGGGGCTTCCTTGGATGCAGCCGCTGCACCAGCATCCACTGTTTACCCTCAGCATCTGGCGGCGTGAATTCTCAACAAGCTGTGCTGTGCTTAGTCATGCAGTCATGTCTGACCCTTTGCGACCTCATGGACTGCAGCCCGCCAGGCTCTTCTGTCCATGGGGATTCTCCAGGCAAGAACACTGGAATGGGTTGCCATGCCCTCCTCTCTCAGCAAGCTATTGGCAACTAATGAATGGATGAGTGACGGGATGAATAGAAGGAAAGCGTGGGCACCGTTCAACCCAAGTGACTGGGGGGACCTTCACTCACTTCCACATTTGGTCTCTCATCACCCCCTCAAAGCACACCCCTTGAATGGCTCCCACTGTGCTGGATGCCAAAGGGGGACCGTGATGACCAAGCGTCTCTTTGTCCCTTGAGTGCCAAGGCTGTGCTCATGGTGTGCGCCTGCACCCAGCATGCTTCATTGGACCACTGGCACTTAGCAAGCATTGAACTGAATTGAATTTACACTGTAGCTGAGGGGCTGATGGGAAAAGAGGCTTGTGAAGAATCATCTGCTCAGATTGACTTACCAAGAGACCTTACCTCCACCATCCTTTCTGCCCTGGGCTATGCTAGGGAAAATCTGTGATAAGCTGTGCTCTCCTTGGAACCAGGGTTTTGTTTCTCTGCCCTGGGAGGGACTGGCTCTCAGGGATCCACCTCCAGCCAGGGTCAGCTCCTCATACAACTCCAAGGGGCGCCATTCAGCTCTGCCATTGGCATCCTCTGGAGTCCAACAAGCAGCAGGAGGCTCCTATTTGTCTTGGAAACAGAGGTGCATGCTTGGGGAAGGGTCCCTGGGCCATCTCCTTGGGGGCTGGCAGGGAAAGGACATTCACAGGATTCCTTCCCTCCAGAGGGCCTCAGACATCAGACTGGATGCTAAGGACTGACCTCCCATTCCCCTCGGCTTGTCGGACCTGGGCCAGAGGGGAGATGGGGACAGCCAGTGCTGGGCCCTGCCCCAGGCAGCCAGCATCGACGGGCTCCAGGGGACGGTGGGCGGGTCGAGGCTGGGAGGCGGTGAGGCATGGGGGACTTGTCAGTGTGAAATGACTTTCCTTCAAACTAAAACGTTTGCAGAAACCCAGCCAGAGTTGATTTATGAGCCCCACATATTTCATAGGTCTTAACACATCCCCCAGGAATCAATGAGGTCAGACAGAACAGACTCTGCATCCGGAATCAGTATGAAATTGGCATCTTCAACAGTTCCCGTGGGAAGCAGGGGATAATAATTTAAGGGAGGTTATATTAATAATGCAAAGGCACAAAAATCCCGGACTCAGCTTCATTCCCATTGGGGAGAAAGACAAGTCATCTGTTTTCTGCATCTGAGCTGGGTGAGGGGTGGCCACCTCTGCCGGGGCCACTGTGAGCAAAGTGAAGCAAGATGGGATGCTGGCGCCACAGCAGACGATGAACTCCAGAGCCAACAGCAGTGACCACAGCGTCCCACACTGTGTCTGGTGCATGCTCCATAACTGTGATAAATAGACATTTGTGATTATGTATTTAACATCTCTATGTCCAGCAGGAACTTTCTGTCCTGTTCACCATTGTATTTTTAGTGCTTGATAAATATTTGCTTAAAACTCAACATTCAAAAAACTAAGATTGTGGTGTCTGGTCCCATCACTTCATGGCAAATAGAAGGGGAAAAAGTAGAAGCAGTGACTGATTTTGTTTTCTTAGGCTCCAAAATCACTGCGGAATGGTGACTGCAGTCATGAAATTAAAAGACGCTTGCTTCTTGGAAGGAAAGCTGTCACAAATCTAGATAACGTATTAAAAAGCAAAAGCATCACATTGCTTACATGTAGTCAAAACTATGGTTTTTCTGGTAATCATGGGTAGATTTGAGAGTTGGACCATAAGGAAGACTGAGCCCTGAGGAATTGATGCTTTTGAATTGTGGTGCTGGAGAAGACTCTTAAGAGTTTCTTGGACTGCAAGGAGATCAAAACAGTCAATCCTAAAGGAGATCAATGCTGAATATTCATTGGAAGGACAGATGCTGAAGCCAAAGCTGCAATACTTGTCCACCTGATGCAAAGAGCCAACTCATTGGAAAAGACCCTGATGCTGGGAAAGATTGAAGGCAAAAGGAGAAGAGGACGCCAGAGGATGAGATGGTTAGATAGCATCACAACTCAATGAATATAAATTTGAGCAAATTCCAGGAGATAGTGAAGGACAGAGGAACCTGGCATGCTGCAGTCCATGGGGTCTCAAAGAGTCAGACACGACTTAGTGACTGAACAACAGCAACAAAGTATTTGTTTAATAAGCTGAATTATATGTATAGAGGTGAATTGTATTTATAATAGAGTTAAATGGCCCAGAGAAATTGATTACTTCTCAATAAATAATAAATTAACCACATGGGTTAACTAATTATTGTTAATGGACTTTATTCCTGTATCATTTCCATCCTGGGATCTGTACTATGCACAGAAAGGTAAATCAGGCATCATCACCACTTTGGAGAGTTCTGTTTTCTTGCCAGGAGTTGGGGTAGGTTGGTAGGAGGTAGGGAACCCAACTCATACACAGTTACAGCTCAAGGAAATGGGACAGCAGCCAAAGCAGGTATGAGATTCTCTGTTGGCCCTGGGTGGAGTGGTTGCAGAGTTCTTCCACAAGGACAGGTGTTACACATCTGTGCATTCATTTAATTAAACAGGTATTTCACTGAGTATGTCTCTGTGTTAGATATTGCCAAGTTCTGGGAGGGGATCTAAAGATGAATAAGACTCAGTCCCTGCCATCAGAATCTCACAGCTGAGCAGATGTGAGTGGGGGTTGGGGAGAGGTGGATACACATAACTCATCAGAGTCTTTCTGTGAACTTGAGTGTGAGAGGTGGTGAGAGCAGTATGGCCAGGTGCTGTAGGAGCGTGCACAAGGAGTAGGGATTCTGCCCTGGCAATGAATTGTTGTTGTGTAGTCAATAAGTCATGTCCAACTCTTCTGTGATCCCATGGAGTGTAGCCCGCCAGGCTCTTCTGTCCATGGGAGTCTCCAGGCAAGAATACAGACACTTTACCATCTGAGCCACCAGGGAATCCCAAGAATACTGGAGTGAGTGCCATTTCCTTCTCCAGGCTATCTTCCCTGGAGAAGCAACTGAACCATATCTCCTGATTGGCAGGTGGATTCTTTATTACTGAGCCACCTGGGAAGCCCCTGGCAATGGATATGATGGCCTTTGAGTCAATCTTTGGAGGCATGAGTAGGATTTTCACATGGAGATGGGGAAGGTCTTTCTGAGTTGAGGGAACAGCCTGATCAAAGACGTGGAGGCAAGAAACTTCATGACATGTTGAAGAATGCTGGTGAGGGCCAGCCTTGGTCATGAGCCCATTGGTCACTTGCCCATTTATGATACCCAGTGCATGGCTGCTGCATGGAAATGAGGTGGGGCAGGGGAGCAGGCATAGAATGACAGATGAAGCTAAGAATTTTGGCAGGAACTATCATGTATGCCATGATAATTTCTTGGGCTTTGTTCTATGAACACTGGTTTTCAAGTAGAGGAGTAGTATCTTGATATCTGTTTGAAGAAGACTCCTGGCTTAGGAGCCCAGTGGACTGGGGTCTTGATTTAATCTCATCACTGCACAAGCTTGGGGTAGAAGGTGTCATGGCTCCTGAATCTTCTCTTTCTGGGCTCCATTTCCCTGTCTACACAATGGGGCTGGACCACGGTCTTCAAGGCTCCCTCCAGCCCTGACTGCTTGGGATGTGGACACAATTGTGACAACTAAGTGGAGACTAGCTTCTGGAGGCAGGTAGACTTAGAGGTGGTATCTTTTCATTGGAGGCGTGATTTTGCAGTGAGTCTAAACTCTGGGGGTTAATTATCAGACCACCTCCAATGATATCACCTCCATGCTCCACAGAGTCCTGGTTGGAGCCTTCTTTTTTTAAAAAATTAATTTATTTTAATTGGAGGCTAACTACTTTACAATATTGTAGTGGTTTTTGCCATACATTAACATGAATCAGCCATGGGTGTACATGTGTCCCCCATCCTGAACCCCCCTCCCATCTTCCTCCCCATCCCACCCCTCAGGTTTGTCCCAGTGCACCGGCTTTGAGTGTCCTGTTTCATGAATCGAACTTGGGCTGGTGATCTACTTCACATATGGTAATATACATGTTTCAATGCTATTCTCTCAAATCATCCCACCCTCGCCTTTTCCCACAGAGTCTAAAAGTCTGTTCTTTATATCTGTGTCTCTTTTGCTGTCTCACATATAGGGTTATTGTTACCATTTTTTCTAAATTCCATATACATGCATTAATATACTATATTGGTATTTTTCTTTCTGGCTTACTTCACTCTGTATGATAGGCTCCAGTTTCATCCACCTCATTAGAACTGATTCAAATGCATTTTTTAATAGCTGAGTAATATTCCATTGTGTATATGTACCACAGCTTTCTTATCCATTCATCTCCCAATGGACATCTAGGTTGCTTCCATGTCCTAGTTATTATAAACAGTGCTGTGATGAACATTGGAGTACATGTGTCTCTTTCAATTCTGGTTTCCTCAGTCTGTATGCCCAGCAATGGGATTGCTGGGTTGTATGGCAGTTCTATTTCCAGTTTCCTCCACACTGTCCTCCATACTGGGTGTACTAGTTTGCATTCCTACTGACAGTGTAAGAAGGTTCCCTTTTCTCTGCACCCTCTCCAGCATTTACTGTTTGTAGACTTTTTGATAGCAGCCATTCTGACCAGCATGAGATTGTACTTCATTGTGGTTTTGATTTGCTTTCTCTGATAATGAGTGATGTTGAGCATCTTTTCATGTGTTTGTTAGTCATCTGTATGTCTTCTTTGGAGAAATATCTGTTTAGTTCTTTGGCCCATTTTTTGATTGGGTTTTTTATTTTTCTGGTATTGAGCTGCATGAGCTGCTGATATATTTTTGAGATTAATTGTTTGTCAATTGCTTTGTTTGCTATTATTTTCTCTCATTCTGAAGGCTGTCTTTTCACCTTGCTTATAGCTTCTTTCATTGTGAAAAAGCTTTTAAGTTTAATTAGGTCCCATTTTTTAATTTTTGCTTTTATTTCCATTCCTCTGGGAGATAGGTCATAGAGGATCCTGCTGTGATTTATGTTGGAGAATGTTTTGCCTATGTTTTCCTCTAGGAGTTTTATAGTTTCTGGTCTTATGTTTAGATCTTTAATCCATTTTGAGTTTATTTTTGTGTATGGTGTTAGAAAGTGTTCTAGTTTCATTCTTTTACAGTTGGTTGATCAGTTTTCCCAGCACCACTTGTTAAGGAGATTATCTTTTCTCTGTTGTTTATTCTTGCCTCCTTTGCCAAAGATAAGGTGTCCATAGGTGTGTGGATTTATCTTTGGGCTTTCTATTTTGTTCCATTGATTTATATTTCTGTCTTTGTGCCAGTACCATACCGTCTTGATGACTGTAGCTTTTTAATATAGTCTGAAGTCAGACAAGTTGATTTCTCCAGTTCCATTCTTCTTTCTCAGGATTGCTTTGGCTATTCAAGGTTTTTTTGTATTTCCACACAAATTGTGAAATTATTTGTTCTAGTTCTGTGAAAACTACCATTGTTAGCTAGATAGGGATTGCATTGAATCTATCGGTTGCTTTGGGTATATACTCATTTTCACTATACTGATTCTTCTGATCCATGAACATGGTATATTTCTCCATCTATTTTTGTCATCTTTTATTTCTTTCATCAGTGTTTTATAATTTTATATATATAGGTCTTTTGTTTCTTTAGGTAGATTCATTTCTAGGTATTTTATTCTTTTCATCATAAAGGTGAATGGAATTGTTTCCTTAATTTCTCTTTCTGTTTTCTCATTGTTAGTGCATAGGAATGCAAGGGATTTCTGTTTTTTAATTTTACATCCTGCAACTTTACTATATTCATTGATTAGCTCTAGTAATTTTCTGGTGGTGTCTTTAGGGTTTACTGTGTAGAGGATCATGTCATCTGCAAACAGTGAGAGTTTTACTTCTTCTTTTCCAATATTGATTCCTTTTATTTCTTTTTCTTCTCTGATTTCTGTGGCTAAAACTTCCAAAACTCTCCTGAATAGTAGTGGTGAGAGTGGGCACTCTTGTCTTTTTCCTGACTTTAGGGGAAATGCTTTCAATTTTTCACCACTGAGGACAATGTTTGCTGTGGGTTTATCATATATGGCTTTTATTATGTTGTGGTATATTCCTTCTATGCCTACTTTCTGGAGGGTTTTTATCATAGATGGATGTTAAATTTTGTCAAAGGCTTTCTCTGCATCTATTGAGCTAATCAGATGGTTTTTATCTTTCAATTTGTTAATGTGGTGTGTCACATTGATTGATTTGTGGATACTGAAGAACCCTTGCATCCCTGGGATAAAGCCCACTTGGTCATGATGTATGATCTTTTTAATATGTTGTTGCATTCTGTATGCTAGAATTTTGTTGAGGATTTTTGCATCTATGTTCATCAGTGATATTGTGGAGCCTTCTTTTAAGCTTGAGGCAGAGACGAGTCCTTTTTGAGTACCTCCAAGAA
Source organism: Muntiacus reevesi (assembly GCF_963930625.1). NCBI lineage: Eukaryota > Metazoa > Chordata > Mammalia > Artiodactyla > Cervidae > Muntiacus > Muntiacus reevesi. Next base: position 53,273,984 of record NC_089263.1, on the reverse strand, counting down.
AGGGTCATCAGTGGATGGTGATGAAATTGGCTTTGACTGTGATGATAGCACATGGCCTGGTTCTGTAAGAAATCTGGCATTGCCTTTGTAACACCTGGGGAGAGTCTGCAAGCAGCTGGAGCAAAACACAGATTCCTTACAGAGCCAAGACTCTTCTGAGATTGACCATTGGGCTAAGAATGTAAGAGTTCTACAATCACGCCTTTCAGGGAAATTCCCTTCATCAGTTCTTCTAAACAGATCCTTTTAAAGGATCATCTCAATCTTATTCAGCTGCAGAGAGCAGGAGTTGGCCAGGGACCAGGTGGTGCTGGCTTGTGGTCTGATGGCCACTCACTGTGGGAAGCTCGATCCTGTGGTTACATCCTTAAGTGACTCCCTTCATTGTAATAATTCCCACTTGAACACTGCCTCTCCATTTTCCAAGTGGTTTCACATCCACTTAACTCACTGAATTCTCAAACAGACAAGTAGGCAAGCTCAGAATCGTTTCCCCATTTCAGAAGGATGACTTTGAAGGGCTGTATGACTGTCACAACATCTCACAGTTTGTCCATGGGAGAGGCCAACCAGAGTGTAGACTTGCTGATCTTCAACCCAGCTCCTCCCTTAAGATGTGTGCTGACCAGGTTGGCCTCCTTTGTTTTCTCAAACAAAGCAGGCTCTTTCCTACCTCAGGGCCTTTACACTTGCAAATCCTTCTGTTTGGAACTCTCCCTGGCTCATTCCCCCTTTTCAGGCTTCAGCTCAGTAGACACCCAGGACTGATCTCCTTTAGAATGGACTGGTTGGATCTTCTTGCAGTCCAAGGGACTCTCAAGAGTCTTCTCCAGCACTGCAGCTCAAAAGCATCAATTCTTCAGTGCTCAGCCGTTTTTATTGTCCAGCTCTCACATCCATACATGACTACTGGAAAAACCAGAGCTTTGACTATACAGACCTTTATAGGCAAAGTAATATCTCTGCTTTTTAATATGCCATCTAGGTTTGTCATAGCTTTTTTTCCAAGGAGCAAGCGTCTTTTAATTTCATGGCTGCAATCACTGTCCTCATGATTTTGGAGCCCAAGAAAACAAAGTCTCTCACTGTTTCCACTGTTTTTCCATCTACTTGCCATGAAGTGATAAGACTGGATGCCATGATCTTCATTTTTTGAATGTTGAGTTTTAAGCCAGCTTTTTCACTCTCCTCTTTCACCTTCATCAACAGGCCCTTTAATTCTTCTTCACTTTTTGCCATAGGGGTGGTGTCTTCTGCATATCTGAGGTTATTGATATTTCTCTTGGCAATCTTGATTCCAGCCCGGCATTTCGCATGATGTGCTCTGCATATCAGTTAAATAAGCAGGGTGACAACATGCAGCCTTGTCATACTCCTTTCCCAATTAGAAACCAGTTGTTCCATGTCCAGTTCTAACTGTTGCTTCTTGAACTGCAACTGATTACTCAGAGGCAGGTAAGGTAGTCTGGTATTCCCATCTCTTTAAAAATTTTCCACACTTTGCTGTGATCCATACAATCAAAGGCTTTAGCATAGTCAATGAAGCAGATGTTTTTCTGGAATTCTCTTGCTTTTTCCTTGATCCAGTGAATGTTTGCAATTTGATCTCTAGTTTCTCTACACTTTCTAAATGCAGCTTGTACATCTGGAAGTTCTTGGTTCACATACTGTTGAAGCGTGGCTTGAAGAATTTTGAGCATTACTTTGCTAGCATGTAAAATGAGTGCAATTGCGCAGTAGTTTGAATATTCTTTGGCATTGCCCTTCTTTGCGGCTGGAATAAAAACTGACCTTTTCCAGTTCTGTGACCACTGCTGAGTTTTCCAAATTTGCTGACATATTAAGTGCAGCACTTTAACAAGATCATCTTTTAGGATTTGAAATAGCTCAGCTGGAATTCCATCACCCCCACTAGCTTTGTTTATAGTGATGCTTCCTAAGGCCCACTTGATTTCACACTCCAGGATGTCTGGTTCTAGGTGAGTGATCATAGCATTGTGGTTATCTGTGTCATTAAGATCTTTTTTGTATAGTTCTTTTGTGTATTCTTGTCACCTCTTCTTAATATCTTCTGCTTCTGTTAGGTCCATGCTGTTTGTCCTGAAATGGAGCAGGTTTAAAATCATCTGGAGGATTTCAGGCACAGTATCAAAATATATTGTATTCCTACAGTGAATCTAGTTTACATCCATCACCACACACAATTAAAAAAAATTTTTTTTCTTATGATGAGGACTTTTAAGATATACACTCAACAACTTTCAAACATGCAATACAGTATTATTAACTCTAGTCACCATATTACATATTACATCCCTATGACTTATTTGTTTTATAACAGGGTATTTGTACCATTTGACTCCTTCACCCATTTTGTCCACCCTCCCAATGCTGTCTCTGGCAACCACCAGTCTATTCTTGTATACAGGAGCTTCTCCCCCTTGAGTCCATGTGTAAGTGAGATCTAAGGAATTTGTCTTTCTCTAACTTATTTCATTTAGTATAATGCCTTCATGGTCCTTCCTTGTTGTAGCAAGCAGCAAGATTTCCCTTTTTATGGCTGATTTCCTTATCCATTCATCCACTGATGGACATGTGAGTTGGTTCCATATCTTGGCAGTAGTTGTTTGTTTATTGTCTGTTCGATCTCTTATCTTGTTTCTGCCTTATCCTTGTTTATGCCTGGTCCATCATTGGTGCCTGGCAAGTATTTGTCAAATGAGTGTTGACTGAAGACTCAGATGAACTCTTATTTTATTGTCATCCCACACCTAAGAAGGAAGGTCAAACATTGACAGAAACATGGAGTTATTTGGTCTGATCTCTTCTCCCTGTTACCTTTTTCTTTCACTTTTTCACTCCTAAGCGTTTTCTAAGGGTTATTATCACTATTATTGAATTATAGATGATGTACAAAAATATATGTTTTATGTGTACCACGTAGTGATTCACCATTTGAATGGTTATATTCCATTTGTAGCTATTATAAAATATTGACTATATTCCCTGTGCTGTGCATTATATCCTTATAGCTTATTTTATACACAATAGTTTGTACCTCTTGGTCCCCTATCTCTATCTTGCCCCTCCCCACTTCCTCTCTGCACTGGTAACCACTATTTCTCTCTATATATCTGTAAGCCTGCTTCTTTTGGTTGTTGAATTCACTAGTTTGTTGTTCTAAGGGTTATTATTAAATTGGTGTATAGTTTTCATGGACAATTTTCATGAAATTCCAGATGAATGAATGAGGCTATCTGGGTTGAAAGAGGGCTGTCCAAAGTCCAACCAGGATATCCAGCCAAGTGTGGTTCCCTGAGTCTGCCACGCTCTGTGCTGTACTTAAACTTTCATACTCACCTCACCTCACCTGACAACAGGTGGGAAGAACACACACATCCTCACTCTTCCCACTTGGGACAAATTACCGGCAAGCCAGCTGTGGTTGTGATGGACTGGGGACATGCAGGCTGTGACCACGGCTCACGGTTTTCCTCTGTGATGAGCAGATTGACATTACAGGAAGAAACCTTCATCTTGGGCTTGTCAGCATTTTGTTCAAATAAACTACGACCCAGCCCAGATATCACAGCTCTAAACCTCTTGGGAACTTTCTGGGTGAGTGAATTAGAATTCTAGGACTGGCTTGCATGGGACACTTCTAACTCCCAGAGTGGTACTTCCAGAAACTCAAGTGTCTGAGGTCTCTCCTACCCTGTGGTTTCAAGAGAAAAGAGTTGAGATTTTGCCAGACTGGAATTGGGTTTTAAAGGTAAAATTTGATTTTCTTGGTCAAAGGGGAATTGAAGATGAGGTCTGAGGTGTTTATGGAGTGCTGGGAACTGGTGCTGGGGCCAAGATGGCCCACGCTTCATCTTCTAGTTGTGGGCAGGACTCCTTGAAGGATCCGTGGGAAATGGAGAGAGTGGGTGTGTGTACGTGTGCACATACTCGTGCCCTCACAAGAAAGGATGGGTTTGCAAACCACATGGCTGCTCTGGAATACATATTACAGGAGCAACTACCTCTGCCCAAGAGAATCAAGAAATCTACCCAGAGAAGGGACAGGCATAGTTTAGATGGGAACCTGGAGACCAGGGGTGAGACATAATTTGCCCAAAGTCACCTTACCTGTCATTTGCAGAGGTGGGATAGAGCCTAAAGTCACTGAATTCCTGATTCCACAAAACCATGTGGTGCTGTGCAAAGAGACTGGATTTGAAGTTGAGTGACCTTGAACAAGTCCCTTCTTGTCTGTGGGCCTCACAGAGGACTGTGATCTATAGGGTTAATTTAGGCTCTCACTCACTGTAGGGATGAGAGATGAACATCATACGATCTCAGATGGACAGGCTGGGTAGCTCTGGTCCTGGCGCCGGTGTTAACTTTTATATTCTAAGCAGTTTGGGCAGGCTAGTGTTTGTCAGGATAAGGTGAGTCAGGGCATAAACACAACTGTCTTTCTAAAGCAGACTCATTACATTGGCTACAGTTGCTTTCACTAGAGTCTGGTTTCCCAGGAATTCTGCCCCAACCCAGCTGCATGAACAGCCCAAGCCGAATCTTCTTTGTGAGTCAAATAGTTCTGTTCTTTCCATGTTCGAGCTCCATAAAGAGTTATAAATGGGAGACTTCCCCGATGGGTCCAGTAGTCAAGGCTCTATGCTGCCAATGCAGGGGGCGTGGGTTCGATCCCTGATCGGGGAACTAACATCCCATAAGCAGAAGAGCATGAACAACAACAACAAAAACCAAATAAGCATTTTTAAAACATCCAATTTGGAAAAGAGTGTTGTAAATGGAATAAATCTGACTGTTAGCATGATCTCCCTCTGAAGATGAAAATAAAGAAAATAAAAAAAGGTGGCAGGAGACCCTGGTACTTCAGAAGCAAACGAGTCACAAAAGAGTTAACAAAATAGAAAGTGATTATAAGACAGCAGGAGATAGTGTGACTTGGCTTTTAGCTCTCATGAGGAGGGCAGGCTTGCCAGGACCGCATTCCAGGGCAGCCTACTGACCTTGAGGAAGAGTGTGTGGGGTTCGAGTCGAGTCCAGTGAGCCACATGCACACTAAGAACCCTGAGATCGGGCAGAGGAGAGGGGAGGGTGAGCTGTCACGTCCCTCTGGGAGTCTGGGGACAGCCTCCAGGGCGGGAGGTGTTTGGGGCCAGGAGGAAGTGCACAGAGAGTGCGAGGGCACGCGGGCTGCTCTAACAAGTACCACAGCCTAGAGGGCTAGGACAACATTTGTTTTCTCACAGTCTTGAAGGCTGAAGTCCAAGGTCAAGGTTCCAGCAGAGCCGGATTCCTCTGAGCGCCTGAAGGGAGGGGTCTGTTCTAGACTTCTCTCCTTGGCTTGCAAAAAGTCATCTTCACATCGTCTTCCTTCCGTGTGCACCTCTGTGTCTAAATTCCCCCGTCTTATGAGGACTCCATTCACATTGGACTAAGATCCACCCTAATGATCTTATTTTAATTAATCCCTTCTTTAAAAGCCCTATCTTCAAATACAGTCACATTCTGAGGTCCCGGGGCTTAGAACTTCGACAAACGAATTTTAAGAGGCACAATTTGACTTCAACATATGAATTCTGGGGGGAGCACAATTCAGCCCGAAACACAGGACACAGTCATTTTCCTCCAGGGTTTGGTGGGGGGCACACTTGTGGCATCAAGGGCCACTGGGAAAGCCAGTTTTTGGTCTTATCCTTAATGACCCAGCTGTTAGGTGATTTCCCCCTGGAAGCCTTTTTAGATCTTTACCGCTCCGTCCCAAGCCCATTGGATTCCCTCCCCACCACCCCTTGAGTTCCTCAGACACTTAGCTGGTACTCTGTTGAGCCATTTATAATCATCTCCCTTAGACTTCATTAGAAATGTGTTTGTGCTCCTGATTTACTGAAGCCTCATATCTTAGGCATCTTTGTGTCTCTCTCATAGCCCACCGCCTCCTGTCTTGCATATGGAGCAGGTTTGGTAATATTTGTTGGCTTGTTGATGGGCTGGCTGTCCAAGGAAGTTGGGTAATAAGTGCTGGATAAACAGGAAGATGCAGCTATTAATAAAACAGCCACAGCAACATGCCTTTCCTCAGAGTCTTTGCACTCATGGACAAAGTTGAGCTCCTGGGTTTATCAAAAGAAGCTCCTTCCACCCTTCTATCCTTGTTTGACCACAAGGGGTCAACAGAGAAGTCTGCCATCTGGGTTCTCAGCATTCTTAAACCCTCAGAGTTCAAAGAGAATGACTCCTCTGGCCGATCTTGAAGAAGTCCTTCAATCATGGCTTGAATAATGGCATTCATTTGGCCCGGCTCTGTGGATGCTCCTCCCTCCGCCCCCAGTCCTGTGACCTTCTGTCCCCTTGTTTCTTGGCTGAGCATCTGGGTCTGCTGTGGAGAGCAGAGGCAGTTTTGGGAGACTGAGGGTCCTTCCCACGGACCCAGAGTCACACAGCCCATAAAGCCTGACTGTGCAGAAACAGCTGGGTTTTGGCAGGCTGATTCTGAAAAACAATGCTGATAATTTAAAATCACTATTTCAGAATGGTATACGGAGGATGAGGAATGTACTATTAGATAAGGGAGGTCACCCATCTTGTTAAGAGAAGACTCCTTGGAGGACTTGCTCTGAAACACGTTCCCTCCCCTCCTACCTCTCCTTTCTTCTAGTAAAGCTTTCCACCTGGTTCCCAGAGGGTAGGTGTACTTGGATATTGGTCCCTTCAGCTTCTGGGATGGTTGCCAGTGCTTTGGGATGCTTGAGTCCTTGGACCAATTGCCTTGGTGCTCTCCATTTTGCCTTATACACTTTTAGAATTTTCTATGTATGCCCCCAAATGGAAAAGGTTGGTGAGGACTCCTTTAGACTGACGTGTTCTGCAGAGATGTCTAGGATCACTGAGCAGGTTTTTCAGTATTTACCTTTTAAAATGAAACACATTCACTTACTACTTTTGGTGCTCTGACTTTGGACAAAGTGAAAGTCAACATTAGGACTCTGTGGTTCACCGAAGTTGTAGGGCAATTTGATTACATTCAGTATATTAATATACAAAAAGGTCTTAATGACCTGGATAACCACAACGGTGTGGTCACTCACCTAGAGCCAGGCATCCTGAAGTGTGAAGTCAAATGGGTCTTAGGAAGCATTACTGTGAACAAACTAGTGGAGGTCATGGAGCTCCAGATGAACTATTTCAAATTCTAAAAGATGATGCTGTTAAAGTGCTGCACTCAATATGTCAGTAAATTTGGAAAACTCAGCAGAGGCCACAGGACTGGAAAAGGTCAGTTTTCATTCCAATCCCAAAGAAGGGCAGTGCCAAAGAAAGTTCAAACTGTTGTACAATTGTGCTAATTTTACATGCTATTAATAACAAGGTTATGCTCAGAATCCTTTGAGCTAGGCTTCAGTGGTACATGAATGGAGAACTTCCAGTTATATAAGCTGAATTTTGAAGAGGCAGAGGAACCAGAGATCAAATTGCCAACATTTGTTGGATCATGGAGAAAACAAGGGAGTTCCAGAAAAAACATATACTTCTGCTTCATTGACTATGCTAAAGCCTTTCACTGTGTGGATCTCAACAAATTGTGGAAAATTCTTAAAATGATGGGAATACCGGACCGCCTTACCTGTCTCCTGAGAAACCTGTACGAAGGTCAAGAAGCAACAGTTAAAACTGGAAATGGAACAATGGACTGGTTCAAAATTGGGAAAGGAGTACAACAAGGCTGTATATATTGTCAATGTACTTATTTAACTTATATGCAGAGTACATCATGGGAAATGCCAGGTTGGATGAATCACAAGCTGGAATCAAGATTGCTGGGAGAAATATCAACAATCTCAGACATACAGATGGTACCACCCCAATGGCAGAACGTGAAGAGGAACTAAAGAGGCTGTTGATGAGTGTGAAAGAGAAGAGTGAAAAAGTTGGCTTGAAACTCAGTATAAAAAAACCAAGATCATGGTATCTGGTCCCATCAGTAGAAGGGGAAAAAGTAGAAGCAGTCACAGATATTATTTTCCTGGGCTCCAAAATCACTGTGAACAGTGACTGCAGCCATGAAATTAAAAGACGCTTGCTCCTTGGAAGGAAAGCTACGGCAAACCTAGACAGTATGTTAGAAAGCAGAGATAGTACTTTGCCAACAAAGGTCTGTATAATCAAGGCTATGGTTTTTCATAACTGAGAAGTCCACGAGCAGAATTAGCCCCAGAGGTGGCTAGATCCAAGGGCTCATGTGGTATCATATGGACTTGGTTTTTTTCTCTCCCAGTCTCCCGTCTCCAATACAAAGGCTTCTTCATTCTTGGGGCAGGCTCTCTCAAGAGGTATCGCCTAGCAGCTGCAGGCTTTTCTCTTACTGGGTTAGGAACATGAGAGATTGTTTCCATTTTTAGAACTCTGGTGAAAGCATGTAGTGGGATTTTCTTAGCTAGTTTGGGTCACATGCCCATTCCTGAGCCCATCACCATGACCAGCAACAATTTGGGCTGTTGATTTACTGAGCCCACATCACCAACCCAATGCTGGAGCCAGTAGTGGGTTGTAAAGCTGTCTGGAACACTAAAGATGAGGAAAGATGGTTTCTCAAAGGAAATGTAGAGTATTGGTACCTTGTGAAAGGAGTCTGGATGTTGAGTGGGCAAGAGCTGTACCTGGAATCTCCTGTCTCCACTACAAAGGCTTCTTGATTTTCAGGGCAGACTCTGTCTTCCAGATGGAAATAGAGGAAACAGAAGACCATAGTTTGTTCTGAGTCAACAGTGACTGATAAAGGAGAATGTGCTCCCCAGATGATTCATTGCCCATTGTACATACACCTTCTGTGACATGGAGAGATGGTCACCAGTAAAGAAAGAAGTAGGGGGCCTGGAACTGTCCAGATACTACCCATCTGTCCTCATGTAGCTGGGTATCCACACTGCCCGTTGAAGACAATTAACGCTCTTAGTCATTAAAAACTGCCAGGGAGATAATAACACAAATCCTCTTTATAGAAATACCAGAATGTTATAACTTTCTGAGTCAAGGAGAAATGCCTGTTGCCTTTCTCAAATCATTTGTGTTGCTCTTTCTTATCCTGCGCTTAAGAAAAAAAATAAAAACCAAAGTATGGCAGATTGTATAGAGTATAACCATTATCGTCATCATCACACATCAAGGCACCTATATGTCTCTGTTTCCATTTTTATTTTAATGGTGGTGATACATTAATTCTGGGCTTCCCAGGTGGCTCTAGCAGTAAAGAATCCACCTGCCAATGCAGGAGACCCAAGAGACATGGTTCAATCCCTGATTCGGGAAGATACCCTGAAGAAGGGCATGGCAACCCAGAATCCCATGAACAGAGGAGCCTGGTGAGCTAGAGTCCATTGGGTCACAAAGAGTTGGACATGGCTGAAGGGACTTAGCACTCACTAGCACTGATATGGTAATTATTTGTGTACGTTAATTGCCTTTACTCACATAGAGTTTTTGATCCTGCTTTATCTCCTGGCCCCTTATCATAGTAAATCTTGGGAATGGCCTTCGTTTTCTTATCTATAAAATAAGGATAATGCCTATTTCATGTTCTTCTGTGAGAATTAAAAGAATGCATACAAAGTATGTGATGTTAGAATGAGTAAGAAGTGTAGCTATTTGTAGCAGTGTATTTCCTAAGACTTGTTTCATTAGAGTAATTAACTTCTGCCCTTAAAGAAAAGCCCAGTTGATCACTTACAAAGTGAGGATAGCTTCTAAGAACTTTTGAACTGGAATGATGGTTCAGGGATACACCACTGCCTCATGACTGAGAAAGAAAATCTGAAGTAATTGAATACTGCTTTGCTGGAAAAGGACCTGAGTTATGCTCAGGGCATGGTACTGAGATGTCAGAAGTAGACTAGAATATCCCCTCCAAGTATTTAATGGAGAAGCATCTATAGGAAGACCTTAGAGCCAGGGCCAGGATATCTGGGCCTGACCCAGATCTGCCCCTCACTAGCTGTGTGACCTTGAATATGTGTCTTAAGACACATATCCAAGAAAGTATGGAAATTTTTTTTTTTGAAATTTCAATTTTACAAAACAATGCTTTATTGTTTTCTAAGATAGCTACACCAGATTACATACTAATTAGCAGTGATTAAGATTTTCTATTGATCTTCAATCTCACCAACCCTTGGTATGATATACTTCCTAATTTTTTACCACTCTAGTAGTTGTAAAATGGTATTTTTTGTGTTCTAAATTGCATTTCTTAGGTTGCTAATGAGGTTAATAATATTTTAATATATTTATTGGCCATTTGTATTTCTTCTTTTGTGTAATTGTCTGATTGTATATTTTGCCTGTCTTCCTATTGGATTTTCTTTCCTTTTTATACTTGCGATTTGTATGAATCTATATATCTAGATACTTATCCTTTTCTAATTGTATGAGTTGCAATTGACTTCTCCCAATTTATGGCTTATCTTTTCAGTATCTTCATGGAGTTTTTGAAGAACAGACATTCCCAGTTTTAATGTCGTCAAATGTTTTTGTGGAGGCTTGCCTGAAAAATCTTTCCCAACCCTAAGATCATAAATATGTTTTCTTATATAGTCTTTTGAAGGTTTTAAAGCTTTATTTTTCACATATAACTCTTAAATCCATTTGGAATTTATTAGTGTATATGGTGAAAAGTATAGATCCAGTTTCCCTTTTCTTCACATGGACAATTACTAAGTACCCCAACACCTGTTACTGAGCAGCCCCTCCCATCCCCGTTGCTCTGTAATGTCCCCTCACTTACCTGTCAAATACCCACACTTGTGCTGTTTCTGCGTTGTCGTCACTCTCCTCTGTTGTCAGTTTTTGCACCAGTACCTCTCAGTGTTAATCATCATAGCTCATAATAAGTCTTACTGTCTAATAAGGCAGGCTCCTTTTTCAGGAGTGTCTTGGGTCTTCTTAGGTCAAGTGCCTTAAAAAAACTTTTTGAGATTTTGGTTGTAATTCAGTGAGTTTCTAGATGCATTTGAAGACAAATGATATCTTCATTTTACTATATCTCTTTATCTGTATACATTAAATCTCTTCCCTTTTTGCACATCTTTGTCTAGATTGATTTCTTGGAAGTGTATATATATGTTAGTATATATAATACACATTTTTGTTGTTATATTTATGATATCTTAAAAAATTCAGTGTTTCTTTTTGTTGCTAGTGTATAGAAACAGTTTATTTTAAAATACTGATCTTATATCTAGATAGCTTGTGAAATTCTCATATTCTTTCCAATACTTCGTAGAATCTTTTGGGTGATTTTGACAAATGTACTATCTATGAAAATGAGAATTTTGTTTCTTCTCTAATTTTTAATACCTTTTCTTTGTTTTTTATGTCTTATAGTACTGGCTGGTACCTTTAGAATAATATTGGACATAGGTGTTGACAGTAGAATTCTTGTGCCTTTCTGGTGGTAAAAGGACTGTGTCTATTGTTTTTCCTCATTAAGAATGTTTTCTTTTCTTTTAAGTAATTAATGGTTATTGAATTTTATCAAATGCTTTTTCTACAACTATGAGATAATTATATGCTTTTGAAATTTGCTTTTGTGGGGAATCGCAATGACACATTTTCTTATTAATCTACCTTTCATTCATTCTTAGTACAACCAAATTTTTCATGATACAGTATAATTTGTTTCAAATAAACTGCTGAATTTGTTTGGCTCATATTTTGTTTAGAATTTTTTCATTACTGTCTATATATTAAAATGACTTGTATTTCTTTTAAAAAATTACTTTTCCTGGGTTTGATATCTTGATAGCGTGACATTCTTTCTTTTCTATTCTCTGGAAGGCTAGAATGATTCATGGAAAGTTTATTGGGATTTTTCTATAAGATCATTGAGGTCTGATTTTATATGTGTGTGTGAAGATTTTTAGCTACTGATATAGTTTTTTTTAACAGTTATGGGACTTTTGGACTTTTTATTCTTTCTTAAGTCAGTTTTGCAAAATTATGTTTTTCTAGGAATTTGTCTATTTTAAGTTTTCAAATTAATTTGCATGAGCTTTGCATAGCATTCTTTCTATTTTCTTTTAAATCTCTGCTGAATCTGTTGCTATTCTGTAGTTCTGTTGCTATTTTTCATTCCCAGGATTTTAGTGATCTTTTAAAAATATGCTAAAGTCATATCTGTTTTATTAGTCATTTTCAAAGAACCAGTTTTTGGCTTAGTGGATTTTTTTTTTACCTTTTGCTTTTTATTTCATTATTTTTCTGCTCTTATCCTTAGTATCTTCTTGCTAATTTTTAAAAAATTTCTTTGTTCTCTTTCTAATTTCTTTTGCTGGATACTTAGCTCATTAATTTTAAACCTTCCTTCTTTCCTAATATTTAAGACTATATCTTTTTCTTTGTGTTGTACAAATTTGGATATGTAGTATTTTCATTGCCATTAAGTTCTAGGGATTTTCTGATTTATTGTGACTACTTCTTGTGGTCTATGATTTATTTAGTGATGAGTTTTTAAATTTTACGTATTTATGGGGGTTATCTTTTTTGTTCTTGATTTCTACTTGCACTGTCATCAGGGAATATGATTTGTATGATACTGTGAGATTTGCTTGGAACATGATTTATTCATTTTGTATCCACAGTGCCTAGCATAATGCCAAGAATGTCGAAGTTGTTTGATAAATGTTTTCTGATCTAATGAATGACAGATGAATGAATGTCTAGTGACCAGGCATTAGAGGAATTAGCTCTTTCTACTCAGCCAAGTTGTCCAATCCTGCCAGCTACATCTTATTCCAAAATACCCTTGCAAAGGCACACTAGGAATATAATGGCCCGCCAAAGCTGTCTCCTCTCCTGCTCACACCCTTCCTCTTTTGGCCTGGGAAATAGACACTGAGTGGGTGGGTGAGAGGTTGCTTGCAAAACTGATAGTGTGAGACCATCAGACCCAGTCTTCAATGTGATAGAATTAGATAATTGCTTTACACTTATTTCTGGAGAAAAATATTTCTTCTATAATGGTAATCGTCTCTACGTGTGAGTTGGCATTTCTTCAAAAGGAAACTCGTATTTCACTGAATCCCTGAAAGTAGCTAGGCATGATATACCCATTTAAAAAACAGAAACACTGACATAAACCTAGGGAGTGTGAAGCTGGAATATAAAGGATAAACTAATTAATCAGAAGCTTCTCTGTCTTTTCCTAAGCCCCTGAGAAGGGCCTTCTGAAGATGCCTATTCAACAGGTCTTAAAAGAGTTCCAGAGGGAAATATGAGACCATTCTTTCAGAGTGCATCTCAGGGAAGAGGGCAATGTTTATACATTAAAACAGCACTCATATATTGTAGCAACACTTGCATCATATTATGATAATGTTCATATACTGTAACAATGGTCATACCTGATAACAATGTTTATATATTGTAATAGACACTTGACATGGGGCCAACCGGAAAGTAGAAGTTAACTTGGTTGTGCTCCCGAAGAGCATCAGGTAAGAAGCCCTTCCCCATTTAGGTCTGTCTCTTATCCTATGTCTCCTCCCTACCTTCTAGTAGTCTGTTCACAAGACCACGTCCTTATTTTGTATGCAGGGTCAAATTGTGCGCCTCCAGCCACGTTTATGTCTTTTCCTCTTGTGTCCTCTAGAGGGCCTCCTTAGCCCTGCATAGGTAAGAGGTGTACCGTGAGGGATGAGAGTAGGAACTCCTCTGGAGCAGAGAGGATTCAGATGGATCAAACTTTGCAGATGAAGGAGACCCCAGGCCTCGTTTTTCAGAGGAGGAAACAGGCTGGGGAAGACTTGCCTGGGGCCACCATTGAGCCAGTGGAAGGTTCTGGACTCGGATCTGGCTTTCAGTCCCCTGTTTTTTCTCTTCTTTTAGAAGGTGAGCTCCCCTCCTCCCATCCCTTTCTTCCCCTTCTTCCTCCTACTTTTTGACATGAAGCTGGAATAAGTCAGCCTTGGCTGAGGGCCATTTCTGTGTTGGGCACTGATTTACAGGCTTTACGTATATGGGATCTTCACAAAACACCAGGAGTTGTGTATCATCACCAACTCCTTTTACAAATGAAGAAAACCAAGGCTTTTAGGGGCTAAAACAAATCAGCAAAAAACAAGAAAACAAGAAAAATCACATAGCCACAGGATTTGAAACAGGTCTGACTCCAAAGCCCATATTCCCACCGACCTCCGTTGTCCGTTGAACCTAGTGCACAGAAGTGTGAGATGCCCCATGCCCTAGTGCAGACCTCTTTGTTCCTGTTCCACTGCCCTCCCCTCTATGCCTTCATCATCCTCCCCCTCCACCTTTGTTCTCCTGATTCTCTGCTCCCATCCAAGGATACTCAAGTCTTGATTCCTTTGTGGAGAAGGGAGCTGTGAAGGAGATATGGGCTGATAGGCAGAGAGGTAAGCTTGTCAGAAGCACAGGATGTTACTACTGTCTGGCTCTTCTCTGGGATTTTATTTCAGACCACAGGTCATTTATGTATTCCAGTAGGAACAGTTGATAAAATTGAGAGTTGAAGTCAATGAATATGTTTTGATTTACAGATACTAACTTTATTGGGGGTAAAAACACATAACATGAAATTTGCCACCTTGACCATTTTTAAGAGTAGAGTTGAATTCTGTTAAGGACATTCACATTGTTGTGAAATAGATCTCCAGAACTTTGCCATCTTGCAAATCTAGAACTCTGTACCCTTTGCAGAGTCACTCCCTTTTTACCCTTCCCCTCACCCCCTGGTAACCACCATTCTACCTTATGTTTCCTATGAATTTGGCTACTTTTAGATACTTCATATAAATAGAATCATTAATATTTGTCTTTTTGTGACTGGTTTATATCACTTAGTATAATGTATTACTGGGTTCTTTCATGCTGTTGCACATCAGAAATTCCTTTCTTTTAAATGCTGAATAATATTCCACTGTATGCATAGACCACACTTTGTTTATTCATTCATCCATCGATGGATAGTAGGGTTGCTTCCATCTCTTGGCTATTGTGATTAACGCTGTAACAATCCGCCCATACTGATTACCCATAATATGTCCTGACCCACCTGTACTGACTACCGGCGTACCCTTAGAAGAGAACCCAGACCAGAGAAAGGTGGGGTCGTGAAAGTCTAATGAAGAAAGTCTTGAAAGAAGAAAGGAAAGGATGACTGTGCCAAATGGTGAAGGGAAGTAGTGAAGGATAAAGACTAAATCTTTGGATTTGATCTTGTGAAAATAATTCTTGACCTTGTGAAAATCATTCGTGACCTTGACGAGAGAGGCTATAGTAAAATAAAGAAGATGGAAGTCTGATTGTATCAGGTTAGAGAGTGGGAGGTGGGAAGGCAGAGCAGTGACTTCCAGGAAGATTGTGGCAGAGGGACCCAGAGAAATTCGGTGGTCACAGCGGAGTTACCTTGGATCATGTGTTTTTATTAGCATTTCCTTCACTACTGCTACTGTTAATCAAAATAGCATTTATTACAAACTCAGTTGAGCATGCTCTTAACCCAACCATTCAGAATCAGTAACTACATTTTGGAGGGTTCATCTTACTGTGGTATTTAAAAAATACATAAGTCAAAATTTTTCTGATTGAAGCTAACTCAGACAGCTCATTAAAACATGAAGCTTAATGCTAATTGTTGCAGAACTACAAAGGGCTAGGACTTTTGTGGTGTTAATTGAGAACTAATACAAGTTCCCACATGCAGGAAAGGATGACTGTGGCTTTTTTTATCCTTTCTCTCACTCCTCCTTTGCCCTCCTCATCATCTTTTCATTTTTTCTTTATTTTCCCCTTTCCTGTTCTTTCTGCTCATCTTCTCTTCCTCCTTCTCCAGCATCCTTAGCTTGGTATACAATCATTTTACAAATGGGCTCCTATCTTCCCTTCCATCCCCTGCACTCACCCACATGTGCCTGCTTGTGTTAGCTGCTCTTGGCTGTCTAGATGTTCTGTGCCTTTTATGCCTCCATGCCTTTGCACATGCCATTCTTTTGGCTGGCTCCTGTTCATCTGTATTGAGAAACAAGTTAAGTTACAATAACGGAGACTTTCAACACACTGATTTAGATAGGAGAGAATTAAAAGTCTCTCTCATGGTACAGTCCAGAAGCATGCAGTTCAGGTCTGGAAGGCTGGCTAGACCAAGCTCAATGTGTGACTTTACCTCTGGATCCAAAATAGCTGCTCCAGCTCTAGCCATCACACCTGCATCCCAGCCAGAGGGAGGAGAGATGTGACAAGGGAACCACACATTCGTTCTTTTAAAGCATGACCCAGAAGTTGTTACATGTTATTTTTACTTATATCCCTCTGGCCAGAGTTTCATCACATAGCCACATATCACTGTGAAGCAAAATGGAAAATGCAGTCTTTAGTTGGGAGAATGGGTATCGGAGGACTGTGTCCGATTGGGGTAGCCCCTGCCACATCATCCCTCGAGATTCACCCCAATGTCCTATTCCAGGAATCCATCCCCTTTTCCAAGAAGTCTCTTCCTCCCGGAAGTGCCCATATTCTTTTCTCCAGCACGACACTTACCATACAGAATTGGGATTATCTGGTCTCTTATCCGTTGCCTGCTAGACTGTAAACAGACATGGCCCACGTGCCATTTATCTTTGACTCCCTAGTACCTACAACAGTGACGGCTCACGGTGAATGTCTGTTGCATAAATGAATCCTGAATGGCTGTATTACTGGCCCTGGGTCTTTGGTGCTGTGCTCCTGATGGTGGGAGGGAGGGCTAGACTGGTTGGCAGGTCACCTACTTGATTGCCCTCAAACACTGCCCCTTCACCTCTCTGCCTTCCGAAGAAGAGAAATCCAGACATCTGCTAGTGACTCCAGAGGGGGGATGGAAGAGAGCAGCCCCTACTCCATCAGCTAGGTAAACACACAATCCTGGGAAGTATTTAATCAGTTCAAATATTTATTTTAGGTTTAAGTGATACAATCCAAGGCTTACCACGTCCAAAGGGTTGTGTGGAGCAGGTGTGGCTATTGCAGTCCTGTGCCGTTTGGGGTGGGGCTCTCCCTTCCAGACTCTCAGGACATGCAACCCCTCAGTCACCAGACAGTATCCCTCAGACTCTCTCTCTTTCTGGCATCCTCTCCCCTAGCTCAGAGTTCCTGTGTGCCTTTGACCTCTTCCTCCCATCCTATGGGGTGCCACCTCGTCTTGAGTTGTAGCCTCAACAGTTATTCTCTGATGAGCTGAGGTCATTGGCTGGAGATGAGGAACAGGGAGCTTTGGACCAAAGCAGAGTAGAGGGGTGGAGAGCAGGAGAGACCAGCAGAGGGGGTGATCTCAGGATGAAAAGAAAAGTGAAAGTGTAAGTCCCTCAGTCATGTCCGACTCTTCTGTTACCCCATGGACTGTAGCCTGCCAGGTTCTTCTATCCATGGAATTCTCCAGGCAAGAATACTGGAGTGGGTTACCATGCCCTCCTCCAGGGAATCTTCTTGACCCAGGGACTGAACCCAGGTCTCCCACATTGCAGGCAAATTCTTTACCATCTGAATCACCAGGGAAGTCTCAGGATGGAATATCTCTATCCTTAATCACCTACTGGCCTGCTGCTTGTAACTTGTGTCGAAAGAGCCATCTGTCTCTCCCCTCCCTTGTCTTAGGGTTCCAGGAATGGGTGTATATGGAGGAAGTGTTCCCCTATGTCAACGTCCAGGGTCAAAGCCTGCCCTCACCTCCCAGATGTGGGACACTCACTGTTATGTGTTCCCACAGCCTTCCTCAGTGCCCCCCTCATTTCTGCTCACCACCTGTCTTCCTCACTAGCCTGCAAGTCCTTGGAGGCCCCATTTCAGAGACAGGGAAGCATAGGCAGGCCAATGGCATGCACATGGGTGGGCTGCTTAGTTAGTGATGGTGTCAGAGGTGGTAGCAGAGTTTCTGATCCCCTGTGTGGGGAGGCATGTGCAGATTCCTTTCTCGTGCTCTGGGAGGGGTTGGCAGGGAGTGTTTGATCCTGACAACAGGATGATTGATTTCTTGGGGTGAATTTGCACACCTGGGTATTCTCACAGCCAGCACCAGAATGAGGGTCTGCAAAGTGGATTGGGTTTCCTGGTTGTGACCTACAAGTTCCTGTTGGTGCCCATTTTCAGGCCAGGAAAAGGTGTATCTTTTCTCTCCTCTGATGTCCCTCCCTCCTGTGAATGTTGAGAATAAATTTTTTGCTTGTCTAGGTTGTCTGGCTCTTTAGAAGGAAAGAGGAAATATAACTCACTCCATCAAGCCAAGCACATGGTGTGTCTAAGCCTCTGGAGGTTGGTTGTTCGGTCGCTAAGTCATGTCCGACTCTTTGCGACTCCATGGACTGCAGCATTCCAGGCTTCCCTGTCCTTCACTGTCTCCTAGAGTTTGCTCAAACTCATATCCATCGAGTCGGTGATGCCATCCAACCATCTCATCCTCTGTCAACCCCCTCTCCTGCCTTCAGTCTTTCCCAGCAACAGGGTCTTTTCCAGTGAGTCAGCTCTTTGCATCAGGTGACCAAATTATTGGAATTTCTGCATCAGTCCTTCCAATGAGTGTTCAGGGTTGATTTCCTTTGGGATTGACTGGTTTGATCTCCTTGAAGTCCAAGGGACTCTCAAGAGTCTTCTCCAGCACCAGAATTTGAAAGTAGACACTTTCAAATCAGCCCTTGGCAAAGACTGAACAGAGGTGAGGACCCATCTCAAGCAGAGGCCTGAGGTCTGTTGGGCAAGGGCAGTCCCCAGATGTCCTCTGTCTGCTTAGGACACAAATGTGAATAAGACCCACGTTTTGTTTTCAAGAAACTTACAGTTTAGTGGAAGGAGATGGAGCCCTGCACAGCTAATTATGTAATACTGCGTGAGATGCTGTAAAACCTGATGTGCTTAATTAGCACATCTGGGGATAAAAGTAGGCTAGATGTGCTCTAGCATATCACATCACATCTTGTGCTTTGCCAAGATGTAAAAAGAAAGCTGTGAGGTTTCTAAGGAGGGGATGTATGGTGTTGAGTAGTAGGAGCCACACATTCTGTGTCTTGGATGGTTCTGGAGGCTGTGTTTCGCTTGCTTTCAGGGGGAGAGGCTGGAGGCCAGCAGACTAGTATGGAGTTATTCCAGTCATTCAGAGAAAAGACAGTGAGGCCTTGGAATTTTAGGGTGTAAGGGATGGTAAGAAAGAATTTGCAAGATTTCCAGAAGAACTGTGTGAGAGTCGTGGGTGGGGGAAAGGATTTAAGGAAGTCTGAGCTTTTAAGCCTAGGGTTCTGCAAAACAGAGAGGAGGGTGTGGGGATCAGGGACAAGGAGATCCCAACCCGGGCACTGTGGATGACGTGGAGCTGAGGGTGTGGGGGAGGAATAGCTCAGAGGGGACTGGGAGATGGAGCCTATGGGAGATGCGGTGGAGATGACACAGTTTAAGAGCTAAAGTATTTATAGACTGTGTTCCTGAACAGGGATGGTCTGCACTGAAGGAAAAACCCTGTCTTTTCTCCGAACTGGAATCTTTTGCACTTTTTGTCATCACTTTGGGGGCAGTATTTCTAAGAACTTAGTTAAGATTCAGGGAACTGAGTTAACTCTTAGGAAATCAAAACACCACCGGGAAATTGAAAGGAGGAAAACCTATCGTAGGTACACAGTGCTCACAACCACTGTAGGTGGATGTGAGTAATAGCTGTTGTTTGGACCCCCAGGAAAGCATTTTTAGACTGTGGTTTTGACTGTGTTGAGAACTTCTTGAATAAGGCTCTAAAAATCACAATACTGTTATAACTAACAGGTTTGATCTTAGAGAAGAATCTGGCTAGGGATTGCCAGTTTGATTTTTGAACATTTAATTCCCTCCCAGACTCTTTTGAACAGCTTCTTAAACTCTGAGCAGGTTGCGTGGATACAGAACCAAACACCACTCTCAATAATCCAGCACCTTGCCTCGTGGAGTGAGGTCCTGGAGCCAGCAGCATTGGCATCACCTGGGAGCTTATTAGAAATGCAGAGTCAACCAAATTGGAGCCTGCATTTCAACAAGATCCTCACTGATTCATGTGCACATTAAAATTTAAGAAGTTTTAGTCTGGCACGGCACACTCCAGATACGGATTTATATTGGAATCATTTAGGTCACTTTAAACAGTTTTTCAAGCCTCCACCCCAGACTTTCTGTGTTAAACTGGCAATTCTCTTGGGCAGCTAGGTTTGCGAACCACTGACTAGTATAGTTGCAAAAATCCTTCTCTGTTGATGGACAAATGGCAAGAATTTTGGCAAATGGAAATCTAGTTTGAGCTCCACGTTTGTTTGCTTTATAATCACAAAATGGCTAAAGTCTCGTGCCCTTTTGAAAAATACCATTGTCTACATTGTCAATAAGCAGCCTTGTCCCCTTACTCTCAGGACAACTTTTTTTTTTTGTCTAGTAAAATAAATTTATTCACATTATTTGGTATAATGTTCTCCCAAGCATGCAATATTTTTCATTGCTGTAATTTATAATTTTTTTAAATCCTCAGGAAGTTAATGATTTGGGGAATATCTAAATTCTTAGAGAACGTAAATCTGAAGAATGCTAATATAATGTTAGCATAAAGAATCTTACAGTATATTTCTACAAAATACTTTAAAGTCATTATTAATAAATACATTAAGTAATTAACTCTGCAGTGAAGAGACCTCTCAGAACTATTGGTGCATGATAGTCAAGAAGGAACATAAGTGTCCCTCCCTCACTCCCACCCCCACGCCTGAACCTGCAGTGATCATTCACACGTTGTCAAAACTTGAATGAGATTAGCCAGTTCACTGCCCAGTTTGAGAGCAGCTAACGTCAGCTGATGTTTACCAAGCACTCTGGTTGAAAAAAATTAGCCAAGAACCAAACAATGTGATCCCCATTAGTTGCATAGTTTGTTCCTGTAGAAGGTCAGAGCTAGAAGGGCCTTTTAGAGCTCTCCTCCAAGCTCTTGCGTTATGGATAGAAAAATAGAATCCATGGAGAAGTTGGAGGCTGCAGCCCAGCTGGTTTCATCCGAGAGGATTTTTTGTTGTTTGGAAAATGGACCACATATTTGTTGCTTAATTAGAGGCACGAAATGAGCAGGCTTTGTGCTCTAAGCTTAATATCAAGCATTGGGAAAAGTGCTGTAAACACAGAAAGAGCTGGCTTCTGATGACTGCCCCGGACCCATAAGACACATGGAATGCAGATGTCCTGGGAATTCAACAAGAGAGTTCTCAAACGCTGAGATCTTTAATTAAGCAGGTGTTTGGGAAGTCGGTCCTGTGTAGCTTCCAGCCTTGGCTGAGCTCGTCTCGCTGAAAAATGGCCCCGATCCAGCCCAGCAGCAGGCCTGAAACTGGCTTCAATTGGAGGCGTTGGAATGTGCCATTTTTATTTTCTTCTTTCTTATCAAGCCCCATTAGCTTGAGCAAGGAAGGAACAAAAACGGGCTGGGAAAACATGTTGTTTCACTGGGTAAAAATTTACTACCAAGGAAATGATTTGGCCGTGTCCAAAAAAGGACTCGTGGAGGCCTTTGGAAAGGTGCAGTCTTCCAAAGGCTTTGGACACTTTCTCCCAGTGTCACCCACTGAGAATGTTTCCCTTTGGCTGATGGCCATTCTCACACAAGAGCCGAGACACTCAGCCGAGGGTGTGTCCACAGGCTCACAAAGTCAGCCCTGCCTTAATCACAGTATTGGAGAGGAGAAAACACAGGAAGAGGGAAGAATCATGGTGTTAAGGTATTTGGCTGTGGACTTCAGTAAGACACACGCACCCTTAGGCTTTCGGACATCCTCAGTTACAGAATCATGGACGGTTGGCGACTGTGGTGGATTGAACCATAAGCTAACTGTGTCTCACAGCCCACTGAGTGCTGTCATCATCGTGTCTTCTGAATCCCAGGACAAAGCCTGCAGCCGGCGGAAACCAAGCTTCCCCCATCTTTCAGAACTCTTAGAAACAGCCGCTCTCTAAAGAAGGAAACTAAAACTTCCCAAGTACTTCCTGTGCGCCAGGTAGTGGGAATGGCACCTGCAAACACAATTATTTGTGAACTCTCCTAGCAGCTGAGGAGGCAGGCTGTTGCAGCGCTATTTTGCAGAGCATCTGAGCATCCCTCAGATTAATCAACTTGTCAGTAATATTCAGTTCTTAAGTGCAAGAACTGGATTCACACCCAGCTCTGCCTGCCCTCAACGTTCTTTTCTTTTCTTTTTTAACCCGGTAGCCCTTTCTGGGCAGGTCTCAGACCTTTGGTCTCTTTTTCCTCTTAATCTTTGGTACAGGCAGCATGACAGGAAATCTTTTCCCTGTGGGCATGGGGGAACCGTTAGTTTTTGTTTGGGTTTGCTGTATTTTACGCTTTTTAAGGGACATTTATTTCAATGAGAATTTGTGTTGTGAGAACAGGTTAACTATTTTCCCTTGAACTTTTAGGAATAAATCCTGAAATGTAAATGCATGTAGGTATACAATATGGACATTCAAATATAATAAATACCTGGCTTATGTATGCATATTATTTGTATTCAAACATGTTTATGCATGGGCTTCCCTGGTGGCTCAGATAGTAACGAATCTGCCTGCAATACAGGAGACCCAGGTTTGATCCCTGGGTCGGGAAGATCCCCTGGAGGAGGGCATGGCAACCCACTCCAGTATTCTCGCCTGGAGAACCCCATGGACAGAGAAGCCTGGTGGGCTACAGTCCATGGAGCTGCAAAAAGTTGGACACAGCTGAGCAACTAAGCACAGACACGTTTATGCATATTTATAGCAGTATGTTGTCTGTTTTACCTGCCTGTAGAGATTTTTATGTAATAAACTGTGAGTTAACCCTGAGATTATGCTTGGAACCATTAGTTTTATAGGGAATGGGAAAGTGGGTTGTATGCTGAGAACTCACTCACTCCCAGGGAAGGCCGTATAAGAGGCATAAAGCAACAGCATGATAGTCAGGATGCCCCGTGAGAACTCCATCTGACAAGGTGGGGGGGAGGACCTGTCTATTGCTACTCGCTTCTATCACAGACTCCTGCTCCAAGGGCCAAGCCTTCCAGCAGCTTTGCAGACTGTGGCCTTTTCCCATGCTGTCCCTTGAGTCAGCCTGGAAGATTCTAATTTTACATTTTTTATTGAAGTAGAGTTGATTTACAATGTTGTGCCAATCTCTGCTATACTGCCAAGTGACTCAGCTGTGCACATATAGACATTCCTTATTAATGTTCTTTTCTGTTATGGTTTATCACGGAATATTGAGCATAGTTCCCTGTGCTGTAGAGTAGAACCGTGTTGTTCATCCATTCTACATATAATAGTTTACATCTGCTAACCCCAACCTCCCACTCCATCATTCCCCCATTTCCCACCCGCCTTGGCAACCACCAGTCTGTTCTCTATGTCCTTGATTTTCTTTCTGTTTCATAGATAAGATCATTTGTGTCATACTTTAGATTCCACACGTAAGTGATATCATATGGTATTTGTCTTTCTCTTTCTGAACTTACTTTGCTTAGTATTAAATATGATAATCTTTAGGTCCATCCATGTTACTGCAAATGGCATTATTTCATTCTTTTTATGGCCAAGTAGTATTCCATTGTATATATGTATCACATCTTCTTTATCCGTTCATCTGTCAGTGGACATTTACATTGTTTCCATGTCTTGGCTATTGTGAAAAGTGCTGCTATGAACTAGGGGTGCATGATCTTTTCAAATTATAGTTTTGTCCAGGTATGTGCTCAGGAGTGAGATTGCTGGATTATATAGTAATCCTATTTTTAGTTTTCTGAGGAACTCCACACTGTTTTCCATAATGGCTTCACCAACTTACATTCCCACCAACAGTGTAGGAGGGTCCCTTTTTTTCCACACCCTCTCCAGCATTTATTTGTAGGCTTTTTAGTGATGGCCATTCTGACTGGTATGAGGTGGTACCTCATTGCAGTTTTGATTTTCATTTCTCTAATAATTGTGATGTTGACCATCTCTTCATCTGCCTAATGGCCATTTGTATGTTCTCTTCAGAGAAATGTTTATTAAGGTCTCAGCCTGGAAGATTCTGTTCCTTTTGTTGTTCTGGTTTGTTGGGCAGATGTATTCTGATGTCTTGAGGCCAGTTTCTCCATCTGGTGCCCCTGTGAGATCTTGCTGCCTTAGTGCATCAGCTGGGGACATGGGACACAGCTATGGATACGACCTCCTGAATGAGTATGTCTGACATGTGGGCCTCTGTACCAAGACCGGAAGCTCACTTCTGCCTCCTGGAAGCGGGTCAAGGAGATGAGGTTGACTGCTTTGAGAACTTTTCTAAGTGAGCAGTTTTTGTTTGAAATTGCTGTACTTTTAAAATCATTTTTATATGCATTTATTTTGGGGCTTCCTAGGTGCTACTAGTGATAAAGAACCTGTCTGCCAATGTAGGAGGTGTAAGTGACACGGGTTCAAATCCTAGGTCAGGAAGATGCCCTGGAGGAGGGCATGGCAACCCACTCCAGCGTCCTTGCGTTTAGAATCCCATGGACAGAGGATCCTGGCGGGGGCAGGGGGTGGGCTATGGACGATAGGGTCGCAAAGAATCAGGCACGACTGAAGTGACTTAACATGCATGCACGTGTATTTATTTATTTTATTATTTATTGGGTGCCAGGTCTTAGCTGCGACATGCAGTCGCATCTTCAGTCTTTGCTGAGGCATAAAATTTTCTTTTTAGTTGCTGCATGTGAGATCTTGTGAAATCTTTTAGTCATGGCATGTGGATTCTTAGCTGCAGCATGCGGGATCTAGTTTCCCGGCTAGGGATCGAACCAGGGCCCCCTGTATTGGGAGTGCAGAGTCTTAGCCACTGGACCACCGGGTAAGTCCCGAGAATGCTGTAAGTGAAGGCCACCCTGGGGAGGTCTGCAGGAAAGGGCGACAGCTCAGAGCTGCCACAGGCAGCAGGGCTGTGCTGCTCAACACGGAGAATGATTTCTTCCTGGACGGGTGCAGTGCTGGGCTGTGATCTGGTTCTGGAGGTGTCAGGGAGCTCTGTCCTCCAGTTACCGGGGTGCTGGTCGCCTGGACAGCAGGTAGATGTCGTCCTGGTGGAGGAGAGATGAGCCACAGCTGCTGTGTTGGAGTCCTCGAAGGGCCCAGGCAGCTGCCCAGGATTACAGCCCCAGGAGAGACACTGTGAGAGTCACATGGTTGGAGGGACTGTGCTCCCCACGGGCTCTCTCAGCAGGCTGGAGATTTGGGAGGACACACACACACACACACACATACACACACAGAGCCAGAGGAGAACACAAAGAATTAATAGATGAGTGAGGGCATGAATGATTGAATGAACCCAGCATCCTCTTCTCTTAAGGGACGTTTCCTAAACATTACACAGAAAAGGAAAGGAGTAACCAGCACAATTTGCATCCGAGAATAATGGCACTTACTTAGGTTGTCCTAACTTGTACTTTTCCACTGGTGCAGAGAAGGCCGCTTTGCCAAAGAATGTCCTTGGGAGTGGTTCGACGTATTTTTTCCCTTCTGTTATTTAAGTCAAAGGTATTTAATGTAAGCTATTCAGCTGTGAGCTGGAATGTGTGATGAGTCTTTTCACCTCTTGCAGAACCCAAGGCATGAACGGTCTCAGTTTCAGCCCCTCAGGTGTGCAAGCTGATGGGGGTTTTTGGTGGGGGTGGTTGTGTTTAAAGTCTACACACTTGTCAGCAAGTTGGCTGGAAAAACTTGTCTGGGGACTCAGAGGCCTTAATGTGTGTTGCCCATGTGTTCATTGATTCATTCATTAAACATTTACTATGGACCCAAGGTGGGGACTCTCCAGGTCGCTTAAGTGGTAAAGAACCCACCTGCCAATGCAGGAGATGCAAGCAGGAGACATGGGTTCCATCCTGTGGGAAGATCCCTCTGAGGAGGAAGATCCCCTGGAGGGAAGATCCTTTGGAGGAGGAAATGGCAACCCACTCCAGTATTCTTGCCTAGAAAACTAATGGACAAGAGGAGCCTGGTGGGCTACAGTCCATGGGGTCACAAAGAATCAGACATGATTTAACACATGCATGGACCCAAGTTAAACCAGGTATATTTTGAGGATATAAAGATGGGACATACTTCCCCCAGAGACTCCCAGACTTACTGAGTTCTCAGAACATATTTAGATTGACCATCCATTCAACGTCAATCAATTGACAATGAATTCAACCCCTTCAGGTCATCCAGTCAGTCAATTCAAGTCATTTTTTGAATGTCCATCAACAGATATGCAGTATAACTGAGTTAGTTCTTTATCTGAGTAAAAATGGTGGATTTAAAAAAAAAAATAAATCTTAGAGATTTTGTTTCTGGATGATTTGGATAGTTTGCACGTGCCTACACTTTGAGGCCTCCCACGCTCTTCTGAGCCCAGTCTGGGCCTCTCCCAGTTTGGTGGCTCTCTGTCAGGCTAGTGGGGGCACGTTGTTTCCATGCAAGTTACACAGGCACAGAGCCCTGGGAACTTGCTGTCACCAGAGTTTCTGACTGCTCTGCTGTTCCTTCACCCTCCATTCCCCTCGAAGCAGGATAAAGAGCACACATTCCTAAGGCAGTGTTGTTCCCAGGGTACAATTGTCATCCATCACTTCCCGCCGGAAAAATGTAAATATGTGCTGGCCGATAGTGGCGTTATTTATTATCCTGGGCTTCGATAGGGATTTGAGCAGGAGCGGCTGCCGGCCAAGCATTATTTGTTGATTCCCCTGGGAGGCTCTGCTGGGTGGGCAGAGCTGGGGCTGGAGGCGATGCCCAGGGCAAAGGCAGGAACTCTTGCAGCTGAGAAGGCCCTGGGTCTTTGCCATCAAGGCTCTACATCGCTGGGGCGCAGCAGAGGCGGCTGCCACCCTGGAAGTAGGTTCTTGGAGGTTGTCCATGTTGAGAAGGCTGGAGCCTGGCTCCATGGGATGTCCAGACTCTGGTCATTGGGGCTGGGGTGGGAACTGACCAGCATCCTTGGTGTTGACTGATGAGGCACATGGTGGTGATTGTGGTTGGTGGTGTCCTTAGACCCAGGAGACCATCACTTACCTGGCTGAATGTTTCACTGGATCAGTTGTGCTCGCTTCCTGAGTGCACACCTGTACTACCGATGGAGCTAACACTTTGGAATCCTCGGGGCCCCCAGCGCTGCCCCCCTGCCCCCAGTCTGCCATCTACAATGTCAAGAGGCAGACAGTTTTCCAGGTGGGGCAGGAAAAGGCAGCAAAAGCTCAACCCTGTCTCCTCTGCTTCACCTGCCGGGGCCCGGCAGCTTGAGCCCTGTCATCTCTGCGCAGAGGGGGCTGGGGGGCAGGGAGGCCTGGACTTCTCTCTGGCCTTGATGCTATAGCACTATTTTCCCATCTGTGAAATGGGAATCACCAGCCCACTGCATGGGGCGACTGTGAGAGGAGAATGAGGAATCGGGTGCACGGCTCAGTCTCCGGGAAGTGCAGTTTTAATGCTACTGGGTTGGCCAAAATGTTTGTTTGGGTTTTTCGGAAGCTGTTATGGCAAAACCCTAACAAACTTTTCCTCAACTTGATATTTCTGATGGTGCGATGGTCCATTCTGGAGGGGTAGGGTGTAGATGAGCAAACCCTGATGAGAGGGCAAAAGGCAGGAGCCCTACTATGGATGCAGGCAGGTGAGGGTGGGAGTGAAGAGGAGAGGCGGGGCCAGGCCAGATGAATTAAGGGCGCTGGGTGAATCCCTGTGGAGTTTTGTCAAAGTGAGGGCATGGTGTCAGGAGCACCCATTACAGGACCCCCTAAGGTGCAGTGTGGGGAGAAAAGAAAGTAGGATTCATTTCAGCAAAAACAGTTTTGAGTACTGTGTACACCACATGAGAAATGGGGCCATAATATAGCTTGGTCTCCACGCTTTGACGGTCCCAATGAAGGAGAAGAGGCTGACTTGGACACAAGTACCTGCCCAGCAGCAGACAGGTGGGCATGTGTACCAACAGCGTGGGGAAACCCAATCTGAGCAGAGGGCAGCAGGAGGTGAGCCCCAGAGCTCTGGAGTGGAGGAGGGAAGGCTGGAGGGCTCCTAGAAGCTTCCTGAAGGAGCAGTGGCCCTAACATAAAAGATTTTCATGCGTGGATGCAGTCAAGTGACTTGCAAGCTTCCGCTAGCGAGGGATGTTTCTCTTCCTTCCGTTATTGTTCTCAGAGGTGTTTATCATGGCTCTGTGCACCCAGAAGGTACCAACAGACCTGTTTATATGTGAATGGATAAGTCTAATACAAAATACATTTCTAAGTCAAGTAATGGTTGTTATCAAGGTGAACCTGCTTTCAGAGAATGTTGGACAGGATAGTAAAACAGTGCTTAAGGATGTTTTCTTTTTGGCCATTTTCCTTGTAGATTTCCAGGGAGCAGATTGGCTCTGCCCCCTCCAGAAAGGCCAGGGTCTCCTAGTGGTACCTTTAGGGAGGTGATATAACCCGGGGACATAATCAACTGCCTCCCAGACAGACAAGCAAGCAGCTAGCACCTCTGGTGGCTCCAGGACTCTAAACAGGTATAGGTGACATTCTTTGGAATATGTCTGTGTTACAGATGTGGATGAGTGTGCAACGGATTCCCACCAGTGCAACCCTACCCAGATTTGCATCAACACCGAAGGAGGCTACACCTGCTCCTGCACGGATGGCTACTGGCTACTCGAAGGCCAGTGCTTAGGTAATACAGAAACCCTTGAAAGTGAATGATTGCCTCAGGGTATTGTGAATTGTGGTCACGGCTGGGTGGTCTAAGGGCAATGTGCTTTTCTTTGGGGCTGGGGGTGGCAGAAGACTGTTGAGCTTACATGGAGCACCACCCTTTAAGATCACTTGTCACCATCACCACATCATGGCACGTCATCACCAGAGATTTTTTCCCCCCACGTGCTTATTTTTGGGCTTCTCTGATTGCTCAGTTGGTAAAGATCTGCCTGCAATGCAGGAGACTCTGGTTTGATTCCTGGGTCAGGAAGATTTGCT
Organism: Muntiacus reevesi; assembly: GCF_963930625.1. Classification (NCBI taxonomy): domain Eukaryota; kingdom Metazoa; phylum Chordata; class Mammalia; order Artiodactyla; family Cervidae; genus Muntiacus; species Muntiacus reevesi. The sequence continues at coordinate 53,244,957 of NC_089263.1, read as the reverse complement.
GGAGAAGGGATAGGCTCCTACTCCAGTATTCTTGGATCTACCCAATCCAGTATTCCCTCATGGTTCAGCTGGTAAAGAATCTGCCTGCAATGCAGGAGACCTGGGTTTGATCCCTGGGTTGGGAAGGGAAGATCCCCTAGAGAAGGGAACAGCTACCCACTCCAGTATTCTGGCCATGGTGTTGCAAAGAGTTGGATGTGACTAAGCCACTTTCACTTTCTCTTATTTTTATTATGACAATGATGGTGGTTTACTCACTAAGTTGTGTCTCTTGCAACCTGATGGACCGTGGCCTTCTAGGTTCCTCTGTTCTTGGGATTTCTCAGGCAAGAATATTGGAGTGGGTTGCCGTTTCCTTCCCCAGGGGATCTTCCCAACCCACAGATGGAATCTGCATCTGCTGCATTGCGGGTAGATTCTTTACCACTGAACCACCAAAACATGTTTTTGTCCAGTGCCAAATGTAGACAAGATTGCGGCAGCCTGGCTCCCTGCTGTTGACAATTGGGATTGATCCATCATGGCTGCAGCCTCTTACTCTGCTTTTCAGGCCCTGAACCTTGCTGTCTTCCTCCCTTTTGCTGTCCTGTTTATATAGAGTCCAATAAAGACTCTGCCAGGATAGGAAGGTGCTTTTCAGGCCTTCATCACTGCCTCTCCATCATCAGAATTTTTTAATGTAACTTTTAAATGTTCATATTTGGTTTTACCTAGACCTTCTTTCTGCCTTTGGAAATTTATAACAGAGGCAGGAAGTGATAGAGGTGAGGGTTATTCTGTCCCTAATTAGCTGCTGCTGCTGCTAAGTTGCTTCAGTCGTGTCCGACTCTGTGCGACCCCATAGATGACAGCCCACCAGGCTCCCCCGTCCCTGAGATTCTCCAAGAACACTGGAGTGGGTTGCCATTTCCTTCTCCAATTCATGAAAGTGAAAAGTGAAAGTGAAGTCGCTCAGTCATGTCTGACTCTTAGCGACCCCATGGGTCCCTAATTAGAAATCCTACCAAAAGAAGGGAATGCTTGCTTTGTCACAGAAATGTCCCAGGTCTCAAATGTGAATCAGGGGATTCAGATCTAACATCATCTCCTTCCAATACCCCATCATAGCCCCCACCCCTCGCCCACCCCTCTAGCTCTGGTGTTTTTAAAGAAGTCAGTCAGCACCTATTGAGAATTTTGTCCCTTGCAGTTGGCATCGGCTGTATGATCCCTCTGTTTATTTTTACTGGAGGGCTATTTTCCTTTCTTCCCCTCTAGTCTTTGGCTTAGCCAAGTGAATGCATTCATAGCAATCTCTAGTTGTCATTTTAATTTCTCTTTCTAGGGTGTAATTTCTTTGCTGTTTTCTTGGAAAAGTCCTTCTAGTTTAAAGTCTCAAGACACTGTTCTGTTGCCTGAAAGTCAGTCCTGGAGGTGCTAAGAAATAAATCCAAACAACATGATGGAAACAAACAGACAAAAAGATTCTTTTTTCCCGTTTTCTCTTGATTGAGATTGAGTTGAGGTCTCCTTTAGAGCCCTGCCCAAAGGGGCCTGACAAGCCAGCCTGGACCTCACTTGGTTCTCCTTTCCAGGCACCGAAGAGCTGGCTGCAAATGGGCATATGTGAATATGATGATTGCCTTGCATTTTAACCAACCTCAGCTATTATGGAAAATTTGAGGCCACTGATTTGAACATAAGCAGATCAGTGTGAGTTATTTGTATGGGAACTCAATATGTAGCATTTCAGAGCTGGAAGGGATGTTGTATATTATGTCACCCACCTTTTATAGAGTTGGAAACTGAGACTCACAGAGGAGGAACATGTTGGACAAAGAGTTAGTTGAGTCTAAAATCTGTGTTCTGTTTGTCAGCCCAGTTTTTTTTTCCCCACAAGGGGGTGCTAGAGAAGACCAGGTGACCGGGACATGCAGGCCGGATTGCAGAGACCTTGGGGCCGGGAAACCCCTCCCCATCTGAGTGGGGACAGTAACTGGGACATTCCTCTCCCAGGAGGGTTGCTCTTATCACAGAGCATGAAACTTTAGGAAGGATGCTCCTGAAGGCCTAATGGTGCTGCACACACAGTCTGCTTACACTTGACATCCAAAGTGAGGACCTTTCCCCAATATGGCTAAGCTTGTGCCTTTTCCTGGCCAAACTCTTCTTTTGCTTTCAAGGTGCAAGTTCCATAGCCATCCACCACCCTTTCTGCATGACTTTGGAGGCATTGCCTTTGCAGAAAAAGAAGGACTAGGGGATTGCCTTTCCTCCAAGCTACCCCTAAGGCAGAAGATGCCCTCTTTCCCCCCTGCTGCCTCTCTGGGCTTGGGGATGCACCCAACTGCACCCACATAAGAGTCAGGACCAGCAACTGCATAAGTCAGTGTGCTTTCCACGTGGGAGCTGAGTGCCACTCAGTAGGCAGTGAGGTGAGCTGGGTTAAAAGTAGCTGCCAGTCAGAGATAAAACAGATTGACAAGGGCAGGGCACAGCTTCTGAGGGGGGCTGAACAATGAATAATGTGGAGGTGGGGTCCCTTCTGGCAGTTGTTCAGTCATTCAGTCTTGTCCAGTTCTTTGCAACCCTATGGACTGCAGCTCACCAGGCTTTCCTGTCCTTCACTCTCTCCTAGAGTTTGCTCAAACTTATGTCAATTGAATCAATGTCATCCAACCATCTCATCCTCTGTCTCCCCCTTCTCTTCCTGCCCTCAATCTTTCCCAGCATCAGAGTCTTTTCTGATGAGTCAGCTCCTCTCATCAGCATCAAAGTATTGGAGCTTCAGCATCAGTCCTTCCAATGAAGACTATTGCTTTCTGGCAGTAGGTGGTAGAAGCCAGGCACAGAGACAAGTTCTAAGCTGATCTTCCAAACCCTGGATGAACCCTGGTTCCAAAGGAACTGGGATACCAGAGGGGGAATGTTTAGGAGGAGTTGAGGATGAAATAGGGACCTGTTATAGCTATAAGTGAGGTGAGAGCTTAGTCCCCACCAGGAGGCTTCATTCAAAACATCCTATCTTGCAGGAGTGATTTCTCCAGCCCATCAGCCTGGGGTGTTGGGAGGTGCTTTCCCATACTCAGACTCCCCATTGACTGGTACATGTCAGCCTGGCTCTGCTAAAAGGAACCATTCACCCACATAGCTGCTTGCTCAAGAAATGCTGGTTGTAGTTTGAAAAAGGTGTGTTTATCCAGAGTTTTAAGGGTGCTGTGCTACAAGGAGGAGATTCAAGGTGAACTCCAGAGTCCTCGTGCTCCTGGGTTCACAGGTCTCCAGACTGCAGTACTCCCCACCTTGGCCTAGCCGGTACTCAGTCTTGTTCCCAACAGCCAGACATATTCATTATTTATTATTATTTTTAAAGAAATAATTATTTATTTGGCTGTGTCAGGTCTTAGTTGCATCATGCAGGATCTTTCGTTGAAGCGGGCAGGCCCTCTAGTTGTGGCGAGTGGCGGCTTCTCTAGTTGTGGTATGTGCATTGAATTGCCCCATGACGTTTGGGATCTTAGTTCCCTGATCAGGGATTAAACTCATATCCCCTGCATTACCAGGTAGATTCTTAACCACTGGATCACCAGGGACGTCCCCATATTCATTATTAGTGGAGCTGGCAAAAAGCCTATAGGAACCAGGCTATGGAATCCTCTTACACTTTAACTTGTCCCTTCCCAGAGCAGTGACATGTTTCTGTAGAATCTGAGTGACTGTCAGGGTTGGATTCATCTTAGTGTTAAGTCTTAGATTTGGATGAAATCCTAGAGGTCACCTTGACCAACGTTCCTCTCTAAGCAAAAATTTTTTTCTGCAACTTTCAAGATAGGTTCAGGTGTTCACAAGACTAAGACAGGTCATGGAGGATGGTGGGGAGATTGAACCCGGAATCCAGAGGGTTGTCACCCTCCCTGTGGCTTAGTTGGTGCTGTCTTTGCATTAGTTCCCCTTCGCTTCCCTTTGTCATCCTGTTCCAGAAGAGATGGGCAGTAATGATGCTGGGGGTGGCATTGGTGATGGAGAAGAAATATCTTACCTTGCTTGCAATTCTGTTTCCAGACATTGATGAATGTCGTTATGGCTATTGCCAGCAGCTGTGTGCGAATGTTCCGGGATCTTATTCCTGTACATGCAACCCTGGTTTTACCCTCAACGAGGATGGAAGGTCTTGCCAAGGTATGTGATGTGAATGATAACTTGAACACAGTGTGAAACCCTAGATGCTGTCTTCTTCAAAGTCTGACAGCTTATGTCGGTGAGAAACGCCGTTGTTAAAGTGTATTTCCACTCACTGCCTGCTCATGCCATTGCTTACAGAAACCTGAGATCCTCACTGAGCTTATGTGAAACATGTCAGGATGTGCTCTGCGCATTTACTGAGATTAGAACCACATCATCCACCAGCTGGGAGCTTACGATTTCATGGATTTACTTCTCTCTATGTATCCGCTGTCCACAAGTAGCCTTGCCAACATTTTTGATCAGTCAGAAGCTTTCTCACATGTCCTCTAGCCTGACTGAGTTCAATTCCCGAGGCCCAAAGAGGGATGAAGAGAGAGGGCTTGGATGAAGAGAGAGGGCTTCTGATTCCTGCTGAATTGTGAGATACTCACTTTATGCAAGGGTTTCACAGGCAACTTAAAAAAATTTTTTTTTGTTGTTTATTTGTATATCTTTTATTTTATTTTTATTTATTTTTTTAAATTTTTTTTTATTAGTTGGAGGCTAATTACTTCACAACATTTCAGTGGGTTTTGTCATACATTGACATGAATCAGCCATAATTTTATTTATTTTACTTTTGGCTGTGCAGGGTCTTCATTGCTGCATGGGCTTTTGCTAGTTGCAGCAAGCAGGAGCTCCTCTCTAGTTGTGGTGCGTGGGCTTCTCATCATGGTGGCCTCTCGTTGCAGAGGGCGTGCTCTAGGGCTTGGGAGTTCCAGTAGTTGTGGCACACGGGCTGAGTTGCGTAGTGCCGTGAGGGATCTTCCTGAGTCAGGGATGGAACCCTTGTCTCCTGCATTGGCAGGCAAAGTCTTTACCCTGGAGTCACCAGGGGAAGCCCCACAGGCAACTTCGATGCCTGTCATTATAGCTGTCCCTTCTCCGTGCTAGGAGGGCCTGTTATTTAGCCAGGAGTCCAGTGGTGCTGGTGGTGGTAACTTCCCTTACAACCCGACATTCCCTGCAGTAACACAATGAAACAAGGGCATTTTCTGACTTTCACATGATGGCATCATATACTGATAAGTAAGAAAAACAAGTTCCAGGCTTATGGCAGTTTCCAGCGGAAGGTATCTTCTGCTCAGGAAGTGAATAGGGGACTTAAGACCCAAGGAATTAGCGCAAGTCCTGCCTGGCCCCCGGCTCCCCGCCCCCAGCCTGCAGCCTGGGGCCTCCAGTCCCTGGCAGCTGCCCCATCCAGGGTGGAGACAGCGCCAGAGACTCAGAATGAGGTCTTTGTTTGGAGCCGGCCACCAGCTTTTGCGGGATCCATTTCCTTGTCACAGCACTCGAGGTCTGGCTGGCAGGCTCCTGGCCAGCTAGTTGGAGGATATTATGTCTCCATTAGTTTAATCGTATCTAAATCATTGAGTAAACAGGAAGGCATCAGCGTTAAAGAGCTGGATCCTGGATTCTTTGTCAGTCTCTCTTCCAAAGCTGGTTCTGCTGATTGTTCCAAGAAGTCTCGACTATGTTCCTCTCGCCAGGAGAGGTCATTTTCTTCTGAGAGCAGAGGCTGGCCTGGGAGGTTGAGGGAGTTGATTGCACAGGGGAGCAGGCGCCTGGCTCCTTTGCTGCTGTGATAAGTGGCTTAGTACAGATGCAGGCTTCTCCGTGCCAGGGCTGGAGGTTCAAGATGCCAGCCCCTCCTAAGGCACGGCCACTCACAGAGAAGCCGAAAGACCATGGTGTCCCGTGGAAACCGTCCTCTGACAAGGAGCAGTAACATACCTGGCGATGCCAGGCCCAGCAGTGTGATGAAGCGGCAGACACAGCACCTAGGCCTGGACTCGGGCACTCGGCCACTGGGATATTGCATCAGCGGGGCCCACAGCGACACAGGATGTGACAAACTCCAGCGAGCTTTTGTATTCCTAACTCCTCAAGCAAGGAAGACAGCTTTGCCCTCGTCAAAGCATTGTCACATTTGTTCATTTCACGGAGCCCCAACAATAGCCTTGCGAGGTAGGCAGGGCGGATGAGGAAATCAGGCTTCAAAGATGTTAAGCAACTTGGCCAGAGTCTGGCAGCTAGGTGATGGCAGAAAGAAGCGTAAAGCCCAAGAGTCCAGTCTTCCTGTCCAGCAGGTTGGAGTGGGGAGCGGGTCTGCTCCCACAGGATTCAGAAGGGCCCTTGGGCATGTGTGGAGGGCAGGGCTGGCCTGAGAGGGCTGCCAGGGCCCTGGGGGCAGAAGTGCAAGTAGCTGAAAGCTGCAAGAGGGCGGGTCTTGAGCTTGCTCTCCCTGCACAACCAGTCTCTGGCCGGAAGCTGAGGACTTGAGCCCTCCTTCTCCTCGGTGCCGTCCTGCCTGGATAGCCTGGCATCACACGTTTTCCTGGCCTCCTGGGTGGACAGCCTCTAGACTCCCTTTGCACTGGAGGAGACTGGCATCTCCCTGGACTCGGCCTGTATGGCCATCTATTTTTTTCTGCCCCTCTGAAAGTTTCAAAGATGCCAGGAAGCGGGAGCTATATGGATATGGGCTTGCCCTCTTCTGTAAGAAAAACTTCTCAAGCCACTTCCCTTTTTATTCTGAAAGCATTCAAATCTCTATTAAGAGTCTGAAGAGGTTTGCCTGGACTTTGAAAGGGATAGAAATTTTCTCAGCTGGCATTTTGGTCATTGTCATATGGAGAAGTGGGGAGAGGAGCTTAAAATGAGTCAGCCAGTGACATTGTACCAATGACTCCCTCCTTGCCTCCCCTTCTCTGAGCTGTGCAGAATGAATCCTGTGTATTGTGGAAAGACCCCTGACTCACATCCCATTTTCAACTGTGCCCTTGCTAGCTTGGGGACTTGGGCACATCTCTCAACTTCAAAACCGGGATAAACATCTTTGTTGATGTATAATTGACATAAGATGAACTGCACTGTTAAAGGCACATGATTTCATGCACTTTGACATACACATATCTCCTGAAACCGTTGTCAACTCAAGATAGGCACTTCAGTCGTGTCTGACTTTTTGCAACCCTATGGACTGTAGCCTGTCAGGCTCCTCTGTCCCCGGGATTCTCTAGGGAAAAATACTGGAGTGGGTTGCCATGCCCTCCTCCAGGGGATCTTCCAGATCCTGGGATTGAACCTTCATCTCTCATGTCTCCTGCATTGGCAGGTGAATTCTTTACCAATTGTGCCGCCCGGGCAGCCCAATGACTATCCTATCACTCCTTAAAGTTTCCTTGTGCCCTTTTGTGCTTCTCTCCTTAACCTACTGAACTTGTGACATGGGTTGATGATTCTGAGCCCAGGCAATAAGGATTCGGTGAGTACGAGATCCTTCTGTAATAAACAGTGACATTATTTATGTCCATCTATCTTAGTTGGCTCAGGCTGCCATGACAGAATATTATACCATAGACTGTGGTGGCTTAGACAACAGAAATTTACTTTCTCACAGTTGTGGAGGCTGAAAGTCCAATGTGAAGTTACCAGCATGATTGGGTGCTTGGGTGCTTCTTGGCTTGTAGGTGGCCACCTTCTCCCGGTGTCCTCACACAACAGAAAGAGCAAGAGCAAGAGCTCCAGTGCTTCTTTTCATAAGGGCCCCACTTTTATGAGTTCATTTAACCTTAATTACCTCCCAATGGCCCCATTTCCAAATATCATCACATGTGGGGATGAGGGATTCAACATGTGAATTTTGGAAGGGACACAGTTCAGTCCACAGCCATAGTGAATAGTTATTTTTTGTAAATTATCATGCTTATTTACCCCTTTATCTGAAACTTCAAAGTCAGTGGGGGTGAGGTAAGGGCTAATTGGGGATGGGAAGTAGCAGATGTAGCCTAGAAATTCCTGTTGGCGAGCCTTGGAGAGTGGACTTGCTTGGAGGTATAAACGTGTACATGTCTACACACGTATATGATATGTATATATGCCGTTTCCACCCTTCCTAACTTGCAACCCCAGAGGGGATGTATAGATGGAGCCCATGGTTCTTCAGTGAACACGTTGGGGTCTGAGCTCTCCATCTGACAGTTCTTAGATGGAGATCCTTGGTATCTGTGGATCTGGTCTCCTGATGGTAGTGGATTTTGTTGCTGGTGCATTCTTCTGCTAAGTTAATACAAACATTCTCTTGTGGGAATGGTCAGTGATATGCTTTGATTTTCCACAGATGTGAATGAGTGTGCAACTGAGAATCCCTGCGTGCAAACCTGCGTCAACACCTATGGCTCTTTCATCTGCCGCTGCGACCCAGGATATGAACTTGAGGATGATGGCGTTCATTGCAGTGGTAATGAGCTTGGGTTTGGAGACTTCCACTTGTCCTAGGGGCACTGGGGCAGGGGTTTCTTCACAGGTGTTTCCTCTTGTTTCCCAGGCAGATTTCCAGTTTGGGACATTTTCCAGTGCAGCGGGGTTACAACCACACAAAATAGAGATGAGTCACTTCCCAAAGGTGCCATGCAACTGCCTGTCCCTTGTTATTTGACCCTTAATGCAAAAATCAGTGGAGCTAACTTTTAGGATCTGACATGGGGCTGAAGAGGAAGAGGAATTGCCTAATTTTGCATGCTGGTTTGTTATCTGTCTTCACCCAGCACTGAGTCAAGTCATGGGAATAGGGCAGATAATACTAATAGAATAATAGCAGGAATAAAAGCGAGTCTCACAGGGTAGGGTTGGGAGGGGGAGTGTTGAATGAATGAGATTATGTATGTAAACTATTAAAATCTCTATAATCAGTGCCTAACTTCAGACCTGGCACACCATGAACATGCAGTAACTAGTTTGCGAATCAACTAATGAATGATTGGATGTTGAATGAATAAAATCTTAATTTGTTGTGAGAACACAGATGGTTCAGTTGACCTTTTGTAAATTCCTTCCAAACCCAGGAAGCTATGACTCTCTGCTCATGCTAGTCTGTGGATTCTATCATAATTATCTTAGAAACTTGTAAACTCTGGTAAACTCCTTGAGAATAGGAGTAGCTTCTTGCTCCTATCTGTTCCTGTAGCATTCTGCAGAGGGCCATGTATAGTTCATTCTTTGCTTCATTTTTCCTTCTCTTCTTTCTTTTCCTGTTTTTTGTAAATGTTGACTTAAACTCCATTCTATTCAGTTTTAGCATCATCAGCAATTGTAAAGGAGCACAGTCCAAATTAATGATGCTTCACTGTATTTTTCAAAACAAGTGGGCCATATCCTAGAGTGAAAATCTTTTCGTCCTTCAGAATAGAAAGTTTCCTAATCCTGGATTTCATTGTAACAGGAACTGACCAAGGCCATGAATGGAACTTGTGTGTAGCTTTAGGTAGGACTAGAGTGTTTTGGGGACAGAATTCTCTGAAACAAACGAGCCCTTCTCCCCAGGGCCAGGAAAGACACAGCCACAAGTAGGCAGTTACAGAGAGCCTTAGGCCGATTAAATGTCAGTCCCAGAAATAGCTGTAAAATACCCTTAGGCATAAAAAGCTACTCTCTTCCTAGATTTCAATCCCGGTCTCTCCCCACCTCCTGTGGCACTCTTTTGGGTGAATCTGGGCTAAGGAACTGAGAGGTGAGAAGTTTAGCATGATGGGATGGGATCATTCATTTTTGGAGAATTGTCTGCACATCCACAGATGTGGCCACCTGCAGAGAAGGTGTGAGAGAGTGACCGTGGAGTCAGAGCCAATTTCAGATTCTAGCTCTCCTGCTCAGTACTTTCCTGGCCAAGTCACTTCCTGAGCCTCAGTTTCTCATTTGTTAACAAACAAACCAACCAACAAACACCTTCACAGGGGCAGTCATCAAGATGAAATGAGCTGGGGGACTTAAGTGTCATTTGTGTTCATTTAACTTTCTCTAAGCCTAGGTGTAAGACGCTTCTGGTTTGTCAAGAAGCCATCCTTGGTGTTTTGGCAAAGATTTTCAGTTGGCTCACTTTAACCAAAATGGGCATCTTTTTTTCCCCATATCCGTCATGATGCACACTTTCTGAAATCTTCAGGTAACCCCTGTCCACTGTGGGCCTGGGCTTCCCTGATGGCTCAGCAGGTGAAGAATCCACCTGCAATGCACGAGACACAAGAGACGCAGGTTTGATCCCTGGGGCAGGAAGATCCTCTGGAGGAGGAAAATGGCAGCCCACTCAAATATTCTTACCTGAAAAATCCCATGGACAGGAGAAATCTCCCCTCTGTTGAGGAGCCTGGCGGGCTACAGTCCATGGGGTCGCAGAGAGTCAGACAGGATTGGCAGGGATGTTTGCTGGGAGCTTGTTGTCCGTCCTTTCCCACTCACTCCCTTGTGCTGCTGGTTTCCCGGCCGGGAACTATGACCTTCACGGTGTTGTTCCAGCTGAGTGATCTGACCCAGGAAACCACGATAGATTCTCATGTGACTGCTTGAAACTGTGCTCCCTGCCAGAAACTGGCCTGTGTTTCTTTTTTTATTCCTGCTTCAATCTTTAATAGTCATTTTTATTGGAGTCTAGTTGCTTTACAATGCTGTGTTCATTTCTGCCGTATGGCAAAGTGAACCAGCTATATGTATACACATATCCCCTCCTTTTTGGATTTCCTTTCCATTTAGGTCACCACAGAGCACTGGGTAGAGTTCCCTGTGCTCTACAGTCTGTTCTCCTAAGTTATTTATTTTATACATAGTAGTTCTTGCCTGGAGAATCCCAAGGATGGGGGAGCCTGGTGGGCTGCCATCTATGGGGTTGCACAGAGTCGGACACAACTGAAGTGACTTAGCAGCAACAGCAGTGTGTATACATTAATCCCAGCCTCCCAGTTCTTCCCATCCCTATCTTCCTCCCTTGGTATCCATACATTTGTTCTCTATGTCTGTGTCTCCATTTCTGCTCTCCAAATAAGATCATTTATACCATTTTTCTAGATTCCACATATATGCGTTAATATATGATATTTCTTTCTGACTTACTTCACTTACTTATCTATTGTGTTGTTCAGTTGCTCAGTAGTGTCCGACTCTGAGAACCCATGGACTATAGCCCACCAGGCTTCCCTGTCCTTCACTATCTCCCAGAGTTTGCTCAAACTCATGTCCTTTGAGTCAGTAACCTCTGTGAGCCTCAATCTCCTCTCTGTTGAATATGGTTAGTAATAGCACCTCTTTCTAGGGCTGAGGTGAGGGTTGAATGTCATTTACCCATCTCGTTCTCTGTTGTCCCCATCTCCTGCCCTCAATCTTTCCCAGCATCAGGGTCTTTCCCAAAGAGCTGGCTCTTCACATCACATCACATCACATCACATCAGGTGGCCAAAGTACTGGAGCTTCAGCTTCAGCATCAGTCCTTCCAATGAATATTCAGGACTGATTTCCTTTAGAATGGACTGGTTGGATCTCCTTGCAGTCCAAGGGACTCTCAAGCATCTTCTCCAACACTACAGTTCAAAAGCATCAATTCTTCAGTGCTCAGCCTTCTTTATAGTCCAGCTCTCACATCCATACAACTACTGGAAAAACCATAGCTTTGACTAGATGGAACTTTGTTGGCAAAGTGATGTCTCTGCTTTTTAATATGCAGTCTAGGTTTGTCATAACTTTTTTTCTCTAGGTCCATTGTATTTCTCCTTATGGAGGATGGAGCCACAATCCTTAGTAAAGTCTGGGGATTGTGACTCTAACATAAGCAGAGCGGTCTGTTAGGTGGGGGTGGTTGCTCTCTCTCCATCTGCAGTGGGGCGAGCCCCAGCCAGGGAACTTCCCAAGCCCAGGACTCCCCAGATCCACCAGGTTGGAGTCCGATTCAGGCAGGATTTACTCAGGGAGACATTATGGCGTTGTGTTGATGCGTATAAACTCCAGAGTCTGGCTGGCCAGGTTCAAATCCCAGCTTTGCTGCTTACTCGTTATCTGTAAATTTAGTCAAGGTCGTTAACCTTGGGACTTCCCTGGTGGTCCGGTGATTAAGACTCTGTGCTTCCAATGCAGGGGGCAGCTTTGATCCCTTGTTGGGGAACTAAGATCCCACATGCCGCATGGCATGGCCAAAAAGTAAAAAAAAAAAAAAAGTTACCTAATCTCTGTGAGCCTCAATCTCCCCCTCTGTCAAGTATGGTTAGTAGCAGCACCCCTTTCTAGGGCTGAGGTGAGGATTGAATAAGATGAGGCGTGTAGCACATGTAACCTAGGGCTTGGTACACAGCAAGCTCTCAGGAAATGACAGGTTTTACCACTGCCTTCTACTAAAGGTATGAATGGAATCTACATCCTTAACAGAAATAAACAGGACACTCTGTTAGGACATCTGGGACCAAGACCAGACTCTATGAGGCTCCCCAGGGAGCGGGAGTGGGCAGGATAGAGCAGATCTGACTCGCTGAGTGTGCTTTAACTTTAACGTGCTTTAACAAAGCCGCATCTCAGTTCTGCTGGCTCGTAACCCATCGCCTGGAGGCCTCTGGGAGAGAAGGAAAGGAGTTTTTCCTTCTCGAATGTGAGAGACAGCAGGCATGTAACAGGAATTATCGCATGGTGGAGGAGCAGCCTCCCATGCGCTGACATCCTCGCTGGGTGATTCCAGAGAGCAATCCGAGGACATGTCACATGGGGAAGCCAGTGAAAGCAAGTTTTCGGGAACACAACAAATGAAAGAAAAACATGTTTTCTTTGGCGTGCTTATCGCGTGAGGCTCAAATGGGGGTTCTCTTGCCAAATGCTGTGTGTGATGAAGAGTTGGCTTTTCTGGAGCGCCTGCTTTTGTATCCCTGGCCACAATCTACAAGTTCAATGGCTCCCTCTTCAGGTCCCCACCTCCATGGCTGGAGAGTGGCCCAGCACCAGGTCCCACATCCCAGGGACCACCCGAGGCAGGCGGGCCACCCCATGCCACACAGAGTTTTCCCTTTCAAGGAAGTTTTTTAAATATTTATTTATTTATTTGGCTGTGCCAGGGCTTAGTTGCAGCACACAGACTCTTTGATCTTCATTGCAGCATGTGAAATCTTTAGTTGCAACATGTGAGATCTAGTTCCTGGACCAGGGATGGAACCTGGGCCTCCTGTATTGGGAGGACAGAGTCTTAGCCACTGGACCACCAGAGAAGTCCTTCAGGGAGGTTTTTGGACCCAATGAAGTTTTAATAAAATTCGCACCCCCTGGCCTTCTGGAGATGTCCCTTTTAGTTGTGATTTTAGGAATAATATTTTTTCTCAACTTGTGGGTGATTAGAGGGGAGTTAGCACTGGTAACTGGGGCTTTCCAGGTAGCGTTGTGGTAAAGAACCTGTCTGCCAATGCAGGAGACATAAGAGACGTGGGTTTGATCCCTGGGTCAGGAAAATCCCCTAGAGGAAGGCATGGCAACCCACTCTGGTATTCTTGCCTAGAGAATCCCATGGACAGAGGAGCCTGGCATGCTGCAGTCCATGGGGTCGCAAAGAGTCAGACATGACTTAGTGACTAAATAACAAGGCATTGGTAAAGTTGCCCTTTCAGAAAACTAGGTCCAGTGAATGTTTTTTTAGGTCTGGGGAAGAGCTCTGCACCCAGAAAACTCCAGCAGACAAACAAATCTCACCTCTAGATGTAGAGGGTAGATTCACCTACAGGGCAAAATGAGACAGTGATGAGTAGATGATGTAGCTGAGCCAGAGGCAAACGGTGTTGGAAACTTGATGGAGACAGACTTCAGCTCCACGAAGGAGAGAATTTTCTACCAATTAGAGCTGTCCAATTATCAATGGGCTTCCTTGGTAGGTAGTGAGCGCCCCACCATCAGAAGTGTTCAAAAATGAATTGGAAACTTCTTGGCAGAGAAGCTATCCTATGTGTCAGGAGAGTGTGGTTACTATTGTTCAGTTGCTAAGTCATGTCTGACTCTTTGCGACCCCATGGACTACAGCACTCCAGAATTTTCCCTGTCCTTCCCGTCTCTCTTCGTCATGCTCAGACTCACGTCCTTTGAGTCAGTGATGCCATCCAACCATTTCATCCTCTGTCATCCTCTCCTCCTGCCTTCAGTCTTTCCCAGCATCAGGGTCTTTTCTAATGAGTCGGCTCTTTGCATCAGATGGCCAAAATATTGGAGCTTCAACTTCAGCATTAGTCCTTCCAGTGACTATTCAGGGCTGATTTCCTTTAGGATTGACTGATTTGATCTCCTTGCTGACCAAGGAGAGTGTGCAGGCTTGGATAAATAAAGCTAGAATAGCACTAAGTTCCCATGCCCAGGTAGTTTATGATTATAAATGGTGTGTGTAACTTGTCTCCCCCAGATATGGACGAATGCAGCTTCTCTGAATTCCTCTGCCAACATGAGTGTGTGAACCAGCCGGGCACGTACTTCTGCTCCTGCCCAGCCGGCTACATCCTGCTGGACGACAACCGGAGCTGCCAGGGTAAGGCTGCTAGAGGGACCCAGCTGGGGGAGGTGTGAGATGGAGCTGGCTCAGGGGGCCACCTGGGTGTCTTTGCCTGGGGAAGGTGGCAGGGGTGAGGGTGTGAATGGGTGCTGGTGACTCCCAGTGCGGCAGGCTCTGGGCAGGATGCCTGGGCTGGTACCTTCCTGCCCTGCAACCCCATCAGAAAAGACAAGGTCACTCTCATTGGTGGAATGCCCTCTGCAGATACACGCAGCTGGTCCTGCCTCCCCAGGCAGGTCTCTGCGGCCCCTCTGAGGAAGGCTCCAGACCCCACCAGGACCTCTGATGGCCGGCTCGTGGTCCATGAGCCAGTTTTCTCATGCTCCCTGGAGAGCAGCCTGGTCAGCCTTTCTCTACCAACTTCCTAGAGAATGGACGCATGTGTGGGGGGACACCTGCATCCTCTGACTGCTGCATGCCTCAAAGTGTCGTGACCCCCGGCTGTGAAGGGGGTGGGGTCTCCCCAAGATTGGCTGCTCAAGATTCTTTCCAGCCCATGCTCACCTACTGGGGCAGATGGTGGAGGCTGGTAGCTGGGCAACAGATTCATTTTCAGCTCCTTGGACCTGCCTTATCCTAACACCAAGCAAGAATTCTACACACAACAGTGCCAAGCAGTAGAAATATATTGTGGGCTATAAATGCGAGCCACATATGTAATTTAAAATGTTCTAGTAGTCACATTAAAGCAATAGAAAGAAACAGGTAAAATTAATTTTAGAGCATATTTTATTTTGAGCTGTATATCTAAAATATTACCTTTCTACTGTGTACTCAATATAAAAATTGTCGATGTTTTCCATTCTTTGGCTTTACTAAGTTGTCGGATCTGATCTATATTTCCCACTTACGGCACATCTCAGTTTAGACTAGTCACGTTTCAAGTGCTCAGTGGTCACGTGTGGCCGGTGGCTGCCATCCTGGATAGTGTAGTTCTGTAGAAAGACCCAGGCAGCCTCCACCCCGACTCCCACTCATCTGGCCCCAGGTCCGTCACCTTGGAAGTGCTGCCTGGCTTCAGCCTCTTGTCTATTACGCATTTCAGACATCAACGAGTGTGAGCACAGAAACCACACGTGCATTCTGCAGCAGACCTGCTACAATTTGCAAGGGGGCTTCAAGTGCATCGACCCCATCCGCTGTGAGGAGCCTTATCTGCGGATCAGTGATAAGTAAGTCATGGTTTCCCCTGGGGAGATGGGAGTGTGGATGAGGAGCCTGTTTCAGAAATCTGCCGGTGTGGTGTCAAGGAGAGAGTACCTGCCAGGGTAATGGGAGATGTGGTCTACTGTCTCCTACACAACAAGGGAAGCCTGGCATACTCCAGTCCACGGGATAGCAAAGAGGCAGACAGCACTGAGCGACTGAACTGAACACAACACATGCGTGCCCTCCCTCCCCCGCCACACTGTTCTCTACCGTTCCCCAACTCATGCCAGAGCTATATGAAGATTCTCTAGACTACTAATCAAGAGGAGAGGCGGGGCTCATGAGTCTCCTTTTCCCTTTAATGACTTTGTTCTGGATGTTGTTGCTGTTTTGGTGGATATACGGGGTCTTTAGATAGAGCTGGGCTTCTCAAAGATCACGTGCATAGAAACCACCTAGGGATCTTGTTAATGGCCCAGTTCTGATTCCATGGGCCTGATTTGGTGTGAGACTCGGCCTTGCAGACAAGCCCCCAGGTGAAATGGATGCTTCTAGTCTTCCTGGACCTTGTTGGGAGTAGTGAGGGGCTGGAGAGGTCTCTAGAGAGTTCTCATTAACCGAGGGTAACTAGCTTGCTCTAATCAAGTTTTTTATGTCACAGTAGTGATTGAATGAAATCACCAGATGGCAAATATTTAGCTGAGGTGAGAACTGAAGTGAAGACAACCTCTACAGAGTGAATACACTAGAACAGTGGTTTTCTGCCCCCGTGTACTAGAAATTCCTTTTCCTACTATTCAGTTCCTATTTATCTGTCTCAGTTCCACAGCAACCTGCATGCATTACAACAGGCACGTGCACACACACACACAGATGTCTTCTGCCCTCCTCCCTTCTAGTCACCTGTTTACTACCCCCGAAGCTCCCAGCCCTCCCAACGGATGGAACGGACACGTCCATCGTGCATGCCCTCTAAGGACACAGCCCCTAAGAGGAATTGATACCTTACCAGTGTGCTTCCCGCTCTGATCAAAAGCTGGCAGAAGAGGACAAAGCCAGGAACAGACAGGTCCTAAAGAAGTCTTCGCTGGCTGCTAAGAGCTGTGCCTCTAAGTAACCCTGTGGAACAGCATCCTTTGATTTCTGGTTCAGGGCCCTTTGTGGCAGAGCAGAACTCCGCCCTCACCAACTCCCATTCCTGGTTGTCCCTGGGTTTCTCCAGGTCTCAGTTGTCTGTGGTGGGGACCCCCTCCCTGAGCTGGTGTTACTGGCGGGGCCTGACAGGCCGCTGAGAGCCCTGGGAGACTCCTGCACCCTGCCTCCAGGCCCCATTCCAGTTTCACTCCAGCCGCCCTGGTCCAGCTCATTTCCTTGTCCAGGTGTCCTGTATTCCTGCCAACCCGAGCATGACCTGCTCTCACCTTCACCCACACCCCAGAATGTTCCTCCTCCCGGCTTCTGGGCACACGTTTTCTGCACACGGGAGGCGTGCCTGCCACTGCCACAGGGACAGACCTGCCCCAGCTTTCAGATCTGGGCGCCAGTGCCACCTCCAGCTGTTTGCGATCCTCTTCAGCTAGGAGCCATCTCTCCCTCCTCCAAATCTCTTTTAGAAAGCAATTAGTTTCTGTGTGACACGTGACATTTTAATGTGGCTATTTTGGCACCCGGAACATCTTGACTTGGCTGTTTTGATGCAGACTTAAAAAAACAAAACTTTAAATATTCCGTCTTAAAAAGCCATGTTATTTGTTTGTTTATTTTTGGCTGTACTGGGTCTTCATTGCTTCTCTCCTCAGGCTCTTCTTTAGTTGCAGTGAGCAGGGGCTACTCTTTAGTTGCAATACGAGGGTTTCTCATGGAGGTGGCTTCTGGTGTTGCAGAGCACAGGCTCTAGGCACATGGGCTTCAGTAGTTTCAGAGTTAAGGCTCCACAGTTGTAGTTTCCAGGCACAGGCTCAATAGTTGTGGTGCATGGACTTAGTTGCTCTTTGGCATATGGGATCTTCCCGGACCAAGGATAGAACCCGTACCTCCTGCATGTGGATCCAACCTTTCCTGCAGGCAGATTTTTTACCCCTGAGCCACCATGGAAGGTGCTAAAAATTCTTTTTACACCCTCACTTATTAAGTATTAGTCTGACTCCTGGTCTATGCCCAGTGCCAGCTGCTGTGGTATTTGTTCTTATACTGGTGGAGGAGAAAGACAATGAACAAATGGTCACAAAATGAATCCATGATCCTCGATGGTAGTAGGGGCTGAGAACAGGAAGAATGGAAATTTGCAAAGTGAAAGAGTAGGCTGGACTTGGTCTAGTCAGAGAAGTCTAAAAGCCCCTCTGAGTAAATGACCCTTGAGCTGGAATGGAAAGGCGAATGGATGTTAACAGAGTAGAATAGCAGAGGGAACCGAGTGTTTAAGACTATGAGACAAGAGTGAGCTTGATGTCTTCAGGGACGGGAAGATATTTTAGAAGCAGAACGGATAGATTTTGAAGACTGACTGGAAGTCAGGGGAGAGTGACAGAAACAGCAAAGCGTACTCCCAGTTTTGGCCACCAAGGCATAGATCAACAGATATCCTCATCCTGTTATGCACTCTGACCTCTAGGGGGAATCTCAGGGATGAGAGGAGAGATGGAGGCGATTCGGGATAAATCCAGGGATGTCTGTAAAACACATACCTTGGTAATAAGTCAACTTTATACTATGATAATGCTATTACTAGTTTTCAAGTGAGATGCTTTGTATCAGAGATATTTGTGTCTATGATTTATTTATATTAAAGAGTAAATTTAAGATCATTAAATTTATCATTGCAGTAAATGTCCTAACATCTGAAAGTCCTGTCCTAACATTGTATCTTGTACATAGTGAGTTCTGATGTTTGTTTAGAGAAAGAAAATACCCAATTCTATTCCACACAGACTGGAGTAAGTACAATAGAAAATATAAAAAATACCACTCAAGACCCGTCAATCTATTGTAATTTCTCACATTTAAAGCTTCTCAATGAGTATGGATGGTTGGGAAGTGAAGAGCTATGAAGCACACTTTTGCCAACTAAATATGTGACCATCATGAAGTACATTACAGGATGTCCCAGGGTTCTGAAATCCAGACAACTCAGGTTTATGCTTTAGTAACAGGACTATCTGATTGGCCAGAACAGGCTGTTCTCTAGGAACCACAGGGCTCACTTACATGCTGGAGAGTTTTTAGACCAGAGACAGAAGTAGAGGACCTCTACAGTCACAACATTTGGATGGTAGAAATGGGGTGTCCTCCTTTTCCATGTTTCAAGCACAGAGGTAGGTACAACCAGCATCTGGAAAGGATCTGCCGCTTTCTTACATGATTTCCCTTCCCGACAGCCGCTGTATGTGTCCCGCTGAGAATCCTGGCTGCAGAGACCAGCCCTTCACCATCTTGTACCGGGATATGGACGTGGTGTCAGGACGCTCTGTTCCCGCTGACATCTTTCAAATGCAAGCAACCACCCGCTACCCTGGGGCTTATTACATTTTCCAGATCAAGTCTGGGAATGAGGGCAGAGAATTCTATATGCGGGTAAGAGGGGGTGCTGAGTGGTGGTCACCATCTTCCACAAGGTGTTCTGTTGTCTAGCCTGGAGTGTGTTTCTAGAAACAGGCCAGAGGGCAGTCCAGAGGAGTGGGTGTGGAGGTGGGAGGGGAAAGTGGATGGGAGTCAGGACTCCACTGTCCTGGTTCCTCTCACTTTCTGAGTGGCCTGGAGAAAGTTGCTTCTCCTCTGTGAGCCTCAGGATCCTTATCTGTGCAATGAGAAATTAGGCCAAGATGCAATTGTAGGTCTCTTTCTTCCTGCAGTTCTTTTTTTTTTAACCATTTTAAAAAAATTGAAGTGTAGACAATTTACAATGTTGTCTTAGTTCCAGGTGTATGGCAAAGTGATTCCATTATATTTACAGATATAGACATATCTATATCTATGTACGTATATTCTCTCAAGTCCCTGGGCTTCCCAGGTAACTCAGTGGTAAAGGAACTGTCTGCTAATGCAGGAGCTGTAGGAGACACAGGTTCAGTCCCTGGGACAGGAAAATCCCCTGGAGGAGGAAATCCACACCAGTATTCTTGTCTGGAAAATTCCATGGACAGAGGACCCTGGCAGGCTACAGTCCATGGGGTCACAAAAGAGCCCAACACAGCTGAAGCAACTGAGCACTCATACACGCATCAAGTCCCTACTATTTACTTCTAGAAACTTACTACAGCAATAAACAAAATGGTCCCGAATCCCTGCCTTCATGGCACTTACATAGCAGTGAACTTAAAGGCATTCCTCAAAGAAGTGGGCTCTACCTGTGTTGTCCAACACAGTAGCCATATGGTTCTTTACATTTAAACTAATGAAAATGAAGTAAAATAAATAAAATTAAAAATTAGGTTCTGTCGTTGCACTAACTACATTTCAAGGGCTCAGTAGCAACATGAGGCTGCTGTATTAGCTTGGATATAGAACATTTCTATCACTGGAGAAAGTTTGGCTGGCTAGCATCGATTGAGCCATATCAGGATAAATTGGTGTGGATTTATCAGGAACAAATTTTAGAGTACACATCCTAGATGTGTTTGATTATTTGTAAATTACACAGATGTGATACTGTACCATTTCTATCATTGAGCTTCATTTCCCTCAACCTCTGGAGGGATCACGTGTCTTTGAAGCCCACTGTCTTACAGAGATGTTTTTCACATTTCAGTGTGAATTTGGATGCTTGTTGAAAAAGTGAATTCCAGAACTTCCTCTCTAGAGGATATATTTCAGAAGATGGTGAAAAAAAAAAAAAGAAGATGGTGGCTAAGACCTAGTGTATCGGTTTCTGATGTCTGCTGTAACAAATTGTCACCAGCTTGGTGGCTTAGGACAACAGGAATTTATTCTGGAAGCCAGAAGTCTAAAATCATTGTCACTGTGCTGGAATCTACCCACTGCTCTGGGCTTCCCAGGTGGTGCTAGTGGTAAAGAACCTACCTGCCAATGCAGGAGATGTAAGAGATGAGGGTTTCATCCCTGGCTCAGGGAGATGCCCTGAAGGAGGGCATGGCAACCCACTCCAGTATTTTTGCCTAGAGAATCCCATGGACAGAGCAGTCTGGCAGGCTACGGTCCATGGGGTCACAAAGATTCAGACACAACTGAAGTGACTTAGCACACTCACGCACACACTGAAATCAAGATGTCAGCAGGGTCATGCTGCCTCCAGAGGTTACAGGGGAGAATCCATTCCTTGTCTCTTCCAGCTTCTGGTGCTGCCATTCTTGATTTGTGACCACACCACTCCAATCTCTGCATCCTTGTCACATTCCCTCCTCCTCTTCTGCGTGTATCAAATCTCCCCCAGTCTCTTAGAATGTCACTTGTGATTGTATTTAGGGCCTATCCAGATAATCCAGGATAATCCCCCTGTGTTAAGATCCTTAACTTAATCCCATCTGCGAAGATCCCTTTTCCATATAAGGTAATATTTATAGGGTCCAGGGATTAGGACTTGATACCCTTGGGGGCCATGATTCACCTTAGGAATCTGCATTTCTTTCTTTTTTTAAAAAAAATTAATTAATTTTACTTTACCACATTATATTGGTTTTGCCATATATTGGCTTGAATTCACCATGGGTGTACATGTGTTCCCCCATCCTGAACCCCCCTCCCACCTCCCTCCCCATCCCATCCCTCTGGGTCATCCCAGGGCACCAGCCCCGAGCATCCTGTATCCTGCATCGAGCCTGGACTGGCAGGGAATCTGCATTTTTAATGAACACAGTATGTGGTCCTCCAAGGTCAGTGTGGGGCACTTGACTCAAAAGTTCACAGCTTTGACAGGGGTAGCATGTGGGCTGGTGAAAGAACCGTGTGTCTGAGCTCTCTTCCCACCCTCTCCCAAGCCCCTGTCTTCCAGTCTTTGCCTCTGGGGCTGGGACCATCTGAAAACAGAGGTTTCAGAAGCAGGATTAGAACAGATTAGAAAAGACCTCAGGAGCTAGTATCATGCCTATTTCCTCACTAATACATTTTGGACAAGACTCGAACAGGGCCAGGTCACATGTGATAATGCACTTGTGGACCCAGCATCTGTAAAACAGTGTAGTGGGGTTACGGGCTTTGTAAGAAGATGGAATGAGTTGAGGGTAGAGGAACTTCTCAAGATGAAAAAGATGGAGCTGTGTCTCTGTCAGTCCTTCCTGCCTTCCCATCAGCCATGGCCATCCAGCAGAACCCACTTCTGCCCACCTCTGTGGGCTTGCAGCCCCGTTGAGCATAAGCCCAGCCCGCCAGCATTCTCCCATCTGGCCTCTGTCATCTGTACAGACACAGCAGGTCCCAATCATAGGTACAAAGATGCCCCTCTCGGGGATTTAAAATACCATCACCTGTATCAGCTGCTTTAGGTTTTCCCCCCGGCAGAATAGAAGCTCTAGGAAGTGGCCTTGCCTTGGCCAGGTCACCACCTACTAAAATCCCCTTGATCCAATGTTCCCTGTGTAGCTGACTTGTAAGAGCTGCCCCATGATGGTGGGGGAGAGATCGTCTTCTGCAGGCGAGTGACCAGAAGGGGGGCCCCTTCCTGCGAGCTTCCTCTAGTGCCTGGATTGTTACGGTGACGAGGCGACCCTTGAAACTCACAAAACTTTGAACCGTATGTGGTTTGCTCGCTCTCTCTGGAGAACTTTGAGAAGGGCCCTAATTGGTTAGCATTTATTCAACTGAGGATGCCATGACACAGGGGGATGAGGGCCCATAGACCCGCCCCAGGAATGGCTGAAGGAACTTAGGGATGGGAAGCTGGATCCTGGCTGGAAAGGTCCTAAAAGCTGCTCTTGGGAAGAGAAGACAGGCCCGGTGTAGGGGCCCTGTGAAGCCAGGCAGCCTCCCTGCAGGAGGAGGTAAGGTTTCCCTTCCCACACTGTGCAAAGCAGCAGTGCCCTCCTCAGGAAGCCACGCAGTCATGGGCTGTGGAACCAGGCTGACCCACCTCATTTCCTTCCACAACTCACCAACCCTATGGCCTTGGACAAACACTCTAACCTCTCTGAGCCTCAGTTTCCTCATCTGTGCGTGCTAAGTCCCTGCAGTCGTGTCCGACTCTTTGCAACCCTATGGACTATAGCCCGCCAGGCTCCTCTGACCATGGGATTCTCCAGGCAAGAATACTGGAGTGGGTTGCCATTTCCTTCTCCAGGGGATCTTCCGAACCCAGGGATCAAACACGCATCTCTTATGTCTCCTGCATTGGCAGACAGGTCCTGTACCCCTAGTGCCACCTGGGAAGCCATCCTTATCTGTATAGAGGGGATAATGATAGTATCTACTATGGGATTGGATGAGATCATCTACTTAGCACAGTGCTTGGAGCACAGAGCAGCTGTTTTTTATCAAACAAGCAGGATGAAACTTTCAATAACTTTCTTTTTCTCCTCTGGCTATCTTGAATCTGCACACACCTGGGTGAGTCTCAGGCAGACCCCATTGGATTCACAGATGCTCTCAGTTACTATCAAATTGCCTTTCTCCCTCATGTCAGAAGTCCCAGCTGCTTTAGGTAGAAGCCAACCATGAGTCTATCAGTGTAAAGTCCCCGCCTCCCCCCGCCCTCCCTGCCAGCTTGAATCTCTGTCCTGCCTTCCTCTTCCCCTTTCCTCACTGATTGTGCTGACGTGGCTCTTCCTCTGGGGTTTTGGGGGGTACAGATGGTGGAAGGGAAGTGGTGAGGGGGGCCAGGGTCTTACTCCCTTGTTGCTATTGTAGGCAGGACCTGGTGCTCTCTTCTGGGGCCCAAATGCTCTTGCTTTCATGGGATGCTTTGTCGGTTCTTTGGAGACTTCCCTGAGGACTTTGCACTGACCATTCCCAGGTGTGGGCGAGGGCCTCTGGTTGGCTGCTTGCCACCCCAAAGCGCTCTCTCAGAAAGTTTGCATGTGTGGGTGTTGCCTCGCCCTGGCGGGCAGACCTTGCACTGGGCCTTCAGGACACCAGTAGCCAGCTTCCCCACAGCCCCCTGTGCCCCGCGTGGTGCACAACATCTCTGGGCTTTCTTCTCCGGGAGAGTCCAGTGCACTCTGCATCCTTAAGTTCAGAGGGCCTACACTGAAAGCCCCTCTTGCTTGATTTGGGGGCTGGTAAGTGTGTCTGATACACTTATACAGGCTGGAGGTGACAGTGAGAGATCTGGCGCTGGGCTATGGCCTTCAAGTCCTGTATGACAACAGCAGGAGAAATTACACAAATAGCAGTCGCAGCTGATCCTGCATGGTGCGGGACATATGTCAAGTATTTCCCATGTATCACTGCTCTCATCTTCATCACAGCCCTGTCCTCTAGGGCAGAGGTCCCCAACCTCCGGGATCTATTGCCTGATGATCTGAGGTGGAGCTGATGTAATCATAGTAGAAATAAAGTGCACAATAAATGTAATGCACTTGAATCATCCTTAAACCATCCCCTGCCTTCCGGTCTTCCACAAAACCGGTCTCTGGTGCCCAGAAGGTTGGGCACCGCTGCTAGAGCTTGCTTACACTCCCTGACTTTACAGATGAGAGCCCTGAGACACCGAGAGGTGAAGGAACCTGCCCCAGATCTCACAGTTTAGAAAACCCCAGCGCAGGATTAGAACCCAGACAGTGTGCCCCTAGTATCTGTACATACTCTCATATTTCTCTTTAGGATGTGGGGTACTTGTCTAGCTTTGGGGTCTCAGCCAAGACTGAGACGACAAAAAAAGTCTCCTTTAATGTCTAATCACAGAAGAAAGTGTGCAATAAGCACTGGTTATGATTGTATTGGTAGAGTCATTTCTGTGGCTGCTGCTACTGTGGTTAGGAGGTTGTGGGCTGTTGGGCCCTGGCGAGGTTGGAGATGTTGGAGATGCCCAAGGGACTGCAGCATCTTGTCGGGGGTGGGTGTTGATAACTGTTCAGGCTCTGCCACCCTGAGTGTCACTGATGGTGTTACAGTCTCCTGGGAAGAGCTTCATTTCACACAGCAGGCAAGCCACACACATACATACCCACAAATATACACACACATGCACACACGCCTGTACGTACACACACACACAGTCACTCATGTGCACAGGTAGATGCTGCTGCTGCTAAGTCACTTCAGTCGTGTCCGGCTCTGTGCGACCCCACAGACAGCAGCCCACCAGGCTCCCCTGTCCCTGGGATTCTCCAGGCAAGAACACTGGAGTGGGTTGCCATTTCCTTCTCCAATGCATGAAAGTGAAAAGTGAAAGCAAAGTCGCTCAGTCGTGTCCGACTCTTCATGACCCCATGAACCGCAGCCTACCAGGCTCCTCCGTCCACGGGATTCTCCAGACAAGAGCACTGGAGTGGGGTGCCATTGCCTTCTCCGGCACAGGTACATACACACATACAAATACTCACATGCAGATACACATGTACACACACATCCCTTTCATGAGCCCCCATTGGCACTCTGCCTCCCCCTGAGACCTGGACAGACAGCTGGTGACTGGCTTTGGCCAGGTGACTTAGGGACAGTTAGGACGGGAAGAAGGAGTCCGGGCAGAGGGTACAAACTGCGCCAAAGGGCATGGAGATCAGGTGACGGGGCCGGGGAAAGCTGACTTGCTGTGGCCTGGCTGCTTGCCCTGTGTCAGACAACGCCTTCTCGCTGGTTGACTCAGGACAAACCTGAGCCTGTGTGGGGGCAGGCTGAAGAAGACAGACGGTCAGGTGGGCTGTTTGCAAGCTACTCCCCTGCGGGCCCCTTCACCGGCATCACAACTCGCTCCACCTTCTGTCACTGACGTTAATTCAGCTCCACTACATATGCAGCTCTGAGAGTTTAGGAACATGTGGCTTCTGCCCTGAGGATTCCACACTATGAGGGGAGGGAAAAACAACCAGGCAAACATTTACAATTCAAAGGAGTGATTCTCAAATAGACTAAGTGCCTGGGATGGTCTGGAAATGGAGAGATACTGAGAACTTATCTGAGTTTAGTGGCTAGAAGCTTGATTTTTGGAGTCAGATGCTCTAGTTCCATGTGCTACATTACTTTGTAGGGTTATAAAGATTAAAAAGGAGGTGTATGCCAAAGAAAGGGCAAGTGTCAGTCGCTCAGTCATGTCTGACTCTTTGCCATCCCATGGACTGTAGCTCACCAGGCTCCTCTGTCCAGGGGATTCTCCAGGCAAGAATACTGAAGTGTGTAGCCCTTCCCCTCTCCAAGGAATCTTCCTGACCCAGAGATTGAACCTGAGTCTCCCACATTGCAGGCAGTCTTTACCATCTGAGCCACCAGGGAAGCCCAAGTCGTAACGAAATGCTGAGTATCAGCCATGACCACCATCACCATCATCATTTTGTACCAAGTGACCACCAGGTTCACTAATGACCAGAGCCTCTCAGGGGGGCCTATTTCATTAATGCCCTGGGTCTGCCCTAAAAGCCTAGTGAGGAGGGGAGATATCTGTCCTCAGCAAACTTGGCAGGCACTTGAGTCCTCCATGTGCTTGTGGGCGGGCCTTTCTCAGGCTGCTGTAGCTCTGACCCTGCTGGGGATCAGACTGGTTGACCTCTAAGACTACTTCCAAATAGAAGAGGCAGTGATGCTCTCACACTCTGGAGACATTTACAAGGACAGCTCAAAGGAACAACTGGGAAGTTTCCAGCTATTCCACTCCCTATTCCAGGCTCTGCAACTCTCCTGCCCACAACTTGCCCACAGCTTGCCCAAGCCTGCCCACAGCTCAGGGTCTTCAACCCCTGGCCTTTGTTTGTGCAAACAGTAAAAGCTGGTGAGATAATAGACCTGTAAATGCCCTGGGCATTTCCCTGTATGGCTTACCCTCTGAAGTCCTAGCTCAGGGCTCCAAGGTTTTGCAAGAGTTGACAAGGAAGTCGGAGCGATCCTTTATATGAGAGGGTGCCAATTGCATGCATGCTGACGGGAACAGAGGGAGCTCATGCCAAGAGGAAGTTGTGTAGTGTCAGGCTGCTGATAGCCCAGAGGACAGGGGAGGTCCCCCTACTGGGGTGGGACCTGTCTGCCTGCCCTGCCCTTGTCATACCTGTGGCAGCTCTTGGGGATGTCCAGAACTTTATGGGGAGCTCTCCCTTCATGGAGACAGATAAAATGTCTGGTGTGGCTTTAAACAAGCCAAGTTTCTTGATTTTGCAGAGCTTGTTGCTTTGTTTCTGGACACAGTGCTGGGCGCTACAACTTGTAGGAAGGGATTGTCCAGCATGTCCTGTTCCCTCGTGCTATTTACTTTCCAGGGACCTACTTTCTTGTTGTTGCCCTGGCCCTTTGAGTATTTATCCTTCAGGGCAGTGCTAGGGAGAAATAAAACATGTATCAGTCTTTTCTGATAATTGTGCAGTGAAAGAGGCCTGAAGTTTGTGGTCAAAAGCACTGAAATGGAACCCCATTTCCCTGCCCATAAATGGTCTAGTGACCCTAAGCAGTGACTTAACTTATGGAGACTCAGTTCACAAGGAACAACAGAACAAGGGGATAATGAGACATACCTTTAGTATGGCAGCTAGGGTCCCCAGATTGGGTCCTGTGCTTTTAGATGAGCACCCCTTAATTGTTGATGTGCCCATGAATCACCTGCAGATTGTATTAAGCTACAGCTCCTGGCTTAGTATGTCTTAGGCTGGTGCTGAGGTCTTTCATTACTCATAAGTGCCCTGGTAATGCTGATACTGCTGGTCCAAGGACCACACTTTGAGTAGCCAGGCCTTTCAGAGCTTTTACAGGGATTAAATAAGAATATGTACGTAAAAGTGGCCAGAAGAGTGCTTCACACATAGCAGAAGCTAAGTTATATCAGTCCTCTCTCCTCACCACCTTGAAAACTTTAGGAAAAGATTCAGTGGAGGAAAAAAACTCACATGAAGTTATCAGGACCACAGAGATAGATTCACAGGGTGATGAAGCTGCAGGGCAGGGGGTGCGGTGTGTCCAGCCAGAAGCTCCAGCAGAGGCTGCACTCAGAACCACCTGGAGGCTGGTAAACAAGTCACACTTCCCCAGGCATCATCAAAAAAAATCCACTGCAGCAGAAAATCTTGGAATGGGCCCCTGGAATTATTAGTTTAAAAAGTGTCCCAGGTGCTATGGAGCTGTTTACTTGGCAACTGCTGATCTGGTACAAACTCTCTTTTTAGAGAGGAGGTTCAGAGAAATGAAGCAACAGCCTGGAGTCACACAGTTTAGGCAACTGTTTGTGCTTTTATTCAAGACACAGTCACTGAACATTTACCATGTGCCAGGCATCATTCTGGGTTTTGGAGGGCTCGGGGTGGAAGACCCACCCCCAGTCCTTGCTCTTACAGAGTTCATAGTCTACTGTGGACCTAGACATCAGACGTGGACCTGGTGAATAGCATGGATGATGACACGTGATAATGAATACTTTTCTTCCTCGGTAAAGTAGGGGGTGCACTGGCAGAAGGTCACAGGGACCTGAATTAAATTGGAAAAAGCAGAGAAGCTCCTCTGAGGAGGTGATGTTTCAGTGAGACCTGAAGGGGCAGCAGGGAGAAGCCAGGGGAACATGAAGCAAAGTCAGAGAGGAGGGCATCAAGGGATGCCAGTCTACTGGCAGTGGGCAAGGGGGAGCACCCCGATTGGGGCTACAGAGGCTGGCTGCGACCAGACCACTTGACCTTTGGCTTTGGTGACTGTCCCAGAGGCCATGTCACCTGAAGGACAGCTTTCCTCACCCTCTCTACCATTGTTTGTTTTCTTTTTCTAAAAAGTTTATTATTGGAGTATAATTGCTTTACAATGTGTTAGTTTCCGCTGTACAACATGAATCAGCTTTATGTATACATACATCCCCTCCCTCTCGAGCCTCCCTCCCACCACCCTCATCCCACCCTTGTAGGTCATCACAGAGCCCCGAGCTGAGTACCCTGGGCTATACGGTAGCCTCTCTCTCTCTGTTTTACACATGATACTGTATATATGTCAATATTTCTCCCAGTTGGTCCTAAGCTCCCTTCCCCGCTCTGTGTCCACACGTCTGTTCTCTCCGTCTGCGCCTCTATTCCTGTTCCTTCAAACAGGCTCATCTGTACCATTTGCTGCTGTGTGACAGCTTCCAGAGTCAAGCTTATCCTTGGCTCCGTCAACCGGTCAGACCTTCTCTAACTAGTATACCCGGTTCCGTCCACAGCAAACGGGCCCCATCAGTGCCACCCTGGTGATGACTCGCCCCATCAAAGGGCCCCGGGACATACAACTGGACTTGGAAATGATCACGGTCAACACCGTCATCAACTTCAGAGGCAGCTCTGTGATCCGACTGCGGATATATGTGTCCCAGTACCCGTTCTGAGCGCCGGGCTGCAGCCTCTGACACTGCCTCCAACTGCACCAAGGGACAGAGAAGCGGAGAAACCAGAGAGGGCCCGAGAATGAGACAGACGTGAGGCCTTTTCGGCTGAACGTCTCCTGAGGAGTCAGTATGAGTCCCGACCACGCCTCTATTCTTATAGACCCATCACTTTGAAGGACATACTTCCCCAGTTTCTACGACGCAGTTATCAAAAAGCATTATCACTGGCACCCTGACCTGAGATCGACGGTGATTTTTCAAGGCCTTCAGTTTTTTTCCATAGTTTTCAAAGAAAATAGGTTTGCGGGGGTCTGAGTCCACGTTCAAAAACTGTGAACCACTTCCTCTCACCTCCTCCAGGCCTTCTCTCTATCTCTCGCTGATTGCTTCTTTGCCAAGGCCCCCCAAAGCTCCTGGGGACGCTGGGTATAGCTAGCTTGCTTCTTGCATGTACAGAAGGCTATAGAAAGAAACCACAGAATGATCTAAAGGTTTTTAAAGAGTCTATTTCAAAGCCATGTCTGGTATTTTCAGCCATAAGAGAAGTTTTAGTTGTCCTTAAATTTGTATAACTGTTTAATTCTTTCTTGTTCATTTTGATGATGATTATTATTTTTAATCCATGGTAGAATGCCTGCAAAAGGTCATAAGGCACATGTTATATTCTGTCTTCCCAAACCCAGTCTTCTCTCCATTTTATCCCAGTGTTTTCTTTGAAGACCCCTTCATCATGCTTTCTTTTGACTTTTTACCCAACTGGGTTGGAAGGCAGAGGTCTCCCAACTGATTAAATATTTGAAGAGATCTTGTGTTTGGTTCATTTTGACATGGGAGATGATTCAGCCTTTGGGGTTGGTTCTAGTTCTCTTTAGTTTACTGGGTACTGGTTTGAAAAGCTCTCCAGAGAGCATGATCATCATTAAAAACATAATGGGAATGAGGGAGAGGAGAGCATCAACCCCAAATCATTAGAAGACAATGACCAAACCCTCTGTGATGTGGATTATTTCCAGGTACTTTTCCAGAACAGGAAAGTATTCAAGTTGCTTTAAATCAGTGGCCCTCGCCCCTGATGGTGTAGTAGGATAACCAGTGGAGTTTTCAAGACAAAAACTTGACTTCCTGGGCCTTACACCCAGAGATTCTGATTTACTTGTTCTTAGGGCCTAAGAATTTTTAAAAGTTCATGAGTAGGTGGAGTTGAGAGTGCATTGTATAAAGAGAGGGAGACAATTGGGACCAAGCCCTGGCGACTTTATCTTCAACATCGTTTCAGTTACTTGTACAGTTCATTGTCCTTTTCCTAGTCAGTGACCTGGATTCCTTTCAGTCTTGGAACCCCAGGCAAGGATAAAGGGGGTCAACAGAGCATGTCACAGATGGGAGAACAGACCGGGGCAGCTGCTTTTGTGTCTCATGTCAGGAGTCAACTCTGTTACGAGTCCAAGATCACACTGCTGGCCTCACTACAGGTCAATGAATTGAGAGACCAATTGTTGAGGCAAAGAATGATGACTTTGTTTAAAAGTCTGCAGACCGAGACTTTTGACGCATATCCCAAAAAACCATCTTGCCTGAGTTAGACTTCAGGCTTCTTTTATACTAAAAGGAGAGGAAGCAAAGTCAAACACTTCCTGGTTCTGGTCAGAGGGGATATGTTAATTTCTTCCTCCCTAAAAGGAACCCTTTCCAAACCATTTCCCACTGTGCCTCCTCTGTCAGGTTCAAGTGACGGTTAACAGTAACACCAGTAACAAATCAACAACTGAACAGCCCAGTTTCACAGCTCAGATAAAAAGAACAATTTCCTACAGACTTGCCAGGGTGCAGGCCCAGCTCCGCAGAGCAGAGAGAAGAGGTGGCTCTGGGCCTGGGGCTCCCCTTGCATGTTGGAGTCCTAGGTGTCAGGGATGGGTGTGGAGTTAGAATGCTCAAGGCTTATGTGAGCTCTGCGCCAAGCTGCTCTGAATGACTGATTCAGGCTCGTAACACCATGAAGGTAAGGTTTCCTTTAACTTCTGAAAAAGTAGGAGGGGCAGCCTTGTCTTGGTGATTTGAGGACCTTTGGGTTTCAGAGGGGCCACCTCTGGAACCAGACCTGAGTCTCGACGGCTTGCATTCTATTCGTCCATGTCAAAGACATGGCTTCCTGTTTCTAAGAAAAAAGGCACATAAAAACAGTCTCAAAGGGCTTCTTGGCCTTTGGATTGCTCTTTCCAAACATAGCCTGATGAGTTCAGTGTAAATGAATCAGAAGCATGTGGGATCAATTTACCTTAAAATACACTGGGGCCTAAAAATTAAGGGAAAGATGCCTTGGGGCAAAGCGTGTATGTATTGTAGGGCCAAACCCCAAACATTTGGGAAACAGTTTCAGAGGCTCCCAGAACCCGAAAAGCTGTTGGTTTCCGCCACCCTTTGAGAATAGTCGGGTGTTACTGTTTTCATAAGACCGGGAATAAGTCTGCTCTTTGAATCTCAGCACTGTGCCCCCTCTGCTCCAGTTTGCTGGGGCTGGCTGTTCTCTTGGACCCTGAGGTATCAGGCCATTCCATGCCTGTCCCCCCCACCCCCCACCCCATCAGCTCTACCCCATCTCTGAGCTGGGCTGGGAGCTTGTCACATGAACTCTGCTTTGTTCTGCTCTGTCAGAGGAATGAAGGGTTATGTGGTGGAAGAAATGCAAGATTAAGAATTGGGACACCTGCAAAAGTTCTTGTGTTACCACCTAATCTTCTGGGTTCAATATAGATGAAAACTTCCATTCAGCTGCCTTTAGTTCTACAGTTCTGCGATTCCTTGAAATGTACTTTGGGGATGACAGCCAGCGTTTCCATTAAACTACAGTTTTAGAGCTTACAGCGGTTTGCCAATCATAACACTTTCTAATTGGCATAGAATCCACCTACCTGTTGCCTCTCAGGCCTGAGTAACGTACTTAGAAATTTTCTTAGGTAACTGTCTTGGCACTTGGGGTGTTATTTTCCCAGATGGTGAAAATTTTTCAGGTGGTCTGATTACTTCATTTATTTGGTGGTTTCAATGTATTTTCGTGGGCTGATTGTTTACTGTAATGTGTACAAACTTCATCTGGGTAACCCAAGAGGGTGATCAGAGAGAGATGACATGACCGAGGAGCAGCTATTCTCTTTCCCCCTCTCAACACATGAAATCTTGTTTGTAAAAAGTTTTCATTGTAAGAGGAGAACACAGTTTGGTTAAGCATCCACCCAGTCCACTTGGGTTGGGCCAGTTTCTGGATTCAGAGAGATGAACAAGACAGATAGAGGTCCCGATAAGAAATTTATGAATATCTAAGGATTGATGTAGCCTCTGAGACAAAACTAACTGAAATACATCGTGGTGGATGCAGTTTAGCAGTGTGAACAAAATGATTTGGGTTAGATTCTCATAATTATTAAGACATACCTATTTCATACAACAAGAATTCTTATGAACATCCTCAGGCATGTGTTTAAAATTTAGACTAAGATGCTTCTGCTTAGGAGTTACTAAAAACACTGCAAGGAAACACAAAATCAATGTTAGCCGAAATTTTTCTCTCTCTAGGATACTGTGGGTATGTACTTTGAAATGCAATGTTTTCATCTCTAGGGGAAAAAAAGCAGACTTTTAGTAAAGCTCTTCATTGTTTTGAAATTGGCCAATGCCCATCACCTATCACAGATATACAGATGGTTCCTTCTTGTTGATGTTTTTGTTCTCAAATTTCTTAGTGCCTTTACTTAACAGATCACTGATGCTTCATAGAATCCCTGACATAAATAACTAAAAGACGTTTTGTAAAAAAAATATAATAATAACCAAGAAGCTTCAGGACAGAAGGGAGTGCACTGAGGCAAGATTTATTACTTTGGCGGCATTTTTTTTGGCCCTGGGTGGGAGAATGACAGCATCTAGTTAGAATCTTTGATTTGCTAATGATTCCTGGTGAGGAATCTTTGCCAGCATCCATCAGTGAAATCGACCGTTAGGGTGAGAAAATAGGTGTCAACACAGGAATGATCTATTATATTGTTGTTGGTGTCCTCTCAAAGAGGGAAAGACATGTTGACAGGCAGTGACTAGCAACCCTTTTTTTCCAGGAATTTGGAATACTCTTGAGCAATAATGTAAAGTGAATGTAGGAGTAAATTGTGCATAGATGCAAATATTAAGATCTTTATGATATCTGTCTAGATTTAAGTTGGTAATTTATCAATCCGATTTAAGGCTACCAGGGAGTCACTGGATTGCTGAATGCCATTTTAAAGTAATTTTTGTTTGGGGAGGGTTGTTTTGGTTTCAACAGAGCCTTTTTTCTAATTCTTGCTCTCCTACTTTCTACTGAGAATACATTTGATTTTGCAGAACTGGCTTCTATCACAAGATAGCTACTATACTTTCAAACACATGCCTTGAGTTCTGAGCTTTAGTGTACAAACCATTTATAACTTACCCTATTTTTGATTGCCCCTTTCTTTTTTTAAGTTTAGTTTTAACTGGAGGATAATTGCTTTATACTGTTATATTGGTTTCTGCTGTACAACAATGCAAATCAGTCATAACTATGTGCATATCCCTGCCCCTGTGAGCCTCCCTCCTGCCGCACCCGCATCCCACCCCTCTAGGTTGTCACAGAGCACCGCCCCAGGTTGAACTCCCTGTGTTAAAGAGGAGCACAGATTGCTCTTACAGTCTTCGTTCTCTGCTCTTAAAAATTTTTTACCAAGAAAGTACCCAACATTTAAACCAAGCTGTGGCATTTGCAAATAAATTAGCTCTTTACAGTGATCCTGTAGCCTTACATTTTTTCTGTTGTCTTACTTCGTTTCGTTTCCTTCTAGTTCCACATTGAAAGAGACCCCACAGAAGTGTCCACCCCAAGCTTGGCATTTCCATAGAGCATCCTCCCAGTCTTTCTGAAAAGCAGAGCTGTGGGCCAGTAACACTGCTGCAAAGGCAGTGTTTTTTATGTGCAAAGGCACTATTGAAATCATAATTGGCATTTTTCAGTTAAACCACAGTGAGTCCAGAGGATCCTTTCAGCTCAGAATCTAGCCAGAGCTGGGGAGAGCTAGCCCCTCTTGCTTCCTGCTTTTTTCCTGTTGGAACTTTGGAATGCATAACTTTTTCAGAGCCCTCAGTACCACTTTTAAAGACTCGTGGCATCATTTTCCATCATAAAAAGCCAGGACTTTTCTCAAGTAAGCGGTGAAGAGCTTGCAGGTGTGCTGCAAGAATTTTGTGGCCATAAAGGCACGTGGAAAAGGAATGGTTTGCTCATCTGGAGCAGCTGGAGAGATGGGGCAGGCTCTGGAAGGGAAGGAAGTTCCTTCTTCTAGCTAATCCCGAGCCAGCACACTGATACTCAGCTAATAAAGACTCTGCTCCTCATACTCACTCCCTCCAGCTGCAAGCTTCCATCTTGGGAGACTGCCTCAAGGCTGCTCTAGTTTTTAACTTTCACCAGATTTCACTCAGCTCTGCTCCACTCCTTTGTTGATTCCTCAACAACGTGCTGAAGGCTGAGAGATGGGATGACGAGGGCAAGGATGGAGACAAGGATGGGGCTTCTCTTGTTCCTCCTCCCAAATAAGAACTCCGTTTCCTCATTTTAGTTCTGAGTAAGGTTGTGGGCTTGGGATTGGGAGAATCCTTCATTCCCCTCCTCTTCCTCCTCTCATTTCTTCTCTTTATGCTCTTCCCTCTGTTCTTTCTTTTTCCACACTGCTCTCTAACTCCCATGCCCTGATCTCCATCCCAAAGTTGGAAGTTGGTGGTAGGGTCCTGTCCAGTGGAAGCAGAGCTGGGTCTGAGTGGCAAAGTATAAAATGATGGATATAGTTTGACATTTTCTCTCTCCACCTCCCTTCCTCTTCTCTCCCAAGCACACAGAACCTCTCTCCGGTCTGTGGAACATCCTTTCCTGAGCAAAGCCACGATTTCCCTTTCTTCGTTTTTCTCCTGTCTTCCCTGCTCAAAATAGAAAGAATCTTTATCCAGTGATTTGATTCTGGGTCTTCCCTGTGGATGTTCTTCATGAGGAGTCATTCTCAGGATCTTTTCTGACCTCCAATTTCTCCCTTCCAGGCTTTACTTCCTTCATTCCAACAACACCCCTTGGTCAGGAGCCAGGCTACCCCTACTCATTCCCAGAAATGCACTTAAAAAAATCTTTCCAGCACTCTCTTTGTCCCTAATCCATCTTGTCATGGTGCCTATATTCTTCGAGCAGTCAGGAGCAGGGGCTGGGAAAAACTGGAGTCCGTTTAAACACGGGCAATGCACTATCTCTAAAGACCAGAGTTTCTTTGCCCATAAAAAATAACTCAACGTTCTTTGTAAAATGTAGTCTAGCACTTTTCATAGATTCACAATTTATAGAATTATTCATCCAAACTATTCTCATAAAGAACATACTGCAGTTTTATGGACACTAGCCTTTACTCAAATCCACCTGTATCTTAGCAAGCTTTGCCCATACACCCCCTTTTCACAGTGGAGTTGAGATTTAGCTGCGACTTAAAGGAGGACCCCCTTCATGGATCACAGCCTTGTCACGGCGAAGGGGCTCGTGTAACTCAATGAAGCTATGAGCCATGCCATGCAGGGCCACCCAAGATGGATGGGTCATAGTGAAGAGTTCTGACAAATTGTGGTCCACTGGAAGAGGAAATGGCAACACATCCCAGTATTCTTGCTGTGAGAACCCCATGAAGAGTATGAAAAGGCAAAAAGATATGAAGCTGAAAGACGAGCCCCCCAGAATGAAGGTGTCCAGTATGTTGCTGAGTATGAGCAGGGGACAATTACTAATAGCTCCAGAAAGAATGAAGCATCCGGGTCCAAGTGGAAACAACTCTCAGCTGTGGATGTATGTCTGGTGGTAAAAGTAAACTCTAGTGCTATAAAGAACAATATTGCATAGGAACTAAGAACGTTGGGTCCATGAATCAAGGTAAATTCGATATGGTCAACCAGGAGATGGCAAGAGTGAACACTGACATCTTAGGAATCAGTAAACTAAAATAGAAGGGAATGGATGAATTTAATTCAGATGACCATTATATCTACTACTGTGGGCAAGAATCCCTCAGAAGAAATGAAGTAACCCTCATAGTCAACAAAAGAGTCTGAAATGCAGTACTTGGTGACTATGAGTAACCCTCATAGTCAACAAAAGAGTCAAAAATGACAAAATGATCTCAGCTTGCTTCCAAGGCAAACCATTCAACATCACAGTAATCCAAGTCTACACCCAAGCCATTGATGCCAAAGAAGACTGGTTCTATGAAGACCTACAGGACTTCTTTAATGGCTCAGATGGTGAAGAATCTGCCTGCAATGCAAGAGACCCAGGTTTGATCCCTGGGTTGGGAAGATCCCCTGGAGAAGGGACTGGGTACTCATTCCAGTATTCTTGCCTGGAGAATTCCGTGAACAGAGGAGCCTGATGAGCAACAGTCCATGGGGTTGCAAAGAGTCAGACACGACTGAGTGACGAACACACACACACACACATGAAGACCCACAACACCTTCTAGAACTAACACCAACAAAAGATGTCCTTTTCATCATAGAGGATTGGAATGCAAAAATAGGAAGTCAAGAGATACCCAGAATAACAAGCAAATTTGACCTTGGTGTACAAAATGGAGAGTTTTATCGAGAAAACATGGTGGTCATAGCAAATACCCTTTCCCAACAATCCAAGAGACCACTCTACACATGGACATCAGTTCAGTTCAGTCGTTCAGTCATGTCCAACTCTTTGCGATCCCATGAATTGCAGCACGCCAGGCCTCTCTATCTGTCACCAACTCCTGAAGTTTACCCAAACTCATGTCCATCGAGTTGGTGATGCCATCCAGCCACCTCATCCTCTGTCATCCCCTTCTCCTCCTGCCCCCAATCCCACCCAGCATCAGGGTCTTTTCCAATGAGTCAACTCTTCGCATGAGGTGGCCAAAGTATTGGAGTTTCAGCTTCAGCATCAGTCCTTCCAATGAACATCCAGGACTGATCTCCTTTAGGATGGACTGGTTGGATCTCCTTGCTGTCCAAGGGACTCTCAAGAGTCTTCTCCAACACCACAGTTCAAAAGCATCAATTCTTCGGCGCTCAGTTTTCTTCACAGTTCAACTCTCACAACCATATGACCACTGGAAAAACCATAGCCTTGACTAGACGGACCTTTGTTGGCACCAGATGGTCAACACCAAAATCATATTCATTATGTTCTTTGCAACTGAAGATGGAGAAGCTCTATACAGTCAGCAAAAACAAGACCGGAAGCTGACTTTGGCTCAGATCATGAACTCCTTATTGCAAAATTCAGGCTTAAGTTGAAGAAAGTAGGGAAAACCACTATGCTATTCAGGTATGACTGAAATCAAATCCCTAATGATTATACAGTGAAAGTGACAAATAGATTCAAGGGATTAGATCTGATAGAGTGCTGGAAGAACTATGGACGGAAGTTTATAACATTGTACAGAAGGCAGTAACCAAAACCATCCCAAAGAAAAAGAAATGCAAGAAGGAGAAATGGCTGTCTGAAGAGGCTTTGCAAACAACTGAGTAAAGAAGAGAAGCAAAAAGCAAGGTAGAAAGGGAAAGATATATCCAACTGAATGCAGAGTTCTGGAGAATGGCAAGGAGAGATGAGAAAGCCTTGTTAAATGAACAGTGCAAAGAAATAGAGGAAAATAGAATGGGAAAGACTAGAGATCTCTTCAAGAAAACTGGAGATATCAAGGGAACATTTCATGCAAGGATGTGCACAATAAAAGACAGAAACATCCAGGACCTAACAGAAGCAGAAGAGAATAAGGTGGCAGGAGTACATAGATGAACTATGCAAAAAAAAATCTTAATGACCTGGATAACCATGAAAGTGTGGTCACTCACCTAGAGCCAGACTTTAGGAAGCATTACTATGAACAAAGCTAGTGGAGGTGACAGAATTCCGTCTGAGCTATTTCAAATCCTAAAAGATGATGCTGTTCAAGTGTTGCACTCAATGTGTTGGCAAATTTGGAAAACTCAGCAGTGGCCACAGAACTGGAAAAGGTCGGCTTTTCATTCTAGTCCCAAAGAAGGGCAATGCCAAAGAATGTTCAAACTGCCATTCAATTGCACTCATTTTACATGCTAGCAAGGTTATGCTCAAAATCCTTCAAGTTAGGCTTCAGCAGCACATAAACTGAGAACTTTCAGATGTACAAACTGGGTTTAGAAAAGGCAGAGGAACCAGAGATCAAATTGCCAATATTCATTGTATCACAGAGAAAGCAAAGAAAGTTCCAGAAAAGCATCTGCTTCATTGACTGTGCTAAAGCCTTTGACTATGTGGATCACAACAAACTGTGAAAAATTCTTAAAAGACATGGGAGTACCAGATTACTTTACCTGTCTCCTGAGAAACCTGTATGCAGGTCAAGAAGCAACAGTTAGAACTAGTCCGGGTATGGAACAACAGACTGCTTCAAAATTGGGAAAGAAGTACGTCAAGGCTGAATGTTGTCACTTGCTTATTTAACTTCTATACTGAGTACATCATGTGAAATGCTGGGCTGGATGAATCACGAGCTAGAATTAAGATTTCTGGGAGAAATACCAACAACTTCAGACATACAAATAATACCACTCTAATGGCAGAAAGTAAAGAGGAACTAAAGAGCCTCTTGATTAGTGTGAATGAGGAGAGTGAAAAAGCTGGCTTGAAATTCAAGTTAAAAAAAAACACTAAGATCATGGCATCTGGTCCCATCACTTCATGGTAAATAGAAGGGGGAAAAGTAGAAGCAGTGACAGATTTTCTTTTCTTAGGTTCCAAAATCACTGTGGATGGTGACTGCAGCCATGAAATTGAAAAGACGCTTAGTCCTTGCAAGGAAAGCTCTGACAAAACTTGACAACATATTAAAAAGCAGAGACATCACTTTGTTGACAAAGGTTTATATAATCAAAGCTATAATTTTTCCAGTAGTCATATATGGATGTGAGAGTTGTACCCTAAGGAAGACTGAGTGCTGAAGAATTGATGTTTACAAACTGTGGTGCTGGAGAAGACTGTTGAGAATCTCTTGGACTACAAGATCAAACCAGTTAGTCCTAAAGGAAATTAACCCTGAATATTCATTGGAAGGACTAATGCTGAAGTTGAAGCTTCAATACTTTGGCCATCTCATGCAAAGATCTGACTCATTGGAAAAGACCTTGATGCTAGGAAAGATTGAAGGTGAAAGGAGAAGGGAACAGCAGAGGATGAGATGATTAGATAGCATCACTGACTCAATCAATATGAATTTGAGCAAACTCCAGGAGATTGTTGAGGACAGAGGAGTCTGGCATGTTGTGGTTTATGGGGTTGCAAAGAGTCAGACATGACTCAGTGACTGAACAACAGCATAAAGGATGACTAAGAAATCCTCAAGCATAAGGAAGCAAAGGACACTGAGAAGACCAGTGTGGATGGGGCAGAGGATTCAGCGGTGTCAATATGGCAGACAGCAATGAAATTTTTTACATCATTGATGGCCTTGCTCATCTAAATGAGTTTGGACTTTATGTAGAGGCCAGAATTTCACAGAACACCAGTCCATGGAGATGCCAATAGTGCTCCAAGACAGAAGAGATCACTTGCTTAATAGATTTGGGAATCTGAACTCTGAATCCC
The DNA here is from genome assembly GCF_963930625.1 of Muntiacus reevesi. Lineage (NCBI taxonomy): Eukaryota > Metazoa > Chordata > Mammalia > Artiodactyla > Cervidae > Muntiacus > Muntiacus reevesi. The sequence continues at coordinate 53,205,231 of NC_089263.1, read as the reverse complement.
TTTTAGAAAGATTCACAATTGACACTTGAAAATTACAGCCTCTGAGAAGTCCTACAATGAAAAGGACAACTGTTTAATTTTTGTATAAAAGTGAATGAAGCTTATTTCCAAGGGAATTGTGTTTTTCCCCCCAGAACATCAACATCTGCAAGGGTAATTTTCCTTACAGTTTGGGAATTGCTGCTGTCTGCTATGGGAAGTTATGGTAGGATTTTTAGTTTACTTTGTTTTGCTTTTTAATTAGGGAAGGGACATGGTCTTATTTTTAGGAAGATCACTTTGGAAGTGGTCTATGGAGATGAGAGAAATGGGCATTAAGAAAAATACTGAGTTGTTCACATAAGAGATCATTATCCCTAAATTGATCTTTCTAGAGAGAAGGCTGTTTAGTCCATTTCTTAAAAGTCTTTACTGACCACCCTCTTGCCATAGAATAAAGTTCAAACTCTTCAATGTAATTGACAAAGCTTTCCAATGATCTGGTTCCTGCCCACTTGTTGGGCTCCATCTCCTATCACTTTCCTCTCCTTTGTAACAAATTCCCAAATAATGCCCCCACCCCTCTAGCCAACCTGAAAGGCTCAAATATTCCCTCCAGCTCTCCTTTCTAGAGCTCTTCTCAATGGCAGTGCTTCTCTTTGTCCTCTTGCTGGATCCTTATTCATCTCTCAGTTTTCTCCTAAGAGGTCAGCTCCTCTCTGAGTTTTCCAGACCCATCCCTGAAACCCTAGAACTGTACTGCTCACTCTGATCCCTACTCCTTTGTAAGATGAAATGCTCCTTCTGTGTAATCTGTGTTTCTATGGTTGTGATTCCCACATTGAGTTCTAAAATTCAAACTCCTTCAAGACACCATATGCATGTTGCTTGTCACTTTAGACATAAGGGCTAGCATAGTGTCTTGTCTGGCACAAAGTAGGGGTCAGGGTCATTCAGGTGAATATGATGATGGGACTTGACAAGAGAAAATGGAGAGGAGGGGAAACAGTATAGAGAACTGTAGTGAAGTGAAGTGAAAGTCGCTCAGTTGTGTCCAACTCTTTGCAACCCCATGGACTATACCGTCCATGGAATTCTCCAATCCAGCATACTGTTGTGGGTAGCCTTTCCCTTCTCCAGGGGATCGTCCCAACCCAGGGATTGAACCCAGGTCTCCCGCATTGCGGGCAGATTCTTTACCAGCTGAGCCACAAGGGAAGCCTTGTTCTCTGTAGTAGATGGAATCAATAGGTCTTGGTGACTTACTGGGTGTGGAGGCTTACGAAACTAAGGCACACCCTGACCCAAGTCAAGGAATACCTCAAGAGGAGGAGTTTGGGAAGTAGGGGAAGATGAACTCCATTTTAAACTTGCTTCTTTATTTTTATTTCTCTGTGACATATAATTTACATACAGGGAAGTGCCTATGTCTTAATTCCACAATTAGACACCCTTGGACAGGTAGAGTCTGCTGAATTTGAGGTGACCATGACACATCCAGGTGGAGGTCTCTGAAGATGGTCAGAAGTGTGTGTTGGACAAGAGAGTTTCATACTAGAGATTGAGTTCTGGGGTTCCTTTGAGATGTGCTCTTGGGGATGCAGATGAAATGGCTCATAGGAGATGAGAAACTCTGGAGAACCGCACCCCCACCCCCCTGCTTTTTTGACTTTGGCTAGTGGCATGTGGAATCTTAGTTCCCTGACTAGGGGTTGAACCCACACCCCCTGCAGTGAAAGTGCAGTCAACCACCTGACCAGCAAAATTCCCCAAGGACCATTTTTTGACTTAAATGACCAAACACACTCATGAAAACAGTCATCCACTCACTGCAAGTCTATCAATTACTTCCTGAGTGAGTGACAGGCTCCTATTCCCAGTAATTATGGTCAGTACATACCACACCTGAGGAAAAAAACGCTAAGACAAAACAAAGATGACTCATAGCCCATATCAAAACTGAAAATTATACTAACCATGCCATCTATTAGCTTCTGAAACAGTAGAGTCATTTTCTTATTAACCCATTAGGCAAGTAAATATTCTTGATTGGAGGTTAGCATTCATTTCCTCCTAAAGTATAGTGTATTTAATTAAATGTGTAAGAAAAATTCTATTGGCCTTAGGAGTTATGGTGATATAGTAGGTATATCTCTAGTCTGGAAGTCTAGACATCTTTGGTTCCTTTCTCAGCTTTCTCTGGAAAAAGAGAGAACTTTTCTAGGTCTCTTGACCTATGGCAAGACACTTGGCCTCTCTGAATCTCAGATTTTTCTTGTAACTTGCAAAAAAAGGTTAACTCTGAACTCAGTATTCACTTAACTCAACAAATATTTTTCAAGTTTCTACTCTGTTCTTGGCTTTGAGCTGCTAGCCATCACTCTCAATTTGAAAGCATGCTTATGTTCCTTATGCTAGAGGATGAAAAAGGAAGATATGCACCCCTCAGGTTCTTTATAGGAATTTTTTTTTTTTTTTTTTTGGCTCAGACAACTGGGTGTAATAACATCCATCTGGGGAGGCAGAGGGAACACTGGGATTGGAGTTTAATGGACCTGGATTTAGGTCCTATTCTGTCACTTACTAGTTTGTAACCCAGAATAAGTTGCCTAGGTTCTTTGAGTCTTAGTTTCTTCATCTATGAAATGGAGATAATGATACCTCCTTGTTTTAAGAAACAAGATGACGTGTGTGGAAATTCTTGCTGATTTTCTTCTCTATTGTCCTAGCAGAAAAACAATTGCCCCTTGACTTTCTTTACCTCAGATATTCCAAATATCCAAGTCATTTACCCAAGTGATAACTCAGTTTACAAACATTTCCTGGAACTTGAAGGACTGAAGTGCCCTCACTTCCCTCAGCATATGCTCAGCATTTTCCTTCTCATTGCATTTCATATCACTCCATGACTTGAAATCAGGTCCATTTCATCTTCACTTTCTGTAAGTGGGAATGTGGTTTCTAGCAACATTTTCATTCTCCCAATACACCATGGATGTCCTAGGAAGGTCATTTTAATTGAAATTTATTAATAATCCCTCTACATAGACCATGACAGCCAAAAGGATCTAGAAACCATGCCATGACATCAATGAGGAATCCAAGGCTCGGAATAGGGGATTTACTTGCTTCAGGTAACCTCGTGGTATATTGGCATAGAGGTCTCCTGATTCTGGGTCTAATAGTTTTCTTTCCCCTAAATCACAGAATCTTTGCTGTCCTGAACTATTTCAACTGTGTCTCAAGTGATCTGAAAGCTATTTGCTTAATCCTCAAGGGTTCTCCTTGTCCTTCTGTGCTGAAGGACATTCACTAATTTAGACCATTGTCATACTCTTGCCTGGAAAATCCCATGGACGGAGGAGCCTGGTAGGCTGCAGTCCATGGGGTCACTGGGAGTTGGACACGACTGAGCAACTTCACTTTCACTTTTCACTTGCATGCATTGAGGAAATGGCAACCCACTCCAGTGTTCTTGCCTGGAGAATCCCAGGGACGGGGGAGCCTGGTGGGCTGCCGTCTGTGGGGTCACAGAGTCGGACACGACTGAAGCGACTTAGCAGCGGCAGTGGCGGCATGTCCTTTCATGAATTCAGTAAGGTATTCAGTAAGGTAAACTCTGGCACAGTGAGGGACAGCAAAAACCACAAAGATACCAGAAGTATGCGGTAACGCAAACTAGAGTTGAAATAGAATGTACATCATCAGAAAAGAAAAAATGTCAGGGGCCTTGGGTGGAAAATGGACTTTGGCCTCTTTAGTCCACAGAACACTGATACAGAGAGAGAAGCAACTAGGGTTTCCACATGTCATTCTGGTCTTTGAAACTGATCAAGGTCATGACCACATCACCACAGTATGGACAGCTCTGGGTGACTGTGGAGGCAATTTTTGGTGACATTACATAAGGAAGGAGATAGACTACCCACTCCATAAGGAATGGGATAGGTTACGCATACACCTCTTCCTCCCTCTCTTTCTTTCTTCTTCTCTTTCTTCCTTAAACTTCTCTTAAGCACTTTAAATATACTAGGTCTTGCCTTAGATTCTTTTTTAGATTCTTAACACTGCTTTCTTTTTCCTTAGTCTCCCTTTAAAAACTCATATGTCTTTCTTATTCATCTCCCTACCTTTTTCCTTTAGTTCTTCCTTCTTTACCTCTCTGTCTCCTCCTGCTCCAGACCTTTTTATTTTATTGATAACCCAGAGGGTTTCCCTGGTAGCTCAACTGGTAAAGAATCCACCTGTAATGCACAGGACCCTGGTTTGATTCCTGGGTTGGGAAGATCCGCTGGAGAAGGGATAGGCTACCCACTCCAGTATTCTTGGGCTTTCCTGGCGGCTCAGATGGTAAAGAATCTGCCTGCAATGCAGGAGACCTGAGTTCGATCTCTGGGTTGGTAAGATCCCTGGAAGGGTGCATGGCAACCCACTCCAGGATTGTTGCCTGGAGAAACCCCAGAGGAGCCTGGCGGGCTACAGTCCATGGGGTCACAAAGAGTCGGACATGACTGAATGACTAAAGCACAGAAGTCAGCTGTGGTCTCCTGGCCCATGAGATCTATGTAATACTGGCTTGAACTCCTCATTTCATGCCCTGTAAAATTCCAATCTTTCTAGATTTCTGAATGTTCTTATGGAAGGTGGTCACCTCCAACTTCAAACTCTAAACTTTTCTGAATTAATTCACTTGGTGCATAGGCCATTTGACCACCAACATGCCCCCCCCACCCCCCCCCACCCCCGCCCAGTCCCTTGCCAGTTGATTCTGATATGAAACTGCCTTGCACCTGATTTTCACACACAAAAAAAGATGAAACAACATGGTAATGGATTGAATAGTGCCCCCCCCCCAAATTCATATCTGCCCAGAACATCTGCATTGACCTTATTTGGAAATAGGGTCTTGGCACATATAATCAATCAAGTTGAGATCATACTAATCCAGGAGCCTCCAGAAGCTGGGTGAGGGCAAGGAAGGCTGCTTCCCTAGAGCCTCAGAGGGCTCATGGTCCTGCTGACACCTTGATTTGGGGATTCTAGCCTGCAGAATGGGAGAGAAAAAATTTCTGTTGTTTTAAGCCACCCAGTTTGTGGTACTGGGTAGGTAGTCAACTTTACTGAGGATTTGAGAATAGAGAGTGGGACAGAGAGTAATTTACATTTCAGTTCTCCATTTCTGCTGTTTCACTAGCTCCTCTGCCACCCCCATCCCCATCCCACCAGCCCTGCATTCTTTCTCTTCTGTTCAACTTTTTCCTTGTCCCTCCTTCCCAAGAAGTCCGTGAATTCCAAATTCACCTTGCTCTTAGGTATAGAATACCTACTCCCAAGTTCAGTTTCCAGCCCACCATTCAGGCCAAAACCCCTCCAAATGCTCAGCTGCGCAAAACACTTTGTAGGGACTACTGGCCCCTCTTAGAAGAAAAAGGTGGATTTTGAAAATGATTTCTGTCTCTCTTAAAGAAGACAGGTTTCTTCTTTACTTCCAGTCCTTCAGCCTCTTAGACCCAGTGGTTAAGCCTCTCAGCCTTAACCCTCACCCCACCCTTTAGAATGCTCAGAATATGGACTATGAAAGTTGAGAGGGACGGTTACATCTGTCATCAATGGATGCTGCCCTTGGCACTTCGCGCTAAGTCGCTCAGTCGTGTCCAACTCTTTGCAACCCCATGGACTGTAGCCTGCCAGGCTCCTCTGTCCATGGGGATTCTCCAGGCAAGAATCCTGGAATGGGTTGCCATGCCCTCCTCCAGGGGATCTTTCCAACCCAGAAATCGAACCCCGATCTCCCGCACTGCAGGCGGATTCTTGACTGTCGGAGCCACCAGGGAAATGCTAAAAGAATGCAAGCCCACCCTGAAGAATAACCTGGAAGACCAAGCTTGGCTTTTCTTCTTTAAAAGTTTTGTTCAACTTGTTCGATCTCTCCCATCTTCTAATAGTATTCTCTTGCATTCTATTTCTTCCTCCTCTCTCTATGTATTTCCTCTTCTCCCATGTTTCTATAGGAATAGTGCTTTTACATGTTCTGTCACCCTCATTATTCTATTTCTTTAAAAGCTTGTAAATTTCTAAGACCCATGGGCTGGTTGTTCTCTTCATTTTTTATAGGATATAAGGAAAATCAAGCCTAGAAGTAAAGTAAATTGCCTAAGATCATCTGTGTTTAAGTGACAGAACTTGCCCAAAACCACAGACCAAGTGCCCTTCCTGCTAATGTCATGGCCTTTCTTCAAGTGGTTGTGAACTGGAGTCTTAGCCTGGAAAATTCCACCTAATTTAGACTGTGTATGTGTTAGTCGCTCAGTCGTGTCCGACTCTTTGCAACTCCATGGACTGAAGCCTGCCAGTCTCCTCTGTCCATGGAATTCTCCAGGCAAGAATACTAAAGTGGGTTGCCATGCCCTTTTTCAGGGGATCTTCCTGACCCAGGGAACGAACCTAAGTCTCCTGCATTGCAGGCAGATTCTTTACCATTTGAGCCACTAGGGAAGCCCTAGCCATCTTCTTGTTGGAATGAGAGCTCTGGGTATGACAGTTTGATTCCTTTTAGACACTGCTCTGTGTTTTTAAGACCAGATTTCTAGTCTGATTTTAAATTAAGCTCATTAATTGGTTTAAAGAAATCTGTATTTTGACTTGAGCTTCAGAGAAGTAATCTTACTAGGTTACACGAATATTTTGAAGCTCAGTCGTTACTTTTTTTTAATTCAATAAAACTTTGCACAAACAAAGCATCCCACAGGAGAAACTTGTGCCAGGTCCCAGATGTTTAACACGTTTGCTTCAGATATTGGAGTTCATGGCCTCTTGTGCTTGTTAAACCAAAAAATGTAAGATTATGGAAAGGATTTTTAATATCTAGGAGTGCTGCAAGGTCAGGCTGGATTCTGGGCAATGGCAACAGTTCAACAACCATTTTAAACACAGATTGTGTGTGTGTGTCTGTGTAATTTTTAAAAGAAATCCAATTAGATATTTCAATAAGGGGGAGAGTGAACTCTTTAGGCTTGATTCAATTTCAGTTCATTTTGGTTAATCTATGCAAAAATGCTTTTAAAAAAGTTTGTTTTCTAATCGTGACATTGATTCTCTAATTTGTAATCACTCACTCCGTTATTTCCACATTCTGTCATTTCCACAGTACTCTCTTGGTCAATTAGTCACTATGGTTACCCTCAATACAGGGAGAGGACATGGATCCCAACCTTGATGAGAGGAATTTCAAAGAATTACAAACATGATTTAAGCCATGACATCAGCCAATACATTTCCTGAAGTTTATGACTGTTCAAATTAGGTTTTCTGTTATTAATAGCAGAAAACATTCTTATTGCTAGAATTAGTGTCATCTCAGCTGTGTGTGTCGGGGGGGGGGGGAGCGCGGTGCTTCCCACGTGGTGCTAGTGGTAAAGAGCCCACCTGCTAATGAAGGAGATACAAGAGATGGGGGTTCAATCCCTGGGTAGGGAAGATCCCCTGGAGGAGGGCATAGCAACCCACTGTAGTATTCTTGACTGGAGAATCCTATGGATAGAGGAGCCTGGTGGGCTATGGTCCATAGGGTTGCAAAGAGTCGGACTTCACTGAAGCAAGTTGGCATGCATGCATGCACAGTCGTGGACAGGAGAATGTCATATTAATCACTTTCAATCACAATACCAATTGTAAAATGTTTACTAGTAATTAGTTACTAGTAATTTAATACCTAGGTTTTGAAACTATTTTTTCTTTTGCAAGTCAGAGAATAATCAACCTTACCACTATAATAGTGTAAGAGGTCCAAATAGTTAAAGATATGGTTTTTCCAGTAGTCATGTACAGATATGAGCGTTGGCCTGGCAGAGCACTGAAGAACTGGTGCTTTTGAAATGTGTTGCTGGAGAAGACTCTTGAGAGTCCCTTGGACTGCAAGGAGATCAAACCAGTCAATCCTAAAGGAAATCAGCCCTGAATATTCATTGGAAGGACTGATGCTGAAGCTTCAATACTTTGGCCACCTGATGCAAAGAGCCAACTCATTGGAAAAGACCCTGATGCTGGGAAAGATTGAGGGAAAGAGAAGGGAGAGGCAAAGGTTAAGATGGTTGGATGGCATCATTGACTCAATGGACATGAGTTTGAGCAAACTCTGGGAGGTAGTGAAGGACCAGGAAGCCGGCAAGCTGAAGTTCATGAGGTCGCAGAGAGTCAGACACGACAGCAACTGAACAACAACAGGCTTCTCTGAATGGATGATAAGAGGATGGAATCAGATAAGAGGATGGTTCATGGGAGCATTACTCAAGGTTGAAATCTATTGGCCTGGATGCCTCTTTTAGCAAGATTTGGAAGAGATTTGGAGTTTGTGTACTAAAAGTTCAAATTTATTTCCTTCTCTGCATACGCAACAGCTAAACTAGTGAGAGTAAAGACTTGGGATCACATTTCATACTCTCTTTTTAATTCTAATGGCCTTTTTGTGGGCAAAGAGGGAATAAAAAAATTCTTCTTGATCATCTGCATTGTTCTGCCCCACAGTGGACTGTAATAAGACAAATCACTTTTAAGTGTTCACTGTGTTCTTAGCACTCTGCTAGGTGCTGCAGACAAAATGATGATAAGATATGGTTCTCTAGAAACCTAGAAAACTAATAGAGGGCAAAAGAAGGCAATTGGAGAGCATTATCAGGCTACTTAAAATTAAGTGCTAAGCCAGGTGCATAAAGCAGCCTTAGAAAGAAAGTGAGTGAAGACGAGCCAAGCATTTTCTGGACTTCAGGGTGCCTCCCTGCCCAGAAGGCACAGCCCCAGGCCTTTGATCCCCCCGCCCCAGCCCCCTCTCGCTGGGCCAGGGTGAACATTTGACCCAGGGGCGCTGAACAAGAGACCGGTCAACAACCTGTGCCTTATGTGGAGACTGGCTGGAAAATACATGCTGAGCCCATCAGGTTCCTCTCCCAGGAATCCAGAAAAGAAGAAGCAGTTACTTGTCTGAGGTGGTAGACCCTGAGCTCAAAGACCTAGTAGATTTTCCCTCAAGGAAGTCATTGTGGAATTGTGTGCCGACTGCAACTCTGAGGGGCTGGAGACTCAGAGAAGCCGGAAAGGATGTGTGAGAGACAAGCTGTCTCCTTGAGGTGAGGGGCTAATGGTAGTTGGGCTGCTCAGGTCTTATCCTCTCTGAGTTCCACTTGTTCAGATCTTAAGTTCCTCCATGTTCCCATTGTTCCCTTACCAGCATAGGACTGGGACTAGGATTCCATTCTCTTTCACTTGAATAAATCTGGGTGGGTTTCTGTTACTTGTAACCATCAAGAGCTTTGTCTAGAACAAGTCAAAAATTTACAGATCAGATGGCAATATCCCTGGGCCTTGAGGAATGACTTAGGTTTATGTATTAAAACAACTCCTACATTTAGGTTTCACAGTTTATCAACCAAGCCTGTGATTTCATAAAACAAGCCTGGCTTTTGGCGTCACACACAACCTTGGTTTAAAATCCTGGCTCCTTGATCTCTTCTTTGTAATCTTGAAAAGGTTACTTATCTGTAAAGTTAAGATATCTCCTCTGCAGGGTTTTTGCAAGAATTAAAATAAGTGTATGGATATGAACCGTTAACACCATGATTTTTCATGGTTGTCAATGAAGAATGGTAGCTGTTAGCATTCCAAACATATCTGGATGGGAGAAGGGTAGTAATTTTCAACCTTGTTTCCAGTAACATAAAGTGGTTTTGATTGAAGCAGTTTGTACTTCTCAACATTTAAAAAATATATATATTTTCCTGGTCACACCACACAACATGTGGGACCTTAGTTCCCCAGCCAGGGATTGAATCCACACTCCCTGCATTGAAAGTGTGGAGACTTCACCACTGGACTGTCAGGGAAGTCCCTCAGCATTTTTAAAGGGAGGATGTGTGCCTGTGTGCACACACACATTTTTTTCCTTTGGCGAGGGCATTGTTTATCTCCTGTGGCCCTCTTTCCTATTGAAGTTGTAGTCACTCTGTTCTTGGACTAGTTATTGTTATTAATCAGACAGGCAGTATGAGATGAACAGGGGTGATGAATTGCTCCCACTGCCAAGCAAGTTCATGTTTTGCAGGAAACGCCAAGTTGTTTCCTGAGGGGATGTTTTTCAGGAATGGAAGGGCATGCTTCACTGGCCTTCACAGACCCCATCCCGTCCCCTGAGTGATGTCACCTCGCGGGGTGGTAGAATAGCTGTTTAAAAGCCAGCGCATGGAGCTGTTATCCATCTGTCCTGGAAGTGCGTTTGCATTGTTGTTGTTGTCGTTTCTTCTTCTGGTAAATGAAACCCACACCAAGTAGGAAATGAATTGCAGACCTCCCACATTTCTTCAAAAAATATCCCAACATTTTCAGTCCCTTCATAAACTAGCAGGGTGGGGGAGGCTAGTGAAAGGCAGGGAGTGGAGGGGAAAGAAGGAATGTCTGAAAAAAAATGGGACTGGAAAGTGTTTTGAGACCCCCACACCACTACGCTTCTAATTCATATAAAGACCAATGCATGTTTTAAACTAACAAATGAAGATGCAATTGTCATAAAAATATGTCTTTGCATTTTTAGTTCCTCCGCCAACCACATTTATTCATGAATTCTCCTTATGGACTTGGAGAAGATTTAAAAGAGAGGGGAAGAACGTCTTGGCATCCTAAGCTGTCTGGGGATTTTTGCTGGGCGTATGAGTTTTCCTAAAACTCTGGTGAAAGCACAAATTACAAGTGATCAGATTTCAGTTTTATTTCAAATAATGATTTTGAGTTGCATTTGTAAACAACCATTAATATTCAGAAGTAGCCTTTGGAAGAGCTTAAAAATCTCTCTCCTCCATGGTGACACATGTTTAGATTTTACATCTAACCAAAAGGACAGGAAAAAAAATCAAACGGGGTTTTACTTAAGATGGGAAGCTGAATCCCCTGACTTATTATTTGTTCAAGGTGACCTCCTGTGATTTGGAAGGGGAATCCTGGGCACATTTGTCTGGAACTCTGCGGCCACAATGGGGTAAGAGCACCTTCTCCACCCCAACACAGAAAATCATGATTGAAGAGTATGTCAGGTAATTACCGCTGTGTGACAAATAGTCCCCATATGCCATGATATAAAAAGACAATCTGCTGGTCAGTTCTGATTAGTCCCTCTCATCTGTACATGTCTAGGATGATCTAAGTCCTTCATCCTTCTTGGACCAGCTGGCTGGCCCAGGCAAAATTTTCTCATGGGAATGGCAAAACACAAGTGGGCAAACAGAAGCATATGAAATCTCCTCAGGTCTAGCCTCAGAACTTGAACACTGTTACTTCCTTCTCGTTCTACTGACCAAAGTAAGCACAAGGCTAAACCCAAAATCAAGAGGTGGGGAAATACATTTCACTTGATGAGTGGAAGGAACTTCAAAGTCAGGACAAAGGGTAGGATTCAATGAGGGTTCAAGCCAGTACTGTGATCTACTAAGGAGAAGAAGGCCTATGACTCTGTATACTTCATAATGGAATCACACAGCTTATCTGTGGTATTGATGATAGCAATTATAAGTTCATGCTATTTATCAATCAATTTTCCTCCCAACTCTTCTAATTTTAGTTCCACATCCCTCCCCAGACAACCTTCTGATTTTCATTTAGCTTCTTATAAGGCTATTTCTGCAGGATGTAGTGTTTTCACCTTAAGATACAAATGTCTGGGACCTGCAATAATTATATTTCTTATTTTATTTTAATAGATGGCCCTATTAATATTAACAGGCCCTATTGTCTAGTTAAACCTCTAATGAGCCTGACCAAGTCTTCTAATTTGACAGAGTTTAACTTAGTAAGCTACAGGGGGAGAGAAACAAGTTTCTGAGCTAGAAAAGCTGAAAGTCACTTTCCATACTATGACAGACTCACACCGGGAAACCAGTGGGCAACTAACCCACTTTTGGGGAGACCTCTACCATAGTATAATTTTTTTACCCAGATTTCTGTAGTTCCTATATATAAACCCCGGCACACTGCGTTTAATAATGGAAGGGAAGAAAGTGCAATTCACATAATCTTCCTGTTGGGCAGCCAAGCTCATGCATGGTGAACCAGAGGGCTTCAATCAAGGCACAGAACCACTAGATATTAGTGATTTATGAATAAGATCTCACAGATTTGTGGGAGAAGCAGGGGAAGTAAAGGTCTGTAGCATGGGATTGAAGGATCAGTGAAAAGTCACTAATCAGCCCCCATGAAGCCCTTGTGCAGGTGGACCTGAAGGGCCAGAACTTGCAATGAATCCAGGAAGCCAGGCACATGTAACTGCAGGAGTAGTATCCAAAAGGAGTGCCATGAGAAAGTCTGTGGGCTTCTGTGAGCTCTGTTGGTCTTCAGCCAAGGCCTGGAGGAGGGCCTGGGACTCTGGTGGTCAATAGGGCCTGTAGTTGGGGGTAGAAGCTTAGACCTGGGGAGCAAGGACAAGCTAGAACCTGCCAGCATCTCTGTGTTTGTCTGCCCCTGTCTATTATCATGAGGATCTTCAGAGAGTAAGAGCTCCTTTGCTTCTAGTTTCCAAATTCTACCCCCATTCTTCTTTTTGGTCAATCTAGCAGAGAACAACAGAGGGAAAGAGATATTGGAAAAAGTAGCTTTGGCTTAAACAAACTGACATAGTTTAAATCATTGCGCAGAGAGTTTGGAAGAATGCAGTCGTTAACTTGGGGTATGAATCATTTCTTCCATTCCATACAGAATTCATAGGAAGTAGGGATTTAAATGTTTGTTTTATTCAGTGAGTCTGGGGGCCTTTGTTCTGGAATCCTGGGGCAATGTCACATGACGTGCTCCAAGCATCTCTCATCTTCTTTGGACCAGCATCTCAGCTTGGTCGGGCAAGTTGGTCTTGTGGTCAGCAGAAAGCCCTCTTTTTATTTTTCCTGGGTCCCCTCTTTTTTTTTTTTCTTTCCTCCTTTATAATCATCCTTTGATTCTACCAGTGCAATTGTCTCCCATTTTAGGAGTTGAATATTTTTCATTTTGGCCTCCATAAAACAATCAGCCTTTTGGTGCTATGAAGGTTCATTAACTAATGGGTTTGGAGGAGGGAAGGGTTGTGGGTGAGGGCACTGAGAAAGAGGCCCTCATCATGATTAGATTTCTTGGTGGAGCATCTGTGATTTTCTCACTGTTACCTTAGCTTTAAGTAAGTACCAGTTACCCAGGAAAGAAGACAATGGGCAGAGGAGAGGGAAAAAAAAACAAAAACAACTCATCTCACCACAAACAGTCCATAGTTTATTCAACTATATGTCCTATAGACTAATACACAATCTCCTTGGTAAGATATTCAAGAGCCTTCAGAGCCTATCTTTGTATTCCTGTCTTCCATCACTCTTTAGTACATACTCTACTTTGAGTAGAACTGAACTTCCTGAGCCTCACAGGGAAACCCTTCAAAGTGCATGAAAGAGACTGACAAGGGCTGATGGAGAGGATGGATATGATGTAATGGTGGTGCCATGCTTCTTTTCAGGTCAAGATGTCAGCATTTGGATCAGGTGACCATCAGAGAGAGAGAAAAAAAGATCTGTGTATCCATAAGGATGTTTCATCATCCATTTGGGACAATGCTTTCTTTGATCAATTTTCATGTTTCCCACACAAGGCCTTTTGGTGGCTCAGACAGGAAAGAATCTGCCTGCAATGCAGGAAACCTGGGTTCAATCCCTGGGTTGGGAAGATCCTCTGGAGAAGGGAATGGCTACCCACTCCAGTATTCTTGCCTGGAGAATCCCATGAACAGAGGAGCCTGTCAGAATACAGTCCATGGAGTTGCAAAAAGTCGGACAGGACAGAGTGACTAACACTTTCACTTTCAATCAAGGCCTAGACTAGGATAAGATGTTTTCTAGTGTTTTATGTCATCTATATATTGTCACGTATGGCGATGTTAGTCATGGTAGGTAAAGCTAGCTGGAGAAAGAATGCCTTAATATTAGTAGTTTACATTAAAAAAGTTTGTTTTTCATTCATATCACAATCCAATTAAGATCAGCGAGAGGTGGGTGCAGCTTTGTTTCATGGAGCCAATCAGAAACCAGGACCTCTTCCATCTGGTTGCATTATTAGCTGTAGTGATGATTGTTGCTATTCAGTTGCTCAGTCATGTCTGATTGTGGACATGGACTGCAGCACGTCAGGCTTCCCTGTCCTTCACTATCTCCTGGAGTTTGCTCAAACTCATGTCTGTTGAATCAGTGATGCCATGGTTAGTAATGGTTTAACAGGGGTCCAAGGTGGTCAAGGGATGGAAAGAAGGAGAGAGACTCCCAGTTTTTAATTGTGTAGGTCCAGAAGTGAAACTCCAAATTCCACTGATGAGGACTGGTCATATGACTTTATCTAGATGCAAGGGGAATGGACAATGAAGTTTAGCTCTGAGGCCACAAGAAGGAATTAAGGTTTGATGACCATCCGTGACTCTGTTGAAATGCCACTTTCTGCCTGAAGCAAATGCTTAGGGTTGTACTTGATATACTTCAAGCATTCAAGAAAGTTTGTTGAACAAGTGAATAAATGAAAGAATGACTATGTATAGGTTTCTGCTGTTATGTTTTTCTAAGGCAGGACATGAGAAGGAAATAATTTGGAGGGAAGCAGAAATCTGTGTGCCATCCTCACTGTGTTACTATGACCATTTATATTTGTGAAACTATTTTACAAGTACTCTAGGAATTCACATTCTTTTAAAGATGTATTTTTCATTCACTCAATGAATATTTGAGTGCTGCTATGGGTATGTGCTCAAGAAGGAGGTGGGTTATAATTCCTGTTTATTGGTAACTCACATAGAATGAGTTTGATAGGAAAAAAGGGGAAAAGCCAATAATCACAGTTATTGAGTAGGTGCCATGATACTGATATGAATGGATTATGAAGGAAATGTTGAGGAAGGGCACCTAATTCACTCTCAGATGGGTTTTGTGGAGTTTCATCTTCCAGAAGAAGTGATACTGAATGAACATGAACTTACTAGTTGATACACAAAAAATGGAAGTAAAGAGAACAGTAGTGCAAATTTGGCAACTTAGGGAATTTCAATTAATTCAGAAGGTCAAAAATGTATGCTGGGGTTAGTTTTAGGGGAGACTGGCAATGTAGGGCTGGACTGAGTCATAAAGCATTTATAAACTGCACTAAATGAAGGAAGAATGAAGAAGGATTAGGACAGGGATTAAGTGATTTGTCTCTATCAAATGAAATAATACGCATAGCAAAGTCTAGGCAGCTGTGTTATCCACGTCAACCTAAATCTGTTTCTCCTTACATCTGCCTCAAATAAAAGGACATTAAACATTAAAAAAATTAATGTTTAACATTAAAAAAAAAAACAGTAAACAAAAAAAACCCACTCAGAATGTTGCAAACACCATCATTCTATGGGAAGAGGTAACACAAGGTCACAGAGAAAGGTATACTATATCCTCCATTTGTACATTATCAATGCAGCGTTGCCTCTGAAAGCGGAACAGGAAGGGGGAACATTTCAAAGAAAACAAAGGAACTGGTTTTGTTGTTTTCAACAAACTCTATCTGTCAGTCGAGTAAGTTCTTCTAATAAGCCTTATTAGATGGAAGAAAATTAGGAGCAATTTGGGGAGCTCTTGTTTGGGGACTTCTGCATCAGTGCGGAGGTTGCTAAGGTTGGTCATCAGAGAACCAAGCACCCCATCCAGTTCAGGAAGGATTATTGTGCATTCATTCACCATTCACTCTTCTTTTTTTTTTTTTTAAGGATTATATTGATTGCTTATTTATTTGGCTGCATCCAGTCTTAGTTGAGGCACACAGGCTCTTCATTGCATCACACAGGATCTTTTATTGCAGTGCACAGATTCTCTAGTTGTGGCTCTTTGGGTTCAGTAGTTGTGGCACATGGGCTCAGTAGTTGCAGCACACAGGCTTAGTTGCTCTGTGGCATGTGGGAGCATCATCTGCATTACAGAGCGAATTCTTATACATCAGTACTAAAGGAAATCTGTCCTGAATATTCATCGGAAGGACTGATGCTAAAGTTGAAGCTCCAATATTTTGGCCACCTGATGCAAAGAACTGACTGATTGGAAAAGACCCTGATGCTGGGAAAGACTGAAGGCAGGAGGAGAAGGGGATGACAGAAGATGGGATGGTTGGATGGCATCACTGACTGACTCAGTGGACATGGATTGGACCAAGCTCCGAGATTTGGTGATGGATAGGGAAGCCTGATATGTTGCAGTCCATGGGGTCACAAAGAGTCGGACACAACTTGATCGAATGAACTGAAATGAACTGGACCATCAGGGAAGGACCCACCAGTCATTCATTGTTCATCCAGCACATTTAAGTGATACTTCTGTGCCTTACACTATGATGTCAGGTGCTGCAGGGAGTTAGAGCTAGGTAAAGGTCCTTGCCCTGGAAAAGTAACACATGAATCCAGAGATTTCCAACCAAAGAAGTGCTCTACTTAAGGGTCAAATGAGAGAGAAAGTGTGTGTGTGTGTGTGTGTGTGTGTGTGTGTGTGTGTGTGAAGTCACATACACACAGAATCATTTGATCCTTAAATAGAGCAAATTACCTACACACTTTATATAATACATATTTTTAAAGTCTTGGAGTCTGAAGTCCAGAGTCAATCTAGACTCTATAATTGAGTAACTACTGTTTGTTTGACCCTCAATATTTTCAGCTGTAAAACTAGGATAACAGTTACATCACAATTGTGAGGCTTAAATGAGATGACTCATGTGAAAGCTTTGTGTAAAGAGTACAGAACTCTGCAAACATTTGTAATAGAATGAAAAATTACTGAAGTGAATATTCCAGGACTTTTAAGCAGTGTTTGTCAACGTGTGTTTGCTGAGACATTGAGGCCCCAGGATGCTAACTGGCATTTCTCACGAAGAGAGTTGTGTGGTCTGGAGGGAAGGCAAAACTTTACACTCAGGGTTTCTACCTGGAACGGAGAATTAAATTGACACAGATAAACAGGAGCAAAGCACACTGATTTTTTTTTTTACATGTTCATGGGCGCACCCACAGAAAAATGAAGACCCAAAGAAGCAGTTAGAGCCAAACACTTAGTTATATACTAAATTGGACACAGAGTAGTAAGGAGCAAAAATGGGGGGCAACAAAGGGACTTGAGCCAGGGCAGTTAGTAGTGGAGAAGTGAATATAAAGATAAAGGTTACTTTAAAAAGTTTCTTTGTGTAGACTTCCCCCTTCCTTGACTCTCAGCTCTGGTGATAAGCCTTTTTCTTTCCTCATGGTATAGGGAGGACATTGTTCACTTGGGAGTTCCATTTCCTGCTTTCAGAAAGAAAAAGGAAGTTCAGAGTACCCTTCTTCCAACTGCTGATTCTCAGGTGCCTCAAAATAATCTTTATGCCAAAGTATGCCAATATTTTGGGTGGCATATTCTGCCACTCTTCAAATCAAATAAACTTGAGAAATACAGGATGATACAAAGTAAAGCACAGTTCTTAGGCCTTGAAAGCCCTGTCAACTCAAGAAGAGAAGCTATATTCTCTCTTCCCCCAGATTAATTTGTTTTCAGTATCAAGGCATCCTCTTCCCCACCCCCACACCACCCTAACTCCCACTCTAGCATCTAGATCCTGGAAATGAACAGAACCCATTTTTAGAAAGACTACTCTCCAGAAAGAAAATGATTACCTTTATTGAATGCTTTTGAACTGTGGTGTTGGAGAAGACTCTTGAAAGTCACTTGAACTGCAAGGAGATCCAACCAGTCAATCCTGAAGGAAATCAGTCTTGAATATTCATTGGAAGGATTGATGCTGAAGCTGAAACTCCAATACTTTGGCCACCTGATGCAAAGAACTGACTCGTTGGAAAAGACCCTGATGCTGGGAAAGATTGCAGGCAGAAGGAGAAGGGGATGACAGAGATGGGATGGTTGGATGGCATTACCGACCCGATGGACATGAGTTTGAGCAAGCTCTGGGAATTGGTGATGGACAGGAAAGCCTGGTGTGTTACAGTCCATGGGGTCGCAAAGAGTCAGACAAAACTGAGTGGCTGAACTGAACTGAACTTCAATTTACAATCCATCAGCCTCTCAAAACTTAGTCATTCGTCAACAGAAAATCTAGGAAATCATTCAACAACTTTCCAAGAACAGAGATTCCCAGAAAGGCAGGCAAAAAAGAAAAGGGCCAGCCAACTGTGCCAAATATGCCAGATGGGATTCCAGCATAGAATGGGGCAGGACAAGTAGGGGATACCTCTGGGATTCCTTCTAAGGTACTTGCTGCTGGTAAAGCAGTGTATGCATACTCAGTCATGCCTGACTCTTTTCAACCCCATGGACTGTAGCCTGCTGGGCTACTCTGTTCATGGGATTTCCCAAGCAAGAATACAGGAGTGGGTTGCCACTTCCTTCTCCAGGGGATCTTTCCAACCCAGGGATGGAACCCTTGTCTTCTGTATTGCAGGCGGATTCTTTACCACTGAGCCACCAGGTAAAGCAGTAGGAAACGTAAAGTCATAAAAGTGAAGAGTTGTGAGCTGTTTCTCAAGACTTTAAATAGGATATAAACACTAAAGACCAGTAACACAAACAAAAGTTTCTTGGCTTCCAAGAAGTTTCTCTACTTGCAGAAGTATCTTCAAGCAAGAGAATTTGCTCCTTCTTTCCCTATTCAGGGGGGTTCCTCAGGCGAGTGGCATTCTCACTAAACACCCCTGTCTTTTACCTCCCTTCTGTTCTCTCAACACACTCCAAACCCTGCCTGGCTTCATGTTTTGTTTTTATTTATTTTTATTAGTTGGAGGCTAATTTCTTTACAATATTGTAGTGGTTTTTACCATACATTGACATGAATCAGCCATGAATTTACATGTGTTCCCCATCCCGATCCCCCCTCCCACCTCCTTCCCCATCCCATCCCCCTGGGTCTTCCCAGTGCACCAGCCCTAAGCACTTGTCTCATGCATCCAACCTGGGCTGGTGGTCTGTTTCACCCTTGATAGTATACTTGTTTCAATGCTATTCTCTCAGAACATCCCACTCTCGCCTTCTCCCACAGAGTTCAAAAGTCTGTTCTGTACATCTGTGTCTCTTTTTCTGTTTTGCATATAGGGTTACCGTTACCATCTTTCTAAATTCCATATATATGCATTAGTATACTGTATTGGTCTTTATCTTTCTGGCTCACTTCACTCTGTATAATGGGCTCCAGTTTCATCCATCTCATTAGAACTGATTCAAATGAATTCTTTTTAATGGCTGAGTAATATTCCATTGTGTATATGTACCATAGCTTCCTTATCCATTCATCTGCTGATGGGCATCTGGGTTGCTTCCATGTCCTGGCTATTATAAACAGTGCTGCGATGAACACTGGGGTGCACGTGTCTCTTTCAGATCTGGTTTCCTCGGTGTGTATGCCCAGGAGTGGGATTGCTGGGTCACATGGCAGTTCTATTTCCAGTTTTTTAAGGAATCTCCATTACTGTTCTCCATAGTGGCTGTACTAGTTTGCATTCCCACCAACAGTGTAAGAGGGTTCCCTTTTCTCCACACCCTCTTCAGCATTTACTGCTTGTAGACTTTTGGATAGCAGCCATCCTGACTGGCGTGTGATGGTACCTCATTGTGGTTTTGATTTGCATTTCTCTGATAATGAGAGATGTTGAGCTTCATCGTAGATCCTTCCAGAGGGTGCATCTGAGAACTGTGCTGGGAGAGGCGAGGGGAGGAGCCGAGGGCGCAGGCCCGGGCGCTCAGGTGCAGGGACGGACGGCCACGCCCCATGCCGCGCTGTCGGCGCGCACCTCCGGTCGGGTGGGGCGGACCTGAGGGGGCGGGGCGGACCTGGAGAGAGGGCGGGGCGGTCTTCAGGGGACGGGGGCGGGGCCTCGGGGCGCGGCCTTGCGAGGTGACCCGAATCAACATTCCCGCGGGCGGCGACGCCAGAGCGCCCACTACCTTGAGCAGGTAACCGGCCGCGGCCGCGCGGCACTGCCTCAGCGGCGTGTGAAGCGGGGACTCCCTGAGAGCGAAGCGTGGAGACCCCGGGGACGCGGCGGGGGAGGGAGCCAGGGGCTCAGGTGTGGGGTCGCGGGCTCTGCCCCGGGTGAGCTGTGTGACTTCGGGCGGCCGTTGCTGGGCCCACCCGGTGGGACTCGCCGGCGGCTGAATAGCCCCCTCACCCGCAGCCTCTGGAGGCTGTGTGTGGAGTTATTATTTTGTAGAGTTTGGTCGCCTTTAACTTAAAAAAAAAAAGTCGCACTATTTCGGGGCTCGGGGGATTGTACCTGAATCTCCTCAGCGACGCCTGCTCTCCTCAGGCCTGAGGGAAGTTTCCTCGACAACCGGGATCTCTGAGGCCTGGAAGGCAGGGACTCGCCCGGTGGAGCGCTGGGGGCTGTGTGGGTCCGCTGGTTTCACGTGTCTCCTCGTTGGGATCCCCGGGCCGGACGGAGGGGAGACCCCAGCACTGCCGGAGCCAGCCGCGTGCCCCACTTCCTGCCCTAGGCGCGCGCTTCCGACCACCGGCTCTGGGAGCAGGGGCTGGGGAGGGGTGGGGTGGCCTCTGGGTTAAGAGAGAAGAGAAGGCTTTTCTTTTACCTGGAGAAAACTGATGAGAACTGGTTAGAGAATTGTTTCTATCTGTGATGTTTCTGAAACTTTTTAAATCCGCGGTGGGGTGGTAAATATCACTTTGCTTTGCATTTTGGAAAATATGAATTATCTACCTAGCTAGATTTTAGATTTGACTTCTATCTCCTCCAGTTTTTTCTTCTTGTTTGTTTACTGTGGTTTTCTTTAGATCAGGAAAATACTACGCTTGAATCGTGGCTATATGGCACACAGATGGTAGGTGATGCCAAGCCAAAATAAACGCTAATTAATTCCTTTAGAACAGGTGTCCCCCCACCTCTGAGATTTAATGCCTGATGATCTGAGGTCGAGCTGATGTAATAATACTAGAAATAAAGTGCACAATAAAATGCTTAAATCATTCCAAAACCACCCCGGGTACCCCCCTGGCTCCCTGCCTCCCCTCCGCCCCCCCCCACCCCCACCTCCATGAAAAAATTCTTTTCCAGCAAACTGGTCACTAGTGCCAAGAAGTGCCAAAAAGTTCGGGACTGCTGCTTTAAAATACAGCATGTAAAAGAATTGCTTTCATTTTTAAAATATACTGATTCTTCCTCCAAGTAGGCTGTTTGATAGAGGTGTTTTCCCTGATTAATACTGTTATAAAAAAATACTGTTATAAGTAGCCTGGAAACATTAAAAGTTAACAGTAACAACACTCCCTACTTACCAGTTCAATATTTTGATATGTGACTTTTTCAAGGTTAAAAGTTGCTCTTTCTGGAAGAAACTATTAATATTGATTGCCTTTGAGAACGGGGATTTGAGATATTTTAATTACATATTTTGTAGCTTTTGCTAATGACTTTGAGTCTGGAGAAAAAAAGCCTTCATAAAAATTTGCTCTTTTTTAAAAGACTCTTTGAGAAACAAAAATTTTAAGTTCCTCTTGTATTTTATTGGCTCTACTTGAATTACAATTGTGTATTCACAAATAAAACTAACAAACTGAGGGACTGATTCAGGTTGAGAGAAAATGAACTTGTGATTCTTGTTGGACCTTTGGCAGAGCTGTCTAGTTGGCGGTTAGGTATATTGGTACTGGGATTTTCTAAAGTCAGGATCAGAGTTGTGAATGTTGGAAACCACCCATGGATTTGTGATACTTATTCTTGTGAGAGTGTAAGAAATGATTCAAGTAAGTAGAATTAAAAAAAAAAGAGGAAGACCAAGGATGGAAAATACCAATACTTAAGTGATGGGTAGAGACAGCCAAGGAGACCAAGGAGGCAAGTTCAGGAAAGAAGGAAGCAAATTAACAGACAGTGGTGTCATAAAAGCCAGGAGAAGGAAGAGTTTTAATAAAGGATAGAAATCTATTTGAGAGTCAAATGAGATAGAGGAATCAGGAAGATAGAAACTGATAAAGTGCCTGTTGCCTTTGGTAGTTAGAAGGCTGTCATTGAACTCAACAAGCATAGTTTAAATATTGGGTTGGTCAAAAATTTTGAGATTTTCCACATCTTACAGGAAAACCTGAAGGACCTTTTTGGCCAATCCAATAAAAAGATAAGGATGGAAGCCAAATTTGAATGACTTTGAGGAGTAAATAGAAGATGAAGAAATAAAGATAATGAGTGTAGAATTCTTATTTTGATACACAAAGATTTGAAGAAGTGATAGGGTAGTGGAGTATAGGGGAGTTTATGGTCAGATTGGAAAGAATATAAGGCCAATAGGAGTTATATTTATATTAAATATGTATTTATGTTAAAGAGCATCTCCCAGCATGGTTCCTGTCTGCTGGTTAAGTAGTAGCTGAGAGCAAGTATCTGAGCATATTGAATAGAAAATATTTAAGCTCCCCAATTCAAATTATGAACACTGTTTTAGTGGTATTTTGATCTGTTGTGTTCAGATGTTGTCGGTGTTAAAGTCACACTTGAACAAACTGTTGAATTGTATTTCACCTGAGTTCCAGTATTTAGATGCTGCCAACTTAGCATATTAAAAAAGGCAGAGACATTACTTTGCCAACAAAGATTAATATAGTCAAAGCTATGGTTTTTCCAATAGTCACGTATGGATGTGAGAGTTGGACCATAAAGAACACTGAGCACCAAAGAATTGATGCTTTTAAACTGTGGTGTTAGAGAAGACTCTTGAGAGTCCCTTGTTCCTTGGAACCACTTTAGCATTCTTGCCTTGAGAACCCCATGAATAGTATAAAGGAAATCAACCCTGACTCTTCATTGGAAGTACTGATTCTGAAGCTGAACCTCCAGTACTTTGGCCACCTGATGTGAAGAGCTGACTTGTTAGAAAAGACCCAGATGCTGGGAAAGATTGAAAGCAGGAGAAGGAGACAACAGAGGATGAGACTGTTGAATAGCATCACCAACTCAATGGACAGGAGTTTGAGTAAGCTCTGGGAAATGGTGATGGATAGGGAAGCCTGGCATGCTGCAGTCCATGGGGTCACAAAGAGGCAGACACAACTGAGTGAGTGAACAATAACTTTTAAGTCATGTGATTTTTCTAGTGTGTTTCTCAATGACTCTTCTAAAAATCTTATATAGGTATCAGACATTTTCGCTGAATCAGAATCCATGAGGCATACACCAGTTAGGGCCTTTGCTTCAGTTATTATCATGTATTTAAGGAAAAATGCTCTTAGATGAAAATTTCTGAGTTTAACTTCAGTCTTCATTGAGAGTTTAATTTTTTTGTTCAGGCAGTAATTTTATGTGTATTTTTCTTAGGGTATGAAAAAATGGCTAAAAATGGAAAAGGCAAACAAGTGTTGATAATGTGGAACAACTGGACTCTTGTACTCGGCTGGTAGAAGTGTAAATTGGTGGCAATATCTACTAAAGTGAAGCATATGAATAAGTTATGCCCAAACTATACCTGACAAAACTCTAGAAACGACAAACTAAAGTAATAGAAAACAGATCAATGGTTACTTGAGGGTAGGGGGCAGCAAGGGAACGAAAAGGGGATGGATGTACAGGGGGTAACTTTCAGGGATGGTGAATTAATTCATCAGTCAGTTCAGTTCAGTTGCTCGTTATGTTCAACTCTTTGCAACCCTTGAACTGCAGCACTCCAGGCTTCTCTGTCCCATGAATGTATTCGTGGGTATGTTCATTTTCTTGATTATAAAGATGTTTCCACTTCTCTATACATATGTCTGACTCATGTAATTGTACATTTTAAATATGTGCAATTCACTTAAGTCAGTACCTCAATAAAACTTTAAGAAAAAAAAGAGCAAAAATAGTAGAATGGGAATTCCCTGGTGATCCACTGGCTAGGACTCCATGCTTCCACACTAGGGGGCATGGGTTTGATCCCTGGTCAGAGAACTAGGACCCTGTAAGCTGCAGGGCCAAGACCGAAGCCAAAACAAAACAAAACAAACTAGAGAGTAGAAGAAAACACATCATTTAAGTATGTTTATTTAAGTATTGTCATTATCTCAGGATGATGGGGTTATTGTTAATTTTTATTTTCTTCATATAGTTTTATATATTTTCATAATTTATACCACAGCCATGTGCCTGGTTAATTTTTAAATGAAAATTATTTCATATGTGCAAAATGGTACTTTTGATAAATCTACATGTTTAGAGACTACAGATAAAATACATGCCCTGTATCTATATCATGCTATAGACTAATACATATTTTTTAAACCATAGTTGTATCTTTCTCCTTGATCATATCTTTCTCTTGCTATGCTCCTTGAGTTTTTGTATAGTTTTACTACATAAGTAAAACTTATGGACTTTCCTGGTTTTTCGGATGGTAAAGCGTCTGCTTACAACGCAGGTGACCTGGGTTCAATCCCTGCATTGCGAAGATCTCCTGGAGAAGGAAATGGCAACCCCCTCCAGTATTCTTGCCTGGAAAATCCCATGGACGGAGGAGCTTATTAGGCTGCAGTCCATGGGGTTGCAAAGAGTTGGACATGACTGAGCGACTTCACTTCACTTCACTACGTAAATAGGTATTCATAAGTAATGTACTGTTCAGTTTCATGTTTTGGAGGAGCACAAAATTGTATTTATGAGATTCATCTATGTTGTGTTATAGTTCATTTCCTTTTTTTGCTGCATAGCACTCCACTATATGAGTTTACAACTGTTTATCCATCCTCCTGTTGGTGGATATTTAGGGTGTTTTCAGTCTTCATATTAAAATCTGATTTTGCTTTTTGCCATTAAAAACTATTTTGTTATTACTGTTAAACCTGTTCGTGTTTTTCTGTGTCCATGCATAAGAATTTCCTGTGCTTTTTTGCCTCAGAGTAGAGTTGTAGATCTTCAGATTTGCTGGATAATACTGAATTGCTTTATAACAGTTCATACTCTCACAAGCAGTGTGTTAAGTATTCACTTTGTTCTCATTCTCAACAACATTTGAGACATTTGTATATTTGTAATAATATGAATTTTTTTCTTTTCAACCATCTGGTAAGTGAGAAATGGTGAGGTTTAATTTACATTTCCTTAATTACGGATGTATGGAATAGCTGTTTATGTTTTTTGCCTGTTTTTAATTTTTTGTCTTTTAAAAGTTGATTTCTGTATACTAATCCCTTATCAGTTATGCTTGTGGCAAATATCTTTTTTTCTAGTAAGTAGCTTGTCTTTTACTTTCTTTATAGTGGCTTTTTGACAGACACATTAATTTTGTAGTTTAACGTGGTTGAATATGTCAAGCTTTTCCTTATGGTTTGCTCTTTTGACATCTTGTTTAACAAATCTTTCCTTTCCCTGAGGTCATAAAGATATAGTCTGATATTTTCTTCTAAAAGCTTTCAAATGTTGCCTTTCATAGCTGTGTCCTTGGTCCATGTGAAATTGATTTTTGTGTGGTGTGAAGTAGGAATCCAGTTTCATTTTTTTTCCGTATGGGTAATCTGCTCTTCCCAGCATCGTTTACTGAATATTCTGTTTTTCCTTTCAATAATCTATAAGTGTCATATGTCAACATTCCATACATAGGTTCACATGTTTCTGGGCTATCCTTTTGTTGCTTTCTTTGTGTATCCTTGCTGCAATCTTACTTTTACTTAGTTGTGTAAAGAACCTTCATACCTAAAAGACAAGTCACCTACCCATGCTTCTTTTAGGACTCAAATTAATGTTTAATGGTTTTTCTAAAGTAAACTTTTCATCAGAGTATATAGAAATATGTTATTTAAGTCTTAAATATCTGCTATAGTCACCCAAGGTCACAAGTACTTCCGAAGCTACTTTATTGTGGATTATATCAGGCTGTCTTTAGTTTTTGCAAATCCTGTCCTAACTCACTGGAGTTAACTTTAACTTGAAAAGTAAATATTGGATTTTCACTTTTGGAATATAGTTAAGGCATTTGGAAAAACCTTCACACTGAAAATAGCTAAGAATAGCTGTATTAAAAAATTACTTACAATTTTATATGCCAAAATCTAAGAGAAAGCTGGAAATCTAAGACTGTAGGAGCCCTTGAGCTTTACTTGCTTTGAGGGTATTTTCTATTTTCTCAACTGGGGGAACTTGATTAGATTTGAATAAGAATTTGGTATATTTGTAGGGTTGAAGGCATAGTTAGAAGTCAGTCCAGGGCTCACTCACGGTTAGCTAACAAGAGACTTCTGCCCGTAATTCTGGGATCCCAAAGGTCTGTGATGTCATGGAAAGGATGAAACTTCCTTCAGGGATCTGCAAGGAAAGTTGTCTGGATGCCAAGTGAAACAGAAGTGGGGAAAAAACCTGTCCTTGGGCAGTCAAAACTACCAGATTATGGGGGAAGTACACATCACTTTGGTGGTCTAAAAAAATTTCAATATGTGAATTTTTGAAAATCTTTTTTTCTTTATATATATATATATATATATATATATATATATATATATGCCATAAAATTCACCTTTGAGAGTGTATAATTCAATGGGTTTTCATATATCCACAAAGTTGTACAACCATCATCAGTATCTTAATTCCAGAATACTTTTATTACCCCCAGGAAAAAACCTTATACCATTGATAGTCATTCCCCATATCCTTCTTTTCCCCAAACTCTTGGCAACTTCTAATCTACTTTTGTCTCTGTGATTGGCTTATTCTGGGTATTTGATATGAATGAAATCATATAATATACCTTTTGTGTCTTATTTCACTTAGCATACTTGTTTCAAGGATTATTCATGTTTACCATGAATCAGTACTTTACTCTTTTTAATGGCTGACTGATATTCCATTGTATGGATGATACCACACTTGGTTTTCCCATTCCTTTGTTGATGGTTATCTCCACTTCTTGGCTCTTATGAATATTTGCATACAAGTTTTTGTATGGAAATGTGTTTTCCATTCTCATAGGAAATATATTTTCATTCTCCACTTACCTACAAGTATGAATTGCTGGGGCACGTGGTAATTCCATATTTGTTTTAAGGACCTGCCAAACTATTTTCCAAAGCAGCTACGCCTACCAACAACATATGAGGGTTCTAGTTTCTCCGCATCCTCACCAACACTTACTTTTCTCTGTCTTTTTGATTATAGCTATCTTAGTGTGTGTGAAGTGGTATCTCATTGAGGTTTTGATTTACATTTCCCTAATAACTGATGATGTTGAGCACCTTTCTGTGTGTTTATTAGCAGTATCCTTTGCTCATTTTAAAATCAAGTCGTATGTTAAGGCATGAATTTAAAATGATATACAAATGCAAATTCTCTGTAGGAGTATACTTTCATCTTTGACTTAAAAAAGTTCTACCAGTTAAGTTTTGAGGTCAGTGGATGATCTGTAAAAGATAACCAAGTGGAAATAAGACAACCTGAGCAAGAATCAGCAAAAACAGTGGACAATTAGAGGAAAACTTGCAAATGCTTATGTATTGTAATTACTAGTTATTGATTATTAAACTAACCATGATGGGCTCTATTTAACTGAATAAAAATCACAATTGAAAATATATGCAGGGAGCAGGAATCTGAAAAGGTACCAAACTGGTTGAAAAAGGAATTGAATGTAATTTCTATTAATGAAAAATGCAGTAATAAAAACTCAAAACTCATTTGTTAAGTTTAACTGCAGATTAGGCAATTATGCAAACCCCAAGAGAGAAAGAATGAACTGGACTATAGATCGGAGTAAATCATTCAGAATACAGCTCAAAGATAGAGAAATGGAAGATATGAAAGAGATTAAGATACATGAAAATGAGAATAATCAGAAGGAGAAGTTAACAAAGTTTAGTGAATGGAGTTCCTGAAAGAAAAGAAATAGAGAATGGGCAAAAACCATATTTAAAGAGATAATGAGAATTTAGTACTGGAAAGTCTACCAGTACAGGTGGAAAGACACCAATCCACAGATTAGTTATTCAGGTATACCCAATTGTTTATGCATCTGTTGATGGATATTTGATAATTTCTATGTTTTGGCTATTCAAATAGAGCTTCTGTGAACACTAATGTATCAGTCTTTGTATGGATATAAAATTTCTTTTTTCTTGAGTAAATAAATACCTAGGAAAGAAATGTCTGGATCATATGGTAGCTGTATGTTTAACTTAAACTGCCAAACCATTTTATAGTCCCACCAGTTGAAAATGAGAGTTCTATTTGTTCCACATGCTTGGAATGGTCAGTCTTTGCAATTTCATTATCTCTAACAAATGTGTAGTATTATCTCATTGTACTTTAACTTGCATTTCCTTAATGAATTATGGTGTTGAACATGTTTTTAATGTACTTTTTTGGCCATTTGTATATTTTTTGTGGAGATGTGTCTGTCCAAATCCTTTTTAAATTGGGTTACTTTTCTTTTTATTATTGAGTTATAATAGTTTTAAAAAATATTTTGTATATAAGCCTTTTATTGAATGTATGATGCCATTTTAAAATGTGCCTTGGCATAATTTTCTTCATAGTTTCTAAGCTTAGTGTTTGTTGAATTTCTCAGACCTGAGCTTTGTAGGTCTCATATTTGGAAAATTTTAGTATTATTTCTTAAAAAATTTTTTTTCTGCCTCCTCATTACTATCATGAATTTCAATACATGTATATTAGGCTTCTTAAAATTGTTTCATGGGTCTGAGATATGCTTTTCATTTTGTTTTCATTCTTTTTTTTCCCCTCTTTGTATTTCATTTGGGTTCTCACTGTGCTTATTGTTTCTTTCGCAGTGTCTAATCTGCTTTTTTAATGCCATTAGTATTTTTTCCATCTCAGACATTATAGTTTTCATTTTTAGAAGTTGGTTTGTGTCTTTTTTTGATTCTTCCAAGTTTCTACTTAACTTTTTGCACATATAGAATCACTTATAACTGTTTTGAGGTCCTTAACTGTTCATTTCTGTATTGGTTCCAATTGATGGATTTTTCTCTGCATTATTTTTTTTCCCCTTCTTTGTATGTCTGGTAATTTTTTATTGGTTGCTACCAGAGATTGTTGGAGTTGGAGAAGACTCTTGAGAGTCCCTTGGACAGCAAGGAGATCCAACCAGTCCATCCTAAAGGAGATCAGTCCTGGGTGTTCATTGGAAGGACTGATGCTGAAGCTGAAACTCCAGTACTTTGGCCACTTCATGCGAAGAGTTGACTCATTGGAAAAGATCCTGATGCTGGGAAGCATTGAGGGTAGGAGGAGAAGGGGATGACAGAGGATGAGATGGCTGGATGGCATCACCGACTCAATGGGCATGGGTTTGGGTAGACTCTGGGAGTTGGTGATGGACAGGGAGGCCTAGCGTGCTGAGATTCATGGGGTCTCAGAGTCGGACACGACAGAGCAACTGAACTGAACTGAACCGAACCAGAGATTGTAAATTTTACCTTGTGTGATATATATATTTAGATTTCTATAATTATTTTCTGCTTTGGGACATAGTTAAGTTTCTTGGAAATAGTTTGATCCTTTTGAGACTTGCTGTTAAGATTTGTTAGGTCAGACTAGTCTTTAATATAGGGCTATTTATTCCCCACCTCTGAGGCAAGACGTCTTCTCTGAGTCCTCTACTCAGCATTCTGTGTGAGGTTTTTCCAGTTTGGTTGGTGGGGACAGGCATTATTACTGACCTTAGTAAAGGTTGTTACGGTCTTTGTAATGTTTTCTGGTGGTCTTCCTTCAGTCTTGTGCAGTTTCTCTACATGCATGCTCTGATCAGTACTGTACTGAATACTTACGTAGGACCTTCCACTGATGTTTGTGCTTCTTTCTGTGTACCCGTCTCTGCTCTCCAGTAGTCTGTCATACAAACTCTAGCTCCATTATTCTTATTTATATAAGAATCCCTCTCTCCTCCAGTTCATTTTGGATGGTTCAAAACCGTGTCAACTTTGAAAACTCTTCTCCCAGAAGCAGTAATCATTTTTAACCCTCACATTCCCCTCATAGTTAATGTAAAGTATTTGCAAGTTGACAAGTCCAGAAATGTGGTTTTATGAGCATGTTAGGAGTTTTTAATGTGGTGTTAGTTGCTCTGTCTTGTCCGACTCTTTGTGGTCCCGCAGACTGTAACCCGCTAGGCTTCTCTGTCCATGAAATTCTCCAGGCAAGAATACTGGAATAGGTTGCCATTTCCTCCTCAAGGGGATCTTCCCAACTCAATTTTTATATAACTTAGTTATTATACATTGTTTCATTGTCTATCAACTACTTATTTGCTGAGTTCCTGCTGTATTCCCAGCATGATTACAAGGTTCTGAGTGTTAAGTACAAAAGTGAGTGCAATATTGTTTCAGAAAAGTTTTTTTTGTTTGTTTCAGGAAAGTTTTTATTCTAGCAGGGGAAATAGAACAGTTGTCATGAAATGTCATGAAAAATGTAAAACTTAAAATTCACTAGATGTTTAAAGATGAGAAAAATTAGTATGATATGGCTTGTCAGGGAATGCATCCTCTAAACTGAGACTGAGAAGGGCCTTGGAAAAAAGGTATAAATTAAAAAAAATAAATAAATTACAAGATATAATGGAAGAAAAGGTGCCATTTAGCCAAATAAATTTCATGGGCATACACTTAACAGAAGTTCAAAACTTATGAGGAAAACTATAAAAACTCCCAAAGATACAAACATAAACTTGAACAGATAATTTGAATCAGAAGACTCTACATCCTAAAAATGTCAGTTTTTTCCTAAAATAATATGTAAATATAACATGATCTCAATAAAAATGTCAAACTTTTAATTCCTAGGTCTGGACAAATTATAAAGTTTATTTGTAAGAACAGACAAGCAAGCATAACTAGGAAAATTTTGAAACTGAAGACCAGTAAGAATGGAAGGCTAGCTCTACTGGATATTGAAACATAAGCCATTATAATTTTTTGGGGGGTGGGCTGCGCTGTGTCTTTGTTGTGGCATGCAGGCTTTCTCTAGTTGCAGCTGAGGGCTTTTCTTGTCACAGAGCATGGGCTTTAGGGCACATGGACTCAGTAGTTGCAGCACATGGGCTTAGTTGCCTCACAACATGTGGGATCTTAGTTCCCCGACCAGGGATCAAACCTGCGTTCCCTGCATTGGAAGGCAGATTCTTAACCACTGGACCACAAGGGAAGTCCCATAATTTTTAAAATGTGGTATTGGTTCAGGAATACAAATCAATTGAATACAAACTATAAAACCCAAACCCAAGGCATGTGGAAATTTACTGTAATAAAAGCAGCATCCTAAAATGAGTGTAGAAAATATGGAATTTTTAATAAGTGGTGTTTGTGATACTAGGATAATCACTTGAGAGAAGATAGGATTGGACTCCGTTCACACACTACTGGGATGTACAGTATTCATACACCTGTATACGTATGTATGTTTGTATATATGCCTGTTTATATATACACATAGACACACTCCCACTCCTGTTTTTTACATAGCAGAAAACATCATCATCAAATTGAAAAGACAATGACAGCCTGGAAGAATGTTTACCACTTACATTATGGATATTGCATTAGTCTCTCAAATATTTAACTATCCTCTAAAACTGAGGAAGAAAAGGA
Source organism: Muntiacus reevesi (assembly GCF_963930625.1). Classification (NCBI taxonomy): domain Eukaryota; kingdom Metazoa; phylum Chordata; class Mammalia; order Artiodactyla; family Cervidae; genus Muntiacus; species Muntiacus reevesi. The sequence goes on along the minus strand of NC_089263.1, from coordinate 53,173,659 downwards.
CTGGTAATTGTATAGAAAGATGAACAAAACATAATGAATAGTGAGATGAAGTAAGATTTGCCACAAGTTGATCATTGTTTAATCCAGGTGGCAGGGGTTTTGTTATACTATTTTGTCTCCTCTTGTATACATTTGAAGTTTCCCATGAAAAATTTTGGTTCAAGTAGGTGTAAATGAGGAGAATGCATTTGGAACAAAGTCACTGAAGCAAAGGTGGGCAATTGGCTTCGTATACCATTTTATGTTTCTGGTAAATTTAAAACAGGCTTTCTTTATTTCCAGTATATCTTATTTGTGGTTCAGTTAGCGCACGTGTACTTGTGTATGTGTGTATATGTGTATGTGGGGGTGTGTGTGTGAGAGAGAATATGTGTTAGTGTATGTTTAAGAAAGATTTTTCTGTTAGTGTACTTGTCTGCATTAAACTAACTCATAATGTATGAAGTTGTTTATTAGCCCTCATAGGGCTTTTGGATTACCAACAGAATTGATTTGGAAGAAGTGAAATTTTTCTCACACTTTTTATGAATGCCATATATTCTTGCAAATTTTATTTGGACATTGATTTAGATATATCAGCTGAAAGAGAAAATTGAGAGTGGAATTTTTTTCCAGATCTAGCATTGAAATTGTTCATTTAGTAATTTTTAAGCATGTTATTTTAATAACTTAGAAGGAACCTAAATTATATAGAATTACGCAAAGGAACAAAAAAATCTCTTACTCTAAACAATTTTTTTGCTTTAGAACCCTCATTATGCTTTAGAAAGATAGATAATATGATTTATTTAATGATATCTAGTGACATTACACATGATCATATTAACTTGTTTTCTATTCTTCCAACAGTTTACTATTAAAATCGGAAGTTTGTATCTTTTGCTGGGTATTGGAGATTGACTGTAATGGCAACAGAATTTATAAAGAGTTGTTGTAGAGGATGTTTCTATGGTGGAAGAGAAAAACACAACTGTGAGTTTCGCTTCTTTTTGATTTCAGCATTTATTTAATATCTTTATTTGTGACGTTTTGTGATATAAATGTAAATGAGATGTATTTTTTAACTTTACAAGGGGGTCAGAAACATAAATGTGAGACACACTAGCTAGTATGAAAGTACCTTGGAGCAGAGGGGAGAGAAAGATGAGTTCAACATAAGAGACACTCTAGGACATTACCACAAGAAGATGGCCTGTGGTATGGAAGTTTGAAGAGGATTTTAGCAAGCCAAGTGGGAAGAAGGAAGTAAGAGAAAGTGAGGATTAGACATGAATGTTACAGGTTGATGAAATAGTGTGAGCAAAAGTAGGGAGAGAAGTATTTGGGGAATAACATACTCTGGCAAATGTTTTAATTTAAATACAGACAATTTCCAGTTTATGAACAATGCTTTAAAATGTGCCTTCCATGAATGAGTGAATGACCAATAGAGAAGAAGCCTGTAACTTTATCAAGAGCCACACTTATCCAGGACTCCTGGAGATTTCCCTTGCTATTGCATGGGTTTTCTCAGCCCTTCAAGGTTATGACTGGAACTTTATTTGTCTTGGTTCTTTCTTATATTTCTTAGTCTAAAGCATACCTTTCTAGTATATTTGAGTATGAAGGCTTCTTTTTCGCAAAAAAACATTTCATAAATTCCATCAGAGTAGTACTTGTGCTTTCATTCTGTCTATAGACAGTATTAATTATACATAAAGATTAGCTCTAGATGTTTCTTACTTCTTCATCCTAAGTCACACAGCCTAGGAATCACATATCTTTCAAGGTAATAAACAAAAGTGGTCACAGAAGCTAGCATAGGGGAGTTGATATTACACTAGGGTCAAAGTAAATTTTATTTTGTGGTTTAGTAAAGATTTTTTGTATGTGGAGACCTTTAGCTTCTTTTCAAAGTAGCTTTTATTTAAGGCTGAAATTAACCATTAGGTTAGAATTGTTTTGTTGACAGTATTTTTATTTAAATGACTAGATTAGTATTTATTTGAAAACACTATGAAATTAATTACAAAATTAACTTGATTTCCATCTATGAACTCTTTTGTGGAAATAAGATTCTTTAGAAACTGCTTTTACCATTATGATAAGTTAATACACTTTGGTAGTAGTATATTAACTTCTCAAATATTGGCTAGGCAGAATTAATGTAGATTCCAGAGTGCTTGATAAGACCTAAAAGTAGTTTATGTGTCAACAATTTCTTTTAAAATGGTTAAATAAGTACCAAAGCACATTAGGTTTAGATTGTTATATGCATAAATCTCCATGCATATTTGTGATTTTTTTTCTCTTTTCTTTTCTCTTCTTTTCTATGCAGTATCTGTGGAAAGAGACTTCAAAGCAGCAGTATCACATAGTCAAAATACTACTATCTCTATACCCCCATTGACTTCTGTTTCTATAAAGCCTCAGGTTGGCTGTTCTGAGGATTATTTACTTTCCAAGTTACCATCTGATGGCAAAGAAGTACCATTTGTGGTGCCCAGGTTTAAGTTATCTTATATTCAGCCCAGGACTCAAGGAACTCCTTCACAGTTGGAAGAACTAGAAGGTAAACAATAAAATGGGAGGATTTAAAAATCAACATGCAGCATTTAAATGTTGTTATTGCTGTTATTTAACTTGCTCTTTTATATATATATAAAGATATAAAATATCTTTGTGTACAAATTTGACATTTCATTTTTTAAAATGTCTTGCATCTTCTGTAGAGGAATTTAGTGCACAGTGTTTTTGAAAAGTCCCATTATGATATCTGACACCAGTCAACACATTTGTATGTAGAATTGGCCTCTTTTAGGGCTTTGCAGGTGACACTAGTGGTAAAGAACCCACCTGACAATGCAGGAGACGGGGGTTTGATCCTTGTGTCGGGAAGATTCTCTGGAGGAGGGTATGACAACCCACTCTAGTATTCTTTTTTTTTCTAGTATTCTTGTTTAAAGGAGTAATATAATTGTAGTATGTCAGTTTTCCTTCACACATTTAGAAAGAAGAAAATAGAGAAATTATTCTGGTTTTGGTCAATAAATATAGGAAATTTTATTTTCTAAATTTTAGTGTAAAGAGAAATAAGGAAGCAATGAAGTAGTCTTTCTCCCTTCCCTTCTTTTTCATTATTATACTTCTCAGTCTAAATACACTTCCCATTCTAAACAGCCACTTGAATGAGGTATATTCATTGACTGAATTTTGGCTGATATTCTAGAGACCAGTGGACTAAGGAAGATAAAGGAAGCAACCTGTAACTTATATTTTAGAAATTGTTTTAGTTCATTGAAACAGTCACAATGGTTTATTTCCCTCAAAATTTTATTATGGAAAATTTCAAACATATGGAATAATTGAAAGAACTTAATGGTGAATGCCTGTATATCTACCATATAGATTCTGTCATTAACATTTTTACTATATATACTTTATCACATATCTATCTATCCATTTCCTTAACCATTAGTCATTCTTTTGAGGGTAAGGGGAGAATGCATTTCAGAGTAAATTGTAGACATCAGTATGCTTCTCTCTAAATATTTAAGTATATATATCATTTACTAGAGTTCATTTGTTTATAGTTTCCTTCTTTTGACATAAACTTTAAACAAAACGAACTGCCCAAGTTGTAAGTGTATGTTTGTTGAGTTTTGACAAATGTATATACCAGTGTGATCCAACCTCCCATCAAGATCTATAGTATTTCTCTAAGTACTTTTTCTGCCCCATCCTTTCTCTCTTTTTATGGGATACCAATTACACATATGTTGGACCTTGTGATATTGTCTTGTCTATGAAGCTTCTTTTTTTTCCCTCCTCTCTATTCTTTTTTAAAAATGTAAAACATTTAATTTATTGTTCTTTTGTGGCACTTTGATGCATCATCAGTGTATTACAACTGAACCACTAATCTTATAGTTTGTTTCATCAATATTAGCTGGTTTGCTTTCATGACACTGCTGAGGAATCACCTATTTCTGCAGAGGTTCAAGTGAAAAGTTTTAAGAAGTGTGCAAGTTCCTTTTGTATGTCTCTGAAGGTTTATTCACTCTGTTAGCTTTTTGATCATTCACAGTGTTTATCTTGTTAAGATTAGTGGTAGCTGGTTTTGCTTTATTTTTAACCTTAAAGCTTTTTTGGCTGGCTATTTGGAATATGTTCCTGGACTTCTGCCCTCTTAGTTTGTTCTTGGCCATCATCTCTGGTAGCCTCGTGCAGCTGTTCAAATTCCAGGTGACGCCATATGTTCGCATCTCCTCTGTATTCTTAAGGTTTGGTAATATTGACCTATTTTCAAGTTCACTGTCTCTCTCCTCCATTATTTCCATTCAGCCATTAAGCCCATCCAGTGAGTTTTTAATTTTAGATATATTTTTCAGTTGTTATATTTACATCTGGTTCTTCTTTTCATAGTTTCTATTTTTCTGTGGTTTCTGCCCCCAACCCCAATAATCATGAACCTATTTTCTTTTATTTCTTTGAATTTTAACATCTTTGTGTACTATTCTAACATCTGGGTCTTCCAGATTTGAATTCTGTGGATTGTTTTTTTTTTAGAATGAGTCACATTTTCCCATTTCTTTGTATGTGGAGTGATTTTGGATTGTATTCTGGACATTGGATGTCATGTTGTGGAGACTCTGGAATCTGTTATATTACTCTTGACAGTTATTTTTCCCCTTTCTTCCCTTCCTCCCTTCCTCCTTTCCTTCCTCCTTCCTTAACTTTAGCAGGCAGTTAACCTGGTTGTACTGTGTGGGAGATTCTGTGCCTTTGGTGGCAGCTGCTATCTGGCAGCTTAGTATTTTTTTTTTAATCCTTATTGGGAGTCTATACACACATGTGTGGTTCAGGGATCAGCCAGATATTTGAGCAGACTTTTAATCACAGAATTTGGGTTTTTCTCCTTTCTAAGATTCCCACCTTATTTCTAGCAGCTGTGGTTGCCCTGTACTCTGCCCTATGTTCTTCAGGCCAGAAAGACTGGATTTTCTACTGGAATTTTATCTGTCCCCCCCGCCCCCCCATATAGTGCCAGTTTTGGTCTGCCCAAAGGCCAAAAGTCATTAAATAAGGTGGCCATTCCCCTTTGCCCTGAAGTACTGTTCAGAATCCTTACTACTTTTTTTTCACTCTCTAGTGCCTTCAGGGTATTTTGTTTGTTTTTTTGGTTGGTTATTATAGTTATCTACAGTGCATCTGGTTCCATCACTTCATGGGAAAGAGATGGGGAAACAGTGGAAACAGTGTCAGACTTTATTTTGGGGGGCTGCAAAATCACTGCAGATGGTGATTACAGCCATGAAATTAAAAGACACTTACTCCTTGGAAGGAAAGTTATGATCAACCTAGATAGCATATTAAAAAGCAGAAACATTACTTTGCCAACAAAGGTCCATCTAGTCAAGGCTATGGTTTTTCCAGTAGTCATGTATGGATGTGAGAGTTGGACTGTGAAGAAAGTTGAGCACCAAAAAATTGATGCTTTTGAACTGTGGTGTTGGAGAAGACTCTTGAGAGTCCCTTGAACTGCAAGGAGATCCAACCAGTCCATCCTAAAGGAGATCAGTCCTGGGTGTTCATTGGACAGACTGATGCTGAAGCTGAAACTCTAATACTTTGGCTACCTCATGCAAAGAGTTGACTCTGGAAAAGACCCTGATGCTGGGAGGGATTGGGGGCAGGAGGAGAAGGGGACGACAGAGGATGAGATGGCTGGATGTCATCACCGACTTGATGCACATGAGTTTGAATAAACTCTGGGAGTTGGTGATGGACAGGGAGACCTGGTGTGCTGTGATGCATGGAGTCGCAAAGAGTTGGACACGACTGAGCGACTGAACTGAACTGAACAGGAGAGTTGGACTTCCCAGGTGGTGTTAGTGGTCAAGAACCTGCCTGCCTAATGCAGGTGACCTAAGGGACGCAGGTTTGATCCCTGAGTTGAGAAAATGCCCTGAAGGAGGGCATGGCAACCCACTCCAGTATTCTTGCCAGGAGAATCCCATGGACAGAGGAACCTGGCGGGCTACAGTCCATAGGGCCACAAAGTTCTGAACATGACTGAAGCGACTTAACACCATGCATACACAGGAGAGTTGGGTCTGGCAGAAGTGATAATTTTTAAAAAAGAAGCAAGGAAAGATGAACCCCGAGCCTGGCTTAGCACATATCAGCTTTAATACCCTGCTTTGCACATATCAGCAGTGTCTCTCCAAAACAGTTTCTAAAAGTTCTGATTCACAGTATACCCTGATCAATTGATCTTTCTCTTGTACGTGTTAACAGCATTTGGAGTAAACCACATAAATGGCCTTGTAATCTGTTTTATTCGTATCATATATCATGAAAATTTTAATGGTTCAATAGTAAAGGATAAATCATATTGAAGTACTATAAAATTTATTTAATAAATTCTCTATTCTTAGACATATAGGATATTTTATGTATTATTTTCATTATCAGAAGCTAAGTAAGAAATAACTACCTGACAGTATGTGATAGTTTTTCTTTTGTGTTTTTTTTTTCATTGTATCACTAGAAAACATTACTTTTTGAGTTGGATGAATGAGAAATTGGTTTATACTGAAATTATAGGCTCAATGAAGATGTGATAAATCCACCTGATTTTTAGTATATTGGAGAGAAAATTACTTTATTTAATGAGTCAATAAAGCATTTTTGGTGCCGAATTATAGAAATCAAATACGTATCTCTTGTATGTATGTATGAATGTGTGAGTGATGGGCTGATACAGAGATTTTGAGAATATAGGGTGCACCACTATCAATAATGACTAAAATCATGTTTTAGATATTTGACATTTGTTATATTGCATTGTGTACTTGCTGTTGGATCTGATTTTAACTGCATCTTACTGCTTGGATAACAGAGATTGATTATTAATATTTTACTATATTTGCTTTATGACATGTCTATCTACCTATCCATTAAGAGAATGCATTTGAATAAATTCTGAAATTTTTAATTGGGCTTTTGAGAGGTATAAGCAGTTATGCTACTTTACATTTAGTTCTATAGCACTGTGGTTCTATAAATTGAGAGTTATTAATCTTGAACTTTAAATATAATATCTTTTTAAGAGGAAAATTGAAATTCTTCACTGACTTACTTATAAAGGAAAAATGAAATAAGAATATTCATTTTTAGGGATAGCATATAAAGGTAGAGTCATCTTTATGCTACTCCTGTTGACAGTGCTACTCTTGTTACCATAAAAAGACTTTTGTAGTAGTACTTATGTGCTGAATGATTTAACTGTTGGCTTATAAGGTTTACAGGCTTCTTATAAGGCTCTCTGAGATCACACCTCCCTCTTGACACCTCTCTGCCTATGTACATGGCTTGGATTGTACACAGTTATTTGAACCAGAGTACGAGGATAAGATCTCACTTCAAAACCAAATAATAACAAGTGGTGCTGGGAAAACTGGTCAACCACTTGTAAAAGAATGAAACTAGAACACTTTCTAACACCATACACTAAAATAAACTCAAAATGGATTAAAGATCTAAATGTAAGACCAGAAACTATAAAACTCCTAGAGGAGAACATAGGCAAAACACTCTCCGACATAAATCACAGCAAGATCTTCTATGACCCACCTCCCAGAATATTGGAAATAAAAGCAAAAATAAACAAATGGGACCTAATGAAAATTAAAAGCTTTTGCACAACAAAGGAAACTATAAGTAAGGTGAAAAGACAGCCCTCAGATTGGGAGAAAATAATAACAAATGAGGAAACAGACAAAGGATTAATCTCAAAAATATACAAGCAACTCCTGAAGCTCAATTCCAGAAAAATAAATGACCCAATCAAAAAATGGGCCAAAGAACTAAACAGACATTTCTCCAAAGAAGACATACAGATGGCTAACAAACACATGAAAAGATGCTCAACATCACTCATTATCAGAGAAATGCAAATCAAAACCACAATGAGGTACCATTACACGCCAGTCAGGATGGCTGCTATCCAAAAGTCTACAAGCAGTAAATGCTGGAGAGGGTGTGGGGAAAAGGGAACCCTCTTACACTGTTGGTGGGAATGCAAACTAGTACAGCCACTATGGAAAACAGTGTGGAGATTTCTTAAAGAACTGGAAATAGAACTACCATATGACCCAGCAATACCACTTCTGGGCATACACACTGAGGAATCCAGATCTGAAAGAGACACGTGCACCCAAATGTTCATCGCAGCACTGTTTATAATAGCCAGGACATGGAAGCAACCTAGATGCCCATCAGCAGATGAATGGATAAGGAAGCTGTGGTACATATACACCATGGAATATTACTCAGCTGTTAAAAAGAAATTCATTTGAATCAGTTCTAATGAGATGGATGAAACTGGAGCCCATTATACACAGTGAAGTAAGCCAGAAAGATAAAGAACATTACAGCATACTAACACATATATACGGAATCTAGAAAGATGTTAATGATGGCCCTATATGCAGGGCAGAAGAAGAGACGCAGAAGTACAGAACAGACTTTTGAACTCTGTGGGAGAAGGTGAGGGTGGGATGTTTCGAAAGAACAGCATGTATATTACCCAGAGGAATCGGGTGGAGAGGGAGGTGGGATGGGGGACCGGGATGGGGAATACGTGTAACTCTATGGCTGATTCATATCAATGTATGACAAAACCCACTGAAAAATTAAAAAATTAAAAAAAAAAAAAAAACCAAATAAGTTATTTTTCTTTTCTGAACTCAGTGTGAAGCCACCTGTTTTATTGTTCAGCTTAATTCAGAAAATATTTGTTTATACTGTGGTTTCTATTTTAGATAGGATAAAAATAATTAAAAGATGGTAATTTAAACATTTAAAAATTTTATTTTATGTGTTTATATTAATTCTAATGTGAGTCTTAACTTTGAAAGGAATTTGATCTATTGTTTTACCCTTTTAAAATTGTGAGATATAATATACATAGACAAAAGGAACAAAACAGAAATGATTTGTGATTTATTATAAAGGAAAATAGATGTATCTAAAATATAAAAGTAAAATGGATGTATGGTCACCACTCAAGTAAAGAAAGAGAGTATTACCAGTAAAGCAAAAGCTTCCATCTTCCCCTTTTTCAGTCACTATAATCAAAATTTCAGTTGTTACAATCATACTTTCTTGTTTTTACTTTTTACCACCTAAGCACATATCCCTAAGTATTGTGGCTTAGTTTTTTTTCTGCTTCTGACCTTTATATCAAGTGAAATTACATGTTGTATGTATATTGTTTTGTTATAGGTTAGTAAGTTTTTTTCCCCTTTGCCTTGGGTGCACCAGTTGTTAGCTAATAATTCCAAGAAAAGGATGTTGTAAAGTTTTAGAAACACTTGCTTTCAGGATCTGCCAGAGCATCTTTTGGAGACAGAAAGGCAGAACTTTCCAGTTTAGCCCAGCATGGACCCAGCTATGATGTATATAACCCATTCTATAAGTACCAGCATGTGTCACCTGATTTGAGTCGGCGCTTTCCTCCTCGTTCTGAAGCAACAAGACTATATGGATCAGGTATGAAAAAAAATTTTGTTTTTCCTCTTTAACAAATGTAAAAATCAAATTAAATCTAAGATTCTGGAAGAAATGATTAATCTTACGATGAAAAACAATTTAATGAATGAAATGAAATGAAAAACAATTTAAAAATAAAGAGATTCAATGTATGACAAAACCCACTGGGAAAAAAAAATAAATTAAAAAAAAAAGAAAATTAAAAAAAAAAAGAGAGAGAAAAGCTGGCTTCAGAAGTGATATGATTAAATCACATCATAACTTCTCTATGGTTTATATCTAATGTAAAAATTGAAAGACTAGTGAGTTCTGTATATTGGTAGTTCTAAGTTCCATTTTGTTTGTCCTATTTTTAAAGAAATTTTTAGATTTTGTACATATTTTATATAGCATCTGTCTGTTCGTATCTACAACAAGAATTTACTAACTATTTATTTTCTGTTCTACTCAGTGAAAATGAGAAATTTGGAAACTAATGATGAGATTAGAAATGTAAACAAAAAAAATAGAAAATGCCTAAGTGATTACCAAACTTTTTTAGTTTAATATTTGAGACTGTATCAATTATGGACTATCTTATACACATCTGATTCACAAAATTTTCAGTTCTTCAAAAAAAATATATAGCTCTCTCAACCACTAAATTCAGGGTGAGGTACTGAAAATAAAGTAGAAGTATTTATTTAAATATTTATTTTAGCACTGTGCTAGGCTATACCATTATTATTCAGAGTTTCATTCTTCAAGGATCTTATAGTTTAGAAAGGACACTAGAAATACAGACTAGAAATATAACAGTACATGGAATTCAATATTGATATTTTTAATATTATAAGTACTTATTAAATAGTTGAATTGCTTTTAGTACAGATGACTTACATTCTGGTTGATTTTTGATGTGGTTGTGAAAATGTGTTGTTTGATTTGTGTTGGTTTCTGTTTCAAACAAAAGTGAAATAATTGAAAAACAACTTTTTAATCTTCATTGGAAGGCTTTGTCTCTTAAGTAAATTTGCATGTATTATGCTTGCCTGGTGGCTCAGCATTAAAGAATCTGTCTGCATGCAGGAGACGCAGGTTTGGGTTTGATCCCTGGGTTGGGAAGATCCCTTGTAGTAGAAGGAAGTGGCAGTCCACTCCAGTATTCTTGCCTGGGAAATCCCATGGACAGAGGAGCCTGGTGGGCCCAAATCCATGGTGTCACAGGTGTCAGACATGACCTAGCAACTACACCATCACATATTTATGCTATTTTTTCTGTAGGGATTTAGTTCATGGTAATTAAGTAGACTGCCAGTGTTTCTTCTTCTTTACTATAAAATTAAGTAATTTTCTTATGTCCCTTTGTAGTTTGTGACTTAAGGACCAACAGACTTCCCAGTCCCCCTGGGCTAAGCAAGTCTATGTTTGATCTTACAAGTTCATCTCAGCGGTTCATTCAGGTAAGTAATTTATATGAATTTAATTATAAGCAATCATTTATTTTCATGGTAAAATTCATATATGTTTCATTAGGAACAACATGTTATGTATCTTTTGTAGACATTTCTATTCTAATATTGAAAGAATAAATACTTGGCATTTCCCACATGTATTATTTCAGGAAGCTTTCAGTCGAATACTAAAAGACAGTAGTTTTTCTCTCTTTTTTTAAAAAAATTGAATTTTCCTTCTCTCATGGTATGCACTGAGGCAGTCTTGAGGCAGTTGGAATTTAAAATGGTATACATAAAAATGCTTATTATTTAATTTTCCTTGTTGAATATAACTACCTAGTTAGTAAATATTAGTATTTCTGTTGAGATATAGAACTTTATTGATATTAACACTGTTCTATTTTTGAAATAGAATTGAGAATTTTGAAAATACATACTTTTCTGTGTATGTATTTGTGTGAATGTATATGCATATGTTAAAATGGAAATATATTCTTAATCATCCTCAATTGAGTTAATTTTTTGCAGAATTAATTCTTTATAACACCAGTTTGTTTTTAATGTGCATCAGAATTGTTAGAAGAACTTGTTAAAATACAGATTGCCAAGCCTCACCACCAGAATTTTTGATTCAATAGCTCTGCACTGAGGCCTGAGTTTGTATTTCTACCAGGTTCCCAGGTGATGCTGATAACTGCTGGCCCAGGGGACTGTGCTTTGATAACTACTGCTTTATAGGTGTTTTGGTAATAGGGCACTTCCAATTATTAATATATTCTGACTTTTATTAGTACTTCCAAGTATGAAATATAAACAGTAATCTCTTCCTCTTTATTACAAAACCAAACCAAAAACAGCAAAGCCTTTGCCATGTATTACCTAGTAAGGGATTTAAGATTTTCCTGATTAACACATATAGAGAAAACTTTTTCCCTCTTTCCTGTCTAAAAGTGGAAAATTCTGAGCGGTAACACTGTCAGAATGGTTAGCACTCAGTTTGATACTAGAGTGGGTGCTAAGGCATAAGTTTCAGAATCCTTAACATCTGATATGCAATATCTAACTAAAAATGAATTTTATCTTTAGAGACATGATTCATTGTCCAGTGTGCCTAGTAGTTCTTCTTCAAGGAAGAATTCTCAGGGGAGTAACAGAAGCCTGGGTAAGGAATAAATCTTTCTACTTTATATCCTTAAGGGAATTATTTCTACCCAATAGTAATTTGAATATATTTATGATAAGGTTTTAAGAAAAGTTTAGATGATTTTATCCATATTGGCAGTGTTATCTGCATATGAATAGTCAGATCAAATTATGTATTTTTAATGTTCAGGCCTAAGGTCATTTTAAAAATTAAATATCATTTGTTTGTTTTAAAGTATATTAGTGAGGGAATTTCTAGAAGCATACAGTTTTAAAACTGTATCAGTGTTATTTGGGAAAGGTTTCTTAGTTTTAACTTAAATTCTTCAGGTTATAATTGGGTTTAGATTTTAAGCCAGTTATTTTTTTTATAGTATGTCTTTTACCAGCACTTCAGTAAAGGCATTGAAGTATGATTTTTATCTTAATAAACTGACAACTTAAAAAAATAATTATAGCATTTTTCAGTTGTGCTCTTAAAATTGGATTGTATCAAAGTTCAGTTGGGCTTCCCAGGTAGCACAGTAGTAAAGAATCTGCCTGCCAGTGCAGGAGATGCAAGAGAGGCAGGTTCGATCCCTGGGTCAGGAAGATCCCCTGGAGAAGGAAATGGCAACCCACTCTAGTATTCTTGGCTGGAAAATCTCATGGACAGAAGATCCTGGAGGGCTACAGTCCAGGGGGTCCGAAAGAGTTGGACATGACTGGGTGACTGAACATAGTACAAAGCTCAGTTGGATTGGAAGGATTGTATAGTAATTGAAACCTTTTTGTCCATTTACAATTCAGACACAATTACTCTATCAGGAGATGAAAGAGACTGGGGGAGATTAAATGTGAAAGTGTTTTATAATTCTTCAGTAGAACAGATCTGGATCACAGTTTTACAGGTAAGTTAGTGTAGCTAATACCAACTTTTCTTACAAAATTGAATAATTAGGGGTGTAAATTACAAGCATCTACTGTTGCTATCTTCAGGAGAATGGGGCAATATCTTCTTTGGAATTTAGGGTTCTATAGTATTTTGCAGAAAATAGTATTTCATAAAGAATCTAAAAAAAATAAATCTTTAGATATGATTAGAACATGTTTTCCTCAAGAGGGAAATTGATATGGTGTGTAGAACATTAATTGTCAGATTATTTTAATGGAGATGAAACAAAAGATCTCAGTAGATTAAAGTTTACTTTTATAGTTTTATTTGTCATTAACTCAAGAAATGTATCAAACATTTGTATTGTCAGAGTCCTTTGTAAAACTCAAACTATAATTTTTTTTTTAGTGCAGAGATTTAAGTTGGCCCTCTAGGTATGGAGATACTCCTACTATTTCTGTAAAAGGAATACTAACATTGCCCAAACCAGTGCATTTCAAATCTTCAGTCAAGGAAGGCTCTAATGTAAGTGTTTGTGTTTCAGTATCTTTTTATGTTTTCCTCATGTATGTCACTTTAACCTATGTAAAGAATTATAATACGAAAATGTTTTATTTTGGGAAACTACAGATTATGTATGCCTAGCTTTTTAAAAGAATTTTGAGCCTCAGAAATACTTGATATTTCATTGTCCAATATAAGATGCATTTTAAAAAGAAAATCTTAATCACTAAAATATTTATGAGTAATAGTTGATGAGAATATTTACTTTTCTTGTATGTAAGGAAAGTAAGTGTCTTATTCTCATCCTCTCTCCCCCTGTCCCAGGTGACTTTGATAAATAATTGCATGATTGTAGTTAATTTCTTTTAAATACTTTCCATGATCATAACTGGAAGACTTTTGATCCTGAATTTGTTTTATAATCCTAGATTTCAATTTAAACATATCTGTATTTCTGTCTTGTGATATGGATTGAAAGGTTACTGTTTTTCCGTACAAATGAAACTTATCTTCTATAAGAATGTGTTATTTAAAAATAAAGTAATTCAGATGACTAATAAGCATGAAGAAATTTACACTCACTAGTATTCATAGATATACAAATTTAAATTACATATTGCTTTCTCTTTCTTTACTTTTTTTGCTTATTAAAATTAGGAAAGTTTTATGAGCACTCTAGCCTATAAAATTATTTTGGCAATTATTTTGACAATATACATTAAAACCTTAAGATTATACTAAGTGAAATAAGTTAGAGAGATAAATATCATGATATCACTCATATGTGGAACCTAAAATATGTTACAGATGTACTCACTTACAAAGCAGAAACAGACTCACAGACAGAAAACAAATTTTTGATTACCAAAGGGAAAATGGGTTAGGGAGGGATGAATTAGGAGTTTGGGGTTAGCAGGCTCAGTGGTAAAGAATCTGCCTGCCAGTGCAGGAGACACAAGAGAGGCAGGTTTGATCTCTGGGTCAGGAAGATGCCCAGGAGGAGGAAATGGCAACCCACTCCAGTATTCCTGCCTGGAAAATTCCATGGACAGAGGAACCTGGCAGGCTATATAGTTCATGGGGTTGCAAAAGAGTTGGAAACGACTTAGCAACTAAACAACAACAGCTACAAACACTGTATATAAAATAGATAAACAAGAAGGTCTTGTCGTATAGCATAGGGACCTATATTCAATATTTTATAATGAACCATAATGGAAAAGAATTTGAAAAAGAATATATATATATATATAACTGAATCACTTTGTTGTACATCAGAAACTAGCACAACACTGTAAATCAACTGTACCTCAACAAACAATTTTTTTAAAGGAAAAAAACTTTCAAATATCTACAGGTTTTAACACAGTGTTTCTACTTGGATCACTTCATGGAAATAATCTAAGATGCAAACAAAATATATATAAAGTATTCCTGGCAGTTGTGTTCATAGGCTGAAAGCTGGAGACTATCTAAATGTTTGCCATAGAAGAATGACTGAAAAAACTCATGGTATACCATGTATATTAGTTTCCTATGGTTGGTGACATTGTACAGGAGACAGGAATCAAGACCACCCCCAAGAAAAAGAAATGCAAAAAAGCAAATTGGCTGTCTGAGGAGGCCTTACAAATAGCTGTGAAAGGAAGGGAAGTGAAAAGCAAAGGAGAAAAGAAAAGATATACCCATTTGAATGCAGAGTTCCAAAGAATAGCAAGGAGAGATAAAACCTTCCTTAGCGATCAATGCAAAGAAATAGAGGAAAACAACTGAATGGAAAAGACTAAAGAGCTCTTCAAGAAAATTGGAGATACCAAGGGAACATTTCATGCAAAGATGGGCTCAGTAAAGGACAGAAATGGTAGGCACCTAATAAAAGTAGAAGATATTAAGAAGAGGTGGTAAGAATACACAGAAGAACTGTACAAAAAAGATCTTCACAACCCAGATAATCACGATGGTGTGATCACTCACACTCACCTAGAGCGAGACATCCTGGAATGTGAAGTCAAGTGGGCCTTAGGAGCATCACTATGAACAAACCTAGTGGAGGTGATGGAATTCCAGTTGAGCTATTTCAAATCCTGAAAGATGATGCTGTGAAAGTGCTGCACTCAATATACCAGCAAATTTGGAAAACTCAGCAGTGGCCACAGGACTGGAAAAGGTCAGTTTTCATTCCAATCCCAAAGAAAGGCAATGCCAAAGAATGCTCAAACTACTGCACAGTTGCACTTATCTCACATGCTAGTAAAGTGATGCTCAAAATTCTGCAAGCCAGACTTCAGCAATACATGAACCGTGAACTTCCAGATGTTCAAGCTGGTTTTAGAAGGCAGAGGAACCAGATATCAAACTGCTAACATCCGCTGGATCATCGAAAAAGCAAGAGAGTTTCAGAAAAACATCTATTTCTGCTTTATTGACTATGCCAAAGCCTCTGACTGTGTGGATCAAAATAAATTGTGGAAAATTCTGAAAGAGATGGGAATACCAGACCACCTGACCTGCCTCTTGAGAAACCTGTTTGCAGGTCAGGAAGTAACAGTTAGAACTGGACATGGACCAACAGACTGGTTCCAAATAGGAAAAGGAGTACGTCAAGGCGGTATATTGTCACCTTGCTTATTTATCTTATATGCAGAGTACATCATGAGAAACGCTGGGCTGGAGGAAGCACAAGCTGGAATCAAGATTTCTGGGAGAAATATCAATAACCTCAGATATGCAGATGACACCACCCTTATGGCAGAAAGTGAAGAAGAACTAAAGAGCCTCTTGATGAAAGTGAAGGAGAGTGAAAAAGTTGGCTTAAAACAGAAAACTAAGATCATGGCATCCGGTCCCATCACTTCATGGCAAATAGATGGGGAAAGAGTGGAAACAGTGGCTGACTTTATTTTTCTGGGCTCTAAAATCACTGCAGATGGTGATTGCAGCCATGAAATTAAAAGACGCTTACTCCTTGGAAGGAAAGTTAAGACAATATAGACAGCATATTAAAAAGCAGAGACATTACTTTGTCAACAAAGGTCCATCTAGTCAAGGCTATGGTTTTTCCAGTGGTCCTTTATGGATTTGAGATCTGGACTATAAAGAAAGCTTAACACTGAAGAATTGATGCTTTTGAACTGTGGTGTTGGAGAAGACTCTTGAGAATCCCTTGGACTGCAAGGAGATCCAACCAGTCCATCCTGAAGGAGATCAGTCCTGGGTGTTCATTGGAAGAACTGATGCTGAAGCTGAAACCAATACTTTGGCCACCTGATGCAAAGAGCTGACTCCTTGGAAAAGACCCTGATGCTGGGAAAGATTGAGGTCAGGAGAAGAAGGGGATGACAGAGGATGAGATGGTTGAATGGCATACCAACTCAATGGACATGGGTTTGGGTGGACTCCGGGAGTTGCTGATGGACAGGGAGGCCTGGCATGCTGCGGTTCATGGGGTCACAAAGAGTCAGACACGACTGAGTGACTGAACTGAACTGATGGTTGGTGTATTACAAACCAGGTAGCTTAGAACAACAAATATTTCTCTCTCACAGTTTTGGAGGAAGTCTGAAGTCAAAGTGCCAGCAATGTTGGTTGCTTCTCTGAAGGAGAATCTGTTCCATCTCTAACATGCCTCTCTCCTAGCTTGTGGTGATGACCAACAATCCCTGTCATTCCTTGGCTTCATTCTAATCATTGGCTTTCATTTTCATCTAGCTCCTGACGTTCACCTCCATGTGTCTCTATGTGTTCACATGGCTATCTCTTACAAGCCAGTGTAACCTTAACTTCACAAATTACATTTTCAATGACCCTATTTCCAAATAAGGCCACATTCTGAGTTACTGAAGGTTAGGACTTCAACATAACTTTTAGCAGGGGGACACTATTCAAGCCATAACAGCATGTGATAGAATATTAGGCAGCCATGAAAATAATGCTTAGGAAGAGTTTTTAAGGACATGGGAAAATGTTCTTAATAAGTGAAAAGGCAGCAACCAAAATTTATGTGTTATATTAGGATCTTACTTTATGAAAATATACATTGTAGAAAGTCTAGATGGAAATAAATCTTAACTCTAGTTTTAATCCTGACACTCACAGATGAATATTTCCCAAATTAAACTTTTTGATTTTCAAGTGAAACTAAGCCAACTTGGGAAAAGTTAGGGGGAAATGTTCTCATATTAAAACTTGCATGGAATATTTTAAAATTTATTATTTATCAAGTTGTTTAGGAGTCCTCTATTATGACAGAATGCAAACCAGCACACTTCATTTATAAGCTCATTGCATATGAATTTAAAAATCAAACATTTTATGTATACTGTGTTATTGATGTGATCTATGGTTTGAGACTGAAAGAAAACGATAGCTCAGGTGGTTGGGAGACTCTCAGAAACACAATTCTGTACACAGATATAAGTGATTGTAATAAAAGTGAACACTTGGGCACAGTATCTAAAACATTGATGTTAGTTGCCCAGATATCTAAAGGCAAAAAAAACCTCCCCTTCAAAAAGAATCACTGAAGATGGAAAGAAGGAAGTTTACAATAAAAAAGCAGTCTAGTGTCAAGAAGATGTTAGTTCACAGTCAGCCAAGGTTTTAAAAAATAAAAAGAACATCTGAAAATAGTCTGCACATGGAAAACACTTGCTGCCTGGAGTGGAAAATTATTGGAGAAGGTAGAACTTGAAACTTATATTTTG
This sequence comes from Muntiacus reevesi, assembly GCF_963930625.1. NCBI lineage: Eukaryota > Metazoa > Chordata > Mammalia > Artiodactyla > Cervidae > Muntiacus > Muntiacus reevesi. The sequence goes on along the minus strand of NC_089263.1, from coordinate 53,155,462 downwards.
CTTTGTCTTCTCTGTCAAGGAGATCAATTCTCATTTTGGAAAGAGTAAAGATAAATTGAATCCCAAATTAGATGGGAAGAGCATTAGACAGACTAGGTCCTTTAAAGAAGTAATTCAAGTCTCTTAATGTGAACAAGTTAGATTTTGTATACAGAGAGAGCTTGCATGAGAGTCTTGAAGTACTCTCATTAACTGTTGAAGAACTGTGGTGAACAGCAGGAATGATGCTCCAGAACCAAAGAAGGAGAACAACCTCATTTTCAAAAAGAAAAAAAACTGTATTCTGGTGAACTTGGTGTTAATACTGACTAAATTCCAAAGTAATTAGAAGGATTTGTGAAACTAAGACGAATAGTATCTCGAATAAATTTTGGAAAAACAAGTCATGGCCATTCTCATTTTCATTAAAAAATTTTTTTGTTATTATAAAAATATTAAATTTACCTTTCCTAGGTTATAAAATGTTATTTTTACTTATATTGTGTTGGCATATGACCCTTTTTAAACTATGCTATTTACATGTTTTATATTTTTATTTTAGAATATTGAATTTATGGAAACTTTTGTATTTTCTATTAAACTCCAAAGTCTACAAACTGTGAGACTTGTATTTAAGATTCAAACCCAAACTCCCAGGAAGAAAACCATTGGAGAATGCTCACTGTCACTCAGAACTCTTAGCACACAGGAAATGGATTACTCTCTGGACATATCACCACCTTCAAAAATTTCTGTAAGTGATATAATATGTAATGTCAAAGTATTTCACATTTTTAGAATTATTTACTGGATGAATTTTTGGGGGAGTATAATTTGAGCATGAGAATATACTGAAGGATTAGGAAGGCTCTCAAACAATAACAACATAAATGTAATGTAAAAAAGTAATAATTATGTCATTATTTAACTTTTTTGAAATTGATAAAATGTTAACAGAGCTGCTTTTCTTTCTCCATTGAAAAGTAACAGTAGGCTTACCTTCTCCTAATACCTGTTTTATTAATGTTTCATACTTCAAAATAATGGGCTTTCCCAGTGGCTCAGTGGTAAAGAATCCACATGCAATGCAGGAGACACAGGAGACACAGGTTTGTTTGATCCCTGGGTCAGGAAGGTCCACTGGAGGAGGGCATAGCAACCCACCAGTATTCTTGTCTAGAGAATCCTGTGGAGAGAAGAGCCTGGTGGGCTGAGGTTCGTGGGGTTGCATAGTTGGACATGACTGAAGTGACCAAGCACAGCAGGGCACTTCAATATAGTAACCCTAAAAGTGAATAATTTTAAAAAATTATTTTTTGTTTTTTTTAAGTAGCTGATAACATAGGAAAAGCAAGAAAGAATTATAAACTCCAAACTCAATGAGAGATTGCCTTGAAATAGATTAGGAAAGTTTTAGTCATGAGTAGGTACTATATCTGTCCATAAATTGATGGAGGATATTCCAGCTGGTATTTTTTCGTAAAGGACGTGATTATCTATAGTGCTGATTGATTTTTTGAGGTCCAATAGCTGCTTCTTTCAGTTAACCAGCTGAACACTCTTTAAGTTGCCTAGAAATTCCTAATGATTTAATTATGTAGCTTCTGTGTCAGGATAACATATATAGAAATCAGTCATAACCCTTTTTAAAGTCAAACTTACATGTGATTTTAAGTTTACTTAGGAGTTATATTTTACCTGTTTTCAAAAATATTTAAGGTGACTTGAAGTGGTTCTTAAACTGGCTGCACATTAGAACCACATGGGGAGCTGTTAAACATGCCTACACTTAAACCTTTAAATCAGAGTGAGCCAGAGGCATTTGTAATTTTCAAGTTACTCAGGTGATTCTCGTGTGTAGCTTTGCTTAAGAACCACTGAATTGAAGTGAAATTAGGGATTAAAAATAAAGAACGAAAGATTACTATAATCAAGAAGAGTTGAAAAATCTTGTTATTCCTGATCTTTTATTTTCTATTTTCATACAAATCTGTTTTCTTTATAGCATTTACTATAATTTAGGCTTCCCTGGTAGCTCAGTTGTTAAAGAATCCACCTCAATGCAGGACACACCAGTTTGATTCCTGGGTTGGGAAGATGCTCTGGAGAAGGGATAGGCTACCTACCCATTCCAGTAGTCTGACCTGGAGAATTCTGTGGACTGTATAGTCCATGGGGTTGCAAAGAGTCAGACACGACTGAGCAACTTTCACTTCACTTTCAGAATTGTTTAAGTTACTATTTTAAAAAGAAAATAAGACCTGAGCTTCCATCTTTTTCCTTCATATTTTACTGTACCCTTAGCCTGTCATATTCTTGGCATTGAATATTTGTATGTAGGTTGATAGGAAAGAACAAATGATGAATGAAGGCATGCTAAATTAGATTACTATTTTCTGTTGAAGTATAGCAAATTTGTTTTGTAACTGTAACAGGAGTTTATCACTTAACTAGATTAGTAGACAATAACCTGCAACCATATTTTACAGAAGGCACATATTGCTATTTAAATGGATAATTGATGGATTAAACCTTTAAAGACTAGTAGAGTGTATCAGGGAGAAGGCAATGACACCCCACTCCAGTACTCTTGCCTGGAAAATCCCATGGACGGAGGAATCTGGTAGGCTGCAGTCCATGGGGTCGCAAAGAGTCGGACACGACTGAGCAACTTCACTTTCACTTTTCACTTTCATGCATTGGAGAAGGAAATGGCAACCCACTCCAGTGTTCTTGCCTGGAGAATCCCAGGGACGGTGGAGCCTGGTGGGCTGCCGTCTGTGGGGTCGCACAGAGTCGGACATGACTGAAGCAACTTAGCAGCAGCAGCAGCAGAGTGTATCAGAAGATAACTCAGCAAATGTATTTTCTGGGGAATTGAGACATTATAATCTGAATCTGCCTTGGAGAATCAGAATGAGTGATTATGGCACAGTTTCTACAATTATATTTTGCATATCAGAGATCTTTTATAAACTTTTTTTTTTTAATAAACATTTTGTATGCCATGTGCTAGGGATGCAAAGATTGATGGTTTGAAGGAAGGACTTTTGGGCTATCTTGGATCAGTAAATTTATATTACTGTTCATATTATTGACTAAAAGCAAGAATAATATGCTTCGTTTCATGTGTTGAAGAAGAAAATTGATATTCTAATTGTGACATTGAAAGAGACACACTTACGTATCTGTCCTTCACAGTGACGTCATGAACAGCAGAACTTCCATGTAGAGCTATTAATTTCTTCACCACAGAGCTTTTGACCTTAACAAATAGTTGACAACTCAAATTTTGTGTTGAATAGTGTGCAAGAGACAAGGTTTCCCTGAAGAATTATTTAATATCTGACATTTGAAGAAACTTCGCATATAACTAACTTGGTCCTAAGTGATTTAATGCTCACAATGAACTTAATGAGCTTGCTGCTCTTGTTACCCCTATTGTGGAGACCAAGACCTTGAAGCATTTGCCTGAGTTTATATAGCTTTTTGTTGGGGAATCAGGATTTGAATGGAGGCATTCTGATTCCAGAGTCAGCTCTCTTAATTTTACCACATTGATGAAAAAATCAATAAACAGTCTGTGATAGAAATGAGTGTTATTTGAGCCAAACTGAGGACTATAGCCTGGAAGACAGCCTCTCAGATAACTGAGGTATTGCTCAGAAGAAGCATGGTTTTCAGCATTGTTTTAACATGTTATCAGAATACAGAACGTCAAACAAGTCAGGGATACATTCCTTTAGGGTTTGAAAAAAAGAAAAAAGAGCATGTGCACAATAAGTTGATATGGCCTTGGCTCCTGGGAAGGGAGTCGTATCATTGAAGGAGGACCAGCAGTGACATCCCAGGAAAGGAGGCATTTAATCTTTATTTTTAATATGGCTGTTCTTTACTTGTGATCAGTGCACCCTTTGCTTTAATAATTAAATCTGATATACAATGTATACTTGATAGGCCACAAATGGGCTATTTTAATCAGTATAAAAGTCAAGTTAATTCATATGTAAACCAGAATGACTTCCCTATATACCTCAATATGTGAAAATATCTTTCATCAACACTGTATTGTCCCCCTAAGGAGATGTTCTAAAAAATCACCAGATAAGGGGTTTCTCTAATTATGCTGAACGTTTCACTTTGAACAGTCATTCCAGGAAGGACAAAAAAGATTTTCTTTTCTTTTAAAAAATGATACATTATTCAGGAATGGAAATCATTAAAAATGCTTTTAATATATACCTACTAATTGATTAGAATTTTAAGTTTTTGGTTATTGTCAGGTTGAAAACCACTTTGAATAGTTTTTCATGATCTGAATTAATATCTTGGAGTATAAATTGAATTTGTGAAATAACTTTGGTAAGTAAGAAATGATAAACCCACTGCTGAATGCTGCTGTGTTTCGTGAGAATGAACTCTACCAGTGTGTAACTCTAAGAGAAGTTTTGCCATCTTTCAATATTTTCATCTGTTATAGTAAGGGTACAAAACCATAATGAAAAAATGAATGAAAAAATGTTATCCTGGTTTCCTTTGTGTTTTGTAAACAATAAATAACTTTTAAATGGACAGTAGCATTTGTTCTTTTAATCAGCAAAGGTATTTTATATATGGCTACTGAATTAGTCCACCTAAAAAGATAATCCATTCTTATTAAAAGCAAGAGCAATACATTCACTTTTATTTATTAGAATTCAGCAATTATTGCCAAATAGACAACTTTTATCATCATTTTAGATTTTTCAAGAAGGAGTGACTTCAACAGTTGATTTTAAAATCAACTTTTAAGTGATTCACTTTGTATCTTTTGCTTTCTTAAGGCATGAGCAATTTTGGCCATTTTGACCATTATAAAATATCATGTTTAGAAACTATCCAAGATTCAGTCAATGGCATGTACATAAAAAGGTTCTTTTTTTTTTTTTTTTTACTGATCCATGTGTCAGTTACTGGGGAATACTGGGTTATTCTCAAATATAAACCACTTGATGAAGTATCCGTCAGCTGTTCTGTAGCTTTGTTGGAATCAACACTAGCCAAGACTTTTGTGTTTATCTATGCTGACCCTAGTGAGATCTGTTAACATTATGTTCTTTCTTTAATCTTATATTTACTCTTTTTAACATGTGAACAGTAATGTTTTTGTGTTGGCTGACTATGTTTCTTTTATTTTATACTCCAAGCACCCTGAAATCCACGTAAATAGGTTCGCTTGTGTAAGGCAGATTACTCACTTTCTTCTGCTCTTAGTCAGCAATACTGAAGAGCACATTTTAGCTTCTACCCCTTTCTGAATTTCCTTCATTTTATTGTTTGCCTCAGATTTTCTTTGACCTTTTCCTTATCATTTACTGCCTCACCACTTTCACTAGCTTCCTTCTTGCCAATTTTCGTCATTGGCTTACTTCTATTTAGCATAGTAATTCAACTTTTAATCCACAAATCTGTTCATTGTAGTAATCCTTTGTCTTCTGATTTTGATAGCACTACCTCTGATTTCTACAACTGGAAAAACGAATGATGTGTTTCATGTATAACAGTTTTATCATATTTCATATATTCATATATCATATTATATTTCAGTCATTTGAAAAGATTATTCCAATGACTACATTTAAGTCTTTTGAGAATGTGCTCTTGTGGTGTTTATTTCTCTGACATTTTCTCTACTTAAACTGCTTAGGAATTTAATTTTTTTAAATTTGCATGTCTTTGGTCTCCCTGATTTTGAAGGTTCAGTATATATGTGAAACTTACATTGTCAGAATTTATGAAAGTCAGTAAGTACTTTATATTGACAGACTCCATGACATTTAGCATTCTCTTTTAACATTTAGCTTTGTATGACAGTAAAGAGCATGTGTGCATGCTGAGTCATTTCAGTCATGTCCAACTCTGTGTGACCCTATGGATTATAGCCCGCCAGGCTCCTCTATCCAGGGGATTCTCCAGGCAAGAATACTGGAGTGGGTTGCTATCCCTTCCTCCAGGGGATCCAACCCAGGGATTGAGCCTGCGTCTCTAGATTGGCAGGCAGGTTTTTTACCACTAGCACCACCTGGGAATGTCTAGCTTTAGCTCTTTGTTTTTGAATTTTTAAATATCCCAAAACTTTATTCCTAATTGCTAAATAACACTTTTTTTATATGCAGGTTTGCCATGCAGAACTTGAACTGGGGACTTGTTTTCAAGCAGTGAATAGCAGAATTCAGTTACAAATTCTTGAGGCACAGTACCTTCCAAGTTCATCAACACCCCTAACTTTGAGTAAGTATGTCAAAGTGGTTTAAAGTGAAATCTTCAGAAACTATTTATAACAGATTTTTTCCTACATTTCTTATAGTGAAGATTATAATCTTAGTTACTTTTATTATTTAACTTATATACTTACCTTTCAACTTAAAATTACTTTATTGGATTTCAAATTTTAGCCATTGTGTTTACCCACTGCTCTCTTGATTCTTATCTGATTGTGACCTTCTTGCATTTGATGCTATTCTTTATTTATCTCATTAGTTAATATAGGTTGTGGGTCCAGAGGACTGTCAGATATGTTTCACCAGCCTAGATGGTGTATCCTCTCTCTGCGTCTATGCCCTTTTTTGGATATTCTGCTAACTCAAAACTTAATTTTAAAAAACTAACTCACACCTTGAAAATCTTGAAAAAAACACAAACCTTAAAACACTTTCTCACCTTGTGCCTTTGAGTATATTCAGAGGTTCTGATATTTTGGTTGTCTAGCCCTGGTTCACATGGCTGCTTCTAGAGTGGGAGGTTTGAGGTTAGTCCTACCTAAAGGGCTAAGAGTGGGGGTAAAAGTGTTCCTTATTCCTAGTAGAAGAAAAGAAAATATCTGGAGGTAGGCAGAAGCAATCATGCCCACTGTAACTACAAAGACTGAAAATTAATACAGTTGAACATAATTCAAGAAACTAGGAAGACAACAGCAAACACAAAGGAAGGTAGAAATAGAAATTAAAGCTGAAGTTGGAGTTGATAAATATGGAGCCAACAAAAACCCCACAGAATTAATAAAACCAAAAGATTGTTCTTTTGGAAAGAATATTAAAATAGACAAACTATAGAAGGCTGGATCAAGCAAAAAATAAAAGAAAACATGAACAAGGAAGAGGATATAATTTCAAGTTCATAAGAGATTCAAAAGTAAGACAACACCATTTATAATGATACCAGTTCATTTGAATAGCTGTATAAAATAAACGATTTTCTAAGAAAAAAGATGTTGGAATTCACTCCAGAAGAGGGAAGAAACTGAATAGAACAATACTGTAACCATGTAAAAGCAGTTAAAGAGCTGCCTCTAACAAAAGCAGAGGCCAAGATGATTTTACTGGTAGATTCTACTAAACTTTCAAGGAACATATAATTCCTTTTCTACATGAGCTGTTCCACAGCATGAAAAAAAGATGGAAAAAGAAGATTTATGAGGTTAGCATATTCTTGATATCAAAACAGAAAGGATAGTGTACACAAAGAATAGCTATAGACTACCATTATTTATGTAGGTAAATGGAAAAATCATAAAAAATAAGTGAAGTCCAACTTGGCATTAAAAGAATAAGTTAAACACATATATATGGAATTTAGAATGATATAGAATATAGAATGATAACCCTATATACAAAACAGAAAAAGAGACACAGATGTACAGAACAGACTTTTGGACTCTGTGGGAGAAGGCGAGGGTGGGATGTTTCGAGAGAACAGCATGTATATTATCTATGGTGAAACAGATCACCGGCCCAGGTGGGATGCATGAGACAGGTGCTCAGGCCAGGTGCACTGGGAGGACCCAGGGGAATCAGGTGGGGCGGGGGGGGGGGGGGGGGTGGTGTAGATCGGGATGGGGAATACATGTAACTCCATGGCTGAGTCATGTCAATGTATGACAAAACCCACTGCAATGTTGCGAAGTAATTAGCCTCCAACTAATAAAAATAATTGAAAAAAAATAAATAAATTAAAAAAAAAAAGAATAAGCTAAATTACCAGGGCTATATAAGGTTAAGTCTAGGAAACAAGGAAAAAACAATGCAGTTTATTACATGAACATGTGTCTTCCTTTAATAAAAATGGCTAATGGCAATCAGGATTACCAATGATCTCCATTTTATAAATATTGGTCAGCCTCAGGTCTCACTTTGTGGCTGCCTCCTTTCTGGAATCTCTTCACTTTCTTGTTGTCTAGCAGCTCCATCTCTATACCATCACTTCTCAAATTAGTCAGACTGCACTTTCTGCTTGAGCTGTAAGCACTGTGTGTCAGATTGGGGGGGCAGGCTTAGGTGAACGCTGTATAAACCCGAATTTTACTTAGTGTGCTTCCCATCTTTTAAGAGGTGACACCCCTCTAGTTTCTTTCTGTTTCTGGTCAGTGTTTAGTGTCTTGAATAATTGTTGTTAATATTTTCCCCAGTTTATAATCATCTGTGAGAGGTTAGTTTGTATAAGCTGTTTTACCATTACTGGAGGCTCTACATCTCAAATTTACTTAAAGAATAGATTTTCTCTAGTGGGCAGGTGTTTAATTTCTGGAGTCTCAAGCAAAGAATTTTACTTATATAAATTGGTGAAATAATTCCTTTAGCTCTCCAAAGAGTTGGCACTTCTCTTTTGTATAATCCTTTTCAGTGTGTACTCTTTTACTGCTGATTGTTATTTATGCATACAATTCCAGTCTTTAATGGCAGTAGAGGAAGATTAGATTCATTTAAGGTGACAGTAGTTATTTGTAAATTACGACAGTAATTGTAAAGCTTACTAGAGAAGTTTTCTTTTAAGGCAGTAATTCATCAGATCTTTAAAAGTACTTATTGTTATTTTATGTCAAATACATGGATTATATCTCTATATGACATTTAAAATTTTATTTATCAAAATTTCTTATTCTTTAGGTTTTTTTGTGAAAGTGGCAATGTTTAGCTCGGGAGAGTTGATTTATAAGAAGAAGACACGCTTACTGAAGGCCTCCAATGGAAGAGTAAAGTGGGGAGAGACTATGATTTTTCCACTTATACAGAGTGAAAGAGAAATTATTTTTCTCATTAAGCTTTATAGTCGAAGCTCTGTAGGAAGAAGACACTTTGTGGGACAGGTTAGTAGTCAGTTTTATCTCATATTCTTTCCTTGCACTTTTGTAGCATTTAAACAGTTGGTTAACAAAGGGAATACAGGATAAATCCGAGGCTGAATAGAGTGAAATTCTTCATCAAAATTTAAATTCAATGCAAAACTAAAAAAAAAAAAAAAGTTACTGTGAAAAAGTTTGCAGGAAAAAAAATTTACTGCAAAAATCAAATCTTGTCAGACTTTCAGCTTTAATACAAAAGTAGTTTTAATTTATGAGCAACCAGGATTTTTAAAATGAGGTTTTTTTCCTGAGATTTTCAACTTTAAAAGTTTTTCAATGCACTCCTTGACCCATTCCTTGTGAAAGAGGAAACTCTTAAGTATTTGAATCAGATTTCTTAAGGCTTCCTTTATTGCGTCATGTTCATTTTAATGTTTGTATGCTATTAGCTCCATTGTGGTAAGTCTGAATTCCTAGAAAACATTGATCTTAACAGTGGTTGTGATATTATTTAGTCAATATTGTTATCTGGATTAACCTATTTTAAAATTCTTAGTAATTTTTATAAGACTGCATAACACTTGCTTACTTGCCAACCCTGTGGAACTTGTTTCCTTTTGTAGTTCTTTCTTTACTCTTATTGGGTACATTATATTAGCCATATATTATTTTTTATCTTAATTACAGTTGTTTGACTCACATTTAAATTCCAAAATCTGTATTATTAGTTTTAAAAGCTTCTATTTGACAGCAAGATGTTATTAGCACTTTATATGAATCATCAAATTATACGTGAATTTTCAAAGATTGATATTAACTAACTTCATATAGTCTACCTAAAATGTTTGTGAAAAATATTACATTTTTGTTGTTCTTCATTTATTCTTATTTGGAAAAGAGTTGGAACTCAAGAATTAGTATAACTAGCATACTTTTCAAAGTCATGGGACCTGTAAAGTTTTCCTGTATCATTAAGTCTCAACTTACATGTGTGAATGGAATAGGAGATTTACCTGACAAATAATTTTCAGAATAATGTTTTTGGTGATTCCACTTTCTCAGTTGAGAGTGTAATTAAGAATAACACTGGAAAGGTTCCTGTTGGTTATCTATTCCCTCTGGCTCCTCTGGGAACCTCGGGGAGCCACCCTGGTCCAGTAGCCACATGTGGAATCAAGATCTCCCACTCGTCTATCAGCCAAAGCACTTTCCTGTTATCTGTTTTATATATTGGGATTCTTTATATGATTTTATTTGAAGGGAAGTTCTTCAGGCCAAGAAATTAAAAGAGAAAAGTTTGAAAAACAAACCTTTTGAAGTGACCTGCTCCAATTTATCTTAAATTTATTTAAGATTTATCTTAAGTAAGATAAATCTTAAGATTTATCTTAAATTTATTTAAAAGAATTAGAAACTGAGTTTCAAAGAAGTTAACTCCAAAGTAACATCATTTGTTAGTGCTATAGCTGAGTTGAGGATTCAAGTTTGTTTCCTTGTTCACCTTGCCTCCATGATACATAACATATAATGTGATAGCTTATATTTGCATAATGTTTTACAGTTTTCCCAAGTTCACTCACATATGTTATCTAAAGTTACATAAGTGATAGGTTTGTTGAAAGTTTTTACTGTGGATCAAGAATGATTTCATTTAGATTTATTAGATTTCAATTAAAATTACAGTTTTATTTAATATAAAGGTACTTAAAATACACATTCCTTACCAATCAATTTGCAGTTTCCCAGGTGGCACTAGTGGTGAAGAAACTGCCTGCCAGTGCAGGAGATGTCAGAGATGTTGATTCAATCTATGGATCAGGAAGATCCCCTGGAGAAGGGCATGGCAACCCATTCCAGTGTTATTGCCTGGAAAATCCCATGGACAGAAGAGCCTGGTGGGCTACAATCCATAGGGTCGCAAAGAGTTGGATATGACTGAAGCGACTTAGCACACATCAATCAATTTAAATTATAATTAGTCTCAATTAGTATTTACAAAAATGTTTTTAAGTGGTTGGGATCAGTCTTAAGTTGAGTTTCTAGGTTAATTGCCTAAGAAAGGATACTAAAAACTGTTTTGGAGGAAATGATTCTGTAATACCTCACATTGAATTTTTAAATTGAATTGAGTCATATAAAATAGTCTTCAGTGACTAGGTTAAGTGTTTTAAAATTTAAGTTTCAAAGAGACAAACTTTTGGAAAAATGGAAATATGTTTAGTTGAAAATAGGTAACTCAAACTTCCAGTTGTCTTTCATTAGTGAGAATAATCAGTTGTATGAACTCAGTTACTATTATTGTGTTAAGTTAAATAACTGTACTATTCCTTTACAGATTTGGATAAGTGAAGACAGTAATAACACTGAAGCAGTGAGCCAGTGGAAAGAGACAGTCACACATCCAGAAAAGGTTGTTATTAAGTGGCACAAATTAAATCCATCTTGAGGATGCCGCACATTAATTTGGTGACGAACTTGACATTCTTTTCGAAGACTTATGATTTTAATTTGCTACCAATTTAAAGAGACAAATCAGTACATTTGTTAATTTATTTATGGATTACATTATTAATTACATATTATAGTAATATAATGGATCTAATAGAAAAATTAAACTTGGTAAAAAATGGGATGAATTATATCAGATATCCAAAGTAAAGGAAATGTTTTAGACAGTAGGGTAACTAAATAAATTATAAAGTCAGTAGGAATATCAGTCATAGATAGTTACTGCTATATAATGGTTATGAGTATTTTAAAGCTTTACATAGATATTAAAAATCCAGTATATCAAGTCTCTGTTAGTACAAGTGGACATATAGAAGACTGCCACTGTTTCAGTGCTAGTCATTATTGATTATATCTTAACTCTGCTGTTTTAACTCCTTGCCTCATATTTTCCCTCAGAAAGCAAAAATGAATTGAACCACTTCAACTCTTCTTATTTGGGTAAAGTTTGTGTCCTATGTTTACCATTATTTACCCATAAGTTGTCACATTGCGACTTTATAAGCTATTTATCTCTAAGAATTCTCAGATATAGAAAACTACATTTTGGCAAGAGTAGAATAAACGAAAACACCAGAAGGTTGAAGTTTAATTGGAAATTCAGTGTACACACATTTTCCTGTAAGGTTATCATCCATATAGCCCATCCTAATTAGCAGAATTAAATGAACTTAAATAACAAATTCAACATTTTATGATAATCACATATTTGTTTTTAGTTTTTTAAATATAAATTACTTGTTCTATAATCCACAACATTAGAATATTTTCCTATGCTTTAAAACTGACCATACATGATAACATTATGTAGCAAATACATATTTTCTGTTACAGTTTTTCTCTGGTACTCATTACAACTCTATATGTAGAGATAATTTCAGTTTAGTTGGTCAGACAAGCTGTGATCAAAAAAACACAGTCATTTGGAGAAATCAGTAACACCATTCCTGATCTTGGAAAATATGACTTTATTTTTGCTAATGGGTAGTCTAAGTGATTCATCTTCTATTTTTTTTTCTCTTACCTTGTCCCACACATTCCAAAGATAAATAGTGATATTTTAGGTCAGAAGTATACTTTGCTGTAACTTAAGCATGCCCTTTTTATTCTGATTCTTGGTCTGTGTATCTCATTCAGTTCAGTTCAGTCGCTCAGTCGTGTCCGACTCTTTGCGACCCCGTGGACTGCAGCAGGCCAGGCCTCCCTGTCCATCACCAAACTCCCGGAGTTTACCCAAACTCATGTCCATTGAATCGGTGATGCCATCCTACCATCTCATCCTCTGTCGTCCCCTTCTCCCACCTTCAATCTTTCCCGGCATCAGTTAAGATTTTCCAAATAAATACTAATTCCCCTTTTCCTGAGTACCACCTCCTCAAGCTACAGAACATGCAGAGTTGACATGCCCTTTGCTTCTGCTTCTAGAGTTACGGTATATTGGAGGTGTTGACAGGTACTCTCTGACACTCTGCGTTTTGAAATAATTTTCTTTAGATTTGTGAAAAATGGCATATTGGTGAGTACTCATATGGACTTTCAGGAGAAATCACCTTGAGTGGAGGTATTTTGCGTCTTTGAGACAGATGGCAGTCATTTAAAACAACTTTTTAAAAATAGACTTTATTTTTTAGAGCAGTTTTAGATTCACAGCAAATTGAGAGGAAGGTACAGAGAGTTCTCATATACCCTCTACCCCCACATTTACACAGCCTTCCTTGCTACCAACATCTTGCTCTGTAGTGGTATATTTGTTAAAATCACTGAACCTTCATTGACATGTCATCACCCAAAGTCCATAGTTTATTTTAGGGTTCACTCTTTATGTTATACATTCTGTGAGTTAGACAAATACACAAATGACATGTATCCACCACTTTAATGTCGTACAGAGTAGTGTCACTGCCCTAAAAATTCTCTGCAAATACAACCATTTGAATAGTTAAGAATGAAGTAAATGTCCTGGCTATTATAAACAGTGCTGCGATGAACATTGGGGTGCACGTGTCTCTTTCAGATCTGGATTCCTCAGTGTGTATGCCTAGAAGTGGTATTGCTGGGTCATATGGCAGTTCTATTTCCAGTTTTTTAAGAAATCTCCACACTGTTTTCCATAGTGGCTGTACTAGTTTGCATTCCCACCAACAGTGTAAGAGGGTTCCCTTTTCTCCACACCCTCTCCAGCATTTATTGCTTGTAGACTTTTGGATAATAGCCAGGACATGGAAGCAACCCAGATGCCCATCAACAGATGAATGGATAAGGAAGCTGTGGTACATATACACCATGGAATATTACTCAGCCGTTAAAAAGAATTCATTTGAATCAGTTCTAATGAGATGGATGAAACTGGAGCCCATTATACAGAGTGAAGTAAGCCAGAAAGATAAAGAACATTACAGTATACTAACACATATATACGGAATTTAGATAGATGGTGGCGATAACCCTATATGCAAAACAGAAAAAGAGACACAGAAGTACAGAACAGACTTTTGAACTTTGGGGGAGAACGTGAGGGTGGGATGTTTTGAAAGAACAGCATGTATACTATCTATGGTGAAACGGACCACCAGCCCAGGTTGGATGCATGAGTCAGGTGCTCTTGCCTGGTGCACTGGGGGGACCCTGAGGAGTCGGGTGGGGAGGGAGGTGGGAAGGGGGATCGGGATGGGGAATACGTGTAACTATATGGCTGATTCATGTCAATGTATGACAAAACCCACTGAAATGTTGTAAAGTGATTGGCCTCCAACTAATAAAATAATATTTAAAAAAAAAAAAAAAAGAATGAAGTAAATATATCATTGTCTTTTAGATAAGTAAGAGACTTTCTTGTTTTTAAAAAATCTATAATTTTATTTTAGCAATTTTTTTGTGTTCTAGTAATGCTTTCAATTCCTAAATTTATTACAAGTAGTCATGTATTTAATGAAACTTCTAATTATTTTATTTAATTTTCAATAACTTTAATATGTGTGTAGTGTATAATTTGAAGGAAAGGTATACTTCTTGGTTTCTTGTGTGTCTTAGAATCCTAGGTAAATAAAATAAAATTTTAAAAATCTTTTTATCTTAAGGACTTCAGTTAGAGAAGTGTTTGACACAGCTAAGATCCCAAATATTTTAATTAGTGTTTACTTAAGCCTTTTTCAAATGAAGTAGTACTGAATAGAAGATGTTCTTACTGTTTCCTTGAAGCTTTACCTGGATGTATAAAAAGAAACACACTGTTCTATTAATAGCTACTCATGAGAAAAAGCATTAGAAACTGGTAATAAAAAATTAAATACTATGTAAAAAATTACTTCTCTTTGTACTTACTTGGCATTTTTTACCTTTACCCACTTATAAATGAGACAGAACTAAAATGATGCTGGGCAACCAGAGAAAAGCAGGGAGGGTTCACACTGACAGCTAACAGCTTGCACAGTGCTAATCTCTAACAGTGTATTTATTTATAAGTCTTCAGATTAATACAATTAAATAGCTGCAGTCCATGTCAAAATATAACTTCATTGTTTGGCTCTTGTTTGGTTTTCTATGATTTTTTTTTCAGCAGAACTAGAGAACTTACCACTGAAGTATATCAGTTCAGAGGGAACCAGTGGTATTTTAAACGTAAGTTATGTAGTCATGGTCTGAATATAACCTAAATTGATCTTTTGTTTGAATACAGTTATGTGAATTTCTCTGATACTAATATACAAAAACTATATTTCCCAACAAAAATTCCCACTGTTTGTTTAATCAAATAAGGGTTTGTTTATGAAGGATTTCAGAAGTTTACAATAAATATCAGCTTTTTATATTATGACAGTAATGGATATTTCAAAATTATATATTTACTTTTGGTATTTGGTAGGTTGTATTGAGGGAAGTTCCAGATAAAAGTCTGTATTTACATTAGTTGAGAGAATGTTTACAGTTGACCCTTGAACAACACAGGGATTAAGAGTATCCCAAAGCAGTTGAAAATCTGAGTATAACTGTACATTTGTCCCTCTGTGGTTCTGAATCCACAGGTTCAACTAACCTTGCATTATATTATACTGTGCATGTATGTTGAGCTGCTTCAGTTGTGTCCGACTCTTTGTGACCCAAAGGACTGTAGTCTGCCAGGCTTCTGTGTCCTTGGGATTCTCCAGGCAAGAATACTGGAGTGGGTTGCCATGCCCTCCTCCAGGGGATCTTCCTGACCCAGGGATCGAACCTGGTCTCTTTTATCTCCTGCATTAGCAGGTGGATTCTTTACCACCAGCACCACCTGGGAAGCCCAGTTATCTAGTTAGTAAATATCAAAACTGGGACTTAGGTTAAGGAAAACCACAGCAGTGTCAACTCCAGGGGGAGAGAATTCTTCATCTCAGATTTAGTCTAAATAAACTGAACAATGTTTATCTTTTTAAAAATTTGGTGGAGTATCATTTTGGATATGGACAGTGGATACAGGGAGTTAAGAGATGCTGTCTTTTGGAACCTGGCCATATCTCTGCCTGTCTTGGCATTGTGTCCAGGAAAGGTACAAAATATTGTGATGAGAGGTTGTGCATCTCAGTGAGGTCCATGCTCAGATGACTCAAGCCCAGCCTCAGTGGACCTGGTAAGCTCTGAGCCCATCCACTGGCCTCGGGCAGAGCTTGTCTACCTATGTACTTACTGAAAAAAATCCACGTATAAGTGGACTTACGCAGTTCAAACCTGTGTTGTTCGAGTCAGCTGTATTAGGGTTCCAGAGAAATGGAATCAGTAGGAGATAGATAAGAAGGGAGGGAGATACAAATTTTCTTTTAATTATGATGAATTCCCGTATGTTTATGGAAACTGAGAAATCCCACAATCTGCCCAAGCTGGAGACCCAGGAAAGCCAATGATCTAATTCAGTCTGAGTTCAAAAGCTTGAAAACCAGAGGCACCAATAGTATAAATCTCAGTCTGAAGTCAAGAGAAGATGAGATAAGAATAGCTCAGTGAGGCAGAAAAAAAAAAAGGCAAATTCATCTTTCCTCTGCCTTTTGTTCTTTTCAGCACTCAACAGATTAAAAGATGCCCACCCACACTGATACAAGTACTAATCTCATCTAGAAATACCCTCACAGACACACCCAGAAATGATATTTAATCTGGCACCCTGGCCAGTCAAGCTGACACATAAAATTAACTGTGGCAGGTATCTACTAGTGTTCTTTTAGTGCATTAGTTGTAATTCTTGTTCAAAAATAAATATCAAATGCTTGAACTGTTGTCTGAAACATCAAGAAAATAATTATGGAAAGGATATATATGAAGTACCTGTCCATTTTGAAATACAGATTTAAGATTTAACAAAGTGTTAAAGAGTGTTGACCTGAAATAAATACACTGTGCTGACTGAAAAGAAAAAAAAAAAAAACAAAAACGCACAGCCTTTTTGAGAATTTAGCTTTATTCAGCAGTTTTCTGAGGACTTCAAGCCTAGAAGACAACCTCTCAGATCACTCTGAGGTACTGCTCTGAGGAGGTAAGGGAGGAGCCAGGATACATAGGGCTTCTTAAAGGTAGTGGAAACATCAAAGGATGAATTAAAGAAAACTGGATATCTTAAGGAATTTAGCACTTTTCTATGTATGGGAAGATCCAAGAGCCAGGGATCATTGAAAATCATCTCTTTGATATGCACCGTAGCTATCGAGAGCCAGTGTCCTGGCTTTCCCATCCTGAGTTCTCTCAGGGTGCACTGTTGTGGGTGGTTGCAGCCACTGAGGGCTTGCCAGCAGGGGCAGCCCCGTTTGTCTCCATCCTGACTTCCCTCAAGGTTCACTGTCAGGGGCAGCTTGATGGCAACATCCTTTGTTTACCCATACGACAGGCAACATTTTTCATTCAAAACTGTCAGATATTTCTCTAGAAAAGATGGATTTATTTGGGAACAGCAGAAGATTGCAATTTGTGGCCAGCTACCATGGAGAGTCAAGTCTAAGTCCCGCCTGTCAGTGAAGGAGAACACTTTATATTATAGAGAGGAAAAGGAAGTTGAGAGAGCTACAGTAAACAGAGTCCATGGCTTTTCATTGGTTGAGTTCTTGCCAGGAAAGAAGAGTCTGCTTTCTGTTGGGCTTTGGTCACATTGCAGGGCATAGGAGCTCCCCCTTCTGGTGTCCCAATTCTATCTTACTGAGGTTTCTGTTTATTTACAAGAGTTAATGTAGCCCTGGGCTTTCCTTGTGATGCAGTGGTAAAGAATCCGCCTGCCAATGCAGGAGATACATGCAAGAGACATGGGTTTGACCCCTGGGTTTGGAAGATCCCTTGGAGAAGGAAATGGCAACCCACTCCAGTGTTCTTGCCTGGGAAATCCCACGGACAGAGCAACCTGTCAGGCTACAGTCCAGGGGATTGCAGAGTCAGACACAACCGAGCACACACATATGCACACGCACAAAATGTAGCCCTATGAAATTTTG
This sequence comes from Muntiacus reevesi, assembly GCF_963930625.1. Classification (NCBI taxonomy): domain Eukaryota; kingdom Metazoa; phylum Chordata; class Mammalia; order Artiodactyla; family Cervidae; genus Muntiacus; species Muntiacus reevesi. Next base: position 53,137,438 of record NC_089263.1, on the reverse strand, counting down.
TTACTGTGTAGTTGCTAAGCCCTGTATAAAATTAGATTATATTTTATGGGTGATAGATTATCTGAAGATGAATGCTGCCTATATTTTCAGTGATTTCCTAGTGGAAAAAAATTTAATTTAGGATTTACAGATTTTTTAACTTTCATGTATAAAAGTCCGATATCTAAAATAATGATATTTTATTAAAATTGATAACTAAGTTCAATCATATACCTATATTAAAACATAGGGCTCTGATAATAGCAGTGAAAGAAAGTAAAAGTGAAGTCGCTCAGTCGTGTCCAACTCTTTGCGACTCCGTGGACTGTAGCTTAACAGGCTCCTCAGTCCATGGAATTTTCCAGGCAAGAGTACTGGAGTGGGTTGCCATTTCCTTCTCCAGGGGATCTTCCCAACCCAGGGATTGAACCCAGGTCTCCCGCATTGTAGGCAGACACTTTATCGTTGGAGCCACCAGGGAAGCAGTAGTAGCAGTAGAGGTCTAGAAAGAAAGGTCTGTATGTCCTCTCAAACAGTTAAAAAAGATATCTTATTCCATGCTGGGATAAATCTATGACTGAGATATGTCTTTTAGAATATGATGATTTTCGTTTTCTCATGCTGTGTAATTTTTTTTCTGGGTCACCATTCTTTAGTTTCTGAGGCAGGAGGATAAAGTATACTTTTCCTTAATCATAGAACTAGATTGATTTTAACAGATAAATTTGATTGACTGTGGTTTTAAGTTGTCTTTTAATTTAATTTCTAGATTGTTAATCTTTCTTGATTATACAATACATGGACTAAAATTAAAAACTAAATTTTAAAATGAGCCATTTAATATATTTCATAATTCAGTACAAAAATATCTATATGGCACTTTATGCAAAGAACTGTTCTAAGTCGTTCCAGGGATAAAAAAATGAATAGTTCATCACTCTTTACGCCAGGGTTTAATATTTCAGTAGGGAAATAAAACAGTATAAAGCAGAATTTTAATAAGCAGGATTTAAATATGGACAAAATGTTTAGAGGCTTAAATAAAGAATTGAGAAAGTAGCATTGACATATATACAATACCATGTGTAAAATAGATGCCTAGTGGGAAGCTGCTATAGAACACAGGGAGCCCAGCCTGGCACGCGGTAATGACTGGGATGGAGTGGGGGTGGGAGGGAGGCTCAACAGGGAGGGGGTATACGTGTAGTTATGGCTGACTGGTAGTGCTGTATGGCAGAACAACACTACGTGGTAAAGAAAGTCTCCTCAAAAAAAAAAAAAGAAAAATTTTAAAGTTTAAAAAAAGAATTAAATACAGCTGAAGAAATTAGGAAAGGCTTGGTAAATCTTTGATCTGAAACACACAAAACCAGGCAGATTGGCAGCAATGTGAATTCATGATCACTGACTGCCAAACTAGCAATCTTAGTTCATTTCTTTTATCAGCTGACTCACTTTGAAAAGCAGTTTATACTTGCTTCCACCGTCTTCTAATCTTCAACTCACCTGCTCCTTTCTTTACTCTTAGTAGTAGAAGATCTTGTTTCATACTTCACAAAAGTGTCAGGCATTCCTTCACTATCCCATTGTCACATCCACAAACTTATTTTTAGTCATATCTATTCTCCATTATGTTAGAAAGTCAATTCTTTCTTATGAATTCTGAATCCAATCCTCTGCTTCTCAGGGATCTCATTTCTTTTACTATGCCTATTCTCTTCTATTCCTTGAGCCTCTCTACTAGATAACTCCTATCATCATTCAGGGCTCCTTGGTGCATGCTTGACTATGGAGGTCAAGATTCTGTTCTGATGAAGGAACCTATGGAGACACTATATAAAACAAGGACAGTGCGACATACTCCTGGTGTAGATCTGTCTTCCCAGGTCCGCTTTGTTCGCCTCAGGGCATACTATTGTGAATGAATCTATTTGGGGCTCATGACGATTCCCAGAAGCTCAGTTTTCATTATCACAGGAATTTTTATTTTTCTTCACTTTCCTTCTCTCACGTGGGTATTCATTCCCAACCATAACCTTCATTTCTGCTTGCTTAACAAGTATTGTAACTGGTGGAAAACAATCCCAACAAATTCCCGAGCAATTGTTAAGAACTTAAGTGTAGTTAATGAGTACAAGCATTAGTTTCTCAACATAGTATGTTAGATCAACTACACTTCAGGCCTCTCTGAAGTGGCCTATTTCCTTCTTTTAAGAAATTCTTTATATATTATACATTTAATATTATATATGTAATTTTATTTATTTGTTTTTGGCTGTGCTGGGTCTTCATTGCTACTTGGGCTTTTTCTAGCTGCAGTGAGCAGGAACTACTCTCTAGTTGCAGTGAGCGTGCTTCTCATCGTGGTGGCTTCTGTTGTTGCGGAGCACAGGCTCTAGGGCATGTGGGGTTCAGTAGTTGTGGTACATGGACTCGGTAGTTGCTGCTCCCAGGCTCTAGAGCACAGGCTCAATATTTGTGGCACATGGTTGTAGTTGCTCTGGGGCATATGGACTCTTCCCGGACCAGGGATGGAACCCATGTCTCTTGCACTGGCAGGCGGATTCTTTACCACTAAGCCACCAGGGAAGCCCCAAGAAACACCAGAAGGCAGAGTGTTATTTTTAACATGTAAATATGGTTGTCATTCCTTAGTTCCTACTGCTCTTGTTGTGAAGCCCCAAATCCTACAAGGTCATGCATAGTCTAAACTCTGCTTTGTATTCCAGCCTCATCTTAAACTATTCGTATGGATCCATTTCTGTTCCTGGAAGACAATACATGCCTAGCTTCCTCAGTATCTTTGCACATGTTGTCTCATCCCTGTGGCATAGTTTTACTCTTTACTCTTCCCTTTGCCAAATTCTATTGTTTTTCAGGTGCTAGCTTAAATGTCTATTCCTCAGAAAAGTCTTTTATTATATCTTAGGCAATGTTAGATCCTATTTTCTTATATAATTTTCCTTTGTAGCTTTTATCGTAGTTATGGTTAAAAATTCTGAAGTTTTTGCTTAAGATCTCTTCTACACTGCAATTTCATGAAAGCAGGGTCCTGTTTATTGTTTCATTCCTGAGGCTAGTGCAGTACCTGGCACATAATGAATATATAGTAAATATTGTTTATTCATTCATTTAGCTGATAGGCAGCATTTTGGGTTCCAGGGATATAGCAGTGAATAAACAGAAAAAGATGAATGAACACACTGAGTCATATTATATTGCTCGTAAATGGTAGCTGAAGGCCAGTATCTTCTTCCTGAAGGAAATAATGTTGGATTATAAATTATTAGTACATTTACTTTTAAGATTTGTTGATGTATTTCTTAATTATAGAAAAAAGAAACATACCTTGACACTGAGTTACAGCTTAGGAAAAATAGGTCTGGAAAAAATTTTTCTGAAATTCTGAGCAGTATTTATAACGTTGTTGTTCCATTGCTAAGTCATGTCTGTTTATTTGCAACCCCATGGACTGCAGCATGCCATAATTGATGCTAAATTTCATGGGTTGCTGAGTATTCATCAGATTTTACTTTATCGTTGCATGTTAACAGCTTACTGTGTGTCATTACAAAGCACAAATATTCTACTAGTTTATTTAAAACTTTTCTTTTTTTTGCAGGGAAGCTGTTAAGTTTGGTTCCTGAATAAAATAGGAAGGATACTTAGATTGCGTCCAGCTTTGAAATTTTCCTGTTAGATGTAAATAACCTCTTTATTTGCCAGTCTAAAAAGGATTCATAAAACTTGAGTAGAAAAGATGAGTACAGGATTGTTTGGGTAACAGTTCTAATACTGAAAAGACAGAACAAGAAGTTTGGAGACCTTTTCTGGTAGAATTTAAGAAAGGAATTCAGAGAAGAGGCTTTAAGAGAAGTAAACCTAACCCTATGTACATCTCAAAACAAAGGACTCATCCTCACAGATATTCATTCTGGGGACAAGGAAGATGAATAAGATTTTCTTACTATGATGTAGTTGCACAGTGATCTCTTAGCAAAGTGCCTAATACTGTATTCTTCCCATTACTTTACACTTTTTACATAAAACATCTTGTCATAATTTAGACTTCCTTCAAAAAAAATGTGTGTAAAATTCTTATACTATCCCTCCCTCTTCTCCTTTCCTTCATCTTTCCTTCCTCCCTCCTTCTCTTCTGCATCTCTGCTGTTTACCAAAACTCATGCTCAGTTTTTGCTTTCTTCATAGAAAGTATGAAAACTGATTTGGTCAGTGATAATAAAATTGACTATTATGTCTAGACAAGACCTGAAGGGTCCTCTAGAGTAAATTCCCACTGTTGGGTAACTATGTTGTACCATTCATTTTTAGATGCTGGGAATATACCTAATAAATAATAACTGCCCTCATAAAATTTATAGTGAGTATATCAGAACACACAGAATATTTCTGAGTAAAATCTGATGAATTTCAATGAATGAATGAGCAAATACAAGATCAGAAAATCTGTTCCTGATCTTCCTTCCTTATGACTCTTTCAAATACTAATTGTCCTTGTTTAATTTCCTTCTGTTTTAGGTTACTTCAAATACTCATGTTAATATATTGATATTCTAAGAGTTTTTTCAAAAGAGGTACATTTTTAAAGTATTATTTTCCTTGAACTACTTTGACTTTAGCCAAAAAGTACAATGGACATCTTTGTACTGTAAGAGATTATAGTGACTGGGAAGGCCAAAGAGAAAGTATTTAAGTTTTCTGCATTTCCTTTCTCTTTCTGTGTGTATATGAATGTACTGGTACTCTCCCTGATGTAGTCACATAGGTTAATTATTTTCTGTCTTTTAAGATTGGAAAATGAAGGAAAGGAAAAAGGCATCAGAAACATTTTCTTAAAATGTTAAAACTAGATTATTTATTAACTAAGCACAGTTTCTTTGGAACATTGAAAAAGTAGTTGAGTCTTTTCTAAAAACATTTTCTTTATTCTTAAAGATATTTTTACTGTTTTGAAGCATATGGGCAAGACAAAAGGAAGAGTGGGCTTAAGTTAGTGGGGTTTTTCAGGAAAATGGTACTATCAAGTGTCAAGAAAGTCACAATAAGTGGTAGGATTTGTCCTAAAGTGTGTGTGTGTGCATGTGCATGTGTCCATGCATGCAACGCACATGTCCTTTATCTTGTAGAATTAGAAAAATGACATCTGTTTTCTTGAAAGGGGAATAAATGATTCCAAAGGAGTTGGAAGAATGATGGAAACATTATGACAGATTTGATCACAATCAAGTTTATTTCTTTTCCCAATCCAGAAAAATACTAAGCTTAAGATATAATAAAGGGGAAAAGGCTTCCTCTTTCCTAGTCCAGAAGAAAGTAAGTTGCAGAAACAACAAAACAGGAAAATGTTTGGAGTAATGTCATTGTTTTTTGGGCTTAGGGTATACAGTTCCCTGGGTCTAGCATTCTATCTCTGCAGTGGATGATAAATAATAAATGCTCTAGGAGTTCATATTCCTGGTTCCTTTCTGAAAGCTTAAAGAGTTAAAAATTTTTTTCATAATGGTATTACCTGGGTGTATGAAACAAAATAATAGTTTTTCACTTTTTTTCTTCCCTAGAATACCTGAGGTGTGTGACACACTTCATGACTAACAGTGAGTCATAGCAGCAATAATTTGCATCCAGGTTATGAGTCTTGGGGTGTGTTTGGGGAACTCTAGATGATTTTGTTATACCTGTTATAGAATTATTGAAGTAGATAGATCATAGTGAAATTCATACACATACCTAAGCTATGTAGTTTGTGGGTTTTTTTCATTTTTTATAATTATGGTAAAATAGATATAAAATTTACCATCTTAACCATTTTTAAGTGTATACTTCAGGAGTATATTCATAATGTTCTGCAGCCATCACCACCATCCATCTCCATAACTCCATCTTGGAAAATCCAAACTCTATATCTATTAAAATCTTAACTCCCCATGCCTTCCTCCCCCAGCCTCTGGAAACCACCATTGTACTTTATGTTCCTATGATTTTTGACTGCTTCAGGTCTCTCATGTAAGTGGAATCACATAGCATTTGTCTTTTTGTGACTGACCTATTTCACTTATGGAGGATGAAATGGCAACCCACTCCAGTATTCTTGCCTGGAAAATACCATGGACAGAGGAGTCTGTCAGGCTACAGTCTACGGGGTCGTAAAGAGTTGGACACGACTGAGAATGCACACACCATTTCTTCTAGTCCTCAATATTCATCCATGTGGTAGAACATGTCAGAATTTCTTTCCTTATTAAGGCTGAATAATAGTTCATTGAATGTATATGTGATATTTTGTTTGTTTTTCATCCAAAAATGGACACTTGGATTCTTCTGTATTTTAGCTATTTTGAACAATGTCACTACAAAGATGAGTGTGCAAATTCTCTTTGAAACTCAGCTTTCTTTTTTGTATATACTCAGAAGTGGAATCACAGTATCATATGATAATTCTGTTTTAAAATTTTTTAGTAACTACCATACTGTTTTCCAATAGCTGCTATACCACTTTACATCCCATCAACAGAGTAAAAACAGCAAGTTTTCCAATTTCTCCACCTCCTCACAAATACTCATTATTTTCTGTTTTATTGTTGTTGTTTTTTTCTGTTTTGGGTGTGTGTGTATGTATTTGTTTTTTGTTTGTCTGTTTATTTTGATGATAGCTATCCTAATCACTGTGAGGTAGTGTCTCATTCTATTGTTGATTTGCATTTCCCTAATGACTAGTAGAACTTCCCTGGTAGCTCAGATGGTAAAGAGTCTGTCTTCAATGCAGGAAACTTGGGTTTGATTAGTAATGATTATTAATGTTGAGCATCTTTTCATGTCCTTATTGGCTATTTGTATACCTTTGGAGACATGTCTATTCAAGTCCTTTGTCCTTGTTTGAGTTGGGTTTTTTTGTTTTTGTTGAGTTTTAGGAGTTCTCCATATATTCCGGATATCAACACGAGGATCAGATAGATGATTTGTGAATAAATCCTCCCACTCTGTGGGCTGTCTTTTCACTCTGTTGATTTGTCTTTTGATGCACAAAATTAAGTAATTTTATGAAGTCCATTTTGCCTATTTTTACTTTTGTTGCCTGTGCCTTTGTTGTCATACCCAAGAAACAATGCCAAATCCTAGGCCATGTAGTTTTATCTTAAAGCAAGTCACACATTAAAATGTAATTTATCCTTTTTAATTTCTCAAGTGTTTGTTCCTCATTAATATTGGGTTGACCAGAAAGTTCCTTTGATTTTAAGCAAAAATAAAAGACATTTTTCATTTTCACCAAGAGCTTTATTGAACAACGTAGTCACTGTTTTGTTCCACTACCTTCTGCCAGTTTCAGGAAATGTCATAACTCTGACTTCCCCAAACTTTCTATCTGTTTGAGCAAAGAATTGTTCCAGGTGCCTTTTATATTCTTCCAGGGAATTGAAATTTTTTCCATTAAGAGAATTTTGTAAAGTCTGAAATAAATGGAAATCCAATGGTGAATACAGCAGATTAATCAGAACTTCCCAGCTAAGCTGTAACAGCTTTGCCTGGTCATCAAAGCAATATGTGGGGCTTCCCAGGTGGTACAATGGTAAAGAATCCACCTGCCAATGCAGGATACCCACATAAATAGACATGGGTTTGATCCCTGGGCTAGGAAGATCCCCTGGAATAGGAAATGGCAACTCACTCCAATATTCTTGCCTTGAAAATTCCATAGACAGAGAAGCCTGGTGGGCTACAGTCCATGGGGTTGCAAAGAGTCAGACGCAACTAACCACGTACACACGCAAAGAAACATGTAGTCATGCATCATCCTGATGGAAGATTATGCATTTTTTTATTGACCAATTCTGGTGTTTTTCATCAAGCGCTGGTTTCAGTTGGTCTAACTGGGAGCAGAACTTGTTGGAATTAATCATTTGGTTTTCAGGAAAGAAAGAGCTCATAAGAGAGTACTCCCTTGCATTCTCACCACATGCGCAACATCACCTTCATTGGATGAAGATCAGCCTTTGATGTGGCTGCGGTAGTTCATTTTGCTTGCCCCACGGTCTCTTCCATTCCTAATTATTTTATAGTATCCACTTTTCATCACCTGTTACATTTTTTTTAATGGAACATTTTCCTTACATTTAAGTAGAGAACCTCATGCGGAAACAGTCAACAAGGTTTTTTTTCACTTAACTTATGTGGAATCCAAACTTCAAAGCAATGAACCTAACCAAGCTGGTGCAAATGATTTTCATTTGGATATTTTGAGTATGTCAGCTGTCTCACACATGGTATAATGTTGATTGTTCTCAGTTAATGTCTTGATTTGGTTGCTATCAACTTCAACTGGTCTACCTGACTGTGGAGCATCTCCAGCAAGAAGACGCTGTGGAGCAGAAATCTCCAGCATGAAACTTTGCTTTTGACATGTTTTGATCAGTCACAGCACCTTCTCCATACACTGCACAAATCTTTTTTTTTCTGCGTTTCAGTTGTGTTTTTGCCTTTCTTGAAATGATAAAGCATAATATGCTGAAAATATTGCTTTTTTCCTTCTATCTTCAGTATTAAAATGGCTACACAAAAATTCAACAATTTTGATAAATTTTTAAAAAATGTACACTGATATAACAGCTGTCATTATACAATCTAACAAAATTGTTTTGAATGAAGTTAAAGACAACTAGGTGCTACTTGAGCCATCTTACAGAAAAACCGAACTTTTTGGCCAACCCTAAATATTGTTTAAGTATTTCTCATGGCCTAGGGATGAGACAAATAAAGTACACATATTTTATTTTATTTTGTTTTTTTATTTTTTCACATATTTTATTTTAAAATGTTTTTAAAATATGTTTTACAATATATTTTTAGAAAAATATTTGTTGTTCAATGTGTCCAACTCTTTGCAAGCCCATGCACTGCAGCACGCCAGGCTTCTCTGTCCTTCACTATCTCCCAGAGTTTGCTCAAACTCATGTCCATTGAGTCAGTGATGCCATCCAACCATCTCCTCTGTCATCCCTCCTCCTCCTGCCTTCAATTTTTTCCAGCTTCAGGGTCTTTTCTAATGAGTTGGCTCTTCCCATCAGGTGGCCAAAGTGTTGGAACTTCAGCATCAGCCCTTCCAATGAATATTCAGGATTGATTCCCTTTAGGATTGACTGGTTTGATCTCTTTCCTGTCCAAGGGACTCTCCAGAGTCTTCTCTAGCTCCACAGTTCAAAGACATCAATTCTTTGGCACTCAGCCTTTTTTATTGTCCAGCTCTCACATCCGTACATGACTACTGGGAAAATCATAGGTTTGACTACATGCACCTTTGTAGGCAAAGTAATGGCTCTGCTTTTTAATATGCTGTCTAGGTTGATCATAGCTTTTCTTCCAAGAAGCAAGCATCTTTTAAAATTTTCATGACTGCAGTCACCATCCGCATGATTTTGGAACCCAAGAAAATAAAAGTCTGTTACTGTTTCTATTGTTTCCCCATATATTTGCCATGAAGTGATGGGACTGGATGCTATGATCTTCGTTTTTTGAATGTTGAGTTTTAAGCCAACATTTTCACTCTCCTCTTTCACTTTCACCAAGAGGCTCTTTAATTCCTCTTCACTTTCTGCCATGAGAAGGGTGTCATCTGCATATCTGAGATTATTGATATTTCTCCTGGCATTCTTGATTCTGGGTTGTGCTTCATGCAGCCTGGCATTTCACATGATGTACTCTGCATGTAAATAAACAGAGTGACAATATACAGCCTTGACATACAACCTTTCCCAATTTGGAACCAGTCCGTTGTTCCATGTCCAGTTCTGACTGTTGCTTCTTGACCTACATGCATACAGGTTTCTCAGGAGGCAATATACCTCTGTCTACAATCTGCTTCCCTGTGCTTTGATTTCATGCTCTCCAAGCAGTTATCTCTCTCCTAAAATTCAATTCTCTAGGTGCCCTGACACAAAACAGGTTGACTGTGAAAGCAGACATAAATATTTCTGTTACTGGAAGGACTATCCTCACTTAATAAATTAATAAATGTACTACAGTTGTACATCAGACATTGGAAAGTTTTGTTAGCCAAACCAACTCCTCTAATTTATTAGTGTTCTGATAAAATGAAAATTTGAGCCTCACAAAAGATAATACCTTCCAAGACTATGCTAAAGCCTTTGACTGTGCAGATCACAACACACTGTGGAAAATTTTTAAAGAGATGGGAATAACCAGACCACTACTTGCCTCCTGAGAAACCTGTATGCATGCAGATCAAGAAGCAACAGTCAGAACTGGACATGGAACAACGACGACGTTTCAGCTTGCTAAGTTATAATCACATTTTATGATGTCTCCCAGATTATCCACATTTTAGAAATTCCCCACACTCTTTGATAATCTGTAAATATGTGTTTGGTAATATATAAATGAAGTCTCTAGGTTTGCAGTTTTTATTCTATCAATAGCATTTGACATAGTTAATTGCCTCCTCCTTTTAAAAACACTTTTCTTCATTTTTAAGAAACTTTTTTTTTCCTTAGCTGGAATAGCTTTAAGCACTAAATGAAATATGGAGGAAAATATGGCACTATCATTTAGAAGGCAAGGAAACTAGACAAGGTTTATGTTGTACTTTGTTGGGAGGCTTCATAGCACAAGGAAGGTAAGAGAAATATATCAGTGCAGAATTCTTCTTAAGCTAGTCAAAGAATATCTCAGGTCATCATGTGAATCTCATGTGAATCTGCATCCCAACGATATGTCAGTTTGGGATTTAGATGACTGGAACCCAGAGTTTTCAAATAATGGTATGTTTTCCAAAGATACAGGGGAAATGTTATAAAACAGCTGTCTCTGTCTTTATTTGTCTCACATTCTCTAGCAAGATCTCTATTTTTACTGCAGGGTTGTTTGAAAGTGTGAAAAGTGCATTTTGATACTTTCTGGCATCTTAGTTTACTTATCTGAAAGTGTTCTATCATTTTTCTCCCTTAGGAAGAAAATAATGAGAAACAACTTTTTCATGCCAAGTATGGTGTAGAGTTAAAGAAATGTAGTCTTGCATTGATATTATGTTTTAAAGATTTGCTGAGACTCCCTGTTTTCTACAAGTTTCGGAAGTAGAGTTCCTTGAGAACATTAGTTCATAACATTACCTAGGTTTTTTTTTGTTTTTTGTGTTTTTTTTGGCTGTGTCACATGGTGTGTGGGATCTTAGTTCCCTGACCAGGGATTGAACCTGTGCCCCCTGCCCTGGAAGCACAGAGAAGATCTTAACCACTGGACCACTAGAGAAATGCCCATAATGTTACCTAAGTTTTAAAGAGCAGTTCCTTTACTCAGTGCTGACTTTACCCCTTTTGTGGGATGAAAGTTACCTGAAAGCGCTTTATCATCCACATTATTAACCAACACATCAAGGTGATCATCACCAGTTTAGCATATATAGCAGAGGATTTACTTAATCTGAGATTAACTTTTCTGCTTACTGTCTTTGGGATATGGTCATAATTACAGAAACCATCAATAAAAATTTTTGGAAGGAGGAGAGTTGTGATAGTATACTTATAAAAAACATCTGGAAGTTTATTACATTTATGGAAAAGGCTTTATCTGCTACAATTCCAAATAATTTTGTCATAGAGGTGGAGTGATAACGAGAAAAAAAGTACATAAAAAGATCTTGTTTCCAAAAATGGAGAAAAAACTAGGAATAAAACATCACTTAACCATCACCAAGCCAATTGGTCATAAGTATAATCATTCCCATTTGAAGAAGTTCATATTCATACCTAAAGAAAATTATAAGCACATGAGAAATGTTTTATCTTATGTAGATAAATGACTTAAAAGGAGTCCAGGTAAATGTAGCTTTCAATCAATTATATGCACAGGATATCAATTATATATTGGTTCCAGAGAAAACTGTATTTCTATTTTTTCTTTTTTATAATTAAATCTGTGTGCCAGTCATTAAAATTTTTAACTCTTAATTTTTTCAACATGTATTTATATACTGCCTCACATGCGTGTCTATGAGAAAGTGGTAGGAAGAAGTGCTCTACTGACTTTTGTGTAACAGAATGACCATTAATGATTGGTTATCTTCCAGATTGA